>NW_026892621.1:4800000-6000000 GCF_033815535.1 Pezoporus flaviventris | reverse complement strand
CACATACCAGTGGGGAAGCGGGTTTTCTGTCTTCCAAGGAAAGCCCAAGTATCCTCATTGTAACCTTTTGCGAGGTCTTTGTATAAAACTTGTTTGTGGGCATGGAAATTGTCATTCCTGTACCAAGTTCTTTGTGACTGCAGATGAGGACCGGCTGTCAAAACGGCAGTGGTCTGATCCCTCTACGTGTTGGTTACAAATCAGCTGGGTGCCAGTTTAAATCACCATGTAAATGCTCTTATAAGCATGCCTGAGTGAACAGAGAAAAGGAAAATGTCTGAGGTTAAAATCTGAACTAATTGATCTTCCTGATTTGTGAGCCTTTGCTTCTGTAAGTAAGAACAGTTACACAATTGTGCCTTTTAAAGAATGAAAAAGCTCCATTTCTAGGTCAGGGTAGTGCTCCCAACCCAACCGTCCAGGGCAGACAAACCAGGCAGTGATGCTGTGGTTTTTGGTGACGCTCCCGTTTTGCTTTTACATCATCTAAAGAGGTTACAGTTTGCATCTAACCCGCTTGGGGTAGGGGTCTCATGCTGCCTGTGAGGTCCAGGCAGCCCAGCAGCCTTCTGCTGACCTGTGGGGAGGAGGAGACGGGCCCTGTGTGCTCCTTGCAGGGTCACGTTGCAGCCTCGAGTTCATGGTAAATGCTCCTCCATTTCTCTAGGAAAACCAGAGCAGTAAAACATAACATTCCTCACGTTTCCGATCTCTTAAGTATTTCCGTGCATCCTGTGTGCAGCACCTGGCTGCAAGACAGTTTTAAATCCTTCCTTAGTTGACTTTAAAGCAAAGTCTGTATGATTGGGCAGAACAGCAAACAAATAAGAAAATGTATGTGCTTGTTTGTTTGGAGAAGGGTGGTGGTGTAATTTGGAAGTGGGATGGGCTTTGCAGCCTGTGTGGTTCCTGAGGACCTGACCCGTGGTCACTGCCACAGCTTCCAGGGAGCCATTGTGGAGGGTGCTGAGCCATCACAGCAGAGAGGACATTCCTACCTAGAATGTAATCCTGTGTGTTAACTTCTTAGATCATGGGCCTTACAAAACCAAAACAAGAAGCAAATAGCTCTGTGTGGATCCATCGAGCCATGGGTGTGTTTATGTTGCCTGAAATATTAATGCTGTCATGTAACACAGGCATCTCTTTGTTCAGAGGCAAGCCTTTGTCATCTTGACACTGGATTTAAGGCGAGTGCCCTAGTTCATACTCGCTGCTGTCCTGGGTTCATAAAAAACATAAAGCATAAAGCAAATCTAAAATTCTCAACACCCTAGCAATGCAGTGCCTTTATTTTCGTCTGTTTGCTACTAATAATGTCTTATTTTGGATTATAGGACAGAAAGCTCACAAAAGTAGAGAGGCAGAGATTTAAAGAGGAAGCAGAAATGTTGAAAGGTCTACAGCATCCAAACATTGTGAGATTTTATGACTTCTGGGAATCCTGTGTAAAAGGCAAAAGGTGCATCGTGCTGGTTACCGAATTGATGACCTCTGGAACACTGAAGACGTAAGTCCTGCACTCCTGGTGAGGAGGCTAAGAATAGCAATGGGAATTTTTAGAAAAACCCTACTTTCATATTCCGAAAAAGGCATCTCTAGGTAAAAGAAAAAAAAATTAATAAATGGAGCTGTTCTCTAGTGTCTGTCATTTGTCCCTGCAGTTGAACTGCATTGATTTGACAGGAAGAATTTTGGCCTCCATCTCTCTTTCCCTGCTTTACTCTCTCAGTTATGCAACTAGAAGCTGTTTGCTCATGTGTTTCATCTTCTGCCTGTGATGCTTTAATTTGTCAGAGTGTGTTTTTGTGTTTGCTGTTGTGCTTGTATTTGCATGTTTTGTCAGAAAATTCGGCTAGAATAGCACTTGAATGGTAGAACCTCTCTTGGAAGCAGAAGGTGCTCCAGGTTATCTACTAAACCATATTAATTAATAGCTTGTGGTACTGACAGTCCTGTTAAGGTGGTATAAAACAGTTGGCATGAATTCTGGAACAGATTTTCATCCCCAATGGGAGCAGGATTCGTCACTGCATATACCCAGTGTGCTACTCTGCCAGTGCATTAGCAGGTTCTACAGCTTTCCAAAATACACCCTTCCAATCGACGTTTTAGGTATATGGAAAAAATGCGGGTGCATGGTCCAGTGGTCAAAACCTTGTGGTTAAAATTAAACTTCAGTATTCTTCTGTTTTAAATATAGGAAACATATTGTAAAGCTGTTCTCTGTGTGAAGTGAATTGCTGTACTTATTAGACTTGCAAATATTTGGTTGTATTTGCACCAAAAATGCTTATTATCTTCCTCCCTGAAAATGAATGCTTTAATTCCTCCATTGAAAAGATCTATTTCTTTCAATTTTGTGATATTTCTGAGCTGCTATTATGGCCTCTAATAAGGGCTTTTCTCTGGAATGGAGTTTCAGCTGTTGAACTCCCTAGAATCTCTAATAACGCTTCATTTTCTTTATGCTCACTTCTGTGTATGTTTGTGCTCTAGGTACCTGAAAAGATTTAAAGTGATGAAACCAAAAGTCCTGCGTAGTTGGTGCCGGCAGATCCTGAAGGGTCTTCTCTTCTTGCACACAAGAACTCCACCAATCATTCACAGAGACTTAAAATGTGACAATATCTTTATTACTGGGCCCACTGGATCTGTGAAAATAGGAGACTTGGGTCTCGCAACCCTCAAGAGAGCTTCATTTGCCAAAAGTGTCATAGGTAATTCTCCTGTTCTCCTTGGCTTCCTGCTCTTGGTGTGGTGGTTGTTTTTTTAATACCTTTCTTTCATGTTTTACACTAGTGTGTTTTTCGCATGTAGGTTAGTAGAATGGATTAAAGTGTTTTTGTGGCTATTCACTTTATACCACTATGAAAATCTGAGTAGGAAATGGCATCATGACTATGACTTGCTCTTTTCCTTCCTTCTGTGTCACAATGGTAAAACACTTCTTGTTTTGTTGTTGTTGTTTGTTTTCTTTAATTGAAATATTACTTGGTATCTACATATCCTACTGCAGAGCCAGGCTTCTCCTTTGCAGAGTGGCTGCAGGGGAGCTGGTCTGGCTGGAACACCTTATCCCATTTACTGGGGCATCAGCAGAACAGGCTGCAGGCACCTGCAGAGCTTGTCCCTGCCTCGATGCCATCCTGGCAGAGTGCTGCTGAAACAATGTCAAATCAGCAGGTACAAAATTAAAAGAGATTTCCACTAGGATATACAATAGATGATGCCCTCAGGAGGTGCCCGTGTGAGGAGTATTAGAACTCGGGCTCGCTTGAACTGCCAGGATGTTTCCTGAATGACTGTCCAAGGACGTTGTTTCCTTGCAAAAGTTACACGTAGCATTTTCTGTGTCAGTGTAATGTCCTGAATTCTCAAACATTCCGTGTTGTGATTTTTATGTGTTTTTTTTTTACCCAGATTTCCATAGCAGATTCCCTTTGTTCAGGTCTGTTGGTGATGGTTTTAGGAAGCTGCAAATTCTTCAGAGAGGATGCTGAAAGTGAGGGAAGTTATCACACATGTAGTTGTATTTGAACTTACAGTATAAATGGAAATTACATTCTAGGTAATTAGAGTTAGCAAACTGATAGTGACAGTTAGTGTTCCCTTTCTATGTATCTTTCAAGCAGTAGCTGCTTAAATAGTTATTTTAGCATCTCAAATTTTCAGAGATTATAATTCTTTGCAGTTATTTGTACTAAAGTATCAACCTTAATGCTTAGGGAGCCCAGTGCTGTTGGAAGTTGGAATGGTAGAAATCTTGGGTATGTGCTTGGCAGCTGTAGGTGTGCTCAGCCTTGTGGATTTTAGTGAAAAGATGTTGGTTTGTAGCTGTTAAATTTAACTTTCAGTAATTGGCAGATCTCTAGTTTTTAACTTCTAATAATTTGCTGTTGAGGGTCAGTATTTCTTCACATGCTTTTTTGCAGTAGAACAGTTGTCCACAGGACACAATGGCATAGTATCAGTAGTACCAATACAGGCTTTTGTAAAATCAGTTGTTACCACAACACCACCAAAGCATGCTCATATCTAAAAGAAGCTCAATACTGAAAAGGGCTGCAGGTTGCTGGCAAGGTGTCCGCGTTTGTTTTGGTAATATAACTAAGCCTACCTTTTTCATGAGTAGGGCTGCTCCAAGGAAAGAATTAGGAGGGCTTGGAAACACTGATCACATAAGTGATTCTGCCTCCTCGGTAAATGTAGCAGCTTTAAAGAAATATTAGTATCTGATTTTTTTTATCGGCTTGAATGGAATGAAGTCAGCATGGCCGAGGTCCAGTTTTTCCCTTGCTGCATTCGTGCCATCGTTGATGCTCATCTGACCTTGCAGTGTATCTCTGCAGGGAGGCGAGACAGGGCAAAACTCTTCTGCCAAGAGGAGCTGAATTGGATACTGGGCAACTTTACATTTAGGTGGTCTGTTTTGTTGAAATGTACTTGTATGTATTCCTTCCCAGCCCTTAGGGATGGGGGGAAAATGACATTTTCATGCTCTTTTGGCATGGTGTCAAGAATTTCACTTGCTTCTTAGGCTTTTGCTGGCACTTTTGGATTTGCTTTAGATGCTCCCTAATTCATGAGATTCTCTCCTGCCTCTGAGTCTTGTTCCTTCTAAATCGAGGTAGCAGCTCCAAACCCCTCTGTGGCAGTTGTTAACTATTGCAGAGCAGCAGCCACCGCTGCTGTCACAAAGACCCCAAAGAGCAGGCACTACGCTGAGCTTTCCACCTCATGGGTCCTGCTGATTTACAAAAGCTGAAGGTACAGGTGTCTTGGAGGTGGAAGGATCATAAACAATGAGAGAGACTGATCCCAAATTTTGTAAAATTAATTTTTCAGGAATGTTTGCGCTATTTGGTGAATTAGGCCAAGAAAACATGCAAAAGCAGAGTTTTTACTGACATACCCTGTTTCTGAGAGACACTGTTCGTGTTGACATTGAAAAAAATCCTTACGTCATGTCCCCAAACATAAGAGAACTATTTTCTCCTGGTATATGTTACTTCAATGACAGCTGTGCTTTATCTGCTGATGAAGACATGTCATCACAAAAAAGGAAGGGTCTCAGGCTGCTGCATGGTGATGGGAGGCAGTTTGGGTCCTGGGGGCTGCTGCTGGGCTGGACAGGCACGGTTTGTCTGAGTCTTTCATGTGGTCCCAGACCTCTCATGCTCCTTTTGACATCCCAGTGTGTATGGCTTCCTGATCCTCCCTGGCAGCATACAAGCATTAATCTCTCTTCCTTCATCTTTTCTAAACGTAAAAAGGAAATAAATTAGTCTTGACTCCTAAGCATAAATTACATCACCAGATGCAGTTCCTGGAATAAATTATGCAAGTGGTAGTTTTTTTCCCTTTTGCTGTATAAGACCACACTTTTCAGAGTAGCTTGCTGTGCAGATGTGGCAGGTGTAAGTTGCTGCTTCTCATAAAGCTGCAACTTCCACTTATAGAATCCTAGAATCACAGGATGGTTTGGGTTGGAAGCGACCTTAAAGCTCAACCAGTCCCGACTCCCTGCCACGGGCAGGGACCCCTTCCACTAGAGCAGCTTGCTCCAAGCCCCTGTGTCCAGCCTGGCCTTGAACACTGCCAGGGATGGGGCAGCCACAGCTTCTCTGGGCACCCTGTGCCAGCGCCTCAGCACCCTCACAGGGAATAACTTCTTCCTTATATCCAGCCTAAACCTCCCTAAGTGTAGAACCATTCTCCCTTGTCCTGTCACTACAGTCCCTGACGAAGAGTCTCTCCCTAGTATCCTTGTAGCCCCTTCAGACACTGGAAGCTGCTCCAGGTTCTCCATGCAGCTTCTCTTCTCCAGGCTGAACAGCCACAGTGTTCTCAGCCTGTCTTTGTATGGGAGATGCTCCAGCCCCTGATCATTCTCGTGGCCTCCTCTGGGCTTGCTCCAAGAATTCCATGTCTGACGACATCAAAACTGTACACAGTGCTCTAAGTTATAAAGCAGGAAATACACTGCCTCGCTTAATATTTAATCAGTTGAATTAGACTTCTGACACTTTAATCCCGTTGAGTAGGACCATGTCCTGTGAGTAGCCTCATTGATTTGTCCCACTAAACCAGTGACGGAATTAGGTTTAATGTTTTGTGCATGACTTTGTAGGTGATTTGTGATGCTACTTGCTTCCAAAGAGCTGTCTGTCTGCTGGGTGGTTGCTACGTATCTCTGGAGGGAAAAAAATGCAAATTTGCATTGAGAAAACCAAGAGTGAAGGTTCTCCTTTCTATTCTCCTGTATTTTCCTGATCTCCACACAGAAAAGAAACTGTTTCATGGCTTGCACTGTGGTCAGGCAATGTGCTGCACCTCATTCTGCTGTTCTGGTTTTGAAATTTTGAAACTTCCTCCAAACTACCACCCCCTTTTTTGTTTTTCTCTTCTCTCCTCTTTCCCCTTGTATTATTCATGATGCTCCTGCTCATTGCATAGATGAGCTTTGAAGGTCCCTTCCAACCCAAACTATTCTGTGATTGCCAGCGAGCCATGGGTATGTAAGTAAAGTATGTGTGCTGACTTTGGGTTTCTTCCCTGGACAGTGTCTGAGCTGGTTACTTCCCCCTTTTGAAATAATTACACATGCACCTGTACATAGCTATAATGGGCACACTTCTTATAGGTGAAAAAGGTTGTGGTTAAAGCTATTTAGAACTTACTCTCTTTTAATTCTTTTAACATTCTTTTAATTACATTCTTACAATTTACATTCTTTTTGCTCGTGTCTGTGTAGGTACACCAGAATTCATGGCCCCGGAAATGTATGAGGAACACTACGATGAATCTGTGGATGTCTATGCTTTTGGAATGTGCATGTTGGAAATGGCTACCTCAGAATACCCTTACTCAGAATGCCAGAATGCTGCTCAAATTTACCGGAAAGTCACCTGTGTGAGTAAACTTCCTTCATTTGTGCTGGAATTTTGTAGCGTGATGGCTGGGACCGATCTTGTTCAGCATCTGTGTTGGTGACGTGGGCAGTGGGATTGAGTGCACCCTCAGCAAGTTTGCCGATGACACCAAGCTGTGTGGTTGGGTTGATACGCTGGAGGGAAGGAATGCCATCCAGAGGGACCTCGACACACTTGTGAGCTGGGCTGATGCCAACCTCATGGAGTTTAACCATGCCAAGTGCAAGGTCCTACACGTGGGTGGGAGCAATCCCAGGCACAGCTACAGGTTGGGCAGAGAAGAGATTCAGAGCAGCCCTGCGGAGAAGGACTTGGGGGTGTTGGTTGATGAGAAAATGAACATGAGCCGGCTTCAGTGTGCGCTCGCAGCCCAGAAAGCAACCGTATCCTGGGCTGCATTAAAAGGAGCGTGACCAGCAGGTCAAAGGAGGTGATCCTGCCCCTCTGCTCTGCTCTTGTGAGACCTCACCTGGAGCATTGTGTGCAGTTCTGGTGTCATCAACATAAAAAGGACATGGAACTGTTGGAACAAGTCCAGAGGAGGCCACGAGGATGATCAGGGGACTGGAACACCTCCTGTATGAAGACAGGCTGAGAAAGTTGGGGCTGTTCAGCCTGGAGAAGAGAAGCTGCGTGGAGAACTCATAGCCCCCTTCCAGTGTCTGAAGGGGGCCTATAGGGATGCTGGGGAGGGACTCTTCATTAGGGACTCTAGTGACAGGACAAGGTGTAACGGGTTAAAAGTTAAAGAGGGGAAGTTTAGATTGGATCTAAGGAGGAAATTCTTTCCTGTAAGGGTGGTGAGGCACTGGAATGGGTTGCCCAGGGAAGCTTTGAATGCTCCATCCCTGGCAGTGTTCAAGGCCAGGTTGGATCAGGCTTTGGAGCAAGCTGCTCTAGTGGAAGGTGTCCCTGCCCATGGCAGGGGGGTTGGAACTTAATGAGCTTTAAGGTCCCTTCCAACCCTAACTATTCTATGATTCTGGGATACTATGTGAATGAGGTGTCAGTCCTGTCGAATGTATGGTGTGTTGTAGAAGTTGAGGTGTCTGAGCTCAGGGTTGCACAAGCCTGCTGTAGGTTCATGTGTAAGTTTGCAGTTCCACAACTGGATCCTGTAGTTTATACTGCTGTAGCATAAAGTATTTTCAGTTGTCTTAGTTGCTGATTTAATCTCCCATCAGCTGAAAATACATGTAACTGTTGAAGAATGAGCAGGGAAAAAATCTTTGCTCTAGTCTTCCCTCCTAAACAAGGAATTTTCAGATTTGATCAAGTTTCCCAGGACTTCCTTTTATGTTACAGCCAAAATACTTGTTTATATGGTGGAGGATGTTTGATTCAGATTTCCAGCATATATTCCATCTATATGTACACGTAAGAAAATATCTGAAGATATAAAAGGGAGAATTTAGCAATACTTAGTTTTGCAGTCAGCCAGAGGAGCTTTGTATCTGCATTTTGGAACTCTGCAAAGTCTGGTAAACAGGAGAGGAACCATAGAAGTGGTTTTGCTGCATTTTCAGGTGAGGTTAGGCTAGAGAAGTCAATCTAAAATAATCTTTACACTGAACAAAATACCCTGTCCCTCGTTCTTACTCCCAGATGATAAATCTGTTTGTCTACATGAGCTGTGCTGTGAATGCTTGAAGAAACTCTTGACTCTGTAACATGCAAATCACTGACTGCAGAGAAATGAGACTTGCTAAAGGCTTTGGCAGCTGTAGTTATATTCTGCTCTCCTTGGTTAAGTGAAACCAAGAGTTACAGGAGGTTCTTTTCAGGATAGATTATGTTAAAAAGGCTAGTTTGTTGAAGATTGTCCCAGGTACGTCCTTCCATCTTCCATCCACAAAAGAAGAGAGTGAGCTGTGTGGTTTGACCCTTGTGCATCACCAAAAGATGCAGTCAGCACACTCGGGATGGGAAGAGGGGAAGAAAGCTGCACTAAAACTTGTGAAGAGTAGCTACAGATAACATTGCTTTTATTTCTTTGACCTATGAGGTAGGAAGAGTAGTTAGGCTTGAACAGGAGATACAGTGAATGGATCCATCTCTGAGTCTCCAAAAGTGTGGTCCCAAAATTAGTATTCCTCTTATCCAACTGCTTGTTATGACCCATAGTCTTCTCAAATGAAACATAATAATAACTGCTTGATTTTGAAAGGTTCTTGAGACCACTTGCCTCTTTCAAGAGGTTCATAGGGTCAGGCTAGTACTAATGGGGTTCTGTGAAATCCCACAGTCAGCAAACACCGCTCGAGGTCAAAATTGTGTTATGAATTTTGTTGTACACTAATTGCTCACACTCAGTACAGAGATCAAACACCCAAACACTTGCATGTGCCAGATGATGGGCTGATGTGCAATTCTGATTTTTATAGCTCCAGTTTGTACTGTTCAATATCTGTCTTTTCCACCACTGACTGGGATGCCAGGAAGCTGGTGCTCTTGTAGATGGCTGTGCTAACAGGCTGTACTGCTGCTAATCTGGTGGGAGAGGGAGGATGTAAATTACTTGGGAATCTGTGTTTAAAAGCTGAAGTCAGTATCACAGGACACAGGAGGATGTCCCTGCTGGCAATGAGAGACGCCATCGCTTTCTGAAAGCAGGAGGACACATCTGAAGAGCTTTAGTCCATTTTTGTGTAACCTGTTGCAAGCTGACATTTGTAGCTTGATAAACCTGGATCTTTCCCAGTGGATAAAGGGGACCTACAAGAAACCTGGAGAGGGGCTTTGGACAAGGGCCTATAGGGACAGGCCAAGGGGAATGGCTTTAACCTGCCCGAGGGGAGACTGAGATGAGCTCTTAGGCAGAAGCTCTTCCCTGTGAGGGTGCTGAGGCGCTGGCACAGGGTGCCCAGAGAAGCTGTGGCTGCCCCATCCCTGGCAGTGTTCAAGGCCAGGTTGGACACAGGGGCTTGGAGCAAGCTGCTCCAGTGGAAGGTGTCCCTGCCCGTGGCAGGGGTTGGAGCTGGATGAGCTTTAAGGTCCCTTCCAACACAAACCAGGCTGGGATTCTGTGATTGCAACCCTGGTTTCTGGTAGTTTTATCTCTTCCTGGAGCGTAGCTTTCAACCCACAGTTACTCTTAGCCATCTGGAATACTGGTAATTCAGACTTTGCACGGCTCCTATATCTCATTTATCAAAGCAATATCCAAGATGGCAAAGAATAATGATTAATCAGAGGATTCCTAATTAGATGTTACATTTCAATTTGCAGACTTAAGTAGTCATTTTTCTAAACACTGATGAAAGCCTGAGTGACTTATTTTCTATGGCAATAACCTTTACATAGCTGAGGATTATATGGTAAGTTTATAAAATTTTGTAAAACTGGTCTTACACTAGCAATTTTAGAGACGAAAAATCATGCTTATCATAAAGAAGTAATGGTGGAGAAGCTGTTAAAAGGTTGCTTTGTTACTTGTAAGGGATATTTTTTTAACAGAACTGTCTAGCAAGGGAAGCTGAAGCAGATGGCATCAGGCACAGATTCATAGAATCACAGAATAGTTAGGGTTAGAAAGGACCTTAAGATCATCCGGTTCCACCCCCCCTGCCATGGGTAGGGACACCTCACACTAAATTCTAGATTATTTAGATGGAAAAGCTGGTATTGCTGTCCTTCCAAGGAAAGAGTTAACCACCTCCCTGTTAGGAGGGAGAAAGTCCTGTGAATGCCATGAGCTGCATGAATTGTCAGACAGGGAGGAGGAGCAGGGGGTGGACCTCTTAGTGAGGGTGCAAGAGGAGCAGCAGGGAGATCCCCTGTCCCAGAAGGAGCCTCCAGCTTGGGCTCAACAGCTTCTCTAGAGGAGCTGCATCCGCCGGAGAGCTGGCGACAGCAAAGGACCCCACTACGACCCATGTGAGCTGCAGCTTAGGGGTGAGGGAAGCTGTTGCTGCTGCTGTGGAGGGACAGTGATTTGGGGTGTGGGTCCTGAGCCATCACCAGACCATGAGGTCTGCTCTGTTAGCTGGGGCTGTGATGACTTACAGCTGAAAAGACTTTAAAATCACTTTCCATGAAGGGTTAAGGGTTGGTAATGCAGCAGCTACTGCTAGTGTTGGGTTTTACTAGACTGAAATACAGGGTAGAAATGGAGCTTAGGCTGAAACCAGGAGGATGAATTAGACTGCTGTCTTCCAGTGTTAGATGAGGTTGGGGGCTCTCAGTAGAGCCAGAGGTGGCCCAGACCTTCTCCAATTGAGGGGATCAGTGGTGTGGTGCCCCTGAAGGCTGTCACGTATTTCAGCTTGTCAGTGAGAAATTTACTTAATTTTTCATAAAAGTATGGGTTTATGCCCCAGAAATGTAAACACTATTTTTAGTGTTTTAAAATTGAGGGCTAATGTAATATAAAAATAAATTTGCTGATGCTTGTATTTTGAAAACTTAAATTTATTCACTTTTCCTGCCTTGGCCTCAGCATCAGGGTGGCAACCACGGGAGGTGTCAGTAGTATGCAAAGGGGTTAGAATTGCTTGCTAGTGTTTGCATCAAGCAAGCAATTGCTTGCTAGTGAAGGTACAATAACCACCTTATTCTTCAGACTGCCTCTAACCTCACTTTGGGTTACTCTGGGCTGCGCATTCCCACTCCTGCCCAGCACAGCCAATGTGTTAGTTTGATTTTGCCATTATAATGCCTTTTCCAATGGTTTCTATTCTGTTCTAACGTTCTATCTAACTCTTGCCTGCTAATAGGCCATAAGATAAAAATAAAGTCATAGGTGTTGAGTCCCATGCCTTGGTGGTCCTTATTGGTATGGAAAATAGAAATGTTACCCCTCGGAGACATTACTGTTCTGTTTTAAGATACTATGCATTATGTGCGTCTGCAGTGTAAGATTATTACGGTTATTTATGTCAGGGATCTTTTATTCTGCCTGGCCATATTCTCATGTCTTAATTGCTGCCTAAGTTTTCTACACTTGTTTTTAGATCTGTGTAAGTGTATGTCCAGGATGAAGTGGAAGTAATTATTAACTGTACAGAGGGGCTGATTTCTTTGCCAGACAAGACATGCTTGTAGGACTTGTCACCTCTCTCTACCCTTTCAGCCTGAATTGTGGAGTGTAAACATGAAAGCATTCATATGCAATATAAATAGCAAACACATGTTTTTCAAGCAGCAGGTCCAAGGCACGTTTTCTGCAGTTAACTTCGAAGTGATTTCCTGGTCAGCATATTTGCAGTGACCTTCATTCTGATGCCATAATCTCATTTTTCATGCATAACTGGATGGGGTTTTTTCTTAGTTCTTTTTGTGTGTGTGTTCAGTCATTCTGCCGAGTGATTTTGATGCAGACAATAGCGACGAAGCATTGGAGCCTGTGAGCTTCCCATGCAGCTCCAGCCCAATGTTTTCTTACTGATGTGCTGCAGAATACACAGCAGGCTGGCTGTAGCTGCCAGGGGTTTGTGGTGACCTTGCTGGGTTCAACAGCACGAACCTGTGCTTTAAAACAACCCCCATGTTTGTATTGGTTTTGCATTGTAAATTTCCATCTCATTTCTGCTATATAAATGTATTGAATGTTTTCCCAGGATTTGCAGACTATATTCTGTATTACCCAAACAGAACAAATGCTATAGCTGTAGCACAGCAACAAAGGACAAATAATGCTAAAAGTGTCATTGCACAGACTTTGTTTCAGGTATGTTCTGAGATCTGCAGATAATCTTCTTAGGTTAGCATTAGGATTTAGTACCTTTTTGGAGTGAAATAGAGATGAGTTTATAATTGTACACAGTGAGCTGACTGACGGATGTTGTGGAGCAAAAGTCTGGCAAAACTGAGAACTTTACCTTCACTTTATTAACTTCCAAGTGCCTGTGGGAGGGTGGAATTGCAGTTGGAAACATGATTTGAGCTTGTTTGGAAGAAAGATTTTTCATTTTCTAGGAATTGCATGAGTCTAGAGACCACCTTCAGGTAGAAGGTGGTGGTTTAGTCCAAAGTCAACTGTACCTAGATAAGGAGGGCACCTTCTAGGTGAAAGGAAAGCCTTTAGAAAAATCCCTAACTGACATGGGTCACAGGTGAAGTTGGCTTGCCTGGCATATGCTGTGCATCCTATACAGTGTCTCTGCTGATGGAAAGATCACAAGAGACTGGTTTTAGGCCTCTGAAAAAGGAACTTCACAGAGTTGCCCCCGACATGAAGGTTCAAACTTCAATGTCGTGTATGTGCCTGTCAACTCGACTCTTACACTGGAGTGCAATGTATTTCGAATGTAATCGCTTCAGTAGGAACGTGAGGAGAGAAAGTGCTGGCGAGGGGTTCAGAGTAAATTATCCTGGTTGAGACAGAGAATTTATCAAAAAGGAGATTGTTTGATCTTCTCTCATTTTTGCTCTGGATTACATAGCATTTACAGAATTTGCATGAGAATGTCTATATGCACCTTCTGTCAATGAGTTGGCCCTGCATTCCAGATACAGTGGTGTTGAATTTACTGTTCTGTACAAGACAGCTGTACAGTTTTCAAGTGTCATAGATAATTCCTTAGCTAATATACTTTGCATTTTGGTGCCATATTTCCTTGGGAATGCTCAGGGAAGACAGATGGCTTTTGTATAAATGAATGCTTGCAAGTAGAAACCTGCTTTTCACATAAACCCACTTGGCTGTCAGGAGGGCTGTAAGCATCAGGGCACAGCACGGTAGGAAGGGTTGCAGCATGACAGTGAGATGGCCTTGGAGATTTTACTGAAGAGGAAGGAGCAAAAGCATGCGACAGCATATGGGCATTGGAAGAACACACTTTGGCAAAGTACTTCTGTTCACTGTGCATATTTTGCCCTTGTTTGTTTTAGTCATGTATTCATAGCTTAGCTGTTCACTAGATTAATAGAATAGATGTTCTGAGAGGAGTCAGTATTCCTTCCAAAGATGTTGGAAGTAAAATGGTGTTTGGAGGAGTTGCTTTTTTTTTCCTTTTGTGGAATCAATTTGTAAGGTCGGAATTCAGGGTCAGTTCTCAGGTATCTCTCAAAAAGACCATTTCCAGGCAAACCTGCTTTACCAATGCCCAATATATCCAACCCTGCATCAAGCTGAACCATGTAACTGAAGATTGTTCGTGAATTCTGGAAAAAAAAAATTAAATTGAGATACTGTAACATTCATGATGCTATTTATATCTTATCTGTTCAGTGTGTGTTAAGATACCCATGAAAGCACTCTGCAATTATAAAAAGCAATTGGCAGGTTCCCTTGAGTGTGAAGATCCATGAGCAATATGTTCCTCTAGGTAGCTGGAAGCTCTTCAGGTAGTGTGGTGATAGGTGCCTCTGCTGCTTGCTTTGAGGCCTTTTTTTGGTGTTTGGGGTGTTGTGTTTCACACCTCACACCCTGTTAGATTGATACTGATGGACATTTGTGGACTATTTTTCAGTAAACAGTAAGATTGTAAGTAAGATGTCTTTATTACAAATTCTTCCTGCTAAGTATCACTGAGATGGAAATCAGTGGTTTCCTATAGCAAACTGCAGTGTTGAAAAATGTAGATATTTGTCCTGTTGCTTTCCATTCTGAATTGTCAAAGAGTTCTTCAGACTCCTCCCCATCTGAGAACACAGTAAGTTCCTATAGCTTCAGGGTATATAGAGGACTCATTCTAAAAATGTCTTTTGGTGGTACTTTGTTTTCTTTCATTTCCAGTTCTGAGCTCTTGATGCACTGTGGTGCCTTTGCTTGTTTTGAGCAAATTGAAGCCCAGGCACTCCTAGCACTGTGACACATTTTTCTAATATACAAATCTGAACTCTCATAAGTAACATTTAGGTTTGCTTTAAGCAAATAATTCTTTTCAGTGGGTCACAGCCAGGCAGCCACAGACACACATCATTTTGGTTTGCTCCTACAAGACTGGTTTGTGTGGATCTCCGCTGCTCTCTGCTGAGGCAAAACTGGGAAGCTGAGCCTTTGTGCGATTCTTCTGTCTTTTTTTCCCAGATTTATGAATTACATATTTCATTCTTAGGTTTCAAAACAAAAAGGGACCGGATGACATGACATAAATAAATTCAAGTTTAAAATTGAACCTGAGGCTCGAGTAGCAGCAGAATATTAATGAGAAGACAAAAGTATAATCTGATGCTGGAATATTCAGAAATTCTCAGAGAGGTGCCAGCCCTTGTTGAAATTCACCCATGACATTTATTCAAGACTAAATTCAGTGAAGTGCTCGCAGATACCTTCTGAAATACATATTTTATTTTTGTTATCCAACTGAGACAAAAGTCCCCTCTTCAGAACTTCAAGCTTCCGCATCTGCCACTGCATGATCCATCACTGACTTTTCTTTCAGAGTGAAATTTTAAAAGGATTTCATTGGAGTTAAATGTCCCAATCACATTCATTATGTGCTTAATCAGATTCTGGGGTTTTTAGATAAAGGAAATCAGGTTTCCTTTATCTTTCTTATTTATTATCCTTTATTCTTCTTGCTGACTTCATTGGAAATGCTTGGGTCCTTAAGTAATAGAACCGAACTGCAGAATCTGTTTCCAAACTAATTTTCACCCCCACACATCTTGTTTTACTAGGTAGGGAGGTTCTGTGATTTTGAAATTGGTTGTTGTTGTTGTTGTGATTTAAGCTGAATATCACACATAAAAAGGGTTACTTTTTGTGTTGCCACTTTTCTTATCTATGGCTGTGTATGTACATAAATGTGTTCACAGGAATATTCTGTTGAACTGCATGGAATGAGTTGCCAGCATTACAGATGTTGGGGTACCTGTTAGTTGTTTCTATGTTATTTGGCAAGGAGAGCAGTAGGGTGGCCATGCTGGAAACGATGGTGGTTCCTAATGGATCATGCCTTCCTCCCTGCCTGCAACCTGACTGTCATGGTTTAAGCCCAGCTGGTAACTCAGAGCCATGCAGCCGCTCGCTCACTCCTTCTCCTTTCCCCCCCCTGCTCCTGGATGAATGGGGTGGAGAATCAAAAGCATGTAAATCCCACGGACTGAGAGAAGAGCAGTCCAGTAACAGTCTGTTACAGCTGAACCCAGGACACTGGCATCAGAAGAAACTGTCAGGCTGGGATCTGAAAATGCATGTGTGCGTTGACTGCCCAGGTGTTCCCCGTAGCTTGCTGTTTAGTATATCTTGATTAAGAAAGATGACATGATACATAAACTGTCATTTAGACTGAGAACTTGCATGCTACCCTCTTTATGTTGATACATGTTTTAACTGTGGCTATATAACCCTGAGGGGTATCATGCTGAGCTAAGATCTTCATCCTGGCATATTAGGGAGAGATGACCTGACTGCCCTAGAAGTGTGTGTGTGCTTCTTTTAAAGTTTCTTCCTGCAAGGAACAGTTGGGTTTTCTCCTTGAAAGGCCGTGCTTGTAGGTTAGCTGTTCCAAATCTGGAACTGAACGCTATTCCCAGCAAAAATGTTAACATTTGACAGAGACTGAACTTGATTTATAGGTTGATTTATGTGTTACACCTGCTCTGCCACTCATTCCCCATGAGGTTCTAACAATGTGTTGGGGAAATGCAGGAGTTACAAAGAGCCGTTGGGCATGTTCTCCTGTTCCCCTACTTGCTTTTGGGGTTGGGTTTTGATTTATTTTTTTTTTTGTGGGGTGGAGGTGTTGAAGAGCGTTGGGGACATAGAAGAGCAAAATATTGAGACATCTGTGGGAAACAGGAGTTTGGAATATGCAGAGGTACTTTTGACTCATTCTTTAAACTGGCTGTTTGAAGAAAAACATGATTATCCGTCTTTGTTGATGTTTTGAGAGTTAAGACAAAAAAAAAGAATAATTTCAGAGAAGAGTTATTTTGAAAATTTAAAATTTGCTGTTTCTTGAATATTGACTTCAAGATAGAAAGGTGAGGTTTGCAAAGGTTGGTAAAGAAAAAGGGAGATTTGACCTGCGTCCGTTCATGTACAAACTAGTGTGCTTAGTTTTTGAAGTGCAGTGGTACTTAGAAATATGGTAATCCTATGTCTTCAATTCAATTTTGCATTTAAAGTATTAGTTTCTCCAAGAGTTGAATTGACTGTAAAATGTAGGAAAAATGTTCTTAATTAAGAGATACAATGCAATTCTTTTTCAAACTAAATTGTTTTTCTCTGTCCTTTTTAGGGTATAAAGCCAGCAAGCTTTGAGAAAGTTACTGATCCTGAAATTAAGGAGATAATTGGGGAGTGCATTTGCAAAAATAAAGAAGAAAGGTTTGTTTCAAGTAATCAAGTTTTGAATTAAATAATGTGTATGCAGAGATTTCAAAGCTGTCTGCAGGTTTTTGTTCTGGCCTCTGAGTTTCTCCTGTGCAGGAGAAAATACAGAATGGAAATACAGCTATAAATGATTGTCTGCTTTCCTGCCAGGAATGTCAGGATAATTGAATAAATGCTGTTGGTGTGTCTCTCAGCCTCTCACCTTCAAAGAATAAGGTCAGAAGCACTATTGTGGACATATTAGCTCATGTATTCTAGCACATTCTGGCATAGCTGTTTGTAAAACCTCACTTTGGAGGTTCTGTGTGGAGCATCAATCGTGGTGGAGGTCAACCATGAGTGTGACATGGTAGATTCACCCCAGACAGATTCTGTTGGCTCATTAACCTCTGGATGTGGAGACAAATTGTGCCTTGTTTCCAGCTTTGGTTTTAAAATCTAGTCTTATCCTGGCTTCTCCTAGATAAGTGTGCCTGCTATTCAGTATTTCAGAACTTTCACAAATACAGATTTTAGGGACCTCAACTGCCTGCCTAGAGGGAACCTTTTTTTTTTTTTTTTTAGTACTCTTTATGTGAGATACTCAGGAAAAACTGAACAAAGCTATAATCTGCATTTCTGTGCATGCTGATGGGGTATGAATATTGCTGAAGCTTTGTGAAATAGGAAATATCAGTCGGCAGTCCTCAGTAACACTGCAAATACTGTGTCTTTTTGCTAAGAACACAAATTTGTTAGGGATGAAGACCAAACATACAGCTAATATTTCCTACCTTTAACACCAGTTTGCTATCACCAATTTCTCTGAAACTGCTTAAGACTTGCATTATTTGTATATTCTTTATATCCATTTCAGATACGAAATTAAAGATTTATTAAGCCATGCCTTTTTTGCTGAAGATACTGGGGTAAGAGTGGAACTTGCAGAAGAAGATCATGGTAGGAAATCCTCTATTGCCTTAAGACTCTGGGTAGAAGATCCTAAGAAACTGAAAGGAAAACCCAAAGATAATGGAGCCATTGAGTTTACTTTTGATCTGGAGAAGGAAACTCCTGATGATGTTGCACAAGAAATGGTAAAATAACCTTCTGACAAAAAACATATATATATATATTTAATTGTGCATGAATCTGAAAGGACAGCAGGAACAAGTCTGGTAAAGTAACTTCCACAGAAACCATTCCAGGTGTCTAGTTTAAGCAGCTTGCATTGATTTTACAATGAATACTGCAAGAAAGGAGTACACAGGGAAGAACTAATAACTGCAAAATATCATTCCCAAGTATGAGAGCAGATGCATGAAATGGTGTTCCAAACAGCTTAGGGACCATAGAGGCCTCTTCTACTTTTACATTTCAAAAAATCTTTTGCTGATTTCTGTTAGCTGTTGGATGTCTTAAAATTAGTTGGGATCTGTTTAGTTTCAGACAGCACCTTGAAATGAATTAGAAGAGTTCAAAAGTTCAATCACAAAATACTCCACACTGAATTCTTCAAAACACTTCTTTCCATCTTTTCTGTCAGCTTTGCTTAGGAGGAATGTAGGTGAAGAAACAGTATGGTCAGCCAGTCTTATCACCAAACATACGTAGGAAACTAGAGTCAAGCCCTCAGCACAGAGTTAGGAATTAGCTTTGGATTTTTTAACAGATAAGTTGAGCTTTGTGAGTTTCTGTATCTTCATAACTTGTAGGGTTTTGTTACAAAACCTATTCTGTGTTCCAGTTTCACTGTATAGTCCTTGAACCCATATTTTAATGATGCCTTTACTGCAGTTTTCTGGGTTTTCCAACGTCATTGAGTCAGAATCAGTAAGCACTGAGTCAAGAGGCTGAATCTTCTTGTGCTTGCAGAAATGTTCCTATTATAATCTAAATCCCAAGGGATCCCATGTTGTCATCATCACTCCTGTTCTGCTTAGGAGGCACTCATTTTGGTAATGTTGCCTTAGAATGCTTGGATTCACCACTATGTACTCCAAATTAGTGGGAGAAATTCGGGTTTGTCTGTCTTCTTGTTAGTTTGCAGTAGGGCATAATTCTTTATCATTATTGATGGGGTTTCAGTAGTCAGTCCTTCCAGCCTGTCCAGGCAATGTGGGCAAAAGGAACCTGAAGCCTTCTAGTGGGTTTGCATCCTGGTTAACTTTGACAACCAGAGGCTACTGTAAAAGTGCATGTCTTTGTTAAACTTCAACCATTTTCTATGTAGATATGTAGGAATAAGAATTGTTTTTTAAAAAATACTAATATGACAGGTTTTCAGTGCCTTCCCATTGAGCTTTGTCATGAAGAATCTACTGGCACATTAGTTAATGCCATACAAGGTTCTCCGGTCATGTGTGGTGGTTCTCTTGAGTAACTCCCTTCTGTCTTTAGAATTTGCTAGGTCCATCAGTTCAGGAATGTCACTAAGGTCTGAGGGCACAGGCAGTGGAAAGTACCCATATCCATCTCAGGCTATATTTTAAGCTGCTTTGCATATATTCATTATAAGCAGAAAAAAAAATTCTAAGCTGTAAAACTCTCTTATGTTTGGGCAAGAGCAAAGAAGGGAAGTCTCCAGATTTCCTCCATGTATATAAATGCTTTCCAGTCTGTAGAATGTGCATGTTAAGGATGTAGGGAGAGCAGACAAATATCCGGTAGGTTATTATTAAACTAAAATTCATACACTACACTGTAGGAAAGTGTGCAAGCAAACAGCACAAAGATGAATTTCCTTTGTATCTGTTGAACAGTTGAATTCCGAGATGGTCTTGTTCTCTTTTCAGTCAAGTGTGGATGGTCTGCTTTTTCTTTATAAAAGTCACTCAATACTGACTGGCTTTACTGTTTAGGAGAAGTTGATTTGAGATTAAATTGTGCTGAGATTTTTTTGTCGTGATTTACTGTGACATCAAGCACAACAACGTGGGAAACTGTGTGTGCTGGCAAAGTTAAGGCGGTAATATAGGGGTAGGATGTGCACTCCAGTTGCATTGCTCAAAGAGTATTTTTCAAAAAATCATTTTTTCCTCTTTTGTCTATTCTGTTCGTTCCCCCCCACCAAAAAAAAAAAGAATAAAGAAAAACCCAGCCCACAACCAAGAGGGAACCCACCCACAGTTGAATTTGCTCTCTTCTTCTCAGTGGTTGTCAACTGGTGAATAAATTTACCCAATTATATTCATGTCTTAGAAATTACACATTGGTGTTTTAAAATGTGTTAGGAATAGAAGCTTTATTCAGAGCACCCATCAAGCTGTTGATTTACTGCTCTTGTGAGGAGAACATGTAATTTCCATTCTTTCAAATAGGTGTTTTCTCTGTTGGGAAGAGTGAAGCAATATAGGTGTGTGCACACAATCTTGATGTGTTTGTGCCTCCTCTTTAGATTGACTCTGGATTTTTTCATGAAAGTGATCTCAAGATAGTTGCAAAGTCCATACGTGACAGAGTAGCATTAATACTATGGAGAAGAGAGCGAATTTGGCCGAGGATGCAGTCGGAGGAGCGTCGGGACTCTGAGTGTCTGGAGAAGCTGAAGACGCCACATGCACAGCAGGTCCAGGTCACCTACCTTTCTCACACTGGTCACCATGTCCTGTCAGAGCCAGAGGAGCCTGAGGCAGACCAGCATCCCTTTCAGCAGAATCTGCCCACCAGCGTCACCTCTGTTGCATGTAAGTCTTGGTTTGGCTTTGTGTGCATATGGTGAGGAATGTCAGAGGGTGAAAATCAACGGCAGTCTGATCTCGGTAGTGAGATGAGCTGCTCTGGAAGCTTTTGCACAGTAGCTCAAAGAACACAAGCATCTTGGGGAGATTCATAACAATCTCGAAAGAAAGTTTCAAGAAAAAGTATATTGTAGAGGTTTGGTCATACGCATTGGGAGCACCAGACCTTGTGGGTTGATACTGCAATTATTGTTGAGGTCTTCAGATCACAGAATCGCAGAACCAGAGCCTGGTTTGTGCTGGAAGGACCCTTAAAGCTCATCCAGCTCCAACCCCTGCACGGGCAGGGACCCCTTCCACTGGAGCAGCTTGCTCCAAGCCCTGTGTCCAACCTGGCCTTGAACACTGCCAGGGATGGGGCAGCCACAGCTTCTCTGGGCACCCTGTGCCAGCGCCTCAGCACCCTCACAGGGAAGAGCTTCTGCCTAAGAGCTCATCTCAGTCTCCCCTCTGGCAGGTTAAAGCCATTCCCCTTGGCCTGTCCCTACAGACCCTTGTCCCAAGCCCCTCTCCAGGTTTCCTGCAGCCCCTTTAGGCACTGGAGCTGCTCTCAGGTCTCCCCTTCAGGAGCCTTCTCTTCTCCAGGCTGCCCCAGCCCAGCTCTCTCAGCCTGGCTCCAGAGCAGAGCTGCTCCAGCCCTCGCAGCATCTCCATGGCCTCCTCTGGGCTCGCTCCAACAGCTCCACGTCCCTCTTGTGCTGCTGCCCCAGAGCTGGATGCAGGACTTTCTCTGTCCCCCCCCCCCGCCCCCAGGCTCTCTGTTTTGTCCTAAGCTCATGGCCCTGAAGCAAGGGCAGATCAGGGGAGGTGATTGCTCTTGTTCATCCAGTCTCTGGTAGCTACAAGCCAGTGATGTGCCAGCTCTTCACATTCAGCTGGTGACTGATTCAAGAGTGATCACTGGGCTATTTCAGTCCTGTTTTAATTCCAAGCACTGATCTTGGTCTGTCTCTGAATAAGTAACTACCTGGCTTTTCTTGCCCAGCTTGTTGTTTCTTCATTTTATTTCTGAGCATCAGGCTTATCTCTAGGAAACTGCAGGGTATGAAGAAGCAGTGGTGTTATTTCCCTAAAGTAACTTGTCTCTGGCTCTGTCTTCTAAAATCAGCCTTTATTACTGAGTCAAGCTCTGGTATTGAAATCTTAATCTGTTCATGCTTTTTAATGTCTTGAAGGAAATGTGGTCAGATATTTTTAGCTTGGAAAATTTGAAATTTTATGCAAGTTCTTGTTCTTTTTTCTGGCCACTTTTTCCAGTAAAATCTGATGTATGTATTTTGCTGCTAAACTATTAATCATAATGTTTCTGTTTTGCTGTTCTGTGGAAGTATATTTAAATTAAAGATGCATTATCTTTAGCAAAGAGACAACTGCTGCTTTAATTCAGGTATTGTACAAATTGCTATACAGAGGTCTGCTTTGAATCCAAGAATAACCAAGCATGCCTGTGCAAGAAACAAAACATTCACAAGATATAGAAATGGCCATATTTGCATAACACTCAGAATATTGCAGTATTTACAAAGCTTCCTTTGTGAAACAAAATTGAAATAATTTCCTTTTTTTTTTTTTTTTTTTAGATCATATACTTATTTCATGCTGGCTAATTCCTTTGAGAAACACCCTAATTATGACTCTTTGTTTCCCGTGGTATTTGAGTCTGCGTGTGCTTCCCATGGTTCTGTTGGACATGAGTTGGCAGAATTCTGTACTAAATATAAGCCCCTCAGTTTATGTCTTACTCCTCCCCAACTTTTAACCAGGACTTAGTATTATTTGATAATTCACTATCAGGTACCTTTGAACAGTATCTAAGTGATGTTAGGCCAAAGACCTCTATAAATTACTGTTCTACCAATTCACATAAAAATCTGAGGTCAAATGTAGAATTGAAAATCAATAACTTAATGGGTGTAATGTGAGTTCTATAAACGTCTGAGACTGACTCACAGCTTTTACTTTAGCACTCGACTGTCATGCTCTGGGGTTTTTTGAGGTCTTGAATAATTTTTTGTAACAAAATGGAAGTGTGTGTGCTGCAGAAACCCCTGCCTTGGAGCAGGGCCATGCTGCCTCTCCTTAGAAATGAGCTGAATAAATCATAGAGGGTAGTTTAATTTTGCAAAAAGCCAGTTGGGAGAATAGTTTGTGAGCACTGAAGAGAAATGTCATCTCTGGCGCTATTAAAAAATAATTTGTTATTTAAAAGCTAAGTAAGTGAAACCTTATTTGGAGTATGGAAGAAAGAGAAGATGGAAAGTGTTGGAAAAAGAAATAGCATTTAAATTTAGCTGTAATTTAAGCCATTCTTTTGTACTTGTGTTACATTTTCCTTTCAGTTCTGAATTTTAAATCTGTTACGTGCTATGTGGCTTCTGGATACTTATGGTCTTGATTGTCTCATTTTATTTCTCAAATAAAGAAAACTGTAGCTTATGCTCAAAAAGAACCGGGCACCTGTACTTCACAGGCTTCCAAATGCATTTTAAAATCAGTAATACTCACTGGTACAGTTTCATTTCCATTGGACAAGAGTACCTGTAGCTGTGCAATTCTGCAGGTTAGCTGGGCAAACACTGCAGGAGAAACTGCAGCTGAGCTCTGAACGGTGCTGCTAAATCACTGCAAACATGCAATTTATTTTGTTCCCTGCTCTTCATCTTGAGGCATTTCTATCTACTCAATTAGGATTTGATTTGCTGAACTCGTAAGTTGTACAGTACAGAGAATTTTCTAATCTTCAGTGCTACTAATAAAAAAAAAAGGTGTTAAAGTGAGTGCATCCCTGGGAGATGTAACCCTGAAAGACTCCATGATCTGCTAGGAGCTCTACAGTCGGGGTTTGCTTTCCTTTCCTCCTACAAAATGTAGGATAAAATGTAGTATAAATGTCTGCAATTCTTAATGTCAACCTTATGCCCTTTAAAGGGAATATCATGTGCCTAAAATATCATCGTGCACAGAAATCCATGGGGGTGGGTCTTGGCTTAAGAGAAAGCAGTGCCTTTTGTAGAAAATTACATTTGTGTTGTATAATTAATTTACTTAATGCAAAGGGCTGGGGTAGTAAAAATGCTAATGACATAAACCAGTGTTGACCTTGCTCTAAAATCATTACTTGAACGTTTGGAGTTGAGCTTTTAATGAAAAATATTGTTCTTGCAGCTGACAGCACATTCGACAGTGGCCAGGGGTCCACTGTTTACTCAGACTCCCAAAGCAGCCAGCAAAGTGTCATCTACTCGTCCCTGCCTGATCCGGTACCTCCTGCTATCCAGCGGGTGTACAGCCCACCTCTGAGTGAGAGCCAGGCTGTGCCTCACGGCCTTCAGCAGCTGGGGCACTACCAGCAGCCCTCAGGAGTAAGTCTGAAGCTTTTACAAATCATTTTGTTCTCTAGATCAGACTCAGTGGCTCGTTTATAAGTCTTGATTTCAGGACATATGGATTCCAGAGCTTGCTTTATATATCCCTCACTAGCTCTATTGATGGTGACTTGCTCGGTAATGCATTTCTGGTTGGTCTGCAATGTGCACTTAGTAGATGGTGTGTGGCTCTATTTGCCATTCTGAAGAAGTGCTTCACCAACAGATGTCATAATTGGGATAAAAAAGCTTCTTATCCCTCCTTTGTCGCTGAATGACATTAGTCACTCTGCAGTGATTAGTTTTAAACTCATGCATGTAGTTGAGAACTGTTCCTTGGGTGGTTTTTTTTTTTTTTTTTTGTTCACTGTCAGTATAGCCACACGTTATTGTTCCTTCATTTGCATGAGAACCTCTTGGGTCTGATGTTTCTTCTTGATGACAAAGGTCACACATCCAGTCACTGCCTGGGCTCTGGGTTTGGATTTAATCTTGCACAGAGTCAGTCGTGTTACATCCATTACTGAGGCTCCAAAATTAGGCACTGATTTTGTAGTAGCCAGACATTCACACTTGCTCCTGGTTTTGTGTTGTTATGACCTTGACCAAAAGCAATTAATGGAACTACTGGTGCAAGAATAAACGCATGTGAGTTAACATTAATCTTCAGGTGCTTCCAGTGAGAGGCACAACATGAGTGTTGTGCTTCACTTCAGAAGCTGGTGCACTAACATGTTCCAGTTCCAGCCTGCACTCGTCACACATGACACCACACAGCAACCCCAGCATGGCTTTGACTCCAAACAAAACATTCCTTCCTCAAGAACCAGGAGAGGAAAACGCATATCTGCAGACCAGAGAAGAGGCAGTGGGCATATTGCCTCTGGTGGCACTGGGGACCTCTGCAAACCCTGTGGAGCTAGTATTTCCTCAACAATCTCATCAGACATGCCCAGCTTGCTTATTTCAGTCTAGCCAAGATCAAATGTGTCAGAAGCCTTGATGCCTCTTGAAAGCTCTCATTCCCACTGTGGGAGTAGCCAACTCCCACAAAACTCAGTGTCTCAAGGGGGAAGAGGCTGAGACACCACGTGGCAGAAGTTTAGACCTGTCTCTGTTCCATGAGTCTTTACAATATATAATTAGCCAAAAGATCAGTTCTTCTCCCACGAGATCTACAAGAGTTGCAGAGAACATTCTGCCTTCAGCATGCTCCAATGCTGAAGAAGCCAAAGTATCTGGACAGTCCCAGTCCTGTTGTAAAGTGTGTGCTGGCAAAGCACTGCTGGCAGAGAGTGAGCTGGTGGCTGCATCTGTGCCGAGCAGTGGGAGCAGCCTGCCTGGTAAAAGTGGCAGTGATAACATGGGAGGTTCATCTGTTTGTCTCTTTGTTTCATCCTTCTTGACTAAGGAGAAGAAAAAATAAAAGCCAAGGCCAACGGCTTTGTCCTGCTTGATCCAGCTTTACCCTAATTTTTGGGAAGTGCCTGATTTCCCCTGGTTCTACCTTCTACTTTCCAAAATGCCTGCAAGAAATTATGAAGTATATTTCATGAATGCACTGAAACATGACATGTTGACCTGAAGATAAAAATATCATCCTTGGACTCTGTAGCAGCTCCCTCCACTGTGGAAACCAAATACATCTCCTGGGACACATCCTTCCTTAATTCTTGTTCACCTGGAGGCCCAGCTTAACAACTCTAAATATAGCACTCAAAAGGCCCATCTTAAGCAGTATTTTATTAAATTGAGCTGTGCGGCACTCTTAGAGCAGACTCATTCTTTCCATTGATAGGTTTCAGTCATTTTAACCAAATGCATTACCTTTGTTGTGATTGAGGGTTTGGAAAGATAAAAAACTTTATTCACAAGCAGGAGATCTCTCATAGCTTTTAATTTTCTGATGGTTTTTCCATGTGTTTTTTATTCTTGTAATAACTTAGGTAAAAAGTTTCCAGGTTTGAAAATCTCAATAAGCATAGGAAGTAAAGTGTGTCTCAAAACCTTCCATTTTCCAAGGGAGATTATTTACCAAGATAACAAGCACTTCAGTGCAGCTGTAGTAGTGTTGTTTAGGCTTATGAGCCTCAGCCTGACATACTGTTTATTTTTAATTCATCTGCTTTGCTTGAGCCAGAGTTTGAGAGAGCCGCTGTTGTTACCAACCTTATCTGAATTTTTGTTGTTATTTTCACTTCTTCTGTGGTTTTAATTTGTTTCTCATTTCTCTGTTCATTTTCTTACCATCCTTTTCAAGTAAAGTATCTGCTTTTGGGGAAGATAAAGATTCTTTATGAAGTTATAAAAGTCTTGGTGAAGATTTTTGTTTCACGTAGTTGATGGCTTGTTGTTGTTGGTATACCTTCAGTCACTGTGTATGTGCTTTGAGCGGTTTTACTGGTCTGCAGCCTTGCTTCTAGAAGAAATGCAATGCACTTTGGTTGCCTTATTTGGAATTTGCTGACTTTTTGCCACCTCTACTTAGATTAACTAACTTTCCTTGCAGATAAATTTTCATCATTTTTCCCGCCTTTGTTTTGGATGGAGCACCGAGTAGACAGGTTCTTTGTGATTTTATCTTTGATATGTAGCCGTAGAGGCTCATGACGTGCGGGTTGCTCCTCTCTAAAGCAGTGCTCTCCCTCCTGCAGCCTGGTGTCCCCACAGTGCCAGCTGTGCCCGCCGTGGTGCCCCAGCGGCCACAGCCCTACCCGGAGCCAGCAATGCCGTTCCCTGTGGTCCAGCCCACCACTGTCGCCTCCCTGCCACTGGGGCAGCCGCAGCCAGTGCTGGCCGGCCAGCAGGTGAGGGTTTGGCTGCTGCTGAAAAGCGCTTTCCCTGTCCCTTGCTTTACCTTACCCCTTGCCTTACCCTGCCCTGCTTTGACCTATGTCTATAGCACGTTTGAGGTGTTAGAGACCATGAAACTGCCACTTGAGAGACTTGGGGATGGATGGAGCAAAGGGCATTGGGTTTAAGGGATGGAAGAGTAACAAGCTTGAAAACAGTTGTGTGATACCTTGGAATGTTTTGATGAAGTTTAAGACTTCTCTTCTGTTGTGGCTTAACAGGCTTAAAGCCTGGCTTTTAACCTTTTATTAATTTTGCATTATTATTTGGCAATGCCTTCATAAAAGGTTATAAAGAAACTCTGTTGCCTCATGTCAACTGACTTTAAATCCTCAGCAATGCTGCTGCTTTTGGACTTGTGCAGAGATGTAGTTCAGTATAGGCATCCAGCCAGTAGCTTTATCTTAGAATCGTAGAATCCCAGACAGGTTTGGGTTGGAAGGGTCCTTAAAGCTCATCCAGTTCCAACCCCTGGGAACACCTTCCACTAGAGCAGCTTGCTTCAAGCCCCTTTGTCCAGCCTGGCCTTGAACACTGCCAGGGATGGGGCAGCCACAGCTTCTCTGGGCACCCTGTGCCAGTGCCTCAGCACCCTCACAGGGAAGAGCTTCTGCCTAAGAGCTCATCTCAGTCTCACCTGCTTTAAGTTTGAGCCCACTCCCTCTTGTCATTATAGTCCCTGATGAAGAGTCCCTCTCAGGCAGCCTGGTAGGCCCCCTTCAGATATTGGAAGGCCACAGAAGAGTCTGTCCCTCTCTGTATTGTCTCCAAATAATAATTCTTTGTGCAGCTTGAATTATCAAATTCCCCCCCAAACCTGTGTTCCTTAAAGGCATTTCCAAAACATCTCTCTCCAGGCAGGTTGTGGTTGCCTCTTTTCATGGAGATGGGCTCAGCCTGAGACACAGACCTGTATGACCCTGTAATTCATGGCTCATCTTTTGTGATTCTACCAAAGCTTGGCTTTCTTCAGTAGAAACTCTTGACAAGGCGGGGGAGTGTCTGTATTGTTTGTGACCAGTCTCCAAAACTTTTTAGTTAACATTTTTCTTACAGGTTGCCTTTTATACCTGTTCTTCTGTAGAAGACAACGTAATTTGGTCTTGTAAAACATGCTTATGTGAAGTTTTATTACACGTCAGGGTTTTTGTCTGATGGGTAGGAGTATTCTCATGGTTCTCAGACAAGAATCTTACATTAGGCAAACGTAGAACCTCAGCAGTTGCACAGGTCTCTCTAGTGGCCTCTGGAGCTTTATGCTGAGTTCAAAATCTGTTGTTTATTTTCCCCTATGAGTAGATGCTGGTTTGGAATAGGATATTTGCCCAACTTCCACGGTTTCTTTTGCATGCCCTCTTTTCACAGCACTGCTGTCTCTTGAAATAATTCTAACCCTGATAGTGACAAGATTTAATAACTAGTCTGTGTTTCCTAATCTTGCCAGGAAGCCAAATCAAAGACTGACTTTTTACGGTATTATTATTACAGAAATAGGTAAAATGATAAAGTTTCTATGCAGAACTTCCCAGAGCACCCTGTGTGCCTTGGAAACAAAAGTAGGTCTGGTGTTCCCAGAGTCTCCAGGCTTGATGCTGTGAGTGGTGGAGATCTGCAGTCTTTTGTAAATGAGTGGTAGGGCAGGTCAACACAAGAATGAGAAATCAAGGTGAGAAAATTCCTCTCCCAAACAGAATGAGATGTATTGATCTTGTATGAATACACACTGATGGCTCAGACACACGGGGTCAATGTTGCTGCATCTCCTCAATATTTTTCTTTGTTTCCAATTTGGATATCTGTGCATTTACAATATTAAGATTATAGTGGAGCACAGTTCACATAATTCAGTTGAATACTTTTTGCTCTCTATGCTTCATCCAATTCACAAGCATTTTGTAAAACACAAGATGAATTTGAAATGGAGGCTTTAGGAAGCTGCTTAGTTCCATGAGGATATTTTTTTCTTGCTCTTAGCATAGTGTTTTCTTGAGTTGAAGATGGGTTAAACAGCCTGTGCCAGCTCAGTCCTCAGTTATCTGTGGACAGCCTGCCTGTACTGCAGATTAGTCCAGCCAGGGACGCTGAGTTACCTCTGGGTGCTGCCAAGGTTTACTATCTCCAGCCCAGCATCGTGTGATGGGACTGTTCTGCTCCTGAGTTGTGGTTGGGTCCGTGGTGCAGATCTTTAGCTGTGGGATGAGCAAGCATCCCCAGTGCCTCAGGTGGGCTCCATCCCAACCAGTTTACTCTGTCCCATCATCGCTGCCAGGCCAGCTCCTGCTGAGCCACTTGTTTGCATTGGCACTGCTGTTCCCTTGAGTTTGACGGTTTAGGTGAGTAGATGCCCCTGATTTCCTAAAACCTGGAATGGTAGAAACTGCAGTACAGAGCCATGTCACAGAATCAAAGAATGGTTCGAGTTGGAAGGGACCTTAAAGCTCACCCAGTTCCAGCCCCCTGCCACAGACAGGGACCCCTTCCACTAGAGCAGCTTGCTCCAAGCCCCTGTGTCCAACCTGGCCTTGAACACTGCCAGGGATGGGGCAGCCACAGCTTCTCTGGGCACCCTGTGCCAGCGCCTCAGCACCCTCCCAGGGAAGAGCTTCTGCCTAAGAGCTCATCTCAGTCTCCCCTCTGGCAGGTTAAAGCCGTTCCCCTTGGCCTGTCCCTACATCCCTTGTCCCAAGCCCCTCTCCAGGTTTCCTGCAGCCCCTTCAGGCACTGGAGCTGCTCTCAGGTCTCCCCTTAAGGAGCCTTCTCTTCTCCAGGCTGACCCAGCCCAGCTCTCTCAGCCTGGCTCCATAGGAGACCTTTTCTGCCTGGTGGAGTTCAAAGCTGAACCTCATGTTGCCCTGACGTAGATCAAGCAATAGAACTGTTGCCTGCCTAGAATAAGCCTTTTTGGGACCAGAGTTAGAAAAAAATAATCCAAAATCATTGTTTTTTTAATTTAGTGTGGCAAGATGAATATTTAGGCAGGACTGACAGACCCTGCAGGAGCTCAGCTGGTGCTATGCAGTTATTCAGTGCTCTCTCCAGCATGTCTTGGGCTGCTTGTGGCGTTCAGCCCCAGACACTTGATACCAGTTGCCAAATACTCTTTTGTTCACTGATCTCTGCATTGGAAACTGTCAGTGACCTTGGGGTGGACAGTATCTTGCTTCTTTGATGGTACTTCTCCAGTTTTATTGCATTAATTCCTAAAAACTGGTTGAGGAATCCTGACTCCAAAAAATGTGCAAATATTCTGGTAGTGATTTATGGTAGATGTGGTGAAGATGAAGGATTAAAACGCTTGGCTCTTCATTTGCAAGTTACCTTTTGACCCTGGGGCATGTCGTCAGTTCCATGTGCTGCAGTGCCCAGGTGGAACAGTCAGTCCTGCAATCCAAAGTAGGTCAATCCAGAGCAAATTGGTGCCTTAATGCCCAGCTTCTGAGACAGAAGTTTTATTTTTAAATCTTTCAGCATTAATTAGAGGAAGTGCAGGAGGAGGTGCCGGTACCATGGGAAATGGGAAAGTTTGCTACTGATTATTTTCAGTTTTAATGCGGCTTTTTATTTCTCTTCTGTAGTATAAAATCTGGCAGGCCAGTGGGGCACTGTTTTCCATGGAAGGGTAAAACTGCTTTTTTGGCTACCAGTGTTGTTACTACGGCACCTCAGAAATAACTGGGATCCAGCTTCTACTATAATTACTGTGTTTTATTCATGTCTTAGATAACAAGTGTTGTATATTTCAATGCCTGCTACATTATGTAGTCAGCTTTTGGATGCCAAGATTAGCTGGGCAGGAATCTTGGAAGTTAGTAGGTGGGTATTTTACAGGGCTATCTAGAACAATCTCTGGGATTTAAAGTCTGAGTCACTACAAATAACCTTTTCAAGACAGTTAGAACTTGCCTTTTCAGATGTAATGTATCTTGCATTTAAATGTGTTTTAAACATAGGCTCTTGTACAGTGTTTAAATTGTGAGTGTCCTTCTGTGAACCACCCCTGCTCTGAGCAACAGTTTTGCTTTGACCATGTGGCTTGAACTGGAGGGAGGATCATAGAACCATGGAATAGTTTGGGTTGGAAGAGACCTTAAAGCTCATCTAATTCCAACCCCTGCCACGGGCAGGGACACCTTCCACTAGAGCAGCTTGCTCCAAGCCCCTGTATCCAACCTGGTCTTCTGATGGCTATGTCTAGTGCACTGCTTCCTTTGTAATATATGGGCTCTAACCTTTCACTTTTCTTTCCCAGCAGCAACCCATAGCCCAGCAGGCATCCCTGCAGCAGGTGCTGGCCAGCCAGCCCGTTTGCCCCATCCAGCCTACAACCCATCTGCTACCCCAGTATCAGCCCCAGACCTCTCAGGTGGCAGCCAGCAGCACCCCACTGAAACCTCTTCAAATTTCAACTGTGCCGCAGCTTCCTCCGGTGGCCCCTTCCCAGGTAACACGTTTGGAACCCGTGTGTGAATACATCCGTTTCAGTAAAGCTTCCAGCTAATAATTAACATGATTTGTGGGGTTCGTGTGGCTATTTTGAGTGCATGCCATTTTAATTAGCCCACAAGAATATAGCTTTTTCCTAATCCCTGTACATTTCCTTACTATTTGTTTTCATTTGGTGAAGCAGAAATCTCCTCTGTGAGCAATGCTGCGGCATGCCTACAGAATCCAGTTCGTGGCAGTTACAAAATTGCAATAACTGCTGCTTTTTTTATTTTTTTTTCTCCCCCCATGCACCTCCCCCCTGGCATAATCTCTTCCCCATCCCAGGCTTAAGAGCACGAGAAGTTGCCCATTAATTTTTTCTTTTTCTGAGCTCCCGATTTCCATGTTCCCCACCTCTCCCCTCCCTAGCTCTCAGCCCTGTTTCTGTTTTCAGTAGCAAGGATGGACCCTTTCCTTAGCCTGGTGGAAGGGTTTGTTGGTGCTGTTAGAGTGTTTGGTAGTGACAGGCACCATGATGTGAAGCAGCTTCCACCAAAGGGAAGAAACAAGCTGCTTCCATGATGATGACAGGGTAGTTACAGTCTGCTGCATCACTGGGAGATTTTGGTTGCAAAACCCCTTTAATGGGAGCTTCCGTGCTGCTTGGGTGGCAGCCAGCCTATTTTAAATTGTCTTACTGAATTTTGCATGAAAGCATTTTGCATTTTATCTGGTCCGATTCCTTCTCATTGCTGTTAAAATGAAAGCAGCTTTAATTAGTATGTTGCTCGAAGGCTTCAAGATAGTCTTAGAAATAGCATCAGTCTTGTGAGGTATAAAAACATCCCCCTCCCCCAAATTTTTTTTTCCTCTTATACTAGTGATTTAAGTATAATCAGTTTTTATCACTGTTTATAAACCTCAGGAAATGAATGGAAGTGATTAACAAACAGACATAATTATCATCATGGCACAGGTGATTTTTACATACTTGTATGGCAAATGAAACTACTTTGTACCATCAGTGAAAGCACTTGCAATTTATGTGATATTATATTTTTTTCAGATTCCTCAGTTTCCTGTCATTCCTGCAATTACTCCTCTGGCAGGACTTGACAGCCTTCCTCCAAACCTCTCTGATTTACCTGCTGCAAACGTGCCCCCCATACCTGCTCCTTCTCAGTATTTTGCTCCAGCCGTGATTTTACCCAGCCTCCCCATGAACCCCACTCTGCCTATGGCACCAAACTCCCCTGCCCTCCCCATGCAGGCAGTCAATCTTCCTCATACCACCGTGGCTTCTTTGGTCTTGCCCTGCCAAACAATAGTGCCAAATATGTCGGCTGCTACGATCCCGCTGCTTGCCGTGGCACCGCCGGGAGTGCCAGCGCTACCGCCGCACCACGTGGTGCCCCAGCTCTCCCAACAGCAGATGTACCCGGCCACCTTCCAGCAGATCATTCAGAGCGAAGCGCCCTCTCCCCATCACACGCAGGGCACGCAAGCAGTATCCCAGGCGCAGCAACCTCAGTCACTCCAGCCAAGCGTAATCCATCCTTCTGAACAGCCTCTGCCTGTGCCCGGGGCTGGACACCAGGTAATGCTCTGGGTGCGGGGCTGCAGGGTGGTTCCGAGCACAGGTGATCCTGGGGCTCCCACGCTGTACACTCATAGCAGGGAGGTCTCTTCCTTGCTGCTAGGATGGTTTGTTAACTTCTTGACCTCAGTCCTGGAGGTGGTTGTTAGAGCTGTGGAGCAGGTGAGGTCTTAACCTAGGGCCAGGTGAATATTTAGGCTACAGGGAATAATCTCACGGGGTTTGGAAAGTGAGCAGGTGAGAGCACTTTCTGAATTCCCCCTTACTTTTCCCATCTCAAATATGACACAAGAACAAGCTGTCGTTCTCCTGTGGCAGGAGAATGGGTCAAGCTGTGGTAGCAGCCCACCCAGCTTTGCTGGTGCCTTTACCCCGATCTGTGCATGATGCACATGGGCTGCTGTGTGCAAATCCTGGGTGAGCTGGCAGGGGAGACAGAGTAGTTTTGATGTAGAATAGCTTTAAAACAGTAAAGGGAATTGGCGATTCGTTAATGACTCCAGCAACCTGCATGGAAGAGGTCTATTAGACAAGAATGAATTCTAGCTGCAGACCATTCCCCCCTCAAATGAAATGAAGCATAAAATGGAGCTTCTGATATTAACTCTACAAGAGAGCTGGTTCAGGACCTGTTGACAGAGTCTGTAAATACGTCTATTGCCCTATGTGTGATATGACAACATGAAATGCAGTCTGATCCAAGCAGGAGAGAGCACTAAATCTGTTAATAATAGCATTCCTGAAAACCTCTATTCTACCACATCACTTTGCCGTAACATATTGATTAAAGTTCATAGCGTCCCGTTTCAACCTGCCATATCATGGCATCTTCAAAGCAGGACATAACTTTTAACTTTCTTCAGCTGTATATTTGGTACAGCAGTACTGTTTGTGACACTGTAGGCAACATGGAGCTCAAGACAATTACTGCTAAGCTCATTAGCTGTAGTATTTCTACTGGCTTTAGAGGGAATTGAATCAGGGAGAGCAAGCAGAGCAAACATCAAAGCTGGGGAATTGATATTCCCAAACTGTCCTGACACGGTCATTAGCTATCGCACATATTAGCTCCACACATACTAGCTAATATGTGTGGAAGATTTGTCCAGTAATATTTTTCAGGAAAAAAAGTCACTATTACGAACAAAATGGACAAATGTAGAGGAATATTCAATAACATTGTTCTATGTCTCCAAATGCTTTTAATGGAGAGGTATTTCTGTAAATAAAGGTTTTCCAGTGCAGTGCTGTTGTGGCAGTTGAGGTTTAGCACTGCCCTGTTAAGTTTTGCCCAGGTGGGTTTTACATGGGACCGTTTTGTGAGTTACTCTCGTTGTACACCAGAGTTGCTACTCTACCAACCTCCACTTAGGCAGTTGTGTAACTGCTGTGTGTTGCAGAGCACATCATGTCTTTATTTCTGTCCACATGAAAACCTGGAATCACAATTCCAGCTCATATCCGGAATACGCAGAGAGTATGCAGTAACAAAACTATGTGGCCTACTTCTCGTCTGAAGTCTCATCTGAGTCTTCATTTTTTTAAATATATATATATATATCCTCCAAATAGGCTAGATCTCTAAGTGATGATTCTACAAAAAAGTAAAAGTTAGGCAAGAGCTTTATCTAATAGTTAAAAGCCTTTTTTCTCCCATATTTTCCTTTCTTTCCTTTTTCCCCTTCCCACAAGCTTAGTCCCCTTGGAATAATACATGGTGTACCTAAAAGGAGAATGTTCTGTTCTTAAATATACAACTCAAAAGAACTGTTATGCAGAATAACAACAGTCTCTAAGGTGGTTGGCATCTGATTGCATCGGTCCAGTTCCCACAAAGTGCTTACGCACACAAGTTATTTTAATGCATTGAAGAAATCCACTGAGATAAATGAAACTTCTTCCTCTGTGCATGTAGCGCAAGGAAGCATTTGCAGGACTTGGAGCCTTGGTGCTTGGCATGTGTCTTAAATATTTAAACTAAACAGAAAACAACGTGTTCCGCAAGGCACTGGTATATATCCAGTGCAAAAGAGCTGATTGTGTGGTCTGTACCAGTGTCTGGGTCCACAGAGAGAGCAGAGTTTTAAAGAAATACTGATTTTGATTATGCCCGGGGTGCCTTTTTCTCAGCATGGCCATTGTGGTGGCTCAGTGAAAGCAGAGCAAACTCTTCAGGACAATGAATTCATAATCTAAGATTTTAATTTCTTAGCTACGTATGGCTTTGTTTCTACAAACTAAATAGCACCTGAGCAATACACACATTGTCATAATGATGGAGGAAGAATCTCTGTATTTTTATTTGGTTGTTTCAAAGCAAGTTTCAGTAGTTACCTGCCCAAGCAGAGACCATGCAAATACAGTCTCGCTCAGAATTACAACCCTTTCTCCATGAGCTCTGGTGGCCTTGGTGAGTGGTCGTGTAAGTCACAAGCACCCTGAGCAGAGGTTTGTTTTAACAGCTGTCTGTTGTGTTGCAGCAGATGACTGGACACACTCAGTATGCTTTGGAGGCTGGAGCCCAGGTGCCCGTGCTGCCGGTGCAACCCTCCATAGTCATGTCACCGCCTTTGCAGCTGCAGCCCGAGCTGTTGCCACCCCACGCTGCTCCGGAAAGTGTTTCACAGCTCCATGGCAGCCTTGCTGCAGCCAGTCCACCTGTGCCCGTAGATCACTGCCTGCCTCTGCAGCCTTCTGGCCTGCTCCAGCCTGAGCTTTCCCAGCCACTGGCTCAGCAGCTCCCAGCTCCCTGCTCAGCTGGCCCGGCACTCGCAGAGACATCTCAAGAGGTACCTTCCTCTGAAGTAACTCACCAGCCTCACCCTTAACATTCTTACTTGCTCCTCTGTGAAATAATGTGCTTATTTCACAAGGGAGATTATCCCCTCTCATCACATAGAGCCGCTTGTCCCAGATGATGGAGGCTCTGGGTCAGCAAATAATTGGCTGTTTCAGATGAAGCTGGGAATTGCATGCTGTACCTTGTGGAACGTCTCCTTGAAGTGATGATGCAGCAGGACTAAATACCTCTTTGTCTGTAGCTAAGCATAAACACAGAGGCAGAAATTACTTTCTTTTAAGTGCTGGGGGTCAGCAAGAAGCTGTTCTGTGGAGTTTCATCCATGTTTTGTCCAGTCTTGTTTTAAATGTTTCAAGCACTTGTGCGACCAGCCATCATTTGCCTTAAGAAACTGCTTCATCACTATGTAAAACCTCTCATGCTCCTCAGCTTGAGCCTTATTCCCATTTCATTTAGTGTTGTATCCTCCTGTATTGCTTGAATTCTAGTCTAGCCCTGGGATTCTTGTTTCTTCAGATATTCATAGGCATTCCCAATTCTCAGTGGTCATATAAGCAAGATACTTTTTACTGGATTTCTTTTTAAAACTGTCAGCCCCCTCCTGTCTGCTATTTTGACTTTTCTTTCCACACCCATGATGGTTTAACCTTCAGTCTTGACAGAATGTCATAGAACATTTCCTTCTCTTCAACTTTTTAATAGACATCCATAAGCAAAGCAAAACAAAGGTGTTGACATTCATATCAGATTTCAGTAAATAAGTCCGATTTGTTCTCCGCTTCCGAGTGGAAATGTGCCTCAGCAATTCTGCTTTTGGAATTCTTCCTCTTGAGGCTCTCTGTTCTGGGCTACCTTTCTTCCCAGAGCAACAGTTCCCATCTTTTCAGACAAAATCTCTTTGGTTTTACCCACGCTCTCATGCACTTGTTGCATGCCTTGACCACATGGCACAGCCTAATTTCAGCAGAGGTACATCTTATCTCCTTTTCCAGAAGATGTTCTGTAAGGATGCTGCTAACACTAAAACCAGATTCTAGTTCCCCGTTTTGCCTGTTCATCTAGTAGCAACCTTATTCTTGTCAAATAAATATTCATGCATTGACACGCAGGACATTTCCTGATGAGTTTCTGTATCCTATTGGTCAGATATAGCAAGGATGGTAGAACCCATGTGTAGTGCTTCACTTGCAGGATCCCCAAGTAACTCCTGGCTGTCCTATCCCTTGCCTATTTTTTCTGTATGCACAGCTCATGTTTGGTTCAATGATGTCAAAGCTACATCCTTCAGTGCAGGGTCCATCCCATTAGAGAGAGTGGAAATATTAATAAACCTTGTTATTATTGTGCAGTGTGATATGGGGGATACAGGTGGTCCTGTATTACCTGAGAAATCCATGCCCACTGAGGCACATATCTGTCCTGTCTCTTTATCATATCCCTAGGAACTTTTAACCCCTGTTTTACTACCATCATTCTCATATTTCATCTTGTAAGTTAATTCCCTTTTCTCTCAATTTTAAGAAATTAATCCAGTATCATAAGATGGTCAAATTAATCAACGTGGTCCCTGTGCTGATTTTAAAACATATATTGCTAAGGTTTTCTTGGGTGTAAGAGAAGTTTCATATCTGTATATATTGGAAACACTGCATTTTGTTGTTGCTCTGCCATAACATTTTTATCTCTTCTCTTTGTTTCAATGTGTGGCAGTACTCACATTCAAACCAATCCAAATTAATCAGGCTAATGAGATTTTGTAAGGCACTTGATCAAGTGCATTGCTAAAATTTAGATATATTATGTCTGTGTTCTCACTGTTCATTAATTTTGCAGTTTTATCGAAACTGCAGTCAAACTTGGCATGGCATATGTGTGGCATTATAAGCAAGGAGTGGAGCTGACTGGTTAAGTGCTAAGCTTTTAACTCCAGTCTACCAGCTGCTTTGGTATGAAGATGTAGTGATGTCAAGGGCCTTGTTTCTAGCTGTGTGTCTATAGAAGGATTTTATAGACATGTTTGTAAATATATATAAATATATATTAAAATATATATTTATTAATATATTTGGGGTGCGTGTATATACATATAGCTATATACGTGCACGTGTGTGTCTGTGTACATACTCGGTATGTTTTTGTAGTCGGGCCATTAGCATCATCAGCACAGATTCTGTGACAACAGGTCTACCCAATGCAGAGTCACACGTCTGTCCTGGCACTGCAACCAGTGAAAAAGGGAAGCTTTTAGGGAAAATATCTATGATGTAGACAGCAGGAGGAGATGGTGTGAGGGCAGTATTTTTAAATGAGTTTTCATCTTGTATTTGTAAGTTCCCCAGAAATACAATAAGCCAAATACAGTGAAAATAAATTACGTATTTCAGGAAAATATACAAAGCAATGAAGAAAATTAGCTTATACTTTATACCCATTCAAAAATAAAATTAGGTATGAGCTGATGTGCACTGGTCCTGCAATCAAGTTTTCCCATTGTGGTGAGAACTGTTTTGGTTCTTTCATCACCTCTTCTGCTTTAGAGACAGCAGAAGGGAACTAGCACATTAGTGGCTCTGTCTTAAAAGAGAGAGTGATGCTTTGGACAGAAGTAATGTGGGGAGGGTAAAATGAGTTATTTATTTCTTTTCAAGTTTCAAGAAGTTAAATGGAATGGTTTAGAGTTACTCGTGTCTCAACAGCAAAACCTTTCTTAAAGGTGTTTTTATCTGCCGTTACAATGCATTTACTTAAATGACTTTTTCTTACATTTTAGGAGCAGGCAATACAGGACAAACTTCAAACTCTGTCACAGAGCTGTGAAAGGTATCATTATAATCTCTTTGGCATTAGAAATGTTTTCTTTCTGGAGGCTGTTTTTCCTCTTTCTCTTTCCAAGACTAGGTCAAATGCCTGCCCTTTGCCTTGGGCAGGGGCTTGAAGATGGAAGGGTGCACATCTAGTGAGACACCTGCAGATGTGCTGTGTGCCTGTTTTGGCCCCTCAAACTCTTTTAATTCTCTAGACTGGGTGCTGCATCCTAGACTAGATGTGTGTATGACAGCTTTCATTTCAGCATGTAACTTCCCTTTTTGCTCAGGTAACTGAAGTGGTACAGTCCCTGGGGCTGCTGTTGACTCTGTATAAAAACATGTTACTCCAGTATAATTTGATATATAGTTTATTCTCTCTTTGGGAATAAACTGGATATGTCTGTACCACCTTCTGTAATTGATCTTCCCCAGGTATGTTAAAGGGAACAGTTTACCAGTGAGTTGTGTGTTGAACCACTCAAAAGTTTTTGTAACAAGTGGCAAAACACACAGCCAAAGCCTCTTCTATGGTTTTGCAGTACATGAGGTCACCCTCAAGCTTAGTAATGCTAATGACAGAAGTAACGATAACCCCAAGAGGCAGCTCAGCACTCCTCAAAAAAAAAAGCAAATTGCAGTTTTTGCCAGCCCTCATCTGCCTGTTTCTGTAATCAAAATCAGAAGGGGAAGCATCAAGGTTCAGACGAACCACTGAGGAAGAGCCCTGGAGAGGAACGCTCGCTGCTGGACTGGAGAGGGGCTGAATGGGGCAGGACTCCCCTCCCCAGGCATCTGCTGCTTCTGTGCTACAGCTCGCAGTTTAGCACCAGCAGTAAACTAGATTTTTCGTGGTTGGGATTAGAGATAAGGTAGATACAGACAGTGTATGTTCATAAGCAGCTGAATGCCTTCCCTATGGCAAGAGCCAGCACCAGTTCATCCTTACTGGTTATAAAGCCTTGGGTTAAGGATATTAGTGACCTTTTTCTGTGAAATCTTAATTTTTCATGACTACAGGTGAGTTCTGCCTATAAGTAAGTTAGACAAAATGAGTTCTCTTTGTCTACCTAGCCCACTGTTGAAAGGCACATCAAATTTTCAATCGTCTTTTGAATTGTAATGTGCCTGTTCCAGATTTGTGTTTGAAAATCTGACTTTCCTGACTGCCACAGCGTGGAGAGTCTGTGCCAGCTCCCACGTCGTAATCTCAGAGGGAGTTCTCCCTGATTCAGGTGCATGGATAACTCTGTGCTAGAGCTGGGTTGTACTTTTGTACAGTTGGAGGGAACAGCATGGGAATCAAATGGCTGGCAATTGCAGCAAGGGTGTCATCTAGAATATATCCAGTGCACAAAATATGTTCACTTCCCTAATACATGAGTTACACATACAAGGTAGCTGCAAAGGGAGTAGAAATAAACTGTTCTATGCAACTAGTATAAAATAGGAACTGAAAGCTGTAAATTTAAGAAAGGGATCCATAGGTTAGGCTTAAATTCTTTTATGCCTGCCTGGCTAAATGAGCACAGGAGTAGATTGTCCAGGAAGGTGATGAAATCTCACAGGGGCTTTGTAAGACCAGTTTACGCACAACTGCGTGAGGACTGGTAGACAGAGCTGACCATACCTTGGGGTAATAAAATAGGCCAGATGGCCTGACAGAGTTCCTCTGAACCTCTGAAAAATTCCTGGAAATTACTTTCATGTTGGGATCTTCTGTGCATGTCATATTAAAATCAGATTGTTAGCTGTTGTTTTGACTGCTAAAAATAATATAGTGTCGCTGGTCGTCTGGGATATTGGGGCACAAAATCTCTTTCTGATCCCTGAGACCTGCAAAGAGAGGAGAGTCAGTCCTTTACAGGGTGCTGTACTGACTTCTCTTTTCTTTCATCTCCAACAAACATCACCTGACCCTGTTTAGACCTTCCTCTGTGAGTGCAGATGGGCAGGAGTTGAGAAAACTGGACCTTAGAAAAGCAGCCACTTCTCTGAACTTGTGGAGTTCAGAGAAGGACTGTCAGGATCCCTGAAGTGAAAGGATTAGGGGGATGTAGTGATTTATGAAGAGTGATGGTAGTTTCCCTGTGGTATTGGCAGAAATGTCAATAGACCGTTCCTTAGCAGTATGGTAGCCAGGGCACGTGCCTGACTTGAAGTAATTCCCTTCACTTACTGATCATATTCCAGTAGTTGGCTCAGCTTAGACCAAAAGTGTGCAGATGTGTTCTTAGGGTAGTCTTTGGTGTTGTTACCTATGCATAACTCTATTGTGCCTGATGGTGGTTTTATTTTGGGGGGTTTCTTCCTTTCTCTTACAAAGCTACATGAGTCCAGATGTTGCTTCAGGTAAAGAGATGAGTGACAGCTTTGAAGGAGCAATAGGAAGTGGAAAGCAAGAAGGAAAGTCTTCAAAGAAACATAAGAAATCTACACGTGCACGTTCACGCCAGGAGAAGTCCAGCAGACCCAAACTGACCATATTAAATGCAAGTACAGCCTCTTTGAGGGTGGCTTTAGGATTCCTTTGCCTTTGCCAGAAATAACTGTTGTTAATCTTTGCCTGCAGGTTTGTAACACGGGGGATAAGATGGTGGAGTGCCAGCTTGAAACACACAATCACAAAATGGTGACTTTCAAGTTTGATTTGGACGGTGATGCACCAGAGGAAATCGCTACTTACATGGTAAGACTTGGTTATGTGGCTGCCTCCAGTCTCTTGGTGCACTAGGTTGCTTCAGCCAACTTGTTCTCCTGTGTTTATTGTCCAAGCATTCTAGTAGTTGTGGAATGGAGCATTAATGAAAAGTGACTGTGTTTCTCTTTATTTTCATGTGGCTTATAGGTAGAGAACGAATTCATATTGCAGAGTGAAAAAGAGACATTTATTGAACAGATGAAAGATATTATTGATAAAGCAGAAGATATGCTCAGTGAAGATACAGAAGGAGAACGAAGTTCTGATCAGGGAATGAGTCCCCAGCAAGATACTGATAGACTGGAAATGGGTGAGGTAAGAAATGTTAAATAAAGATTTCTAGTTTGATTCCTTAGAGCCAGTTACTGTAAATTAACGTTACATTGTGTGTTAAAGAAAAAAAAAAGTTTCTTAGCTAGAAAAATAATAGTTTTACTCCATTAAAGCTTACAATGTGAGTGCTTCTTGGAATGATGCTCCTCTTGCATTGATAGGCTGGGGAATTGAGTGAAGAGAAGCCTAATGAGGTTCAACAGGGGCAAGTGCAAGGTGCTGCACCTGGGGAGGAAGAACCCAAGTACCAGCACAGGCTGGGGCTGACCTACTGGAGAGCAGTTCAGCTGGGAAGGACCTGAGAGTACTGGCAGATGATAAGTTGACCATGAGCTGGCAGTGTGCCCTTGAGCCAGGAGAGACAAGAGTATCCTGGGGTGCACTGGGAGGAGTGTGGCAGCAGGTTGAGGGAGGTGATTCGTCCTCCTCTGCTCAACCCTGGTGAGGCCACATTTGAAGTGCTGTGTCCACTGCTGGGCTCCTCAGTACAAGGAAGACAAGGAGTTGCTGGAGAGGGTCCAGCAGAGGCCACAAGGATGATCAAGGATCTGGAGCATCTCTTATGAGGAGAGACTGTGGGAGCTGAGCCTGGTTAGTCCAGAGTGTTGTTAGAAGTGGCAGAGCACTGGCACAGGCTGCCCAGGGGGTTGTTGAGTCTTCCTTTCTGGAAACATTCAAAACCAGCCTGGGTGCATTCCTGTGTAGCCTGCTCTGGGTGTCCCTGCCTTGGCAGTGGGGTTGGACTGGATGATCTCCAGAGGGCCCTTCCAACCCTAGCAATTCTGTGTTCAGAGACAGTTCTATTGTTTTGTTCCTGTTTTTTCAACAGGAGAAGCGGCAGTCTCAGACGAAGACACCCGTGTACCAGCAAAATGGTAAGTGTGCCTTTGAATACAAACTTAAGCTTTAAGGTAGTCATGAGTGTGCTAGATTCAGGAAGAAACTCACCAGTGTTTGGTGGTTGGAAATATATCTGAAATATGGGTGTAAGAGTGGTCCCTCCTCTTAGCAACCTGGATGATCACAGGGGTATCCTGAGTGAATCTCACATCTGGGGACATTTAGGGAAGCCCTGGATTGCACGAGCAATTGCATGATCAGTGGTGAAGAAGTCAAGAAGGTACAGGCAAGCAAACTCTTCACAACCATGACTACATTTGCAAGAGAAAGCTAAAATATTTATGTTTGTGTTGGTAATTGAATTGACGTTTCTAACCCAAAACTTTTCAGCTACACTGGTGTTACACAGTCGTATCTTACGGGTTTTACAAGCAAATGGAATGGGAAGGGAATTGGCCTTTGGTTCTCTCTGTAAGTTTCACGCTGGTGAGAAAAATGTAACCTCTGCTGAAGGAAGCAACGTTTCCATGGTTCCTCTTACTGCATGTGGCACTTTATTTGCTCCATGCTGAAGGGAGCAGAAGGATAAATGAAAACTTCCAAGTCCAGAAACTGTGAATCCTCCAAACCAGACTTCCTGCTCAAAAGCTCTGGTTTATTTTTTCCATGTAAACAGAACAGAATTTTCTCAGTCCACCTTTTTTAACATAACCTTTATATTCTACTAATGAAAGTTTAAAAGTGTATGTGTAATTCTGGTTTGCCATTGACATATGCCAGGCTTTGAGATAAGATGTGGAAGAAAATACTAGCTAGAAAACTTCCAACATGGAAAAGTTAAACTGGATGAACTTGAACAAATCTTTCGTCATGAGAAAATGTCTACAGCACGTAACTGTTACTCTTCTGAAAGTGTGAATGCTTGAAAATGACTTAAAATATGTGGCAGAATCAGGAGGCAGAAGGGATGATAATCAAGTTAGGAGTTAATTGATCTTGGCTACTATTGTAGAAAGTCCTATTTTCTTTCAAAACACAGAAATTGAGACTGGTTTTTGATAGATGACCTGGAATGAATGGGGACGATTCCATTTACTTTTTCTTTTCTCTCTACCTCTAGTTTTGCATACTGGGAAAAGGTGGTTTATTATATGTCCTGTTGTGGAAAACCCTACTACTGATGCACCAGAATTTTCCCCACCGGTACCTCAGAGTACACAGCAGTCAGAAGGACCAGGTATTTACAAACGTTACAGAAAACGATTTCTTCTCTGAAGCTTGTGTGCCATCTCTCTTCTCTTCTCACCTGACTTAGTTGTGGTCATTTCCTTTCATTTAGTCAGAGGAAGAAAATGGTGAATGTTCTTCAGTCATGCATTTTGTGTTCCTGGAATTGAACCCAACTGGCAATGTTTGTCTGAGTTTCAGGAAAGTTTCAGTGTTCTAACCCTGCCTTACACTATAAGGTAGCTGAAGTTCTAGTCACTGCTGTTTCAATAAGCAGTGTCTTTTCTGTGACATGTTTTTGCATACTCTGCAATTTTAGGTCTAATTTGACTTGTGTAACAGTTATCTCCTGATGGGAAGCACTCGTGGGTTACAGCTGGATGTGGTTATCATTCATATAACTTTAATTCCCTGTGGCTCATTAAAAAGTTGTTGTGATGTCTGTATTCTCTCCAGACTCAGAGCAGCCAGATGACCAGCCTGTGGTGACGGATCCACCTGGTGTCTTATCCGATCAGCAGACAAGTGACAGCCCTGTTGGAGCATCTCCCTCTTTGGCACAAGTTCCTGCCACAGCGTCTTCCACCTGCTTACTGAGCCAGGTGGAGTTTCCAGCTCCGGCACAACTGGGATCTACTCCAAGCATCCTGGAGCAGCCAGTCACCAGCAGCAGTCAGCTAGAATATTCTCCGATGCCGGCTCATTCCGGCGCCCCTGTCCCCCGTGCCGCCGTGTTGGAGGAGCCGCCTGATGCTGCCCCGCACCTGCAGGCGCAGCCTGACGAGGGCACGTGTGTCCCTGACGTGGAGATCGCATGTTGCAGCGTTGGGCAGCACAGGGCAGTCCCTGCAGCTCCCGCGAAGGCAGCGGAGCTCTGCCCGCTCCAGGTGCTCCCGGATGCCGTCGTTCTGGAGCGGCAGCCCGTGGCGCAGGTCCCTGCGCTGCCGGAGCCCAGCCAGCCCAGCGCGGTGCAGCATCCCTTTGTGAGCCCGGCGTTACCTGCAGCCGCCACGGCCGATCCTCTCGCCGTGGTGGGGTCTCAGCTCCAGAGCCCGACCCAGGGGCCAGCACCCGCAGCCCCACAGCACGCCGCAGGGGTCGCTCTGCTGCAGCAGCAGCCGCCCGGCACGGCCGAGTCCGACGGAGAGGGGCCGCCCAGGGTGGACTTCGTCGACAACACCATAAAAAGCCTCGACGAGAAGCTGCGCAATTTGCTTTACCAGGAATACGTTCCTACTTCCTCTGCATCGGCAGGGACCCCAGACACTTCTGTCCCCTTGGAACAGGGCGACAGCGAGCTTCACTTGCCACCTTTTCCCAAAGATCAAGTTCCCGTGCTGGCGTTGGATTCGAGAGAACCAGGCCATAGTGTTGCAGAACCCAGCCAGGAGGTGAAAGCTGCTGCTGAGGCCCCGTCGGTGCCACTCATAGAACCCAAGATCTTGCCCTATCCAGGACTGGTAAGTCCAGTGGTGGCTCTGCCCCTTGATACCCCAAAGAGTAGAGCTCAGAACCAATGTCTGTATACATTGAACCATGTCTATGTACATGTCTTGTGGTAGGACATGTGTAGGTTGCTTGCTTTTCTAAACATGTTATGTGTCTGCTGCTGGGTGGATTCTGTCTGTTGGTTGCTTTCCAATGTGAAAGTTCTCTTAAATTTTTACCATCATTTTACATTAATAAAATTTGGCTCATTCATGAAAACCAAACTTTTTACTCAGTGTCTCAATTGTGCCCCTGTATTGTGTTCTTTCAAGTAAGATCCTGAGTTTACAAAAACAGGTTTGCAGTGCTTTCTACTAGATCAGTGTGTATCTTACCTGAAAAGTAGCATTTCTGGTGATAGTTACATCACCATTAGTAAGGATGAGGCTGTTCTTTGTAGTGTCAGCTAGATGCACTATATCAGCTGCTTGAAAAATGCTGTATGTTACAGGCAAGATGCCTGCACTTGAGTAACTCACTCTTTAGATCATATTGTTTATAATGACTTTCTACAGCAGATAAAATTCTCCCTCTCTGAAAGGTCTTGTGTCTCCCCAATAATTTGTCCTATTAAAATACATGCCAATAAGAAGAGAGACAGAATTTCTGAAGACAGACATACAGATGAAGAAGGTACAGTCTGGCTGGAAAAGCAAACCACAACAAAACCCCAAACAGAGATATATATAATTCAGTTTGGGTTTTGGAGTGGTTTTTTAGCCTGTTTTTTACGAACTTAGGCTACAGTTCCCTCTGTGACACTGCCACTGCTTTTTTGTTTCTTCCCAAGGGAAGGGGAGAAATGGAGGAGTTGAAGGTAGAGCTAGAAGGCCACCTTCACAGACACTAAAATAGTTTTAATAGTCCACAATGGTGTGAGAGCAGAGAGAGGAGGAGAAGGCATCACCTTTCTGCTTTGTGTGGGACTGACATGCTTTTTCTTTCTTCTTTGTACCAAAAGCATGAAAAGTCGGAGGTCACCGGCATTGGTGCCTGCTCCTCAGAAGGAAGAGGTGGGTCAGCAAGCAGAAAAGGTAATGTTCCTTTCAGTGAACAGCATCTGTACTAGTGCATGGTCCTCTTCTCCAGTGTCCACTTGCTGCTCACCCTTCTGCAGAGCCTAGCATAAGGTGTTCCTGATCCTATTTCTAATACAACTAATATTGAACATCTCGCTTCTGTCAAGTTTCCTAGAAAGGAACTGCCTCACAGGTGATTTCTTTTAAACCATAAGTATGTAATACCTGCCTGTGGTGGAGGTGCAGGGTGTTCACAGGGAAGGCTATGTTCCAAATAATTCATTTCCAGTGCCCTTAAAAAGTCCAAACAGAAATTCCCTCAGATTTCCTGGGCTTCATAAAAACATGCTGACAAAAATAACGTGCTTGAGGGTAGTCCCTCTGGGGGGAAGCCTGTTCAAACTTTCAAGGAAGTCCCATGGAGAACTAGTAAAGAGCACTTTAAGTACTTGTAGATGCAATGGAACTTTGTATAGTTACACACCGTAGGAGCCAATGTAAGAAGCTGGATATTAATTATGCTCCATTTACCTGTCTTGCAACTCATTGTGAGGTTTTAAGGGCTGAGGAACCTAAAACTGTTCATTCTGTCATGGGTGGGCTGGGGAAGCTTGTAATATATATTGCTTTTGAGATTGTTGTGACAAAGCTGGCTACGAGGTTTGTGTGACAGCATAGATCATTCTTGTCCTAGTGAACACAGATCATCCACAGCTTTTAGGTCAGCGTGAGAGTGGAGCACTGGGTAGCCTGCATTCATCTCTCGCTACAGACAGAGTATGCAGGTGGAATATAGCATTTTGCAGTAAAATTAATGTATCTTAGATACCATCAAGCAGTGATGTATTTCACTGTTTCAGAAACACGAAGTGACAGATTTTTGCCTTATGTTAATTCTCTGCAATGTGCCATAAGAAAATGGCTTTATAAAAGGCTTCATTTCTTTGTTTAACTTCAAAAGCAGCATCCAGCTTGTGAAATAATTGCTTCTTGATTACTTCCACTGACACTTTCATTCTTGTGTGCTTCTGTGGTCGCAGTGCCCACCTTTTGAGTTTACAATTCCTACTTAATTTCCACAATAGATTGAAAAGAGTGCCTACTACCTGCAGATATTTTATATGGGCATCAATATTGCCTCCTGTATTACAAAGATTGTATAGTTAAATTATTCCTCAGTGCCACACTTTATCACGCTTCAGCTTATCACAATACATGCATTGGTTTGTATTATGCTAAAGCATTCCAGACATGAATATTTATTTTGTTTCCAACTTGTAAAACAGGTTCAGCTGCAAGCATCACTTCAACTCCAGCTGCTACAGCAAAAGGCCTTCTTCAGGTAACCAGAAACAAGGAGCAGTTTTATGCTTGATTGCTACAGTTACTTTCAATGTTAATCTCCATTATTTTCTCCAGGTTACACCTACATCTTCAGGCGTAACTAAGCAGATGGAAACTTCTAAAGGAAGCGAGAAGGCAAAAACTATGACACTGTCTGCACACACAGAAAATGTAACACAGATACCTACAGCAGATGGGGTGATAAATAACCTTCAAAGGGATGACTCTCTAGACTCTGGTTCCTATGGAAAACAAGCTGAAGCTCATGATAGCAGTACACCAGCCAAAACGATTGGCAGGTTTTCAGTGATCAGCACACACGATGAATTAACTTTAGCAGCACCGCACTGCTTGAGGTTCTCGGCACCCCCAGATGTCTACTTGGATGAGCTCCCTTCCAGCCCTAATCTGAAGACAGCTGTCCGGCGGATGCCGACAGCCTCCTCTGTTGATGTCCTCTGTGACCAGGGTTCCAGTGATTCTGCTGAGGAGCTTTTCCATCGGCAGTCGGCTGCTGCTGCCCCACTGTCTCCCCCAAGCAGCAGCACGGCTACTGACTTCATTAAGAAAGCAGCTGCTTTTCTGCAGAGGTCTGGCAAAGCTGGCTCGCCTGGCCTCGATTCCCCTAATGGGCAAGGAGCAAAAATTCCTACCATCAACATCACATCTTTCCACTCACAGTCATCATACATGAGCAGTGACAATGACTCGGAATTTGAAGATGCAGATATGAAGAAAGAATTGCAGAACCTGAGAGAAAAGTATGTTGGGTTGCAAACAGTGCTGGCAGGTGATGGGTAAAAACTAGCACTGAATGTTAGTTTAACCAAGACGCTAAACTTTATCTAAAGAGGTAATGGTTTTACTGAATACGGATGATACATCTTTTTAAAACAGAACTATAGTAATGCAAAACCCCTTAAACAGGCTGTATGGCACCATGAAATCCGCATTATAAATAAGGTAATGACTCATGTGCTAGTGGCATTTTTATGGGAAGCACTTTCACTTTTCTCCAAATTGAACTCCTTCAAACTGTTATACATGCCTTGAGAGTTAGGTTTTTTGAAGCCGCTGGTTTGAAGAGAGTTCTGAAATAGTTTGGAGTTCAGAGCTCTTGTCAAAACCAGTTGTTTTTACTGAGGATGTCGAAAGTCTTTTTAGCTGTCTAGAATTCTGTCTTACAAATGAGTATTTGAGAAGTCAGTCACCACAGGTAGACTGTTGTAACTTCACATACTTTTGGATTGATTGTTTTATAACCAGACTGTATTGTTTCTTTTTTTATAACTGTCTATGCTGTCAGGATGCAGTGCTTCATCAAATACATCGCTAGCAGAGTTCTTTGTCTTTTATGTTTAGACATATGAAAGAAATTGCTGAACTTCAGACTCAGCAGAAGAATGAGATAGAGGCACTGTATATTCGGTTAGGGAAGCCCCTTCCTCCCAACCTGGGGTTCCTTCACTCAGCCCCACCAAGCAGCCGTCGCCGAAGAACCAGCAAAAATAAATTGAAAGGTGGAAAACTATTAAACCCTCTGGTCCAGCAGCTCAGGAGTGGCACATCAAGCACAAGTAGGTACACTAGGTTGTTTCCTCAGTCGTTTTGTTAGTGTTGGTTGTGGTTCTGTTGTGCAATTGCACGGACTGCAGGACACGCAGCAATTTTTTTCTTGCTTTCAATAGTGTGGCTCAAGTTTGTGTTCTGCAAACTGGTTTTGCAGTGGGCTTCCTTTGGAACAGGCTTATTGCAGCTGCCCAGTGCTGAACCATGCACACCTTCTCTGCATCAGCTTGGCAGAGAAACAATAGTCTGCTTTAATTTGGAATACAGCCTGGTTACATTTTCATTCTCCAAATGCAGTTTATTGATGTTTATATTCACGTCTTAGGTGCTGTTATCCTCTGTTGATTATGTGCTGTATCTTGTGTTGCCATATAAGATTATATTGCATTTGCTCCCCCAAAGGCTGGAAGCTAAGAATAGTTATAAAACTGATGGATGCTTGGACCATCTGAAGAAGTTTGAGATTTTTCAAACAGTAGTACAGTCTTGAGTCATTATCTCTTTGGAAAGTATAAAATTATAATTCAACTGGGAAATGTTGATATGCCCCAGTACCTATTTCTTGAGCAAAATGAAGACAAATCATCTTTATTCTATTCTACTACTTAGTTTATGCTGTTATTTAGAGAACCCTGTGTTTCAAACCTGGTAGCACTTCTTTTCAATGTCACTGCATCATAGGTCCACTTTGAATTTCATTGCACCACAATGAATTGTGACAGTGTTTTGGAAGTTTTTGCTTTTAATTAAGGATTTCAACTGAGATAGGAAAAGCAAGGATATTCAGAGGCAAGATGTTCTGTGATCCATCTTGAATCTCAGTATACTTCCCTGAAGGAACTGAAGCATTATGTTGGTTCAGTGCTCTATAGCTCTTCAGCTGCTACCAGCTGACATGCAGAGGTTTTACTTCCTTTTCTTCTGATAAGATACTCTAAATGTCTGGTATGTGTGGTCTGTTCATTTTGTGGTTCATTCCTTGGTTCTCTCTAGCCATTTTTCCCTCTGTCTATTCACAAAACCCACATCTGTCTCCACTTGTGGATTTTATAGAATCATAGAATAGTTAGGGTTGGAAAGGACCTTAAGATCATCTAGTTCCAACCCCCCTTGCCATGGGCAGGGACACCTCACTCACACTAAACCATGCCACCCAAGGCTCTGTCCAGCCTGGCCTTGAACACTGGCAGGGATGGAGAATTCACAACCTCCCTGGGCAACCCATTCCAGTGCCTCACCACCCTAATAGGAAAGAATTTCTTCCTTATATCCAGTCTAAACCTCCCCTGTCCTGATACCCCTTGTCCTGTCACTACAATCCCTAATGAAGAGTGCCTCCCCACCATCCTTATAGGCCCCCTACAGGTGCTGGAAGGCTGCTATGAGGTCTCCATGCAGCCTTCTCTTCTCCAGGCTGAACAGCCCCAACTTTCTCAGCCTGTCTTCATACGGGAGGTGCTCCAGCCCCTGATCATTCTTGTGGCCTCCTCTGGACTTGTTCCAACAGTTCCATGTCCTTTTTATGTTGAGGACACCAGAACTGCACACAATGCTCCAGGTGAGGTCTCACAAGAGCAGAGTAGAGGGGCAGGATCACCTCCTTTGACCTGCTGGTCACGCTCCTTTTGATGCAGCCCAGGATACGGTTGCTTTCTGGGCTGCGAGCGCACACTGAAGCCGGCTCATGTTCATTTTCTCATCGACCAACACCCCCAAGTCCTTCTCCTCAGGGCTGCTCTGAATCTCTTCTTTGCCCAGCCTGTAGCTGTGCCTGGGATTGCTCCACCCAGGTGTAGGACCTTGCACTTGTCATGGTTAAACTCCATGAGGTTGGCATCAGCCCACCTCACAAGCGTGTCAGGGTCCCTCTGGATGCCATTCCTTCCCTCCAGGGTATCAACCGAACCACACAGCCTGGTGTTGTTGGCAAACTTGCTGAGGGCGCACTCAATCCCACTGTCCATGGCAGCGACAAAGATGTTGAACAAGACCAGTCCCAACACCGATCCCTGAGGGACACCACTCGTTACTGGTCTCCAGCCGGACATTGAGCCATTGACCACAACTCTTTGTGTGCGGCCATCCAGCCAGTTCTTTATCCACCGAGTGGTCCATCCATCAAATTGATGCCTCTCCAATTTAGAGACAAGGATGTTGTGTGGGACAGTGTCGAACGCTTTGCACAAGTCCAGGTAGATGACATCAACTGCTCTACCCCTGTCCATCAGTTCTGTAGCCCTATCATAGAAGGCCACCAAATTGGTCAGGCAGGATTTCCCCTTAGAGAAGCCCTGCTGGCTGTCACCAAGCACCTTGTTGATTTTCATGTGCCTTAGCATGCCTTCCAGGAGAATCTGCTCCAAGATTTTGCCAGGCACAGAGGTGAGACTGACTGGTCTGTAGTTCCCTGGGGCATCCATTTTCCCCTTCTTGACAATGGGGGTTATATTTCCCTTTTTCCAGTCATTGGGACCTTCACCTGACTGCCATGATTTCTCAAATATGATGGCCAGCGGCTTCGCAACTTCATTTGCCAGCTCCTTCAGGACCCGCGGATGGATCTCATCAGGACCCATGGACTTGTGCATGTTCAGGATTTTAAGATGGCCCCGAACCAGATCCTCTCCTACAGTGGGCCCAAGGTCTTCATTCTCACAGTCCCTGCATCTGCCTTCCAAGACTTGGGTGGTGTGGTCAGAGTCTTTGCCAATGAAGACCGAGGCAAAGAAGTCATTGAGAACCTCAGCCTTCTCCAAATCCAGGGCAGCCAGTTCTCCTGATAGCTTACGGAAAGGGCCTACATTGTCCCTAGTCTGTTTTTTATTCGCTACATACCTACAGAATCCCTTCCTGTTACCCTTAACATCCCTAGCCAAGTTTAATTCTAACTGAGCCTTAGCTTTCCTAACCTGGTCCCTAGCTTCCCAGACAACATCCCTGTGTTCTTCCCGTGCCGTCTGTCCTTGCTTCCACCTTTTATAAGCCTCTTTTTTCCTTTGAATTTTCCTCAGCAGCTCGTTATCCATCCAAGGAGGTCTCCTGGCCCTCCTGCTGCACTTCCTTCTAGTTGGGATGCAACACTCCTGAGCTTGTAGTAGGTGATCCTTGAATATCAACCAAGAGTCTTGGGCCCCCCTGCCCTCTAGGGCTGTATCCCATGGAACCTTACTAAGCAGGTTCCTGAAGAGGCCAAGGTCTGCTCTTTTGAACTCCAGGGCAGTGAGCTTGCTCCACGCTCTTCTCACTGTCCTGAGGATCTCAAATTCGAGCATCTCATGATGGCTGCATCCAAGGCTGCCCTGGAGCGTCACATTTCCAACAAGCCCTTCCCTGTTGGTGAGCACGAGGTCAAGCACAGCACCTCTCCTTGTCCGCTCCTCTATTACTTGCAGAAGGAAGTTGTCTTCTGCACAATCGAGGAACCTCCTGGATTGCTTGTGCTGGGCTGTACCATCCCTCCAACAGATATTAGGGTGGTTGAAGTCCCCCATGAGAACAAGGGCCTGTGAGTGTGAGGCTTTTCTTATCTGTCTGTAGAACACTTCATCCGCACATTCTCCTTGATCAGGCGGTCTGTAACAGATCCCCACAGTAATGTCCCCCATAGCTGTTCTCCCTTTAACCTGAACCACAAACTCTGTTAACTGCTCACCTGTCCCTAGACACAGTTCCATACTCTCCAGCCTATCCCTAACATAAAGGGCAACTCGCCCTCCCCGCCTGCTGGGCCTGTCTTTTCTAAAGAGCCTGTAACCTTCCATTCCAACACTCCAGTCACAAGAGCCATCCCACCATGTTTCTGTGATGCCTGTTATATCATACCCCCGTAGACGTGCACACATCTCTAATTCCTCTTGTTTGTTCCCCATGCCACGGGTGTTTGTAGAGAGGCATCTGAGCCGAGCTCCAACTGAAGCCAGCTCATTGGCTGGAGCGGCTGGGATATCTCTACATTGCTCCAAGCATTTGTTATAGGTTCTGGCAACTGACTGGGTGTGTTGGGATGGAACGATGCCCCCCTGCCCCAACACATCTAGTTTAAAGCATCCTTGACCAGTCTGGCAAGCCTCCTACCAAAACTGCTCTTCCCCTTCTTTATCAGACCAGCTCCACCAGCCCCCAGCAGACCTGGCCAACAAACTTGGGTCCCGTGTTCAAGGCACCTAAACCCCTGACTATAACACCACCCTTTTAACCAGTTATTAACCGGTCCAGTCCTCCTAGCTTTTTTTAGGTCCTCCCCTGTATCCTGGAGAATTGATGAAAAGACTATCTGAGCTCCAGAGCCCCTAACCACCTCCCCCAGGGCTCTGTAGTCCTTCTTTATGTTCCCCAGGCTACTACTATCTATATCCCTAGCACCCACATGTATCACCAGGAGTGGGTAACAGTCCGTGGGACTTACTAGAGCAGGCAGCCTCTCTGCAACATCCCTGATCCGTGCCCCTGGTAGGCAACTCCCCCTTGAGACGGGGTCTGGACAGCAGACAAGTGCTTCTGTCCCTTTCAGTGTAGAGTCCCCTACTACTACGACCCGCCGCTTTTTCCTGGCAGCACCAGTAGAGATCTTTAGCAGTGCATCAGCCGGCTGTTTCTGCCTCGAGTGCGTTTCCTCATTAGCCCCCTGCAGGACAGCAGAGCGGTTCTGGGTGGGGACAGGGGATTTAGGGGGAAGCCCCTTGCTTTTGATTGTCCTTTTCCTCCTTTTTTTTTTGTTGGTTTCTTTTTTGGTTTTTTTTCTGTTACTAATTCCCAGGTTAACAGCCTCCTCCTTCCCTTCATGAGCTAGAGGGGAAGCTCGAGGCCCCTGCACGGTTTGGGCCAGGAGCAAGCATTCCTGCTTCCTCTCAGCTTCCCTGACATCTCGCAGCCTGTTAACAGCATCCCGCAGCTCAGCCCCTGCTGCAGGAGCACCTCCACCGGGGAGCACCGGGTGCAGCCCTGCCCGTTGTGCCCCCTCCCCTCACCAGAGCGGTGCAGGCACTCTCTGCACCCCGAGCTCTGCACTGCAGCCTCCCTCCCCTCTCACCGGCTCTGTCTGGGTGCCTACGCAGCCACCGCCGGGGCAGGCAGAGCAGAGCTCCCGGGCCGGGCCCCGCTCATACGCCGGGTGCTCACCGCCCCGCCCGCCTGCCCGCTCCTGCTCGCCGCGCTCCCGGGGCAGGTTTTGAACCGCTCAGGGCTGGTGCCGCCGCTCCTGGCTCCGCGCCCTGTGAGTCCCTGCTCGCCCCAGCTGCGCTGCCGGCTCCCGGGCAGGTCCCGTCGAGGACTCGAGGCTCCCTGGGTGGCTCCCGTCACTCTGAGTTGAGGCTCCTGGACGCTGGTCTCCCTCCGCTCCGGTGTTGAAGGCGTCCTCTCTCGAGCTGCTCACCTCAGCAGTTTCGGCTCATGTCAGTTTGCTGTCCTAGTCCAGGGAGTGTAAGTTTATTTCTGCATCAAATGTCACAATTCTCCTGTTTTTGTTTCCTGGTCAGCTCCAGTTAGAGAACAGAGATCTGCTTAATCTGCTGTTTTGGTTCATGCATTCTTTCGTGCATTTCTTCTGTGTTACTTTCCGGGGTCTTGAGGCACTGTATAAAGTTCACATTAAGAATTCATGCCTGAGTCTTCTCATCATTAGTTAAGTAGATTCATACTCTCTGAGTCCTCATTTTTTTTGGCTTTCCTAAGTCCTTTCTTAGGGATCAAGGGCAAGAAGTTTCTAGTACCATTGCCAATGTAATTGTCATTTCTACTGTTTGATGCTTTTGCTGATAAACCCATGTAACAAATGATTACAAAGGTATTCTGGTGGTAAAGCATCTTTACCTGAGATACCCATGTAGACAGCCAGACAGATAGATACAGATACTTCAATACAGATGTGTATCCAGCTATAGATAGCTATAAATAAAAAGTTCCTTATGTCTTTGCAGCAATTTTTTATTTCACTCCATTTGCTTGCTTTCACCTTTCATGTTTGAGAGCAAACCTACGTGTTCTGCTCAGTCATTCTGTGCATTCATCCTCCTCCTTAGCCACTTCTGTGGCTCTCACTTTAATTCAGTGGTGCCTCTTGTGAGGTCCTGACTCCAGGCTTCCTGAAAAATGCGAGAAAAGAAACTAAAAGTCAAGCCTACACCGTAAGCTTCTTGGAGTACAGGGTGCCCAGAGAAGCTGTGGCTGCCCCATCCCTGGCAGTGTTCAAGGCCAGGTTGGACACAGGGGCTTGGAGCAAGCTGCTCTAGTGGAAGGTGTCCCTGCCCGTGGCAGGGGTTTGGAACTGGAGGAGCTTTAAGGTCCCTTCCAACGCAAACCACTCTGGGATTGTATGATTCTGTGAAACTGGATCAGCAGTAGTATATGTAGATCATTTTCTGTTGTGGGCTGTAAAGTCTGTGCTTCACACAGTACTTCAGAACTGTAAATACCTGTGGTTCTTTGTGGCAAAGTAGAATCATAGAATAGTTAGGATTGGAAAGGATAATGACTCCTGGCATGGATTTTGATTTGGTGCTTGCCTAGCATTTGCCATCACATGTATTTTGTTTGTTTGCTCTTTCAGGTAATCTTTCCGACTCTAAAGACTCACCCCACAAAGAAACACCTAAATCTCAGCCTGGCTCTCCTGAAGCAGCAGCAGCAATAGTTTCCTCTGCCTCAGCCACCTTTGGGAAGGCTGTTCAGACACAGCAGCCATGCTCTGTCAAGGCCTCTTTGTCTTCTGACATCTGCTCTGGCTTAGGCCCCGAAGGAGGTGACGTGAACACAAGCCCTGGCCAAGGTGATTTTTTCATCCCAGCTGTTTGGCATGTCTTCCAGCACATGCTAAAATTAGCTTGCTTCCCTTATGCTTGAACTACTTAGGAATGGATTTCACTTCTAGTGCTATAGGAACACAAACCTTTGACAATGCAAATTACTTGCTTATCTTTAAAGAGATTGTTGCAGTATTGCCAGAAGAACAAAAGTAAAGTATATTTTACTAAGTGTTACTAGTCAACACTCAAGAAGGCATGCTAATTTTTAGGAAGGAAATACCTTTTATTTTTGCCAGCAGTGGCTTTATACTGACACCTTTTTTGGAGTCTGCCTTACAGATTTCTGAGAAAAAAAGAAAGTAAAACAGACAAAACAAAGATAGAAGGAGAAGAGATTGTTTCCTTTGGTTCATTTTGGGCTTTATTGATAAGCCCCCTGACAGTGGTAGGCACAGAGCTCCTCATTATAAACTACCAAACCATCTTGGGTGTGAGGGGAAATTCTAGATGGAACTAGATGGTCTTAAGGTCCTTTCCTACCCTCACCATTCTGTGATTCTAAAAACAGAAAGAAAAAAAAAAACAAAAAAAAAAAACTAAAACAACAAAAAAGCAACAACAACAAAAAAAAACACCACAAAAAAAAAAAAAAAAAAACAAAGAAACCCAAACCCAGAGAACAAAGTTAGGTTTCCTTTATCTAAGGGGTTAACTTCATGCATGGAGTCCCAGCCCAAGGACTGTAAACTGGCTGTGTTTCCCAGTCCTGACCTCTGAAACTCCTGTATATTGCACACCTCCATAGGCTTTGACTGATCTTGTTGCCATGCATATTGGAAGTTATAATGATGATTAAAATACCTTCCTCTCATTGCACATCCTGCCAAACTAATCTACAAAATATACCTATCTGTTCTCTTCTGCCGTTATTACATCCTTTGTGTATGGTCAATTAACTTACTCCTCTTTGGCAAAGTTAAAATGGAGTTGTGGATGTTTAACTAACAAAGCTGATTTGACTGATGGTATAGGACATCTGATCACAGCTACTTGTACTTTATAAGTGTCTTTGTTTTCTTCCCTTTATATTCATTTGCAGGCTGGACGGTTTTCCACCAAACGTCTGAGAGAGTGACCTATAAATCTAGTAGCAAACCTCGTACCAGATTCCTCAGTGGACCTGTGTCTTTGTCCATCTGTTTGTATTTGTTCTTTTGTATTTTATCACAGCCCATCTTTCTTTTACCCCCTTTTTCCAATTCCATGTTTTGTATCTCTAATATGTTTGGCAGGATGCCCCTTTTTCTGAGCCATCTTTTCTTTCTTTTTACCTTTCTTTTAAGTAATCATCATGAACACACCTTATTTATATTAATTTTTCATATGAAAGCTTTTTTTGCACTGCTTTTGGCTCATGCCTGGGCACCAAAAGCATGTGTGGAAGATCTCATCATTTATTATATAGCCTTATGGTAAATTCTACCCTGGACTTATCAAAGCTTTTGTACTTTATGTGATTTATGTTGAAGTAATTTTATTTGCAATGTGGCAAATATACATGTCTGCTGTCCCGGTTCCAGCGACAACAAAAAGAAATCCATCCTTCTGTAGACGAATGGTCTCTTTCACACATGTTTGGACTATGAAGACATGCATGTAGCAAGCTGATACAATACTAGAAGGTCACTGGAGGGTATAACTTCCATACAAGGGCTGTATTAACACAATATACAGTACTGTTTATATCCACTCTATTTTCTTTAATTTTTTCCCCCTGCTCTTTGCATGTGGAAATGCTGAGACAATAGTGCTCCAGCTAGTTCTTTCAAAATCTGTTTTGTAGGTGGGTTTTCCCCATGCATTCACTTTAACTGCGTTAAGTGAGCAATTTTTTTACCTATTCATAAGCAGCAGGAAGATCTGGTGACTCTTAAGGGAGAGTGCCATTAACTTTGTGTGTAAGTGGATCTGGCTGAAGCACTTTACTCAGTGTATTTTTTTATGACCTTATGTGACCTCCGAGATGAAGTCAATTAGCAGTTCATCAAAGCAGAAAGAAGTAAAAAGCAATATCAGATTCTTAGATGATATTTTGAAATGGATTGCTAGGTTTTTTCATTTCAAATAACTGTGCACCTTCTATTTGTACCCTATTTGTCTGACTTGTGAAGCAACTGGCAATTCAACCAAATGATATCAAGCTACTTAATTAACAAATTAAGACCTTTTTACTCAATCATATACGCTGCTTTTTAGGCAAACAGATTTTGCTCGTACAATAAAGATATGTTGTGCTGAACAGGTACTATAGGCCACTTATATATAACATTAGAAAGGCTAATAATGTTCTTGAGGAAGTGTTTGGTTAACTAGCTGTTCATTTGCATTAATATTGGATCTCCCATGGGGCTTCCACATTGCTCATCATTATCGAAGTGGTAGAGATCAAAGGCACAAGACCACTCAAATACACTCCTCCTAATTTTATGGATAAACAGTATTTTAAGAAATAATCTCAACTTTTCTGTTTGAGGTCCCTGAAAAGTGCAAGCATTCACGTTCTTGAGAACTGAGGTTTCCTGCTGAGCAGACTGGATTTGTTATATGCAAGTTTTTAACAACTGTTGGAAGTCGTGAGACAACTGAGACCATTTTTCATTCAGGGTTTTGGTTTTTTTCTCTGAGAACCTAAGGGGAATTCTCGGTCCACATTTTCCCATTTGGTGTTAAAATGGGCATTGTCGTTTCTTCCTCTGCACGCATAATTCCCAGAAGTTTTTTCATTAATCTTTGACAGAATTATTATTCAGGAGGATGCAAAAAAGACTGGGAGATGTCAATTAAAAACCAGAATATTAAAATGTTTGGGTGCATGGGTATTGTGAATGAAACCAAGGGAATATGTAAATCCTTCAAGGCATGAAGTTCACGATGCTTGAATAACTCGGCACAACTAATTGCTTTCTGTTCTCAGCCCATATGCTGTCTTCTCGGTTTCTTCTGGGGAGGTGTTGGGAGAGGAGGTTTGCACTCCCCCGTTTCTGAGTCAGACAAGAAGATGGGCTGAGTTTCAGGCACTTAACCCTGACACATCCATCCAAAGTCACAGCTGCTCAGAGAGCACAGCTGATTTTCAAATGCTGCCTGGCACTAGAGCTTTCCACAGTGGAATTGGGGGTAGGTTTTGATGGGGATAGGAGGTTATTCTGGCTTGTTTTCCCACTGAGTCCAGCAGTTGGTTGTGTGTATGTGAAGGCATGGAGATGGGGCTGCATGTGGCTCCGTCCTTTCCAAGGGCAGCTGAGGCTGGGATTGCTGCCAGAAGAATGTATGGCTGGTGATTCCATTGAGCCTGATTCCCGAGCTGCTGTGGCTGTGGGCCTCAGGAAAAACAGTGATAGGTAATGATGATGGGAATGCCAGTGGGCCGGGATAAGGCTCTTCAGTGTGGGCAGCTTGGTAGCATGTCTAGGCAGCCTAGGATGCTGGGGCATTGGCTCAAGTTGGTGTTTCCCTGGATTTTTTGTTGGAGTGCTGTTGAGAAAAGTTGTGCTGGATTTTTCTTTAAGGTCCCTTCTAATGCAAATCATTCTATTCTGTGGTTTTCAGAAATGCTTTGGATCTATACACTTGGTTAAGTAAAAAAAAGAGCCCTTTGGGGAGCTTGGATATTCCAGGGTGAGGCTTGTAGTGTATTAGCAGACATATTAGAAGCATGCTTTTAAAAATAAATGTTCAAGTTCTTTAAAGATAGTTCTAAAATGCCTCCCTTGTTACAAGATCCATCAAAATTGAACACTTTCACAGTGTTCTTCCAGAATTGTTTTTTTGATCTGTTCCCCATGCCCAGTATTGATTTTTCCTTTGTACTTTTCATGGAAGAAACTAGTTTTGGTGGGCTTCGGTGTCATTTTAGCCTGAGCTCCTTCCTGGGTTAAATTGCAAGGGCATCTTAAGGAAGAGTTTGTACTGATTGTGAGTGGAATTTTCAAAAGCTCCTTTTGGCTTAGACCTGTCATCTTGTGTGAAGCCATTTTTGCCTGGTCCGTAGTAATTAGTATATTGTATGTGCCTTTTTGTATTGCCATTTCAATTTTATGTTAGCTTTCAAGTTTTTTGGCAGTTGTTATAGTGCAAATACAGGACAGTGGATTTTCTCTGTCCTGCAAGATAAAATAGCTACTTAATTTCTCAGATAAGAAATCTGGAGTTGGAGGTAAAACACTGCTGAATTTTTGCAGTCTTAGATTGAATCTTAATTATGATTCATCTCTTTAACTTTACAGCTATTAAACACTCGATTGTAGAAGTAATACAATTAATCTGGTGAAGTAGGTGTACCAAGTGCATTTTTAATTGAATTTGAATTTAGACCCAGCCATAGCTGATGATTGTCAGCCCCTGCTTCAGACAGTATCACCCCTCTAGATAATGTTTCTTGTCTCCCAAGCAACATGCTGGAGTGATAACAGCTCTCTTTTGGTGACTGACTCTTCTGTAAGATTTTCCTTAATGCTGACTTCCTTCATGGGTACTCTCTGAATCTGCCCTTCCTCACTGCTCTCTGCCTCTTCCCTACACCTCTGGGGGCCCTGGATTTGCTTTGGCACCCGAGGTACATGTAAACTTGTGACTGGTGTTCAGGAAGTGGAGGGCTTGATGATTAAATTCTTTTTACAGGCGTTTGAGCACGTACTGTAGTCAGCTGCCTGCTTTTATTTTTTGCAGGCAGTTGCTTTTCATTTGCATCCATATTGTGCTAAATGCTACCTATTGCTCCATGCAGAAATGCAGCATAGTTCAGAAAATACATTCTAGTATGACTGCTATTGCTGTTTCCGGAATGGGAGTTGCTAGGTAACTTTGAGATAGGCAAGGTAAGGTGTATCTGAGGGGAAAAAGGGGAGGAAGTGAAAAATACAACAGATTGTTGAGTTGTGAATGTGACTTGTGTTTGTTATCTAGGCTTTGAGATGAAAACCTACGCTTGGTCATGCTTGCATAAGACATTACTGTAGTCGTGTCTTTCTGATTTTCCTGGAATAGAAACCTCATTAAACTGTATGAAATAATAAGAAAATCTTTCAAAGCAATCCTTCTGTTCTCCTCATGCCACCAATATCAAAACACAAACATTTATTCTCTCTTTTCCCTCTCCCTTTTTTTTTTTATTTTATTTTTTTTTTACTTTCTCTTCCTCAGTCTCTGACTGATGTCTTTCCTTTCTCCTTTGAAGACTCATTCAGAGCCTGTGTCAATCTGGACCTAAAATCTCTGAGTTTAAAGCTGCATTTCTGGCACAGTAACATAAATTATCTACGCTGGTTTGCTGCAGACAAAAAGCACATCCATCCTGATTCTTGCTTTTTGCCCCTCTCTGATTGTGCTCATATTTTCAAGTGCTTCTTCACAATAAACTTACCATGCCCCATGTCAAATACGCATCTCCTCCCATACCATTATGATATTCTTACCAAGTCCAAAATACCTTTCAGGAAATTTGGCACTCAAATGGAAATGGTGCTTATGTCTGGCAAGATCTGACAGTCGAGGAGGGTTCTTGGTACACTTCTGGCACTGTAACTATCCAACAGAATATGTCAAATCATGACAAAGGATGTAACAAGATAATAATGTCAAAAACCATGTAGTTTGGTGAAATGAAAACTCAGCCACTCTGCTGGATTGTTTTTCTGCACTTGGACAAGGCATAAGGGAAACTCATTCACTGTTACTGTCGATTGAAGTTCAGAATCTCACATTTAGACACAAATCTTATTAATACAGTATTTGGAAACAATTGGCCTCAGACCTGCAGAACAATGTATCTTTTTGGACTTGTAAAACAGGATTTTTAGGGTTGTTTTACAGTTTGTCTTTGCAGCCAGACTAGCTTGACTTGTTCCTGAAAGCATTTTTGGCCTCCTATCACAAACTGAATTGACATCATTTCCTGCATAAATAGAGTAGGAATTAAAACTTCCTATTAGGAAGCCAAGGCAATTTGGAGAAAAAAACAACAAACCAACCAAAAACCAAACCAACCAAAAAAAATATCCCAACCAAATGCATCTTTAAGTCATGAGACCTTGCTTTTGGCATGCTATTGTACTTTTCAAAGCTTCTGAATGGCTGCACATTAAGAAAGGTTTGAGCTGTCCAGTTATTTAGACTTCCTTTACTCACCTGAACTGCTGACTTTGTCTGTCCTTTCTTGCATAATAACTACTTTTTGATTGCTTAAAAGTACCGAAGCTTGTCCGTCAGATTTGTTATGTTTAGTCTTACCTAATTCTGTATGTCTTGTATTGTTTTACCTTGTAGGGTCCACCTTGAAACGACTATGTCTAGGCAAAGATCACAGTAGTAGTAACTATCCCATTTTTGTTTCTCAGTATTTCCTTCATGGCATGGGATGTTTTCTGCTTTATTTTATTAGTTATTTTTTACTAAAAGCTAATCATTTAATAAATAGAGCTGATGCACTTATACCGGTATGAAATTTGACTGTATAAACTGTGGTACTTTCATGATAATGCATGTGCTATGATGTCTTGGGGATCAACGCATGCTGCAAGACACTTGTGGTATTCTTTGTGTGTGAGACTGTGCACGCATGCGGCCAGAAAACTGGATTCAGTGTTTGTCTTTCTGAAATACACACCTTTATATGACTGCAGTTCTCTGCTGGAGGAATTTATAGCTTAAAGCAATCTTGTTCCCGTTGAGCTGCATGAAATACAAAACACTAATTGAAGAGCTTTCCTGTCAAAAATCTTATTTTTCTCACTGGTCCCTTTCCCCCAAGTAAAGGAAAACAAGCAGTGTCCACTTAGAAGTTACGTTGCGGGTTGAATGCATGATCATTTAAAGGTTCTTAATGTATTTTGTATAACCATAGGACTAATTAGTTTACTTGGTTTCATTGGCTGGTAACTGATTAACAGAAACAAGAAGACTGAATGTTCATGTTTGCTTCTATGATAATTTTACCACAGTTCAATGAACTTTTTGCTTGGAGAGATGGTCTTTATTTCAAATCTTTAGCTATATCAAGTATGTTAGGTGAAAAGTTACCTTACATTTTCTGCTTAGGTCAAATTCAGGCACCTTCAGTTGCTGTTCCCTGCTGGTCTTGCTGTGTCAGACTTGTAGCTACCAACACATAAGAAAGATTATTTTTGTTCCTAGTCCGTCTAGAAAGAAGTGATCATATAAAATGAAACACCTGTCAATACTCTTCCTGTCTGCTTTTGTCTGTACCAAAAGTTCTTTATCTTTACCTCAAAACTTCACACACCTGCTATGTCCTCCTCTCCTTTTCTGTCATGATCCTGATGGGCTTTTTCCCAAAAAAAAACATATGCAGATGGCAGAGTAAATGGTCCTAGCACCATCAAGAGAGACTGGGGGTTCCTGGAGGTGTAGTAGCCAACCCTACTTGTAACCTATATGACAGTTACATGCTTCCAGGAGGACAGTAAACTGATGCAAGTACAATAAATGGTAAATTTACTTTTTTAAACACGTGCAGTTTTAGCAAGTGATACATCCTGCCTCCCACTTGCTCGTCATGGTCTCCTTGGAAGAGACTTTGTAAGCCTTAGGATGTCCATGTTACTGGGACTGCCTTCCTTTCTTCTCTCCAAGACATTAATTTTGCCTAGAGAGAAGTTGTGGGCACAACAGCTAGTGGTCGAGGTAGCAGAATGGGAGAAAAACAGTGAATGCATTGGACTCAGACCATTTCTTTAAGCAAAGGTGTTCTGTGGAAAGGAGGGGGAGGGATAAAATTTTGAAAAGCCACCATTTGAGTTGGAGTAGATGAGAAACTGTTTGAGCAGGGCAGTGGTGAAGCAGAGATGTCATCCTCAGCTTTCTTTGTGTGTGGTTTTCCAGGATCCTCGACAAACAGTCTCGCAACGTGTCCTGAGCCCCTCCCGCAATCAACCCTGCAGGTTCAGGCCAACAACAGTAACAACAAGAAAGGGACATTCACAGATGATCTTCACAAGCTGGTTGACCAGTGGACAAGCAAAACTGTTGGAGCTGCACAGACAAAACCTTCTTTAAACCAACTGAAGCAGAACCAAAAAAGGCAAGACATGGAGCCAAAGGCTAATCCCATGCAAACGCAGAATGAGACATGTGGAGTAAGTGGCACTCCTTGAAGAACGTACCTTTTGTTATGTGTCTGAAAGCCTTTGCAGAACTCAGATTTTGAGGAGGACATAGACTAAAATTACTTCAGATAGATGCTTCCTATAAATGTCCATCTCCTTTCATTAAATACTAAACCAGACTTTTTGTTTTTAAATTGTCTTTTGGAATAATCTTAAGGGATATATGGGCTGCTATATATATATTAAAAATATATATTTTTAAATAGCAAACTGCTTATTAACAGCAATATACAGCAATACTCTTACGGTTAACCATGTGTTGCTCAATTTAAGTTTTAACCGTTACTTCTTTTTGATGTTTAATATTAGTCTTCCTTAGGCAGAGCAGTGGCAGGGCTGGTGACTTGGTGGTAGTGAGCCTTTGGTTTAGTGGAAGTGGAGTGAGGATTGTGCTGAGACAGAGGAGAGCTGGATGTGGTTCTGACCCTTGCTTCTTGTACTGGGCATCTTTGAGGTGCTCTGACTTATGAAAATACTATCTTCAGCAATGCTGTGAAAGTAAACTAGAACAAAATAGAAATCAGATGTACCCCCATTCAGCCTGTCTTACTTTCAGTAGCAGGGGGAAAATATCGTGATGTGCATTCATGTGTGCTTTCTGTGCTTATTTCCATGGCTGAGTGATAATATGGAGGCAGGCACAAAAATGAATGAAGTTGTATTTAGAATCCCAGTTTACTATTCTGTCACACCCTGGTCTGGATTTCCAGACCTCTTCCTCTTCCTTATGGCTGGATGATCCGTTGACTAATAATTTTTGCTGGATTAATTTTTATTTGGAAGATTGGAGATTAAGCCAAACTTAGGGGGAAGTAATTTTAAAAGTAGTGGAACAGTGGAAAGAAAGCTGGTGAGGGACTGCTTTGCAATCCCTTTAAAAAGTAGTAACTGGATATGGGTAGTAAACCATTGCCTTTTTGGCATGTAGGAAAAAAACCTTGAATGCACCAGTAGTAAATCTGTAGTTATCTGTGAGGTGAGATGTGCCCAAGTAGGAACTGAAAACATGTCTGTTGTGATACCTGGTGGTTTCTGAGTTAGTGGGATCACTGACTTCACAGGGAAAAGCACTTGTGCAAATTTCACAAGGATTTTACATCAATTCTTAGTTGCCGTAAATGAGCAAACCCCAGAGAGTGAATAATCGTTCTACATAGTAATGGCTTAACCAGTATAAACCTGTTCTGGAATAACAGTGGCATCTCCTTAAGACCCTATTAGTTCTCATAAAATAAATCAAAAGAGATGCTTGTAGATACAAATTGAAGATTTCCAGAAAGTGATGGTGAGGGCACAGATTCTGTTAAGTCAGTTCTTACGCTCTTTTGATGTGCTTTTTGCAGCTCCATGTCTCTTTGGTGAGACACCTACAATAGTTTGAAGCAATCAATGGGAGTGGTTTTGACTCTTGAAAAGAGAGTGATTACTTTGCTTCTTTAAATCACCCATTAACATTAATTTAGGATTATTTTTACCTTCTGCAGTCTTGGTGTCTCTATTTCAAAGCCTGTGGAGAAGGCCCAGGTATTGCTGTGAGAGGAACAGGAATGTCCCTATCTCAATACACTTATTTTAGAGGGGTTGTTTCCTTCTAGAACATGGCAGTTGTTCCAGGGAATTAACATTTCTTTTAGAGGTAATTTACCAGGAGCACAGAGAGGTTGGGATTCCCTGCTCTTCATTTCAGGACATTCCTTGCTGCTTGGAGTGGCAGTTAGTTGGGCTTCGCCAGCCCACACTAGCTTGCCCTGGGTGGTTTTGTGCATCAAGTCCTTGTAGGGCCATGTAGGCTGCAGAATAGATGCAAAGGTGGATGGCAGGTATTAATAATGTGGTCATTGTTGCGATATTTTGGCCATGAAGGTGACACAGAATGCTGCCGATGATAGAAAACAGGGCAATGGATATGACTTAAAAGACTTTGGAAAGGCTTGTTTTGGGAGTTGAGCATCATTCTGCTGTCTGTACCTCTTGAAATTCACCCTAAAGGGGAAATTGAAGTTAAGGGATGAGAAGGATTCATGATGTTGGGAGAAAAATATCTCAAAGAGGAGGAAGGAAATTGTGTGCAAACACCCTCAGTCTGGACAGCCAGAGAAGTGACCCTTAATCAGCGCCTGGTGTGATGAGCGGCATGGGGAGATGTTACACCTCCGCAGAATCACTGTTGAGTCCACCTTTTAAAGTGATAATGGAAAGACAAAATGAACTGAGGGGATCATATAAAGGATGGCAAAATAGCTTTCTCACAGGGAGTGTATAAAGCTGGGGCTGTCCTTCTTCAGTCGTCTTTTAACAGCATCTTTTTGTCCTCTTTTTGATCAAGTAGAAAAATGCCCTTGCAAGAGAAGAGTAAGGAGCACTAAATATATTTCCAGCCCATCAGAGAAAGTTATAATACGGTTTTATGTTGGAAATAAAGGCAAGGTAAATTGGAAACATGGTGATTCTTATGCTTTTTTTTTTTTTTTTTTAATGGGAACAAACTAGCAGGCAGGTTGTCTGCTATGTTCAGACTGGGTGGTTAGAGGCTATTGCTGGTCCTGTGTGATGAAAGAGGGGCAGGAGGAATGCAGAATTCATGCCTTCAGTTCTAAATTGTCTCTGGAGGTTATTGGACAGAAAGATGTATCCTTGAAGGGTTTTTAAACAGGAGTAGGAAGGATGTGAGTAGTCCCATAGTGCTATGTTAGGTAGAGCTCTCCTGCAATTAACAACACTCAGAGATCTTGTACGTAACACAGCTGCCATGTAGGTGATGAGCATCCTCCTGGCATGGAAGTCTAGGGTTCTGTCGTAGAAGGTATCACAAAGGAGGCATCAGATCAAATGGCCTGTGTATTTGGGTTCTTAACATCCAGGCCAAAGGAAAATTGCAACAAATCCTTATTGGTGAGGGTAGAGTTATTTTATTTATTTTTAATTCATCATTTTCTTTTACTGTCCACCCACTGTTATTAATATGCAGGGTGGCTGTGTCACTGTGTGGCTCACTTTAAGTCTTCTCTTTTACCTGGAAACAGAGGAGTATTACTCTCTGGATTATCTTTTTTTATTTGAGATGCTTCTACCAACATCAGCAAACTGTTTGTTATGTGAATATAGTATAGTATTGGTACCTTTTTAAGTGAAAGATACTCTTCAAGGCTGGAAATCAGCTTAGAAGAGATGTTGGTGATGTGTTTGATAAAGTGGTTTTATATTCATCCTTTTTATCCTCAAAAGTGTAGAAAGCGATAAAATAATCGGTGTGTGAAGGAGGACTTTAAATTCTGCTTTGGTTCTGTGAAAGTTATCCGTCAAATCCTGGTTGATACATATTAGAAATTTATGGGGGAGCCTTTGAGCATCCAGTTACGTCACAGGAACACTGAAATGTTCCTTTTAATATGTTTTATCTAAACATGGAAGTACACAGATTCTCATCACCAGTAATTTGAAATGTGATGGGAGACATTAGGAAGAACTGAAGCCAAACTGCCTGATAATAGTTCTTTCTCTTATGCTTGTCTGTGTTGAAGACATGATGAAATAATCCCTTTTTACAGGTAATTGTGGTTACCATCAGTCAAGGAATACCCTCAGGAACATGAACTGCCTTGTGTGTAAAGAGTACTGAGTATTGTGCAGTTAAAGGCATTATTTGAAGATGCCTGGGAATAAAGGGCTTACCAAAATGTTTTCTGTTCTTCATACTGTCACATTAGCTCCATGGCTTTTAAAGAAAAAACTATTACCCAAAAAGAGCTGTAAATGTGTTCCAAGTCCATAATAAGGTTGTTTCTGTGAACGTGCGGGTCCGCGTCAGTCCATAATATGTGCTGGGGCTTAGACAACATCTTCCATAGCTGCACATCTGTTTACATTTAGTACACCTTGGTCTTAATGAGCTGGCTGCCTGGGAAGCAGGCTTTCTGGAGACAGCCTCAGATAGGAAAACAGACTGGAAGAACTAGTAACACCTTGTACTGTGTCTTCCTTCTCTATTGGATTGGAAGAATAGAAAAAATAGGATGAATCTGTGTTTGAAGCTATTTAACACTGCCTTCTGGGTCTGAATGTCAGAACAGCTTTCCAGGAATCTGGAAGAGCACAAACACAAATCTTCTGTAGCACCTCAGAACTGTGGGGTTTCACCAACCTGGAAAAAGGTGATTTAAAAAAAAAAAAAAGAGATGCATTCCCATCCTTCCCCTGCTCATGAGGGCAGCCAGCTCTAACCCTGTCCTGTGATTCAGTTTTGTTCAATGGTAGTTGGACCATGCAGAAGTAAACAAGTAATGCAAATAATGTAGCCATCAAGATGTAGCTGAAAGAAAAATAGTCTAAATCCTGCATTTTTAGAATGGCTTGTGATAGTTACAGTCAACTTTCACAGCACAATTACCCTGTTTCATACGTTCTGATGGAAAACCAGAAGTATTTATAATGATTATAAGTCAAACACAACTCCTAGCTACAGTACTGTGAAAGTATATAGCTATGAATATTGCTGAGGTAGCACTGTAGAGCTTGCTTGGTCTAAAGCATGAGAACAAGGTGGAGACTTTCAAAAAGGCTGAAGAGAGGTGGGTTTTTTCGTGAACTACCATAGGCTTTGTTTTTTTGTGGGTTTTGTTTCATTTTTATTCATGTTCTTGTCTATGATGTTCTTTGTATATTATTCTTGTTTCTCAGTGGCTATGTGTGATTATATGGGGGGGACCCGAAGAAGTGGCAGTAAGGGAAAGACTGGCAGGAGAAGGCAGGCATTTGGGCAAGCAGGAGCAGGAGGTAGCTTGCACCTGGCAAGGACTTGTACAAGCCTTACCTGCTTCCCTCAAGGCAGAGGTTTATTAGTGCAGGGAGAGTTTGGCCAGTGCAGGAGAGGAGGGGGCATGAGCAGAGGTAAGAAGGTAGCATGCAGGTGTCACCATAGGTATTTGTTCAGTGAGTATGTTGTTTTTGCAGAGGAGGCTATTTGAATCAGGGAGTCAGCCAGGTTGATCTTTAAGATTAAATCCAACCATTCCCCAGCACTGCCGAGGCCACCACTAACCCATGGCACTGAGGCCTCGTCTCCACGCTGTGTGAACACTTGCAGGGATGGTGACTGCAGCCCTGCCCTGGGCAGCCTGTTCCAATGCCTGAGCACCCTCTGGGGCAGGAATTGTTCCTCAGCTCCATCTAAACCTGCCCTGGTGCAGCTTGAGGCCGTTTCCTCTTTTCCCATCCCTTGTTCCTTGGGAGCAGAGCCCAGCCCCTCCTGGCTCCATCCTCCTGTCAGACAGTTGGAGAGAGTGATAAGATCCCCATAGCCTTCTTTTCTTGAGATGCACAGGAAAAGAGAAGGAGGGGGATTTCACTTCCTTACCATATGACATTGGATACATTTTAGGATGTCAACCCAGTCTCTCTTCCAAAAAAAAAAATAAAAGGAAAAGAAAACCCCTATGAAATAGCTCCAGCAGACTTTCTTACATGGGAATGACATTGCAGCGTTGTTGTTAAATTCATTATGTTTGAGACTCTATCTTATCAGCCTGCTTAAGGCCAGGGCAGCTGACTTTGCCAGGTTCTATACAGGTAGCAGAACAAATAGAAGTAAATTAATATGGGAATATTAAAAATTAAATAATATCACCCATAGTTGGCCAAGTCATTTAATAAATCTCATTCCTCATTACTAGTGTTGCATCATCTAAAATTGATTTAAGAAGGGAAAAGATTACTTTATGCTCCTGCAGGAGGATTGGAGTATTTTAAATCCAAATGCTTGTCCTGTTTGACTGCAGGCTGTGGCTATAAAGCTCTTCTGGTTTTCTGTGATCTCTAAACGTTGGTTGCTTTAGCAGGGTACAGGAGTCTGATACTGTACCACTTGTTTTCAATTCAAAACTTCAGCGTAAAAGAAACAATTTCCATCCCTACCTTCAAGCTGTGGGAATACCAAAGTCCAGAAGTTGCACTGTAAGCTGTGGCCTCATCACTGCTAAGATATAGTGTGCTGTAGGTGATGCATATTTTGGCATCGACAGTTTGTGCCAGAACTGGCACCAGTTATGGAATCCTGGAATCATTTAGGTTGGAAAAGACCTTTAAGGTCCTGGAGTACAACTGTTATCACAGCACTGCCAAGGCCAGCACTAAACCATGTCCCCAGGTGCCACATCTACATGTCTTTTAGGTACCTTCAGGGATGCTGACTCTTATCACTGCCCTGGGCAGCTTTGAACAAACAAGGCAGTAGCTAAGAGGAGAGGTCACCTGCCTAAGGATGGAGCTACAGATCATGTGTCCTTTCAGCACAGAATTGGCCAGCTCATGAGTGATGGGAGAACTTGGGGTTCACAGTTTTACTTGTGGCCTTCAGCCCCCCCAGCAGCTGTAGCGCCTGTGCTCAGGGGTGAAACACCCCCTTACCATTGACAAGGCACCCAGGGGCCTTCCTTTTGGTGTACTTCCATTAAAATACCAACTGTTGGGTTGCAATGCCGAGCTAGGTCTGTTTATGGCTATGACTTTGTCCTCAGTGTAGGTGCACACCTTGTTCATCACGGCATGAATGTCTACCCGCTTCCCTTTGAATTTTATTAACAAAGTGACTTGCAGTCTCTTGGCTTTCCTAGAGCTGAGAAATCTGCAGCTCCTGTTGCTGTTTTGAAAGCACTCTTCTGGTGCATGTTGATTTTGGTGTTTCAGTTGGCATCTACATGCAGCAAGAAATGGGTTGTTTCAGCCTCCTATTAGTGTTGAGTTGTCATAGCTGGTTAAGAGATGATGGTTAAAAAATGGCTTTGACCAAGAGACTTCTATCCAAGGGAAGACTCAAGAGCTAGATGTCTTGTTGCCTCTTAGAAGGTAGAGGAAGCAACCTTAAATCATTGACATGCATTTGTCAAGACATTAGCTGGTTTTAATAAGTAGGTATAATGCTTGGTTTGGGAACATGATGCGATTTTCTTTCCAGTTGTAGAAATATAGCCTTAAATATAGCTGATTATGGAGTAATTTAGCTGCAAAAAGGTCAGAAAGAATGAACTGGGTAGAGGCAGTTTTCTCATTATGTTAAAGGAACTGAAAATAAGCACCAGGTTAGAATTTTTAAATAGGACCACTTACTAAAATGATACCTTACAGTTTCAATGCTACTGAATAATCTACTGTTTCTGTAAGAAATTATATATATTGATTAGGTACATCTATGGGCATCCATTGTCATCCACTCACAGTTGTCCAGTTTGGTGGAAACCATCATTTTGAGGATGTTAAGACAAGGGTCTAATAACAGCTTAAAGAAGTCTTCAGTTCTTAAAAACATGTCCTTATTGTTCTTTGATTTCTGATGCTAATCTGGGGGGAATTTTTATACATGAATAATGTTAAATTTATTATACTAAAGCAACGTTTCTCTTAGTTTGATGCTCACCATCAGGTTCAGGTTTCGGATTAGAAATGGAGACAGTGGAGTGAAGAAGGGTATCGCATGTTTCTGTAGTTTTGTAAAATCTGCTTTCCAGCACAGGTTAGTGCCCCAGAGTGGTAAATCCCAGAGTGACACTGCCATTTTTATTTTTAGTTGAGAAGAAGTACTAAAATCAAAAGCAGAGAGTAAGCATTCCATACAGCCTTACATATATAGTCTTTTTTTTTCTGCTGAAATTTCACCTTCATGCCAATTTTATCAATTTAATGTGAAATATCAAATTAACTGGAGAATCCCAGGCTTAAATAATCCCAGAATCCCAGGCAGGTTTGTGTTGGAAGGGACCTTAAAGCTCATCCAGTTCCAACCCCTGCCACAGACAGGGACCCCTTCCACTGGAGCAGCTTGCTCCAAGCCCCTGTGTCCAACCTGGCCTTGAACACTGCCAGGGATGGGGCAGCCACAGCTTCTCTGGGCACCCTGTGCCAGCGCCTCAGCACCCTCACAGGGAAGAGCTTCTGCCTAAGAGCTCATCTCAGTCTCCCCTCGGGCAGGTTAAAGCCATTCCCCTTGGCCTGTCCCTGCAGGCCCTTGTCCAAAGCCCTCTCCAGGTTTCTTGTAGGCTTCCTTCAGGTACTGGAAGGCTGTTACAGTTTGTCCCCTAAGCCTTCTCTTTTCCAGGCTGAACAAACACAAATATTTCTGATTTCAAAATTTTTGTCTTAAACCAAGAAAAAAAAACCTAAAAACCAAACACAGCAAACCCACAAACAACCCCCGTCCCTCCCACAAACAAAACTAACCCCTAAAAGACTAAAAGCCACAAAAGAGAGTGCCCCCCAAGCTCTGAGTGCACGGTGCCATCCCTGTGCTCTCCCCAGCCACCAGCCCAGATGCAGAGCCGTGGTGATGGCAGCGGCCGCAGCCATGGCACTGGGGGAGCAGCACCGCCGTGGTCCCTGCATGGCCGCGTGTGTCTTGGCACAGCCATGCATGTCGTGGCAGGGAGGGAGGAGGAGCTCTATAGCGATGCTTTTTGTATTTTTCTTTTTGTAGGTTAATTCAGTAAGAACGGGATTGGGGAAAAAATACGTTGTTCCAGTGGCTTGTCCCATGCCCGCTGCATTAGCTCCTGGAGTGTCACCGTCCCTGCCAGTGCCTATACCAGGGCCTGCCCTCTCTGTCACAGTGACCCCTTACGTGATGCCTCTCTGTCAGTACGGTGGAGTTTTCCCGAGGCCGGTTTACGGAGCGCAGTGGCGTGTTGGCGGCGCGGGCATTGCACGGTTCTCGCCCCTCAGCAGACCCTGCCTGCGGATGTTCCCGGTGCCGCCGCGGGCTGCCGAGCCGCCCGGCCCGCACCTGCCCACCCTCGGTAACGGGAATGTCCCGTGGAGTGTCTGATGTGTAGATGATGCCATTTGTGTCGGATGAGGCAGGGGTCCAGGCCCGTGAGCATACTCAGCCATACGCTGCATCCAGCAATCACTGTGAAATGGTTTCACAAAAGATCCTTCGTCTGTGGTGGCAATATTTGCTTCTATTTCATTGCTGAAGACACTTTATTCTGTTGTGTTCTGATGTTTTACACTTGCGATCCTTAAAGTCGATGTACTTGAATTGATGACTAGAAAATTGTACTAACCCCTGCAGGAGTACAGTGCCTTGAATTTCTGCTTTTCAGTTCCAGCTGGAAAGAGATGTAAAATTATGTGAAAGGTGTTGTTTTATTTACAATCCACCTGTGAGTTTGAGTTCTTCTCAGTTGCGAAGATATTGAAGATTTACAGTTAACGTTCTCTATCAGTTTCATTCTACAGTAAACGCTTTTATTTTAATTCATGGGATGAATTTTCATTTCTGAAGCTTTAAAATAATCATCGTGAGGTGAGATTCGTTTGATGTGCTGATAAAAATTGTGTTTGTAAACAGAATAGTGAAATGCGCATTTTAAAATAGAAGCATTTACAGAGTGATCCAAGTAAGTTGTATATAAGGACAGGTAATAGCTTCAGGCAGTGCAATTCATTCTCTTCCATAGCCTTTGGTAAAGTTGTTGTAGACAGCAACTTATTTCTCTACCAGGCAGGCATATACTGTTTTGTTCCGGATCAGCAGCAAATTGGATTACATTTTCTATCCCCCGCGGGGCTTTGACAATTTACTTAAATTACAAATTCATGCACGTTTCATAACTGAAGAAATCTCACTGAAATTGTGATGTAGGAGAACGTACCTCCGGGTTATTGTAAGAGCCTTGTAAGTATAGCACTGGTGTGTGTTCTGGCCTCCGAGGTGAAGAACGGTGGTTTGCCACTGACATGCTAGCAGTATTCATGCTAAAACGGAATGAGAATGTGAAGCTGTGCTTTTTCCTATGTGACGCTTCGGTTCTGGAGTCTCACCACCCTGTGTTTGAATTCTTTTTTTTTCTTATTTTTTATTTCTTTTTTTCGTTTGACTCAAGTTTGCGCTCTAGGTGCCATGGACACCTCTCTCCTGTTTGAAAGTTGCTTTTTACCCGTTTTACTGTGCATAGAGTCTCCACCTGCACCTCTCGGTCTAAAGGCACAAGACAACCACTAACACTCATTTGCTGATGGTAAGTCTCTTTTCCCTGGGATCGCTAAGGGAGAGCATTGCAGGCACAGGTTCCAACCACGTGGTCACATCTGAAGGCACGTTGCTCTCTATCTCTACTGCGATGCCATTTTATACTGTCTGCGGAAGGGCAGAGCTGTCTTGTGCTGCCAAGCTGTGAATTGTATAGTTCTATTGTACTTTGAGCATTATATCTGTCTAAATTATTTTGTTTGTACCCTTTGAATATCTTATTCCATCAATTCAGTTAGAATTGAATTTTATAGACAATTATGCAGAGTCTTCTGCCTGGGCAAAATACTTACTGTAGTAAGAGATTTCTGTTCTCTGTAACATGTATCTTTAATTTGTTTGGGTTTTTTAGATTCATGTCTGTATGCTTCATGAGCAAACATGGAAAATATGTTCTCACACCAGTTTTCCTTCAGCTTGCACTGAATCTTACAGTTTATGTCGCTATTGCCTGTTGTATAGTCCATCCCTTGTATACTGACAAAGTCAGTGGCACTAAAGACCCTGAGAAATTGTATAGATTAAAAAGAAGAAAAATAAACATTTTGTGCTTGAAAATTGTGTGAAAAACCCAGTGTTTTTCTAAACCATAGAACTGTGTTGATTCCCAGCTGCTCCAGTAACTCTGCGTTTGTTTTCTGGACTTTTATCCCTTGGCTTGCGTAGAAGGAGCAGATGTGGTGCCTCCAGTGTTTCTCAGGTTCTGCCCATAGGTGACACATCCCACCTCTTGGCAGCTGTAGAAGTGAAACGGTGCTCCAGAACTTGCATAGTGCCTCCTCGCTGGTTACGTTGATGAAATCCCCCTGCCCCCCCTGCTGTATTTCTGATGTTATGCTGGCACCAGTCTGAAACATTAAATGGATTCTTTTGAGCAGACAGTACCTTCAGTGTTGCTGGTGGTACACAGGAGGATGCTAGATCTTGGTAGGTGATGGAACAAGCATGTGGAAGAGGAAACGTGTGTCTCCTACACTGAAACATGCTAGAGAAGCCCTTTTAACTTGAGCCTGGCATCACTGAAATCCAGGGAAGGGAAGATAAGATATTCAGTGTGGACAATGCAAGCCCCTCTTGCTTTGCTTGCATTGGGCACCCTGCCTGAGCCAGGCTTCAGTGCAGCTTCCATTTTTCTGTTGGGTATGTTCTTAGCTGCTGCATCTCCAGCTGGCACTGGGGACAAACACTGACTCAGAGGTTGGTGTCTGCATTTCAGTGCTCATCGGTTTAATTGTCTGATTGTTGCCTTGGCTGCAGTTCTGAGTTTTAATTTCAAGTTAGACTTTCTTGTCCTCGATCAAGGCCGGGTTGTACAGAGCCTTGGGCAACATGGTCTAGTGTGAGGAGTCCCTGCCCATGGCAGGGGGGTTGGAACTAAATGATCTTAAGGTCCTTTCCAACCCAAACCATTCTGTGATTCTGTGCCAATTGTGTTAAAGGGTGCTTTGACCCTCAGCAGCAATTAAGCAAAGTACATGAGATGAAATAAATGGGACAACTTCTTGAGCAGAAAGTGAGGAAAGGAGCGAGAGGGACCTGAAGGGTCCGTGATGCACCATCGGGGTGGGGGGGGGTCTGTATCCAGAAAGACATTCTCCTGCAGAGCCCAGAACTGAACTAATTTTATTCCTGACTCTGAATATTGCTTTGATATGAAGCAGCCAGGGGTCAAACCTGCTGGGTTAGAATTCCTCACCTCACAGGCTTGGAGCCATGTCCCGTCGCCTGAAGTTCCCAATGCTGCTTTGCAGGGATGTGTGAAGTCAGTACGGATCCTCAGCCTTAAATACGAGGTTTTGAGGGGGTAGTTTGCAGATCTCCTTCCAGTTTTCAGTCTTTTAGAAGTTGAAGAAACTTAATACAAACATTGGAAGAACGTTTTAAACTGCCAAGTCATGCACCCAGTAGGAAATGCCAAATTAAGTTTGCCCATATGCCGTTAATTTGGCTTTCTGACTGCTATAGATGGAGTACCTAATGTGCGCTCACATCCTGTTTTCCTACCATATCCCTGGCTTGCTTGGAGAGGGGCTGGGCACACAGAAGAGCTGCTGGTGCTGCTTGTCTGCTGCAGGGATGCAAAGCTGGGAGCTGGTGCTGGCAGTGAGAGATATTTAGGTGGTTTAAGACTCTTCTGCAAATGCTGATTCAACCTCCCTGACACAGATTTCATTCAAAAGAATGACATAAAGTTGACCCTTGCAGTTTATTTGCATGTGTAACTCTGGTCTTCATTCCACAACTTAACGGAGGATATATTACTTAACTATTACTTTTTTCTGCAATATTTGACATTGGCTGGTATCAAAGACAAGATTGAATGGGCCAAATGTGGCTTTTCTTTGCTCCTACAGAGATACTCATGTTTGGGGAGTTGGGGAGTAGGATGTGCTCATACTAAATGGCAGGATTTCTGAAATGAGCTTCCTAATCAAGCTGCAGGTTCTGCCATTAGGTATTTGTGGATGGAGGTCACTAATACTTTGCATCAGTCATTGTCTGAACTTGGTTTTGTCAACAGCTGCTCTTTCTCTTCAAGCATTTATCCTTTTTTTAATAATTATTATTTTTTTTATGGTCCCAGTGCGCTGTTTTCAACTCTGAGAACATTCAGAGGTTTTCCAAACAAGCCCCATGGATGTAGCGCTTGGTGGGTCTGTGTCAGTATGGTTCAGTTAGTCCGTGTTTGAGTAGGAAAAACATCTGTTTTCGTATGTTCTTTGGGAGTTGCCTTTGCAGAGTTGTAACCAGAAGTCTTCCTTGTGAAAAGATGTGACCTCAGCATCGTTTTCCCTGTTGTGTCCCCTGCCTCTGGTTAAGAAAGGGTTCAAGTTTTTCTGAGTAAGATTGATGTCTCGGATGTTAGCTCCTATGACCTGAGTCTTCAATAATTGCTGTTGAAGTGTTGGCTTGGAGACAGAAGTCACAAATGAAATAGTTCATGGCTGTGTTTTGTACCTTATTCAAGTCCCCTTGCACTGTCTGGTTCCTTGTCTGCCATTCTCAGTCCCTGGTTTCTGGCAGTGCTGGTGGAGCAAGGTGGCAGTGCTGGAGAGGTGTGTGACTGCTCAATGTGGGCAAGGTCTCTGCAAAGCATATGAGCAGGAAACTCATGTGGTCTTCGTTGTCACAGGTGGATGAATATCTCATCGTGAGATTGAATTTATAAAACAGTAAAGTCTTAATAGTATGGGATTTCTTGCTGTGGTCATTTATTATTGATTGAATCCTTGAGGAGCATTTCTTTGATGTGTGGTGCTGGGCTGTGGTTGACTGGCACTTAGGCAGGCTGAGCTTCTGTGGAGTATTTTGGCAAGCTGTCTGCTGTGCTGATCCTTGTGGTGTTTCTTCTGAAAGAAAGTGGTAAATACAATTATTTTCCTGTCTCTGTACTCCTGAAATCAACTGTTGGTCAGATGGGAATCCTGTTCTGACTTACATATGTTGGTGACTTTTGGGGAGATACTTGCTTTTTCAGGTAGGTCTGTTTGTGGACGTGTTCTTGCAGATGCAACAGGAAGGTGATGTTCCAGCTCTGACCCTGCTGATTCTTTTATTAATGCAGATAAGCTCCAGAAGTGCGATATAATGAAGTGCATTTTAGAAGCTGTCGGGTTACAAATTCTGCCTTATGAAAGAATGTGTTGCTCAGAGGGATTTGGATGTTCTGGGGTGCTGATGTCAGCTGTGTTGGTAAATAGATTACTTACAACTGGTTCACCCGAAAGCCAAGCTTATATCAGGAGGCAGCAACTTCTGTAAATGATGTGATCCTTCCTGCTCTCTTTTCAGCAGCAGTTGTAGTGTACTAACAGGATTGTTGCTATATACGCTCAGATCTATATTTGACTATGAATCTTCTCCCATGAAATAACATTCACAATGAAGAGGCCGGGTAATTGAAGCCTTCAGTGTTACATGCAAAGCCTCACTGAGCTTTGGATTTTGCTTGCTAAGCCTGGAGAAGCTATGCAGGGAAGAGGACCTACTCTTCTGATAAAAGATCTGTTTATAACAGTGAAATTCTTGTGGCGATCTTGGTTTTTCAAAGTCTGATAAGCAAGGGAAGCTTGGATTAATTTCTTTTGATGTAGTGCCACTGGATGGATTCATGGTGCATATTTAGCACATTGTAGTTGCACATTAACAGGCCAAAGGAAAAAGTGGGAATTTTTATTTCCATTGGAAAGGAGCAGATCTCCATACTCTGCTTGTCATTATGGAAGGCACCACTGAGTGCAGCTACGGCAACATTGCTCTGGAGGAGTTTCAGGTGACAGGATGGATGTAGTGAGAGCCTCTTGAGCCACTCTTCTGGGGATATTTTGTGTCTGTCACAGCTTTCCTGAGATATTCAGGGCTCTGGGACCTTGTAAAAACCTAGGAAAGTTAAGAAGAAATAACCAGCTGCCAGCCCTTCTCAAGTGGGTGTTCTTCAGGTGCGACATAAAACACCCTAAAAAGTATTAACCTGTGTGAGTTTGGTTTTTGCAAATCAGGTAAAGCTTCCTCAGCATTCCCTTATTGTTTATTAGGTTAGATAGACTACATCTGATACTCCTCTCACAGTTAGTCAGCACTACAAGATGTGCAATCCCAGCCTTTTTCCCATAGTTCTCCCCAGCACTGAGAAAACTTTGAGTACAGCTGAGTTCACTGACCTCTTCAGTGCTGTTGCCTGTTCAGCCTTTGGAAACTTGGCCTGACTTCAGAATGAGAAGTGAAGAGCTTGTCCATGGGGTGTGGGCTAAGCATCTGCAAGGGTTCGCATGAAGAACCAGGGGCCTGGCAGTCTTGCTCTGGCTTTATGGCTGCCCTGGGCTGTAACCTGCTGCTGCCGTAAGGCTTTTCCTGTTAGCTGAACATAGTTAATTCTGTCCTGCTTTTCTGGATGAACCTCGGTGCCAAATGCTGGTTGTCCATAGTGAGCAGATGTTGACAATTGATGGTGGATTCAGGTGGATCTGCTGAACTGATGTTGACTAGAAGCCTGGGGAGGAATTATGATCAAGCCATGATTTTACTGCCTTTAAAAGTGATTCTTCCTACAAGCAGAAATACAGGAGGGAGAGAACTGGGACTGCAATTAATAAAAGCAAAGCCCAAAACACGGAGACCCGCCAGGAGCTATGCCAGGCAGACAGCATCTGTTTGCACAGTATGTCCCTGCTCTGTGTCCTTTGCCTTCCCTCTATGTCCTAAAAGACTCACTGCTATTTCCTGAAAGCATCTAACAAACCATATGCTGTATAAAGCCTACATAGGCTCGCAGATCCATAACAGTGTGCATGTTCCCTTGCCATATGAGTAAAAGGCTTTGGTGCATGTCACTGTGAGCCAGTGGGGCACGTGCCATGGGATGCAGGGGATGTGTGGTTGCACCCTGTGTGGCTGCTGCTTCAGCCTTGTGCTGTGCTCTCAGCACCCTTGTTGTGTTTTATTCTGGTACTGTCATTTCAAGCCCTTGGCATTGGTGCACACTCCCATGTCCGGCCACCTCACCCTGTGGGCCGCAAAGGGTGGTGGAGGCTGATGGATCCCCTCCCTGCCTTGTGTTCTGCTGGTGTGTGGGCTATGGCGTCCTTGCTTCCCAGGTGGGAGGATGGTCCTAGGCTTGGCTCCGTTTCCTTTGAACAAGGGAGGTGAGGTTGGACCGTGCTGCTGAGCCTGCAGGCACAGGGATGCGGTGCCCACAACCAGCCCCAGCAGTGCCACCATCCCTTCAGCAGCCTCCTGCAGCAAACACAGCACCTCATCCCTCTCCTCTCCTCAGTGACAGTCTCATCATCTGAGGGGAGCTCTGAGCGTCTGTGATAGCTTTCCCTTTCTGCCTCCCAGTACACTAGCTCTTCCCTGTGGAAATCAGGACTCTGTTCCGAGGGATTCCACAAGGTGCTTAAGTTCTGCCACCAACATGAACATCTTTATGCTTCTAAGCTTTCAGTACAACACAGGTGATGCGTTAACAGAGGATTCTGGTTTCTGTTTCCCTGCAGTACCCAAAGCACAGCTGGCATGCTCTGGCAGAAGCGTCTTCTGCCTGCTCCGGGTCCACAGGCTCAAATGGCACTTCTGGGTTTTGCTTGGGTTTTCCCGTGTGTGAAACCCATATGTGGATATTTTGTTTTTTAGATACTGAAAATGAGATCGTCAGCGACTGACACGTGGCCCCCTCAGCTACGGCGCCAAGCACAAGGCCCTGCCACGGCTAAGGAGGAGGAAGAGGAAGAAGGGAAGTGATTTATCATGTGTGAGAAATTCTGTGCCCTTCTGGTCCATTCAGTGAAATTTTGTAACTTCTTTCTAATCTTTTTTTTTTTTTTATTTATAGTTGGAAATACAAAAAATGTTATGCAAAAAAAAAAAATAAAGCAGAATTATTTTGAGGGAAAAGGAATTTGTTCCAAATTGTTCCCTTCTGTTGTGAGCCAGGTTCCCGTGAGCAGTGGCTGGAGATGAGGGAGGAGGAGGCACTCCTTTTTTCTTTCACACCATTAATTGTAAGATAAGCCAGGCACATGTATTCAGGTTCTAGTACAAAGAAGATAAGTTCCAATTCCATTTAGATTTCTTACAGTTCTTCTGTAAAGATAATACTCTATTTTAAATCCAGTTAAATCAAGTAAAAAACCCTACAGATGCTTCATCAGAGAGTAAGTTTGTGCTTGTCACTTCCCTTTTTACCTCTTTCTGACAGACTGGCCGTGTTTTCTTGCCAGAGTTAAATACAGTTCTGAAGTCACTTCTAATTTTAAATGTAAGACTAAAATCCTTCTACGGAGGAGTTGGTAATTGGAGCAATTTTTAAAAGACTTTAAAGTGCCTTCAACAAGCTAAAATGATGTAGTGGGAGATTTCTTTCTCTTAATTCCCTGACGATGGGTTTCAGCTGTCTCCAGGGTTCAGGTGACATACTGAGTAGTTTGTAGCAATAATCTCACAAGTAATCACTTATTATAAAGGACTACTCAACTTTTTCTTTAGAAAGATGTGGTTTAGCACTGTTCCTTACGAATGGGAGGGGTGCTGCTCCTGCAGTTATATGTGGGCCCCAAACTCTTCTGACCCTCTGCTGCTATGCTGTGCACCCAGGCACCTCAGCTGCTTCCTCCTTAGACAGTTCCAGACCACAGTGTTCTGGCCTTTTCACTCCTGTTTTTGATACCAGAGAAATAGGGATTTCTATTTGCCCATAAGCCTTTCAGTACCATACTTTCTCACAGCTGGAGCCTGGCATTTTGTTTTCTTGTTATCTGCCATGTCTGTCTCTTCCAAATCTTGCTTCTAAATAATAAATCTTATTTTGATGCTGTTGTTACCGATTTCCTTTCCACTTTGGCTTCTCATGCCCATCTGCAAGTGTGCTGAGAGCACAGGTGGATTTAGACATACTGCTTTAGATAATCTCTTCTGGAAGAGGCTGCTCTGTTTTAGGGTGTAGCCCAGGTACTGACTAACTTGCACTGTGGTTGGAAATGAAAGCCCTAAGATGTGCCCAGGGTCCTTCAGCTCCTCCAGGATGACCCTCTGAATGGGATCCTCTGTGGAGGAAGAGCTGCGCTTTGCAGCTTTTCCTCCCTACGTGCTGTCTCCAGTTTCTGTCTTCCTTGCAGAACAGTAACAGTCGTTCTCTTCTTGATCTGCTGCCAAGCTAATACTTAGGTTTAGAGTTTAATCAGAAAGATTTTCTTCCAGCGATAACCAAAAGTCCAAGGAGGTGAGCGTGATCATCACAAGGTTTAACATAGCAGGTAAGCATGAAAAGGAGGAATACAAAAACTTGAACTTTAACTTCATTCTCAGGCGCAATGCTTAGTCCATGCTTCCATCAAGGTGTTTTCGCCCACAGAGGCTGGACATGCTTGTTCCAGTTTATTCCTGCATTAAGCTCAGCAGCCACTGGGGCACGTGTGATGGGGACTGGGAAGAGGACCTTTAAGTGACAGCCCTGTTTCCCTGGCAGACAGCAGAAGCCACCGGCATTTGTATTGTACCCCTTGGGCTGTTGGGAGTGAATTGTTTTCAGCCTCTGTTTTTTGACATGCACATTGATTCCTCTTCATCAGGGACTGTAGCGACAGGAAAAGGGGGAATGGGTGCAAACTTAAGCAGGGGAAGTTCAAGATAGATATAAGGAAGAAGTTCTTTACGGTGAGGGTGCTGAGGCGCTGGCACAGGGTGCCCAGAGAAGCTGTGGCTGCCCCATCCCTGGCAGTGTTCAAGGCCAGGTTGGACACAGGGGCTTGGAGCAAGCTGCTCCAGTGGAAGGGGTCCCTGCCCGTGGCAGGGGTTGGAGCTGGAGGAGCTTTAAGGTCGCTTCCAACACAAATCAGTCTGGGATTCCATGGTTCTATGATATTTGTGGGTGCAATGAAGAGAGTTGCTTTAGGTCCCCATGCTCATCACTGCTGTTCAGTCAGCCAGCAAGTACCAGACAAACACAGCTAAGTCATCTCATCACCTCATTGAAGAATCATAGAATAGTTTGGGTTGGAAGGGATCTTAAAGCTCACCCAGCTCCAACCCCTGCCACGGGCAGGGACACCTTCCACTAGAGCAGCTTGCTCCAAGCCTGTGTCCAACCTGGCCTTGAACACTGCCAGGGATGGGGCAGCCACAGCCTCTCTGGGCAGCCCATTCCAGTGCCTCACCACCTTTACAGTAAAGAACTTCTTCCTTATATCCAATCTAAACTTTGCCTGTTTAAGTTTGAACCCATTACCCCTTGTCCTGTCTTCATCTTCAAGTAGATCAGGTTGCTCTAAGCTCCATCCAACCTGGCCTTGAATGTTACTAGGGATGGGATGGGGCAGCCACAGCTTCTCTGGGCACCCTGTGCCAGTGCCTCAGCACCCTCACAGGGAAGAGCTTCTGCCTAAGAGCTCATCTCAGTCTCCCCTCTGGCAGGTTAAAGCCATTCCCCTTGGCCTGTCCCTACATCCCTTGTCCCAAGCCCCTCTCCAGGTTTCCTGCAGCCCCTTTAGGCACTGGAGCTGCTCTCAGGTCTCCCCTTCAGGAGCCTTCTCTTCTCCAGGCTGCCCCAGCCCAGCTCTCTCAGCCTGGCTCCAGAGCAGAGCTGCTCCAGCCCTCGCAGCATCTCCACGGCCTCCTCTGGCCTCACTCCAACAGCTCCATGTCCCTCCTGTGCTGCTGCCCCAGAGCTGCATCAGGTCTGCAGGTATCTTGAGGCATTTGTTTGCTCAGAGCCAACAGCAGTCTCACCATCTTTTCTGAACACCTCAGATATGTGTTTGCCATCCAAAGACGATTCAGTTTGTGCTGAAGCTATTGCAGTGTTCCTTGATAGTGTCACTTAAAATTTCCCTTTGGAGCTTGGCCTTTTTGCAGTGCTGTGGCTGCCTTTGCTTTGCTCAAGGTCACGGGAAGCCCAAGAAGGTCCTCTGCCAAAACTGCCACCTCTCAGGAGGTCTCCAACTAATGCTGATTCCTGAAAACCATTCTCCCATGCTACCCGTGAGTCACTGCAGTTCATATGGACGTGTGCCACCTTCTGAAAGCAAACCAAGCATCAAATAATCCACAAAACCCACAAAAACTCTAACAGAAAAACCCCTTCCAGTTTGGGTGCTATGAAAGCATGGCAGGGGGTTGGAACTACATGATCTTAAGGTCCTTTCCAACCCAAACTGTTCTATGGGCATGCTCGTAAGAATGGGACTCCTTGGTGTTGTTTGGTTATTCTGAAATTACTTTGACTATGAAACAAGTGTTTAAGTTAAAAAGTAAGCAGTCTGTTGTAATCTTGCTATTGACAGCAGAGTTAGAAGGTCTAGGGAGTGTTGTACAAGACTAACATACCAACCAACCTGTCTTTAGCTACACTGTAGACCAGTTCCTGGAGGTTGTTCTCTCAGTTTCTTCCAGCCCCAAGATGTGGATGTAAACTTACTGAAATCTTGGGATAATTTCCAATAAAGATTTTCTGTGTCACTGGCATTGAGGTATCTTTATATATCCAAACTAGCCTTGGGGATGTCCTCGGAGTCAGGCCTCAGCTTCAGGGTTATCTGTGATCTGTTAATCAACATGGAATCCTCCAGGAAAAAGAGTTTGAGTTACCAGCTACCCCTCAGGCTTCTACTAGAGCCTGAGGAATAGTTAGTAAAGCTTTTGTACTAAAGCTTTTGTACTAACAGGCAGCCCCTCTGCTGTACAAGCTTGGTTATAAACACAGTGGATGTGATGCTTTCCTAGCTCTTAGCTGAGACAAAATGATGGCTCCCAAACCCCTCATGGCCCAGCTCTGGGGGCTGAATGGCTGGACAACCGAGGCTTCCCCAGACTAATCGAGCAGGTATGTTTGGATTAACAACTTCTATGCTCTGACATAGGAATCCAGAAGAATGATGAGGTCGATCTGTTGGATCCTCATGAGATCTGCTCATAAAATACAGAGTAAGTACCAAAATGTTCCTCAACTGCAGTTCTTAGGGGATGGAGCAACTTGGGCTGTAGCTTGTCTCCATTTGGATACCCTGTGTGTAACACCAATGCCAGTGCAGCACTGGGCAAAGCAAGGTGAGATTTTAGGTCTTTGTGTCATCCAAATCCTACATTGCTCTGCAATTTGTTATCCTAAAGCATGTGAGGCCATGGATCCAGGGCTGCCTGCTCCAGCGGCACAACTCCAGTCAGGATCTGGTGTGTGGGCAGCCAGGGCAGTGATGTTGCCCTCCATGCTGTGGGCATAGAAATAAAACCATGACTAGAGTTTAGGAAACAGCCTGAAGTTTCTTAAACTTACTTCTGTGATCTCAGGCTGCTTTTGTCCATCGAAGCCCTACGTATCTGGTCTGCTACAGCCCAAAGCCACTTGCCAAGCTTGGCCACGTGTGAAAGTCCGGGCTTTGAGAGCTGGAGGAACAATAGGGCAGCTTTTAGCATGTGAAAGGATGAAGGAGGTCTGCCAGGGCTGCAGTCCTGCTCTGCAGGAGGGTGGGCTTCCTCTTCATCCAGCCTTTCTGCTGGAGCAGCAGAGATGCAGGTACTGGAGAGATTTGGCAGGGGTTGTATGGAAGATTGGGGAAAACTACAGAGAAAAGTGGAGGTGCTTTGGGCTCTGTGGAGCAAGGACAGGTACGAAGAGCCTGAAAGCTTCTGGAAGCAGTCTGCTTCCTCCCTGCCCCAGAACATGAAAGTTCTTGTTACTGTTGAGCCCATAAGTAAGAATGTTTGATGTATTACAGGAGGTGGCTGTTTGGGACAACAGACGTTTTAATCTGACAAAACATATTCTTGTGGCAATAAAAGGAAGTAACTGCAAATCCTACACATGCAGATGATTTCCTGCACCAGGGGCTCCTGAAGCAGTGAAGTATTTTGATAGCTACTGATTTAGGGGAGGGAAAACTACTGAAAGGGTTTCAAATCCCCTCTGGATTTGTACAGTTTCTGTGAGACTTCAGAGCCTTTTTAAGTGCTTCCTTTCCTGTCCTCAGTTTCTCGGTGGTTTAGTGCTCTGAGGGCAAGAATTCCTGGAAGGAAAAGGAGGAATACAGCTGGTGAGGTTTGATGGGTTGATTGGTTTGATGCTGGGGGCATACGGAGCTGTTTGAGCCGTCAGATGTTGAACAGCCATTCCAAGGGCTGTTGGTGCAGCCGTGGGAAATGGGAGCGGGTTAAGAAGTCCAACATGGCAACGTAATCCTCGGGTATTTGCTAATTGCGCGTGAGCACCCAGCTGGCTGCTGGCGGTGGCCAGTGTGCCCAGTGCTACGGCAGAGAGGGCTGCATGGAGACTTTGCAGCCTTAAATGTTCCACTGGGGATTACTTTAGAAGGTAACGTGGTTTTGTGTCCTTTTTAAAGCAAAGTGTGCGTTGGTTTTAAAGAAACCCTGTACGTTGGAGCTGGCGAAGCTCAGTATTGCTGTGCCTGCCTTTTGGTGGCAGAATGAGCCTTCATTTCCGTGTCCAGCAGTGTCTGGCGATGCTGGGGCGAGCAGGGCCAGCAGATGGTGGCAGGAGCCTGGGCAGACTCAGTGCTCCTGGCACGTCGCTGTGGTTTTGCTCTCACTGGTGTGAAGTATTGAACAACCCAAATGTTACCGGTGGCCTTGCGTTTGCTCTGGCAGTAGGAGTCCAGGAGCATATTTGTGTCCATTTGTATTTAATGAATATTCAGTGCTGAGAGATGAGATGAAAGCAATCAGCAATGTGGAATTAAGAATCCTGCTGGCTACTGACTACTGGGGTAAGTAAAGGGATGCACATCTTGTGGTTAAGCACTCAGAGACTTCTATTCATCCTCTTTCCTCCCGTTATTCTTCACTGTTTTCTAATATCTATTACTAGCAAGACAGACAAATAAAACTGTTCAAAACTTACGTGCCTGCAGGGCTTCTCAATGGGAAAATGTAGATCCTGAGAAAGCAAAAACTAGATACTCTGTTTTGGTTTGGACTGACACTGTTGACAGGTCAACAGGTTTCCCCTGCGCTTTGAGCAAGCTGCTCTAGTGGAAGGTGTCCCTGCCAGTGGCAGGGGGTTGGAACTGCATGAGCTGTAAGGTCCCTTCCAACCCAAACCAGTCTGCGATTGTATGATTCTATGGTTTGGTGTTAGGCTGTCCCAGCCCCTGCTCTGTCAGAAGTCTTGGAGGCCTCTGCTATCACTTTTTTAGTAAGCTCTGAGATGCTTTTTAGTTATGTTCTTCGACCCGAGTGCCTGGTCTACACTCAAGGCATGCAATGTTATTTGTGAGGAACCTGAAGGACAAATGTGATGAGAAATGTCTGAGGGACCTGGGGGATTCAGTCTGGAGAAGAGAAGGCTCAGGGGGGACCTGATCACTCCCTACAAGTGCCTGACAGGAAGATGGAGCCAGGAGGGGCTGGGCTCTGCTCCCAAGGAACAAGGGATGGGACAAGAGGAAACGGCCTCAAGCTGCACCAGGGCAGGTTTAGATGGAGCTGAGGAACAATTCCTGCCCCAGAGGGTGCTCAGGCATTGGAACAGGCTGCCCAGGGCAGGGCTGCAGTCACCGTCCCTGCAAGTGTTCACACAGCATGGAGATGAGGCCTCAGTGCCATGGGTTAGTGGTGGCCTTGGCAGTGCTGGGGAATGGTTGGACTTGATGAGCTTAAAGGGCTTTTCTAACGTGGCTGACTGTGTGATTCTGTGGCTCTGTGAGTTGATCACATACCTTCAGGCAGCATTGTTTATTATTTTCCTTACTTACCCTTTCTGGGTAAACCTGTTGCTTTGCACTGTCACAAAGGAGTCCAGGCTAAGATAATAACTGAAGCATCATCAGGAAGACCCCAGTGGAAGGTCAGCGTGGGCCGGGTGCTGCTGCTGGTTGTTGTTTGCCAGCAAAGCATCCCTTCCCCTTCCCTCCACTTGCCGCCTGTGCGGACCGAGTACCTCGAGGGGCCGTGCGTGTTCCGGACCCAGGTGTGAGCCAGGGCAGGGGCTGGCAGCAGCACATCATTTGTTCACTGTTCTCTTTAACCAGGTCTAGCATCAAATCCTCAGTGCAGGAGCTGGTGAGCAGCATCCCAGCGCGCAGGCAGGGACAGGCACAGAGCAGGCAGACATGCAGGCAGGGCACAGGCAGAGATGCAGGCAGGGGCAGGCAGGGCACAGGCAGGGGCAGCACTGGCTGTAAATATTCAGATCTCTATTTTTTTAGGCATAACTCCATTACATCCTGGCTTTGCAAGACATCACTGCTCCCAGCAGTTAATGAAACAACGTGGACACATGGAGCTGCCCAAAACCTACCCCAGAATCTTTCTTTTCACAGAGCATTAAACCCTGAGCACTAAAGCTCAGGATGGATTTTTCCATGTCCACTGAGTTTCTGCCGGGCCCAAGCTGGCTCTTCCATTGCAGCAGCCCTGTCTCCCTTCTTTGTCATGGTGATCAGTAATGCTTGCCTGTTGTCATGGTTGCAGGGTTACTACTAAAGCCAAAGCAACTGCACAGCCCCTTTATTCATAGTTCCAGTGTATAAACTCATTAAGTAAACTGAAAGCAACAGACTATTCCCTGGGCCTTGGTTCCATTCCCTGGGCCTTGCTTTTCTAACACTACAGGTCAGATTGGCTCCATTTCTGCAGGCTGCCGAAGTACCAAACGTGACTGTTCCATCTCCTCGGATGAGTTTTGTATCTTAGGCCTGGGCAAAGTTCATGAGTCATTTAACTGCCCCAAAACATCCTTGCTAGGTTGAAAAAGTCTCTGGAAAAGCTCCTTTGAGCTGCACTGAGCTGGGAGCCAGCGGGCTTGGGGTGAGCTGCATTCCTCATCGCTGCTCTCGCCGTGGCACAAACCCAACGACAATGTTCGGTTTTGGAGTTTGTGCTTTGCTGTGTAAAAGGCAAAGTGATGAGGGGGTCGTGCTCAGCTCTGGGCTGCTCCTGTGGCACAGGCACCACGGATGCAGGAGGGATGGGGAGCAGCGAGCCCTGGATGGCACCAGCTGCAGCCACAGCCAGAGCTCACTGCGGCCGGGACAGCCTGGCTGCACAATGACACGAGCTCAGCTTTCATTAAAACCTCACTGCAAGCCCCTGGTCTGTTTGCGAGCACTGTGGCAAGGAGAGGAGCCCAGGCGGGTCTGTGCAAGGTGGGAGCAGTGGCACTGGCATTTGCCTGTGTCGGAAGGGTTCAGAAGGTTTAGTGCTGGTGCCCTGTTCACTGAGAGCTGCTGCTCTGCCCTTGGCAGTTCTTCTGCTCTGCCTCGGACAAGGGGGAATTAAAGGAGAAGTTGAAGCAAAGCGAAAACCTGTTTCCTCTTAAAATGAGCTGCGTCTTAGTGTTCCCTTGTATCTCTCCAGGAGGGTGCAATTGCTCTGGTGGCCAGCCCCAGGGGCCAGCTCTTCTCCCACCTCCCGCAGATGGGAGCAAGGATGTGGGAAACGCTCCCTTTGCCTCTTGGTGAAGCTGGGCTGACGGCAAAGGTGCTGCTCAGCTCGTGCCAAGGTACACAGGGAGCTTGAATTCTGCCCCCATGCCCCATGCAGAGCTGTGCCGCCCCGTGGTCACTGCTGTCCTGCCCTGTGCCACTGCTGCAGAGGGACAGTGGGAGGGTATTTAGGGCCTGCCTGCCATGTCCATCTGCCCCCTCCATCAGGGTGGTGCGGATGGGGTCCAGCAGCTGAAGGGGCTTCAGGAGGGTGGTGGGCACAAGATTGGGGGCGAGCTGCCCCTTACTGAGACAAGGGGACCATGGGGCCTCCTGGAGACCATCCAACTTCTTCCCTTCTTCACATGAGATGAAAACTTGTACAGACCAGCCCCACAGAGCAGCTTCTCTCTGCTCCATCCCTCTCCTCTGCCTTCCCTGGAGTGTGAGAGCAGCGGGACCCCAGCTGGGATGCTTGGGACTGAGGGATTCAGAGGCAAGCGTGCTGATGTATGGCTGCCAGAGTTCTGCATCACCACCTACCGCTGTGGTAGGACTTTTATTTTATTATTATTTCTATTCTTCACATGTGAAAAAAGAAAATAAAAGGAGAAGGAGCCTGTGAGTGGTTGTGGATCTGCAGCAATATTGGTCATGCTTCAGAATGCCCTGTTTCTCATTCAGACTCCAGAGGTGCCCTGGAGAGGTGCAAGGCCCTGTCCAGCGCTGGTGCCCAGGCCCAGAGCCACGTGCATTAGCAGCACACTGCGAGAGTATTACGTGAGAGGCTGCCAAGGAAATAAGGAATCTTATTGGTGCAGGAAAGGAAATGATCTGCAGCAACACTGGAGGCTCCTTCCCTATAAGCCCCAGATACAGGAGCATCTCCCAACACAGAGCAGGAAACCTGCTTTCTCCGTGCTTTGTGCTCAGCCCTTTTGGGAGGCAGAGGATGCTCTTGCACGGCAGCAGAGACACCCCCCCCCCCCCCCCCGCCTCTGCGGGTTAGGGCCAAGTGCAGCAACATCAGGTAGAGAGAGCAGAGGCAGGGGCAGGATGAGGGGCAGCAGATGCTGTTGCGTAGCTGGATGCATTGGCAGTGGGGCTGCAGACACATTGGGGATCCCTCCATCACCACCAGTGATATCCCTGCTGCTGATGTTACTGCACTGTGGTGCCACCATGAGCCCCTGCTGCGCTCACAGGGGCCACCCTGCTGCCTGGGGGTGCTGGGTGAGTTAGTGCTGGGTGCACTGAGACATGACCTTGGCGTCAGGCTGACGCTGGGTGCTGGAGCAGCACTGCGCCCTCCGCTGCAGTGAGGCCTGGATGTCTGTGCACGTCGTGTACGGCTTTCCTGGAGGCTAAGGACAGCAGCAGGAGCAGCACAGCCACGTTCTCCTCCACTGTCCACGTGAACAGCAATGGCTTTAACCTGGTGCTGCTTAATCCAGAGCTGCCTGTATTGGTTGCAGCCTTGCCTGTGCCAGCGGCAGCATGAGCCACCACCAGCTGTCTCGATGTCTGCATTTGAAAACACTGAACAAAGTGCGGCCCGCAAGAGGCTTTCTTAGAGGAGCATTAAGAAAAATAACCTTGTTTTTCACTTTTTCCCTTCTTTTAAATTTACTAAAACAGTGTTTCAGATCCTGCACCTCCCGCGGTGCCCAGAAGGTGTGGTCTCATTCTGCAAAGGCTGCCTTTTTGCTTTTTATTAGCTGGAGAGATCGATTTCCTCTCGCACCAGGAGCGGGGCCTCTGCCATAGCAGTAAATCAGCACCATGCCTGGCACTGCTGCCTCGTACAGCCGTGCTCTTTGCTGGGTGCTGCTCTCCTAAAGGGCAGTTCACAGCCTCTGACCACCCAGCTGCCTCCCAGCTGTTGACAGGAACAAAAGCCGAAATGGCTCAGGAATGGAACTTTCACTGCTGCCTTTTGCTTGGCAAATTAATTGAATGAAGGCAGCAGGATCCAGCATAACTTCAGCTACCTGCAGTCAGTTCTGCAAAGTTTAGCACAGAGTGGTTTCAATCTACTAAATCCCTGTCTTAGAGAGAGGGATTACTGAAGAGAGTGAAGAGATTCCTTTTTCTTTCTTTAAGGCATGGCAAGAAATGTTTTTCAAAGCTACTGGTTTCAGCACAGTAAAAAGCAATTCTATACAGAAAGGGAATTTCCTTTGAAGGTGTGTCAAGAGTTTCCGAATATTTTTTGTTCCTGTTCCTTAAAAGAGTTCTTTATTTGCTTTTCCATAAGCTGCTGGAAGGGTCTGTTTACACTGAGGTTTGCAACCCTGCATATTTAGAAGAAAAGTAGCTCGATAGGCATTAACTTCAAAAATGTGACCTTCAGCTTTTAGGCCAAGGGGAATGGCTTTAACCTGCCAGAGGGGAGACTGAGATGAGCTCTTAGGCAGAAGCTCTTCCCTGTGAGGGTGCCGAGGCGCTGGCACAGGGTGCCCAGAGAAGCTGTGGCTGCCCCATCCCTGGCAGTGTTCAAGGCCAGGTTGGACACAGGGGCTTGGAGCAAGCTGCTCCAGTGGAAGGGGTCCCTGCCCGTGGCAGGGGCTGGAACTGGATGAGCTTTAAGGTCCCTTCCAACACAAACCAGCCTGGGATTCTGTGCTTCCATAATCTTGAGTCAATAAATGACTGGGACTTGTACCTGATGACTTTTAACTGCAAAGAAAAAATAAGCAACTTTTGCATGTAACCCAGAATACTGCGGTTTTGCAAACTGAGGAGCTATTTAGGGCTAGTCTAGCAGATGAAGGGTCACGTTCATTCTTGCACAGGAAGGACTTCCAGGACTAATAAACATCAGTTCGTCTTTTTTAGCCCCACCAAATTAAGCATGACAAAAGACAATTATTTATAAATATCCTTAGGGGTAATATCAGACAGGAAAAACTGCATAAATTAAAGGTTAATGTTAGCCTAGATCACATGGGTATCAACTGGTCACAAGTAAGTGCAGAATTGAAATTAACAGTTAACAGTATTGAAAGACAAATAACAGAATTGAAAGACAGTTACAGTAATGTGAGGAGCAATGTTCTGGAGCTCCCTGTGATTGCAGAGGTGGTCTGAGGAGCTTCTGGAAGGATTGTGCAACTCAGTAGAAATTCCTGAAGACAGCAAATATTTCCTTCTGCTGTAAATCACAGGTTGATACTTCATTTGTTAATGTACATTTATTTTCCTAATAAATAAAAGTCTATGTGGCACTCTGGAGGAGATAAGGCATCATAAACTATCCAGCTCTCCCATTCGTTTTATTGATATCCTTGGTAGCCTGCTACCAACATCAGGCCTGTCCAATATATCACAGCCATAGTATTTTTGTGGACTCTCAAGTGACCATCCTGCACTCTCCAGGCCATTGTCCTTTCTTGCTGTTACATGGTACAAGCACAGAATATTTAAAGCATGATTTTGTATTATACTAAGTTGCTCTAGAAAGCACTCTTCACTGATTGTTAAAGTAATTATGGAGGACAAGTTTTACTCAGTCCCAAAATAGCTTGGCATCAAATTCTCAGCTGAAATCATCTGCCATATTGCCATTGCATCTAGCACAAACCTACCAGGACAGAACAGCAGCAGGTTTGATCCCAAGTGGTGAGTGGTCAATAATGGCAGAGGAGCTCAGTCATAAGACTGACAGTGGGTTAGACTAATATGTTCTTTTATTTCATTTCACAAACTGCTGGGAAGGCTGAGATTAGTGGGGACTCACAGAATACCCAAGTCAAGGTAAGTAATTATTTAAACCAAAGGCACACCCTTTTTCAGAGCCCTTTCACTACCTTCTGGGTTAGTGGTACAAAATATCCTCTAGTTGAAGGCTGAGAAAACAGGAGATTCAGACACATTTTAGAGCTGAAGATGCTCAGAAAAAGGATTATGTGTTCCTTTGTGCCTGCACAGCGCCTGTCCCGATGGGACTCCCTTGTATGGGGCTATATGTAGTAAGCATAACTAGCAAAAATATAGTATTTCTTGTTCAATCAGAACAACTTCAGAAGACTGGCAGGTGGATTAGCCCTCACTTGTCATTTATGGTTGAGCCCTATCTAAGTAGTAAAGTATTTGTGCCTACTGATCTTGATTGATCTGATTCTGAGAAAAGATGTTCTTCTGATACACATTCTCCTTCATATAGGATCTTCCAGGAAATAAAACACCTGAGGAATGCTGTAAATTCAAGTATGGACATGCATTTGCCTCTCTTTCAGCATAGTTTTGAGACGTTTCAGTGGTTACTAGAGCAGCAAACTCTCAGGATGTCGCTGGCTACCAATCAGCTGCGTGGTTCTCGAAGTTTGTGCTTGTAACCACACTGCATGAGTCTGTAGCACCACAGGAACATGCAACACAAGGACTAAACGTCAGCCTAACTGCTCACAGCCAACTGCTGGGATTTGGACAACACAGGTTTAGGGTGCTTACCCTGATGTGTCAGTTCTTAAGGTTTGCTGAGCCTCCTACAAGTCCTGCTCCTTTCAGATGTGCTCAGCTGACTTCAGTCTCAGGTACAGTATACCCTGTTTCAAGGAATACGAAGTCTTTGCTCACACCTATATAATGTAAATAAAAATTACATTTACTGACCAGACAGAGGAAGGAATGGCGATCTATCAAGCTATTTATTTTCTTCTTCCCATTGCAAATCATTTTCTGCTTAGTTTGGAAAAAACATCTATACTTAAGCATACTTCTGTATTGGCCAAAATACTGTAAACTTGAAGGCAAATGTGTTCTGTGTATCTGTGGAAAACTGCACCACTTCCACTTACAAACCTCCTGGAAATCCTGTTGAGAAATACTGTATATTTTATAGTGTTGACCATACCAGATGACACAACAGGCCATGCTTGATTGTGCAAAGCCTCAACTTCTTCACTGCACCTTAACACCAGAGATGCTCTTTTACATTTGGCATTTATATGAAAATCAAATTCCTCATTCGTGAATTTGACAGCTTCCCATAGATCTGCTTTTCTCAAAATTTGCTTTTTTGTTTTCTTAAATAATTTTCACCTGTAAGAATAGTCTTTTGGATCAAGTAAACTCTTCGTTTTTTCTAGCAAAGGATTTTCTTTTGTGACTCTCTTCTGCTATCCCTCTATTTCATCAGGAATTAGAACAGAGTTGACAAGGGCACATATGTTATTCCCCACTGCTCTCTTCTTTGATGCATTTCTCAGAGTTGGAGAAAAAAATCGTGTTACTTTAGAGGCAATTTGATCTACCTACAGAATCCTGTGCCTTGGCTTGCAGCTCTTCCTTTCAGGACTTGAATGATCCCTTTCCTGGGGGTTGAACCCACCTATGTACATTATGTGACTATTGCATGTGTTGGATTTCCAGGGTAACTGACCTTCGGAGGATTAAGCTGAAGCACTCTCAGAGGCACCAATGGGTATGCCTATTTGGTTATTACCTCATCAGCGAGGTAACTGGACTGTGGGGTCTGGCTGAGCAACGGTAATCAAGCAGCCAACATCGGAGTTGTCCCATCTATCATGGCCAGGCCTCTGCTGGAGAACAGGACCGGCAAAGCCAAGGAACTGGAAGCTGGAGGGCTACAAACAAGGCAAAGGCAGTAAGTTTGCAGCAACCAGGCTGGAAATGACCTTCAAGCTCATCCAGTCCAACCATTCCCCAGCACTGCCAAGGCCACCACTAACCCATGGCACTGAGGCCTCGTCTCCACGCGGTGTGAACACTTGCAGGGACGGTGACTGCAGCCCTGCCCTGGGCAGCCTGTTCCAATGCCTGAGCACCCTCTGGGGCAGGAATTGTTCCTCAGCTCCATCTAAACCTGCCCTGGTGCAGCTTGAGGCCGTTTCCTCTTGTCCCATCCCTGGTTCCTTGGGAGCAGAGCCCAGCCCCTCCTGGCTCCATCCTCCTGTCAGGCACTTGTAGGCAGCCATCAGGTCCCCCCTGAGCCTTCTCTTCTCCACACTGAACCCCCCAGGTCCCTCAGCCGTTCCTCATCACACTTGGGCTCCAGGCCCTGCACCAGCTCCAGTGCCCTTCTCTGGCCCCGCTCCAGCACAGGAGATAAGGACTTGGCAAATGAAAGTACTTAAGTACACAGGCCTTTAAACACCCCTGGGACTACAACACCCCTGGATCTACACCTCTACAGTGTGAGGTGCTGGGCAAAGGGAAGAAAAACACTCCCTGCATCCTGCTGCTCGGTACATGAAACGACAACGGGCTCTCTGGGGAAAGAACTACAGAATTGTCTGGCAATGGGTAATGACATTATAGTATATGCTGTGCTCCCAACAAGCTGCATCAGCTTCTCATTTCAAGGAGCTGGAGTGGTTCAAGAGGGAGTTCTGGTACCAGGGGTTGCACATGGAAAACTGGGGGATTAAAGGACAGAGGTAAAACATGTCCAGATAAGTAACTAGAGCAACAAGGGCAATAAGCAGTAGCTGGGTCTCATGCTGTTTCAGAAGGACTAGAAAGGGATGAGGATGAAATTGCCTGAATAGATCATGTAAATGGAAGAGAGCCCACCATGAAAAAGTACAGAGGGAGCAGTGTTAGCAAGTGCAAACGTAGCTGGTGATGTGCAAGGAAATGCAGAGGTCATAAGACCTTTCCAAACAAAGTAAATCAGGAGTTCAGTCACTTCACTACTTCCACTGTTTTCCAACCTTCTAAATGTTCTTGCAATTTTAATGATATTTTTAAAGTCAAACCAAGCAACCAGTGAACAGCATCAGGCTGCTTAAAGTCAAGCACATGAATGCTGCAAATGACAAAGCAAAGTAGATTATGAGACTGACAGCTCATGATTATGACAACTATTTGTGATGCCTATGTGATCACACGGGATGTCTGGGTACATCACTAAGTGTTTTTCTGTTCATTTATTTAAAGCCATCTGGTTTTGTCACATATTCTCTGAAAATCTTTCGTCTGCTCTCAGGACCAACCCTATCTTTCACCCAATAGGTTTGCTCCCGAAAAAGCCCAATCTTTCTCCCTCAGTGAAGAAAACAGCATGTTTAATGTTTTGCAAGATTAAAAGTTGTTTTTTGCTTATTTATATAGGCAAAGAAAGCTTCTCAATAGTACTACAATTGATTAAAATAAATTACCAGCTACTCAGCACGTCAAAGGATGCCTGTGAGTAGTATTCAATCAAATGGGAGGGATGCAGATGTAAGAATCACAGGAGTACCCGTGCCACAAAATAATTAGGGTATTTCCTAGCATAGAAAACCCTTCTCAGTGCTATCTGGGGCGTCAGAGGAGCGCAGCTGATGCTAAAGATTATGATTTGTTCTCAAGTTCCCAGATTTGCATGTTGCTGTAGCAAAACCTCATCTTTTGAATTCCTAATAACACAAAGCTTCTTCCAGGGAAAATAATGCATAATACATGAAGTATTAAGAATGATAATTAGAACTTCTCAGATTTAAAGACCGTGCAAAAATCTTGCATTAGATCCATATGATACGGGTGATTTAGATGATAATGTCTGTGCTATAAACTGGGGGCAAGTCTAGACTTTACTGGTATCAACAGGACTACAAATCAAGAGTGTCTACATTTGTGACTTAGATCACCAAATAGGAGGTAAAAGGCAGTCTGCAAACTTGAGAGATGCAAATATATTACCAATATTAGAACAGAAAGTGCAGGTAGCTAAGGAAATACCTTTAATTGCTTTGCAAGCCTGAATTTTGAGTGAACTGTCACCTGAGTCATGAAGTAAATCAGGCTGTCCAGACCTAGTTTTGATCTAGTACTGATGTTGATTTTATATCAACAAATAATACTTTGGGACTAATGGAAATTATTTCCCATGTGTGCTTCAGAATAGGCTCCAGTGATCAGTCCTCCAAGAGACCTGTATTATCAATATGCTGCCACCAACACCCAAAGTAGGTACACAGAGGAAAGCACTAAAATTCCCAGGAGAAGAGCTGCAGGGAATGAAAATATAATTTTCTGATTTCCATTTACAGCCTAAAATAGCCTGTCTACTGGGAGCAGTAGTTCTTTGGAAAAACAGTGATTATGAAGGCTATGGTCTTATGTCCTTTCCACCGGTGTTGCAGCATACAACATACAGGGTACATTTAGTCACAGATTCTGTCAGGCAGAAATGCAGTGGAGTTAATCACATTGCAAATTAAACAAAACCAATAAAGCTTATAGGCTTGGGGGATTGCAGCCACTGAGTGTTTTGTTACCTTTCCTAGGCAACCTTTCCAATATTGCATATGAGGACAGTAAAGGCAAAGGGCAATGGTGGCTTTTTTTAACCTGGGTCAAATAGCCTACATATGTATTTGCAGTTAATAGACTGAAGCAGGCTGAGAAATCTGACTATATTTAGATTATATTAAAAATTAAAGCTCCTTTGGAACAGGTTTCCTAGAAAGGTGGTGGATGCACAACCCTGCAGACACTCAAGGCCAGGTTGGATGTGGTTCTGGCAACCTGATCTAGTTGAAGATGTCCCTGCTCATTGCAGGGGGTTGGCCTAGATGAGCTTTGGAGGTCCCTTACAACCCAAACTATTCTATGATTCTAAGTCTACCAAGATATCAGCTGTCCTATGAAAAATGCTTGTCAGGCAATAAGCCATTTTGTGTCCACAGCTCCTGCCCCAGGGGCAGACAGGTGATGCAGAAAGAGCTCCTAAAGCACAAGAAAGCTGGGCAAAACATCCACTAGCAGTGGACTGGTATTGCTATCCAAAATAATTTCAAGCAGTCTCAAGTCTAATGTGGATTTGCAGTGTGGGAGGGAAGGTATAAAGGGCAGGAATTACCAACACAGCTCAACTGGAGGCAGATATCCTCACCCTGTATCTTAATGGGTTGGTGAAATAGCTCCTGAACATCATCTGCAGCATGTCCTTCCTATGTTGAAAAGGTTGCCTAGACCATTCTTGCAGAAATACACTGTTTTTTCACTGTTCCCGTCAGTGGACATGGAACTGAATGCTGGAGAGGGACTATAGTGACAGGACAAGGGGGAATGGGTTCAAAATTAAGTAGGGGAAGTTCAGGATAGATACAAGGAAGAAGCTCTTCCCTGTGAGGGTGCTGAGGCGCTGGCACAGGGTGCCCAGAGAAGCTGTGGCTGCCCCATCCCTGGCAGTGTTCAAGGCCAGGTTGGACACAGGGGTTGGAGCAAGCTGCTCTAGTGGAAGGTGTCCTTGCCCATGGCAGGGGGTTGGAAGTGGATGAGCTTTAAGGTCCTTTCCAACCCAAACCTGTCTGGGATTCTATGAAATGTATCAGTCCTGGTAGTTTTCTCTCTAAAAAAAAAAAACAACACCACAAAAATAGTAGGATTTTATAACTAATGGTTCAATTATATCAAGGTCACTCAGCTCAGTGTAACTACAGTAATACAATAGAATTACAGCAATCAGCATTTATGGGAACAAACACGTCATTGTTTTACATGTAAACTATTCTTCCATTAGTTCAAAGTAGCTCGTAAAACCTTTCACTATGGTTAAAATCTGGAGTAATGCTGGGTATCATTCACCCAAAGCTTGTGCTGTAATGCTTATTTCTGTCATTAGCATTTGAAGGGTTTTGTGAAGTAAAGCAGTAGTGATCAAGTGGACTCCCTCGCATCTGCTGTGCCTTTGAAAGATAGCATGTGCCTGCTCAGGAATTAAATTAGGAATTAAATATTGAATCAAGAATACACGTGCAAGGCATTATGGAGCTCTGAATGCTGAACTCACATCCAACATGTCACAGGCATAAACAGAACATGCTACAGTCACCCCCTATCCCGAGCAGAAGATAATTCCTCCAGCATCCCAGTGTGGCATCCCAAAGCCTTAGCCCAGACGGTGTCTGCCTTCCTCCCCAAAGTGAGGAAGAAGAGGCAAAAGGTGGTCTTAGGAGATAGATGCCCTAAGTGAGCTTTGAATTCTTTCAAAAGCAAAGTAAATCACCAATCACTTTGTTACTGTGGACTGCAAGATGGGCTGGTGGAGATGCTTTTTACACAAGACCACAACTCAAAGGCTGAAAAGATACACTGAGTTTAAGAACGATTATGTGTCTCTTCTGGAAAGGCAAATTGTTTACTCTCTGATGGGAAGATGCAAAGAGGATTATGATGGCAATATCCTTCCTCAGGCAGGTTTTTGGTTGCTTTTTTTTTCTGGCAAGAGAGATCTTTCCTAATAAATAACTGCTCTTTCTTATGAGCTAGCCTTTGTCAGTGACCACAGGTCTGCATAGACACAAAATAGATTTTATCTGCCCAAAACAGCTCACAGACATTGACTATCATTTTGTTTTCTTTACTGGGTAAAAGGAGGAAAATGGCTTTTAAATTAGATGTTGAACCACTTCCAGAATGGCAATATAAGATACTGAATCAATCATTCTTCATACAGTTACCTCCTACTCCACAAGCTCCTGCTACCATAAAAAGTGGTTGTTGCCAACTGAGCTGAGTGAATAATTTTCAGTTTCATATTTGTTAGAGGAATTTTTCCTTGTCTTCTTTTACTTGTCCATGAGCAGATTGATTTTCTTGATTTTTTTTTCCAAAAACATGTGCTGCAATCACTCTGCAAGTAATTCTTGCTGTAAATCATTTTTTAGCAATTGGTTGTGAGAAGTCTTTAAACATTTGTCCGAATTTCATTTGCTCGATAGGAACTTGACTCACATTGTGCCTGTTTCTGTGAATATGACATCAAAAGAGCTAGTTTTGAGTATTCTGCCTGAGAACAATCCTGCTTCTGAACCTAGAAAACACACATAGAAAGCACATTTATTTGGAAATTATTTAAGACTTAGGGCTGCACATTCACTGAGATGTTACACGACATGTAAACTACATGCATCGGTAATTTTCATGTAAACTACATGCATCGGTAATTTTCATGTAAACTACATGCATCGGTAATTTTCATGCCAATGAGCAGATAGCTTTCCCAGCCCTATTTTACCTGCTTCACAACTTGAATCTGCTCCTCACCAGAGTTTTCTCTCATCCCAATTGATCACAATTTCTGTCTCACAAAACACCCCATGAGAGATGAGGCTTTCAACAGCATATAAAGTGGTAGGGTTCCAAATTACGACTGAAATGATGCACAGGTTCACCATTTAAAAATTACGTGATTCCCAGGAACAATGAAAGGGTTCCCCTGGTTATTGCATCTTAATGAAAAATACAAATTATCCAAACACTAGCTGAAGAGTCTGATCCCAACGCTGCTGCAGTCATAGAATCACAGAATCACAGAATGGGTTGGGTTGTAGGGACCTTAAAGCTCATCCAGCTCCACCCCCTGCCACGGGCAGGGACCCCTTCCACCAGAGCAGCTTGCTCCAAGCCCCTGTGTCCAACCTGGCCTTGAACACTGCCAGGGATGGGGCAGCCACAGCTTCTCTGGGCACCCTGTGCCAGCGCCTCAGCACCCTCACAGGGAAGAGCTTCTGCCTAAGAGCTCATCTCAGTCTCTCCTCTGGCAGATTAAAGCCATTCCCTTTGTCCTCTCCCTGCAGGCCCTTGTCCAGAGCCCCTCTCCAGTTTTCTTCTTGACCCCCACTCTCAGTCAGTGGAAAGCCTTCCTTCCTCCATTTCCTTTATGGAGGAAACTGCCCTTCTCAGACTAAAATACCTTCTCGAGTAAAATACCATCTTTTCAGATAAAAGTGGGAAAGAAGGATCGCACTGTTCAGAGACATCTGCGTACTTTACCATGTGTCCTCTTAAAAGGTGTTAGAATAACTCTGCAATATTGAAAATGAGGTGGAAGTGCCATCATACACCACAGTTATAATTTCAAATTCAAGTCTTGCAGTTGGCCTGAAATATTGTGTGTAAAATATAGGCCTTGGCTCTTGTTGGTATGCAGTGGGAATACTTTGCTGGTATTTCAGATAATGTAAACAGTTGCTGCAACTGTCACTCAGACACTTTATGATGTTAAGTAGAAAAAATGGAAATGAAAACATAATGAAATTCATGGATGATGATGTCTGTGATTGTAAGTGGGATGCATATTTGTGTCTCTTCCATTTTTCCTTTGCAGCAGATCCATACTATGAAAACAGGAAAACCTTGAAAAACAGTTTTAAAAAAAAAAATCAGTACAGATAGAATGAAGACTGCAAGTCATGAACAAGTGACATTTTTTCAGAGATGAATTTTGCAAATGGAATTTATATTTTTCTCTCAAACTTCTGAAATGATTTTTAAGTTTGTCAGTGCAGAAAATAATGTACTGTATTAATGTCTTTCAGCTGCATCATAGAATCACAATCACAGACTCTCAGACTAGTTTGGGATGGAAGGGACCTTAAAGCTCACCCAGTTCCAATCCCCTCCCGCGGGCAGGGACACCTTCCACTAGAGCAGCTTGCTCCAAGCTCCATCCAGCCTGGCCTTGAACACTGGGGCAGCCACAGCTTCTCTGGGCACCCTGTGCCAGCACCCCACCAACCTCACAGGGAAAAGTCATCTGAGATGGACTGAATTTTAACACTTGATGCTCATAAATAACTCTTGGGATAATTTAGTCTGCTACAGAAATAAGTTGATGCTGAGCATCGAAGTTCTCTGAGCCCAACTTTCAAACAAGCAGTTTAGGCTTCTCTACCAAATGGCATTTAAAGCCAACTGCAAGACTTGGATTTGAAATTGTAACTCCACATGCCAAATCCATGCCAGCCACGGGAAGAGGAGAGCCATGGCCACCTTCCCAGCTCCAGGCAATGCTCCTGAGGTGGCTGATGCCAACTGTGAGTGTGCAGCTGTAATGCAGAGCGAAAGCACCGTAAGACATACAGACGAGGTAATTCTTTTGTGTTAATTTGCATCTCATTTCTGTGAGGTAGCTGTACACAGCCAGCATAGGAACTGAAAATCAATAGAGCCTGATTCGTGCTGGCCTTTCTGAGCAACAATGGGTTTTATGCTCGACTCATAAATCAAGCTCCTGAGGACAAGAAAATTACTATGAACCTGAACAATACCAACGTACACTTGGAAGAGCTCCATACTTCTTCTTTCACAGGGAGCAGAATAGACAGCTCGTAGGTTGTTTCCATATATGCCAAAGTTAAATGTTACAGCTTCAGCAACAGCAAATAAATCCACGTTTCTGTTAAGTTACTCAACCAATGCAGTGCTGTATCCACTCTCTAGAAAGGTCTGTGTTTTCCCCTTGGAGTGGGTAATGCTACCTGCATCAGTTTAAAGGCTGGTACTGCCATTTTAGAGACGAGGCACAGCAATTCCCGCATCAAGAGATGTGTGTGGTATTCCTCTTCCTGCTAGACATGAATCTCAACTATAACAGAAACTTTTTAGTTTTACTTACAGTTCATGCTGAATCATGTAAAATGTGACTCGGAAGTGCACTTTTCACCATCAACTGGTATTTTTTCCCAGTGCCTATGTTATGCAACTTCATATTTGTTGTTCTGATACTAACAGAGTTTTAGGGCAAAGAAATGGTGATGTGCTGGCATACAATTTTCTAAACATTTGTAAGAATAGAGATTCTTTCCATGCATTCTGTTACCTGTAATTATTACAGAGACCTACAATGTTATCCATGAGAGGATAGTGTTCAAGGCCAGGCTAGACAGGGCTTTGAGCAAGCTGCTCTAGTGGAAGGTGTCCCTGCCCGTGGCAGAGGGTTGGAACTGGATAAGCTTTAAGGTTCCTTCCAACTCTAACTATGCTGTGACTCTGATTCTATGAACAGCCAGAAACCACAGCAATCATTTAAATAACAGCACTCTGCGCAGGTTCATGCATAGTTTCATACCTGTGGCTCACATCCACCTACAACAGAATGAAACACTTCATTAAACTCCACTGATGGAGTTTAACAGTTTTGCATTTCTGGACCAAGTGATGCAAAATAACACAAAGTACACTGTACACCACATACTCTTACTCTATAGAGCACGTTTAATCTGTCTAATTATACCACAACTGCCTGGCAAATACCATGTAAATACATTGCAATTGCATGTTCCTGCAGCTTACTTGTTAATTATGCATTGTTACTAACAAGTTCAACAATGAATTATCATAGTGCTTTCAGCATTTCAGTGCTTGCAAAGCTCCTAGGCTGTGTAAGAATGGAATTAATATTATTAAATGCTTGCTTTTCTTGATTTCCCTTTGGAATGGGGAAACAACCCACCTCTCATGTCCAGAGACCTATTAGCCTATACTTTAAGCAAGTATTTCTTACTGGTACAGCAGAGGTATGCTGCCTTGCAACGCAAAGGACACTTTTACCAGTAAGGAAATCTGGACTAATTAATAAAAAAAAACATAATTTCCATTAATAAATCACTTCTAAATTCCATTTAGTAATCCTCCTAAGCAAATACTGTACCTAACATCACTGGCACTTTCACACAATAGAACTCATGCTGTTTTCCTGACCCAATATTTGATCGTGCACACGCTAAAAATGAGAGGAAAACCTCATTTCACTGATGTCACTACCAAAACTTCTATTGATTTCAGTGAGGTCAGGGCTCTAACCAGACAGCTTACTTGTAAATGGGTTCTTGAAATAGCTTATATTATGTCAGAAATACATCACCATGTAAGGCCATTTCATAGTCCGTGCTAGCTCTACAAACTGCACTGCAGTATTTTAGACAACTTTTATCAGGTATTTTAATAGTATTCAATAAAATATAATTAGCCTATTAACACTGCTCTTCTCCAAAGTGAAGGTTCCCTTTAAGTTATGACTCCATAATGGTTGTTTGGTCAACCATTTACACCAACTTTTAAAACCCATGTTGGATCACCTTGGGTTTTCTTTTAGATTTTTTCCCAGTTTCATTAGTTTCATATTGATTTTCAGCCTGAAAGGTGAGCAAGGAGGTGCACGTGTTAGTTGTTAGGCATTGCAGGATCAGTATGAGCAGAAACAAAACAGTCAGCTATTGTTAGCTTACACGAATCTTAACTATGGACTAAAACACTGCTGACGTTGGCCATGCACAAATGCAAATAAAAGGAGGGTATGGAGAATGCAAAGAGCATTAACGAATGTTATGGATGCGAGTCGTAAGATCATCAGAGCCTAGTTCAAAGCTTTATTTTTCAGCTAGGATAGAAAAGCATGTATCTTAAATGCTATTTCTGTCATGGAGAAATAACTGTCGAGTTTACATATAATCTGTGTACAGGCTGACCCATAGTGTAACCTCTGCAGAAGGTAAGATCCTGGATGGGAATGACAAAAAAAGCAATATGTGATCAGACTGCTTACAGAATCTGGAAAATAAATCAGTGGGACAAGCTTGGAAGAGACTCAAACCGCCCCCCCCCCCCCCCGATTTAATGTACTGATCTTGAACAGATAACTCCACTGTCAAAGAATGCCAGAGACATGGGCTCAGGTTCTGGTGTTGAGAGAAGAAAAGTCTGTCCAGGAACGACAGGGGAATTCATGTTTGTGGGAGAGGCTCCTTAATGACCAAGTATGGAGGAAGCAGGGAATGAGAGCAGGAGTGCTTACTAGGGAGGTAGAGAAAGAATGAGGATGATGTTCCAGTCTGTTTTGAAAGACCAAATAGAACAGAGAGAGTCTGACATACAAAAGTAAGGCTGCATTTTAGCAGGAGAATAGCTGGCAATGCTCATGGTAAGTTTTAAGGTTAAAGACAAGAGTAAGCGAAGGGACAAGAACTGGCTTAAAGAAGTCAAACATAAACCAGGATGGGATGAGATGACTGCAGCAGTGCATGACATGTTGGAGTATTTTATCATCCACCATGCTGTTTAATTGTGTTGTAACACTGGCAGTAATTCTACAAGAAGTACATTCTTCTTGAAAATCCTTGGCTCTTTAGTGGGAAAATAACTTCAGATGCAGAATGACTTGTTGGTTTCAATGAGTTTATTTTTATATGCCATAAACTGGCTGTAAGTAAAAGGGTGCTGTACGTTTCCAGTACGGTAAGACTAGCAGTATAATTGAGGCTCATTAGCCCAAATACTGAAGCTGACAGTGTCTTTGAAGATGGTATCCTTGTTCCGATGGAATTACCTTCTCCTTCACTCATTTCACTCCCTCCTCAATCCTGTCCTGGAGCCTGAAGAAATGTTTGTAGGTTCTCCTAGAAAAGAGACACCTTTGAAAGACAAAGGGAATGCGAATGATCTTTCTTCACTCCTAGGGTCTGATCTTGTTCTTCCGGAAATCTGCAGCGAGATTCCTGCTATCTTTAGTAGCACCAGCCATGGTGTGACCAGGCCAGATGCAAGCTTGAAGCACTCCCAGTGAAAAAGGCCTAAGCATACTGAACTGGGGAGATAGTAATTAATAACTATTTAGAAAAACATGGTTCCCTTGAAAGGCTAATTATTCTGAGAGTTACCCACTGAAAAAAAAGGTCTAATCAATGAGAAAACAAATTAAAAATGAAGAATCTCTCCTAAAAGCAGACAGCAGAACACTACATTCAAGAGGACAGCCACCAATTAAAAAATGTCAACAACTCAAGTGGTAGCAACTTCAAAAGGGAAATCTTGTCCTCATTTTATATGCATTCTTCATGAGCAACATCAAGCAGTGTAACATACTAATAGCTAGTAACACTCAGGATAAAATTCACTAATTTACTAACTGAATAATTTAATGCATATCAAAGGAATGATTTTCTCATCTCATTCTTTTTTTAGATCTAACACTAAGCTGAGTATTATGAAGCAGATGAAACTGCACAGATTACAAGTAATAAAATAGCCATTTTAGAATTGGATTTGTTTTTTTTTTCTGTTGGATGTCTCTTTTTGGTAGAAGGAATCACATACCCTTTTTTTCTTGTTATAATTCAGATTTTAAAAAACAACAATATGGAAAGTATCTTTGTGGACTTGTGATGTTTTGCTGAAAAGTGTGTTTTGCGGAGACAGATCCGTTATGATGTTACACTTCGGTGGGATGCAGGCAAGACCCTCTCTTGTGAGACTCCCCCCTGCAGCCCTGGTCCAGCTCTGGGACAACAGCACAAGAGGGACGTGGAGCTGTTGGAGCGAGGCCAGAGGAGGCCATGGAGATGCTGCGAGGGCTGGAGCAGCTCTGCTCTGGAGCCAGGCTGAGAGAGCTGGGCTGGGGCAGCCTGGACAAGAGAAGGCTCCTTAAGGGGAGACCTGAGAGCAGCTCCAGTGCCTGAAGGGGCTGCAGGAAACATGGAGAGGGGCTTGGGACAAGGGCCTGTAGGGACAGGCCAAGGGGAATGGCTTTAACCTGCCAGAGGGGAGACTGAGATGAGCTCTTAGGCACAAGCTCTTCCCTGTGAGGGTGCTGAGGCGCTGGCACAGGGTGCCCAGAGAAGCTGTGGCTGCCCCATCCCATCCCTAGTAACATTCAAGGCCAGGTTGGACACAGGGGCTTGGAGCAAGCTGCTCCAGTCAAGGGGTCCCTGCCCGTGGCAAGGGGGTTGGAACTGGATGAGCTTTAAGGTCCCTTCCAACACAAACCAGTCTGTGGTTCTGTGACTCTAAACTGAAAATGTGGGACTGCAGAGACAGATCTGTCATCCACCTGCCCCATGGTGAGAGATTGGTTTGATTCCAATGCAGAATAGAAGTCAAATGTTAATTTTTTAATTGCAAAAGAAATTTTCTACACTCCAAAATGCCAGACTAGGTATTGAAAAATGAAGAAAAGCTACATGGCAAGGATATTTTTTGTTTAATGTGATTTTTAGAAGTCTATTTACAGAAGTCGACTAAATTTAAGCAGTGTTTTGCCTTTGCTACTATTGCACACTATGTAGCCCACTACCATCTGCTAAAACACTTCAAGAATAGGTTACCAGTTAAAGTACCAAACAGAAAACCAGCTCTTCCTTTAGTTCGTGTGTCACAGTCAGAAAGCCCAGAGCGGCTCCAAACTGATAGACAGCCACCGTTGTTTCAACATCTGATGGCAGAGTGAAGCAGAGAGCCCCAGGTTCAACACCAGGTTGATGCTGTTCAGTGTCTTCACTGATGACCTTGATGATAATACAGAATGCAGAAATAGCAGATCTGAAGATGACATCAAATTAGAGTTGCTGACATGCCAAATACTAACTTTTGTGGAGGGATCTTCAGGAACTTGGGATCTGACCAAACAGATCAAAATGTATACAGTCCTACATCTTGGGCAGAGTAATGCCATGTACCAGGAGAGGCTGGGAACTGCCTGGCTGAGCAGCAGCCCTGCCAGAGAGGACTTGGAGGTTACAGGGAACATCAGGTCAAATGGTGTGCCTGTTGTCAATGGGGCAAACTGTACATTGGTCTACTTTTGAAGAAGGGTGCCTGGCAGGTTGAGGAAATGCATTATCCCTGTCTCCTCTGAGCTGGTAATGTCACACCTGGAATACTGTGTTTGGCTTTTGCACACACCCCCCCCCCCCCCGCCCAGGTCAAGAGGACATTCAGAAATGGGAAGGGAAGGTAGCAGAGGGCTAGTGGGATGGCTAGGAACAGTTAACGTGCTTCAGAAGATCAGGGAGGCTGTGGCTTTTCATTCTGGTGCAGGGGGGGCCTAAGGGGTGATCTAATAGCAAGCTGCAACCATGTGAATGGGAGCTGGAAAGAAGACAGGGCCAAGCTCTTTGTGACAGATGGCTTAGTAAAGGGTAGTGGCCACACACAGCAGCCTGGGAGGTTCAAACTGGCCATTAGGAAAAACTGCTTCCCCAGGAGGCTCCCACAGTAAGGAAGAGGTTACTCAAAGGGGGCAACCAAGATTTGCCTAGGTAAAATCACAGGAGACCTGCCCCAGTGCTGCTTTGAGTGGAAGGCAGGAGATGATCTCGGGGTCCCTTCTAACCAATATTTCTAGGATGTAACTCAGATTTAAGCCTGTGGCATTATCAAAACCTTACCTAGATTATGTTAACTAATTCGAAGTTCACTCATTACTAAATGACAGAATCCCAGACTGTTTTTGTGTCGGAAGGGACATTAAAGCTCATCCAGTTCCAACCCCTCTGCCACAGACAGGGACACCTTCCACTACAGCACGCTGCTCCAAGTCCTATCCAACCTGGCCTTGAACACTGCCAGGGATGGGGCAGCCGCAGCTTCTCTGGGCACCCTGTGCCAGCGCCTCAGCACCCTCACAGGGAAGAGCTTCTGCCTAAGAGCTCATCTCAGTCTCCCCTCGGGCAGGTTAAAGCCATTCCCCTTGGCCTGTCCCTACAGGCCCTTGTCCCAAGCCCCTCTCCAGCTTTCCTGCAGCCCCTTTAGGCACTGGAGCTGCTCTGAGGTCTCCCCTTAAGGAGCCTTCTCTTCTCCAGGCTGACCCAGCCCAGCTCTCTCAGCCTGGCTCTAGAGTAGAGCTGCGCCAGCCCCAGCAGCATCTCTGTGGCACGTGCACCTTATATGCAGAGAAAACCTACATGAATTTCCTGACTTTCCTTTATACCACCCAACATTTTGCATAGACTTATATTTCCTTTCTAAAATAAACTCCCAATCCTTACAAATTCTGCATATATGTGGCATCAAAGCATTCTGGGGAATTTTTCAGTCCATTTATATGCAGCTCTCTGGTGACAGAGACATGTTGTCAAGCAGTGAAGATGTCCAGCTTCTCCGGACAGTAACTGATGCAGTTCTTCTCTGAAAGTACTGATCACTGGGAAAACTGAGCCCCAAATACCAAAACACCTCTCTCTAATCACCTACTGTTTTGCAGAGGGCAATGGGATCCATCTACTAAGAAGGATCTGAGATTTATTTTTAACTTCAAACTTTCCTATGCATCTTAAAAAAAAAAAGCTGAATAAATCTATTTTCCTTTAGGAGGAGATGAGAAGAGAAAGAAATAGTCTGATACATTCTAGCTTAAGAAGAGAGGCTGTCACAGTGTTGTGTCCCATGCCAAAGAAAATCTTTTCCCCAATACTGTTGGCTGGGCCAACACATTTTCAAGACTTTTTGCACCAAACTGAGAGTTCTCCAACATGATGCTTCTGGAAACCAAGATTACTCTTCCAGTCCTGGGATTCAGGAGTGCGGAAGGTAGTCCGCATCACAGTGATATTGTAATGATCACTCTGAAATGGAAAAATATCACACATCAGTGCTTTCATTCTGCAGCTTGAGACATACCTTTGGGAAGTCAGTTTCTGATTACATGTTTGGGCAAATGATGCCTTATCTGCATGCTTTTTTGATGTATCATCTTGATCTGGTAACTTGAATGCCATAACCAGAAATCTTTATTAATTGTACAGGGTTTTATGTCAGTGTAGTCCAAAACATATTCTTCAAACTATCAGCCCCATGAAGTCTGCTTGAGAAGCTGGAGGTGTTCTGTCTCTGTTAGAGTAATCACATAAATTTTATGTAATAATAAGAATCCCCAACTAAGGTAATCTCAGACTCCTGGATATCACATATTTCTGTTTCCTAAAAATAAAAACCACTAAGTACATGAACTGGTACTGTAAACACAAGGGCAAATAAAAGGGTTCCACTGTTGCTGGACTCCTCCTCCCACTTGATTCCAGCAGTCAGCAAAAGTACTTATTCAGGATTAAGTTACAGTAAAGAATTGTTGACCCTGGTGTAACTGAGAGCATAGATAAAGTCAAGTCAATGGGGTTTGCTTCATCTTGCGACATTTCAAATGGAGCCTCCACATTTGTTTGGATCATAATGAAACCATACAGAAAACAGCTGTTTAAAACCAAAATGCAGTCTATAAAAGCTTCTCCAGAAGTATTTTTTATTGAAATGTTCACAGTTGAGTTATCATTATTTGCTTCTCATTTGGGCTGCATTCTAAATGCTGTATGTTAACAAACTTAGACCATTTAATGCCAAGTGCTTTACACATTTCTCTTATTGAAATTTCATGAAAGAATCACATTACATATGTGATGCTAATACAGAAAACAGCCTCTCAGAGAACCTGGGTAAAACCCAGGCACTGCAGTAACCAGTGAAATTCCCACTGATCTCACTGGAGACAGGATTCTAATCTATAGGTCTTTGCTGCATATGGGTAAGAAAAAATTATCTTGTTACTTATGTATCAAGAAACTTAGATCGTAATGAAGTCTACACTATCATTCATCATTGCCCTTATTAGACAAAATAAAGTGCTACTTCAGAGTGCAATAGTGTCCAGTTTGGAGTATGTGTGTAACTGCTGGAATATGCAGTAGATGCCAGTTTAGATAGGGCTGTAGACAGGGCTAGGCATTTGCTCTAATAATCTGCAGTTTTACTGTAGAATCTGAGCACAGCATTGACTGTACTGAGGTCTGGGAGAAATGTGAATCGTTAGCATTTAGGGCTTAACTGTATTGTGATATGTTCAGTAGTAAGTCATAGGTCATTAGGAGATGGAAGCGGCATAAAAATTAAGCAGATTTTAAATAACTTTTATGATCATTAATATAAGACCAGGCATAGTGGTTTACCTTTATTTAATTAGGAGACATTTTTCATCTGTGCGAAGCACACTGAAGTGGGCTGGTTCTATCATTCTCCCTCTTACACAGTGTTTTTTGCAGCAGTTTTCTGTTCCACAACTCAGCCATGCAGGGCTGTGGGGTTTGATGGTTGATTTCTCTAGCAAAAGGAAAAGATGAATTAGGGCTGCTCTAGGACACCACTGGTCAGGAACAAGACGAGCAGGAGTGGTTTGAGATGGGATTTGCTCTGTAGGACGTTATTGTCTTCCAGTTGCAGAAATGGTAGAGTTCTCTGAATGCTGCCCATCAACATCAGTGCAAAGGTATTTTCCTAATTGGTATTTTTTGACAGTTACTAAGATGTTACCTAGTTATCAGCTCATCACGGTCTGGGAACCATTTAGAGAAATGCAGATTTTTATTTACAAGGTGGTTGACCCTAAATAAGTCAGTCTGGTGCTGCTTAAGCAGCTTAAGCAACTGTAAATCAGGATGAGAGCCACACAAACTCTACTTGAGGTGTTCAGATGAAAACAGAGGTATGAAATTGTTTATAATCAGACTTGACAATATAAATTCAATGTGAAATAGGCTTAACTGTTTTAAAAATAAAACTTCAGATTCTTTCCAATAGCTCCAGTCCTTAAGCTATTCAATCCTGCAGTGCCTATCCCGTGCCTGACTTTCTGATTTGGTTCTAAGATTACTATTAATAGACCAGAAGTGGGGGAAAAAAAGAAGTCAAATAAAGAAGTGAAAATACCTCATTCTGCAAGCCCCCGTGTTTGTTTATTTGCATTCTTTATTTTGGAGAAACATCTTCAGAAGTTGAGTTTTCTGGTGGGGATGAATCTTTCCCTTTGGTGACTCTGGACCATCCATCGCTCGCTGCCTCCCCCCAGTCCCGGCTGGGGTTGCTAAGCGACATGTTCTTCTCTTCTGTACTTTAGCAGAGAGGAACAGATCAAAGACACCCACAGTCCTGAATTATTTTATAAATTAATTTAAAGAGACACTCTCCCGCGCTGTATTATGTAGGGGGAGATCAAAAGTTGCTCTATATACTGAGAGTACCTGGAGGATTAAACTGACGTCTTCTGGAAAATAAGAATGTTCTCATTACTGAGAATTACGCAATATTTACCTTTTTCTTTTTCTTTCTTTTCCAGAACCAGACTATGAATTCATGCTAAGTAATGTTTCTATAGTTTTATGGCAATCAAGACATTGAACACGGGCCAGGCTGCATGTTTGTATGACTTTCAGCAGTAAGGTTTTCTGACCGCGAGCGAGGAGCTTGCTGGTTTTTAACTCTTTTCATCTCTTGCAAAAGAAGGAGTCACGTTACTCAAAAACTTATCATTCTCTAAACTTTCAATACTTTCTTGACTTACAGTGAAGACAAGAAAGTCACAGGGTAAATTCAAGTGGTATCTCTTTAAAAGAACAAATGAAGGTAAGAAAGTAATCTGTGTACATCAGGCAAAAAACCCTAAGACACCAGGATCCTTGGTCCTTTCTGAAATGCATGAAAATCAAATGAAGGATCTTTAATAACAAAACCTGGGAATACATGAGTTTAAATGTTACCTCTCAAAGACAGCATGTAGCTGGCCTCAGCTCAGGTCTGCTAATCTGTGCACACTGGGAGATCAGTCGGCGCACACTGGCAATTCAGGAGAGCGTTTGCTGAAACAGGAAAGGGAGAACTTAATTGCCCTTGGAACTCCTCAGTTTCAAACACTATCAACATTGTAAAAGGAAAACTCCCACCACTTAGTAACAAAGTGCAAGAAATTGTCAAGCCTTCCATTTCCCAACACACCATTGCTGCCCAGCCTGAAGGAAAAGGAGAGGCACCTTAATAACATGCTTAGAGCAGTGCCCAAGCGAGACCCAGCCTTTATGTGATAAACAGAAGTCCCAGCTCAAACAGCTGCAAAAAAAAGCACCCTGACACCTGCACACAGAATCCTTCCCATAGGCAAACCTCATTTTGTCCCAGCTACCTCATCTGCACAACCAAATGTCTCCTCTAACGCAGTTGTGGGGCCTTGCTCACACAAACAGATGCATCCCATGGGTGCAGGATCACTGTCTTAGGGTATAAAGCATGCCCGGGTGCAGTGCAGAGCTCACTCCTCGCTCCCATCCTGTGCCTGCAATCCCACATAGACTTGAGAGGAGATTAGTGAAACCTAATGCACTCTGGGGCTATAAAGGGATAATCTCACATAAATCTTCACCAAAAAAAAATCAGTGTTAGCATTTATTTACATGCCTTTTACTTTCAGTGGGAAACCAAACCTCCTTTCTCCTGCATCAGTAAAGGTCTCGTCAGAATTCTAACTGCTTAGCTTTGGCACTTAAAATCCACTGTACTGCAGTTAACCTCTCATCGTATGAAAGCATATTTTAGAAAAGGCCTTTGGCAGCTTTTCCATTCATTACTAGATATCTGTTACATGGGCAAGATGAGGGTGCTGGGGCCCTGGCAAAGGTTGCCCAGAGAAGCTGTGGCTGCCCCATCCCTGGCAGTGTTCAAGGCCAGGTTGGACACAGGGGCTTGAAGCAAGCTGCTCTAGTGGAAGGTGTCCCTGCCCGTGGCAGGGATTGGGACTGGATGAGCTTTAAGGTCCTTTCCAAACCAAATCATTCCATGATTCTGTAAAATGTGTGCTTTATTCTCACTGATAGAGCATTTTATGTACAAATACCTTGACCACTGCTATGTTGTCAGTGATTAGCAGATCCAGTGTGTTTTGGCTGAATTTCTGAAGGGGAAAACTGTGATTTGCACTCTAAATATTTTTTCTGGAGAATGGATTCCTCAACAGACTATGGGCATCTTGTACAAAATACAAGTAAACATTCAGAAAGGAATTTAATGCTTCTGGGCAGGTATCAAATCACCAGCCATGGAAACCAAAATCCCCGGGACTGCACCACTGTTCCACTAAAATATTAACTAAACATTTTAGTTAATATTTATTACAGTATTTTATTAGTATTGGTAGAATTTTGGTTAATGAATGTAGTTATTTTGAATTGCTGCTCCTCTTATTTCTGGAATGCTGCAAAAACATCTTCTGCAGCTGGATCACAGGTACGAGCAGTCAGGGCAGAGGTTTGGGCCTATGAACAAGGGATGATGCTTGTGGTAAGTGGGAGGCCATTGAAAGACATTGAGAACATTAATAATGTCACTTTATAGAATCATAGCACCATGGAATGGTTTAGGTTGAAGGGACCTTAAAGCTCATCCAGCTCCAACCTCTGACATGGGCAGGGACACCTTCCACTGGAGCAGCTTGCTCCAAGCCCTTGTGTCCAACCTGGCCTTGAACACTGCCAGGGATGGGGCAGCCACAGCTTCTCTGGGCACCCTGTGCCAGCGCCTCAGCACCCTCACAGGGAAGAGCTTCTGCCTAAGAGCTCATCTCAGTCTCCTCTCTGGCAGGTTAAAGCCATTCCCCATTGTCCTAACACTACAGTCCCTCATGAGGAATCCATCTTCAGCATCTGATGTACCTACAGTGCTTTGCCTGCTTAAAGCACCACAACGTAACAGTAATTAGTGATCTGGATGTTTCTGAAATGATCAGCAGTGTCAGTTGAATTGTCATTAAAATACAATTAACAGCCCTTTGAACTGAGTGCTGTAGTTCACAGCACAGCCTAATTGGTGGCTCATGGGCCACATCTGGACAACAGGAGGATTGTGTCTGCTCTTCCTCTTCTCTAACTGCACCAGCTCAAGGAGCACCTCCTCCCAGGAGTGCAGCTGTGCCCACAAGGACAGACACGCAGAGCCATTCTGTGACTGGAAAGGCACAAAGTGTCCCTTGTGTCCAGCCCACTGTGCTAAAAGCCTGGATTTTGTAAGCTCGCTTCATCCTGCGTGCAGACTGGGGCAGGCACAGCCCCACAACTTCATAATTTGCAATTCAAATCAATTTCTCTTTTTTTTTTTTTTTTACTTGGCTTTCAGAGTACAGCTTTGTGCAGCAAGAGTTTAGTCATGAAATAAGGGCAGCCCATGGTAAGACAAGTTAACTGGGCTGCCTACAGCTATGGGTGATGCGCTGGTAGACCATGCTGGTGTATGTTTGGGTAAGAGAAAGAATTTAGTTACTGCAGCAGACTGAAAGTGAAGGTATGGCTTGGATGTTGCTCCGAAACCTGGCATCTACATCCCCCATTTAGGCAGCTAAATCTGTCACTTATGTGCTTTAGCTACCTGTGTTAACTGAATAAATGCCGAAAAAAAAGACACGTTTTTAAGATGTTAGAAAGATAAATAGCTGCCTCTGAAATGGCCACAGTACAGATTTTTAGCTCCTATGTGCTCTTCAAATGATACCACTTACAAATGCATCGTATTTGGTGTTGTGTCTAGCTGTAGTAATGTATTAGTATCTGTCTGTAACACAGATACTAATGTATTAGTATCTGTCTGTAACACAACTGATGCTCCTGAAAAAAAAGCACCATAGAATATACTTTAAATACTGCCTTTTTGTATGTCTTACACAACTCTTCATTAATACCCAGAGAACAGCATGCCACTGTTCCAGGTTTTTGATGAACCAGTCCTCCTGCTCTCCACCAGCTCCTCTTGCCTGCTTCCTAATGCCTTTCTTATTTATGTTTTTACTTTTGCAAACTCCAGTTTAGAACCGAAAATGTTCACACTTTTGTTTCTTAAATATAATGAAGGGTAGCAAATGGACCTGATGTAATCTGCATACTGTGTGCCCCGGCTAAGTATCCACTGCTCTGAAAGCGCTGCTTGTTCTCTGAAAGGAAGAATTCTTTCAGGCAGCGGCACTTGCCCCCTCCTCTATGAGGCTGCTTTTCCCTTACACTCCCAGGATTCACTGCCAGTCATTTTTTGCCCTAAAAGTTTGCTGGAGCAACATCCCCATTTACCCCATGTCTGTACAGGGCCGAGCTCCGAATGGGTTGGCTTTAAGGTCCCTTCCAACCCAAACCATTCCGTGGTTTGGTTGGAACTTTATGATTCTAAAAGATGTGTGTATAAGCAGGAAATTCTTCCCTGTGAGGGTGCTGAGGCGCTGGCACAGGGTGCCCAGAGAAGCTGTGGCTGCCCCATCCCTGGCAGCATTCGAGACCAGGTTGGACACAGGGGCTTGAAGCAAGCTGCTCTAGTGGGAAGTGTCCCTGCCCATAGCAGGGTTGGAACTGGATGAGCTGTAAGGTCCTTTCAACCCAAATCAGCCTGTGATCCTACGTCCCATCTACAAGATTTTGGTGTTGGCCTGGCATGTTTTGCTAGTATTTGTATGGCCTAAAGAAATTATTTGGAAAGCAGCAGATGCCTTTGGGAAATATCAAAAGAGGAATAAAATAGACTGAAAGAGAATATCAACTGGTCAACTGGCCCAACAAGAGACAAAAAAATGCAACTCTAAAGTGATTGCCAACAAGTGGGCTTGTAATGCCCGCTCAGGAAGAACACGCAGCTCCTTGTACGCTTTCATTCTGCAGTCCCCATTCACACAAAGTGTTCATGCAAAGAACATAAACTGCTGCCCATTCAAATATAATACAGTTCCTAAATCTGCTTTTTTTAAAACCACAAAATATGTTGTCTCAGGAGGAACAAGAGACCAAGTACTAGAAAATGGGATGTGGGGTTTGTTATAGCCACAACTTTAAGAGGTGCTCCAGGGGAAATGTAAGTAAACATTAATGATAGTAAACTAACAGCCCACTGGATAACCGACAACCCACCAAAACACAGGCCAACAACTGGAACAGGAGAAATTATTACAAGTTATCTCACAGCAAAATTAAGATGCCAATGGAAATTCCCAAGTACTAAAAAGACACTGGAAAAGAGTCTTTGCTCCACCACTGGTGTCATTGCTGGGCTTCTGCCCCAGTGTCACCTATTTGGATTAACCTCCACTTCACAGAATCATAGAATCACAGAATAGCTAGGGTTAGAAAGGACCTTAAGATCATCCAGTTCCAAACCCCTTGTCATGGGCAGGGATGCCTCACCCTAGACCCATCCAAGACAATACCTCACCCAAGACTGTCCGACCTGGCCTTGAACACTGCCAGGGATGGAGCACTTAACCACTTCTTTGGGTGGCCTGTGTCAGGGCCTCACCACCCTCACAGTAAAGACAGGAAGTAGTTAGAGACAGCATACAGAAAACAGTCCTGAATATGCAAGAACTCAGGTGTATTTAGAAATTTTGGGAAAGACTGACTGGTCTCAAATGACTTATCTGAGGGCATGAAATGTGAGAAAATCTCTGAAGAACTGATCAAAAATCGGTAGCAGTTTATCTTGATAGTAAACACGGATACATGAAATAAAGCAGCTTACCACAAAATGGCTTTTGACTAAGAGTGGAAAATGTAATGAGGAAGAGCATGCTTTGGGTAATTCTACATTCTGTTGAGGTAAATAAAAAAGTAAATGCCAGTAGGAGGGAGAAAAAAACCAAACTTCTGTACAGTCAACACTGGCACGTATTTGCATGAGGCAAGTGCAAGGAGAGCAGACTTCCTGAGTGCCAGAATAGCAGCCAGCAGCCCTCTCTTGGATAGGCAAAGAAGTAGGATTTACTGTCAACTCTCACAAAACGTTAAAGGTCCATTAGGCCAGCTGGTAAAGGAGACTGAAAAGACCAAAAACATCAGTGGACCGCAGTTTCAAGGGACTCCAGTGGACACTGGCAGAGGGTGCCCAGATAAGCTGTGGCTGCCTCATCCCTGGCAGTGTTCAAGGCCAGTCTGGAAAGGGCTTGGAGCAAGCTGCTCTAGTGGAAGGTGTCCCTACATGTGGCAGGGGTTGGATGAACTTTAAGGTTCCTTCCAACCCAAACCAGTCTGGGATTCTGAGATGCTTGTACATCTCTTACTGTCTTCACTAACCATCTTCAGATTCAAACCAGTGGCTTAAGCTAAAAGAAACAAAGAGCTTGAGAAAGGCACAAATTCTACATGGCCAGTGCAAGAACAGCATTAAACAGCAGACTAAGATTCCTCAAGGCAATCCATCACCAAAGTTCCTGGTGGCCAGCGGGAAAGTGCAGAATATCTTCCTCCATAGCACCAGCCTCCTGCAGAAGGTCCATGGTGTAGCAGAGTAGATATATACAAGTCAACAGAAAAGGCTTAATACCAGCAAAAAAATGCAAGTCATATTCACCAGGTATCGCTGCAACTATTTCTTACAATTTTCAAGTAAGTTGAAGTGTTAGTGTGGGGGAATGTTTGATGGGTGAGAACAGAGCAGCTGAAACTAAAAATTTCAGCAAAGTCTTGTTTGTAGACAGAATGCTTTACAAAAGAAACCATGAAAATTTGTATTAACCAATTTTTGCTGGAGAAACAATGTAAGAAAAAATGAACTGCTAGCAATAAATCTAAGCTGAGCAGTCACCTATGGGTTCTGCAACCTTATGTCTTGCAGAAAACTGGAAACAAAAGAAGTTCCAGAAATAAGAGTGAAACTCCTTGAAGAGCGGATGCTGACGGAGACTGATAAGCATTTACATGACTCGGGTGTCTCCCAAAGGAACGTTTTATTGTCCTAAAAGGAAAATGTTATGCCATAGGTATCACAGATATTTGAAAAAAGTTACTGTATGCTAAAGCAAGATGGAGTTTGTAGGTATTTTGGAAAGCTGAGAGATACCTGAACGTGGAAATTCTTCAGCTGTATAAAGTTTGGGTGATTTATATAGTTTAATTGCAGCAACCAAACGTACAAGAGAGGGGGATGTCTCACCCGATAGTAAGTGCTATGATACAAAATCAGAGCAAGACTACAACAAGTGACAGATTTTGTCCCCACAATTTTTTTGCACTTCAAATTTCTTCTATTTTGGTAACTATTTTAGCCTGAGTGACAGGCATGCCTACAGCTGTGAGCTAACAAATGAAAGGAAATCACTTGTGATAACTTACATCTTGAGGATAAAGGTAAGTCAACCTGCAGAAGTGTCCCAGTATAATTTTCCTGGTTTTATATAAATCGCATGAAGATTCTGCAAGCTTCTGTAAGCAAAATGTTTAATAAGTAGGTATGCAAGCGACACAGCCTGAGAGAACGAAGGGTCAGTTTTACTGCTGCGTGCTATCTACCCCCACTACAGTCAAATGTTCTAGATGACAGGGAATGGAAATAATAGCTAACAGCAGAATTATGTTGTAACAGCAGAATCAGGGATGTTTATTTGCAAATGTCCGTATTTAAATGTAGTACTGAAATAATATAAAACTTATTTCACTTTGAGAACTGAAATAACAATGCAGAAAAGTACATTGCCCACAGGACCATTTGCAGATCTGATGGTGAAAAGGAGGACTGGGAGTTTTGCACCTACAGCAGCAAGAGCTGTGAAGTTTTGGGACAGTAGCTCCACAGTGAGACACACCAGAGTGAGAAAGAATGAGAAATATGAAGGGAAATCATGTAAGACAAGTGTTTTCCACAGTTAATATATGTATCCATTCCCAGGCAAATGTACCTACCAAGGTTACCATGGCTAGCCCATTCAACAGCTTATATCCATATTCATCTCACAGTGGGACCAAGTTTCATTAATAGAGGAATCGAGACTAAAATGATAACATTCATCTCCACATTCTTGCCCTGACATGGTTATTCATTACAAGTTCTTCCTAATGACTGTTCAGTTCCTTCCTTCTAGGGAGCCACTCCTAATTCTCTTCTATTCAAGTTGGATAATGACTCACTGACTTTAATATTAATCCTTATTAACCCTTCCCGCGCACAATCAACATCTGCTAACAGTGCAATGTGCAGTGTCTCACTGCTGAGACAGCAAGGTCCTCACTGCCTTTTCCTCCACTGCACCATTTTCTTACTGGCAGAAAACCTAGAGATTCCTGTAGGTTTCCTGCAACTGGCAGATGAAAAAATACCTTGTCTTCATACCTGTGGTGAAAGGCTCTTTAAGTCTTAGTCTACCTCTTTCCCAGTTTAATTTTGTTTTCCCAAATTACACTTCTTTTCCATCACTTTCTTGTCTGGCCAAAGTTTTAGTTGCATTAAGACAGCTATCTGTATCAAGCAACTTCCTGAAGCACCTTGCTTCCCTGTCTGTTTAACTCCCTCCTCTCATGGAGGAGAGGAAGGGTCCTGTTTGTGGATGGGCACATGAGCCTGGCAACTTTCAGTTCTGCTGTGTCTGCCCAACACCATGGGAAGTGTTAGGCTGCTAGGAGCCAGGTTTCTAGTGGCAGATGCTTTTGTCTTTCCTTCTTAATTAACAACAAACCAAACCTAACAAAATAAGTAAACTTAGGAGATATTTTATACCTTATAAGCCATTGCTAAGGCGACTGAACCTAAATATCCTGTGAGACAATTAATGACTCAAGTATTGAATTCTCCTTCAATCAGCTATTTCTCATTTCTTAAGACTAATTAGAATGGCCTGTCTGGTTTCTGATCAAACCTTTTACTGTTTGGTAGAGTGCTGAACACATGTAGGCAAGTCTGACAACCTGCACTTCATGTATGCTGGCACTTGTTCTTTTGACCAAATCTTGGCATGTTTTGATATCTTTGGAATTCTGAAGTTTTTTCTCCTTGAACCTCTTTCCTTCTAGTAGCACCATTGGTCTGCTACCATGTTTTGTGTGTCTCAAAGTGTTCTACAGCATTTTATTATTTTGATGTTATCATAATGTGTCTGCTCTTACAGGAAAAATAAGAAAGTCCAAGGGAAAAATAGTTTGGAAAGAGATCAGGCTACTTACTTTGGAAACCACACTCTCAGATCATGACAAAAATAGATTTCTAGGAAGAAATGTGTATTTCTCATCGACTATTACCATAGCTTTTACAGTAGTCTTTATTTTACCATCCTTCTGCTGTACCAGACGGTCTTGGATACAAACATCCAGGGAGTGGCCCGGCACTAGTGCTTCACTGCCTGTAAGGGAACCAGCCCACTCCCTGAGAAACAGCTATTCCCCAGTGGTAATACTGCAGGTGCCAATCCTGCCTGCCTGTAATTTCATAAATATTACATTCCCTCCACCCCAGTCAATACAGTATTAATGCAAATATACAGTATGTGCAGCTTGACATTTTCTTGATATCTGCAAGGCACAGAAGGAAGTTGCTGTGTTATTATTCTAAGGCAAAAGGCCATCAAAATCCCAGACAGGTTTGTGTTGGAAGGGACCTGGCCTTGAGCACTGCCAGGGATGGGGCAGCCACAGCTTCTCTGGGCACCCTGTGCCAGCGCCTCAGCACCCTCACAGGGAAGAGCTTCTGCCTAAGAGCTCATCTCAGTCTCCCCTCTGGCAGGTTAAAGCCATTCCCCTTGGCCTGTCCCTACATCCCTTGTCCCAAGCCCCTCTCCAGGTTTCCTGCAGTCCCTTCAGGCACTGGAGCTGCTCTCAGGTCTCCCCTTCAGGAGCCTTCTCCAGGCAGAACCAGCCCATATGGAAGTTTTACCGGCAGCTATAAATACACAGTTGCGGGCGAGGTGAGAAGAGCCTGTAATTATTATTTGTAAGTAACGGCCAAGCTGCCGTTCTCTCGGAGGGGAAGGCTCTGTGGCCCAGCAGAGCGCTCAGGCGGTCCGAGGCCGGAGGGGCGGGAACTCTACAGCACCCCGCGTCCGGGCCCAACCGAGCTGTAAACGGTAGCGCGGCCACCGCTCGCCATGGTCCAGGCCCGACAGAAGACCTCGGCCAGCGTTCAACGGGGTCCCGGGACGCGGCTTTCTCGGCGCCGGCCCGCCATGGCGGCGGCCACTCTGCCCCGGCCCGGGTCCGGGTCCTAGAGCAGCAGAGCCGAGGGGGGACGCCGCTGCTCGAGGACCCGCGGCGTGGCGTGGCGTGGCGTGGCGCGGCCCGGCGGGTCTCCCGAGGCAGGGCCGGGATGGCGCATGGCGATCCCCCAGCCAAGCCCCACTCACCGGACCCGTCCCGAGCGGCCTCCCACCTCCCCCGGCACCCCCTCCCCTTTCCCGCCACCCGCTTCCGCCCGCGCTCCCGCGCATGCCCGGGTTATGCAACGGCCGCGGCGGGCGGGCCGCGCCACAGCCGCAGGGCAGGGCAGGACAGCGGGGGGCCGCGAGGGCGGCGGGCCCCGGGACGGCGGCGGGGCGGCGCTGGGGGCGCGCTCCCGCCCCCCTCCCGCCCTCCGCCGGCGGCCGCGCGCGTACCCCGCGCCATCTGTGAGTGGCAGCGGCGGCCGCCGCCAAGTCCCGCCCGTTCCGCTCTCCCTGCCGCAGGCGGCGGCGGCGGCGGGTTGGCTTCCTGCGCGCGGTGCCGCTCCCCCTCCCCCCGGCAGTCGGAGCCGCAGCAGCCCGGATCCCCGAGCCATGGCTCTGTGAGAGCAGCACATGGCGGCCGCGGCAGCCATGAGCCCCCCACTAATCCATACAACTCCCCCCTGAACAGCCACCGACGGCAGCCAGCGCTCCCACCCGGCTCCACCGCTCCCACCGCCCACCCGCAACTACAGCCGCCACCGCGCCGCCCGGCCCGAGCCCAGACCCCGCCGCCGCCGCTGCTGCTGCCGCCGCCGGGCCCCCGCTCGCCCGCTCGCCGCCGCCGCCGCCCGGTCCTCACCATGGGAGTGCAGGGTTTCCAGGACTACATCGAGAAGCACTGCCCCAGCGCCGTCGTGCCCGTCGAGCTGCAGAAGCTGGCGCGGGGCAGCCTTGTGGGTGGGGGCCGCCAGCGGCCCCCCCAGACCCCGCTGCGCCTCCTCATCGACGCCGACAACTGCCTGCACCGGCTCTACGGCGGCTTCTACACGGACTGGGTGAGCGGCGGGCAGTGGAACCACATGCTGGGCTACCTGGCGGCCCTGGCCAAGGCCTGCTTCAACGGCAACATCGAGCTCTTCGTCTTCTTCAACGGCGCCCTGGAGAAGGCCCGGCTGCACGAGTGGGTGAAGCGCCAGGGCAACGAGCGCCAGACGGCGCAGCAGATCGTCAGCCACGTCCAGAACAAGGGCACCCCGCCGCCCAAGGTCTGGTTCCTGCCGCCCGTCTGCATGGCGCACTGCATCCGCCTGGCCCTCATCCGCTTCCACATCAAGGTGAGGAAGAGAGGGGCCTTCCCTTCCTTCCCCCCCCTCCCCGGGGCCACCAGCGCCCCCTCCCCGCCGCTCCCCTGCGCTAAGATGGCAGCGGGGCTGCCCGGGGCCGGCAGCGGAGTGGGGGGGGGGGCGCACCCCGCCTCTCCCCTCAGCGCCTCAAAATGTCGTCGAGGCCCAAGTTTCAGCGGCTTCAATCCATGGGGAATTTCGCTCTTTCAACGGCGCTGACGGTCGCCCCGTCGACCCGCGCAGGCCGAAGCCTGCGCGGGTCGACGGGGCGACCGTCAGCGCCCAGGGCCTCCCGAATTCCCTCTTTCAGTGAAGCTAGGCCCAGCAGCAGGGAGGCTTTTTTGCCTCCATGTTCTTTCGGGGCCGCCGCTCCTTTGACTCAAAATGTCCCTTTTTGTCCATGGCTCCCTCCGCCTGGGCTGGGACTTTGGTACCACTTGTATCACACTCTCGATTGCCCGGTGGTCGAATTAATTACTAAGACGAAAGAGGGGGGAAGAAAGAAATAAGAATCCGTTTAGTTATTACGCGTGGAGATGATCTGCAACAAGTTCCCTGCTGAGGCAAGGAAAGGTTTAAACTTGCGGCGAAGGTGCAAGTGGCTCACTCCAGAATACAGTTTCGTGTTTATGGAGGTTTCCTCGGCCTTTCTCTAATGTATTGACAGGCTTTTGATCAACTGTGGAATAATTCATTCCTTGCTCCGTAACGGCGAACGCTGCCTGCGAGGTCGGGATCTGACAGCTCTTCATTTAAAGTTCTTATTTTCGGGGGAACCTCTGCTTTCTGGGAACACAACACCTCAGGCAGGAGCTGGGGTCTGGGGTGATCTTGCACCGACACCCGAGCCACGATTTCAGAGGTTGCAGGGTATTAATGTGTTGTCTGTTCCTGCACAGCATTTGTGATTTACGGTGGTTTCTGTTAAGCCCAGCAGTTGTGCGGATTGAAACCCAAGGCGATAGAAAAACAAGCCCTGGGATGAAGCGGCAATTTTAGAGAGTTGCTCGCTCGCTTTCCCGAGAGGGAGAGAAGAGCAGCGGGACTGGAGTGCGTACTCATAAGCTTTATTATCATAAATTACTTCATCTGTGTAGGAAAATACCATAGAACCTTCAGAGCCGCGGGCTCGATTGCGAGCAGCCGCTTGACGTTATCTGGCTTTTGTACTGCACTTGTGGCAGATTGGAAACGCTCCGGCCAGGTTGCAGACCTGGAGTAAAGATGACTCCCTTGGAGTTCACCCAAAAGGTGGCTTTGCGTGAAGTTTCTCCTAGTTCTGCTAGCGGGGTGGGAATTGCTGTTGTTCCCTCTTGGCCCCCTGCTCGCTTGGCCTGCCTCATTCGTAGAGAACCTTCCCTTCGGCTGCCTGGTTGGAGGGCCAGTGGAAGCCAGCCCGGGCTGGCAGCGCGTGTCCAGCCCGTTCAGCAGTGGAAGTCCCGGCCCCGGTGGCCTAATCTCTGGTATGGCTGGGGGCACTGGGCCGCGCAAAGCGCGTGTGGAACAGGCTGGAAGCAGAGGTTACGCTTGTTCTTTAGCTGTGCTGAGCACAATGGCTTGGGCTTGGTACTGGGTTAACGTGAAGGGGTGGTTGTAGTTGTCTGTTGTAGTAATTGTGTTTTCCTGGTCAGTGTCGAAGCAAAACCCAGTATGGGTTTTGGATCTGAATGATGGTGGGAATTTGAGTGGTAGCAGAAAAACCCTCTCATTTGAACTTTTGTTTTGTAGCTAGGAAATACTTTTATTCTTTATCAACAAGTTTTAGGGACCATGTGGTGAAGGTGTTTACCTTGATCTGGTTGCAGGTGCTTTATAAATCTTCCTTAATTTGTTACCGAGATTTGCAGGTCATTAGCAAAAGTAATGAATGGAGTAACCCAGGATTTTATTTTTTCCTTTAATGTGTTAAACTGGATACTTTGTTTAATGCAATAATGAAATGCATAGTTCACAACAGAAGCTGACTGCTTTGAGATTGATAGCAATTTGGTACTTGTAATAGCCTCATGGCATGTTGAACTAGCTGTTAGTCTTCTAAATGCATTCTGTCTCAACCCTGGTGCCTTTCTGTTAAAAGTACTTTTCATCCAACTACAGTAGCCACATTTGACAACCATGTCACCTGTAGCGCTTTGTTTACTTTCAAGCTTAGCTGCAGCATTAGCTCCTTTATGGTTTCTTGGTAATAGGCCTTATTCTTAATCTCTGGAAACCGTTTTAAGAGTGAGAGGTCAGGTCATACCGAGTCTTTTTTCCCTTGTTTAAGAAAACATACATAGATACAACCTCACCCCCAGTTTTGATGGGGAGCATTTGAGGGGTGGATGTTTGTCTGCTTTAGGTTACCACTGGAAGTTGGCAAGTACTTATGATCAAATACTGATGTGTGTTGGGGAAAGGTTACTATCCCTGAGCCCCCTTGTGCACGTCTCTGCTTTGGTTGGTTGTCATGGGGATGGGAAGGGTGTCAGCAGTTCCCACTTGATGCTTCATTTGTGCATCTGTGAGACACTGGGCATAGCTCTGGTTTTAATTGATTCATTCTCTGGTTAGGAAGTACATTTCATGATTATAGTTGTAACATGCATCAAAGATACTGCTGAACTTAAATCACGTTCCTTCCCTGCTTTTCTTTTCTTATGCAATTTATTGTATTTTCTGCTTTATTTAGTGTATTTTTCTTTCTCTGAACTGTACTCCAGTTCTGTTCACATTCTCGTTCATGATCACTTTTTATCAACGGTCCTGGTGGGCAAAGAGGAAATGCATCCTGAAGAAGTACTTTTCACTTGCATGTGTGGGTGATTTTTGGTTTTTTATTTACATATGTGTAAGACAGTTGCCAAATTCTAGTGTTTTCTTGCTTTGTTTTGAGAAGTTGGGTTAGAGAATACTGATTAACTCTGTATATGAAACTGATTTTCATATTTTCAGGAAATGTTTGAGGCTTGAGTAGAAGGCTTCTGTGCAGAGTGAGGCTCTGGCTATGAATTTAATCTATTTTGGTAATTAGAAGGGAGAAATGGAGTAACGTCTTCTTTCTAGAACAATTATAAATCACTTGCAGATGGTTTCAGCAGGATGTAAAAATAACAAATTCCTCCAAGTTGCAGTGAATATCCTACGGGTTCTTAGTTTCATTGTGACGTGGTATTTTTCTCTTTGGGGACAGGGGGAGTAATTCTTGACAGAGTTTTTTGCAAAGCAGGTTTGCTAAAATTTAAATATTTAAGCAGCAGAGATCTCAGTGTCTTTAATACTTTGGTGAGAATTGGTTTTGTTCTCAGTATCTAGACATGCATGTGCCTGCTCACTCGGACGGGATTGTCCCTTTCTCATCCAGCATCATTGATGTTTACACAAGATGTAGACTTGAGAATTATTCTGAACTGCTGGCTGTGATTTTTCCCCCGCCCCCCTCCCTGCGTGGGCTTTGAAGTGTGCAGGTTGCCTGGGTGCAGTTGCATCTCTGGACTCTCTTGTGAGAGCTATACACTATTTTTCTGACTCTCACCTTGTTACAGTTTTACGTTGCAGGTTGACTGCAGCTTGATAAATACAGCTCTTGTCCTCTGACATCTCACTTATTTGAATGTGGATTCTAGTATTACCTAAACACACTGCAGGCTCATGCTCACCATGTCAAATAGCTCTGTAAAATGGGGAGGGAAGGAACTGGAGGCTGTGGAGGCAAAGGAAATAGTTCATGGGGGATGACAGCAGGATGCTCACAGTTTCCTCTTGTGTTATCTTCACACCCATGTCACACCTAGTGCTGCAGAAAGAGTTCTTACTTTGTTTTTTGTGGGTGATCTGAGGTTCTCATGCATGCAAAGACATTGGTTTTAGATACAGGTGCATAATTTAAATCTCTCTACCCTCAACGAAAAGAAAAAAAGCCATCTGGGAATTTTCCTTACTTAAAGCCTGTAAAGACTGGGGGGCACAGCAAAGCCTAAATCGCCCTCCCTCACTTGGTAACTGTCTAAATCTGATAGCTTCACATTTTTCCCAAGATGTGTACAGTCTCTCCCAGTGCTGTGTACAGCAGGCACACATTATGCTACGTGACAGGGTAAGTATTAGAATAATGAACGCACTTGTTTTTCTCAGGAGCAAGTAAATTTCAAAGCAACTGACAGTCCATATGCAAGTTTCTGAGCAGCTAACGTTTTCTGAGACTATAGGGTGGTAGCATTAGGAGTACAGAGAGTTTAGTGAGCTGGTTATTATAGAGTAAGGTGCTGGTGCTGGCTGTTCAGCTGTCCAGGATTTTGCTTGAAAGAGGACGTCTCTGGCATCTCTTGTGTGACCTGTAATGGTCCCTTCCAACTCAAACCCTTTTGTGATCTTGTGAGGCTGTGTGGGAAGAGCAAAAGTTTACGTACGTCTCCAGAACCGTAATTCAGTATCAGGTTCAGAAGATGTAAGGCATGAGCAGGAGAGGAAGTGTCTCTCTAAACTTGTGGCTGAACAAGAACTCTTTGAGGGGTAGATGACTGTGGGACTATTGGAGCGGACTGTAGAGGTGTAGGACCCTTGCTCATGTTCTGAGGGCTTCAGCTGCAGAGGAATAAATAGCATCTCTGGCACTAACACTGTAATTATTCATGTGTACTGTGGAGACTGAAGCTAATAGTTTTGTACTCGTCTATTTTGGGATAGCTCGCTGTCTGCATTGTTAAAATGGAATGCTTGGTGAGAGTACCAACACCCAGGTTCTGTATGTATGTAGATGATAAAAGCATTAGGTATCAAAAATACTTGGCTGGCTTTGGTTTTGTGTGCTTGGATGCAAGCTGTACTTGTAATGGTTCCTGACAGTGTGTAGAAATGCAGGACTGTAGGTACTGTGATTCTGTAACCTGTCACTGGGGGGCAGGGAGGGTGGTTTTAGTTTAATCATCTTTGATGAGAAACGGTTGCTTTTATATTTCCAGCGTTAGGAATTGGCCCGTGTCTCCCCTGCAGAACATGTCTGTTCTAGTCATCTGATCTCCATAGCCTAAAATATGTGCTTTGCTAGGCAACGGGAGTGGAGAGGTGAAGTTTGGGCTATAAACTTGAGGCAGTTTGCACCATGAGAGACAGCTGTGTGTAAAAGAATAGGCTGAAAGTGGAAAGAGGAAAAAAATTGGCGTAACGCGCCAAGGTAGACATTTGAAAGGTCAGGAAAGTTTCCTCTGTTCATCGAGGGTTCTGTTTGTTTCTTCTAAAACAGGGCTGCAGAACTTTAAAAATGATGCCTTTTTAAGGGGACATCTTGGCTTGCTGATCTGCCCAAGTATTCACAGCCTCAGGATCTTTCCCATGAGTTAATACAGATGTTGGTACAGTGATAAATGTGTCTGGAGTTTGAGTGTTTCTGTTAATAAACAGTTATTTCAGAGGAATTCAGTAAGACGTAGTGCCACTTCAGTGTGCAGGCCTCCAGAACTGTGTTGTGTTCCTGAGCACTCCTCACATCCTGTCTGTATTTGCTGTGTCACTGGATTTTTTAAATTACTTTTAATATACCGTGTTTCAAATGCACATACAGAGCTTCAGAAAGCCTCAACAAATTGTAATACGTGTGATAAATCAGTACTGCCATTTAACACTCCAGCTAATTACTCTGTCTTCCACTGTAGGTTGCACAGAGCATTGAGGATCATCATCAAGAAGTAATTGCTTTCTGCAGAGAAAAAGGTTTCCATGGTTTGGTTGCATATGACTCCGATTATGCATTGTGCAACATCCCTTACTATTTCAGTGCCCATGCCCTAAAACTGAGCCGGAATGGGAAAAGTCTCACAACAAGCCAATACCTAATGCACGAAGTTGCCAAGCAACTGGACCTGAATCCAAATCGCTTTCCTATTTTTGCTGCTCTTTTAGGTAAGTGAAGTAATAAAAGTTCTTGATGCTGCTTGTCAGCCTGATGATTGCTGTTTCTATTAACTAGTTTTAAATATGTGTGTGTAATTGGACAGAGCACCTAGGGAAGGGCATCTGTTTGTTTCAGACATTCCGCCTGTTTGAGGCGGGCTGGATGCGTGTTTATGAGGCTAGACATGCCAAATCTGTAGAGACTTGTGAGCAGTGCAAATTGTGGCTGTCTAGAAACAAAGAGGAGAAAGTCAGAATTCTGCAAAGCTCTACCTAGCCCAGATGTTCTCAGTGGGTGGGGGGAATCGGGACAATTATGGTTCTACTAGCTTTGGTCTTATATATGAGGTCTGCTTTTATTAGTATGCTTTCTAGACTGATTAAGCATATTCCTGTCCTGTTTTGTGTTCTGCCTAAAAACACGTACACAGGGTAGAGAGGTTTGGATTGCAGGGGCTTTTTTCCCCTCAGAAATTAATATTGGACAAATATAGCAGCATGTCAGCTGCACCAGAAACATGTATTATGTTTATATATATAATTATATATAGTGTATATATATACCATATAATTGAGTGAAACTCCACATTTCTGAAAGCACAGGTACCGGCATCTTACCATTCCATCAGTTTTGTTTGGATAGTTTTTAGCAGTCCTTCCTCTGATGCCAAATGGTGTGGTATCTTTAAGGAGCACAGGTAGGAAGGACTTCAGTTTCACATCTCTGCTTAAATGGGACAATTTTAACACATTATTTCTACAGCATCGGAAGAGAATAGCTGTTGGATGGAAGAGTGAATTAATTGCTAATAAAGCTGACTCCAGTGAATAAGATCTATTTAATATACCATTCTAACTCTTTTTGGGTAAATGATCTCGGAGCAGCCATGTTCTTGATCTCATGCTGAGCACAGAGATTCAGAAACCTAGAATTTCTTGTTATTTCTCACTGACTTTCTGTTTTAGTTAGGTACATAATAGAAAACTTCTCATTTGGAAGTTGTGAATGACAGAGGCTGCGTATTATACTATTAGCATACTAATATTATTATACTGTTAGCATACTAATATTTTCGTAGTCTTTAGTGTTGAACTTTTTCTAGTCCAGGCAGGTGCCTTCCATGTTAAGAGGGGAGGAACCAATGCATCCTATATTAGAAAGCCACGAGTATTTGGTTGAGGCTGTTTTTCAATTTTCCGCAGGCAGAGTGGTTACCTACCTGTGTGGCTGTATAGAGGAGCCACAGGTGACTTCCTAAGCTGTGATTTAAAACACGGACTTGGTGTGAATTACATGGTAGGCTACTATTGCTAGGCTTTGTTTTGGAGTCTATAAATAAGTTGTTGCATGCCAATTCAATGAGTAAGAATTACTGCTTGAAAAGCAGTTTCACAGTTGCAGATAGGCTTTACAGAATTAACATGAAGTACACATGTGTGACTTCTGTTTAACTTGAATTGTAGCTGCAGGACCATCGCTTGGCTTTATTTGGTGGTAGGTGACAAGTATCCTGGTCAATTTTTTGAAGGTTGTCCAGTTTTATGCAAGAAGCTCTTGAATGTTTTACTCTTGATATCTAATCCGACAAAATACTTTTCAGCTTGCTTGTAAGGGAAAGAAACTTGAGGTCATTTCACCTCGTCACCAGAGAGAGATTTTGTAGGACCTCCTCTCTCCCCTCAAATGGCTGCGAAGGTTAAAAAAATAACAGTTCCCAGTTGAGCTACAAGCTTAGTTTTGTGTATTCATGTGTGCGTGTGTATTCAGTATCAGTAAGCAGAATAGAGTTAGGTTTATGGAAGTCAGGGTAAGAATGCAAGATACGTGGGTATTTGCTGATGTAAACAATGATTATACGATTTTACCATAAACAGATACTGTTTGACTGTACTGGCATAATTTTTTCACTTTTGCAACGTTAGGAATGTAATAACTTCACTTTCTTAAAACTGAAATACTACTTACATAATTCTGCACACACAGTCGTGTGTAGTGTGACGTGTTTAAAGCAGAATAGCTCATTCAGTTCTAAACTTTCAGATTTATTTTTTTTAATATCTGAGGGCTTGTTTGGCTTCACACATTATTCTGCCCTTGCTCCTCTGGCCTCTTTGGGTCTGTTTTGAACCTGAAAAGTAGAATAAAGAAAATCACAATGGGAAAGAATAAGCTTGATTACATAGGAAGGCATTTGACTGATCTATTGCTCTTCTGGGTACATTAGTGTAACTCCCTGCGCTTGTAGTTTGTTAGGAAATGAATGTATTCTGAAACAATTGCAGTTAAGCTGCTGGTTTAATGTTTACGATTAGAGCAGGCCAAAGCTATCACAATAGCTGTGCCAGTATTCAGCTTGAGGTCTGCAAAGCTGCTTTCCACTATATGGAAAACTCAGACTAACTTGTTTTCAGATACTTTCTTGTAGTTAACTTCAAGGGTCAATTTGGGGATGCTAAAAGGAGAAAAATGTTCTGAATGCTTCAGCTGAGCATGAAGCAGAGGAGCCTGAGGAATGACATCTCACTGATCATCTAAAAAAGTTCTCAGTGGTATATCTGGGACAGAGTTATGTTCAGCGACGAAGTCTCTATTGAAGTGTTCTAGTAAAATATGTTTCTGACTGTACCAGTCAGGGAAATTTTTAAAGATTACTCTCTGAGAAGGTTACATATACCTTGTGGTTGGTTTTATAGCTTTTTCCTTCTTACAGCTTTTAATGCAGCAGAGTTTTGTACTTACAGCTTTATAACATAAGAAGCATCCTTGTCATGGGTGGTTAAATGTGGCCAAGATAATATGTCTTCTGAGAGCATGCACTTAAAATGATTAGTCCTAGTTGCTCTTAATGTAAACAGGGAGTTGATTTGGTTCTTTTTTAAGTTTTGGCTCAGATACATCAGAATTATTTAAACCAAAACCACAACAAACAAAACCAGCCCAAGCTTCAGCATTAGAAAAACAAACACAGTGTGAGGTATAGGGCTGTCATTCAGTGAACTCTTTAGAAAGGGCAGTGACTTCAATTAGTATCTAATTGCTTTAAAAAACCTGAAAGCATACACGATAATAAGCCATTAAAATGGGAAAAATCGATAGATGCTGAGGTTGTGCAGCCAGGTCAAGAAATAGTGGTTGCTTATATAATGTTGATCTCTTCCCACTGTGACAGTACTTTGTAACATGTGTTTAGTTATGTAGTCTTATTCTGTTTCTCAGTAACATTTCAGAAATAGGTACAGGCATCACTTGTATTTGGACTGCAAAAGTCACTGCTGCACTTCAACATCCTAAATTACAGTGAGAATTGATTAAATGGTCAGACTGTCATGCATGTATGTGTTTAAGGGGCTGAAATTAACTGAAATGATGGATGGAGACCAAACAAGATTGAGGTTTTGGTGGAAGGGAGAGAAGCTCTGGCTATTTTAAAAGGTGATCTGAGCATCTACAAGAGTTACTGTTAGTTAATCACAGAACTGTCTCATGGTTTGGCTGTAACTGATTTTCTCAGACCTACGTTATAAGGGCTGTCTAATCCTACCTTGATTCAATTACTGTGATGTGGCTGTTGTATACAAACTTGTGGAATCTTTCTGATGTGAGTTTATAGTTCAGCTGCTAATGAATAAAGGTTATGTCTCCTTGCTGGAGCTCCCAACAGTAGGTGAAGTATTGATTGGACAGAAATACTTCCTGCTCTGAGGGCATCTTCTGATCACCAGGCCATGGACAGCTTCCTTGGTTTTCACATGTGAAAGAGCATTAAAAGCAAACTAAATTCTTTTACAAGCAAAATATTAAGAGAGGAAACAATTGTTGTCATATTCAAAGAATCTCATTGTATTCTTTGAGTAGGTGAGAGCTAAAGATGTCCAAACTGCGCAATTAAAAAAGCTGTAACTGTATTAACAGCAATGAGAGCTATTCATTCACTGCTAAGCTGCAGCTCTATGAACCAGGTATTGAAAGTATGAAGTTTTCTACCAGAAGAGTAGTAAACCATTCTGTTTAGCTTTTTGTAACATTTTCATCCACAGACACTTGAAATATTTCCTAGTAAAAACTTTTTTGGTTTTTGGAGTGTGATGTGATGGGGGAGGTGGAGGGGGTGAGAAGAAAGAAAATAAATCAAAATTAAATGATCTTCCATTTGGCATGAGCAGCTTGGTAAATGTAGCCACTATCTGTAGTTATTGGAAGAACTTCATTTCCCAGTTATTCTGATACTGCCAGCACAGGCTCCTGTCTGACCTGGTCAGGTCAGCAAAAGAAACTTCAGGAGTTGGGATCCTGTTGAGTGGCTGGAGCTGCCAGCGCTGCTGTGGATGAGGTGAACCTGCCTGCTGGCTGGAGCGGAGAGCAGCTTCCAGAGGCAGCACCAGTGTGAATCACTAATGGCACATGCTGGGGTGCAGGAAAGGCTTGTGTCAGAGAGAATAGTGTTCTTACACTTCTGTACCTGTAATATGCATCCTGGTGAGGACAGGTTGAGATTGTCACCATATGCCCCATAATGGGTTGACATCATGCCTCATTCCTGGCAGCGTTCAAGGCCAGGTTGCATGTGGTCTTGAAGCAACCTGCTCTGGTGGAAGGTGTCCCTGCCCATGGCAGGGGTTTGGAAGTGGATGAAATGCAAGGTCCCCTCTAACTCAAACCATTCTGTGATTCTATGATATGTTGTGACTGGCTCCATTGCTTCTGTGAGCTGGGATTCACAGCAGAGTGCTTCTTGAACAGAGGGAAGTGCATCCCGCAGCAGCAGGCTGATGGGGTTTTTCTGGAGTAACAAAAAGGTATCTGCAAATTTTACCTCTGTTGATCCTGTTGATTGGGAGTTGAGGACTGATTGCAAATTTGTTTTGCTATATGTAGAAACAGCACGTAACGTTTTATGATGTACTTAAAGTTCTGCGTTATGTTCTAGGTAATCATATTCTACCTGATGAAGATTTGGCTTCCTTTCATTGGAGTTTACTTGGTCCAGAACATCCACTAGCTTCACTTAAGGTACAAATTTAATATAACTACAAGCAATTAAGCTGAACGCAGTCATAACCGTTAATCAGAGCAGTGTACTAGGTTAACTCACAGCAGCTATGCCAGATCACCCTCTTGTGTCCCAGTCCCTCTGTTGACTGCATAGGATACCTGGGGTGATTAGCCTTGTAAGGCTAAACTTGGCCTGTGCCATCCCCCTCAGTGCCCTTCAGCCACATGAGCCATACAGCTTCAGTGTGGTTTGGCTTTGAGAATGTGTCTTCTGACTCTTTTTTTAAGAGGAGAATTTTCTGTTTAGTCATATTCAACCATCAAAAATAATGAGCTGGATATTTCCTACCATATTGTTTTATTTTCTGGTGATCTAAGGTTGTGTGTAATAGTTGCCTGTGCTTCTTAGAGTGTGAATAGGTTGTGCAAGAAAGCTCATGTGGCCTTCAGTAGATTATTTTTTTTGAGACAAGTAACTTGTATCTGATGCTTTCAGTTTACAGTCTGTCCTGCTGCTTCATCACACTTAGTTTGTGCATCTGCCAAGTAGACAGCTATAAAAGGGAAACTGAACCCATTAGATAATGGCTTAATAGTGACCTTTCTTTCTCTCTGCCACAAGAGCTTTATCTTTTTCTCTTTATCCTAAGGTGTACCATGCATCAGATCCATTTGCGTTTTGTAAATTCTGCAAGACTTTTGTTGTAGCTACAAAAATAATAGGTGTGGGGTTTTCCCCTTCTGTTAATTCAGCATTGAAAAATTGTAGCTTATTTTGCTGAAGGTAGAATTTATAACCATATTAAAGGTTTTCAGCAGGGTTTTTAAGGCTTGCATTTCTTAGTGAGCAGCTGTGACAATTCGATGTTAGGCTCATCCCCTGTTTTGCTGCCACTTCTGTGTTTAGAGAGGTGTCAGCACATTATAGTGGCAAAACAAAATAGGTATGTGTGTTTGCTACTTCTTTGTAAAACCTGAGATGAAAAAATGAAACACTGAGTGTGCCTATGTTTTCATCTTTTACAGAAAAGGTTCAAATTTAGGACTCCTCTCAAAGTGGTTGATAAACTTTCTGATGTTCAGAATACTTTTCCATGGGTTAGGCTGAGTACATTTAGTGTATAGCCAGTTGAGAATATGTCTTCAGACACCTAGACCTTCTGAAAAGCCTTCTGAATATACACTAATTACTTGACTAGAATTAAAATTAGATATTTTTTTATCTTTGCTTTTAGATTTACATTCTCAGTGGAAGCACCAGTTGGGCTTTGTAGCTGGCATCCTAAGGAAATGAGGCTTGTTCCCTTAGAGGGTGGCTGGACTGCCTTAGGCAGGCCTCCCTGTGGTTAGTTCATCTGTTGGCCAATGTGAATCAGATTTGAAAGCAGTTCCCATTTGGCTGTTACAGGCTGTGGAAACTTGATACACAGCTATCAGTGAAAAGGACCCAAATGGATGCCCTCACGGAAGGAGGCGGCTAGCACAACACCTCACTTGTTTAATTTCACAGCATCAAGCTCAGCAGTTGTTAAGTAGATGGCCCCAGAGTAACCACAGCATTTCTGCCTCCTGGCTGATAACTATGTCAGAGGGAGAGAAAGAACAGCTCAAGCAACAGGGACACAAGCAACAAGGACATAAGTCCGCCGGAAACCAGTCTTCATTAGTTACTGGTCATGGAGCAGCTTTTGGCTTGTTTCGGGTTTTTTTTTCTTTAGCTTCAGTTTCAGAGTGTTCATGGTTTGGTAGTACAGCTTGTTTCATAGCTCATGAATTCAGTTTAATTTTGTTTGACGTATTACTATGTCAGAGGTGTCATTACAGCTCTCTGTAGAGACAGACTGTTAATTGTAGCTGTGCAGAAAACAGTATTTCTTATACATTTTATGAATGCTTAAAATAAACTAGGACGCATTTCTGTTAGCCACAGCCTTGATAGCAAGAAGTAGTTTCAGAATAGTTGCAACAATTGCAAGCTGTCATGAAGACTCGAAATGGGGCAGAGTATTTGTGGTTGCTGAGCATGTCAACCCTGGGCTCTATTTGAAACTTTGTGTTGTTGTGTCTATTTAGAATTACTGTTGAGTTTCTACATATGTGGGACCCAAGTGCTCTAATTCCACACCTCATCAAACTTGGGATTTAGAAAATGTTTTCTCACTGTGTAAAGGTGTTAATCTTTTGTATCTAGGCCGCATAGTCTTGCATCAGAGCTGACAAGTTCAGTTCCCAGTGGCCTGATTGTTGCTTTTCGGTGACAACTAAGACAACTAATAATGGACAACTAATTTTCTACATTTTTTCTCAATCTTTTACTATCATGTAGCAATATGGTTACTCTTCCTATGAGAGAAGCTTTGCTTTACACCAATTATAAAGTGTAACTTAGAAAAGAAATATCCAGTCTTTGCTGATAGAAAATTGCTCTGTCTGCTCAGGTGTCAACACAGAAAGGTGAAAGAAAGCAAAACTGAGAACCTGTACCTCTGTTTTAAAGTGGGACATGAGGGTGGTGCTTTCATCTAGGAGTAGGTGAATAGAAATGGGAAAAAGGGAAATGGAAACCTGAGTGAAGAATCCGTATTTCACATCTAGAAGGAAGTGAACCTGTCAGAAGAACATATTTACATGCTGGATAAAAAGCCATGTCTTCCAGAAGACACCAGCAGCTCAAGCGAAACTGTTAAAAGTTCCATGGACAAATGTAAATTAGGAGGTTTGAATTGTTATTGTTGCAAAAGGGAGAAAGAATCAAACCCTGACACTGTAAGCTGTTCCGGGTCAGGGTATTGTCTGTCTACATGCCCCTGTGTAAACAGATAATCTAGCTAATAAATATGTAGGCCTGTGCTTGTGTCCTCTTATCTGGCTGAGAACAGAGGTCACTGAAATGACCACCTGAAGCTGAAACAGGAAAGGAGTTGATAGACTTCCTGAGAAAACATTTGACTTCTAGAACTTTTTTGGAAACTAGCAAGTTAGTACTTCTTGTTTATGTGCTTTGGGATTTATCTTTAAGCCAAAGACAATTCAGTTCTTAGTCTGAGAAAGCTTGTTACAGTGTGGAGCTTTGGGATCAATGTAAAACACCATCAGAATGATAGGAGGGCAGGTTCTTATCTCTGGAATTAGTACCTATTTGGGAGCATACACTCTTTCTTCACAAGGTAGCTTGAGAAACAAGTCTTAATGCAACCTCCCTTTCTGGAAGAGTGTGCGGGGGAACAGGATCTTGTTGGTTGTTTCACCTCAGTAGAAGTAAAAAGAGAGATGTTTCCAGAAAGCAATTCAAAATATGCAGGTTAGGCTCCTTCTCTGAATTGCTCTAGGAAATTCCTTTCTTTCTCTGTTGACTTCAGAGGGTGTCTGCCAGAGGGAGACTAGTATGCTAAGTAGGTGCTTAGGTAATCTGCTGCTGCAAAGATAGCAGATAAAAAAGGTGTTACTCTTAAGATATATTTAACCTGTTTTGTTGGGAGGGGTCATCATGGGATGATGCAGATCAGAAGGGACCTCAGAAAGTCAGCTAGTCCAACCTCCTGCTAAAAGCATGGCCAGCTTGAGGTCAGAACAGGTTGCTCAGAGCTTTGCCTAGACTAGTCTTGAAAATCTCCTATGTTGGAGACTGCACAACCTGTCTGGGCAGCCTGCTCTGTGGTTTGACAGTCCCAGTGGTGTAAAAGTGTTTTGCCTTGCATACAGTCTGAACCCTTCTTGTTTCAGACTATGTCTGTTGTCTCTTGTTCTTCCACAACGCACTGGAAGGCTGCTGTTAGGTATCTCCAAACCTGTCTTTGCCAGGCAGAATAAGCCCTGTTCTCTCAGCCTCTTCACATAGAAAAAATGCTCCAACTCCTTAACCGTATTGATAGCCTTCTGCATAACTATCTCAACTTTGACATGTGGCTAGAGCCCAAACCTGAATGCAGTGTGCTAGAGGTGATCTAAAGATCACTCAGTCTGCTGGTGGTGCTTCTGCTACACAGCCCAAGGTGCCACTGGCTACCTCTGTTCCAGGGTACCCTACTGGCTCATGGCCCATTTGTTGTCTTCCAAGAGCCACAGGTCCTTCCTGGCACATCTCCAGCCTGCAGGAGGTTATTCCTGCCGAGGCGCAAGGGTTTGCTTTTATAGTTGCTGTGTTTGAGGTTCCTGTTAACTCATTTGCTTGTCTAGGTCTTTCTGGGTATCGGCTTAGTCCTTGGGTTTGTGGCAGTGTGCAGGGTTGTCTCATACGAAGTCTGTATCACATCTTTGGCTTACGTTTCTGGCATCAAACAGACTGTCCCTCTGTTTAGGTTTTATTTTCTCAGAGGCCTAGGTGTATAAATTGTTAGGAAATTACCTCCATGTGGAATGTATTCTTGCTACCATCAAGACATGCAGCAGCAGCAGGTCAGTTTCTCAACTGGGAGGGAGGAGGAGAAAGTCTCTGTAACTGAATAACCCAGTCTTCAGGGAGAAGCTGAGCTTTGCTGATGTGAGAGGATTTTTAGTCATCTAGGGAACTTCTTGTTTCTTCGGAAAACTTCATTAGAATAGCTGCACTACAGGCTCATCACATGAAATGTTTATAACGTTCAAAGGCCACTACAAGATCCAAGCAGTTTGGATGCTATCTCTAATAGAAATTACAAGACAAAAATAACAAACCCCAGTTAATTTGTTATAGTATTCTTCATATCTTCAGCCTTTCCTCCTGCCAGTAGAAGAAAAAATTAGGTCCTCTGTGTGGCACCTCACAGTAACTCAGTATTCAAGGTATTTTTCTAATGATTTGAAAATAAAACTAAACAGATAATCTGTTTCCAGCAGGCACAGCAGTAAATGCTGTGTTGATTAGCTGTTAAAGGCTTCACTTCTGATGACAGTGGGCAACTGGAGTTGTCCCAGACTTGGAGAGCTTTTCTGAAGTGTAGCTTAGGTGCCTTCTGCAGTATCCTACTAATCCCATGGAGTTACACATCTGTGAGTCTGTTATTTTTCAAGAAAGCTTTTTTACAAGTTCCTTTTGTCAAAACCAAGATATTTTTTGTAGCTCCTGGGCTGGGAATGTTGCTCTCTGCCTCTCATTTTGCCAAATACCTGTGTAGAATTAATTTCCTTTACCCACTTAATCTTTACAGGGTGCATTAAGAGGTGGCTTACGATTTTTGTTAGTGGTCATGAATTGAAGTAGTCCTTTTATAGCTAACAAAGAAATGGTGTTGTTTTCAGATGTTACACTTTCTAACCTGATCACCTCCAACTGTGTGATTCACCTCCATGTTTGCCTTTGACAGAATCATGGAATGGTTCGTGTTGGAAGGGCCCTTAAAGAACTTCTGCCTAAGATCTCATTCCAATCTCCCTTTTGGCAGATTAAAGCCATTCCCCCTTGTCCTGTCCCTACAGGCTCAAAATTAATTCCAGTTTCCAAAACTGATTTTCTGTGGGCTTCTATGTAGGTCATGACATTTTTAATTTGGAGGGTTTTGAGGATTTTTGGGTGTTCTCGCTTCTGGACTCCATGTCTTTGAAAGAGTTAATGAAAATAACTTCCAAATACCTGAAATGTCTCTAATCAGGTAATAAATACTTTTAGACGTCTCACTTCAGGAATTAAGAAGATGCTCCAGTGAGGTCTTCAGGCTGTGTAAAAGCAGCTAACTGGGGGTGATACACATAGTAAGCCCTTCGTATGTCTCACTTGAGCTTCATACTGGGCCTTAGAATCATAGAATCGTTAGGGTTGGAAAGGACCTTAAGATCATCTAGTTCCAACCCCCCTGCCATGGGCAGGGACACCTTACGCTAAATCATATCACCCAAGGCCTGGTCCAGCCTGGTCTTGAACACTGCCAGGGATGGAGCATTCACAACCTCCCTGGGCAACCTATTCCAGTGCCTCACCACCCTAGCAGGAAAGAATTTCCTTCTTATATCCAACCTAAACTTCCCCTGTTTGAGTTTTAACCCATTACCCCTTGTCCTGTCGCTACAGTCTAATGAAGAGTCCCTCTCCAGTCCCTATAGGCCCCCTTCAGATACTGGAAGGCTGCTATGAGGTCTCCTACTGCTGGGGTCTGAGCTGAAGTATTAGTTCTAGAATGTTGTGATGCCAGCTGTTTATAGAGTGTATGAAATACTACTGTCTTGGAGATCACGTAAAACTAGTGATAGATTGCTTACTTCTTTCATCCACTGAATTTGTAAGCCGAGACTGCAGAAGCACTTAGGTAGCGATGCTGGATTTCTCCAAGGCCTCTGCAGAGAGCACATCTAGCATGACACAGCCATGTTATGATTCAGCTGCTTCAGAGATGTAGAATTGTTACTGTAAAAATAAAATGGGAGGTGTTTGTAAAACGACTTAAATCATCAATGATCCATTGCTTCTTATAGATTGGGTGCAGAATATTATTAGTATTTGTGACTGTAAGCTTACATGTGACTGTGATCTGTATTTAATATTGTTATATATATATTCAGAATGCCCACTAATGAAAATTTAGTTTACTATCTAAAATAGAAATAACTACTGCACCACTGACTGCACTAAACAGAGTTGTTCTTAGTTTAGACTCCATAGAATGTAGAGCTCATCTCTAGTAGAGAATGACCAGGTATGGAATGAATATCCTGACATTTGTTACAAGTAGGCATTAGGAAAAGGAAATGAATAATAGTGTGAACCTGGGCAAAAATTCTGTGGTTTAAATATGAAGAAGACAGTCTATTGCGTAATACGTGGGTCAAATAAGGGCAGGAAAGAAAATAATTACCTACAGTAGACTCCATATAAAAAAGGACTTGTAATGCAGATTTTAAAGTTGCGAAGTCCAAACTAAAGAAGTATTAATCAGATTTTTGCATAAACATTTGTGACGAGGCTGAACTGCAGTGTTTTCTAGTAAAGTATGATGCCTCTGTATAGAATGCAAGGGTAAAGATTGTTCACATGTTGTCATTATCTTCAAAAAAACAACTGGTAAATACTAGTAATCATCTGTGAAGTCTTGAATCACTGATTTTTCCAAAGAGGCAGATTAAACTATGTTAAAGCCAAGCCCTGGCTGCCCCCCAGGGCAGAGTGCTCCAGAGCTGGGCACAGGTTCCAGACAGAAGCTTTAGAAAATCCTCGGGCATTCTCTCAAATGTAAGACATACAGTTGGAGCCTCTTTGCCGTCCTGCTGAGTGCAAGCATTGTGCAGCTCAGGGGCAAAGGAGCAGAGACTGCCCATGGTTGAGCAGTTCTTCACACCCAGCTCACAGTACTGCTCACTGCTTTGAATTTGGTAATGGTCCATGATGGTTGCTTGACCTGAAGTTTCTAAACCCCATATAGGATCATAGAATCACAGAATCTCAGACTGGTTTGAGTTGGAAGGGACCTTAAAGCTCATCCAGCTCCATCCTCTACCATGGGCAGGGACACCTTCCACTAGAGCAGCTTGCTCCAAGCCCCTGTGTCCAACCTGGCCTTGAACACTGCCAGGGATGGGGCAGCCACAGCTGCTCTGCACACCCTGTGCCAGCGCCTCAGCACCCTCACAGGGAAGAGCTTCTGCCTAAGAGCTCATCTCAGTCTCCCCTCGGGCAGGTTAAAGCCATTCCCCTTGGCCTGTCCCTACATCCCTTGTCCCAAGCCCCTCTCCAGGTTTCCTGCAGCCCCTTCAGGCACTGGAGCTGCTCTCAGGTCTCCCCTTCAGGAGCTTTCTCTTCTCCAGGCTGCCCCAGCCCAGCTCTCTCAGCCTGGCTCCAGGGCAGAGCTGCTCCAGCCCTCGCAGCATCTCCATGGCCTCCTCTGGCCTTGCTCCAACAGCTCCACGTCCCTCTTGTGCTGTTGTCCCAGAGCTGATGTTTTCAGTAAATAAGCAGCTTAATTTTCTGCCATCTAAGCGATGTCTCCTGCACTCCCCTGTTGGTTCAAACTGGCCTGTGTGTTTGTTTGCACAGGTACGTGCTCACCAGTTAGTTTTACCACCGTGTGACGTAGTGATCAAAGCTGTCGCTGACTATGTCCGTAACATTCAGGACACCACTGATCTGGATGCCATAGCAAAAGATGTTTTTCAGCATTCACAGGTAACGTATAACACAAAATACTGGTTTGGGTTTGTTGGGGTTTTTTATATAAAAACCAACGGCATTATACATTTGTGTTGAAGAATTGCATTCTATAAAAACAGTAGTTTGCATCAGCTGATAATACGAATCTTTTGGTATATGCAGTGTCTTAGATACCCTAATTTTACTTTCCAGAGGTAAAAATACTGCATTTATCCTCAGTTCTTTAAATTCTTGATAATCAAAGGGGTTTTGATACCCAGAGGGGTTTTGTAGTCTGTCTTTGTGCACTGTCATTAGGAGTCAGTGGCACATGAAGGTGATACTTTCAAGCTTTATCCTTACATGGATTGACATATTTCTTATACAGTAGTAGTGCTGTAGTCCCAAGGGTCAATAGGTATTAATCCCCTATGTGATGGAGTATATGTTAACTGTGGTACCGTGCTGACCTGTAGGTGATATGCCTGGATTTGTGCCGACATCTTTTCTTCTTTATTTTAGTCTAGAACAGATGACAAAGTTACTCGATTTAAGAGAGCAGTTGCTTATTATTCAGCAACTAATAAACCTATGCCATTTCATCCACAACATTACCTAGGTAAGTAGTTAAATAAGACTCTTCATTTGAACTAAAACCTGGGATAAACCAGAAATAGTATCATTAACAGGCTCTTATAAAAATGTTCATATTCTTTGGCAGTTTTCATTGACTCTTGTGTATGAGATTTCAAAAGAAGGTTTTTGTACAATGCGTGCAGAGGTTATGTTCTTTCCCCAAAAAGAGAACAACCTGCACTGATTTTCCTCTTAGCTATTGCTGCATTGGTTCTGGCGTTGGACACTGGACAGTAGGGTCCTGTAAGGAGCTCATGTCTGGTTACTGGTTCCAGTCATAGAGACAGTTCCTGTTTCTGTTCTATAAAACATATTTCCTGTTTCTCACTGGATTCACCTGACATGTTGTAGAAATCCCTTTATAGCCTTTGATTGTTTTTTTTCATGTCCTAGCATACCTGCTGAAATTGCAGCCATGGATAGTTCTGGCAGTGCAGATTATTCTCCAGGCTTACAAATCAACTGTATGGACACAGGTTTTACTCCACACACCTCATTCTTAACACTAAAACTAATTAGAGCTGGAATTTCCTAAATTCAGTTGCCACACTGGGTAACACTATAATAATAATACAGACTATTTTTTTTCTTCTCAATTTTTTTGGGGGGAATAGATGTCCATATTTACATTCAAAGACCTGCACTAAAGGGCATTGAGACTACTCTAGGTCAGATACTCAAATGATAGTGTCTGTGTGACGCTGGTTTTGCCAGCTTCTTCATTACGACAGCTCTGGGGCTTTTTCCTGTTAAGCTTCCTTTGATACCCAGATAGAACAGAACTGTGAGGTAATGAACTGAGAGGTGAGAAAAGCAAAGGGAGGCTTCACAAGCTACAAAGTATTTTTATTTAGGCAAAGATGAATAAAACTGACTTAAAGGCATCCTAGAAGGCAGCAATGCTAACAGGATGAATAAGTAAACCATGAGAGCAAAAGGATTAACAGGGTAACATTTGTGTCAAATAGTGAGCGTTTGGTTTTTTTTTTTCTTTTTTCTTTTTCCCCATCCCTGTTTGCAATGTAGCAGCCAGACCAAATCAGTTTGGTATGCCTGGGATAGTGCCACCATATGTTCCTTCTCAGATGCTTAACATTCCACAGACCTCACTACAAGCAAAACCTGTGGTAAGTCTAGCCCTCTGCCCTTCTTTTTGGGAGAAGCCTGCTGTGCTCATCAAACTAAAATCAAGGTGGGAAAGGTGTATCTAATTTAGCATGGGCATTTACTGATTGAATTCTGAGTCTGGAACTATAGTGATCTACAGACTCTGGTAGTGCAATTTCTGTCCATGTCCAAGAGGCCTGAGTTTTAATGTGTACATTTGGAAAATGTATTCTGTGTTAGAAGAAAAGCCTTTTTGATGCCTTCACTTAAGAAAGATTGCTTGATTTTAGGCCCAGCAGATGTCCAGCCAGGGTGGGGCCCAAGGCCAGGGTCCATACCCATATAGTCTCTCTGAGCCAGCCATCACCTTGGAAACAGGTGGAAAAAGTCTTTCTGAGCAGAACAACTACAGTAACATTCCTCATGAAGGAAAACATACACCATTGTATGAACGATCTTCTCCAATCAATCCAGCTCAGAGTGGAAGCCCTAATCATGTTGATTCTACCTATTTTCCTGCCTCTTCTACATCTTCGTCCTCTGACAATGATGAAGGCAATGGAGGTGCAGTGAAGTAAGTTTTCGATGAGGGTATTTTCTTACTTGGCTTCTGTTAAGATAAATTTACTTTCAAAATTGTTCAGCAGTATTGTGAAAGTAAGAAATCTGCAAATTAGTGATGGGGTAGGCCTTAAAAAAACAGTTTGATATTACTGTGTCTGCAAACACTATGGCTGCTCTCTGTGGTCACAGTTTCCTTAACAAGCAAAAATCCAAACCCAAATAACTTTGGGTGTTTTTCCATTTCTGCCCTTCTGTTTTATTGAAAGAAGGAGACAGCGAGATTTTGTAAATGTCATAAAGCCTTCGAGTTCTTTGTATAAAAGAAATATTTCCACTTCACAGTATAATTCATTAAAACTTCACTGAATTTGTAGTGTTTACACTACTTAAATTTTGGGATTAATGTGGCTTTGCAAAGAAATCTGGTGTGAATGTCAGAAATTCACCCTTCAAGACAGTGACTCAAGCCCTCATTGCCAGGCTGTGTGTGGAACAAAGCAGCAGGGAAAAGGGTTTTTCTCTGTTCTACTAAGGTGCCTTATTTACTGCCTGAGTATTTCTGACTAGCACTAAATTGTCTGTCTGTCCTTAGCAATGAAGTTATGCAGATTTTGATGTAACTACTGCTTCCTGAACCACAAAAATGAAATCTGAACAGAGGCAGTTTGTGTTTCCTTTAGTCTTATTAGGGGTGATGGTGTGAGAATCACATCCCTGGGGCATCAGCAGGTCTGTGAGTGCCTCTGAAAGTTTGGTGCTGTGCATCATAATCAGTTACTACCGGGTAGTAAATTCTGAATGCGTCTACAATAATGTGTGATGGCTTAGACTTCACTTTTTTGGTGCAGTCTGTTAACTTTGAATATTATCAGGTGTTCTGCTTAGTAAAACAAGCATGTTTACATGGCTGCCATGCAGCATAGAACTGGGAATGTACCTGCTTTAGAAAAAACAGCAAAAGGTATTTTTCAGTATTTCTGATAGTGTTGTCTCACATTTTATGCAGTACGTTTGGAGTAAGTTTAGAAACTGAAATCTAGACAGTGTCATTTATGACTTTTTGAAGGTCCCTTCCAACCCAAACTATTCTATGATTCTGTGTCACAGTTTGAGGGAAATTACTTGACATAGTGACAAATGTTTTAAAGTTCAATCAAGAATTTTCCCTACATGAGCATTTAGTCACTGTAATATACAGCTTTTTAAATACAGTCCAGACGTTGACATAGTACAAATCAATAAATGTTGGTATTAAAGTCTCTTCAAGACTCTTACAAATTGACATTTCTAATACATAGATAGTATCCCTGGGTCTCTGGCCCCATAGTTCCACTAAAGGTCACCAAGGAGTTATCCTACTCTGTTTAGCAGTACTTTGAAACGCTGTTGTTCTTTGTGTTCTCCTTCAGCCATGTCAGTGGGAACAAAATTGGCTGGGAAAAACCAGGAGTCCAGTCAGAAAGTCAAACACGTGGAGAGCTGAGAGACCAAACAAAGGTAATTCCTGAAGTTCCCAACATCACAACTTACTCTTTTGTGCTAGACAGAAAACTCTGAGTAGAATTTTCAATACTGATCTGTAGGGTTTAGTGTAAACTTTTACACAGTTTGGTGAATTACAAAACAAGAACTTTAATGGACAGTCAGAAGTTTTCCAAGGAGTATTGTAGTGAATACATGAAAATTAAATAGGGTACGTTAGAAAATAGTACATAGAAAATAGTACATAGAAAATAGAAACCAATACACTCGTTTACTCCTTAGCTAACACTCTCCCTTATATCCTTAGATACTGCTATCTGTGTTTACAGTAGTTCATTGGTTTGTTTTTTCCTAAGGATTACAGTGGTTTGTCTGTGGATTCAGAGTCCATTTTGTATAAACTGCAGTGAAGTAAGAGCAGCTCTAGCACACATTTCAGTGTTAGCAGCAGACCATTGTATTAAAACTCAGCTGAGGAGTGGAAGTCCTTTATAACCACCTAGTAGGATTTTTACATAATACATACTGAAGTACTTCAGTGGGACTAGTTAGAATGTATTGCTACCTAACTAAGGAAGGGTGGGATAATTAAACCCTTGCTAAAGACATAACATCATTCTATTAATTATTTTCAACATCTAAACCCATTGTCAAATGAAGGAGTATTATGGTCTGTGTTTCAAGGTTGAACTGTGTTTGGAAAGAATGTTCCAATCATTTGCACTTAATATCTCTGCATTTTGTGCTGGAACTGTTCAACTCTTAATTTTGTGTCAGAAAAACCCAATCATGAGTGAGTTACACTGCGGGCAAACAGAACATTTTCCTATACCTTTGGCATAGAAATTCCAGTAAACTTGGGCTTTGTGCTTAAAATATCAAGCTGATGATTTCATCCATCAGTGGTTATTATTTTTGCAGACTACGCCCTGTATGATAACTGTATCTGCCTGGGGATTAGTCACCATATGCAAATGCTAATTTGACCTATTACATTCCTTCTCTGTTTGCTGGGCCATGTTTGAAGGCTGGTACTTCATCCCAGCTGCAGCCCTGTTTTCATACTGAATTCCAGCTGTGTGAGCAGCCACTCAGCTTCCCAGTTCAGCTTAAATGCCTCCAACTTCCTAGATAAATGCTTGTGAGTTTACTTGCCTGTGCTTTTTTTTAATATCAATTCAGTATTGTAATATTTAATTCAGTCACATAAGACAGTTGTATCTGTTGAGCATGACAGGGAGAATTAAGAGTCCGTTTTGTAGATGAGCTCATTATTGTAGAGATGATGCCAAAAAAGTATTTCCTAAAGTTTTCAACTGAAAGAGCTTTGTGAATTTCTGAGCTAAAGTGCTGAAAATCTGGCATAGATTAGACAGCTAGCGGCAGTTTGACACTCCTTTCACTTGACTTAAATGTCAAGATCCCTTGCTCATAGTTGTCTCACCACATGATTACACACGGCAGAAGTATGCTCACCTCATTCAGGTTGGAGGTATATCGCTAACAAAAGAAACCCCACACGTTTAACTGTGGTAGCTCCTCAGGTGAAGTGTTTGAATACTACTATTCTTCCAAAACCTAAAGGAGGATGACTAGATCTGGAGCTTTTGACAAGGGCCTGTTAGGACAGGACAACAAAAGGGAATGGCTTTAACCTGCCAGAGGGGAGATTGCGATGAGCTCTTAGGCAGAAGCTCTTCCCTGTGAGGGTGTTGAGGCACTGGCACAGGGTGCCCAGAGAAGCTGTGACTGCCCCATCCCTGGCAGTGTTCAAGGCCAGGTTGGATGGGACTGATACAACGTGACTAGTGGAAGGGGACCCTGACCATGGCAGGGATTGGAGCTGGATGAGCTTTAAGGTGCCTTCCAGCACAAAAAAGTCTGTGATTCTATGATTATCACTGGAGCAGCTCCAGGACAACCTGGCAAATGGGGAAAGCATTGCTGTCAGTTGGGGTTTTGTCATCTTTACTCTGTGCCCTCAGTAAGCAGCAGTCTGTAAACTTGTCTCTGGGGTCCACTGTCACTGACTTTTAATTGTTGGGGTAATAGAAAACAGAGACAAAAATGTTTAAACTGGTACATATTTGATAATATGATACAGAATTAATAGAGCTGTGATAGCTCATGTGTCTCTAAATCATTCTGTATTAGTATGTTGTGTTAGAAGTGTTCTGTTTTACAGGTTTTCACCATTTCTTCTGTGTATTTTCATTTTTATAAATAAAATCTAGATTACCAGCTCTAAAATACGCAAAATACATTCTTTCAGTAACATCCTCTTTGACTGTGTGTCTGAAATGTCATCTGAAAATAAACATTGCCCCTTTGATATTTTGCTTCAAGCATGTTTTTACTTATACGGACCTTTCTCTAGAGGGTTTTTGGGGAGGGGTGTTTTTAGGTTTTAACATGCAGGTTTGTATTTTTCAGAAGAGTGAACAAGCTGAGCTTGTTTGGGTCTGGTTTTTATGTACCTTGTTCTGTGGTATTTCAGGGCTTGGGCCATTTTGATTCCAGGTTTTTACTCATGCACGATTTATCATCAAGAGAATAAATCAAACTTCAGTTTCAGAAGTTTTTAATATTACTATGATAGTGTATAGGCATGAAACTAATAAGAACTCTAAAGGTAAAACAGCTTTCCGTTTTGAAGACAAGGATTTTTAGGAATTAACTACTTTTCTTGGTAGTATTTGTGAGCAGTACAACATAAATGCTTTCAAAAGGCTTATTCACCAGGAAGTTTACAGTATAATTTTGACATTTTTCCTGATAAATGCCACATTAATGGTGCAGTCAGAACATGTTGCTATTTTCTCTTACAATCATTTCAGACAAAATAATTTTATATTAAAAAGAACAACACATTTACAAAGCTTTTGAGTTCATACACTATATAGTCTATAATAATGTTTATAAATGTCTTTAAAATGAAAGGTGTAGTGTTTCCTGCTTCTATTTGAAATGCAAACTGAGAAGGGATGTGTTAATGGAAGTCTAGAGAAATTATAGGCTTGATGACTGTCAGTTAACCCATGTAGTTGGTAGTATCTTGGAAATACTCTAGATACAAGGCTGTTCACATTTAATTGAAAGGTCATCAGTCCCCTTTCTGCATTGTGTAACTAAAAATTAAAGATAATAATTCCTGTTGTTGTTAAGAAGTTAAAGCTTTACCATAATATTTATTTATTCAGCAAACAGTGGCTGACAGCTTAGATTTTCTGGAACACTTGCAGCCAGGTTTGGGTAATTTATTCTACGCACTGATACAACATGATGGGAAGACTTACTGTTCTCATTGTGGGTGAAGAAGGAAACTTGCAGTTTCTCTTGGCTCATCTCCTTGCATGTTTCTGTTCATGTTCAAAAGCACTTGATTTTGTTTGTTCTGTTACAGGCAGAAGGTTCCTCTAGTGCTTCTTCAGGAAGTCAGGCAGCCGATGTCAAAGGGAATCAAACCAGTAATCCACAAATCCCATGCCTGTTGTCAATGCCCACCAGAAACCACATGGATATTACTACCCCTCCATTACCTCCTGTAGCACCTGAAGTATTAAGAGTGGCAGAACACAGGCATAAGAAGGGGTTAATGTATCCTTACATCTTCCATGTCCTAACCAAGGTATGACATTTCAAAATGAGGTACTGTGAAATAACGATGCACTTGCTTTTCTGGCTAAAGAGTATCATAAATATACATCATATATCATGCTTTTGAGTTTGGGTCCATATTTATCACTGCTAACAATGTTTTCTCCTGTTTTCTAACCACTGATCTGTCTAGTACATTTTTCCAATAAATAGATGACTATAATTAGAAGCGTTTACTTACAAAATAATTTCTTTAGATACCTATGTGTGTAGATATATAAAAATATCTGCATATATTCATATATGCAGATATATCTAATAGATATATGTGTGTGTGTTTATATGGAGCTTGTTTCCATCTGAGAACTCCTGCGTATGTGCTCTGGTGTCTGTGCCAAGTCTTTTCTATTTTTGGTGTTCAAAAACGCTTAGATTGTTTTCCCTCAAAACCTGATCCCTCCTATCCCTGGTAGCTAGCCCTGATAGAAACATGGCAGCTATGAAATGAAAAATCCCTTTTGTATGATCCTGGAATGTAATTATAGAGGAACTCGATGATGATCTGAATTTTTGTTAATTTTAGTTGGCAGAATGTTTCTGATGGCTTATTTTGTTCTTTGGCTATATCATGTGCTGGCCTTCAGATCCCGGGTGAGCTGCAAGCATTTTCACACAGCTTAGGACTCTGCTCATTGTGTCCGGCAGAAAAAAAATCTATCCTAATGGTCACATAAGGACACCTTGAAAAGCAATGGGAGAGCTTCTCACAGAAGTAGGCAGTGGTAATCTGCCCCAGTGTGTCTGGGAGCTGCTGAAGTCTGGTTTGTGTTGAGCCAGGAAGGAGCCAGAACAGAGGTGTTCCTGCACACCTCTGTATTTGACTCAGTGTAGTCTCAAAAGACCCAAGTTCATTGTTCCTTTTAACTGCAAACAGATGAGTCCCAGAATGAGACAACTTCAATCTTTTTCCTTCCTCTTCAGTGATCAAAACACCTTAGTCCTGGTTTTCATTCATCAAGCCCATTCAGTGTACATATTTGCACAGCATCTAGCAAAATGGCATTGTCCACATGCCTATTCCTTTATATTCATTTAAACAGTCTGCTTCAGGACAGTAATAATCCTCTCTCTAGTGGAGATCTGAAATCCATAAAAGAGAAAAGTTTCTGCATCAAGGTTGATGTTTGGATTTCCTATTTCCGTGTGTGTGTTTTGAGCCATGTAGTGCTGCCATTTCTTTATTCTAACATTTCTTTATCAAATAAAAATATAGAAGAATCAAAGGGTGTATGGAGACCATTGATCCCAGTTGAGTTTCACACTGTGCATAGCCAAATATTCTTAATACATTTAAATACTACTTGATGTTTAATCATGGAATCATTTAGGTTGGAAAACACCTTAAGATCATTGAGTCCAACTGTAAACCCAGCACTGCCCAGCCCACCACTAAACCATGTTCCTAATTGCCACATCTATATCATCTACATGTCTTAAATACCTCCATGCATGGTGACCCCACCACTGCCCTGGGCAGCCTGTTCCACTGCCTGAGCAGCATTTTGGTGAGGAAATTTTTTCCTAATATCCATCCTAAACCTGCCCTGGTGCAGTTTGAGGCTGTTTCCTCTTGTCCTATCCCTTGTTCCTTGGGAGCAGAGCCCAGCCCCTCCTGGCTCCATCCTCCTGTCAGGCACTTGTAGGGAGCCATGAGGTCCCCCTTGAGCCTTCTCTTCTCCAGACTGAATCTCCCAGGTCCCTCAGCCGTTCTCCATCCCACTTCTGTTCCAGGCCCTGCACCAGCTCTGCTGCCCTTCTCTGGCCCCACTCCAGCACCTCAATGTCTCTTGTAGTGAGGGGCCCAGAGCTGAGCACAGGGTTCAAGGTGTGGCCTCACCAGTGCTGGATACAGGGGGACAGTCACTTCCATGGCCCTTCTGGCCACGCTATTTCTGATACAGGCTAGGATGCCACTGGCTTCTTGGCTGCCTGAGCACAAGCTGCTCATGTCTGGCTCCGTCAGTCAGCACCCACAGGTCCTTTTTTAGGAGCAGCTTTACATCCACTCTTCCCAAGCCTAGAGTGTTCCATGGGGTGGTTGTGGCCCAAGTGCAGGATCCAGCACTTTACCTTTTCGAACGTCATACACAGCCCATGGATCCAGCCTGTCCAGATCCCTCTGAAGAGCAGATCAACACTCCCACCCAACTTGGGGTATCATATCTTGCAGTGGGAGGAAGCAAATGAAATGCCTGCATTTGAGACATCCTCTCCCAACAGAGAGAAAAGAATCAATCTAGAGATGACTGCATAAAAGATAAATCTGTACTACTTAAGACTGTTTTTCTTTCCCCACTATCTGAAATGCTTTTGAACAGGTATGCACAGGGGACCTAAAGTGCAGCATGAGTACACTGACAGGTATCTCACTGAATAATTATGGGATTCTTCAGAAACTGGCACATAGAAGTGTTCCAGGTTACGTTGCTGTTATGTAGAGAGAGACACCTTATAGACATAACGTTACACCTAATGTAGTGTTGTCCGAGTTCAACCTGACGGTACCCTCAGTTTAAATGTGGGGTGTGGGTTAAGTGAAAATAGCAAAATGGAGCAGTGCTTGACAGTGCTGGAAATGAAGGCTGGCACCTGGGAGCAATGCAGTGAGGTCAGTTGTTTTCCAAGGAAATCTTAGCATGGTTGGAAGTGCAGACACACAAAACACAGAATGTTGCTGCTGTTTTGAGAGAGAATGCTGGAGGGTTCTTTCATACTTTTATCTGAAAAAGTATAAAATGCTAAAACTTTCCTTATACGCAGTCAAAACCCAGCTATGATTTTTTGACCAGGTCTTCTCATAATGTTTTTTTACAGCAAGTCCCCAGTACTGTTTCAAATCCTTGCACCTGAAAGGGGTTCTTAGACAGCATTAATTTTTTTTTTTTAATGACTATATGAAATCTAGATCAGCTTCAAATGGGCTTTGACTGTCTGAAAGCACAGTGCTGCATTCAGGTGTGCTATTTCACTCTTCAGAGTATCCACATTTGAAGATCACTGTTTAGGTAATCTTCACCCACAGATAGTCCAGGCAAAAGGTAAAAAAAGAGGTGTGTGATAAAGAAGTAAAAGAAGAAATCAACAAGAATGATCAGAGCCTGGATACTTAACTAGAGGAAAACAAGTAGGGTGCATGGAAATCGTACACTGGTGTTATCTTCACATACCTAAGATTCACCTTATTGCTGAATCACGTTTTTATTGACTAGATGGGATTTATAGTAGAGCTGATTTGGTTACCATTCATGCCTCAATGCTTCCTGTGCACTCTATCATGTTATCTTCTTCTGCTTTCTTTCATGCCAAAGGGTGAAATCAAAGTTGCTGTTTCTATAGAAGATGAAGCCAACAAAGACCTGCCTCCTGCTGCTCTCCTTTATAGGCCAGTTCGTCAGTATGTTTACGGAGTCCTGTTTAGTTTGGCAGAAAGCAGAAAGAAAACTGAAAGACTTGCTTTTAGAAAGAACAGACTTCCACCAGAATGTATGTACTGTAGAATCCGTTCTTTATTTCCTTTGCTGTGTTTTCATATCCATTTGTGCTGTGATTTGACTGAGAATAGCTTCTAAGATTTCATCTGTGTAGCTGGTGCTGGGGAATTTATGCTTATTTGATCCCATGGATAACAGGAGAAAGTATTGCTGATTTGAAATTTTATGTCCTGTTGTAGTTTAAGAACCGGAAACGTTACCATTTCTAAGCAGGCTCTAGCTGTTGTTAAGATGTCTGCTCAAGCTGCTGTCGGGCTTGCAGCAAGTAATATCAGTTTGAGATGGAACGTTCAAAGCACATGGCAGAACTGAATTGTAGAAGACTTCTGTGCATATGCATATGATTTTTTATTTTTTTTTTTTTGGCAAATGACATGTATTATCTTACCCTGTCTTCCAAAACACGCACTGCAGGGGGATTGGCAAATGTCTAGTGTCCTTCAGGTGCTGGCCTATAAAAACATGATTTAGCATCCTTAGAGTCAGGTGTAGGCATGATGAAGGTAGATCTGGGCGGGAGGAGACTGAACTTCTGCAGACAGACTTAGGGAAAGATCCTTTGCTGGTTCAGGTGAATGTTAATCTGCCCATTAATCTGGTAGTTGTCTTTTTAAGTCTCCTGTATTCCAGAAAGATCAACTTCCTCATTCTAGAGTGTATAATGAAATGCATACAAAGAAGTGATTGAACTTTACAGTAGCATCTTATAAAGGTTAAAGGAATGCTAAAGCATTAAGGGAATGGCAGCAGTAGCAGTAGTATTTATATATAGGAGTCTGCTGTCACTAGACTGAATTTAAGAATTGGAGATTTAGGATCTATGAAAGCATTATTTACAGTCTTCATATGTAAAAGGGTAAAAAGAATCAGTAGTAAACTTTGCCCATTCCCTTTTCCATTTTTAATTGTGAAATGTTTCCTCCACATTCATAGTGGAGATGATAATCTTCCAATGATATTTGAAAAACTGTGTATATTGGCCAGTTATTTTGTGGGAATTAACATTTACCTTGCTTGAACAATATCTCAGCACATGTATTGTCACAAAGTTCTTAATTCTTACTCACACAACATTGGAATATTTCAGGTTACAGGATTATTTCAGGATTAAAGTAGTGACATTATTTGCGGTATACATTTATCCTCATTCAACTTCTGTCTTTAAAAGCGTACTGCAACATTTATAGTGGTGGAAAAGCTGAGTGCTGAAGGTCTGCTTCTAGTTTCAGAATGTTTTTATCTTGTAAACCTAGCATGTTCTCTGTAGGCTACTGGGGAAGCCTGTGTCAGCTCTGTTTTCACTTACATTGCTTTTCAGAGGTTTATTCTCAATGGGTGCTAAGAGCACTGCTGATGACTCGGTTTAGTTACAGGAGCTCTGGCAAGTGTTGCTGCAGGACACATTCAGCTACTGACCTACTTCGGTCCTAGGACTGACCACGCTTTTAAAAAATAGGAAGATAAACCTGAATGTCTGCCCAGAAGTTAGTTGCTTCACTGCAGAGTTTACAGTTCTGGTGAAGATGGGTTTGAAATAAGATGCAAACATGTGGCTTGGAAGGGTGATGCTGCAGAAGCACATTTATTTTGGTCACCTCTCATACTAAGTAGCAAAAATTGGGCAGGTTGGGCAAGACTCAGGCAGTGCGTTGAGAGAATACCTTCTTCACTGGCAAGAGCAGATTTCTCTGCTCATTTAGTCACACTAGTTAGCCCATGCTAACTCCTCTGAGGACCCTGGGTACAGTGAACAAGTGGTGCCTATTCTCCTTCAGTGTCTTGATTTGATTTTCTGCTGCTCTCTAAAATGACCGAGTTCTGAAGCACAGTAATGAAGACAAGAGAAAACTGAAGAATTGAGAGATGTTAAGAGAATTAAGAAATTAATTTCTACAGAAACTTAATGTTGCCCCTAAGATCTACGTAGAAAGGGAATGAATATATTAGTATCTAAGCCCCTGTCATCTTTGTTCTGCACACCACAGCACTGGCAACATAATAATCGTGCATGTGTAATTTGCAAGTATACTGTATGCAGCGGTTATAGGAGGCTGTGAAAACTACATAATAAACTGACATGAGTATTATTATTAAATACATAGCAGCATAAAGAATCTTTCATAAAATGGGTGAGTTCCTGTCTTTTAAATCGTTATTATTTTTTATGTAGTGGAAAAGCCAATGAGAAACAACAGATATGTTGTAAGAAGTACTCAGCAAGGTTCTTCAATGATAATGTCTGCTAACTAATGCCTTTGCTGTCCATGTCCTCATGTCTGCTCCCAGAGGGTATGAAGAGCTGAATCACAAACTTCTTGATTGTGCTTTTGCTGCCAAGGACAGTATTTGCTGCACTGTCCTTCCTTCTGAGGAGAGGGAAACTTCATCTCTGACTTGTTCTTCTTTTGAAGCTCTGAAACAGGCTATTTCCCATGTTCTGGTAAATACGTATGTGCAGCTGAAACCATCTGCCCTTTCCACTCTATGGGAAAATGCACACTTGTTCAAGCTGTCGTGACTCGTGGTCGGATCCAAAAGTGTGTTGTTTCAAGCCTAGCCACCTTGTGATGTGCTCTTCTCCATCAAGGGTGTATTCAGCTCTTCCAAAAGGAAAGCTGTATCTTTTGGGCAGTAGCCCTGCTGCAGAGTCAAGCTTAGCTCAAGCTGTGCTGTCAGTTAAGATTACAAGGTTAAAAATGAGCCTTGATTAATCTGCATTAGCTAGCTCATCTTCTAGAGGTACTGGGTACCTGACACCTTGTGTTCAGTGCATGAAAAAAATGCCAAGAGAATACCAAAACCACATGAGGTGCAGTTAGCCACAAGGGCTCTAACAGACAGCTTCAGCATGCAGGATGCTGTTGCTAGTGACTGTAGAGCCTGTAACAGCATTCCCATATGCATCAAGAAGGTTATTACTCTCATACAGATTGATGCTGACCCTTTGTACTTGGGTTGACCTAAAAATGTCATAAGGGTAATGTTCAGAGCAGTTGCTTAGGCTACTTTGAGTATTCGCATCTGATCAGCAGCAGGAGGAATTTTAAATTATAAAATTATAGGAGGAATTATAAAACGCAGTATAATTACACTGTGATGTTGTGTCCGCACACACTCTGATCAGAGTGTTCACTGTAGTCTTCAGTCTTCAGGGTAGACATTGCTTATTCCAACTGGAAGTCCTGGAGGGAAAGCAAAGAGCTTTCCTCTGAGGACAGAGATCCTCAGCAGCTGAGGAAGGGATGTGCTTGGCAGCAGTCCCAGTACAGGTTGTCAAAGGTGTAGGAAGCCCTCAAGAAATCCGTGGATATGGACAAGTCCTGGATTCATCTGCTATGTTAAATGCTAAATTTAGGTGGGCGGTGCTACAGTTACTTGTCAAGTACAGCTGTAGTTCCCCATCCCCAGCATTCAGAGAGGGCACTCTCTGCCAGTCCACTGGAGGGACCTTCATATAAAACCATTCCGCAAGAAGCATGGTTACCTAGTCCATAATAATAATTACTTCACAGAACTTTTGAGACCAGGGTGGATCTCCAGTGTGGCCTCTGCAGGTAGCGTGTTACTGAAGAGGGTACATTTTGAGAGCAGACTGAGGTGTCTTCCTGCAGCCTGAACGTGGTTGGTCATGGGAGTTGTCATCCCCAGGTTAAAAACTCTGAACCAGGTTTGAATGTGGAAACATGGGATTGTAGATAGAAAAGAGAGACAGAAAATATTCCCTTCTTCTATGCTTGAGGTCCTTACATTGAACTATGTGAAAGAAACAACAGTGAAACTTTTGTGTTGGGTACAGCTCAGTTTAATTGTTGTCTTTCACTGCTGCAGGAGCTTAGAAGCAGAGGAGTTAGTCATCTGAGGGGGCTTAAATGTGGTGTGCATGTGGAGTTTGCATCTGCTTGCCTCTGGAGAGGCCTCAGTATCACCTCCATTGTCAAATGGGGTTGAAGGAAAGAAAAAAGAATGCCAGAACACGAACAGCTATTTTATGTCCATTGTCAAGGGGTTGGGGTTTCTTTACTGCAAACAGATGAAACTGTTCTGCACTCTGTTTTCCATCTGTTTCCTGAGAGAGCTGACAAGTTTTGGTCCAAAAGTGTCTTTTGCTTTTAAGACCTAAAGCAATTAAATGAGTCTTTGAAAGCCTACAAAGAGTCCATCCTTCCATTGTTTATGTTTGTTGTCCCAGGCCTGAGCAGGAGATGAAAACCAGTGTGATGAGCTGCGCAGCTGCCAGAGCAGCGCTGCTGGCTGGTGAAGCCTGTCTTCTATGGCTTGGTGGCAATCAAAGACTGGTAGTAACCAGAATAGAACATGATTTTGTAGTGAGTCTACCCACTAAATATATCAGAATATTTATTTCATTGCTGCATGTTATCTTTGTAAAACTTACCCTGAGCTATAGGAAATGTACCTATAATGCTAGGCTAGTTTTGTTCCAGAAAAGCCTGAGAGTGCTTTGGGATGTTCTGGAGGTTCTTCTGTAATCCTGACCATCACTTGTGCCATGGTTTGCCTGCTCCTAAGTGTGAAATGACTTGTAAGGCCGAGGTGTGGTTGCTGGCGGAGGCTGTGTAAGGGCTTTCCTGGCGCCAGCCACTCAGTCCATGGCAGGGGCGTTTTGAGAAGCAGGAACAGGTCTGTGCTCCTGCAGCAGATCTCTCTGAGCTGTAACCTGAGGCTTCACTAACAAGCTGCCTGAATCTTTCCACACCACATAACTGGGCTCTGAGTTAAGAAGGGTGCAGACAAATTCTGAGCTGGTCAAAGCTGGGGTCACTCCAAGGCCAGAGGGATCATTTTGCAGTCTTGGCTTTTTTTTTTCTTTTTTTTAAGCCTGTGTCCCATTTCTGTTGCCTCCACACATAAAAAAGGAGGTGATGTAGCAGCACTCAAGAGTTGAAGAGTCTTTGGTGTGGCTGAAAGGGAGCTTAGGAGACACAAAAATACTGACCTCTTCACAGAAAACAGAACCCCAGGCTGGTTTGTGTTGGAAGGGACCTTAAAGTTCATCCAGTTCCAGCCCCCTGCCACAGGCAGGAACACATTCCATTAGAGCAGCTTGCTCCAAGCCCTGTGCAGTAATATATTTCTCTTTATGTATTCTTTTAATTTATCACTGTAGGGTTTTGATTGATGACACAGATATTGTTGGGGAAAATTGCATTTTCAAATTCTGCTGCTTGTTTTAGAAAAATAGATGTAGTTCCTTTATGTTGTATGTTTGAAAATATTAATGTGCCATTCCTACTGTGCAGCTGGCTGCATATAGTGAATTTTGAAGTGGTCACTGTTGAGAGATGGTCCCTATAGAGGTTGAATTACCATTTTGGCAATGTAGTACATGTAATGCAGAACATCGGTGTCCACTGAAGTTTCCAAGTGATGCTTTTTGGATGTAAATTTCTTGTGTTAACTGGAATGTTTTCTTTCCACTGTTGCCACTTTGCAGTTTCACCAGTGATAATTAAAGAGTGGGCTGCTTACAAAGGAAAGTCTCCTCAAACCCCTGAGCTGGTGGAAGCACTCGCATTCAGGGAATGGACCTGTCCCAACCTGAAGAAGCTGTGGCTGGGAAAAGCAGTGGAAGACAAGAACCGAAGAATGAGGGCGTTTTTGGCCTGTATGAGATCAGATACACCAGCAATGCTCAATCCAACTAATGTGCCCACTCATCTTATGGTGCTCTGTTGTGTACTAAGGTCAGTGTTACATTAAGGTAAAGCAGAATGCAGGAAGGGTCATCTCTCTGACCTACTTAATTTTGTATTAAACCATGAATATAGAAAGTATTCATAATTGCAACATCAGTAGGAGAAGAGGTTTGCTTTGGTTTTAGAACGTTGCTGCTGTGAGTCTTTAAAGAATGCTGTGTGCTCAACGTTTGGTGTTTCAGTCTCTAGAGGACTGAAGGGAGGAGGAAAAAAAGCCTGGGTTGCAAAGAGGCCCCTGTAGCACTTGTAGTAGTTTACCCTTACTTGAGGCTTCAGCTACTAAAAAATAACTTTTGGTGTCTCAGAGGCTGTGTTGGTGAAGTTGTAAAGCAAAAGAGAGAGTTCTTAGAGAACAGATTTCTTGGAGAACAGCTGCCTAGCAGCTTATCCAGATGCCAAGTTCACAGGGATGCTACTTTGCCTATGGTGTGTTGGATTCCATGTGTAAGAATTGTTCCTCTGCTTGAGATGATGATAAGCAACAGTTGAAGTATTAATTCTGTAGTTCAGCTTTTCAAAGGGAAAGTCACAAGGTCCAAAATATTCTTTGATTCTCAGATAGAAAATAGACAGGCATTGAGAGATGCTTATGTTTTTGGAAAGGGATTGTTATTTCCATACAACTAGCTTATAAATCTGGCAGAATCTAAGTTTAGCATGTTGCACATGGAAAAACTTCAAGCCATTTTTTGAAAATGATAAATGTATATGTCTTCAGTTCTGTGGAATTTTGTCTCGCCTTTTCAGCACTAAAAATCCTTCTTTTTCTCCTTATAGAATAGAAAGGATACCAAAATAGTCTAATGGGTATCTTAAAGCAGAGCTCCTCATTTCATTTGCACAGCATGTTTCTCTCCTGTGACATGTGGCATATATAAATTGTTGGTTTTGTAAAGACCATTAATCTTTCTATAACTTTATTTTTAGAATCCACTTATGTTTTAAATTCTGGTTTGGTGGCCTGTCCTTCCCTTTCTCCCCCAGAAGCAGGGTTTGCAAACCGATCCACAGTCAGTAGCTCTTCCATATGGATTTAAACAAATTCAAACTTCCAATCTATTTAGTGTTTAGGTCTTTTGAACTATTCAAGTCTAAACAGCAAGAAAGATGTTTTATTGTTGCATTCTTATGATTTCTGATCCTATTGAAGGAAGCTTCTGAGTAATTCTGGGCTTCCTCTGTAGGTATATGGTACAGTGGCCGGGGGTGCGTATACTTCGTCGCCAGGAACTTGATGCTTTTCTTGCCCAAGCATTGTCTCCAAAGCTCTATGAACCTGACCAGCTTCAGGAACTCAAGGTAATTCCGAACTATATAAGAGATTTCTTCCCAGTTGATCCATACTGTTAACTCTAGTGGGTGATGTGTATATGACTGTCTTGCTAAAAGCCTTGCATAATTACCGATACTTTCCAAAATATTAGTCTTAGTATTTTAAAGTGTTGCAGAGATTGATAACTGATTCTGCTTCACTGCTTGGGTAAGTAACTAAAACCTTAAATGTACTCTATACTGCAAAGCCTTTTCTCACAATTCTTAAGTAATTCTCTCTTGAAAGCTGGAAATAAATGTGCTTCCACTGAAAAGATAGAAAAGAAAAAGAAAAGATTTATTCCTTGTGTGGCTGTTTATAAATGCTAACCTGGGACATTTTTCATGATTCAGCATTCAAAAGATTTTTGCAGCTAAGTGTAAAAATGGAGAGAGACTTGCATGATCTTCAATGGAAAAATGCAGGAGAGAAAAAAAGGCAAACCGTTTATTAATACAGAATCATGGAATTATTTTGAGGACTTTAAAAGTTAAGATGTCAAAGTTTCTACTATTTCTAATACAGTAGTATTACGTGAAGTAAATACTGCTAGGTAATCAAGAGAGTTGTGTAGTGTGGTGTCCTTATTGCAAATGCAGAATGCCTGTCAATCTGTGCAGCAGCATCTTATTCTGGGGGATTTCTCTGTTCAGCCTTCATATGCTTACAGTGAAATTTCCTCCGCTAGCCTTTGAGCTAAAATATACATGATTTGATTTTTGTTTTTACCTTGTTTGCTTTTTGGAATTTGTTCAGAACCTGCTATGAAGTTCTCTGAATAAAATGGTAGAGCTTAGTCCTTATTTTCTATTTAATCAGACATTTCTCTGAGTGGAAATAATTTTAGATACTTCTTTCTACATAAAGTATATTAAACCAAATAATTTGATATGTGGAAGCTGTGGGATGTATTAGGATGTGTAGGGAATGCACAACAGGAAGTGATGCATCTTCTGCCTGCTTTGATGATCAACATGGTGAGATGCTGATTGCACCTTCATCAGGCAGCCGCATGTTGAAGAAGTCATTTCAGACTGGCTTTCAGGTCAGAGTGCATTTTAGATTGGATTCAAGTCAGGAAGGTCTGCTCCAGGCAGTACCTGGATACGTGCTGTCGTTAGATCAGCAAGAAGCAGGTACTGGTTTCTCAAGTTTGTTCGTATTCATGGGTGCACGCTGCAGAAGGGCACGGGCAAAAGCAGTGAGAAACTGTGATGAAGCTTGCACAGATTTCAGCTGTTAGGCTTTTCTAAGGAATATTTTGCCACTGATGCCACATCTGTAAGAGCATTCTCAAAGCCAGCAAGTGACTATTTCTCTTCTGTGAGTGATGAGCACAATCAGGAATGCATGTAGCATCTTGGCAAGGTTCTGTCTATAAAACATCTATCTATAAATCATAGAATGATGGAATGGTTTGGGTTGGAAGGGACCTTAAAGCTCATCCAGTTCTAACCCGCTGGCATGGGCAGGGACACCTTCCACTAGAGCAGGTTGCTCCAAGCCCTGTCCAACCTAGCCTAGAACGCTGCCAGTTTGGACACCCCTATTGCCAGAGTATCAGCACCCTCACAGGGAAGAACTTCTGCCTAAGAGCTCATCTCAGTCTCCCCTCTGACAGGTTAAAGCCATTCCGCTTGTCCTGTCCCTATAGGCCCTTGTCCAAACTCCCTCTCCAGGTTTCTTCTAAGCCTATAAACCAAATCTGTCTGCTCATAGAAACCCAGCACTTAGCCATAGAAGTACTAATAAACGTAAGCGGAAGAAAACAACTGAATCCATTTCAGAATCTTATTTGAACTTGTCATACAGCAAGGAGAGAATTCACATGTTAGCAACCATAATGGCAGAGCTAGCAGAACAAAATCCTCATTCCGTATATGAAAGAATGAATGTCAACAGCAAAAATAATAAATAAAACCCAACAGGAAGACATTTATTTGGCCTTCCCTCATTGCTGAGAAAGATTTGAAGAAACACAGGATAGACAGCTGTAATGAACACCTGATGAGTTCATGCGACACCGCTTGTTTGCGCTTAGTACTGCATAGCTGCTGACATGGATTCGAAGCCTATTAGGCTCCTGAAAACAGCATTTTTAAGGACTCATTGGGGCTTATTCCTTAAAAGCAGCCTAAACGTAGATCCTGTCCATCAAGAGAATCATTCATGTGTTTGCTGGAACTGCTTTTCAAGGTATTTACTAGATATGAGTGCTGGAAGCCCTACGTGCTTACTGGGTCTTTCAGAACCCCGCAGATCCTGGTCCAAAGGTGACGAGCATTGTTTGCATGGAGAGCAGTACTTTGTCTTCATGAAAGGATGTGGCCAGCATCTGCCAAAGGAGTGAGTTATCGTGTATATTCAGAAGAAATGTACGTAGCTGATCTGAGGTAACAAACGTTGAACTTGGTGGAGTATAGCAAAGAGCCTTGTAAAGTCTGATGGGAGCCAAGAGAGCATGGTTCAAGATTCCAAGCCCTCCTGAAGTTCAGTAGTTGTACCTGTGGGTGTAGGTGGAAATTCACGTGACATTTGTAGGCAAGGCTTTTGTAGGATGCATCAAAGAACAGTAGTGTATCAACCACTGACTCTTCAGTGTCCATATTCAAAACACAACACAACAAACATCATCTAGGGGTGGAGATATGGCAGAGGTTATCCAGAGTTATCAAAGTTTTGCCTATCTTAAGATACGATGCAGAGGAGGAAACCCGACTGTGAGCACTGCTTAGAGATCTGAGAAAGAAATTCCCAGAGAAAATACTTCTTTCATTCCAACACAAAATGAAGGTCAGAGACAAGGCAAGTGATAAACAGCACACACTGGATTGTTGTTTAACAGAAATTGTTCTCCAAGTTTTATTTTGAAATCCTACATAAAGAGTCATGGATCATTTCCATAATATATGTTGGTTAGCTGAAAGATGCAATGTTTCATACAGTGTTGTTAGTGTATTCATATGAAGCAGCTGCTGCTGCTTTTTTTGTTGAAGTCAGACAGAAAGAGCATCTAAGTTTGAGCCCACCTGCCTATCTGCAAATCTGTCTGGATAGTCTTATGGATCTTAAAGGTTGCTTATGCATATGGAAGGTAACATAGTTTAACTTTAAAATTTAATACCAAGGTCTTGAAAATGCTCCCAAGAAAAGGCTGATATTTTCAGGAGTATTTTAGAGGACACCAGTAGTGATATTTTCTTATACCAGAGCTAAAAATATATTTGCTGCAAGCAAATCCTTTTTGCTTCCACCACCAGCTATTACTGTTTAATTCTACCTTTGTATATCTACCCTGCATCCTAAATAAAGTTGTTGTATGCATGAAAATTACTTCATTTATGAGAGATGTCAAATCTTGAATGAAGGTAATAGAAAATCCATTATAAAGGACTCGGAACTATGCTACATGGGAAGAAAAATGGAATGCAAACATGGAGCTCCTTCCTGACACTTCCTGCAGAAAATCTCATAAGCACAATGTTATTTGCAGTAAATTTTTTAATGACATTTTCTACTGATATTTTCCTGTAAGTGTCTTTGAAGCTTTTCCGTGCTGTAACATGCTTTGGAATTGTGTGGAAAACTCTGTACTGCAGATAGATCAATGATCTTAGTGCAGCTAAAGTATGCTTCTTGCATGGGTTAGACGCCACAGGCCAGAAATGAAACATGAGTATCTAATTAAATCACTGACTTCTTATAATGAATGTATTAAATCATTAGAATATTGGAAATAATTTCCTGTGGGTTGTTTTTCGATTGTTTGGGGTTTTTTGGTGGGTTTTGTTTTGTTTGTTTTTTTTTTGAGAAAATAGAGGGGTTTGGGTTTCTCTCACACTGGGTACACAGATGGGAATACCAGCCTTTCTGAGCATTGCAGTTGTGCATGTACAGGCAGTAGATTCTGGTACATTCCTCTAGTCCAGTTGGCAATTACACGTGAAAAGTTCGGAGGACCTTTTAAAATCCCTCTGCTTTCAAGTGTTTTGAAAATAATGTAACTGTTGGAATAACTCTAAATCCATCTCACTATGATCTTACTGCATTCTTTGAACAGATTGAGAATCTCGACCCACGAGGAATTCAGCTGTCTGCTCTATTTATGAGCGGGGTCGATATGGCACTTTTTGCAAACGATGCTTGTGGACAGCCAATTCCATGGGAGCACTGCTGTCCGTGGATGTATTTTGATGGAAAATTATTCCAGACCAAGCTCATAAAAGCAAGCCGGGAGAAAGTTCCGCTCATTGACCTCTGTGATGGTCAGGTGGGTACATTTAGAAGCAGGACAGTATCAAGTGTGTCACATTTTCAGAAGTGTTAGATGTGGTTGATACGTCATTGCTTTATGTGTCATCTCTACTTTTCTTAGAATCCCAGACTGGTTTGTGTGGGAAGGGACCTTAAAGCTCATCCCACTAGACCAGGTTGCTCTAAGCCCTATTCAACCTGGCCTTCAGGGTTAACACCTATTTCTCTTTTAAAAGTAAAATAGGTGTTAAGCACCATCCCATTCAAGAGAAATAGGAGGTGTATGGCTAATAGGTATTTTTCAGCTCTGTTGTTTACTCTTCTTCTATCTCCTGTTGACAATTGAGATGGTATTTTGGTAGATTTAGAAAAAGTAAACTGACATAAACTTTAATTTCATGATTTCCTCTCTGGAGACTGAAGAAGTTCAATGCGATTGTGATGTAATGAGCCACTGAGCTGCCAACTCTCTCTGCTCATTTGTTTAAGCACTGTCTTTCTGGGTCAAGCCAGCAGGACTATCACAAAGGACTACACTGCAGTGGTTTTACAGTGAAAGGAGATTTGTGATTCCTAACTTACTTCACAGAGTGTGAAGTTATTCTTATGGTCCCCTTTTCACATTTCTTATGGCCATCTTAAAATACAAATGAATTAGTTCTTTGTCGAATCCTAATCGTGCAAAGTTATATCTAACTGTAGAACCAAGAAACTGATAAAAAACAACAGTTTACTGAATTACCTAAATATTTTTTATTTATTTTACTTTTCGGGAGGTATAAAATCTTAACAAAACTTCTTGTTTCTAACTCAAATAAAGTGATCATAGATGAAATATCCATGATGGCTGTGACCCTTCACAGGCTTGTCAGCCTCCAGGTGTACTTCAGCCTGTTCACAAAGACCGGTTTGGCATTCCAGCTTTATGATAATTGTGCTGCTTAAAGTGTTGAATTAAGTTTTCAGAAGACTATAGACAGAATTTTCTCAGTTCCTTTCTGGAAACCCCTTTTTAACCTGTAAACTCTTTTTGTGTTACTGACTTCTAAACAGTCTCTGTATTTAGACTCGCTACAAATACATAAAGATTTTCTTGTGAACAGTTTGAAAATCATTGAAATATTAGTGGGTATGCAAGACAGATTATTGTCATTTTCTAGCTAGCTTTGTGGAAGCTGTTAGTAGTTATCTACTCTTCCATTCTTTTACTTTTTTCTTTGAATTTGTTATGTAAATGTAGCTTTATACAACTGAAATAAGAATTTTAATATCTCTTTGTGACCTCTTTATTCCTAGGCTGAGCAGGCAGCCAAGGTTGAAAAGATGCGTCAGAGCATCCTAGAAGGATTAAATTTCTCCAGGCAGAACCATCCTCTCCCTTTCCCACCTCCACCTGCCATGCCTTTCTATCCAGCTTCTATGTATCCTCGACACTTTGGGCCAGTCCCACCACCTCAGGGCAGGGGGAGAGGCTTTGCTGGTAAGTGATTGACAGCAATGCAGAGCATGTGGGTGTGAAGCATTACCTTGTCTTTCACATTCCCAAAACTAGGAACTGATTTGCCTGTTCAATTTCATAGGAAAACTACATAAAAGCAGGTGGTTGGTGTGTGTTGTCACGTGTCAATCACTGTATTTTGTTGTTACTTTTATTAGCCATAGCCTAGTAATATGGGATGTTTTGTATTGCTGAGTATTTCCATCAGGATTTTTAGTAACTCTGCCAGATCAAAATATTTTTACGTCTGTTGCATAAAATGGAAAAAAGAGAAATGGATCAACACTGGATAATATGAAAAGGTTCTTATTTGCACTGTATGTTGTTTCAAAATGTCTACATTTATAAATATTAAGAATGCCTAAATCCATGGATACTGTTTAACAGGGCTGACGACAACCTTTCCTCCTCCCCACCCCTCTGCGTTTTGCTACAGTTGTTTAACCATTGGCACCCTTGAGTGTAAATGCTGATACAACCATTCCAGGCTGTTTCTTGAAGCATTCCCTTTCTCAAAATCTCCCTGGTACCGAGGCCCATAGGTGAATTGATACTGGACATTTGGAGTAAGGCATGCTTGGGGTGCCACAACTGTAGCCATCAGACCTCATCACCAAAAAATTGTCACAAGCCTTTACAGTGTTTATTATGCCATAGAAGTCGGTATTCACATTCCAAACCCAGACTGAAGGCCTGGTCTTTGCATAAGAGACCCCATGCTCGCTAGGGCAGCAGGACACCTTTGGCCAGGGCTCCCTGGGCTTGCTCTCATGCAGCATCACCTGCAGGCGCGCAGCCCTCCCCACTGACTCCAGAAGGGTGGAAGGAGGCAGCAGCGTCTCTGCTCATGGCCTTCCCGGATGCCTTTGCCCCCTCACAGATTTTCCCCTGTCTTTCTTTACCCTGGGTCTAACAGGAGTCTATGGCTTTGGAGGCCCTTATGGGGAAACAGTAGCCACAGGCGCTTACCGGGCCTTCCGGGTGGCAACAGCGGCAGGACACTCCGGAGCCTTCTCTGGCAATGACAGCAACAGGACTAGCAAGTTTCAGGGCGGTAATTATACCCAAAACCCTTTTCTTAGAGCTTCTGGCAACAGCTTCCTTCACTTTACGGTTTGGTCTGAGGCTTTCCTACTGACTGCTGGTCTCCCTTCCTCCCTAACTCTCAGCTGTCCCTCTAGAATCTGCCCGGGCTGCTGTCCACTCTGCTCTCCCAGATCCCTGCCGCAAATCCCCTCAGCACCAGCCTCTCCCATGCCTAGAAACCCTCCTCCCAGCACAGGGTAGCTGCAAAACCCACCAGGACCCTCTGTCTTGAGGGTGAGATCTGTCATCAGCTGAACTTTGCTTGACTGTATCATAGAATCAGCTAGGTTGGAAAAGACCTTTAAAATCAAGTCCAGCCATTCACCAGTTACTTTCTAAAACTGGGGGCAGTTGAGCTCTTTGCAAAAACAACCCAAAGTAGAAATGACTGACTGCACTGTTACTGCTGACCCTGCCACTCTTCTGCCATCAGTGTCGGCATGGACACGGGTGTGAGATTCACTTACCTGCCTCTATGCCCATTACTTGTCTCCTGTACAAGGTGGGACAGTGGAAACCTGTTAATTCTAGCATTCCAGTCCTGAATGGGGTAAAACTTTTCCATGTGTTTAGCTGTTTCTTTCTGGCCTCTGAGCTTTTATCCTTAGAGTGGTCATACCTCTAACGCTTAATCATGTGAATAACTTTGCCCCTGTAGACAATGTGCATCTGAAGTTGAAACACTTGTTCAGGGCAATACAAACCTTTTTGAGTTTAACCAGTAGCTTAGTTCCCAGCGTATTAACGTTTGATGACTAATCACGGCTGCATAGACACTGTGTTTTGTAACCCTTTCAGTGCTGATGGTCTTACCAGTAACATCTGGCTCAGTTGCACTTACCTGAGTTTCTTGAACTACATTTTATGCCCTACAATTGACTTTTAAAGGCAAAACACTGGTATGAAGATACAAGCAACTTGACTAGAAGATACATTTGTATTTTAGACAATTGCTTTTGTGGTAGGGGGAGGATGAACCTACCTTTTACACCCAGATAGTTTAAATGCTGTATTTTCATAACAACTTAGTACAGATAACTCTGCCTAGTAAGTTGTTTCTAGCCATTATAATCTGCATGTCTTATGCTGATACTTGGTATTCACTAAAAAGTGCCTTTAAACCTGCAAAAGTTACTTCTTCATTAGGAATGCAAGAAAGGAGTAATCTTCAGATAGCTCATAAAATTCCACTTCAGTTCCTTAATGCTTATCTAAAGTACATTTTTAATTACTGAAACTGAAGTGTAAGATCACTTTTCTTTTCAGAATTAGTATAAAGGGGGGGATAAGAAAGACTCTTGGAGTTATATTACTTCTGAAAGACCATAAAAAGAGTATTTATCTCCCAATTTCAACAGAAGAAACTGTACAAGAGATAAAATCTGGGCAAAGCAGTTTTTCATTCATTCCTAACTTTAATGTTATGATTGTGAAGATCAAGGTTTGGTTTTGCTTTTATGTGCAGGAGTCCAACCTATTCCTTCTCAGGGAGGGAAACTTGAAATTGCCGGCACTGTGGTCGGCCATTGGGCTGGAAGCAGACGTGGACGAGGGGGTAGAGGGCCATTTCCTCTGCAGGTTGTTTCTGTGGGAGGACCAGCCAGAGGGTAAGTGCAGTCTTCTACCTTCCAGTTATCACTGAATGAGCCAGGGGGTGGTGTGGGGGGGTGGTGTGAGGGGGGAATAAAACAGGGAAAAGTTGGGGGCATTCGAAATCGCATGCAACACATTTTAGACCACATTAGGCAAATTATACCCACAGAATATTCAAGAAAATCATTTATATCACTTTTAAGATGTTTTTTAATGAGTTATTCAGATGAATATAAGCATTTTTATGTGCAAATAAAATTCATACTCTGATGTATAGGTATAGACATATATAGATAGGTACACACACACACTAGATTGTGTTTGTGAGGTGGGCTGGTGCCAACCTTAACAAAGTTCAACCATGACAAGTGCAAGGTCCTACACCCGGGTCGGGGCAGTCCCAGGCACAGCTACAGGTTGGGCAGCAAAGAGATTCAGAGCAGGCCTGTGGAGAAAGACTTGGGGGTGTTGGTCGATGAGAAAATGAACATGAGCCGACTTCAGTGTGCGCTCGCAGCCCAGAAAGCAACCGTATCCTGGGCTGCATCAAAAGGAGCGTGACCAGCAGGTCGAAGGAGGTGATCCTGCCCCTCTGCTCTGCTCTCGTGAGACCTCACCTGGAGCATTGTGTGCAGTTCTGGTGTCCTCAACAGAAAAAGGACATGGAACTGTTGGAACAAGTCCAGAGGAGGCCACGAGGATGATCAGGGGACTGGAGCGCCTCCCGTATGAAGACAGGCTGAGAAAGTTGGGGCTGTTCAGCCTGGAGAAGAGAAGGCTGCGTGGAGACCTCATAGCAGCCTTCCAGTATCTGAAGGGGGCCTATAGGGATGCTGGGGAGGGACTCTTCATTAGGGACTGTAGTGACAGGACAAGGGGTAACGGGTTAAAACTTAAACAGGGGAAGTTTAGATTGGATACAGGGCAGAAGTTCTTTACTGTAAGGGTTGTGAGGCACTGGAATGGGTTGCCCAGGGAAGCTGTGAATGCTCCATCCCTGGCAGTGTTCAAGGCCAGGTTGGACAGAGCCTTGGGTTAGGAGGTTTAGTGTGAGGTTTCCCTGCCCATGGCTGGGAGGTTGGATCTTGGTGATCTTAAGGTCCTTTCCAACCCTAACTATTCTATGATTCAATGAGGAAATTACTTGGGAGGTTTCTCTTACATGAAATCAGTAAATACATTATACCCCATCAAAACTGTCATAGCACTCCCATTACTTTCTTTCTCCCGGTAGATCATTTATTAAGGTTTATTCTGAACATTTTTAAGGACTTCATTATGTAATTCTCCTGTGCAGCAGAAAACACCTGAAGGACATTTCAAGGTTTAATAGTTCTCTGCTACAGTCATGATGGTAGATGTGCTTAAAAGAATATTTTATTTCTTCAGCTCTTCCACTTGATTTCACTACAGCTGAAATTACAGGTACACAGTACTTCTGAAAAACAAATACTTTGTTATAAACATATCTAGTCCTTTCCTTTTAAGTTTATATTTTTTCCATAGGCATAATTGTTCCGTGCCTTACAGAGCTGTCTTACCATCTTTAATTAAGGTTATATATATTGGAGGAGACCATCCCAAAGTAATGTGATTTATACATTGTGTCTGTCTTTAAAGATATTCAAGGAATAAAGTAGGTGTATTTATACCATCTTGAGCTAGGAAGCAGCAGTCTGAAAGAGTAAGTCTGAGCAGTACGAATTCCTCTCTATCCATTAATTTAATCAAATGTGCTCTATGAAGCTCAAGTCAAAAGAACTGTTGGAATACCTGTCTGGTTGGACTGAGGGAGGAGATGCTTGGATGTTAAGCTCTGGGAGAATGGGAGCACAGGAAGAAGTGAGAGCTGCTGGTGTGGGGAAGGGAAGAGGCAAGAACAGCAGGAACAAAGATTTAAGAGGTTCTGCAGCAGCAAAAAGCATTGATGTAAGAGCAGAGCTGACACTCTGAGGGGAGCAAATTTAGGTAGGAACATTTTATTCTTAGAATGAAATTCAGCTGCCATAACATAAACATCTAGTGTTGGTTTAGATGCTTCAGACAGCTGTCAGCTAGCCATGCTGATCCATGGGACACCTCTGCTCTTCCAGAGCCACAGGAGGAGAGCCAGGGGCATAAGCTGAGGTGTGTGATGAGGCACCAGGCTCCTTTGGGCATTGTAATCTTACTCCTCAGTTTCAGTGGAAGAAATAACATTTTTTTTACAATTTAGGTTAGTGTGTGCTGATAACTTCTGTTTTTCATGAAGATGCATGAACAGAAGAATCTGGCTTACTATAGAGCTGCCTCTCTCCAGTGAAATGCATTGGCTGCAGTAGTGTTTGTGGAAAATGGGTAATTCACAATGCTCAGGCTGGTGTCTGACTGAGGTGTGCTGAGTGATGAGCTGGAGACACCTTCAGGCTCAGAGCTGGCTCACATTTGTACATACCATTGGCTTCCTCCACGGAGTAGCAGTTCTTCCATTTTTTTGAAGAAGCAAATACATGAATATATGCAAAGCATCAGTAGCTAGGAACTAACAAGTCCTAAATTGAGAGCCCTCCTTACTTAGGAAGCAGTCAAATCACTGAGTTACAGGTTACTGCTCCTGCAATTACCTTTCCAACAGAGAAATACTATTCTCCAATATTAGCTTTCGAGTTAGAGGAAATATGTTGGAGGTACTGTCTTTGGACCCAGTTAGGTTTGGGTGCAAGTTGTCACCTCAAAAAGACAGAAAAGCTGTCAATGCCAGATCTTTTCTCCACCAAATAGTAATTTCTTTGCATGTAGAGTTACTATATTTGTCAAAGACAGAAAAACTACTGCAGGCAGCTTCTCTCTTTGTTGTGTGAGTTGATACTGAAGATAAAACCTAGTAGGAAAACACTGATGTTATTGTCCTGTCTAAAGACAGGCATTCTGAATATTAGATCTGTCTTGGCAGATGCTGTGTCCTAGTGAAGAACAGTACTGGGAAAAAGTTTATCATGTGGTCCTTGCGCTGCTGTCTTGGGTTTTGTCTAGTTTAGCAGAGGGCATCACCTCAGGCTTGTTTACACCATTGTCTCATGCAGCACTGAGCTTGGGTGGTGTTGTTACTGTGTAAAATTATCCCAGGCACTTTTTATTGGCTTCAATCCATCAATTTATTTAGTGTGATCTTCTCAGTTGGAAAAATCTTGATCTTACTCAGCTCCTTGAAGGGCACATTTCCACCTTGTAGAAACATGGCAGATGGGATAGGTAAGCCCTGTTACAGTCGTCGGAAAGAATGTAGTGAGTTACTCCCATAGAAAATTCAGCTCTTTTCCTCTTTATTCTTTGCCGTTGCTTTTAAATCCAGTCTTTAATTTTCTGTTGCTCAATGTGGGAATTTCCAGCGTGTGTGAAAGGACTTGCATGGCTCAGAGCCCTGCTAGGTCAGGTCAGCAGAACGTAGGTTTGGCAGCACAGCAGCAGAGGAAGTAGGAGCACTGCCGACAGGATTTGGAGCAAAAGAGAGGAAACTTGTGTTTCTAGGAGAGAAAACAAAAAGAATCCTGAGGTGAGAAGCAGTCCTTAACATAATGATAAGGAATTTGAGGGTTTGCAATTGATGGCATTAAAATAGTGTTAGCTGAGTGAAAGTTGGTTTTGATCTAATGTAATCTTTATTGAATCAAATAAAAAAGCCAGCCTCTAATGTGTCCTGGTTGGAAGCCTCTGTTTGAAAGCATCCAAACTTGATAAATTGATACATGTCAGATATGGCTGAAGCCTCAATTTTTCCCTCAGGTTCTAGGATAATTTCATATTCTCGCATCAAAACTGAAGCAGTTTTGTATTTTGCCCTCCATTCTTCTATCCGATTCCATCTGTCTAGCATGTTTATACATGGGAAGTGTTACTAAATGGGAGAAATGGCCTTATAAGTGGTTCAAATTGCTCATGTCTGGTTTTAAGGTGAAAGTATTTTGAGCTCTGTTTCTAAAGCACTGTAAGGGTAATTTGACACTTTGGGAATGTTTCTGCAAAGCTGGAAAATACTTATTTGTTTTCTAGAAGTGAAATATAGAAATAGTAGTTTTATTGCTACAAAAGCAAAAGGCTTGTTAGGTTTCATAGGCTTGCAAGCAGTGGAACCCTGTAATTCTGAATTAGTCATATTGATGCTTTAAATGTTAGTCACTAAGACAGTAAAGCTAGGGGAAAAAATCTTCCAGCAGAATAAAATTTAAATTAGTTTTAAACAAAGCTGATGTGTCTTTTTCTTTCTTCCTTTTTCTCACGACTTACAGGCGTCCTAGAGGAGTTATTTCCACTCCAGTGATAAGAACTTTTGGAAGAGGCGGAAGGTACTATGGGAGAGGTTATAAAAGCCAGGGAGCAATTCAGGTAATAAAGCCATGTGCCTGACTTCAGAACACTCTAGTTTACAGGCTAGTATGGTGTGGACTTCCAGACCAGCTAATATTGACAAGCACAACTTGAAAAGATAGTGTGTTTCTGACAAGGATCTTGCCTACGTTTTGAAGCTGTAAGCTGCATGACCAGTGATGGAGGACAGGCTAGTGTTGCATCTCAGTTATAAGCTAACTTTGGTTATAAAGACAGACATGGAAAAATGTGTTTTGATGCAAAAGTTGTGCCTCCACAGCTCTAACCAGCCCTGGGAGTAGAAGAGAATTTAGAAAAACGGGAGAAAAACAGAGGTGAAACATATGAGCCATTTCTCTTCCTGCCCCCACTCTTCCCAGGGTTTTTTTTTCTGGAACCGTGGTCCAGCCTCATGAAGAAGAACTACTAGGGGGTAGAAAGGTCTTTGCAGCTGCATGGCTCCAAATATAAGAACTTACTCTAGACTCCTAGGAAATAACAGAGCAGTTTTTGCCCCCACGAGCACATGGGTTTATTTTCAGTGACAATGTATGAAGCCTCTGTGGATCATGGTTTTTGTCTTTTCCATAGATCCTTTAAATATAGCTGAAGCAAACTGCTGTTCTGTGTTAAATGCCAGTTACTTCAGGGTTATGTTTTCCTCTCTTTTCCATTGTTCCTGCTGCTGAGCAGTTTTGAATGTTGATGCAAGTCCCAATGGACTCAATGTATGAGTGGGTAGTAAATAGGTAGAGATTTTGACAGTATCATATGGATGTGCAATTTGTCACAGAGACATTAGGATATAAGAGGAGGGAAGTGTTTGCAGGTATTCAGACAGTAAAAGAGGGAATGTTGTCCAGTGGATAAAGAAGCGCAACTACTGACTTAAAGTAAAACTTGTTATGGTCTAAGTGTAAAAATTCAAATACTTCTCTTCCTTGTTAATTTTCTATGTACGCAGATTATATACATCTACAAATGTATCTATGTATTTGAAGCTTTACTTCTTTTACTTTAAATAGAAGAGAAACCACTACATAAATTATATAGTATCTAAGTCCAAGTACCTTAACCTATGAAACAGAGGAAGCCCTAGAAAGGAGATCCCAAATACTCTGGGTTCACTACAGGTTTATATATATAAATGTAGTTCAGATAGTATCCGTAGGTTGATGTTATACAGTCTCAACAGACAGTCAAGAAGTTTGGGTATTCACATTTTTATTAATGATAGGTAAATACTTGTGATCACAAGGCTCTGGGTCTAAACTGTGCCTGTGATAGAAGAAAGAAAAATGACATTTTGTGTTGACTGGTCCTGAGCTTCATTGGATTTTAGTCATCAAGTCACTATACTCTAGTGTAATGTCCTTTTTACAGGAGGAGAAAAAAGGTGAATTAAAATGCATGTGGCAGGGAGGACTTGGGAAACCTAATACACAACAAGTAGATTTTGATACCCAGTTAAGACTAACGGGCAGCAGTCACCTGACTGTCACACAGGCCAGGCATTAGGGACTGAGTGCCTGTGCAGGGCCAGATTCATACACATGAACCTACACCGAAAGCCTCCCCGTGGTGGCTTTGCTGACACTCATTATGAGGTACAAAGAAAGGTTGGAGAATGTGACAGAAATAAGCATTTTGTCTTTATCAGACATAAGAGATGCTACTTTTTATGAGATGAGACCTTTCACTCTTGATCCAGAAAGAAACAAAACTATGTATCTAATCTAAATCTCAGTAAAGCCCAGAAAGAAGTTCATTTACATATATGTGATGAGCATTCATTGTCCTCCATATGCCAGTCATACACCTATGCAATGTTACTGCATTTTTTGTGGTTTTCTGGGTAACAAGGGTTGTGGTCCTGATGCAGCAGCAGTTCTTAGATCTTATTCACTATAAAATCATTCAGCAATTCAAGAAAGTGCTAACTGTGCTGTTTCTAGTAGGTAAAAATGAAGATGATTACACTATGAAACTTTGCTATTGTTTAAGGTGTATAAGATGTTCATATTCTAAGCCATTTCTTAGCACTTGACTTTGTTAACAGCGTGACAGATAAGTTTGTTGCTTCTGAGCAGCCCAGCCTACTTATCTTGCTGTGTTGTTTAAAGCCTGTTACGTTTCTGGAACGCTAAGATTTGTTGTTGCAGATGTTTAAAACCTAAACACATGTTCTAATGCTGCATAAATCTGGTTTTTATTGGTATACTCAGTCTTGTAAGATTCTACTATATGCTTTTCATGTGAAGTGACTTCCCTCACCTCAGAAGCATATAGACCAGTACAGGTAATACTGCATGGTACTTCTGGACTTCAAAGAATGTCTGAAAAAAGTTTTGGTTTGTATTTGAATAACATGTAATCATATAATTAAATTATAATGTATATGAACCAAGAAGCAGAGTTAAGCTGTATATTGATTCTCAGTTTGGGTGTTTCCAGACATTTATGTAGCTCTTACATTGGGAAATAACTGCAGCATCCAAGTTAGAAAGGGCTTTCTACCACAGGAGCATCTCAGGGCACAGCCAGAGGGGAAGCTCCCTCCTCATCTGCGCTGTGCTGTTCGTTTGGAACGCCTCTTCTTATTTCAGCAGTCCCTAATACTGGTATTGGCTTGTGATACTGTGCACACTGCATGCTGCCTATTGCTAGTGTCATTGTAACAGATTGTGAATCTCCAGCAGTGGTTCTCCAGTAATTTTCTTCTTTTTTTAAAAAATAGGGCAAACCTCCTTATGCTGCTTCAGCAGAAGAAGTAGCCAAAGAACTTAAGTCAAAAACAGAGGAATCTAAATCCTCAATTGTGTCTTCAGATGGATCCCTGGCTGAAAATGGAGTTGTGAATGAGGAAAAACCAGCTTCCCAGATGAATGGGAATACAGGAGACATCAGGGCTTCCAATCAGTCTGAAAGTGCCTTGAGTAATGACTCTAAAATGTGCAATACAAATCCTCACTTAAATGCACTAAATGCAGACAGTGTTTGCCATAAAGATGATACTCTTGAGGCCACTGTCTTAAAAAAAGAAGAGTAAACTTATTTTTTATAGAGGGTGAAGGATGTTGGGAAGGGTCAGGATTAGGAATATCTGGAAAGAAAGAGAGCCTACAGTTACGTACATTTTTTCCTTTCCGTAAGAGAAAAATGAGGACTTTGGAAATTCGGATCCCTCTTTGATGTCAGAGATTTAAACAACACATTTTTAGTTTTAACCAGTTGTAGTCAAAATGCTACAATAAAACAAAAAAAGGAAGAGAATGAAGAGCATTTGACTCCCGCACTTAAAATGAAGTATACATAAAGTTTAAACTGGTTATGACAAAAGCTTGTAGTTTTGTTTTTTGAAATATAAAGAAAACAAATTTTGGCAGTCTTTAAGTATATATAGCTTAAAATATAATTTTTAGTACTTGGCACCATATGTATGCCATTATATTTGATTTTGCATTACTGTGTCACAATAAAGCTTTCTTTAAGGCTTTGATTTCATGATTATGGGGGGAAAAAGGCACAACCACAGTTTTTTCTTTCTTAAATTTCATCACCGTTGACGTGGTTCTTTTGTGTTAAAATGTGCAAACTATCGAAACAAAAAATTATAGCGTAATACTGCAGTTCTGCTGATTTTAAATAGACATCATACATACTTTACAAGCAAGTTAAATGGAGCTAAACTTGAAATCATAGAAGATGCAAATGACCTTTCAAAACAAACACAATGTGTTCTGAAACTTTTTGTGACTAATACCATGCATCCGTGATCAATGAACTATGTGGTTTTGAATCAGACGTAGACCATTAGTACTACTATTTGAGCTAAACTTCTGCATGGTTCATCATTTTTAAAGTGTGTAGTTAATATTATGCATGTTATTGTCCTCTTTCTTCCATTCTTACAAGTACTGTGCCCATTTGCAAAACAAAAAAAGCTAATAATCAGTAATAGTCCTATAAAAGATGTTAACTATGTTTAGTCATTGACTGATCTTGCTCTAACCTTAAAATTTTGTGATTATTGACCTCTGTTGCATTTATTCTAAAACTTTAAAAAAAAAAAAAAGATTATCTAGCCGTTTGGATATCAGCGTTCCCTGTGTACTCACTGCTGTATGCATCCCTGTTCTCTGTTGCTGTTTTATGCCTTCATATTAGCAAAGATGAAATTCTGTGAAAAACAAAAAAAAAAAAGCTTTGATCTTCAAAAAGAAAAAAAAAAGTACCCCCCTTCTGTAGCAGGAAACAAATGGCTTGTTCTTGAGAACTTTCCCATCAAGGATTTAGTATAAGCAAATATACCTGTATCATTTTGATGTTTTTGTTAGTGTTTCCAAACTTAATGTAACTTCAAAATCAGAATCATTTCTTTATATTCGTTTTCATATAATTCTCCTGATGCTCTTCATCACACATTAGTGATCAGAAATGAGGTGTAATTCCCCATTCCCTACCCGCAAGAGCTAAGTAGGTATCTTAATGTAAGTTGAAGGGAGTTCTGCCCCAACTCATGGATTGTGCAAGAATGAACTACTGTTGGGTTTGATTGGTTGTAGATGGATTGTGGTGTGGTGTATTTGAAGGCTATTGAATGCAACTTACAGTGCTTAATAAAAATCTTTATTCTTTTAGTATAAAATACTGTATGCCTTTTTTGTCAACTATTTTTTTAATTAACATGTTGTAAATAAAAGTTTTCCTATGCCCAAATGAAGTGATTGAGTTGGCAGCCTGCGTGATGTCCTCTCAAAGACAGAGAAGGAGACCCCGGCCTCTGCACACCACAGGGGTACAGCACCAGGTCGGAGCAGCACTTGGTCTTTTTCATTCTATGCAGCTACTCCAGATGTCCATGGTCAGATGCGAGATGGTGAATAAGGTGCAAATAAGAAAGAAATAAAAGGGATGGTTGTTTAAAGAAGTAAAAGACCAACCCCAGGTGCTCACAGGGTTTGAAATACAGGGTGAGTGGTGATGCCCGTATCTGAGCTCCGTGTAGCTGAGAACAGGTTATTCTGCTGTGCAGGATTTTTCTCTACATCACAGATTATACTGACACGTGAAGGAATCATAGAATCACAGAATGGGTTGGGTTGGAAGGGACCTTAAAGTTCAGCTAAGTTCCAGCCCCCCACCGGGCAGGGACACCTTCCACTACAGCAGGTTGCTCCAAGCCCCATCCAACTTGGTTAATAATCAGGAGAGCCTTTTGCTCTGGGCATTCTTCTCCTGACTCCTCTCTATCCTAATGTTCATCTGTGCTCTAGTGCCCTGTTAGAACCAGGCTCACCCTGAGTGGATTGATTGCCTGATTTATCTACAGGAGTGTGATGCCATGTCCACACTGAGGGTGGATGTGGTGTGTAGCACCACGTGATGGTGATGGGTTGTGTTCTGTCCTGCAGCCAAAGGAGCTGCAGAGGTGTGAGCAGTTGCGCACGTGCATGGCAGCTGTGGGGAGATCTCACTATTGGACGCTGGTGGGATGTGTTTCTTCCTCCCTACTCTGATGCAGTGTTACTTGCCCCGGGTTAGAGCTTGTCTCTTCTGGAAGTATCCTCCAACCTCTTGTGGTTGAAGGCTGAAGGTACCAGTTACGTTCTTTCCCAGCCATGTTACCTCTGGCATAGTGGGGTCACTGGAATGGAACAGAAAGTGTGGGCACAAACGCGCATGGGAGGTTTCACCAGGGTGCCACATCATGCGAGCATCACATCACGGCTTCTTTCCTCACTGTAACTGTGCTGGGGGGTTTAACATGGGCAGTTAAATGGTAAGCGGTGCACGGAGGGGTGACTGAAACGAGGATGTGAACGTACGTTAACTAGTTCATCACTCCAGATGGGAGGTGCTGCATTTACCTTTCCCAGAAGCTAGGGTGGAAAGGTTTGGCTTGCGTGACGTGTGTGCCTGGCCTGGAGCATGTGTTTGCATCATGGCCCATTAAACCCTGCCGTGGTGCAGAGGCTGAGCCCAGCGCCTGGGCAGGAGCTGGGTTGGGATAGGACGAGCCTGTTGCTCAGTGCCAGTGGAAGCAGCCGTGGGGACGTCCCAGAGCTCCGTGGTTCCCTGACTGAGAACATCGGTGTCAAACCCAGAACCGGCACCAGGTCTGGTGTTTGTGGTGCCGGGGCCTGGTGGGTGCAGTGTTGGGTACTGGGGGCTGCTCAGGATCTGGCAGGCATTGGCTGATGTTCTGTGAAGCAGCATCTTTGGGGAGCAAGCACAGGGCTGCCTGTCCTTTCTCCTGCCCTCAGCAGCTTCCTGTAGGAAATGGGATGCATTTGGAAGTAACGTTAGTCCTCTTCCAGAGTTCCACTGCCTCTGGGATGAGTGATCGTATGGAATGACAGGTTTTGCCTGGGCTGGCTTACAAAGAATGCCTTTCCCACCTGAGATTGTACATCAGTAAGGAGGCTTTGTAGTGCACTGTGCGACACGGACCTTTCTAAGGTGTTAATTAAACTAGTTAATGTTTTATGATCATGTCCCCCATGTGTGGACAGGCCTCTCCCGGCACAGTGCTGTGAGTGGCTGTTGGACACCAGCACCGCGCAGGGTGTTGCTGCTGGGCTGTGCTTTGGTCGTGGTCCCCTCCATCCGCTGCTGGTCCGTGCAGGGGCCGGGATGCTGGGGGCTGCACGGGGCGGCTCCTGGGGAGCAGGGTGCCTGAAGGCTTCCGGTCAGTGACCCGGGGACGGGTCTCAGGCAGCGACGTTGGAGGCCAAAGCCGTGCAGCAGGTCTGGGTGTCCAAGCACACCCCTGCGGTGCAGGGGCTGCAGTAGGTGCCCAAGGGTGGGCGCTCGGGCTCTTACTGGTATTTATAATGGCCAGAGGGCTCTGCAAGAGCTGAGCATTTTTATTTTTAAAGGGAAAACCGGTAAGAAAGATTATGGCTTTTGGAACAGAACAGATCCCAGAATCCCAGCCTGGTTTGGGTTGAAGGGACCTTAAAGCTCCTCCAGCTCCAACCCCTGCCACGGGCAGGGACACCTTCCACTAGAGCAGCTTGCTCCAAGCCCCTGTGTCCAACCTGGCCTTGAACACTGCCAGGGATGGGGCAGCCACAGCTTCTCTGGGCACCCTGTGCCAGCGCCTCAGCACCCTCACAGGGAAGGACAGAGTAAGAGCAAGAACACAGAATGGAAGGCAGAGCCCTGCTCCTGGCAGCTGCAGCATCAGCGCTCCTCCCTGGGCTGCCCTCCCTGGTTAACTGTTGCCAGCAGCTCTCCGCACTCCGGGCCTGCCGCAGTCACTCCCCTCTGGTGCTGGTTTTACCCCCGATCCTCAGCGTCCTGCGGCTCAGCCGGGCCGGTCCCCCCGTCCCCGTCCCCGTCCCGCAGCGCTCGGGGCTCGGGGCTCGGGGCGGTGCTGTTCTGGCTCCCGGTGTCCAGCGCCGGGGGCGGAGCGGGAGGAGGCCGGCGCGATCCGGACCCTCCCACCGCGGCCCGCCCGCGCCGCCACCATTTTACGTCTGAGCCGTTCCGGGAGGCGGCTGCGCCATGGCCCGCGCCGGGGAGCCCGGCAGGGGGAGGGCCTCGGGGCCCCGCGCTGCTCCTGCCCCGCACCAGGGGGTTGCGGTGACCCCCGCGAGCAGCGGGCGCAGGATGGAGCGGACGGGAAGGGGGCAGCGCAGCCGCCGCCCTGCGCTGCCAGGAGCGGGGCCGTGGGCGCGTTGTGCGGCGCGGTCCGAGCTTAGGAGCGCGGTGCCCCGGCGGCAGGAGGAGCTGGGGCCGGTGCAGCTCAGCGCGGGTCTGGGTCACCCACCCAAGCCCGCAGAACGAGCCGCGTGCGGACAGCTCAGAGCCGGTGAAGAGCCCTGGGGTGAGGTGGGGTCCGCACCCGCTGCCCCTCGCCCGGCTCCCGCCGGGTACCGCTGTCCCCGGAGGCAGGGGTCCCGCGGTGGGGTGCAGCAGGACGGTTTCCGGTGTCCCGCTGGTGCCCTCTGCCAAGGGGATGTCCATCCCCCAACCGCGCCAGCTCTGCGGGGTGATGGCAGGGATGCACCCCGGGGCCACCGGAACCCTCGGGCTGGGTTTGCAGGATTCGGTACCCCATCTCTAACCGGGGTACTACAGGTAATAAAAAGAGGTGGGTTTGCGTTAATCGTTACCTAAAAGACAGCGTGTTTTAAATCCGCTTGATAACTTCAGCGGAGCCAGTGGCGGTGCCCATGCAGAGCGTGTAATTCCTGCAAGCATGTGGCTGCTGCCCCGAGCCTGGGGGTTGTTTGTGACCCCTTTTTACTGCTTGTCTGATGAGCTGTGGGGGCTGCACCCTCCATTCCTCTGGGCCATTGTGAGTGCCCATGGCTGCTCTGCAGTGACCTCTTCCAGACCCAGAGGGGCCGCGGGTCTCCCCTCAATGCTTGGCTGCTCCCTGACCCTCATTCGTGCCTCGACATCATAGACCTTGACCTGACCCCCGAGCCCGGGCTCCTCCAGCCTGCCCAGCCCCAGCCCAGCCTGTGGCAGGAGGGGCTGCAGCTGCAGGGGGGATGCAGGGGCAGGAGGGGATGAATGGGCAGGAGGGGATGAATGGGCAGGAGGGGATGTAGGGGCAGGAGGGGCTGCAGCTGCAGGGGGGATGCAGGGGCAGGAGGGGATGTAGGAGCAGGAGGGGATGAATGGGCAGGAGGGGATGTAGGGGCAGGAGGGGATGTAGGAGCAGGAGGGGCTGCAGCTGCAGGGGGGATGCAGGGGCAGGAGGGGATGTAGGGGCAGGAGGGGATGCATAGGCAGGAGGGGATGTAGGGGCAGGAGGGGATAGAGGGGCAGGAGGGGATGCATGGGCATGTAGGGGCAGGAGGGGATGCATGGACAGGAGGGGATGTAGGGGCAGGAGGGGATGCATGGGCAGGAGGGGATATAGGGGCAGGAGGGGATGTAGGGGCAGGAGGGGATATAGGGGCAGGAGGGGATGCATGGGCAGGAGGGGATGCATGGGCAGGAGGGGATATAGGGGCAGGAGGGGATGCAGGGGCATGTAGGGGCAGGAGGGGATGCAGGGGCAGGAGGGGATGAATGGGCAGGAGGGGATGTAGGGGCAGGAGGGGATGTAGGAGCAGGAGGGGCTGCAGCTGCAGGGGGGGTGCAGGGGCAGGAGGGGATGTAGGAGCAGGAGGGGATGAATGGGCAGGAGGGGATGTAGGGGCAGGAGGGGATATAGGGGCAGGAGGGGATAGAGGGGCAGGAGGGGATGCATGGACAGGAGGGGATGTAGGGGCAGGAGGGGATGCATGGGCAGGAGGGGATATAGGGGCAGGAGGGGATGCAGGGGCACAATGGGGTGCAGCAGCAGAAGGGGTTGCAGTGGCAGAAGGGGATGCAGGGAAGTGCAGAGTATGCAGCATGCACCAGCACAGCCCAGCTGAGGACAAACACATGGCCCCTCTGTGGCACAGGGTCCTTGTCCCTCTCCTTGGACCAGGCAGAGGAGAGCGAGAGGCTCCTGGGCCTCTTCCGAGGGGCTTTGCTTTCTCTTGTCGAAGCAGCAGGTAAGAGCTAAATATTGGGCCTTTAATACCCAAGTGCAGGATGCTGATGCCAGGAGGATTCGGGGGTTGGGCAGGAAAAGGTGTATTTCTGACAGTACCATGGGATTGCAGTCTGTGTGGTTTGGCATTTGGGCCTGGGGGCTCACCAGTCTATTTTGTGGGCTGACTGAAGGTATGCCCTGGTTGAAATCACAACTGTTCACATGTGCCGATGGGAACTAATCCAGCAGTTTACAAAACCACAAGTGAAGGGTAAAACCAGAGACATGAGGTAAAAGCTGGGCAGGATTGTCATGAAGTGCTGACAACTTCAGCTTAACTCACAGTGGCTCTGTTATGGTGTTTGTAATGAAACACCACATTTAGGACCCACTATCTGGTGTGTGGAGCATCTGCTGGGGGCAGCTGCTGAGCGCAGAGCGTGAAGGACACAGGCAAAGCTGAGCAGAGAGAAAGGAACAAGGACCTGTGTGAGTGGCACTGCAGGGCTGGGATGGGGTGGGACGGGATGGGAGGGGAGGAGATGGGATGGGACAGGATGGGTTTGGATGGGATGCTATGGGATGGGAGGGGATAGGAGTAGAGGACAAGCTGACAGGGTGCTGCATGATTGGTGTTGGAGCCAGGCGGCTACCAGGGTTTCCACCCTGGAGACACAGCACCCATGAGTGCCCAGAGCCTCCTGCAGAGGATGAGGGCAGGAGCCCTGGCCCGCAGATGCCCGTTTCGCTGCTGCTGGGCTGGAGGTGTGCAGGTGACACCTGGTTTCCATCTGCCTTTTCAGCAGGTGCACAGAGGTTGTGTCTGGGGTGAGGTCTCAGCAGTGGGATTTGCGTTCCTTTCAGCTTCAGTTTCACTAGAGTTCTTTCTAGCGAACCTCATCAGTGCAAACATCCCTTTGCTTTGTGTCAGCCGTGTTGGTCTGACGGTTAATCCTGCTTCACTTAGATTCACTTTCCTCCTTTAGGAAGTTTCAGACTAGGAAATGCCCTGCTCAAACTCTGCTGTGTGCGGGATGGCAGCTCCTGTGCACAGTGTGCTCTGGGTGGGAACCAGCCCCAAGCAAGTCCACCCACCAAGTTACGAAGCCCCTTACAAATGGCTCATACGTTTATAGAGAGCATTTTGCATGAGACACCACATCTGCTCTCCTGTGGGCACACGATGAGATGAGTGGGCACATCTCCTGAGTGACTGTGGCCAAAAGCTGCTTTTAAATAGCATTTTCTGAAAGCCATTGACCAGAGCAGAGCCTGGAATTTCCCTCCCCTCAGAACATGCCATTTCCCTCCCAGATGTGGCGACCAAGTGCTGATTTCCAGAGGCTGCAACTGATTCTCTTCTCATAGTTGTTCTCCTCGCTGCATCTCAGCCCTGGTACCTGGTCAGTGACTCCTGGTCCTCCGATGCAGTGATAAGCAGCCTGGCAGGGCTCACTTCATGAACCAACTGTAAGAGAAAGGATTATTAAAACACATGTTAAGACATATTAATGTATTTTGTTATAATAACAGATTATTCATGGGAAAATTAAACATATTGATAATAATAAATAATAGCATATTTGAACGTGAGGACAGCTATAGGGTGAACTGGATTCCCTGGTGCATGCCACCATCCCAGTTGTCCTGGCTTCCCTGGGAGCTGCTTACCCTGGCATAGAACCATAGAATCACAAAATCAGCTGGGTTGGAAAAGGCTTCAAGCTCATCCAGTCCAATTGTTCCCCAGCACTGCCAAGGCCACCACTAACCCATGGCACTTGCAGGGACGGTGCCTGCAGCCCTGCCCTGGGCAGCCTGTTCCAATGCCTGAGCACCCTCTGGGGCAGGAATTGTTCCTCAGCTCCATCTAAACCTGCCCTGGTGCAGTTTGAGGCTGTTTCCTCTTGTCCCATCCCTGGTTCCTTGGGAGCAGAGCCCAGCCCCTCCTGGCTCCATCCTCCTGTCAGGCACTTGTAGGGAGCCATCAGGTCCCCCCTGAGCCTTCTCTTCTCCACACTGAACCCCCCAGGTCCCTCAGCCGTTCTCCATCACACTTGGGCTCCAGGCCCTGCACCAGCTCCAGTGCCCTTCTCTGGCCCCACTCCAGCACCTCAATGTCTCTTGTAGTGAGGGGCCCAGAGCTGAACCCAGGATTCAAGGTGCAGTGGGAAGCAACTCACGAATTTTCTGAGTGCAGCCCTGGGGTTGGAATCTTTACAAACCATTCCATGATTCTATTATATTTTCCCCTTCTTTCTACCAGTCACTTCTGTTCTGCAGCCCTGCCTGGGGACTGTGCTCTGCTTTTCACTTTGCCTTCACTCGGCTGTTCCTGGGGGACTCCGGTGCACGTTGGGGTTTCCAATGTTGGGTGCAGTGGGAGGGGAAGAAGCGGGGCCTTGGAGCAGAGGGGTCACTGCTGCTCTCCCAGCAAGGTGGTTTTGAGGGGGTCTCCTCATCGGGGCTGCTCCCAGCTCCTCTGCCTGTGCTGGGGCAGCCCCTTGCTGCTGGCTCCTCCACTGGTGGTGGATGTGGTTCTGCTCTGCTGGCAGGTGCTGTACCTGCTGGCCCGGACTCGCAGTGCCATGCACTGCTTGCACAGAAGAGTTTAACCAGGACTTAAGAAAGCAGCAAGAATTGCAGATGGCATGAGAGGGATGTGCTGGAATATCGCATCTTGGTGCTTTAGCATTTTTAATGTAAATGAATGTGAAAGGGATGCTTCAGACGTTTCACTTGCTCACAGGGCCTGAAGAGGGCTGCCGAGCCTAACCTGCTTGTGCCTATGGGGAGGTGAGTCAGGAGAGTGGCACTTGTACACGGGTACACGGCTTCCTGGGCTCTTTTCTTTCCCCGCAACCTCTATCAAAACACTCCCTGAGCACTGGTGCTCTTCCCACGTGTATGAAACTCGCGCACACAGCGAGTGATGAAGGTAAGGCTGGGTTGGATAGGACTTGGAGCAACCTGCTCTACCAAAGGTGTCCCTGCCCATGGCAGAGGGTTGGAACTGGATGAGCTTTAAGGTCCCTTCCAAACCAGACCAGTCTGGGATTGTATGATTCTATGACAGTACAATGCCCATGCTGGGAAACAGCAAAACTCCTGGAGCACATATGCATGCTTTAGCCCTGGTGCACCTCGCACAAAGTAAGGCTGATTCAGTAACATCTGTGCACCAAAAGGCTCTGGGTGCTGCAGCTGCAGAGGATGCTGGTCTCCGATCACCAGATGTTCCCTGGGTGCCACCCCAAGCAAGTGTTGGTGCTCCTGTGGGTTAAGGAGAGCAAGGGGTGGACCCCAACAGGCCTGAGGGTCTCCACAGAGCTCCCTCCAAACCAGCCAGTGCTGTGGTGGGCGCACAGGGAGGACTCCCAAAGTAACAGCACTGTGCCACTCAGTGCTCCCTGACCACAGCCACCATCCGAACTGGGACCAGCCCCAGCAGAGCCCTGGGGCACTCATAGCAATGGTGAGTGAAAAGATGTGGCTGGCACGATCCCTCCTGTCTTGTGGGCTTTGAGCTTCAGGACCACGTTTAATGGAATCACTTCTGGTGCTGAAATCAGAGTTTGCTTCTGCCACTGAGCTTGGTAAAAATGTGACAGCGGTCTCGCTGCTCTACATACAGGCAAAACCCACTTCACAAATACTGCTGTACACAGTGGTCGTTAAGTTGTAGGAGTCTTTGGTTGCCAGATCTTGGCAATATGATATTGTATGATATATATATACATAATGATATAATATTGTCCCTCTGTGAGGCAGTGCTGGGCGCCAAAGCCAGGCCGGCTTCCTGCAGAAGGCACCCACTGATGGATGCTGTTGCTGACCTGAAAGGCCACAGGGCACAGCCTGGAGATGCTGCGAGGCCTCCTGAGGTTCTAATACAGGACTGTTCAACTGCCCACCCAGCTGTGGAACAAACAGCACAGGACACGCTGTCAAGATTAAATGCCACATCAATTTTTTAGGCTCAGCCCCACCTGCACTGCACCTTCAGCTGCTTGCTCAGGGCAACAATCTGGTGTGAGGAGCACCCCTGGGCTCATCCATGCTTGGTCCTTTTCTCCCCTGGATAAATGGAAACATAAAGACAAAGATGAACCATGAAGAAACTATGAGCCCACTAGCAGAGAGGACTTCTGGCCCGCTTGCTTACCTCTACATTGCACTGCTTGATGCCCACCAAGAGGAACCGGTGCCTGCGTGGAGTTACTGTTTCCTACTGTGTTGCCGGCTGCTTCCCAAGGACAGATTCCTGCCCTGTGCTCCTGCCTCCTCCCGTGCCTCCTCTCCACACGTGTCCCTGTGGCTACAACACAGCAATGCAGGTGGACACCATGAGTTTGCTGAGTTATTACAAAAAAAACGGAATAAAAGATCTGAAAATGTAAAATCTCACAGGAGAGACTGATCCATTTGCACTGACACCTGATGGTCACAGCTCCGTTTTTTGTCTATGTACCTTGTACAGGTTCTGGCGACCAACATTAAACACAGAACTTCAATGTCAGTATGACACTGGTGCCCAATGAAGCTGACACTGGATTGTGTGCCAAAATACAAAGCAAGAGAGAAGTGCTAAGCGAGAAGGTGCACATGTGACTGATGAATGCAAATTGCATTGAGAGTTAAGAATAGAAAATAAATTATTTAACTATGTCTTTAAACATTTGCTACATGAAAAGCCCTTTTAAACCAGTCTCCTTCCATGGCTTTAGCCATTTTAAATAAAAAATGCTGCTTACATGCTCGAAAGCCTTGTTCCCAACTGCACATCTCAGTATTCCTCCTGCATTGGGGTGTTGGGTTTATTTGGATGTTTTGTTACTGCTTTTGAACCACCACTTCTGTGCGTTTACTGTTCCTGTAGGACAGCCAAGGGCTGCTAGGTGCTGCTCACCCCTTGGTGCCAACCAGAATGGGACAGTATGGTGTGGTGTCCAAACAACAGGAACTCTGGTGTCAGAGGGGAAAACTGGAAGGGGTGTAGGTGGTCATCTACTGACCCCGCTCTTGCTGCAGCTCAGTGATCCCTGGTGTGTCAAGGTTGGTTTCATAGGTGGCTTCTTTGCAAGCATTTACTTATAGAGCAGACAGAGCCAAGGGGAGAAAAGGTAACTTGGTTTACTTCTCTACACTAGCATGGAAATAACTACAGCGACAATTTGTCTAGAGCTACAGGGCATCAGAAAATAGGACTTTGTATAGACCGCTGCAGAGGAAATCTATGGGTAGAACACTATAAAACCATAAGAAAAACTGGGAAGCTCAAAAAATGCTGGGAATCCTTCCCCCTGCACTGCTGACCATGGCTGAGCCCTCCCTGAGCACCACACCAGAAGTGGGACCTGAGGGCTCGGTGTTGTGAGCTGCTCAAAGCAAAGGAGCAGATGCAGGCTCTTCCCAAGTGCCCACCTGAGGATGTCACTGTTGGTGAGACATCTGCTCCCGAGTCATCTAAATACCCCCAAAGCCCCCCATCCAGGAGCTCCCAGGCAGCAGCAGGTCTCTTTGTGCAACGTGGCCTCTGGGCTCCCAGTGCCCATGTGAAGGCTCAGCTGCCTGCAAGGCCTGTGTTTGCTGTGCAGATGTTCTCCAGGGGTCTATTTTGGCCTATGCTGCTGGTTTGTGTTTTTTTCCAGTTGGTTTAAAAGCATGTATTAAAAACCCACTTCAAAATCTAAAAAACATAACTTGATTATCAAAGTATGCTTTGCTGAGGCATCTCAGCTTCACCAGTCACTCCTCCTTGCCCAAGAGCAGCCAAGCACCCTCCTTGCATGGCTTCTAGATGGAAACACACATGGAGAAGTCAAGACAATGAGACAACATCACCAATTAGTTTCTTAATCTGCTAATCCCTACTAACATTATTAGTATGGTGTCCCAGTTGCCAGAAGAGAGCCACTGAGTCTTCCATAACTCATTCTGTGCAATGTTGGCTCTGGCGTCTTCCATCACAACTTTAGATAACCCAACTGACTTTGCAGGAGTGAAAACCCTGATGGGTCGGAGCAATCCCAGGCACAGCTACAGGTTGGGCAAAGAAGAGATTCAGAGCAGCCCTGCGGAGAAGGACTTGGGGGTGTTGGTTGATGAGAAAATGAACATGAGCCGGCTTCAGTGTGTGCTCGCAGCCCAGAAAGCCAACTGTATCCTGGGCTGCATCAAAAGGAGCGTGACCAGCAGGTCCAAGGAGGTGATCCTGCCCCTCTGCTCTGCTCTATTGAGACCTCACCTGGAGCATTGTGTGCAGTTCTGGTGTCCTCAACATAAAAAGGACATGGAACTGTTGGAACAAGTCCAGAGGAGGCCGCAAGGATGATCAGGGACTGGAGCACCTCCTGTATGAAGACAGGCTGAGAAAGTTGGGGCTGTTCAGCCTGGAGAAGAGAAGGCTGCGTTGAAACCTCATAGCAGCCTTCCAGTATCTGAAGGGGGGCTATAGGGATGCTGGGGAGGGACTCTTCATTAGGGACTGTAGTGACAGGACAAGGGGTAATGGGTTCAAACTTAAACAGGAGAGGTTTAGATTGGATCTAAGGAGGAAATTCTTTCCTGTGAGGGTGGTGAGGCACTGGAATGGGTTGTCCAGGGAGGTTGTGAATGCTCCATTCCTGGCAGCGTTCAAGACCGGGTCGACTGAGGCCTTGGGTGCCATGGTTTAGTGTGAGGTGTCCCTGCCCATGGCAGGGGGGTCGGAACTTGATGATCTTAAGGTCCTTTCCAACCCTAACTATTCTATGATTCTATGCTGTGAGCACAGCTCTGCTGCTGGATGTAACCATCACCTGAGGAGCAGTGCGGGACCACAGGGAGCACAAAACCATGACGGCTCCTTCTCAGAGGAGCATCTGGCTACACCTTTGTATGTCCCGGCTACCCTCTGTTGTGTTCACAAAAATCCCTGTGGTATTAAGAGGGTTCAGCTCAGCGGCAGCTGCACTGAAGACATTGGAATTTTGGGTGGTGCTTTGAAAACACAGCTGTTTTCATGGAGATGTAGGTGGGACTTGAGGAAAGGCGATGAGGATGAAATTCTTCACGGATCACAGGGGTTTGGTGTGATCAAAGCCCATAAAACAAATGGGAGAGGGAACTGGACACAGAACATGGTGTGGATGAGCTGTTAGGCTTGCAAGCGTTTCCATGCTCCTTAAAATACTGGTTTTATGAAGGGAAGGCAGTGCCTCAAGTTGTGGTTTGGTGCATTTTGGTTGTGCAGAGGCACGAAGACAAATTTCCCCATGACTGCCCTGTACCAAAGGGCATCAAACCACTGAAAGCTCTCTTTAAACCCGCACTGAGAGGTGCTGGTAGATGGCATTGACGAGCAGTGAGCAGACTGTAAAGGTGTGTGCAGCTCCCATGATGGTTCCCAAGCCTTTCCTCCTTATCCTGTTTTACTCCCTAGACTTGCTCTTCAACTTGCTGGTTGAAGCTCAAAGCAATTAAAACCATGCTAGATCAATTTAAACGTACAAGAGGTCTCATTTTGAGAGAGCAGATGCTAACGCCGCTCAGCACGATGAAGAAAATAGGCCCCTTTGTGCATCCTGAGCCATTCAAAACAATTGAGTCACGGTGCGGAAAGCAGGGCTGTGATCTTCCTGCTGCACTACCACACCTTGAGCTATGCCAGAAATGTCACCTCCATCTCAGAAACACCCATGGTGAGCCAGAGTGTGCCACTTCTGACACGGCTCCAAGCGCAGCTCTGTGCCGACACTGGCTGGAAGTCACCTCTAGGGCAGGTCAATTCAGTGGGCACGGGAAAGAACTCAGGCAGTCACTCTCCAGTTGTCCAGACAGGTTCTGCCACGCTGATGATGGCCTTCTCTCTATAGAAAATCATAGAACTGATGTTATTTGCCCCCTGTAATTCCCCTTGTCCTCCACATGTGATTTCAGAGGACTTCTGTGGACTGATGAAAGAAGAGAAATGTCCATCTTTTTTTTGGCTCTAAGATAAATAGGTTTCCAAATGAGATGGATTCCAGATGCTGAATCCATCGTAAGTGGAATTAAAATCACACCTTGGTTGGGATTCCATTTGTTTGTACTTTGAAGGAAGCTCTAGCACTTCTCAGGGAAGCGTGTCAGTGGCTACCGAACACCCCTGGCACACTGGTCCCCTAAACACCCCACAGGACTATCACTTTAACCACCTTCAGCATCTCACTGTTGAGGGGGACCAAGGTTCTGCATCCTCCATCTCAATGCAGAAGAACTTGAGGGTTCCTCTTTTTTTCTGCTGCTGCTGCTGTGCCATCTCCATCTGAGAGGAAGCTGGTGTCTGTGGGGTTGGGAGGTTCGGGGTACATGGATGTTACATGTCTCCATGTCCCTTGCAGCACACAGGCAGTATCCTCCTGCTTTGGTCCTTCATAGGCATGAGGGATTTATTTTTTACAAGGATTTATTTGTTTTACTTTCCACAAGGGCCTGTAGGGACAGGCCAAGGGGAATGGCTTTAACCTGCCAGAGGGGAGACTGAGATGAGCTCTTAGGCAGGAGCTCTTCCCTGTGAGGGTGCTGAGGCGCTGGCACAGGGTGCCCAGAGAAGCTGTGGCTGCCCCATCCCTGGCAGTGTTCAAGACCAGGTTGGACACAGGGGCTTGGAACAAGCTGCTCTAGTGGAAGGTGTCCCTGCCCGTGGCAGGGGTTGGAGCTGGAGGAGCTTTAAGGAGCCTTCCAACCCAACCCATTCTGTGATGCTCTTATTTTCACCCCCTTTAGGGCAGCAGCCCTGCTTGCAGTGGTGGAAGGGCTGCCACGGGCAGAGGTGAGTAACTTTAACAGGAGCAACACAATTCTACCAACTAAACCGAAGGTCATTATTTTTATTTCTCAACGAAAATCAGCACCCGTGCGCATTCGCAGGCCCGTGCCCGCCGTTACCACCGGGACCCCAGCCCCAGGCGTTATTGCTGCCGGCGGGGCAGCACCATACTTACAGCTACTTTCCAGCGTCCCTGCCCCGCGGTGGCTCGTCCTTCGAAGAGGGAGGGCTCCTGCGCTTCGCTTTTGCGGGCACACTTTTGGCGTCGCCCCGGTAGCATCACCCCGATAACGACCTTTGGAGTCCCCCCTCCGCCGGCCCCCAGCCCGGGGGCAGAGCCGCGCCTGGCCCGCTCTCCTCATACACCCCCGCGCTTCGGGGTGTAAACCCGCCCGGACGCCCCGAGCCCCCGGCGCCCGCCGAGCCCCGGCGGCGGCGGAGGAAAGGCGGCGGTGCTGGCAGCTGACGTAAGGACATTACGAGGCAAGGGCCACATTTCGGGTGTTGATGAGGAGCTCGGTACTGTACTGTCACCAGGGGGCACGCCACGGAGCGCATTTCGCCAAACATTTTGAATAAGAATCATTTAACAACAACAACAACAAAAAGCCCCGGCCCGGCCGGCGCTCGCGGAGCCGAAGGAGCCATGCAGCCAAACTTTGGGGAGCCCGGCGGCATTGTTGTTTTCCTGGCAGCGCCCGCCCGCCCTTGAGGAGCCGTACCTGCATTATCGGATATTTTTTATCTCTTTATTTTGTTTTCTCCCCCTCCTCCCACTCTCCAGCCCCCCCCCCCCCCCTTCCTTCTCCTCCTTCCCTCCGCGCCCGGGCTCGGCGCCCTCGCCGGCGCTCGGCGGGAGCAGCAGCCGAGGCGGCCCCGCGCAGCAGCCGCCGCCAGTCCCGCTCCGCCGGGCGCCCCGCCGCGCTCGGGAGGGAGCTAACATGGCGACGGTGCCCGTCTATTGCATCTGTAGGCTGCCCTACGACGTAACCCGCTTCATGATCGAGTGCGACGCCTGCAAGGACTGGTTCCACGGCAGGTAACACAAAGGCATCGGGCCTTTCCCCCCGCGTCCGCCGCGCTCCCGCCGCCCTTCGCCGCCGTTTCTCGCCGGGCAGCGCGGGGCGCGGAGCCGCCGCCGTGTGCAGTTTTCCAACAGGCCTTTTTGGAGAGCAGGAGCAGGAGGAGGAGCCACTGCCCGGCTCCCACCGCTCTCCCCCGCTGGAGATATTTTTTTGTGTGTGTTTTGTCAATTTTGCGGGATTTCCCGCACATAGCCCAAGCCCCCCCCCATCCCCTTTTCCCCAGCCATGAGCGGGGCTCCGGTGTCACCGGGGCGGGGGGGGGGGGGGGGGGGGGGGGGGGGGGCTTTGTGCTTGCTCGGGGAGGGGACGCTCCCTCCGCCCGCCCGGGCGATGGCACCGCGGCGCCGGGCTCTCGCAGCCGGGGTCCCGCACGGGGCCCGGTGCGGGCCGGGAGGGCGGCGGGCGCGGTGTCAGCGGGCTTCGGGGCGGCGGGCCGGGCCGCGGGGAGGATTCCGGGCACCCCCCCACCCCCCTCCGGTGCTCCGCGGCTCCCGGGGTGGCGAGCGCGGGGCGGAGCGGGGGGCAGCCGGGGTGTTTCCCCGCTGACAGGGCTTCCATCGCCGCCAGCCCTGCGGCTTAACCCTTGGCGGGGCGGGCCGAGGGCTGAGCAGAGCGCGGCGGGGCCCAGCTCCAGCGGAGGGGCGGCGGGCGAGGCGAAACCGGGGCCGGGCGGGGCGAGCGCCTGCCCTGAGGCGGGGAGGGCCGGGCCGGGCAGACCCCGCGCGGCCAGAGCCCGCCCCGGAGCCCGGGCCGGGCACCCCCGCCCCGCCGGCATCTCCGCCGCGACCCGGCGGCCCCTTCACGGGGGGCGGCTGCCCCCGACCACCGCCGCCGGCCCTGCCCGCCGAGGCCGGGGCCTGCTGTAGCGGCGGCGGCCGCAGGGCGGTGGGGAAGCGGCGGCGGGGGAGTGGGATCCGGAGAGGGGCGGGCCGGGGCGAGGACTCTCCTTTTCGGCTCGTTTCCCCCCAAACCGCCCTCGGGAGCGCCGGCGCGGCAGACAATGGGCGTGCGGCCGCGCTGGAGTTGGGGCGGCCGGGCGCAACTTCAGAGCGCGGTTGTTATTATTGTCTTCCTCCGGGAAACGGGGAAGTTGGTGGCCGGCGAGCCGAGAACTTTAAAATACACCGAACTGCCCGGGCAGCCGCTTGGGCACCGACCTGCGGCGCGTCCCGGGCCGGCGGGGGTCCCCTTGGCCAGGGGAAGGTGAGGAGGAGGGCTGCCGGGGAGGAGGATGGCAGGTTGCTGGCTCTGCGGCAGTTCTCCGTGAGTGATGGAAAGTGCAAAAAGTGGAATTAAAATCCGGCAAACCACCTGGATGAGCGCGTTTTATGACAGGTATTCAGGAAGGTGAAGCCATAACTCTCCTTCGAGCGCCTCTGACAGTTGTTTCAAAATAGTTGGTGGAGGTGAAGGCCAGAAGCAGTGTCTGCTGCCACTGCAGCACGCAGATGCCGAGTAGGCCCTGGGTCAGCTGCAGATACTCCCCAAAACTACCCTTGCACCCCAAAAAACATTAAAGAACCTTTGCTGTGTTGCTGGGGTTGATGTTCTGCCAGCAAAATACTGAAATCAGTAGTTCTAGTGCCAGTGTTGGGTTCTCTATATGTGTGGTTCCGGCCGCGAGGCTTAAAGCAATTGTACTGGCCCGTGTGTCAGTTAAGACTTGGGTGCAGTTGAGAGGGTGAGGCTGATGTAGAGGCTGGAGAGAAGCTTCAAATGTGGCGTGCGTGAAACTTGGAAAACTTAAGAATGTGAAAAAATACAGATTTTTATGCAAAGTGGTGTCAGAGTGGGTTTGTGAAAGGAGAAACAGCAAAAGGAGTTAAGCTGCCTGCATACGCTGGTGAATTTTGATTAAAACAGATGAAAAGAGATCAGTTGTAGCTGATCAAGAAAACATTTCATGCGCAGTCAGGGGCAATAGCTTATGTAGGCACAAAGGTGTTTTACTTTGTGGTGTGCAGGGGCAGAATGGAGTTGTAGGTCTGTTGCAGGAGTGTTGTCCCCTTTTTGCTTAGCTCACGGAAGCATCCAGAGATTGATTCTAAAGAAAACTGAGGAGAAGGACACCTTCGACAGCGTCAGAACCTCAGATAATCGTATGAGAGAAGTTTGCGGAGTGATTGGATAGAAAACACTGGATACATGCCCCTGATTGCTTTTCCTGGTGTTCTGTGAACAAAGAAATATTCAACAAAGAAAAATAAATGTCAGGATTTAGTTGTATGAAATCGTCCTGTCCCTCTCTTAGACACTCATAGTACTCGTAGTGTCAGTGTTTATATGGAGACTGCTGCAACCAAACCCATGCAGGTTTGCAAGGCTCATACTGTTAAGGAGGCTTGTCCAGTTTTTTAATCATTTAACCCTACTTGTGTCTCTTTTTAACATGACGTACAGCATGTGTCTCAGAATAAAAAGTGTCATTTCTGTTCTGGGTGTATTCATGCTCCCTTTCTGACCAGGGTTTCCAGCTATTTCAATAAATGTTTTTCATGGTTTTATTCACTTGGCAGCCACAGTGTCCTTGTGCTGAAGTTGGGTCTCATCCCTGTGGCAACTTCAGCAGCTGTGATAGTAAATGTTTATTCTAAAAAAATCAAATGTGTGTTAACCTTACTTAATGTGGGTTAGAAGTTGGAAATGGGGAGTTGGAGCCATAGCGTTTGGACTAGTGCTCTCCAGACCACTGCCAATGGTTTGATGATGTGCTGTTGACTACAGTTTGGAGCTCACTGCTCTCTGCTGCTTCCCAATACAGGTGCCAGAGGGAGGGATTCCGAGTTCTTCTGGCTTTTAGATATCAGTAATCATTTTTATTACCATTTTCGGAGAGGATTTCTCTTGCAAAATGGTGTTTGAGCTTTCCATAGAAATCATGAGTTAATCCTGAGGAAGGTCTGAGTGGTCCCTCCCTGCGTGGCTGGGGAGGTGTTGCCTCAGAGTGCTCCCTGCTGTTGCCTGCCAGTTGCCATCATTGTGGTGGTGGGCCTGCATGCAGTGAAATTGCTGCATTGGACCGTATGGCTGGATTGATCCATACTCCTGATGGATAGAGATAAGGCGTCTGTGTTGGTTTTGTAAGTCAGTGGACTTTGGTAGCCTTGCCCATGTGGTGGTGTTGCTGATCTATAAGAAGAAAGGGTAAAGAACCTGTCATTGCTGGCTCTGTCCTTTTCTTTCCAAAAGCTGTCTGCATCCTTCTCTTACAACTCCATGTTGTAACAAGCCATCACCCAAGAGCCTGGAACACTGTTCATGAAGTGTGTTGAGCTATGGAGCCACCAGCATGTTTGCAGAATGCTGATTGTGACTTCTCCTTAAATTGAGTTTCATCATTTCGTGCTTCCCCTTTGCCTGAACAGCTTGAGACAAGCAGCTGCAAGCTCCGTCTGGAGAGGATGGAGATGATCTTATGGCAAAAGGAAAATAGTGCTAAAGCAGACAGGGGTGGTTAGACTCCTCTTTTGTGAGGAGCCTATGTTCTTTGATGTGGCTCTTTGGTCTGATGAAATCCCACACATCTCAACTGCTCCTAGACCTTTGCTGTAAAAAACCAACCTCAGTGGTCTGTGTTTTCCTGGCTCCTCAGTCATTCTGTCATAGCATGTCTGTGTTATGTCCCCAGATCCTGGGTCCCTTCCTGAACGGGAGCTCCTGGCATCGTCCTGCATGTTGCCCAGTGGCAGGACTGCAGGCAAGAGCAGTAGCTGGGGTTGTAGGTGCTGCTCTGCTGTAAAGCCTGTCGATGTGCGAGATGGCTTTTTGGTACTTAGAGGAGGCCAGGAGAAGAGGAATAGGGAGTTGCATCATGTGCTGATGGATCAGCAGGTGCCCAGCCACTCTGCTGCCTCACCAGTGGGCCTGGATGGACAAACAGCCTTGTACTGGCTGCGCTGAAGGCCGGAGGAGATGTTTTCTGTGTCAGCTGCTGTGCAGGCTTATATTAGATGAGGTGGGACAAGACAGCCCATTGGCTTGGTGGAGCGGTATGGGCAAAGCATGTTACGGTTGTGCTGTGCAAAGAGCAATGCCTTCTCCTCTGCTCTGGTGACAGTGCTAGCCATGCTCTATGAGTCTGTGCGTGGCTCAGGAGCTGCTGGCTCCAGGGACACCTTGAGTCCCTTTGCTCTTCAGTCTCTTTTCTGCCGTTGCAAGCACAAGGGCTGGTTTGCTGACAGGTTCGGGATGTAAACTGCTGAGGGTTGGAGCAGGTCATGTTTTAACAACAGGTCTGCATGGGTCTTGTCTCTTACAGGAGTGTTACGGAATGACAGAATCCCAGACTGGTTTGGGTTGGAAGGGACCTTAAAGCTCACCCAGCTCCAACCCCTGCCACGGGCAGGGACACCTTCCACTTGCTCCAAGCCCCTGTGTCCAACCTGGCCTTGAACACTGCCAGGGATGGGGCAGCCACAGCTTCTCTGGGCACCCTGTGCCAGCGCCTCAGCACCCTCACAGGGAAGAGCTTCTGCCTAAGAGCTCATCTCAGTCTCCCCTCGGGCAGGTTCAAGCCATTCCCCTTGGCCTGTCCCTACGGGCCCTTGTCCCAAGCCCCTCTCCAGGTTTCCTGCAGCCCCTTTAGGCACTGGAGCTGCTCTTAGGTCTCCCCTTCAGGAGCCTTCTCTTGTCCAGGCTGCCCCAGCCCAGCTCTCTCAGCCTGGCTCCAGAGCAGAGCTGCTCCAGCCCTCGCAGCATCTCCGTGGCCTCCTCTGGCCTCACTCCAGCAGCTCCACATCCCTCTTGTGCTGTTGCCCCAGAGCTGGATCAGAGCTGCAAGGGGGGGGTCTCCACAGACAGAACCTGATGTTCAAGCAAGTCAAGTCCTTTTGTACACGTTTGTTCCACTAGAAATCTGTACCTGGTTACTCATTGCAGCTGTAGGTGAAAGAAAGTAAATTATTTTCTCTGCCGCGGATATTCTGTTACTAGTTCTTACCACATAGACCAGTTGATATGGGGTGGGATCAAACAATCACTTGCTAAATAAAGTAACAAGTATTTTTGTATTTGTTTTTCCACCCTATGAGTATTTAAACTTTGATACTAATTGTCCCAAGTGCAGCTGAAGTAAGTGACTTAGTAAAATTGCAAAAGTTTTACTTATCTAGAAGTATTTCATGCTGTTGCCACAGCAGCATAAAATTATGATTTCAAGGCCAGGTTGGGCAGAGCCTTGGGTGACACGGTTTAGTGTGAGGTGTCCTCACCCATGGCTGGGGGGTTGGAACTGGATGATCTTAAGGTCCTTTCCAACCCTAACTATTCTGTGATTCTATGATTCTGTTCTATCATGAGAGTTAATCCAGGTGCTTCGGTGCTTAGAATGATCTCTGGCTGGGTTAGGAAAAGCACTTGTCTGTTACACTGCAAAACTGAAGTATTGTGTATGGGGAGATTCTGCCCTCCCACTGGAGCGTTCAGCATTGTCCTGTTTAATGCAGGCCTGGTTTTGCATGGCAGCATTGCAGTCCTCTCTTTTCCATAGGCTAATCTCGAGCTGTGGCCATATTTGTAAAAAATTTTAAGATGAGGATAATTCTAAAAATATGGTGCTGTTTGCTTTAGTGTTATCACAGTGGAGGGAGTTACGCAGGTTAACTATACGATGCCCAGCGTGATTGTCTTTAGTGTGTGCGAGTTCAGATAGGGACGCGGTAAGTTCTTTCAGTAACTCAATATTTAAGATTATTCCATGTTTTCCTGAAGATTTATACTCAGTGATATACTGGGGGATTGCCCAGAGGAGCTACCGTGGATGAGCTTTGCTAATACCTCTACCAGAACACTGTCCCTTCCGCTCTGTCTCAGCAGAAAGAGAAACCCAAGTTGGTTAGAACTGATTCTGCAGAGCCCACGAAGCATGCCAGTTATCCTCAGTAAAGAGTCCACAAGGACACTTCAATGGGTATTGTTTGCCTTGGAGGGAGCACAACCCAGACAAACCAAGACAACGATTTTTTTTTCCTTTTTTAAAAAATATGAGTTGTCAGTGTGGAATGTGGAGAAGATCTGAACTTAAGATAAAACTGCTAAAATGCTTCTTGTCTTCAGGTTGAAATCGCTGCCATTTTAATCCTCCAGTAGCATACCATTATTTACACTATATATTGAAAGTTGTTCAGAGAACCTAAGAGGCTTTTTTCATTTTAGATCTATTTAATATCTTTTAAAAAGTTCTTTTTTTTTCATGTCTGGGGCTGCAGAGATGTAAAAACACGGGGCATACGCGTCCCAGAACTGATGCTGGGTTTGGGGCCTCGGACTGTTATGTGGTCCCCCAGTGATGATTGACACCAACTTCCCAAGCATTGGGAATCTGGTGGATGGTAAAGCAAGTTGGTTTTGCATGTGCCAGCCCTTGTGTTCCTTGTCCTTTGGCATGGCTAAATCAGCTTCTTGTCTTACCATTTCACATCCATTTGTGCTCTGAGAAGGAGCTTGAGGTTCAGAATGGAAATATGTCAGAGTTTTAGTATGCCATTAAAACTTGAAGTTGACCTCAGAGAGTCTCCTGGGCCACTACAGTATAAATCACAGCTGCAGGAATACTTTGCAAGTGTTTGTTAAAAGTATAGTCTCAATTTGGGTCGCAGATTTCTAAATACGAAGTTTTATCTGCAGTTGTGTCTGCAGAGAAAATAGGCTAAAGGGTTGAAAGCCTGTACTGGGTGAAGATTAAAAGGGTTGAATATTAAAAAAAAAGAAGCTTGCATGGAAACTGAAGTTCACCCTTCACTTTTCCACGGTGGTATTGTAAAGCTGACATCCCCAGGAAAAACACTTGGCATAGTGCTCAATCCTGAATGGTAGGATAGGCTCCGTGTTTAGGTATCCATGGAAAAAGTGCATCAGCTTCCCCATTTCTGAGTCTCCTGTCCTCTTCTGAGCCACTGCCCAAGTAGTGGACAGGTTTCCAATGGATGCCCATGCAGCACCTAGGTCTGCAAAGCTGGCTTCGAAGCCCAACAGACATTTTTCTTTTGATCAGTTCTCTGCTCTAGGACTGAGCATCACTCTTAGAGACCTCTAGGTTTACAGTGCCTGGGTGTCTTCTGTTTAAACTTTCTCCTTAGAACACCTCAAGGTTTCAGTTTGAAAAAGTGTAACTAAGACTGAGTCTAGTTGTGAAAAGAACTGATTACTCCAGTTTATGCAAAGAGAAGTTTTAAGTAGCATGAGCGCTTAGCTGGCCTGAACATGGAGGTTTTGCTGTGTCAGCTCAGAAATCATGGAGTTATTCTCCAAATTAAAGTATGCTTTAGAAAATACAACTCTAAGTAATACTAAGTGTGGACAGTAACGTGGGAAGAGCTGGTCTACAAGTATGTTGCTTGGTGCACTGGTACCTGAGAGTATGTATAGAAGACGGAAGGGTGTTGTATATAAGGATTCTTTTAATTTAAGAGGGGTTTTGCACAGATTTTGCCTCTGAAAGGATAAAATATTATGAAGATTAAGCACAATTTTTGTTTAATAAAAAAAGGAACATTAGAAAAAGAGTATGAATTAAGGAGTGCCCTTCAGCATCCTGAACCTTTAGCTCCATTGTGTTTGGTGAGCAGTCCTACAAGCACCCAAGTGCCTGTTCATTTCAGTAGTAGTGGAACTGCACCCTTACCAGGTGCTGGCTCTTAATATAATAAAATAAAGCAGTGTCAGAACAGAAAAATCAGTGGGAATTGGTTCCCTGGGGCTTTGTCTTTACTGCTGAATAGCTCTAGAATAAAGGAAATAATGAAGGGACTTTTGATAAGGTCCTGTAGGGACAGGACAAAGGGGAATGGCTTTAACCTGCCAGAGGGGAGACTGAGATGAGCTCTTAGGCAGAAGCTCTTCCCTGGGAGGGTGCTGAGGCGCTGGCACAGGGTGCCCAGAGAAGCTGTGGCTGCCCCATCCCTGGCAGTGTTCAAGGCCAGGTTGGACACAGGGGCTTGGAGCAAGCTGCTCTAGTGGAAGGTGTCTCTGCCTGTGGCAAGGGGTTGGAACTGATGAGCTCTAAGTACCTTCCAGCCCAAACCAGTCTGTGACTCTCTAATATAAAGGTGTGCTGTTGCAGCACTAGGGTGCTTTTTTTTTTTTTTTTGTGAAAATCACCTGGATTTTTCATAGTAACCATTTTATGCGTCTTATCTGTGGCTGGGAACACTGTCATATGGGTATGTATTAGAAAATCTAATACTTGCTGAGTGAGATGGATAATAATTCCTTTCTAGATATTTGTTTGAAAAAGCTAAGCCTGTGCCCAATCTATTTTAGGGCATTATGCACAATCTATTTTAGGATGTTCCCTAGCTGTTTCTTACACCTGAATACCGTCCATGTGGAATTTAATGGCAATAACAAAGTGTTTAGCAAATTTTACAAGATCTGTCATGTGGACTTGCTCCTGAGGGGATTTTCCCCCCCTCCATGTAATGACTGAGTAGCTCAGACCCTCCTGAAGAATACTCTCTGAAGGACAGTGGTGTCCCTGTGATCATAGTTTCTGGTAGTGTGGTGGGATCAGACTACAGCTTTGCTTGGGTGCTTGGTGCTCTACAGCCCTGGGATCCCAGCCCTGGATGCTTCTTACCTGGTGAGGGGTGGTTTTCCTCTGGTCTCAGAGAGTGCAAACCCTTCCTATTGAGCCTTTGGGTAAAGTTGGCTGACAACGTGTGAAGGACCCCCAGCCAGCAGCCCAGGAAGGAGTTCCTGTCTTTGCTTCCTCCCAGTCACATCCCCAAGGAATGATCAGTGACACATATCTCGATGAGGCCATGGCTTAGTAATGTGTCTAGAGACCTGAGGAGGTGTGAGGACACCAAGTTGCACTGTGGTGTTCATGTGCTTACAGTGGCACAGTTAACTGGTGCAAGCCTCTAATTGGATAGTCCACAGGTTTTAGTATCTTATCAGTTAGTTTTAGCGAGTAGTTGAGAAAAGCAGGAAGTTAAGCAATAGTGTATTTTGACCAAAAAAAAAAAAAAAAAGATTGTAAAAACAAGAATGTATTTAAATTTTCTATTTGCAGTTGTTAATGTGATCATCTAGAACTGTGTGAGGTGAGAGCAGTTGGAGTTACAGTTGCCCTTTTGTTTGTGTTTAATGGCTTATGGATTTCATTGTGTTTTCCTCTTTCAGCAAAAAAATGAGGTACATTTACTCTCAGGGAGAGCATTTTTCCTTGAAGTTTTCATGAGGCCCTTAGTGACGTGGTTTAGTGATGGCCTTGACAGTGCTGGGGTAAAGGTTGGACTTGATGAGCTTAAAGGTTTTTTCCCAACCCGTTGATTCTGTAATTCTATGCTCTGGCTTACTGAAAGGATGCAACCAGTGAAAAAAAGAAATGAGATATTTCTACAAGGAGTCATTAGTTGTGATTTTTTTGTTAAACCTCCTTTTTGCTGTTAACACCTCAATGGAAGGTGATGGAAATGTGGAAACTGTCAGGAACATTGCTTCTGTGTCGTATGTGCCACTCTTTTATCTGGAAAAGCTGGATTTGATATGGCCAAATTATAATGATTAAAAAAAACCAAACCCTAATAAATGTATACTCATTGTTCTAAAAAAATAGATCCTCCTGTGCTCCTTTGGCACAATGACACCTTGTCTGCACTGTGTGTGAACAGCAGACTGGTCTTAGGTGATCAGATGATATCTTTGGTTTTGGGGGGCTTTGCACATGGAGCACACATGGTTACGGTATGCATTTGCGATTGCTCATGTGTATAAAAATACACTCATTAAGTGTGAGCCATGTGGTTGTGATTTACCCTTCCAGCTCGGGTCTGTGTTGCTCCTGTGACGATGCTGAACAGTGTCCCATTGTGCGTGCCTAGCACTGGGCACTGCACAGGCCTCTGCCTTCTACTGCCAGATACAACAAAGGCTGCAAATGGTTTTCATTATGGTTTTAGATGAACGTAGAATAACGGGGGAGCACATGAAACAGCCAGTGGTCGTCACTGGGGAATACAATCCCCACAGTCAGAACATGAGCAATATTCAATCCCCTCTATTGACCATCTCACCAAACCTCTGGATCGAGGCAGGAGGAGGAAACAAAAGGGCTTAAACTTCTACTGCTCTTTGGCCTGTGTCTAAACAAGTGCAGCATCACCTGGATCACCCTATAACCATTTCTGATTTTCTTTCTCTGCATTCATGATCACTGAATACCCTTAAATACAATTGCAGCAGTTGCTATGGAATGTAAAATTAGAGTGTATCTGGTGTACTTTCCTTTTTTTCCTTTTTTTTTTTTTTGGTAAAATGTGCCGTTTATTGGCTGGAATTAGTTGAAGCAGGACCATTTGAACCTCTAGCTCCTTACAGACTGCTATAGGCAAAGCATATGAGTTCCTACACCAGAAATATTTCTTGTGGAATCAAAGAATGCTGTTGTGGTGAAGAATCCTGCTGGATACCTGAGTGAATCGTAGAATCCCAGGCTGGTTTGGGTTGGGAGGGACGTCAAAGCTCATCCAGTTCCAACCCCCTGCCACGGGCAGGGACACCTTCCACTAGAAGGTGCTTGCTCCAAGCCCAAGCTTGCTCCAAGCCCAAGCTTGCTCCAAGCCCCTGTGTCCAGCCTGGCCTTGAACACTGCAGAGCTGCTCCAGCCCTCACAGCATCATCATGGCCATCAAATATTGCAAAGGTCACTGATGCAGACTTGGCACCCAGTGTCAGTCAGTGCCTGACAGAAGGGAAGGAAAGGAGATGCCTCTAACAGCAAATTCAGATTCGGAGGCAGCTCGAGTCGTCAGCCGGCTGTCAGGGTGGAAGCCCAGCAAATACAGACCACAGTACTGTTCCAGACATTCCCCATCTCCTGGTCTTCTCCTGGCATTCTCCTCCAGAACAACTTCCACTCCTCTTCCTCTTACAGAGATAAACTATTAATTTTCTTCATTGTGTTACATATTACATTTAAAATATCAATGTACTAATTAATGTGCCTGCATGAGAAAGAGTTAAACCAGACTCAACCACAGAGCAGTTAACTGCCTTGACCAAAACTCAGGAGGAAAGGAGCAAAGCCAGTGATGAAACCTTGTCCCATCTCCCTGTCCTCTGCATTTATGTCTGTGTCTGACTAGTATGTCTCGTAATACAAATGGCAAGAATTTAACAGAGACCTGACTGTAACAGTTTTCTCAGCAGCTTTAAATCCAGACTATCTTTATGCTCCACAATTGTACAAAACACACTGAAGTCACGGCAGATCACCTCCAGGCTGCACTGCACCCTGCATTTCAACCAGAGCACCAGGCACACTGCAACAACAGATCAAAGTGCTGAATGACCAAGGAAAGCATAAAGAAACACATAATTTCCCCCCCTAAACTAAGCTTTTAGTTTATAGCGTGGAACAGGAGTTAGTATTACAAAATCCAGTCTGGGCAAGTCACCACAAAGCCCTCCAATGGCTGCTGTGACCACAGCACCACCTTGGCCTCACCATAGAAGATACCTGCTCACCCCTGAGCACGATGCTGGGTCACTGGCTCTAAAGAAGTTCAATACATCATTATTTGGGAGCCTAGAGAATTGCTTACACGGGACCTGTTGGAGCGAGGCCAGAGGAGGCCACGGAGCTGCTGCAAGGGCTGGAGCAGCTCTGCTCTGGAGCCAGGCTGAGAGAGCTGGGCTGGGGCAACCTGGACAAGAGAAGGCTCCTGAAGGGGAGACCTGAGAGCAGTTCCAGTGCCTAAGGGGGCTGCAGGAAACCTGGAGAGGGGCTTGGGACAAGGGATGTAGGGACAGGCCAAGGGGAATGGCTTTAACCTGCCAGAGGGGAGACTGAGATGAGCTCTTAGGCAGAAGCTCTTCCCTGTGAGGGTGCTGAGGCGCTGGCACAGGGTGCCCAGAGAAGCTGTGGCTGCCCCATCCCTGGCAGTGCTCAAGGCCAGGTTGGACACAGGGGCTTGGAGCAAGCTGCTCTAGTGGAAGGGGTCCCTGCCTGTGGCAAGGGGTGGGACTGGATGAGCTTTAAGGTCCCATCCAGCACAAACCATTCTATGATTTCTACATTGCAGAAGCCCAGCAAACTTGTAATTGCGTGCAGCCTTCCCTTATTACTTGGTATCTTCAAGGCAGAATGTGTGTCTTGAACACGCTGCGCTCCTTTGCAGCTTGGCAGTGATATGGCATAGCAGATAACTGACAATCCACTGTGAGTTTCTAAGTGTGTGTCAGAATATTTAGCTCTTGTAGTATGTGCTATCTGAATCAACAAATCTGTGTGTAAGTTGCAGTTTCTGGAATGCTGCTGTCAGAGATGTGGGTAATGTCATTTGCTTGCTCTTCTGGGGATTTTTGGATTTCATTTGGGGTTTCGTTTTTTCTCAGCAAAAGTTACCTGATTTTACTTCTTAGGTAACTCAGAGGTTAGATGACATCAGCTGTGTTTTCCTCCTGCACATTCACTGCTCACTGTAACAGGAAACCCCCATGACCTGGTTCACAGGTGATGTGATTGTGTTCTTTGCATTTTCAAGTTGAATGCAGTCCATGGTCCTTGTTGGGTGACGTGGGTATTGCTACAGATGTTTGAATTCCAGATTAATTTGATGTTTTCAAGCTGTATCATGTGGGGGGTAGGTAAAAAAATTGGTGTCCGTAGGGTGGCCCTGGTGACATAGCATACACACATACACCATAGCACTTGCAGCCCAGAACCCCCCCTGTGCTGGGCTGCACCCCAGAGCGTGAGCAGCAGCTCAGGGAGGGGATCCTGCCCCTCTGCTGTGCTTTTGGGAGATCCCCCCTGCAGCCCTGATCCAGCTCTGGGGCAGCAGCACAGGAGGGACGTGGAGCTGTTGGAGCGAGGCCAGAGGAGGCCATGGAGATGCTGTGAGGGCTGGAGCAGCTCTGCTCTGGAGCCAGGCTGAGAGAGCTGGGCTGGGGCAGCCTGGAGAAGAGAAGGCTCCTGAAGGGGAGACCTGAGAGCAGCTCCAGTGCCTAAAGGGGCTGCAGGAAACCTGGAGAGGGGCTTGGGACAAGGGATGTAGGGACAGGCCAAGGGGAATGGCTTTAACCTGCCCGAGGGGAGACTGAGATTGCACTTTAGAGTGGCTGGCTCCCTCCTGGGTTCCAGGTCTTGGTTGTGCCACAGGTCTTCAAAGGGACAGAAGTTTCACAGGGAGTGTCACAGGCACTTCAGGAAGGATGGAGTACCTGAGGGGAACCCAGCCTGAGAGGACTGAAAGCGTTCTCACTTTAGGTAAGGTTTTATCTTTGAGGAGAGCAAGGCTGAACTCTAATTCTGTGTTGATAAGCCACTCGAAGGAAAACAATATTAACATTTTGTCATGTTTGTAAAAAGGCATAAAAGCTGTCTGGAGAAAAAGAAAAAATGTATTAGAATCACAGAATAGCTTGGTTGGAAGGGACCTTCAAATCTCATCTAGTCCAACCCCCTGCAATGAGCAGGGACATCTTCAGCTAGAGGAGGCTGCCCAGAACCACATCCAGTCTGGTCTTAAATATCTCCAGGAATGGTGCATCTACCAGCTCTCTGGGCAACCTGTGCCACTGTGTTACCACCCACACTGTAAGCAGTTTCTTCCTCATGTCCAGCCTGACTCTTCCCTCTTTTAGTTTAAAACCATTCCCATATAATAACTTAGGTAGCTTTGGAAATAAGTGCCACTGGTAACAGTTTGCATCTTCCTACTCTTTTTCTATATGAGTTCCAGTAAATGTATCATCTTGCTATGTGCCACACAATCTGTAAATTATAATTTTAAAATTATAATTTTAAGGAATAATGTTAAACATAAATATAATGTTAATTGCGCTTAGGAATATGTGTCAGAAAGAAAACAACACTTCATCCAAGACTTAGCAGAAGCATAGCAAAGTCTCAGTACCATGTGCTAGGTGGCGTAGGCTGAAAGACCCAAAGGCTCCAGGTGTATGAACAATAAGAGCTACTCACTGTGTCCATGGAGACATTTAAGCCACAGCTCACAATGTAACATGATTACATTTTTTTACAGTTCTTTGGTAAGTGGAAGTCTGCTCCATAAATTGTGTACAGTGTTTGTGGGTTTGCAGGCTGAAGCAAACTGCTGCAGTTTACAGCAAATAGCAATTTACAACAGTGCAGCATCACACCCGTAACAACGTGCAGTCTCCAGAGCACCTTCTTTACTAATGGCACCGAGTGCTGCTGTGTATTTTAGGTCCTGTTAGTGCTCCTCCACAGTTCAAAACAACATGTTGTTAAGAAATATTTCAGGGTTCCCATGTCAGTTTGGACCAAATCAGTTGCTCAAATGGGATGTTTGCGCTTCCCAACACATTTGAGTGATTTGAAAGTAGACTAAAAATTACAGGAGGCTGCAACATGTGTTTCCTATTGGAAACTAATCAGTGTTTTGTTATTATTTGCTGATACTGGCATCATATGAAACTTAAGGAAATCAGTTTTAGACAGTCTGCTTTGAATATTATTTCTTATATGTGTTTTCAGATCTACTTTTTGAACTTTTGAATGTTTTCTGCTTTTAAATGACACCAACCCACATAAAAGATTTGATAAGGAGAAAGATGAAAAGCATCATCTTAAACACTCATCAGATGAAAAGCATCATCTTAAAACTAGTTTGGCTGCCAGAAGACAACCATTATGGCCCATGAATGTGACCTTATGGCCACTTTTGAAGCTTGTCTTTTGCTTTCCATTCAGACTGCAGAAAATATTACTAGATTTTATCTGTTCTGGCTGGCCAAGACAGGTTTTGCAGCACTATCAAACAGGTAGTGAACAAAGAGATGAAAATAAACAAAGACACAGGAGTAAACAGGTACACTGGGGAGTGAGGAGTAGGAACATTTTTTTAAGAGTTGCTAAGACCTACATTGAGATACTATTCTCATAGAATCCCAGAATCCCAGACTGGTTTTGGTTGAAGGCACCTTTAAGCTCCTCCAGCTTCAACCCTTGCCACGGGCAGGGACCCCTTCCACTGGAGCAGCTTGCTCCAAGCCCCTGTGTCCAACCTGGCCTTGAACACTGCCAGGGATGGGGCAGCCACAGCTTCTCTGGGCACCCTGTGCCAGCGCCTCAGCACCCTCACAGGGAAGAGCTTCTGCCTAAGAGCTCATCTCAGTCTCCCCTCTGGCAGGTTAAAGCCATTCCCCTTGGCCTGTCCCTACATCCCTTGTCCCAAGCCCCTCTCCAGGTTTCCTGCAGCCCCTTCAGGCACTGGAGCTGCTCTCAGGTCTCCCCTTCAGGAGCCTTCTCTTGTCCAGGCTGCCCCAGCCCAGCTCTCTCAGCCTGGCTCCAGAGCAGAGCTGCTCCAGCCCTCGCAGAAGCTCCGTGGCCTCCTCTGCCCTTACTCCAACAGCTCCACGTCCCTCCTGTGCTGTTGCCCCAGAGCTGGATCAGGGCTGCAAGGGGGGTTTCCTCGGAGCACAGCAGAGGGGTACTGTTCCCTCCCTTGACGTTCTGCTCACACTGTGGGAGTGCAGCCCGGAGTGCAGGTGGCAGTTTTGGGTTTTGTTTGTCTGGGATTTCTTTGGGTGGTGTTTGGGATTTGTTGTTGTTGTTGTTTTGGGTCTTTTTACTGGGGAAACCTCAGCAGTGTCACTGTCGAAGTGCTGGCAGCAGCCGGTGCTAGGGTGGTGGGCTCAGCTGCTAGGCAGGGGTGCTGCTGCCCGGGGCCATGTTGGCCATGTGTTTCCCAAAAAAGGGTCAGGGAACTTGGTTTCCGTTTAAAATTCATGGTTAAATCAAATTCTGAAATGTACTGAATTTAGGAGTTCTTTCCTCCATGTATTTAGGGGAGGTTTGAGTCTGTCAGGTGCCCTGAGAACCCCTGCTCCTTCCCACTGTTTCTTTGCTTTAGCTTACATTTCGGTTTAGGCAAACTTACTACGTAGACTATCTGTGTGTTACTTGGGAAGTCTGTTTAAACTTCGGCTTTACACAATAGGTGTGACTTTCACAAGTGTTGGGTATCACTGCTTCTGTACGAGCAGCTGCGAGACCAGCAGTTCCTTCTGGCTTCTGGTTAGACCATCACATGCTGAACAGTTTTGTAAATCCCACCACATGTCTTCCTGGGTTAAAATGAGCATGAACCTCTCCTCCCACCTTGGGAAATCAGAATCCCCATCCCTGCAGGCCTGGCTGCACTCAAGCTGTGTTTCTCACATGAGTAAGCTCCAGTTCGCCTCTGTGTCCTAAGAACAGCACTGTCCACTGAGTCTGGCTCTAAGACTTACTCCCTAAATAGAGCTTAAAAGAATAGTTTTGTGCAATGTAATGTTCATTTATAGTGAATTAATTTTCTAGGATTCACTTAGAGATCCCTGGGATGTTGCCCAGCTGCAGTGCCTGATTGGCTACTGGTGTTTGCAAGGCATCATGTCTTTGGATGAGATGCTGTTGTGACATCTGTGATGAACAACTACTGCAACGAGCAACTGCTGCAAATAGGTGTTGAAATGTATATACTCTGAAATTGCTGCTGATCAATGATGAACCCCAAATGATGCAGCACACAGAAGGAATCCACACAGCAGCAGTGCCATGGGATCTGTTTCAGTAAATAGAAGTTCTGCCAAAGTCAAGGGGGAGCAAAAGAGCCCCATCATCTAGCCTTAATCATCAACCTGTTACATCATACAGCTTCCAAAAGTGAAATCGATCCATTTGCAGACCAGGAAAGAAAACAGTAGTACCTGTTAGCTGGTGAAGAGTGTGCATTTAGGGCTGAGTTACCAGGTGGAGCAAATTACTGTGAGTCCATGGACCAAAAAGGACCTAATTTCATACCAGCCCAATGATTAGTCTGAATGTCTGACCCTAGGAAACCCGTGTGCTTTATGCCTCTGGATAGTATAAATACTACTGTCATGTTTCTAAACATGCAGGTTTGCCTTTGTTCCCTCTATCTTGTATGTTATCCATCATTCTGAGACATATGTGCTATCTGCTCTATCAAAGGAGATGTACCATCTCCGTGATGTTGTCTCCAGCCATCTTCTATTGTCATTAGTTTTAATATAGCAAGTTCTTCATAAATAAAACAGTGAAAATCATTCACTTTCCTTCTCCCCTTCTCATTATACCATTGATTCATGGTTGAAGCTTCCCCTGTGAGCATTACAGTTGGCTCAGGTTGTTTGCCATACAAAATAGAGCATGAAAAGGGAATGCCAGTGTACTATCAGGACTGCTGTGTGTTCATAAAGAAATAAATATATATAAAGAATATATGAAAGTGATACTGTGAGGGAAAATGAGACCCATCCAAATGTTGGAGTGTATTTTAGTGAGATCTTAGCATAACACTGCCTATGCAAACTACAGGTGACCTCAGATTTGAAAATAAGTTACATAAATGGACGTCACAATTAAAGCAAACTCATGCAGTACTCAGAATTGTATTTATGTCTATTTTAGTACAAGTGGTTGTTGTCATACAAAGTTAATGATGTTGCCTGAGGCTTTGTTGATGTTTAGGTTGTTTGGAACGTGTTGATTTGCATTTGTCTGGAGTTTGGTCACACATGCACACCCACATCTCCAGTGTGCTCTTCAGCACGTGCGACTGTGTGTGATACACAGAATGACCAGATCCCTGCTGTGGTGGATGACGGCTTAGAAGGAGCGTGTCAGACTCTGCCCTCCTAGTATAGTGGTTCTCTCTGCATATTACAGTGCTCTAGGAATTGGCATTTGGTGGCTTGTTTAAAGAGGGGCTGGCTTGGTGATGGGGTGAGCAAAGTAAAGATCTTTTCTGAGACTGTGTTTGTGCACAAATCATAGAACGATAGAATGGTTTGGGTTGGAAGGGACTTTAAAGCTCATCCAGTCCCACCCCCTGCCACGGGCAGGGACACCTTCCACTAGAGCAGCTTGCTCCAAGCCCCTGTGTCCAACCTGGCCTTGAACACTGCCAGGGATGGGGCAGCCACAGCTTCTCTGGGCACCCTGTGCCAGCGCCTCAGCACCCTTATCTATTTATTATAGAACATCTATTGAAAATCAAGTGGAATTCTCTGACAGCAGTTGATTACTTTACTGGACATCAATAAAACCATTGCCTTCCAACAGCTGAGGAAACCAAGTTAATTTGTTAACACTCCAGTGAAGACTACCAAATAAAAAATGGAGAAAAAATCTTAATATAAGACCATACAAAAATAGACTTTTTCCCCACAACAAATGTACAACAAATACAAATCTAACAACATATTAGGTCTATAATCAGAAATATTTGATCAGTAGTAGGAGAGATGCATATTTGCATCTAAAGAATTATATAAAAGCTGTTTTCATTTATCAACTAAAAGTCTGTGATAATAGTACTCTAATCTCAGCAAGGCAGAATTGTTTTCTGAGACTTTTGACTGGTTTCTTCAGAGGCAGAGGAGCTGTGACAGTCATCAGTTGTTTTATTTTAAAGTGTTTATGTTGCTTAAAGCAACTGAAGGACTAAACCAGATCTGATGGACCTCCCATGTAGATGTTTAATTCAGAAGATCATATAGCAGTGTAACTTCAGCACTAAAATTAGTCATATTGCTCTGTCTAAATGAGCCCTCAGACTGGTGTACAGGAAGGCAAAGACATCCTTTAATTTTGCTAAGCTTAAAAACATCTGATAAAACATATTTTCCCTCTTCAGAGCTTGATCATTTGCAAACCCACCTTTGCCAATGTACACGAGTGTGGATGTGTCTGTCCAAGCTGAATCCAAACCCATTTTGTTATCCGTGCACAAGAAAATTATCTGAACTCCTTTTTAGCACTGGGAGAAAGCCCTGTTTCTTCCCTGGTTCTTGGTTCAAGTGGCATGGAGATTTTCTCTGAAACTATCCACAGAAACTGAAAATTACTTCCCAAAAGGAAACAAGAGTGACAGTGATGAGCCTGAGGCACAGCTCTAAGCTACTGAAGATGTGGGTGTTGAGAATCACAGACAAGCACAGCAAGTTTTCATACAGCAAGGTTTGTTGTGCATATTTTAGCTGTGCCCAAGGAACAAGTGCATACACACACTCCTGTAGCCACCTGTACAGGTCCTTCTCTTTCCTTTCTCCTCCTCCTGCATACCCACCCAAAGAGAATCACAGAACCACAGACTCTTTTGGGTCAAAGGGCCCTTAAAACTCACCCAGCTCCAACCCCTGCCACGGGCAGGGACCCCTTCCACTGGAGCAGCTTGCTCCAAGCCCCTGTGTCCAACCTGGCCTTGAACACTGCCAGGGATGGGGCAGCCACAGCTTCTCTGGGCACCCTGTGCCAGCGCCTCAGCACCCTCACAGGGAAGAGCTTCTGCCTAAGAGCTCATCTCAGTCTCCCCTCTGGCAGGTTAAAGCCATTCCCCTTGGCCTGTCCCTACAGGCCCTTGTCCAAAGCTCCAGGTTTCTTATAGCCCCTTTAGGCACTGGAGCTGCTCTAAGGTCTCCATGTGAGGCGTTGGGTGGTGTTGCAAACCACATCTCACCAAGTCATGGCGCATACTTTCTGCTGGCCCCTCTGCAGCCAGGAGAAGCGTGCTGGAAGGGTTTGTGTGTGCACAGCAAGGACTGGGGGTAGGAAATTAAACAAGTGGAAAAGAAAGAGATGGACCCAGTTCATGCTGGATGGAGACCGGTACAGGTGACTTCAGCGCTGCTGGGCCAATCTGCATCAGCTGAAGGTGTGATCTGTGTGTCTTCAAAGAAAACAAGTGTTCACAGAGAGAGAACACAAGTTTTTCACTGCAAACAGTTGGATTTGCTTGTCTAAACTTTCTGTTAAGTTCCCTTGGCCTTCAGGCTGCCAAATTCCTAGGTCTCACCCAGCTCCATCAGAGGGCTGGCAGTGCAGATATGTGTGAGGGGAGGGACTGAGCACTTTAAGCATGAGTCCCTTACTGCTGGAAAGAGGGGAATGTAAAATTGCATTTGCGTGTGCTGATGATCTTCTTAATAATTCTAACATTCTTGGTTTGCACAAGGTAGTTTTTATAAATAAACAGCACTGCTTTATGGTTCACTGCTCTGGGTGGCGAGTGTCTTAATGTATATTTTTTAATGTTGCTTTCAGCTCCCTGGAGTTTGCCTTTAAATTCATGTTGGTCTCTTAATCACTTGGCAGAGCTGATCAACTGGAAATCTTCCTGCTGCTTACCAAAGCTAGCGAGTTACTTTGAGATGCATCACAGATAATAACGGAAACCTTCCAGGCACCCTGGCTGCTCCCATCCCAGTAAGGTCTAACAGCTGTCCTGGAAGCATGTCTGCCAAGAGCAGGAGTAGATCTGACCCCCTGAGCAGTCAAACATACATGTCCAATGGCAGCGTGTCCCATATCCCTGTTCACATCCAGCTGAGCTGTATTGTGGTCAAGTTTAGTCCCGGTATGGTCACACTGCAAGGGAGTGTCATTGCTCCAGGTACTGTGAGGAGTTTGGAGAACAAGTGAAGAAGACTTACTGAGAGATCTGCTGGATTCCAGATGTGAGTTTGTAATAGGCCAGTGTCACAGATATTTGAATAAGTTGTGGATATTGTGTGGCTGGTTTCACTGTGGGAACAGGCCATGGTTGCAGAAGTGTTTGCAGTAATGTTACTGTTGGGAGGAGGAACAAAATCACAGGGTCATAGTAAGACTGCAGTCAATTTATAAGGTTATTATATAATATTATTATATTTATATTATATTTATATTTTTATATAATGGTTTAGTTCCTGCTAAGTATGTGCTTATTTATAGAAGTTAATTCCTAGAATTGTAGAGGACAGGAAATAAGAAATATGGTTTACAAGGTGGTACTTAAATTGTTTGCGGTTGGACTTGATGATCTTAAAGCCTAGAAGATCACCCTGGTTGATGGCAGGAGGGTTAGAACTGGATGATCTTGAGGTTATTTCCAACCCAAACCAGTCTGTGGTTCTGTGCTGCAGTGCTGCTTTACAAGGGAAATTAATTAGTTCATCTGGCTCAGCTGAACCCAGCTCCCACTCCTCAGTTCTTGGTTTTACTCGAGCTTGTGGTATCCCTTCTGCCTTGTGTCCTTGAGGGCAACCTGGGAACTCTCCCTGGAAGGTGGGCTGCCCACTTGGCAATGTGTAAGGTGAATCCCTGGCAGAGATGCTTCTCATCTTCAAATCCTCGGGACAGCAAAGAAAGCCTGTGGGTGAAATCAAGCATTGTTCTCAGTGCTGTCTGCTGCCATGGTGGGGTAGTGTCTTCCAGGTGTCACTCAGACTTGGTCTTCCACTGGTAGCCTGCGGGGTCTTGTGTACACAGTGGCTGGATTGCTGTAAGTATCCAAACTCCCGGTCCATCGTGGATGTGTGATATTAAACCCTGAGACTGTGACCTCAGTCTGGGGGGTCTCAAGGACCAAGCAGTGTGGTATTGCTGGCTTTTGGGTTTCTGACTTTCAGCTTTGGAAAACACCTTTGTTGCTGGTATGCACCAGTTCTAGGTAGGCCACTTAACAGTGTGATGCTGGCAGAGCTTTTGAGTGTGCAGTAACTTTAGATTGCTGTGATCTAGAAACTTTATTTATTTCTGTTTGATTGATTTCCTGGTTCCCAAGATATATAATATTTCATTTAAACAACAATACCAGTTTGCTTTTGCTGAGGAACAAAAGGCACTGCCTAATAATAGACACTTTCTCAAGCAGTTTTGACCTGTACTCATGCAGAAGGTGTGCTATTAATGAAAACAAATGAAGGCTAAATCACAGTGCTTCTTTCTGGAGAACAGTTTATGCTGGTTTTGTTACGTGTCTGTAATAAGAAACTATTTTGACAGTATGGGCAGCATTCTGGAGCTTTTTATGGAGCAGTGGTGAATAGGAGAGGTGATGTGTTCAGTAAGGAAAAAGTGCTGAGACACTATCACAGAATGTTGTTGGTCATACAATACAAGGATGCATTTTTTTCCCCCAAGGCAATTCCCTTTCCTACTCCCTTCTGCGCTGGGCAGAATTAAGCCTGTGGCTTCCAATGTGAAAATAAATTGTCACGGTTTAAGCGTAAATACGTTGCTGTTATTCTGTTACTGCTGCACTTGACTCTCAGGATCTGTCAGAGAACACACTTCATTAACAATTATTTGCAGATGATAAATAATGACTTGTTTGGATCAAACCTAATTTCACATAGAAGTTCTGAAGTGTGTGTGCAGATAGGGGATTTGTAGCTCTCTGGAGAGCTGCCTGTGGAGCCTGATAGCGAGCTGGGAGCTGGATGAAAGGTAAAGGACAATTTTAGATGTGAATCCACTTTTTGATTTATTGCAGCTAAACCAGCGAAGAGTTTAACTCCAAAGAAGCCCTAGGACCAGCACTGGGCTTGCAAGTGCTCCTTGTTTATGTAAAGCTCTCAGTGGGAAAACTTCAGTATTTACCCCGTTTGTTTCTACATCTCAGCCATCAGGAAACAGTGTGTGAGGAGTTCCTTTACTGACAAGAGGCTCTTTTAGAAGTAACCTGTGAGGATGACAGGTTTGAAGGCATCGTGGAGAAGAGCAGGCAGCATGGAGACCTCATAGCAGTCTTCCAGTATCTGAAGGGGGCCTATAAGGATGCTGAGGAGGGACTCTTCATTAGGGACTGTAGTGATAGGACAAGAGGTAGCATTTTAAATCTTAAACAGGGGAAGTTTAGATTGGATATAAGGAGGAAGTTCTTTACTGTAAGGGTGGTGAGACACTGGAATGGGTTGCCCAGGGAAGTTGTGAATGCTCCATCCCTGGTAGTGTTCAAGGCCAGGTTGGACAGAGCCTTGGATGACATGGTTTAGTGTGAGGTGTCCCTGCCCATGGTAGGGGGGTTGGAACTGGATGATCTTAAGGTCCTTTCCAGCCCTAACTATTCTGTGATTCTGTGTCTGTAAGGTGAACATCAGGCTGGTCTGTGTAGTAAACTGGTAACAGCCACCACAGGGATGCACTTCGCTGAAGACCATGAAGTGACTGCTTTCCCTGGGACAAAGCAGAAGGGAGTAGCTGTCATTTGAAATCACTGCCATTGCATGAAATGACCTGTCCTTGAAAGAGGCAGTCTCTGCTTCTCCATACACAACAGCACCGCTCTTCAGATTCCAGGGCAGCCCGCTCTACTTCAGCATATTTACTCTTCCAAAAATACTTGCCTGAGTGACTGCCCGTGCTCCTTCCTGCTCTGTCATTCCTGGGAGCTGACTTGTTTCTGCTCCAAGTCAGCGTGCATAGCAGGAAGTCGGTTAAAGTCTTGCACTGAAAGCTCCGAGGTTTCTGCTGATTGTAGGTCACAAATGAAGAATCTGTACTGAAGTATGAGAAGAGCTTTATGAAACCCTACAAGTATGTGTAGCATTTACTTTTTCCACTGTTAGGGGTACAATTATGTGTGTGTGGGTTCATACTCTGTTTCTCTGTATTGCTTAACATAACTTTTAAAGGATGTGAAAAGTTGCATCTGGGAACGTTTATAAGGAGCAATCACATTAAGTGTTCAGTCTGTTGCTGATCTGTGGGCCTGTTGTGCAAAACTTCAGGTAATACTGACATATTTGTGTTAGTGGAAAATTCCTACTGATCTAAGGAGTTTGGATCAGGCCACTTTTGTTTATTTAAGAGGCAGTTCAGATTTTCCTTGCTGGCTCCCGTCACATTGGTGTTATTGACGGTACTGTGTCTGTGTCTTGACGTATGTGGGTCCCTCTGTGGAGGGAAGGCTGTGTTGGTCACAGAGGTGAGTGCCACCAGGTCTTTGTTCTAGGCCCTTTTTAAGTACTAAAAGGGCACAATAAGGTCTCCCCTTAAGGAGCCTTCTCTTCTCCAGGGTAAACAAGACCAGCTCTCTCAGCCATTCCTTATAGGAGAGGTGCTCCATCCAATCATTTTTGTGGCCCTCCTCTGGACCCTTTCCATCAGGTCCATGTCTTTCCTGTGCTGAGGACTAATGGTCTGTTCAGGTGTATCTCCATTGTATTCTGTAACAGAAGAGCAGAGATGCTGTCACTCTGAGCAGATGGGCTTCAGGCGGTGTCTGTTCTGCAGTCGTTAACTAACACCTGGCACATCAGTTGAAGATGAAATGGAAAACCCTATGCAAAGAACAGAAGGGAACTGGTGAGAGGAGCAGGAGAAAGAAACCAAGCAACACTGTGCAAACCAGTCCTTTCTCCACACCTGCAAGCTACCGGCTTGCACCTTCAAGTGGAGGGCTCTGTTGCCCTCCTCAACATCCTTTGTGCAGAGCTGGGGCACAGCACAGAGCTTTTAGGGTGTGGGTACCAGGGTGGTCTGCAGGTGGCAGGTTGGGCTTCATAACCCAGCTCTTGGGTCACAATGAGCACCGCTGGGCTCCCTGCCATTCCCTTATGTCCACGTCGGCTGGGAAAAAAGGCAAGTTTTCTTACTGTGTGTGGCCAGATGGACTGGTGCCACTTCTGTCAGTTGGATTACACAAGGAAGAAACTGAAAAATAAGAGGGTGATTTGGAGAGGAGGGTTATTTTTGTGTTGTTTGTTCAATGCACTTTTGACCTTTTGGTTTTAATTCACTCTCGCTTTGCAATTTTTTCCTTAAGTTTTTTTTTGCTCTGTTTCTTACCACTGCTTCTTTCTCTGGTTCCTTCCCTCTTGGCTTATTTCCCATCTGCTTTTGGGAAATCCAGACAGGAGAAGGGGCAGAACAAGAATGAGAACAGCTGTAATCACACAGAGTTGAGCATCTTCTCCACCAAATGAGCTGTGTTTGGCTGAGCCCCTCTGGCAGCACTGAATCCTTGGCATGGCAGCAGGTTATCTTCACAAATGTCCTACACTGAATGCAAGTCCTGAGTGTGGCAGAGGGCTCAACCCAGGCTGGTGCTGCCAGGAGACAAGATGAGAGGGCAACAGTCTAGCAAAGAAACTCAAGGCCATAGGACATGAATTTTGGAAAGAAACCATAGAATAGTCAGATCTAAAGCTGTATTTGGATGAGTTCCTTCATTAGCATGGTCCTACATGGCAGCCTGGTGGGGCTGAGAACAGAATCAGGCTCTGATTATACAGTTGTGGAAAGATGATGAATTTTGGATATAGATGGGAGTATGTTGCTCTGCAGAAAATTGCATGAGCTGTTCTCCCTGTGTTGTCCCTGTTAAGGGTGACCTCTTCAAGGTTTTGCCTTTGATGTCACCCAGATGACAGACATTGCAGTCAGCTAGACTATGTGACTGAACATCGGGGTCAATCTCAAAGCCTTTAATTACTGTAAATTATATGACAGGGAGGTGAAACAGAATTTTGATTTGATATAAAATAACAAGAGGAAAAAAGTCTGATCTGGCACTTTTCACTCACCCCTTGTTTAGAAACCTTCTTTTCAGCCTGGATTTATTTGTGGTTGACCTATTCTTATGAGAGTGTTGTCTTTCAGCAGTGGGAATTAGGAGAGCTGGACTTGCTTCTTCAGTTTACTAGGGATTTTCTGCATGACTCAGTGAGCCCCATGGAGCAACTTGTGCAGTCAAAGACTAAAACTCAAGTAGTCTGTGACTGTGGATGGTCTGGCCTGAAATGGCAAACACTGGCAACTTGGTGTACTGCTGAGGTATCTCCATGGGACAACACAAAGGATGGTCTAGTAGTGAATTAGCCTTTGGCTTGGAGATGTGACATCACCGATGTACCTATATCTGCATTAGCTGATAGCTCCTCAAGGGTGGTGTGACTGATGTGTCCTCAGTGAGCCTTTGTTCCTAGTGAAATAAAATTAGCTACAAGTGCTGTAACCTGGACAACTGCTCATCAAAACTGTGATGTTACATTTTGCCTCCCAAAAGCGCAATTGTATGAGTTGTATGCAGTCCAGTATTGCATGTTTGTCTTCCTTTCTTTCTTTACTGCTATCAGTGGCAAAAAATAGCACAGTAAACTCAATATAATAGCAAATGAAAGACGTCATACCCCAGAGTGAATGAATAATGTCAAGTGGAAAGATGCAGTCTCTGATACGTTTTCTTGGTCTGTACATTGCCTCAGTGAGAAGAGATTGTTGGAAAATGTCATTCATTTTACACTAAACCACAAGCCTCCTTCGAATTATATCTTGATATGAAGGAGAACATCTTGGCCAGTCTTTGATTTAGATGCACTCCATTTTAAATATGTCCTAATTATAGTGCTCATCGCTTAACATTAATTTAATGAACATCCTCATTTATATGGACAAGGTTGGCAAATAGGAATTAATGCCATTAAACCTCACGAATCTCCCAAAGGAAAAAAATCAAAAGATCTATAAAGAAAACGTAACCTTATTATTTATAACAAGGCAAAGCCCAAAATCACCAGCTGTACCTTTTTGTAATGGGCTCAGGGGCCCTTAGCATGCACAGCATGGAAGGGGCTTGTGCTGTGCTGCAATTGGCCATGGACTGCATCGCAGTCCATGTCAGTGCTCTGGCTGAAGCACAGCTTGCTGTGAGAAACTTTCAGTCTCAGATTCCAGTCTTGCAGGTGGACCCTTGGATTTGCTTTGTTCCCAGTTGTCTGGATCCTTGGCAGTGTTCAAGGCCATTTTGGATGGGGCTTGGAGCAAGCTGCTCTAGTGGAAGGTGTCCCTGCCTGTGGCAGGGGTTTGGAACTGGATGAGCTTTAAGGTCCCTCCCAACCCAAACCAGTCCATGATTCTATGAACAAGACCAGATTTTCTCTGATCAGCTCTAGAAATGATCATAGTGGTTCATCAAGGCCCAAAAATAAGGACTGAAGGAAGACATCATTGTTTTCTTGGTTGAACTAAGCCGTGTCCTGTAACAAAATCCAACCCAAAAGAAATCCCTGTAGATGTGTAAAATTCCAATGGGGATAATACAGATGGGCAGTGAAGATGGCATTATAGCATTCTTGGTACTTAAGAGTCCTGGAGACTGAAATTCTATGGATCTGGGAAAGTGTTGATGATGCACATCTCTGCTTTTATTGTTTAATTTCATGCTGATATCAGAACTGCTTGATTTTAAGAAGAGCTAGCTGTCAGATTTTCTCCTTAGGCATTGATTTCAATGGTGGGAGGTGAATGGTCCACCTTTGTCACCCTGAACAGTGTTTCAGTGAAGTTACAGGAATTCAGATGATGACAGTGACAGTCACTTACAAGCCAAAGAGACCTAAGGATACATTGCTTTAACAAAGAGATAACATAGATCTATATGGACCTCTGGGACCCTTACTTACTACTTTAACTAAGAGGTAACATAGACCTGTATGGATCTCTAGGAACCTCTTACAGGAGGCTTAGGGTGTGATAGTCATCACAGCCAACAGATCATATGGACTTTACTGGGGTGAGGTTGACACCACAATAGCAGAGCTTTCTATCTAGACCAGCTTGGTACTGCAGACTCATTTTTCTCCTTAAATATGATCTGCAGTATTTAGCCTCTGAACCCTGCTGTACAGTTATTTAAGAGGTGGGGGAGCACCTCTGAGCTTTAAGCAAAGATCTAAGTGTTGCTGCTTGGAGAGTTACGCCTTGTACAAGTCCTCCTTGGTAGAAAAATGCTGTAATTGAAGGCCCAAATTGGGCAAAAGTTTCTTGCAGACCTGTGTTTCAGCTTCAGTTTGAAATCAGTGGTGAGCATGTGCTGAAGGACTGCTTGACTTGGGGACTGAGTTTATCAGTAACTGATGTATTCATAGTGTCGCAGATTGGTTTGGGTTAGAAGGGCCCTTAAAGCTTATCCAGTTCCAACCTCCTACCACGGGCAGGGACACCTTCCACTAGAGCAGCTTGCTCCAAGCCCTGTCCAACCTGGCCTTGAACACTGACAGGGTTTCAGTAGTAATCTGTAGTAATTCTCTGGTGGACTTCATGGAGCCTGTTCAGGGTCAAGACTATGGTTGAATGAAAATGTTCTTTGTGTCTGTCTGTGTAGGTTTATACATGGATGGACATAGCTGTGTCTGCAGTAGTGGGTACATACAGAAGGGATTTATTTTTATTTTTTTATTTCTGAGAGGAGAGGTGATAAATTCGACAAGTTCCACTGTTGGTGTCAGAGGATCCAAATCTATAGAGTTTTATTCTGGAAATTAAAGTGCCTTGGAGTGATTTAAAGGAAACAAATGAGAGAGATACTACGTAAACTGAAGGGAAACGTTGGGTTGAATAGGACATTTCCAGAAGGTCAGAACTCGGCCTGCGGAGAAGGACTTGGGGGCGTTGGTCGATGAGAAAATGAACATGAGCTGGCTTCAGTGTGCGCTCGCAGCCCAGAAAGCCAACGATATCCTGGGCTGCATCAAAAGGAGCGTGACCAGCAGGTCGAAGGAGGTGATCCTGCCCCTCTACTCTGCTCTTGTGAGACCTCACCTGGAGCATTGTGTGCAGTTCTGGTGTCCTCAACATAAAAAGGACATGGAACTGTTGGAACAAGTCCAGAGGAGGCCACAAGGATGCTCAGGGACTGGAGCACCTCCTGTATGAAGACAGGCTGAGAAAGTTGGGGCTGTTCAGCGTGGAGAAGAGAAGCTGCGTGGAGACCTCATAGCAGCCTTCCAGTATCTGAAGGGGACCTATAGGGATGCTGGGGAGGGACTCTTCATTAGGGACTGTAGTGACAGGACAAGGGGTAACGGGTTAAAACTGAAACAGGGGAAGTTTAGATTGGATATAAGGAGGAAGTTCTTTATTGTAAGGGTGGTGAGGCACTGGAATGAGTTGCCCAGGGAAGTTGTGAATGCTCCATCCCTGGCAGTGTTCAAGGCCAGGTTGGACAGAGCCTTGGGTGAGATGGTTTAGTGTGAGGTGTCCCTGCCCATGGCAAGGGGATTGGAACTTGACGATCTTAAGGTCCTTTCCAGCCCTAACTATTCTGTGGTTCTATGAACTTTCTCTGAAATGGAGGAAAAAGGTATTTGACACAGAATAAAACATCCCGTCATGAGAAGATGGGGACTAGATCTGTGCATATTTGGAAAACAGCCTCAGATTTGCTGGCATGCTTCTACCTCTATTTTATTTTAATATTTAGGTTTCTTTCTATTAATAAGACATAAGCAGATCCAGATTCAGCTCCCACATGCATAGAAGAAAATAGTCTCTAAGAGCAGAAATTGAATTATTTGATTAGAATTCTTGTGTGAACTTACATTTTGCAAGGCATTGTAACTTTAGACCTTTTTGGGAATTGTTTCTGTGGTGCATGATGCTGGTATCAGCCTCTAGAAGTCAGTGCACAACAGGAAATGCACATCCCAAATTCTTCATGTGAATTGCTGTTTACGTTCCTGGATCAGGAAACATGCAGAAGGATGTTTCACAGTTTGTTTATGTTGATATTTTCTCTTCTACAGGGGCTTTCTGGCTCTTTGGTACAGTTTTCATTTTGTAAATTTACATGTTTTGCTTAAAGCAAGAGTGGGAGCGAGATTACATCTCTGCTTGTCGCATGACCTATTTATTGTTGCTTCAGAGAAGCACAGTGGTGTCTCTCTGCCTCTTAGCTTCTCATGGAGTGCAGAACTAAGGAGCTGCTCAGGTGTTCAGTGGCAGGGGGTGACAGCCAAAGCTGTGCCTCCATTCCTTGCCCCCCCATCGGAATATCAAAGCCGGGGCAGTGAAGAAGTTACCTGAATCCAAACTGAGCTGGGGCTTCAGTCAGGACAGGCTGCAGAGTGGAATGATTCATTGGCACACACACCTAAGGAAAGGCCGTCACCGTTTCCTGGCTTTTGTTAGGGGAACGGTTTGAAAATTAAAGCAGTAATTTTAAGCGAATGGTTTGAAAATTAGTAGCAGTAATTAGACCTGTAGCATGTTGAAATGAGCATGGAGAAACCCATGACAGGCTATTGAGCTCTTGGTGCTACTCGTGATAAAGGTTGTTGTTTCTCTGTAAGGGCACCCACAGTGTTTATATTGCTGCCAGCAATTTAGTGAACATCTATCTTTAAAAAACTGGTATTTTCCTGATGAAATACTGGGTATCTTGAGTAGGAAAGGAAAGGGAATGGATTTAGCCTTTGGAAATACAGAAACTTAACTGTATCTTCAAGAGTCCAAGCTTTTCTGAGCATGAACCCTGAGGAGTGGCAGAGTCTTGGATTGGTTTGGTACCCACTTACAATGGAGTTGTATCCTCTTGTTACTGTCAGGGCTGCGAAAGCTGAGCTTCACCTTTTCAATGGATACCGAGTGGTTCTTTGGGCTCCTTACTTGCCAGAATAACTTCAAAGACTGGTGGATTTTGAAGAGTTATGTCAAATATGCGCAATATTCGAAGTTAAATGTATCTGGTTGGTATGACCAAACTGTGACAGGTGAGAAGTGGAACTGCATTGATTTATTAATAATAACTTTAATAATCTTATGAATAAGTAAGAAGTTCTTGGATTGCCAGATTTTTTCAGCAGCTGTAGTAATTTACCTTCAGAGAAGGCTGTGGGAGAGTGGACACCCTGGCACAGCCCAGTGCACCCTGGAAAAGTAAGAGGCAAGCTGTTTGCTCAAAGTACCCTTCTCTCAAGCCATGTTGTGCTGTCTGAGGACTCAGAGATCAAAAGAACTTTAAACCCATTGAAACACGTTTGTAAGAGCATAACAGTGGTTTTCAGGTTACATATGGAGAAGGCTTCTTGGAGACTACTCTAGGGTAGGCATAGTTGGGAAAAGAGGCATATGGTCACTTTGGAGGAAGGTTTAAATAAACAGTACTTGCTTCCAGGAGGTTATTTGGCCACTGCTTACAGTTTGATATTGCTCCTGGAGGGAACAGAACCGCAGGTCAGAGCTTGCATAAGTCTAGCTGAGCACACAGCAGGGCTCACTGTGGTGCCAGGCTCTTGTGCTTGCTTGGGTAGTGCGAGTGGTGCAGCTGCACAAGGGCCACGTGCAGTTTTACCAAAGAGATAAGCAGTCTGTGGTTTCCCCCCTGCTTCCACCCTCACCTCACAGTGCAGCACAACCATCTGCCTGCTCCACCCCCACCAAGAGCCTGAACCTCAGGGCATGGTTTGCCCTGGATGCTGTGCTTCCCCCAGTGATGGGCCCATTGGAGGAGGTTCTTTGAGCCTCAGTGGAGCGTTTGCTAATGGAGCTGTATTGTTCTAGCACGTGAACAAGCTATGTAACACCCTGTGAGCAGACCCAAGAGAGTCATTTAATTCCAGCCTCAGCAGATAAGCAATTGAAGCTCTGGTCTTGAAGTCCAGTGTCCACACATGAGGCCAGGAGGACATCCAGGTAACTGCACCTGGTATCCACAGTACAAAGACACTGTAGGTCATAAAGTTTGTGTGTGTGTGCATATCATCACTGCCCAAGTTTAACTCCCAGATGAGGCAAAACTTCTAGTGTGCAAATAAAAAACACCTTTTCTGGGAATAGTCTCAAACATAAACCTAGAACCTGCTTTTTATGTGATATAAAGTTTTGTGGTTCCTAAGCACAGTGCGAGTTGAAATACAGAACCAGTAAAATGGAATTCGTATGCAAGTTGATGTTTGTAAAATGCTCTCTCGGCTCTTCCTGGAGGCTTTCTTGATAACTGGGTGAGAACAGTGATGCTAGTTGGCTCCTGCAACAAGGAGGAATTTGGCATGTGAAGGAGAGAGAGCAAAGCCAGGAGGAAGGTGTGGACTGCACATTGACTTGTGTTCAAATCCCAGACAGCTGCTGCAATAAAGAAACAAGTCTTGGGTGCACCAGGAATTAAACTAATACAGCAAAGTTATTAACTTCAAATCTGGATGGTTTGTTAAGGGAGAAATGGTGTTACCATGTCAAGTTGTAATACCGTCAAGTTGTTGACAGCCATCAAGCTGTCAATTAAATGGGGCAGACTATTGATAATTAGGGAGTATTCATTTGGACAGGGAAGTTTTATTCTACAGTGGGATCATGTCAGCAGCACTTTGAATATCCAGAATGAGCAGTTAAGGGCGTATTGACACTGTTGGGATCAGGCACTGGCATCTCAGCGTAGTTGTGTTTGTGCCTTAACTGATGTGCCAGTATGGTTGTTGTCACTGGTGGTTCTTCTAAATGAAAACAGCTTTTGAGTTGCTCCTGCTTTCTTACAAGATTGGCTGGCCAAAACCTAGACTGTTTCATGTCTTCTTGAGTTTCTGCAGGTGGCAGAAAAAAAGAGTCTTCTAATTCAGCGTGTTCCAGGGACCCCTGGAAATCGCTGTTTTTAACAGACGCTTGATCTAAGAAAAATCAGCCTGATGTCAACAGGCTTAAATTTGTGCCATGGAGGACCATGATCAGGAAAACGTACAGGACTTCACTGGCTGGGAAGCCTGTTTGAAGTAATTACATTAGCTAAACATAATATTAAAGAGATAAAGAGATGTTTTTGTAACAGCTCACTGGGACTCCAGTCCTCTTTCCATATGTAAATATGTGGAGATCATGGCTCTCTGCATTAGTCCATTTGGGAGAACTGTATGTTTTTAAGAAAGGAAAATTAAATTAGACTTGTGTTTGATATGTTATTGAGCACTTCTGTTACCTGTTATGAAATTAGGTAACGCAGGCTGGTTCTGTGACAGCCCAGCATTCCCCTGTGCTGGAGGAATTCCCAGCTGAGCAATTAGGCCAAATGTTTGGTCCTTCGTGACCCAAGAGCACCCCAGAAAGACTAAAGCAACATCCAGAATCTGGTTCATAGTTGAAATACAACTGCACAATCAAAGGAAGCTTAAAATGCAGCCGAACCCGGGCTGCTGTGTAAGGAACTTGACTCTGTGGAGACTGAAAAGGGTCAGGAGTGAGACCGAGAGATGGAGTGTTGTGCTGGCATTGGGTGGTGGCGCTCCTCCTCTCCCTCTCTCTGGGACCTGTGGTTTAGGAAGCATCAAACTGTTCATTCACTAGTAATATGTAGTAACTAACGTATGGCTTAGAGGCTTCTGAGTGTGAATGCCACTAATGAAAATCAGACCTGGGCTTTCAAGTGGCTTCATACCATCAACTTAAAAGAATCTTCCTTTTTGAATTAATTTTGAATGTAGGTAGAGGCTGAAAATGGGATTTATGCATGTAAACCACTGGAGTAGTTTTTCATATTATGCCTATGAACAGCAATGCAACCATGTTAAAATAGTCACTCTCTGCAGAGTGGTCAAAACTTTTGTTTCCTTTGTACTTAGTTGAGATTACAGAAATCACTGGGGACTTCAACAAGGGCATCAGGTAAAACTCCTTCAAACAACAGGATGTTTTTTTTCTACAACAGCGAGCCTGCTCACCAAATAGCAACTGAGGACAGATTATTATTAATAGTGTTCAGTGTAACAGAAACAAAGCTATTATACTGTAGGCAAATAGATCCTTTAGCCTCAGTTGCTAAATATGATTTGTTTCCAGTGTTATTAGACTTGTTTTATGACTCAGGCTTGAACAATCTGGATATTGTTGATTACGTAAAATCTGTAATTCTCTGAATGTAATTTGGGTTCTCAATGTGCATGTTATTTCTACGCTTACTTTTGCTTTAGCTCCCCTTGCAGTTTGGGATGCACCTTCTGAAGAATGTTCAGTCCACGTGTTTAGGACTCTGGCTGTGATTTCTGCTCCCTGGTGAGCTCAGTGTGCATTGCTGCTTTCAGCAGGAGCAGCTGGCCCCCATCCCAAGCAGCTGATCACCTCACATCATTGGGATATGAGATTTATCTTGAGCCTTTTGCAGATATGGCTCTCTCATAAACATGTAGGTGGACCATGCACTATATACTGCGGAGAGGGGATCTTCACACTGGAAACTGGTCAGATTATTATCTGTAAGAGATAATCAAGGAGGTGCCAAGCATCTGCACTGACCAGTGACATCCATGAAGTCCCTCAGCCATTTGCAATTAAAAATTGTTCTACAGCTGGCTTAGTTGGCTATAACACTTGTTTTTCAGCAAGGTCCTGATTTCACTCACTTTTATACATAGTTTTATCGAGGTCAAGTAATTCCTGCTTTCTCCCCAAGGGCTAATTCTCTTCTGCATACCACAACTGCAGACAGGTTTGAGAAAGAGTCACAAAATGTGGTTCAGTCAACCAAAGAGCAAAGTTTGTCCAAGACAGCAGAACTCGTGCAGCTGGCTGAAGTGCAGGGATGGAGAAGGAGAGAGAGCAGCTCCTTGCAGTAGTTCAATCCTGTTGGCGGTTCTCAGACTGCAGCAGATTTACTCTGTTCCTCTTTCGAAAAGGAAAGGGCACCTACTTCATAAGCAAGCGATTAGCTTTCAGTCAAACTGCAAAGAGCAAAAAGTACGCAGCACTGCCATGCCACAAAGAACTGCCCAATAATAAGTAAGGTAGAAATGGTGATACATCCCACCCTGTGCCCCTGAGAGGCACGTCCCTGTTTCTGGGTGCTGGAAGGGGTGGTGGGACCAGGCTTTTCACATCAGACGAGAAGCGTAGTTGAAGAGCAAGGAGTGCATCCCTTGCAGCCCACCATGCTTTCAGCAGCGGTCCTGTTCATGCCCTTGTCCTCATTGCAGCTTGGATATGGGTTTTGGGAAAGGCTGGCTGGGGGGCTGCTCTGGGATGCTGGCATGCCTCTAGCCCCTGAGTACCTGGATGATTCTGTGGCTTTATGGGCATGGCAAGTAGTCAGAAGTGTGGGTGGTGTCTGAGTAACTTGAATACATGTCCTGTAGTAGCACAGTGTTCCTGGTATACTCTGTACGTACAGTTTTGTGGCCTGGTGGCAATAGTTATGTGGACATTTCCCCTTCTAGGTGCAGTCTACAGTTGCTTGTCCATAGTTGGCATCCCTTAGATGGTACGAATTCCCCAAGTCAGTCACTGCTACCTACAGCACCTCCACCTCCTCCTGGTTTTTCCTCCAACCTCTTCAGTTTGAAGCAATGTGGTCAAAACTGTGTAGAAAAGAAAAGAAGCCTCTTCAGGATGTTTATAAGGGGAGTCTAATTTGTCCTGTTTCAAACCCAGAGTGTTAGCTTTAAACAAGCCCCAGCACTGGGCCTAGAATTGTGGAAACCCAAATGTAATTTTTAGCTTCAGAAAAGTGACTGTGCAGATGCCAGAGCTGGGAAGCCCAGGGAAGGCTGAAGTCACAAGGAAAACATTTATTTATCAGTTCATGGGAGTATTTACATGCAGTAGAGTTAAGCCTCTAAAGCAAAAGCTCTGTGGGTAGGTAGCAACCCAGCACTTGCGCAGATTGTCATCTCCAAAGCACCAAGCAAATGCCTGTTAACTACTACAGCAGGCTCTGAGGCTAACAGGCAGGAGTTGGTGTCACTGCTCTACAGGGGAGGGAGATTGAGTCAAAGAAGTGATGCAGTTTTCTTGGGATGGAATACAGTCGTAACACCATGGTGAACAGTGCAGCTTTCCCTTGCCTTTACATTTGTGTACTGCTGAAGCTGCTGTGCTCCTAACAGGGACCACACAGACACAGGCTGATTTGGAAAGCAGGTCTTTCCCTCTAAATGTTTGTTTTTAAAGCACTGGCAGGTGAGCATGTGCAAAGTGATGTGAAATACTTGCTGTCCACTATAGAATCAGAGTAGTTTGGGTTGGAAGGGACCTTCAAAGCTCATCCAGTCCAACCCTCTGCAACGAGCAGGGACATCTTCAACTAGATCAGGTTGCTCAGAACCACATCCAGCCTGGCCTTGAGTGTCTCCAGGGATGGCACATCCGCCTGAGCAACCTGTGCCAGTGTTTTACCACCCTCGTTGTAGACAATTTCTTACACAAGTCCAGCCTGACTGTCCCCTCTTTTAGTTGAAACCCGTCACCCCTTGTCTGTTGCAGCAGGCCATCCTGAAAAGTCTCTTCCCATCTTTCTTATAGTCCCCCCATTAAAAGGCTACAGTAACGTCTCCCTGAAGCCTTCTCTTGTCCATCTGAACAACCCCAACTCTCTCATAGCAGAGGAGCCTTCTGATCATTTTTGTGGCCTCCTCTGGACCCTCTCCAACAGGTCCATGTCTTTCCTGTACTGAGGACTCCAGAGCTGAGCACAGGACTGCACGGAGGTCTTACCAGAGCAGAGCAGAGGGACAGAATCACCTTCTTTCTTCTTCCCCTTTTTTTTGTCTTTTCTTGTAACGTTATTTTGTCCTCAGTGTTGGCCATTGCATTTCTACATGCCGTGATGTGGACACAAGAAATGCTGTCACTTAACAATGCCCCAGCATTAAAGATGTGAAGCGTGAGTCTCTGCTGGTGCAAGTTCTGATTTTCATGCAGCACCTGTAGTTTTTGTCAGATGGTGGAAGCTTCTGAAACTGGATGGGTGTCTTCCTTACAAATGACACCTTTGTTCTCAAAGAAGAGCTTTAATTGTGCAATGCTTGATAAATGGCGCATCAAGAAAGTACAGCAGTTGTTAAGGGATAAGGATGAACTGAGGTTAATTATGACCATTATTACCTGTAAAAACACCATTTCTGCACTGGGATAGCTGCCCCACCTGGGGCTTTGATGCTTTATCCTCATGTGCTGGGGAGAAGCAGCTGCTGCTTGAAAGCCAGCAGCCAGCCCTGGGCAGCCCTGACAGACCCCAGTGAGCACCCTGGGAGATGGGCCCATCAGCACAACCCTGTGCTCTCCTGCTTTATAGAATCATGGAATCCCAGACTGGTTTGGGTTGTAAGGGACCTTAAAGCTCATCCAGTTCCAACTGGATGGAAGGGACACCTTCCACTGGAGCAGGTTGCTCGAAGCCCCTTCCAGTGTGGCCTTCAACACTGCCAGGGATGGGGCAGCCGCAGCTTCTCTGGGCACACAGTTAAAAGCAGCAGCTGGAGATAATTCACAGACAGTCAGAGACACCCACCCAAAATACTTCATTGGAGGACACCACTTTGTACCCACACACACCTCCAGGGAGGGAGCCACCAGCACTTGTGCTGTGCCCTTCTGCGCACATGGGGGGCATGTTCAGCATCTCTTTCACAGCCTGATGGGGTGTAAGTGCTGCATTGCTTGACTTGTGAGTCCTTGCAGCAGAGTGGGGTCTTGCTGGGCCATCAGCACGCTGGTTTGGGGTGTCTGTGGGCTTTTTGAAACGTATCTTGAGCTGCTGATACAAACAAAACAAACAAATCCGCTCCGGCTGTTGGTCACAAGGCTGCTCCCAGCTCTGCCTCCTGCCTCTGCTCCCTGCCTGTCCCTTCGCAAGCTCTGCCTCGCAGTTCCTTTGCTGAGCCTCTTGTGTCCTTTTTTATCTCATTGGCAGATCTGAATAATCACACAAAAGTGCTTCTGAAACTTTTCCCAGTTCTTCTCTGTCACTGGTAATGCATCCAGGGCTCGTACTGAGAGCTGGCTGTGGGGCTGGCTGCAGCCGGGGAGGCTGCTCCAAGGATGCCGCCTGGGATCCGCGCGGCCTGACGCCGAGCAGACCCGTTTGATCCTTGTAGGGGGTCAAACGCTTGGCTCGAGTCTTTTTCTTTATGTTTGTGTTTCTGTCAGGCAAATGGGGCTGAAAAAAGGAACAAGAGGGACCAAAGTGGAGTGTTCTCATGAAAAAACCCCATCGATTCCAAACACAAAGCACCATTTGTGTTCAGATTTGGGGGTGAGGGTAAGGACAGCACTGCTCTGCTGCTACAGCTGACTTGGGTTTCTTCAGCTGGAGAAATGCTTTGATTCTGTTCTATTGTTAATGAACTACTCTGAGAAAAAACACATTTGTAAATTAGGCAGGAGACGCCTTCAGGAATCTGCACAGGCTTCTGCCAAAGTTGGCAGTGTCCTTCTGCTTCTCATGCTCTCAAATTCAGTTTCTCACATGTCTGGAGACCAACCGGATGATAGGTCACTGCTGAGGAGCTGATGTCCCACCAAAATCTTGTCACAGAAAACCGATACAGCCAGCACGAAATCGTAGAATCCCAGCCTGGTTTGTGTTGGAAGGGCCCTTAAAGCTCCTCCAGCTCCAACCCCTGGCACAGACAGGGACCCCTTCCACTAGAGCAGCTTGCTCCAAGCCCCTGTGTCCAACCTGGCCTTGAACACTGCCAGGGATGGGGCAGCCACAGCTTCTCTGGGCACCCTGTGCCAGTGCCTCAGCACCCTCCCAGGGAAGAGCTTGTGCCTAAGAGCTCATCTCAGTCTCCCCTGTGGCAGGTTAAAGCCATTCCCCTTGGCCTGTCCCTACAGGCCCTTGTCCCAAGCCCCTCTCCAGGTTTCCTGCAGCCCCTTTAGGCACTGGAGCTGCTCTAAGGTTTCCCCTTCAGGAGCCTTCTCTTCTCCAGGCTGAACCAGGGGGGCTCTGGGCTCAAGCTGACACTGAAGCTGGGTCATGGGGAGCTTCTTGGCAATCAACTACCCCAAGTCCTTCTCCTCAGCTCTGTTCTCAGTCCGGTCTCCCCCAGCCTGTGTTTGTGCTTGGGATTGCACAAGGACCCCCATGGGTCTGACCCAGGGGCAGGATCTTGCACTTGGCCTTGTTGAACTCCATGATGTTCATGTGTTGCCACCTCTCCAGCCTGTCCACGTCGCTCTGGATCCCATCCCTTCCCTCCAAGGTGTCGACTGCATCACACATCTTGGTGTCATCAGCAAACTTGCTGAGGATGCTCGATCCCACTGGCCACATCACCAACAAAGATGCTGAACAGCGCCTGTCCCAGCACTGATCCCTGAGGAACCTCACTGAAAATCTTATTCTTCTCCTGGCACAAGTGTTCTCAAGGGGTTGTCTCTGTCAGTCTGTCCTTATGGAAATTCCAGTCTGTATGCCTGTGTTCATGTGGAAGCCCACAGACAGTTCTGCTGATGTAAATACCTGGTGATTCAAGCTCTGCTGGGGGCACAGACTGGAGCTGGTTCGTATTTTAGTCACAGATCACCTGAGGTGTTTCAATGGCTTGATTGCTTGGACAGTTTGTACTTGCAGTTTCATATATTCATAGCAGCTTCTGCCTGCAAGTAGCTGTAAATGGCCAAACCTCATCCAGAAGCCATGTGGCAGTTGGAAACATTGACTGCATCTCTTAGAGGGCCACTTGAGTCTGAGGTCAGTTATTTTTACTTTTCCATTTTGTTCTGGTGAATGTTTGTTCCTGCTCTCAGACAATAGCTCCCACCACACCGCAGTCTTCGCTCAGGCTTTTCAGCCCTCCTCCCATGGCAACCCATGCAGCACCCAAGGGTCTCATCTCCTGTACTTTAGCTAAATATAGGCTTTTCAAGTCCTAATCCATACCTTTACAAAGCTTAACAAGCTGAATCCAGTGGCATAAGCAGCTGACGCAGCTTTATGGGCAGAGGAATCCTCTACGTTTTCTTACACTCAACTCTAATCTGCCAGGGTTTAAGTTTTCTACTGCTTAATCTGGTGTTCTACTGCCTGTATGTGCTTGACTCTGAGGACTGGATTGTTGGGATGACTTTTCCTGTCTGCAGACCTACTCTTCAGTTTTCCATGCTATCTGCCCAGGGACATCCAATCATTTTGTCTTCTTTCAAGTAAATGTTTCATAAAAGAAGCCATCAGCCGAATCTGCAGTCGCTTTTACACAATTCCAGTGTAACGTCCTGTTTACCAGCTTATTTACAGCCTGAGCTCATTGAAAAGGAGAATTCCCCTGGCTTTGCTTGCAGAGCTTCTCTCACCCTGTCTTCTTTGGTTTGGAGGGAGCTGGGTCGCATACACACACTGGCAGCTGCAACAGGATGAAAATATCCACAAAGGTTTCTGGCAGAATCTTGTTTGACAAAACATTTTCAATGGTTATAACAAAGATTTGTTTCCATATCCAAGCTTTTGGCTTTGTCCGGCTTGGTTGCAGACTCAGTATGGGTTTTGTTGATTTTGTTTTCTAAAAGCAAGTCAATCTGTGGTTTGTAGCCGTAATGTGTACAGTTACACTTCACTGTGTGCCTTGGATTCAGAAGTGGTTTCAAACCTACCTCTATAAACAGGGGGTCACGGTTTATTTTAACAGCTACTCCTCCTGTTCCAAACATGCACGTGTTTGTGTGTGTGCTCACGTACAGGCATCAAGATTGCTGTGAGCTCCCTGGAGCTGGAAGCAGGTTCATGGCAGCAGTGATTTACAAGGCTTAAAGAAGCATGGAGGAGGTGACATGCATCTTCCTGCCTGCCAGCAGCCGAGAGGTTAGGGCCTTCCTGCATCTAGACCATCATATTTAGTAATTGCTGGTGTAGCTGACCTTCGTGAATTTCTCCAGTTATTTGTTTGTAATCTTGGACACTTTGGTATTGTCCTAAGGAGCTTGAACACAATGAGAAGGGTTTGAGAGACTCTGTCAGATCTTGGCAGAACTGACCTACCCTGTTCCCTTGCCAGTGGGAGACAGCAAAATTCCTCTCCTCTGCTTCCTATGGGTCATAACCAGCAGGTAACAACTCTGAATTCATCTTCCCACACCAATTCCCACCTTGTGCTGCCAGCAGGATGCAAGGAGACTGAACTGTACCATATGCATAGAGGTGGCATTTCCATGCTCAGTGCCCAAACCCTTTCTCTGGCAGAAGAGATGGAGTGGTGTTTTCTGCCACCTGAGGAGCACTGAGAGGCGTTTCAGGTGGTGAAGAAGAGAAACTCCAGGAGAGCTCTTATTGCAGTGAGATCTGCCCTTGTTTGTGCGGCTGGTTAAGGTGAGGCTGACTTTATTGCCTCTTGTGGATCTTCTCACCTGGTTGAGCTCTCGTGGAGCCATGGCACCAGGGCTGTATCTCATAGCACCCAGCTGAAACTCTTCCTCTGTGCTGCAAATGTGCCTTGCAGCCTAGGCTATGTCAGACTGAGCAAGCAGGAGCAGAATCTTCCCTGTGAGGGTGCTGAGGCGCTGGCACAGGGTGCCCAGAGAAGCTGTGGCTGCCCCATCCCTGGCAGTGTTCAAGGCCAGGTTGGACACAGGGGCTTGGAGCAAGCTGCTCTGGTGGAAGGTGTCCCTGCCCGTGGCTGAGGCTGGGACTGGATGAGCTTTAAGGATCCTTCCAATCCAAACCAGTCTGGGATTCTGTAATTCTATGAATCCCATTGCAAGGAGCAGCACTGTGCTGGAGTTTATTTGGCTGGCTGCTTGGTGCTTTGGCTGCACAGCAACTTCTTATCTTGGGTCTTCCATTCCTTTGTAGTTTGGTTTTGTTTTCCCCATTGCTGTGTTCTGGAGGCATTCATCGGCATGCCTGCGGGCTGCTCTGTATTGTTGCATATCCTGTGCCATCCAAAATCATCCGAGTGGGTGTTCCAAGCAGCTGCCATGGTACAACCCATCTTCTTAGCAGCCAGAAGCGCTATGAGCTATGTGTCTTCTCCTCATCTTCATACATTGTAATGGATATGGAACCCATGGAAGTCTTGCGGATGGTATACCTCGCCAGGAGGCTCTGATACCTAGCATCTGTCTGTACATGCTTGGGGAAGATGTTTTCTTAATCAGGCTTCCATGGGATGGTGCTTAGAGAACTTTGTGTAGATACAAAATGGTCTCCCTGGGTAAAAAGATTCTTTAGGACTCTCTGCCACATTTTAATGGAGGTCCACAGTGAGCTGGAAGGGAGCTTCTGACTGACAGCTATTTTAGCATCACATCGGGAATGTTGGATGCGAAAATTCCAGTCTGACTATACTAGTTTGAAAAGCACCTAAGCTTTTCTTTGAGATAGCTGTGAGCAGTCAGCTTAGCTGCATAGTAGGTGCTTACTGGGGTTTGGGTTTATTCACTGTTAGTTTTGTGCTTGCATGTTTGGAGGTGGACTCAAGCTAATGTAATATTTGCCTTTATGTATTCCAGCTGTGTGGGTGTTGAAGAAGAAGAGGCACCAGATATCGACATCTATCATTGTCCAAATTGTGAGAAAACCCACGGGAAGTCTACCTGTAAGTACAGCGTCCCAGCTGGTCCTCAGACATGGTTCAGGTTCTCTGTGTTTAAACAACAGAGGCTTTTTTTTCCCCATTCCAGAAAGACACACCTAAATATCATGTGTCATAAATAATGGAATTCAAACTGCGAGGTGAAAAAAGATGTTAAGGGGAAAAAACCATGGGCTGGATTGTGGAGCTTTGGATGCAGCTCCCTGCCTGGCCTCAGACACCGTGTGCGAGCTGATGCAAGGCACCTTCCTGGGCGAGTTTTGGTCCCTAGTCTCAGCAGTGAAAATGCTCATAGAATCGCAGCCTGGTTTGTGTTGGAAGGGTCCTTAAAGCTCATCCAGCTCCAGCCCCTGCCACAGGCAGGGACACCTTCCACTGGAGCAGCTTGCTCCAAGCCCCTGTGTCCAACCTGGCCTTGAGCACTGCCAGGGATGGGGCAGCTACAGCTTCTCTGGGCACCCTGTGCCAGCACCTCAGCACCCTCACAGGGGAGAGCTTCTTCCTAATGTTTCCTCTGAATCTAATTATGCTTCCCTCCTCACACAAGTGAAGAATTGTGAAGGAACTTAGTACTGTGGACTAGAAAAATTGTACAGGGACATCTCACTGTAATACAGTGAGCTTTGGAAACTACATGGTGTTTTTGTCTTTGGATGAGAAGAGTAAGAAACAGTGTGTTATGCTTGGCCTGGATATAAAACTATAGTGATTTCAGTGGCAGTCAAAATCGTGGGATGCACTGAGGGTGCCAATTCTTGCAGTTCTGTCTCAGGAAAAAGGTCTCCTGAGTAAAAGTGACAGTTGAACTCAGTGGAAGTTTTGTCTGGGAAAGAACTGCAGGATGTTTGCTTTGGTCAGATTAATTCACAAATTCTTCCTATTATACAATGGGGAGGGGGGGCGGGGGAGGAAAACAATCCCTGTAAAAGATGAAATGTTTTACTTGAAAGCCATTTCTTGTAAATAAGCACCAATGATGCAGAGGTTTTTTGCTGCTTTGCAACCTGACAGCAACACAGAGGGGAGCAGCACTGTGTTCATCTCCCAGGAGCCAAACGAATCACGTTGCTCCTTTGATAGTGTGAACTAAGGGACGGCTGGAAACTGGCTTCTGCTGGGTTAAAATTCAGTCATTTGAAAACCAAGCAAGTATTTGTGCACTGCCTTAGAAGTTACGGTGCGAAAGATTTCTGGGGGAAAAGGGAAGAAGTCAGAAATGTTCATTTTGGGGGGCAAAAGTGGGAATCATTTTTCCACTAAGGCTTTCTCAAAATCAAATATGAACTGGGAACCTGAATGACCTGCAGCAGTTCCTGCCTCCCAGATGGTGTGGGACCCAAGCAGGGCAGCCACAGATTGGGCAAGCTGCAAAAAACCCTTGGGAGGCTTAACAAAATCAATATGGCCCTGATTTAAAAGACAGTTTTTCTAATGTTTTGTTGGAAGATTTCTGTCAAACAGTGGAAATTGGTCAAAAAAATAACCACAAATTATCTTCAAGTGACCTATTTGGAATTAGAATGTGTTGTGTTGATAAGGGGGGTATGACTGCAGATACTCACAGGCTGTGACTGACCTGGTGCAGAAGCAGCAGTGCAGGATTTCCAGCCCCTGTGTTTTGTGTAACATTGAGATGTGTCTGATGCTTTGATTTCTTTCACTTTGGTTTGAATTAGGAATGATGCAAAGCACCTACTTTTCAGTGTGAAGGGGGGGAAAAAACAGAAACAGCAAAAGTTTATAATCAGGAATTAAATATCAGTTCTATAAAAACTGTGTTGCCATATCTTAGAATTCAAGAAATGGATGTTTCAGTAATAAGATCACAAGTTTGTTGCACCAGTTAAGATGAGGAGAGTTGAATCGACACCTATTTTCTGATACTTTAAGAGGGTTTTTCACTAGCCAGTTCTCTTTATCCATATTTGTAGAGTTATGGATCCTGTTGACGAATGAGGCTGTTATCCTGCAGCCCCTCCTTGCGGAGTGCACTAGGCCAGGGAAGTTGATGGATTCAATGAAGGCAGGAACAGCTTGGCTTAATGCATTTCATCATCAGGCATTTGTATGCAGGGCATCTTGCTCCCTACCACTGGGCTCCTGTGAGATGATCACTTTCGTTTGCTTCGTAACTGGTACAATATGTATTTAAACCAGTTATCTAGCACAATCAGTTTTGCAATAAATGAGTAAGAGTTGTTCCAGAGCCAGTAGTTCGCTGGTAGGATTTAATGGTTGCAAGATTAGCAAAAGGAAACACAGACACCAATTGTCTGTTATGCAACTCGCCTGGATTTAAAAATACACATGTATTTCTGGAGCACGCATTCCGCAATATATGTTTTCCAGATGTCAAATTTAAAAGTCATTTTCCTCCTCTTACATTTTTCCACTTCACCAACATGGCTCTGTGGCTACTATTGCAGAAGATTACTTCCTGTCATATGACATTTGAAGCCATTTTGGTTTAATGAAATTTGTAGGGACTCCTCTTTGGGAAAAAAAATTGTACACATTCATGCGAAATTTTCTGACACCATTGAAATCAAATGTGTTTTGTTGAGGCAGACTTGGCTCATTTCTGTAACACGATCTGAAGTGGTTTTAGTTGGATTGCTGTCTCGTTTGCAGCAGTGAAAATCAGGAGGCGTTCTGGGGAACCAGTGAAGTTACATAGGTGCAAATAGACCAAAGTCAGGCTGTAACCGTTTCTAAGTAGTTACAACCTTTAATATATACCAATAGAGAACTAAGAGGCTGCTTCTAGGTATCCTGTCTTCGTAAATATATTTGGAATAATGATTCCAAAAGGTAAGTATACTTTTGAAGTGCAGAATTAGTCATTTTGAGGTACAGTTTTCTTAAACATACACTCCCTCTTCTCTCTGATGGGTTTTCTGGAGAAAACCCTTTTTTTGGACCAGGTTATACTTTCCAAAGGTCAAATTTGGATCAGAAGATTCTTCAGAGAAAGAAATCTGTAATCAGTTAAGAAAAAGTGGCCTTTGTGGCCAAAGCTCGTATTGGTTGCATGTGTTAGTGGGCCTTCAGTGAGAACTGTGGTGTTCATGGTAACGATGAAACATAAAGAGATTGGCTGAAAATAGGCCAAATATTGACTGTTTGATGTAGCATGATGGACTACAGCTTGCTGCCATTCGGGAGATAGCACCTCCTGGGGAGCCTTTGGGTGGCAGAGGCATTGTTGTTGCTGCTGCATCAGATGTGAATGTGAAAGGTGGATGTGAGAAGTAGATGTGAGGTGAACGGGAGAGGTCGAAGCCTGCCGGTGCTCTGTGCTGAGAAATAGCTCTCTGGTGCTTTCTGAAGAGTTGCAGTGAATTTCTCCATTCAGCACCAAATTGCCACTTTGATTTCTCGACACTTGGTGCTACCTGAAGTGCAATAAAAGAACACACTAATATGATCAGCTCTTTAATTTTCAGTGTGGCAAGTGACACCTGTTTCACTGTGACTTGTGCTAAGAGTCCCAGTGTTGGCTTGGATCTGCTGCGGGGGGGCGGAGGCAGCCGTTGGAAAGGGAAGGAGAGGAGGAAGGTTTGGCATTCATGTAGGGCTTGTTTCCTTTGTTACCAGGAGCATTGAATTAATACACTAAGCCTGAGAGTCATTAAGATAAAGAACTAGCAGCTTTAATGAATATATCCAGCTAGGCTGGAGAGCTGCATGGAACTAATAAAACCAACATGCTTTGTGCAAAACCTGGGGTGGATTCATGGGGAGATAACTTGAGTTATTCCAGGGTTGTGGTTGGGAAAACAAAGTTAGCTTTTCCCGAACCTCATTTCTTATAGCGGTGGCCTCCAGATTCCTTTCTTAATGAAAAAGTATGTGGACCCATCTGAGCGTGACTGTGCAAAGAGTGAGGAGTGTGCTGTCCATGCGTGGTTACTGAGGAGTCCAGTTTCTTTCCTGGCTGTTTTGAACAGCGAGAAAAGCATAAGGAATCTTGATTTTGGGGGTAAAATACTGAATTACGTGATGTAAAACAAGGATGAAAAATAAAAGTAAGATATGACATATGAAAATTCTGCTAACAGAGTTTTGAAATGATACAAATACTCACTTTGGACAAAACCCAATTTACTACCAAAATGAGCGTGTCTGGACAGACTGTGGAAGGAGGAATAGCTGAGGGAGAAAGTGCTGACTAAAAGGAAAAGCTGGACCAGTTTTTCTTGCTCTGTGTTATCTGGTTGTCAAAGAGGCAAAGCAGAACTACACTGACATTTGACTTACTTATTTGTGCTTATCCCAGCTGACCCTTTTTCCATGAGAACTTGCCTGTATGTCTGTCACCCCCTGGCAGTGCAGTTGAGAGGCCTTCTGCTGTCATCACCTCAAGGCCTAAACCTGGCTTGCCTTTCAAAACCTAGGAATAAGAGGAGCTCTAAAAATTGCATTTGTGGTGCCCTTGCATCTTTTTTTTCCCCTTTCATTTCTTTTTCCTTTATGTGCACGTGTATGTGCAGGGCGTAAGGCAAAGCCCTTCAGAATTGATGTCAAATCTGCCACTGCTGCAGATTTGGCACAGGCCTTTAGACTAAGGTAATTCAGGACAGATATGTTCATAAAGATCTATACTGCATATTGAGAAGGCAGAAAAGTGGCTTTCTGAGAGTTTCATGATAAGGATTAAGTGTGTAGTCTGGCAAGTACAGAATGTCCAGAGCCTGTGTTTGCATAAAGCCTGTGGTAGCTGTGCAGCTCAGTAATTACCCGTCTGGTTGCCCTTATGTTACAAAACGAACACTGTTCAGTCTGTAGTAGATCTCCAGGCTACAGTATAATTGTCTAATGGTGAATTGAGAGCAGTATTAAAATTTGCACTGCAGCATAGTGGGGGTTCCCTCTTCTCTGCTTGCATAAGAAATGAAGACTTGTCCTTCCTTCGAATGTCTTAATAATTATCTTCTCCTGAACATACAACACTGTCCAATTCATTCTTTTTCAGTGAAAAAGAAAAGAAATTGGCATAAACATGATACTGGACAGACAACAGAGGTTAAACCTGTGCAGAACGGGAGCCAAGTCTTCATAAAAGAGCTTCGAAGTCGTACTTTTCCAAGGTAGGTTGTTCAGCCCGTTTCCTTTGAAGCTGCTGCTGCTCCTTGCTGAAAAGCTGAAAGCATTGCACAGTACAGAACAAAGAAGTTTAAATGAACACTGTTTTATTACAGATGTCCCAGGCTCTTCCCTTTTTTATATCTGTGCAGCCATATTCAAATCTGCTCTTGGTTGAGCCCCGTTCCTGTGGATTTCCACAGAAGCTAGTACTTGTGAAGACAAGGACAAGAACATGTTTGGCCCCTACAACATTCACTTGCATAAAAAATTAGCCAATTTATTGCATAGAATTATCGAGTTCTCAAAAATACTAATGGTTGTGCTGAAGTGTGTCTCCATCTTGAAAAGAAGAACAATGACATCCTCAGTTGCTGCAGTGACAAAGGCTCTCTTATTTGGGGTAATGAATAGTGCTAATTGTTAGGTGACATGTTCCACACTTTATTAGGCTGCTTCACAGCCATTTGTAAGAGTGATGATTTTCTTCTGGTTCTTTAATGTAGGCCTTAGCCAAATAAATCTTGAATTATTAATGACTAATTATTTTAGAAGAATCCTCAGAGACTGGTAAAGTGTGCTTGGTAAGCACAAAACTTCTTTCTTCTTTCCTTTTTCCTTTCTTTTCCTTTTTCCTTTCCCCTTTCCCCTTTCTTTTCCTTTTCCTTTTTCCTTTTTCCTTTTTCCTTTTTCCTTTTCCTTTTTTCCTTTTCCTTTTCCTTTCCATTTTCATTTCCATTTTTGTTTTATTCTATCCTTTCTGCCCCTTTCCTTTCCTTTTCTTTGACCTGGGGTGGCCTCTGAGATTGCCCTCACCTCTACAGTATCTTTTGAGTCACTCCCAGACTGTAAAGCACCAATGAGGACCCTATTTCTGTTTCTTTCTCACATAAACAAGCACATAAGAAAACTCTGCTGCCAAATTCAAGTTTCTGAGACAGAAGGCTCCATAGCCAAAACAAGCACCTTCAAGATTCAGCCTCTGACATCTTTAGTTGTGCCATAAGTAAGACGAAGTCTTGTGAGAAATCTTCTCTTCTGAAGAAAAGGAATGAAATCTGTAGATGCTCACAGAGCAAACCTCATTGCTCATCACTCAGAACACGATGAGCAGAAAAAGGGGGTCTCAGTTTGGAGACAGAAACATCATTGCTGATTCCCAGCACATGACAGTAAATTACAGCCCACAGTTAGTCCCTGGGTGAGGCTTGGATCAAAAGGAAAGTGGAGAGAGCAAAAAGACAGAAAATATTATTCATGTAATTCCACTCCTGAATGTTTAATACCAAGATAGCATCAGAGTAGTAACAGTAGTAGTAATAATAATTAAATAGATGGTTCACATGCTGCAGTGTCAGCACCAAACTCTCCATTTTAGCACAATTATTACTAGATGCTGTGGTACTGATCTCTCTTTACCACTATGTGTTAGATCCTGTGGCACATCAGACTTAAACAAGCACAAAATATATGTATGGACACTGTAAAGTAAGTGCAGAGGTTTAGTGATAAATCATTGTATGCTTCTGCCTCCTTAAAACCTCCAGCCTGTGCACGTTGCTGGTGTGTGGTACCAGTGCTCACACAAATGAGGTATAATGCATTATTAATGAGTTTTGCCTCCTCATCAGCCATTGCCGATTCGCTGTAGCTGGGGTGAGCCAGAAATAAGTTGGTTTTCTCCAGTTTATCCCTATTTGCACCTGGCCACCCTGTCCTCCAGGGCCAAACCCCACTGGGACAGCTTGAGCAGGCCGTGAGTGAGGGGATCCCCCTGTGTGGTGGGGTTGAAGGAGGAGCCCCCATAGCTAAAGGGCATCAAGGGCTTCACTACAGGTTGGGCTTCACAGACTGGTGATGGTGGAGAGGCCTGAGCTTGCTGGCCACCACAGTGGCTCTCACAGCCGCATCCCCTATCCCACTGGATTTTGGTGCTATATGAAGATGTGGGCTGTAGTTCAGAGCTGCTGCAGGAGATGGCAGTCATGTATTAGCCTTACCTGCCCAGGAGGTAGTGCTTTTTGGGGTGGACACTCACAGTTTTGCTGTTCCCACCACACCTAGCCATAGCCATGGCCTGCCACATGGTTTTTGGAGCCTAGCCATCAAACAGCACATGGGCTGGGTGCCTTTGGGACAGTGACTTTCCAGTCTGAATTCTAAGAGTTTTACTCTTGAAAAGAGCTAGAAATCAGACTTGTATTTCCCTTGCGAGCTGCTGGTGCGAATAGCTGGTGTTCTGATGGAGTGGCACATTCCTTCATCCTTTTGAAGCCCTCCCAGCTACTTGAAAATGATCTGCAGAGTATTTCCTGAGCAACTGATTTGACTACTTAAAAATTATTTGCAAAATATTTCTTGGGCAATTTATTTGAGATCCTGTAATGTTTTTGATTTTGCCTTCTTTAGAGCAGAGCATTTAACACAAATTTCTTTAAGATTCATCACAGGTAACTTGACAGTTGATAGTTGAGGAAAATGGTCTTTCACCATAAGCTGTTATTTTAGGAGTTTCCAGTAGTTGGTGCATGAGGCTTGAGCAAATCAGTTCAGGGTGATTTTAGTGTGCCCTGTGTGCTTTGCAGTGAATGGCTTTGGGGCTTTTGTCTTATGCACCTTATTTGCACCTGATGATTGCTTACTCATAACCCTTTCTTTCAGTGAGGAAATGCAGAATATGCCAAACCCCTCATCCCTGGAATCTGTCTTTACTTTTTCAGTGCTGAAGATATAGTGGTGAAAGTGCCAGGCAGCCAGCTAACAACAGAGTATTTGGAAGAAAATGGTTTCGCAGAGCCCATCCTCGTCCCAAAGAAGGATGGCCTGGGTTTGTCTGTACCTGCTCCCACCTTCTACGTCAGCGATGTTGAAAACTATGTCGGTGGGTATTTGGTGGCATTGTGCTGTTTGGACTCAGCTGCTTTTATAAATACATATATTTGTATAAAAAATTGTAAAATACACTTTAAAATATTGTCTATGTCTTGATATGTACTGATGTCAACATCTGTTATGTGGTGGTAGCTTGTAATTATCAATCGTGTGAGGTGTCCCTGCCCATGGCAGAGAGGATGGAACTAGGTGATCTTAAGGTCCTTTCCAACCCTAGCTATTCTAACATTCTATGATTCTATGATTCATTCTTGTTTCTTATATCAGCTTGACAGTGAGCCCAAGCCAGACTGCACTGTACGTAGCACTGCAGTAATAGTAGTAACAGTCATAGTAGTATCAAGAAATAGTTTCTTCAGGCCAGGTCTTAATTGATTACTGCCACCGCGCTTTGTACAGAAGGAATTAGTAGACTGAGTCTCCCACTCTGCAAAGGCGGGGCAATTTTTAACACTGGTGTCAGAGCTATTTTCATTGCTCATGGTCACTTGGATTCGTTTTGGCATTCTCCTGTCTCCACCCTGAGTAGGGTATTGTACTGTGTCTTCTCACAAGTCATCATGTCATCCCACCTTGGAAGACATCCCTTGACCAAGAGCCATGGAAGTTCTCTTCTCTTTGTCTCCACATCCTGCTTCCTTTAGCATGTGTGATCTTGTCTCTTGTCCTTTCTCCTCTGTGTCACTTCCTGTCTGATTCCATCTCCTTCCAGTCTTCTGTCAAGGCATCATCCGTATGGAGCCCTTACTCCAGCACCAGTGTATCTGTTTGCATTTCACAGTCCCAGCCCTTTATCTCTGCTAACCACCCCATCCTCCTGCCACTGACCTGTTCCCCAAGCTGGAGGATGCTCACCAGGCAGCCACTGCTGCTCTTGATCGTATCTATAGTCATGTTCAGTGAGATAACTACGAATAAAGGAGAATTCAAGACCCCTGATCTTATTGTTATCTCTATCCCATTGCTTCTACAAGAAACATATTTTCCTTGCCCATCTGGTACACTTAGCAGTTTTTTTGTTAGGACCTAGGTGCTCCTTATGCATCTGCTGGCTTTCTTTTAGCCTCTAGCTGAAATAATCCACCCTACCAATAGAACTGTTAGTTCAAAGCTGAAGGGAAGCGGACAGCTTGTTTAATCTGAAGCTGGCACCAGATTTAAAAGTGAATGGCACAAATATGCACTGGTCCAACCTCCATGGGGTTAGTTTGCTTGAATGGGATTTCCCAGGCAGGGATTTATCTCACTGTTTTGTAGTTTGTTGCATTGGACCTAGAATGTCTTTTAGAAACAACCTAAAGTAAGTAGCAGAGGACAAAACACCACAAAGGAGGCTGCCAAGTGCATCATTACTGTTCTGGTGTTCCATGAAAAACAAATGGAATTCTTTCTCTCTCCTAATGTGAAAAAAAGCTATGAATGAAACATTGGGAGAGGAAAAATACAGCCAATTAAAACTGAAGGGAAGAAAGACTGGAGAGATGCTTTTCATGCAAAAAGGATGAGAGAGTGTGCTTAGAAACGGGCTCTCTTTATAAAGCTCTGACTTTCTCCATGTGTTCTCTGGTTTGCCCAATGTACAATTCCATTAATTGACTACGACTGTTAGTATTAACACTGGGGATTTGTATCCAACAAGGTCTGTCAGAGGAAATGTATAGGTACTAGGAGATTCTCTATAATACAGAGACGATGGATTTTTTGATATGTGTAATTTGGGATAAAATAACAGTAAGTCAATTTTTTTGTGACACATCTGACATACCAGGATAAAAAAATGGGAATTTTCCTGCAAAACTCCTTCTCAATTATAGATTTATAAGTAAAAATTTAAAATTAAGCATTAGAGAACTTGCAATTTTGGAAAATCACTTTGACAAGATGTCCTGTGCAGTGTTACACACTATCTACAATCACAAGACTTTCACTGCATGGTGGGTAGGGCTTACTCTGTGGATATACAGGTATTTGCATATAATATTCACCAAGCAAATAAAACCCATAATGAAATTAATAGATTCAAAATAGCATTAATCTTTTAAAGATAAAAACTGCAGAAATAATTATGTCAGGGGCATGAATAGAACAGCATCATTTTATGCATACATGTTTTATGTTTATACACATCTTTTAGAGATACATCCTAGAATCCCAGCCTGGTTTGGGTTGACCTTAAAGCTCATCCAGTCCCAACCCCTGCCACGGGCAGGGACACCTTCCACTGGAGCAGCTTGCTCCAAGCCCCTGTGTCCAACCTGGCCTTGAACACTGCCAGGGATGGGCAGCCACAGCTTCTCTGGGCACCCTGTGCCAGCGCCTCAGCACCCTCACAGGGAAGAGCTTCTGCCTAAGAGCTCATCTCAGTCTCCCCTCTGTCAGCTTGTATACGTATATAATATATGTATACATATATAGAGGTAAGATACAAAGAAGATCAGAAAATCAGAAGTTTGAGATGTTTCTTGAGATGTTAACTCACCCCCAAGCACACAAAATGGGGCAAGTCAGGCTACCCTTCAATCTCTCTTTTTCACTGAATTCATTTGTAGGACCAGAGAGGAGTGTTGATGTCACTGATGTCACCAAGCAGAAGGACTGCAAGATGAAGCTCAAGGAATTTGTGGATTACTACTACAGCACAAACAGGAAAAGGGTCCTCAATGTGACCAACCTGGAGTTCTCGGACACAAGGTAAGAGCCCAGCCTGCTGCACTATGTGGTGTCTGGGTGTGTGATTGTGTTCAGCTGGGAGAGGCTGAGCAGCCTCTGCTGTCTCTGGTGGTTTCTTCTTTAGGAAGTGCTGTTTAACCTTGGGACAGTGGCTTGTCACTCTGGCTCTCCACTGCATGATCCATCTGCAGACAGTTAAGGCAAGGCACAGCAGAACAGAACATTCTGTTACCTTTCAGTTTTATTTTAACTCCACCAGCATAGGCATAGTTATTTCAGTGCAACTGTATACTAGAACATAACTTGATGCTCCAGGAGTGAATTCTCTGCCTTGCCCTGACAGTGAATGACCACAGTCTGTTTCTCATATAATATTAGGGACTTGGATGCAACTTGATAGTTACTGGTAAGACCAAAGAAAGGAGGTCAGAGATGACCACAAAAGTATGATTACAGAATCTCAGACTGGTTGGGTTAGAAGGGGCCTTAAAGCTCCTCCAGCTCCAACCCTTGCCACGGGCAGGGACCCCTTCCACTAGAGCAGCTTGCTCCAAGCCCCTGTGTCCAACCTGGCCTTGAACACTGCCAGGGATGGGGCAGCCACAGCTTCTCTGGGCAACCAACAAATTCTTTGGGCAACCAATCTCCTCAGAGCCTTCTTTTTTAAAATGCGTTGGGCAGCAGTGAGCATCCTATTTGTACAGCACTGGATTGAGTACATCAGAGGTTGTTTACTGAAATTTGCTGTTTAAAGTAGCACAGTGAGTAAGGAGGTGAGGTGTGGCTTTAGGTATAGTGTAACATGTCACTGAAATCATTACAGTTCACCCATCCTATACCCTGTGTTACAGTTTTAGTTTCAGTGCTTTTGCAAGCTAACCTGCAACCTGTATGGCAGGTTACAACTGCAGTGATGCTGAGATCTCAGTGGCCAGTTAGGGGGTGATGGTACAGATCAGCTCTGAACTTGAGGTCAAGGTGCTTTACTGGTGCAGTGAGCCAGAGGTAGTGGTGCTGGAGATGAGACTGTCACCAGTCCTCAATGACAGGAAGCCTGTTATTCTCCTCGTGCTTTATATTGTAATTAGCTGCTGTAAATGCCTAAGATTTGAAGTTACTGCTTTGTGCTTTACAGAGCTGTATTCATCACCTGAGCTGTGCTGTTATTCCAGAAGTAGGGAGATGCATCTGTGACGTGCTGAAGTTTGTGCAACTGTGCAGATAATTTTTACAGTGCTTGCATTCCTTCTGGGGAGCTGGTGCTTCTGGAAAAGCAGTGTCAGAGAAGGAAGAGGTTCCTTTATGTAAAATGGTACACAGAAGATGATGAGAGTCAATATAAAAATAAAGAGTGGTTGTTGTGGGGAGAATTCCATTTTAGTGAGAAGACTTCAAGTGGTCTTAAAGCTGATGAATAATTACTAGCTTATGTTTTGAAAGCCATTACCTTTAACCCCGTAGTTAGTGTTTTAGGAGCTCACACCCATTTCTGCAGAAAGCATCTCCAGTAATTACAGGCTTCAAGGATTATCAAGATCTTCAGTTGAGATTTTTTTAGCCGTTATCCCAGAATAACGGGAGGTCTTTTGTTCTGCAGGTCTGGTGGAGCTGTCACTCAGCTCCTGCTGATTTAGACATTAATGAGCAAATATTTTATTTCTTAACATAGGCACTGACACTTTAATTGAATGCACTGCTCCATCTTTCCCTGCCATTTGAAATGGAGCTATTGTTATCAGTGGTTGACAGTGAGCATAAGTGACACATGGGAGCATTTAATTTTAGTTTGAAGTGCAGATACTCTTCCTGACGTGGTATTTTAGAGCGTCCAACAGTGAACATCCACCCCCTGCAAATATTAGTCCAAGATTTTGGGCTATTTAAACATAAAATTTAGCACATTCTGGGATTAAACACTTTCAATACCTGTTTATTATGCCACTACATCGTCTTAATGGTGATTTATAGTATATATTACATATTAAATATAAACATAAATTATATACATAATTTCATACAATATTAATATATGCTCAATGTAAATAAGTATGTTCACATGTATAAATTAGATAAGAAGATATTACATATGCTATATTTTAAATATATTCACATTATCAACCCGGATTAGACTTTTTCCTTCTTCTGAGTTTTTAATGTAATTTAATCAGTCTAACAAAAAAGGTCACTGTGATTTCCAGCATCAGATTGAGACTTATTTAGTCCTTAAGTACTAATGTTATTGTTATTAATATGAAGCTTAACTTGCAAACTTTCTAAGGTTTATGTAGGGGTACACACATTTCACTGCCCCACCTCATGGTGGAGAAGTGACCATGATCACAGATCTGTTGGTAACTGAGCCTACACAGCAAGAGGCAGGGCCTGGGAAAACACAAACAGCATAGACTTGATTAGAAATACTGCTCCTGAAGAAAGTCAAAGGACCGTTGCTAAGTTATCACATTTTAAAAGCCTTAAATCTCTGTCTGTAAAAAGATATTTGAGACCTTTTCTAAAGGCAGAGCAGTCCAACTGACACGCAAGGATTTCTGTGCCAGCATCAGAGTCACAGTCTGCTTTTTGTTCTATCAGGGTCCTTGTACTCACGTTCGTTTTCAATTCTCTCTGTAAAGGATGTCCAGTTTTGTAGAGCCTCCAGATATAGTTAAGAAGTTGTCCTGGGTGGAAAACTATTGGCCTGATGATGCTCTTCTGGCTAAACCAAAAGTCACCAAGTACTGCCTGATCTGTGTGAAGGACAGCTACACAGATTTCCATATAGACTCGGGAGGAGCTTCTGCCTGGTACCATGTCCTGAAGGTGAGGGCCATGTTTTTGCAGTGTATCTAGCAACAAACTAAACTTCATATGCAAAGGCCATCCTAAAATTCTCTCCAGACTTCAGGTCTGAGGCTTTTTAATCCTCATTCTTGCTGTATCCATAAGTAATATGCAGAGAGGTATATGTATTTAGATTAATATTTGTGTGTGTGCTTGTATCTCTGCCAGCATTGTTTGGTTCAGATGCTTGTTGCTAATTTTATGTTTTCTAATTCAGGGGGAAAAGATATTTTATCTCATCAAACCAGCCTCTGCAAATATTTCTCTTTATGAACGCTGGCAATCGGCAGCAAACCACAGTGAGATGTTTTTTGCAGACCAAGTAGACAAATGCTACAAATGCACAGTTAAACAAGGACAGACACTCTTCATTCCATCAGGTGAGCAGGCTGTGGCAGGTGAGGTTTCTGCTCATCTTAAAGCTGCTGAAATAGCTTGTCCAAAGTGCCAGAGGGATGCGATTTGATGATTTTCTCTGACAAAGCATGAATTCAGATTCTCAGCAGAAGTATAATTTCATATGCTTGTAAAAAAAACACCCAAAACAACAAAACCCCAGAACTTTTATTGCTTTCTATGAATATTTTAGCAGCCTTTAAAAAAATACAGCTAGTAAGTAGTGTTCTACTCTTGGTGTAGCTGGCCTGCAGTAACTCATGAGTTCTCCCTCTGTATCCAACTATGACATTGGTTCTTTTTACCGTCTAACAGGATTCATGTAGAATTACTCTCTGATCACAATTCCCTGCAAAATCCTTTTCATGATCATTGCTTTCTCATGACACAAAGGCACTATAGGTGCCTGCAGAAATGTGAGTGTGCATGTATGGTTTCACCTGAGAGTGAAAATCTGGGCCCCACAGATTTTTATGAATTACTTGGTAGACTCAGGCTTTCATTGCAGGTTACAGGTGGTGGATTTTGTTCTTCTTTGTTCCTGGAAGGATCTTTATAAGCATACAGAGTTGATCAGAAGATAGTGTAGAGTTGATACTCCTGTCCCTGTTCCTCACCTTCCTATCACCATGGACCATGAACAGCATTGCTGTTTCTAGCAGTCCATTACCTGTTGAAACTATGATCTGTTTGGGACAGGGATTTTCTTTCCCTCCATTTACCTTTAAGTGGTGCACTGCCCACTCAATCCATAACCTGAGAGAGGCTTCCAGGCAGCATGAGTAAGTAGGAGCACTAGTACTTGTGATTTGGAGGCAGCATCAAGTAGTGCCATCTGTCTATGTGCGAGCATATTCTTTTTACACACTGGAATTCTACTTTGACTGTAAAAACTGGAAAGCAGGTATTTTTCTCATGACCATATGTGGAGCAGATGGTGGGATAAACACCAAGCAATTTATAAGGATTCATGGAATCCCAGAATCCCAGCCTGGTTTGTGTTGGAAGGGACCTTAAAGCTCATCCAGCTCCAACCCCTGCCACAGGCAGGGACCCCTTCCACTGAAGCAGCTTGCTCCAAGCCCCTGTGTCCAACCTGGCCTTGAACACTGCCAGGGATGGGGCAGCCACAGCTTCTCTGGGCACCCTGTGCCAGCGCCTCAGCACCCTCACAGGGAAGAGCTTCTGCCTAAGAGCTCATCTGTCTCCCCTCAGGCAGGTTAAAGCCATTCCCCTTGGCCTGTCTCATCAGGCCCTTGTAAAAAGTCCTTTCACTAATTCTCTGATTTGATTCACTATATTTGATTCACTCTATGCATAATATGCAAAAGATTCATTAATTTGAGTGTATTTTTGTATGAAAACAAATGTTTGGAAAAGCACCCTGTTCCCAACACTACAATAAATTTAGTGTCAGAAACTGCCACAGATTTTTATGGGGATGTGAAAGCAGCTACCATTATGTAGCTGCTGCTGCTGCTTTTCACAGTGACAAGAAAGTAATGTCAGTGTGAGCAGAATGTCTCCTCTCACCATCTGACAGTTGAAGGTAGTGCTGGGATTGGGACTGGGAGGCAGTGGTACATAGCAAATCCCTGGGCTGGGCCTTTGTCATGCAAAACAAACAAGGGGCAACTTTGTGTGGATCTCTGTATGTGATTGGTGCTGATGTGGATTGAAGAGCTGTATTGGTACCTAGGAAGTAATCTGGGTTATAAACATCATGTTGTGAATAAAGTCTTTGTTACTGTCATTCCAGTTTTTACCCTGAGGACTCTTTCTCTTTTAGGTTGGATTTATGCAACTCTAACACCTGTAGACTGCCTGGCCTTTGCAGGACATTTTCTACATAGTCTAAGTGTTGAAATGCAGATGAGGTAATCTGTCTTAAGTATCTAAAGTTAGGTGGAGGTTCATTTTGTAATACACTGGCCATTGTCTCTCTTGTTGATTAACCTACACACTACGTTACTACTGTGTAGTTACTACTACACATGCAGTAACACTGATGGAGGTCTTTTGGGCAGTTTTGGAAAGTGTATCCACATTTGTCCCCTTTGACCATGTTCTCCTGTGCTGAGCTATTCCAAGCTGTCTTTACACCCATTGCGTATCTCATGGAAGGATACGTGAGGTGCTTGGCTCAATGTGGCCATATCCTGAAGGAAGAACTGTTAAAAACTGTCAGTTTTACCCTAGAACATGCCATTTGCCCTCTGGATAAGCCCCCACCTGCTAGGCTGGGCTCTTTGCCCACTTTAAGACAATAAGTAGTCACTTCACTGATGCTGGACAAATGATGCAGTGAAACTATCTAACATCTGTATCCCACAGTTTCTTCCCAGTGTTACTTTTATGTTTTGCTGTGGTCTGAAGACAGAGTACATGGTAGCAGCACAAAGAAATGAAGCACTGCAAAACAAATCTCAGGCATTTATGTGCAGTGCTTGTCACTGAGGGACGTACTTGTGCCCTGCTATGCTCTGAGTTCATGTGGCTTTGTATTACAGAGCATATGAAGTAGAAAGACGGTTGAAAATTGTCAGTCTGACCCAGTTTCCAAACTTTGAAACTGCATGTTGGTACATGGGGAAGCATCTGCTGGAGACATTCAAAGGTAAAACTGCCTTTCTTTGCCTGCCTTAATTACTTAGCTTTGGGGGCCTGAAAGTAGTTACTCTTAATTTCTGCTGATGTGCCACATAGAAGATGGTGGCCAAAACCAGTCTTGAAAAACACTTTTAACATACCAGCAGAACATGCTGGTCTGGTCCAGCTCTTCCCTTAACCTACTGCCATCTCACTCTAGGAAGGACCTTAACTGTCCCTCTACCTGTGCCTAAGGGAAGGTTTCATCTTCCTTATAAACAGAGGAAATAGTGCCGTATCACTTTTTTAGATGTTAGTTTCCTGTCCAGTCTGGGTTCATTCCTTGTTTTAACCTCATGAACTACAGGCTCTTTCAGCTCAAGGCATAGAGTAGCACTTCCTTCTTCCATCATCCTGCTGATCCCCACTGAAGTACATGGGCATATCACAGAAATATAGGGCCAGGGGAACACCAGCCATGTGGCCAGTGGGAACACTGAGAATTAAAGCAAATTTTCCTATGAAATTCAATATCTTCTAAATCAGATTCCTTCGGAGTTGATCCGAACATCCACATGTGTGTGTTCTTCACAGATTTGCTCCTTGCCTCTGTTTCGCTTATTAAAAGCATGTCTTGAGGCACCCACCTGATCCTTTTCTAATGAGAAAAATGTGTGTAATTAATAAGCAAGGTGAAGGGTCCCTCTGAGTGCTGCCTGGAAGGGGCCCCTTTATGACCTACTCAGCAGAAACTGGAGTGAGGGGAGATGTTCAGGCAAGCTTGTGCTCATGCCCAAGTGAAATGCTTTGCCCATTATACCCTTTGTTTCCACACATTGGTATTTGCTTTTCTGGTCAGAATAAAAGAACTGCTGATGGTGCCTTTTTATTCCCACAGCCTAGGTTGTGTGAACATGGAAGCTAGCTTGAGTATGGCACCAGGAAAGGAACCGGAAGGATTGCCAATGCAGACATAACTTACAGGAACACAGTGTAGGAAATCTGGGTTGGATTTATGACACAGTAAATATACTCCTTATTACCATCAAGTTATAGTAGGTTGACCAACTTTCAAAGAGTTAGATTTCGCAGTTAAACTTTTTCAAATGAAAGACTTTATGTAAAACACCTTTAGCTCTCAGTGCTTGAATAGCATTGTTTTCTCCCCCTACTTAGGTTTGCATAAAGCTGGGCAACAGCCTCCTGCTCATTTACTTCAAGGAGCAAAAATTCTCAACGGTGCTTTCAGGTCATGGACTAAAAAACAGGTAGGAGAAGAAGCCTGTTTTAATATTGTCTGTTTGCCAGTCACTGAACAGAGAGCAAATGCCTGGACAAATAGTATCTCCATAGCAAACCAGCTAATTCTGAAATCCCAAAGGGAAGGGACTGGGAGAACATGGAAGGAGGGCAGTAGCTGGGATTTCATAGTGCCACGTGAAGAGGCACCAATTGAAAAGGTACCGTAAGAGATGATTTTAAAAAGTCACCTCTGCACACAGCTCAGAGGATACTGAATGGATGTTCCCCTGACTCTGAGCCTCTTCGTGTGCCAAGTCAATTAAGCAGAGGTTGTGTATGTGAGCAGGGCCTAGAGAAACATCTGCATTTTTGCATGCATAAGGTGCCCAGTTCTTGCAAATCAACACATTAATTGAGCCAGGAAATACACCTGGGTTGGAGAGAAGGCTTAAAGGCATTCGCAGGCTAAATTTCCTGCTGCAGCCATTGCAGAAGTGTTATGCTTGCATGTGTTGCTCCTCGAGCTTGGGGGTATTAGCTGCAGGAGACAGGCCATTCAATCCTAAAACGTGATCAGGGGAGCTAGCAGCTTCAGGATTTTCGCACATTTCAAGAAGGAATGAGCAGCTGAGTACATGCTGCTGCACACACGGTTAGGTCATTCAGTGGCTGTCCCACATTTAAATGTAGCCTGGGACTTGACTGCTTCTTACTGCAAAAAGACAGTGCTCAAGCCTGAATTCAGGACTGCTCCCTGGTTCCAGTAGAAGGATTAGCCAGTGTGCGAGCTCTCTTCTCCCTGTCACCTACTGTTTATTTTTCCACTTGCCGTGCAGATGAGTAGTGAGTCCAAGGAAGTTGGACTGTGTTGGTGTTTAGGTAAAGTTTAACTTTGAATATTATAACATGACATGTGAACGCAAATGTTAGTCCTGCCAGGGAGCTCCCAAAGTGCCCTGCTGAGGAATTACATGCCTGTTGTACTCACTGAAGACACCAGCCTGAGACAATCTCTCCTTGTAGATGCAGAAAAGGAATTTCTCACGGAACCTGATACTAAGGGGTGAACAAAGTGATGTTACAGTTGTGAAAATGCAGTAATATCTGAAAAAGACTATTGACTTTGTTGTTCTCTCAGGACAGCTACACTAACCTCCGGAAGGGGGAAAAAAGGTGTATTTTTTCCTTATCTGGACTATTGAGGCATTCAGTATTGACTTCAATACATAGGAAAAATGCGCACATGTCACTTAAAGAGCTTTTTTATATATTTTTGCAAAAAACATGCACAGAAACAGCAGTCTGGCTTTGTTGTGTTTTAGGCTTTAGCAGAGCATGAAGATGAGCTACCAGAAAACTTCAAACCAGCACAACTTATCAAGGACCTTGCCAAAGAAATACGATTAAGTGAGGTTTGTGCTGTTTTCATTATATTAACTATATTGGTCTCTCAATAATCCAGGCTATGAAATGGATTAATTGAAATAAATGAATCTTCTTCCCCACTCTCTTCATTAAAGAAATTCATATGAGGTTTCACGCTGGTGATAAATGTCTCAGGACTCATGTCTCAGGCTGACTTGCCACATGCTCTGGGCTCCTGTTTGCTTTCTCCTCAGTATTGCACAGTGTCTGCCTGTGATACATCCTTTCTCCTCCACCTTCTCCTAGCTGGACTGGCCACACTTCCCCCTCCATACTTTTTTAATTCTTTCACTTAGCTATTCCCCACCCAAAAATATGATAGAACTCACAGAACACTGTTCCTGTCCCCATGATCATGCTCCCTATGTAGGATTTCCCTTTCCTTATGTTCATGTTCTTGTCTATGACACTGTCTGAACTTGGAACTATTCTCCTATACATTGTCCCAGTAAGAAGCCTTGCTCTTGGCTGGCTTCTAGGCAGAATTACCATGGGAAATGTGATAATTGTAACAACAACCTCTCCCCAGAACCAACCCTCAAAAAAGGAGGTTGCATGGAAGTGGGTCTCCTCTGTATGACAGTGCAGGGTGGCCATAGATGGTTCAGTTGTTTTAAGAGGACGTTGTGTTACATTCCCCCCCCACCCCTTTCTAACTATATCAAAGACCTCCAAATTGAAATCTATCTTGTCCTTCTATCCTCTTTGATGTGGTATGGAAGTTTTCTGATTGTCAGAATGCAAGTTAAGCAGAAAATCATTTCTTTTTAATTAGTCAGACAGCATTAACTTTAATTAGGCAGCTATTTTACTGCTGCTTTTTCCTGAGGGCATGAAATACGATTCTGCTACATTTATCACATCTGAATTAAATGCCCAAGCTGGTTAGCATTTTAAACAAAAAATCGTTCATTTTGTATGGGCAGTCCATCTAACAGTCCTACCTGGGCATAAAACCTGGTGAGAGTGACATTCCTTACAAAGCTGCAGGAGTTTCTGCAAGCCAAACTTGTGCTTGAGCAACATGGGATGGGAATTAGAGGTGAGCAGTGCACTGTTGCGTGACGTGGGCTTTGTTCCCTGGCCAGCCTGACCCGGGAATGCAGTTACCCTTTATGGAAGGGGGGATCTTTGGGTTTTTTTTCCCCCAAGGAAGACAGGGTGAGATGAATACCTAACATGAGGCAGGTGGGTCTGAATGCCTTTCCATTTTGTGCTGAACTCCAGAATGCTTCAAAAGCCAGCAAAGCAGACACGAGTGCCAACACCAACATCGAGGAGATGTGTCCTGTGGAGAAGGAGGAGGCACCGTCACCCATCCAAGCAACGCCTCCACCCCAGCCTCTGGAAAAGCTCCCGAAAAAAAAGACTCCCAAAACTGTGAAAACTCCCAAGCAACTGAAGCCATCCAAACCCCCCAAACTCCCCAAACCCCCCAAGCCCCCCAAGCCCCCCAAAACACCAAAAGTTAAGGGAGAAGGGAAAAAGAAAGGAAAGAAGGCAAAAGAGAGTCCCCCACCAGCCATCCCCAATCTGGACTTGCTGGAGGCACACACAAAGGAGGCTTTGACAAAGATCGAGACGCCAAAGAAGGGGAAGGTGGGTCCCATTTTAACTTCTCCCTTTTCTCCTGCCATAATAAGGATAAATTCTAGGGGTTTGAACTGGATGAATTTTAAAGTCCCTTCGAACCCAAACCAGTCTGAGATTCTATGATACTCATTTGAAATGGAACCTCCAAGAAATCTACGATTTGAACTGAGTCTGGCTGTTCTGCCAGTTGACAGCCCAAACTGAGGTGAGGTGAAAATGAAAAGATATTTTTAATGGCTTTTTTTTTTTGCTCCTTGAACCATTATATTCTTATTTCAGGTGTTACTCACACACACGCAGTGCCATAACCAGTTATCAAAGATGACGGAACTCATTTCTAAAGCCTCTTAGCTTGCATAAGATTTTAGTCTAGAATGAGTGACTGAAGATAAAACAATAGTTTGCTTCTATTTTTGCCCACGTAAGGCAAGTTTCATTTTGATGTCCTTTAATTCAGCCAGAATTTTGCTGCTGACTTCAGCAGGGCCCAGGATTTCATTGAGGCACAGGCAGCATGATGTGTTGTAAACTGTTTGTTAAAAAGCATCTGTAAGTCTTGTCTAAAACTCTTCCAAATTTCCTAGGAGTTTGTATGCAGTTTGTGAAACCTGCCCATGGAGCATTGGCAGGGAGATCACAGTACTCCTGTACATTGGTATGTCAAGTAGAAATGCAGCTGGTCTTCTGCATTCAGCCGTTCTTGATTGAATCTCATATTTGGGTTCAGAAAGAATGAATCAGCAGTTTTCATGTTCTAATCCAGCTAAAGGGTGTGTTTCTGTACCATGCTGGCACTCCATCCTCATTCAGATACATGCTGTTTTTTTCCCCAGGCTGCAAAGAACGTTCTAAGTGCTCCCAATAAGGAAACTGCTACTAAGCAGAATGAGGTGGAGAAATTTGAAGTTCGAGAGCAAAATAAAAGCAAAACAGAAGCCAAATGGAAGTACAAGGTAATGTCTCCTGTTAAATCCTGCTGCTGATTCTGCCACAAAATTAAGTGATAGGTGAAGTCTGGAGAAATACTCATACTAAGCAAGAGAGTATTGAGGCACCAATTTTCAGTTCTCAAAGAAAATGGGAAGCAATCATTGCTGGGGGGGGGGGGGGGGGTGCAAATTCTTCAAAGCATGTGCTGAATTGTCCATTTTCATCCTTGGGTAAGCCCAAGATAAATCTCACTGTAAATAGTGAGATTTATCAGTGCTGATTTCTTGTGATTCTTACTTTAACACAGCGGTAGTACTTTCAGTCTGGAGTAGTTCCAGAGAAGTCAATAACTAATGATGGCGTAAAAGTAGAGTTAATGAAATCTGAATTATGCCACATGAATATAAAGCTTTCTTTCCTGGAGGGCTAATGTAGGGTGAGTAAAATCATTCATAGAATAATATAGTTTTTCCCTAGGTACTATTTAAAACAAGGTGACATGAAGCTTTCTTACAGAAATAGCTGCTTTGTGAACTTCTAATGACAGAGGTGCAAACAAATCCCACCAAACAAAACAAAAATACATGCTTTTTCACCTGGGAAAACTACTAAGAATCATGAATCATTAACATCAGAGACACCTAAAATTTTTGTGTAAAACTAGTCACAGTTAATGTGATCAGATCAATATGTACCAATTAACTCCACGGCCAGTACAGCTTAGGAAAGTACTAGGCGATGCTGAAAAAAGTCATCAAAGTCTTCCACTGCACTGAATGACTTTGATATTAAATTATTGAATTCATAATTCAGGCTCTTCTGAAGGTGTGAAAGAAGCAGGTGGAGACTAGGAAAAAAAACCAGTTGTATCTGGGAGGTTGTAGGCACTGTGCTGGATTCTGTCCTTACCCACACAGGCACTATGCTGCCGAGCAGCGTGCTTGGTTCCTGCTCTGATCCACAGAATGTGTGTTTAGTTTTTGACCTCAGTCTGTACCAGTTCAAGAGAGCAGTATGTATACTTGCCATCATGTTTCTGACATGCACTGCTTAAAGTGGTGCTGAAGTGCTTCCTGACTGGGGACAAGTTCCTTGCTAAAACCCATGTTAGTCTATGGAAGACTAATCCTCTATCACTCACCACATTTGGGGGAACATATTATTCTCCTCGTACAAGTCAGTGGATTCTGAGGTTAGCTAGGGATCTGAAGTAACAACAAGGCATTTAACTGATTTTATTGTTTTGGCTTGGGTCATTCTCCTTTCAGAACAGTAAACCTGATTCACTTCTAAAGATGGAAGAGGAACACAAATCAGAGAAGACACCTTTATCAGGAAATAAAGACAACAAATTTACATTCTCTTTCTCTAACAAGAAATTGCTTGGGTAAGTAAAAATCTGACAACACACATCAACTAAAAAAGCAGATTTAAAAGTCATTATTTAGGTTTATAATGATTTTTTATACAAGAAGATGAAAATCTGCCTTTGTGGTCAGTGTAGAAAATACACTCGCATGAAAAGTTCTTTTCTCTAAACTTTTACCTAGAGCACAGCTTAATTTGCCATAACAGCAAAAACCTATCTTTGAGGCTGGTAGTTTGCTTGTGAATAGTGTCTTCAGCGTTCAGCACTGAGTTTTGGCACTTCAGGTTCTTACTAGTTCAGTTATATTAGGTGGGTTTGGGGCAGATCCTTCATGGCACAATTTTAAGTAACTGTTAAGCGAACTCTGCATTCCAAAATTCCATGCTGCACATGCATTATGCAAATCATGCTATACTTTGAGACAGCTTTAAACAATGTAGTGCTTATTTGAGGCCAGCCAAGGCCACTCTAGTGGGCATTATATCTTGAGATACAAATTTTAGGTTCAGAAACATGTTTGTAAACTGACTCAAGTTGCTGTGGCACTTCAGGACGTACCCAAGTGTCCTGAGATTTCTGCATCAATATACTCGCTGTCTTCTCGAGTCCACTCACAAGGTGTTTTCCAGTCAGAGTGTTGTTACTGATTTGTAATTATTTTCCTTTCAGTTCAAAGGGAGTCAAACCCCAGCTGAACACCAGTGTGTTTGGGTCACTGCAGAATTTTAAAGAAGACAAAGCAAAACCTGTGCGTGATGAATATGAATATGTGTCAGATGATGGTGAACTAAAAATTGATGAGTTTCCAATCAGGAGGAAGAAAAACACTACAAAAAGAGAACTGCCCTGTAAGAATGTTTTCTATTTTGTCTGTATCTGTACAACAAAATCTTAGGTATTGATTGTCCAAAACTAGGCTTTAAAATCTGGATGATTTATAATAAAACAAGCTGTGTCTTAACTGTCAGTCCAGTATAAGTGGATTGGGAGCGCTGGGTTTTGAAGAGAAAAGAACCATGACTTTCTTTCTCTTTTTGTTTTCAATTCAGTTTTGTCAGATAAAAAAGACAGTCTGCAGCACACTCCTGTTAAGAAGCCAAAGGTGGAGTCGGTATCATACAAGGTATTGTTATATTGTACATATCACAGGAAGCACTCATTGTATGTCTCTAACAAGTACATGTGGCAGGGCTGTGATGGCAGGAGCAAAGCCTTCTTATGGCTGCTGTGGCATCCTCTCCTTCACTCCGCAGTCCCAGTCTGCCCAGAATAGGCGGCAGCCAGACGTTGCCAGCAATAAGTGTCATGTGGTGCTGTGGCTTGAACTGCTGGTACATGGTCAGGCCTGCTGGGAGGCTTGCAGGGACCATGAGAGTTGTCCAATGCCACAACAACAGGAGCAAGGAAGAACTTCCTTCTTCCTGAGAAGAAGGTAAGTTCCTTCTTACGTTCCTGTAAGAAGGAACGGGAAGAGTCAGATGGAGTTTTCTGTCATACCTGGCTTGATGTTACGTTGCTGATTGATAGACACATGGGGCTGTCCCAGGCTGCAGTCTCAACCTGTGCCTGTTCTCCTGTTTCCATTCACTTTAAACACTGGTTGTTAAATTTCCATGTTCATGTTTGACAGATGAAACTGCGAGTACTCATACAACGGAACTCATGTCACCTCTCATTTCACATTACTAGAAGCCCTGAATACCTATTAGGTGGCAATTAAAGATTTTGTTTACTATCACTTAGCAGAGTCTCCCTCTGCCCATTATGGGTTTACATCTAGAATGCTGTCGACACAGCGTGATACTTCACATGCCCCTTTACATGCAGTGTCAATGTGCCTGTTGATAGCTTGCCTTCAGGAAGTTGAACAGCACACATGGAAATTTGCTCTGTATTAGCATGGAAGCTTAATATTGGAAATTAAATGACATTAAAATTTAATGTTTTGCCCAACTGTGATTAATAAAATTCATAAAAATTAATAAAAATTCATATTATAATATCTGAATAAATCAGGGAAAGCAAAATACGTTATTAACACAGCACTGTAGCTGACTCAAATGTTTGTCCCTAAGAACTAGGAAATCCTTTTCATCCTGGTTTGGCTCAGAGATACTCAAGAGCAAGTGCAGACTTCCTTGCCTGAGTTAGTAGTTGTTGCCTGGAGACCAGTATACAGAGAACAGGGAAAAACCTGCTGGTATCTCGCTGTGCAGAAGCTAAAGGAGGGAGGCCAGTCCTTGGAGAGGACAGTGCAGGCTATGCATAAGGGCTGGTTCTTTAGACATCTGAAAACAGGGCTGGAATGGGGAAAAAAGATGTTCTGATATACTCTAGACTACAGTGCATAGAGATACCAGCCCCAGAAAGACAGCAGATGCAGGCAGCTTCCTTCAGAGGCCTCAGATCCCACTGTTTCTATGTGGCTATCCCATTCCTCTGGCAGTTCTCCCTGTTCTCTTGCAGTAGTGATGCCAGAAGTGGCTCTGTTAACAGTTTTGCAAGATACAGATCTGTGCCCTGATGCATGTCTGGGCTGACAGACATATGGCCACTCATTCATTTCTCTTGCTACATGGGTCGTGGTCTCAAGAACTGGAGCAGGGGCCGAGAATGGAAATGCCACCTTATGGTGGTTTGATGCCAGGTACAGGATCAGATCTCAGAGCTGGTTCTTCAGGGTTGGAAGGGGATAGAAATCCTGCCATGCCTATGGCCTGCAAGGCAGCTGACATTTACTGTGCACCTGATTTTGTTTGTCTTTTGGTCTTTTGTTGTATTTAATGAAAGCACATGGCAAAGGCCAGGCCTGTGTCTCTGGAGGAGCAGGAGGCTGGGGACTAACTTCCACTTTTTTGAACCTGTTCCTTGTTTTTGCAGAGTGATGACTCGTCAGATGAAGATTTGCTTCACATTGACACAGAGGCAAAGCCAGGGCGCAATTCCAAAGTAAAGAAAGAGAGTGGAAGTTCAGCAGGAATTCTTGATCTTCTGCAAGCAAGCAAGGAAGTTGGGGGTTTGGAGTATAATACCAACAGGTATGCACTGAGGGATGGTGTTCCCTCTTACCCATAAACAGAAAAGGCTTTTTTGTGGCTGTGTGTGTGAGAATGAATTTTGCACCTCAGCAGCTGCTTTTTTTTTTTTTAATCCAGTAAGGAAATTCTTCCTTTATCCTGTGATCTGGAGGGAGAGGTGGGAAAGTGAATGGGAAAGATTTTGGTGATATAATGTAGAGGCATTTCCCATCTGCAAATGTTGAACATCCATTTTAGCAATAATACCATAATAGATGAATCATTCAAAAGGAAGGGTGAATTCAGTGGATGTGGCTTGAGGGCATGAATAATGGTTTTTAATGTAGTAATAATTAAGTAATATAGTAATGTTGTAATAATAAAGTCATCTAGATGACCAGCACTCCTTCCATAAGGCATTATAAGGTGTTGTGTAGTTGCCCCAATGTCAAATGTTTGCAGGAAGAAAACAGGGAATTGTCTACCCTCCTTCACACCCCGGTCATCATTCTTCTCCCCACCAAAACAAATGGCTTGGAAAACACCAAACTCTTTCATGGATACTTCTATACCTAAAATGGAAGTGCTTGTCTGGCCTTGGTTGGGTTTTATATGGGACCTTTGTCGGGAGACACTGGTATTGCCACTGGATGGTTTGGAATATGGTTAATAAGGGAAGCAGTAGAGCTTTTAGTAATCCAAACAGTGAGGAGTTAAAAGCAATACAGAATTGGAAAATACGTCTCCTAGACTCAAATCCTGCAGTGCAAGATCGTCTGGAACATGAGTTTTGTTTGGGCCCATCTCCAAACAAATGGATGGGTTCACTACCTCCAGTCTTTTAAGATCTTAAACTGCTGGTAGAGAGCTAGGTAGCAGAAGCATTCATGTTGTTTTGAAAAAAGCTAGTGGAACTCTTCACATATGGAAATGTCTTGCTTAACTCAAACAAATCCCCAAGAAGGGCTTTTAGGAACTGAGTTTGTGGCTTCTGTGCATGTAATGGCACCACAGACATGAACTGCAACATCTTATGTCCTGTCCTTCCTAGTAGTCTGCTGATGAAGTAGATCTTTGCTGCTGCAGTCTTAACTGGATGATTTGTCCCCCATCTGTAGAAGACCAAAGTTATTCACCTAAGCACTTTCTGCTGCTCCATAGGAACCACAGCCTTGTTACTTCTGGAAGCTCTGGGTAAATTGCTGGCACAAGTTTCTAGCCTCTAACTGTGCCTGTTGTGCAAACAAAGGAGTTATCTCCTGGAAAGTGAGAATGACAGGTCAGGTGGAAATGTGGCATGTGAAATGTATGGCAAGGCTGTTCTTGTCTGGCCTTTTAATAAGCCAGTTCCATCTTAACTCTGCTTCATTCAGCCATCTTTACCAGGCAGGCTAGGCATATCATAGAATCATAGAATGGTTGGGGTTGGAAAAGTCCTTAATATCATCTATTTCCAACCCCCTGCTGTAGGCAGGGACACCACAAACTAAACCATGTCACCCAAGACTCCATCCAACCTGGCCTTGAACACTGCCAGGGATGGAGCATTCACAGTTTCCTTCGGCAGCCTCTGCTAGTGCCTCACCAACCTCACAGTAAAGAACTTCTTCCTTGTATCTAACCTAAGCTTCCCCTGTTTCAGTTTGAACCCGTCATCCTTTGTCCTATCGCTGCAGTCCCTAATGAAGAGTCCCTCTCCAGCATCCCTATAGCCCCCCTTCAGATACTGGAAGGCTGCTATGAGGTCTCCACGCAGCTTCTCTTCTCCACGCTGAACAGCCCCAACTTTCTCAGCCTGTCTTCATACGGGAGGTGCTCCAGTCCCTGATCATCCTCATGGCCTCCTCTGGGCTTCCTCCAAGAGCTCCATGTGCTTCTTATGTTGAGGACACCAGAACTGCACACAATGCTCCAAGTGGGGTCTCACGAGAGCAGAGTAGAGGGGCAGGATCACCTCCTTCAACCTGCTGGTCACGCTCCTTTTGATGCAGCCCAGGACACAGCTGGCTTTCTGGGCTGCAAGCAGTGTTGGTTCTCCAGGATGGCTGCTTGAGGCAGAATTTATCCTACTCATGATTCATACAGTAGATTTTGCCCGTGGCAGGGGGATTGGAACTAGATGAGCTCTAAGGTCCCTTCCAACCCAAACCATTGTGATTCTATGGTGCTTGAGAGCAAGAGGTGTATTGCACCATTTTATACGTGCAAAACAGCAAAACCAGTTTGCTTTGAGCAGTAAAACCAGATCCCACATTCTGTGATATCAGTATCTGTTTCTTCCCTGCTTTGTCTAGCTCTGCTTTGGTTATAAAAGCCACAGAACCTGTGGAGGAAGTAGAAACAGCTGTAGCAGTGGTCTGAGAGTTGAGAACAGACTGGACAAAGAGATGGGTGCTGTCCTCACCCATGCTGTGCCTTTGCTGGCTATTGGGGGGTGTGACCCAGGAAAAGAGGAGTTTGCAAAGATGAAAGGACCTGTTAAAATGGAATGAAAATGTTCCCTCAGATAGGAAGATATTATTATCTAAACCCAGGAAAGATGGGAAGCTAAAAGCCATAACTGAGAATTCCAAAAGATGCGCCTTGTGGTCAATGGGGACCATATGGAATAAGTTACCAGAGGAAATCATAGCAGCAAATTTTATCAGTGAGTTTAAATATATATATTTTTTTTATATATATATATGGTTTTTGATGTTCAGAGAGAAGATGGAATTTTTTAAGGTCGCAGTGTGGTGACAGAGCTATAGAGAAATCAAAAGGAGGGAGTGTTTCTGAACCAGAGACATCTTTTGGTTCAATCTTCTCAGTTTATTAGGCAGTTGTCTCGTTCACAGCTTGGAGATTAAAGCATGTTATATAGACTGGCTTCATGCAGAGTACATCAGTTGTGGAGTGCCAGGCAGCCCTGTGACAGCAATCTTGCCATTGTGCAGCAACATTGGGAGGTTGTTACTCGCTGCAGCACAGTGCCTGAGATTCTCATCTCTCTGTTGAACAGAGGTCTGCGTGCCGAGTCTCCTCTAAGAGTTCTCTTTTCAGTCCTAATGGGGGTGAATAAGCCAATGATTTTCAAATCAAGTAACATAGTCACTATGTATTACAGAATCCCAGAGTGGTTTGGTTTGGAAGGGACCTTAAAGCTCATCCAGCTCCAACCCCCTGCCATGGGCAGGGACCCCTTCCACTAGAGCAGCTTGCTCCAAGCCCCTGTGTCCAACCTGGCCTTGAGCACTGCCAGGGATGGGGCAGCCACAGCTTCTCTGGGCACCCTGTGCCAGCGCCTCAGCACCCTCACAGGGAAGAGCTTCTGCCTTAGATCTAACCTGAACTCCCCCTGTTTTAGTTTGAACCCATCACCCCTGCCCTATCACTACAGTCCCTGACAAAGAGTCCCTTTCCAGCACCCTTGTAGACTGCCACAAGATACTGGAGGGCTGCTCTGAGGTCTTTTTGCAGCCTTCATTCTCTTCCTTGCTTGGGAAGTGTCTTTTGCCGTCTACAATGGGTTAAAAATGCCACTCAGTAATGGAGGAGGACTCAGGCCTTTCAGTTTCCTCCCTCCAGCCTGGGCTCTGGAGCCAGTGTACTTGTAGACTTTGTGGTTTCTGAAATCAAAGTCACTAACGCAGTCACATAACTAAACTCCGCATGAGTTACTACACTGTGTGTGGTAGTTCAGTGGGAATGTGTCATATCAATTTTGGCTCTTGTATAAACAATTAGGCTTTGGCAGTGTGTGTTGCAGCTTGATTGAAGAAAGCTCCCGATAAATGAAATGAGTATGTTTCATTTCATAATTATGCTGGGCTGTTTAAATGGCCATAACGTGCTTTTTAAAAGAAATAAATGGAAGAAATATGATATACAAACCTACCGTGTCACAATGTAATGCCAGGTGGTCATGTCTGACTCTCAGCAATAATTTCCATCTTTCCCTACTTTTAAAGCAGTAAGAGGTAGGCATATGTATGTACTTGTATATATATATATGTATAAAAATATATATATCAACCTTGAAAAGAGGAGACTCAAGACACCTTAGAGCAGCCTTCCAATACCTAAGGGGGCCTACACGAAACCTGGAGAAGGGCTTTGGACAAGGGCCTGTAGGGACAGGCCAAGGGGAATGGCTTTAACCTGCCAGAGGGGAGACTGAGATGAGCTCTTAGGCAGAAGCTCTCCCCTGTGAGGGTGCTGAGGCGCTGGCACAGGGTGCCCAGAGAAGCTGTGGCTGCCCCATCCCTGGCAGTGTTCAAGGCCAGGTTGGACACAGGGGCTTGGAGCAAGCTGCTCTAGTGGAAGGGGTCCCTGCCCGTGGCAAGGGGGGTAGAACTGGATGAGCTTTAAGGTCCCTTCCAACACAAACCAGTCTGGGATTATGTGAATTTTTTTACCTGTGGACCATGTAGCAGCTGCACCTTGGTTTACCATGCAGTGCTGGGTGTTGCAGGGGAAGCTAGCAGCTTCCAGCGTGAACTGCCTTCAGTTCCTGCACTGTACGCAGCTAAAACCACCAGGCTTGCTAGGCAGGGAAGAGTTATTGCAGTAAACTAATCTCTCAATCGTGTGTCCTTGTCTTTACAAGAGTAAAAGGAAAGAATTTAAATCTGTAGCAGGGAAGCCATGCAAAATCTCAGACTGGTTTGGGTAGGAAGGGATCTTACAGCTCACCTAGTTCCAACCCCTGCCACTGGCAGGGACACCTTCCACTAGAGCAGCTTGCTCAGAAGTCACAGAGCCACAGACCGTTGAGAAATGCTCTAGCTGCTTTGCTCCTGCTCCCCCGCTGATTTCAAGTGTTTGCTAAGTCAGAGTAGTAACTCACAGAGAGTTCACTCCCATAAATATTTTGGTTTTGAAGTCACTGCTGAAGCAGCAGGAAGGGTATAGATAGGTCCTTCCAGAGCTTATATATTGCTTCCTGGGTCTTTCTGAATTCTTTGAGGCTTAGAAAGCTGCAATGCTTCTAATGGAAATACACACAAGCACATGCTCTAATGAGAAACACTTTGCCCCACGCACAGCTCTATCTCTTTGAGACATTTCTCCCACACGTTCAGGCTGTGGTCTGACTCTCAGAACCACTGGTTTTGATCATATTCCACAATTTACTTGTTGAAGTTTGTGTTGCTTAAGGCAGTTCCCCTCTGATTTGCCGATTTAGTGGTCACTACTTGATGGTCTGTTTGCAGTGTTTTGAGAGGTCGGTGTTTGCAAAAGCAGTTGGGGGAAAAACTGGAAAGAAAATATGTTAATTTCTTATAGATGGTGCAAAATATGCCTTTGACAAGGAGAAGGCTAAAGCATCTGGCATGATAATGAAGGGATTAAAATGTCTCTTTCCTAACTAAGTATTCTTTTATTCATTGAGTTTCTAGCTGCTAACCCCAGTCTTAACTCATTTCCAGGATTATTTATTAATGCAATTAGTGACCAGAAACTCCCATTATGTCTTGTACATTACTCTATCCCGAGTCCTGTAATGGTTTAAAGTGGATTGTATTAAAGTAAAGTAAGAGAAAGCAATGTGGTACTGCTAATTTGCTTGGGAAATGCTGTATCCTGGTGGCTTGTGCTGCACAACTGTAAAAAATACCATTCCCACAGGAGGGGGGGGGTGTTGCATTTTACATTTCACTTTTTGCCCAAACTCCAAAGTTCTGGCAGTGCATGATGATGTGTTCTGCCTGCCACAGAATTAATGTCTGACTTCCTCTGAGGACATTATCATTCCTCTACTTTCTCTGTGGTGGGGAGCTTGCTTTCCACATCACTAAGCATAGATGCCAGTCAGAATTTACATGTTGTTGACCTCAGCCTGCTCCATAGGAATGTGTTTCTTCCCGTAGTAGATGTGCTGTTGACAACTGGCATTAAAATACCAAAAAGCAAGTTCCATGAAAGCAAGGTTTTCATCCACCCTGCAGCCCCCCCATCCAGTCCATGTCTCTCCAGCATCTCCCATAATTAATCCATCCCAAACCCACATCAGAAAACCATCCCAATGCATTGTAGAAATTTCTTCAGTTGTTTGTGACCACAATAGAATCATAGAATGGTTTGGGTTGGAAAGGACCTTAAGATCATCCAGTTCCAATCCCCTGCCATGGGCAGGGACACCTCACAGTAGACCATGTTGCCTAACTCTCTGTCCAACCTGGCCTACACTATTCTCTTCTAGCAGATCCTGGAGTAGTGACATCCCCCAGTGGGAACTGTTGCCTGTGATCATGAGCTTCCTTACAGTTGTTCAGATTCTTTCTCTACTCTCTGGCAGCATGTCACAGAAGCACACCACAGCATCCCCCTCCAGTGCTGACCCATAAGCCCTTAGAGCTGGCAGTAGAGACACTGTGTCATTGCCAGACTCTTTCCAGCAACAGGACTGTTGCAGATTCTCTGAAGTTTTACTGTATCTTTCTATATTTTGTGTTTGATTATGAAGCAGTTAACTATTAGAACATCTTGATTTAAGAAGTTAGCCTCTATGTTAGCATGGGATGCTGTGTTAGCTTAGAAATTAGATGCTGTGTTGCTTCAAGTCCCTGTTCTCTGTGACGTGCTAGCCTTAGTCCTTACTCTCTAGAGCATAACAAAAGCACTTAGGGTTCATTGTATATAGGATGAGTTATGTGACAACCTGGCAAGGTAGAAATCTCACTGGCCAACTTGGCAACAAAACTTACTTTTAAGGTGACCTAAAGTAAACTGCCTTCATTACAATACTAAAAAGCACACCCACAGATTGAGAAGACCCTTGCCCAAGTGAAGACCCTTCCTCCGCGCAAGCGTAGTAGCAGAAGAGAATGACACTGCAGATATTATAATTGTATGTAAATCACTAACCAATCGTTGTAACTGGGAGTGTACTACCTTGTGATTTTTGTGTATAAATGTAAGGATGAAATCAGCACTGGGTGTGCTTGATTTGTGGAAATTCCACCTAGCACCCAGCGCTGCAATAAAGAAGTACCTGCTTCTTAATGCTACATTGGTGGTAAGGAGTTATATTCTCCCAGCTTTCGGTGACAGGACAAGGAACATTGGCCATAAACTAAAACACAAGTTTTACCTCAACATGAAGAGCTTCCTTCTGTTGAGGGTGGCAGAGCACTGAACAGGCTGCCCAGGGGCGTTGTGGAGTCTCCCTCGCTGGAGACATTCTAAACCCTCCTGGACACGTTCCTGTGTAACTTCTCCTGGTGGCCCTGCCTTGAAGAGGGTTAGACTGAATGATCTAAAGAGGTCCCTTCCAACCATAAGGATTCCATGATTCTTTGTGATCCTATGAATGCTGGTTTGGGCTACAAAAAGTAACCTGACCCCTGTCCTCACCCCTGCTGATGCTGTCACCTGTCAGCATCAACAGCCCGCAGAGAGCTGCCCATTGCATGCCAGCTTCCTTACTTCTGGGGCAGCACCCTAAAATCTAGTGGGCTGATGGGGATACTGCTGGTAGCATAAGAATCACTTGTGGTATGTCCAGCTGCTCAAAAGGCAGTAATCAGGAAACCTCTCCTAGCAGCACTGTGCAAGAAAAGGAGTAAGCTGTTTGTGAGGGGTTCCTGTGTTTCTGGAATCACTGATAGCTCTTATGTTTCTCACTGTTCCCCACAGTCAGCCACCTGCCTCACCCAGCACGCAGGAAGCGATCCAGGGCATGCTATCCATGGCAAACCTCCAGTCCTCAGAGTCTTGCCTCCAGCCATCGTGGGGAACCAACCAGGCAAAGAATAACTCCATCTCCACACAGAACTCTAAAAAAACGGGTGGTGGCAGCAACAAAGCCACCGGCAAACGGTTACTGAAGAAAAGCACAAAGAACAACATCGACATAGAAGATTATGATGAGGACCAGGACCACTTAGATGCCTGTTTTAAAGATTCAGACTATGGTGAGTACAGATGAGCTCTAAGTGGGTGCCTGGGGCTGCATGTACATACCTGTGCATGTTTGCACATACACCCATGTTTCTCATGATGCGCTTGCTCACATTCTGTCCCATTGGAATCCACTGGGTGTTTTGGGAAGGAGGAGTGCAAATAACAAGAGACCTGCATGGCAAAATTAAGCAAACACCGTAAAGATGGGTAGGCTGACCCCAGAGCCAGTGGTGACATGGCCATCCAGACAGACTGTATTTGGGGCATGTCACAATCAGACAGTCTTAAGAAACATGGAAGTCCACTGAAACCACAGCAGTCAGCCAAGAAACAGGAAACTGTCCCAGAAATGTGTGTCAGGTACTAGTACTTATGACAGAAATGTCTTTGTCTACACAATGGCAATAAAATATCTAGCTAAGATGAATGAGAAGTTGGATTTGTACTTGGAAAAGGGATCCAGTGGTGTTTGAGTGCTGGCAGAGAATGCCAGCATCTGAAGCAGAAATGGGCACAAAGCCAGTTTGCACCAGTAACATCAGTTCTGCCGTAATAATCTGGAGGGCTGTTTTTTGAGTATAAAGAAGTGAGGAAATGAAGAAAAGGAATAATGTGAAGACTGGTAGGGGCTGGAAAATCTGAAGTCCCAAAGAGGACAAGAAGTTGGTAGAGGTTTATACTGGATAACAAGAGAGTCTGTGTGTGTGTTTGAGTCTCCCTGACAAGCAGGGCCATCAGAAATCATTTGCTACAATTGCAAAAGTGGAGTGTGTCTTTTCACATTACTAACAGAGACACCAAGGTGAGATGGAGATGCTGTGACATGTTGCAGAATGCTGCCCAGCCATTTAGAGTGCCCTTGCATGCAGTGGCGGTGCTGGAAGGTGCTTTTAGAAAGGGCAGCTCCATGAAGCTGTTGGACAGGGCTGTGGTTTAGAGACAGAGGTCACAAGTGAACAAGGCCCTGCTCTGCTGAGGAGTGGATTTGCTTCTTGTGTGCCTGTGCTGCCAGTGAATGGAGAGCCTTTGAGGGGAGCATGCTTGGTTTCCAGAGGCTTTGTGCCACCTCTGATCAGCAGGCTTCTGGTGTCAATGGCCAAATGCCACAGTAATGCCAAAATCATGAGTGAGGTGACAAATGGCAGCTAACAAGAAAATCAAACGTGTGGACCAAAAAAGAAAAGCAGAAACTTCATAGTCTAGGTTGGGACAACATTTAGAGAGATCAGTTGGAGTTTATCCCACAGGCCTGCAAAGGGTCCTTTGGCAGAATGGTTCACATTTACCTTTTGGATACTTGCACTGTGTCTTATTTGCCTCTGCCGCATGGTGCAGGAGTCACAGGAGCCAGGAAGCTGTGTGCTGAAAGAAGTGGTTGGCTGACGTGCCTTCAGTACCAGTCTAGCTTGAGATAAGGAAACCTGTTCATGTCTCTTCTAGCTGTGCTGCTGCTCCACAGACAAGAGAAAGAGCTGATTTTTCCTGTCTGAGAAGTTTCAGTGTGTATCCTAAAAGTACCTGGTCACAGTTTAATGATGGCAGCTCCCAGGTGTAGTGTGTGTATTAGAGCAGAAAGTTCCCTGAGTGGTGCAGCTGTGTCACCACTCAGTGGTATTTCTGGGGCCCTTGCTATTGTAGCTGTGCTGCCTGTAGTTACTGCACCCACACAGAGCAAGTGGGCCTTGATGCAAGGGTAGAGCTGTTTCCTACACTGAAACTATTGCCTTTGTTTCCCACTGTAGTTTACCCTTCTCTTGAATCAGATGAAGATAATCCAGTTTTCAAATCCCGATCAAAGAAAAGGAAAAGTTCAGATGATGCCCCTTACAGTCCAACTGGTAAGTCTGTCCTGCCCCGACTCAGGCTAAGCTGTGCAGGTCCCTAATAAATCAGCCATTTTTCAAGGAGTGTAGAAATTGTAAGACCACAACCAGCAATTTCTTTATCACGTGAAGGATTTAGGCCTCCCAGTGCAGTGGGATTTGACAGCCTGCGCTGGGACTCATGCCAAGAAGTGTTAGCCTTCCTCTGTCAATCAGGTGGCAGGAAAAGTCATTCCTTGGTGGGTTGTTGGTTTATTCTTCTTCACGCTCTTGGTGATGGAACAGTTGGTGGCCACCTCAGCAGTGGTGTAGCCATGAAACCCCAGACAGCTGAATAGCCAGGGCTTTTAGGGGTTGGCTGTGTAAAGAATAATGAGACAGAGTATGGGAATAGTTCTCCATGTTCAGCCAAAGCGGGTGGTCTGGAGGGGTGGTTTTGTTGCAGCGCACCAGAGTCAGTGACAGGCCAGGGGGTCCTTAGACCCCTTTGATGTGCCCACTAACAAGGAGGTCTCTGCAGTTTGCTGTGTGTGTGACAAGCAGCCCATGTCTCATCAGCTTGTGGCACGCATGTCCACCTGCAGCTCGTGGGGCAGTGAACACTTTCCATTTGGAAACGATGCTGGAGTTGCTCGTATCTGTAGTGTAGGCAGAAACCTCCATGGCTTTGGCTTAAGGTAGCTTCAGCTGCCAGTGAAGTTGCTCAGCTGTGTTTCATCCTTATTGGCAGCTTCTCCCCAAGCCACTGTGACTGGAGGCTGTTGGCACCTCCTGGCTTTGCACGTGTCCTGGGGAAGGAAGGGCAGAGGCTGCCGGATCCCTGGCCCTTCCTGCACAGGAGGTGGGTGGTAACACTGCACTCACAGGCACTTTCTGCACATCTCACCTGCATCTGCTTTCCTTGTAGCACGAGTTGGCCCCTCGGTGCCTCGACAAGACAGACCGGTGCGAGAGGGCACAAGAGTTGCCTCCATTGAAACTGGACTCGCCGCTGCTGCAGCCAAGTTGTCACAGCAGGTGAGGCTGCTTCAGAAGTCATAGCTGCCAGGAAACGAAAGCCCTCTCCCCAGCAGGAGCCATGCCGCAGTAGCAGTGCAGTGTCAGCCCTCCCCAGTGTTTACTCATGCCAGTGACACAAGGCTCAGCAGTCTCAGGGATGTGATGAAAGTCCAACAATGAGACAACATGACAGTGCTGCAGCTCAGAGTAGGCGATGTGTTGGAAGTGTAGAGAAGGATGAGCGAGCGTAGCTACCAGGCTAAGACAGAAGGAGGCTGCCTGAAAGAAGTGTGCATGAACAGCACATTGATGTGTATCTGGTGTGACTGGTGTGATTGCCTTGTCTGTGGAAATTGGCTGCTGAGAAGCATAAGGATTAACTTCCAAAGACTTGGTGAACTGTGGATAACTGTGGGTCAGTTTAGCAAAAATTGAGGCACTCTGAGTGTTGCTGAGTGTCCGGTCTCTGAAGAGTTCAGATGCTAAGTGCCCAATGCATACAGGCCCCACAAATGAGGCAGGAAGGTGACCAGGTCTGCTGGAGCAAGGTTGGTGGGACACTTTGGCAAGCTACTGGAGATGCAGGTTTTGGTGGCGTTGGGCTTCTGTGGTGTGTACTGTTGAGTAGAGGAGCTCTTAAGAATGGCAGCAGGGTTTCATAAAGGAGTGGACTGAAAGTAGACAAGGGAAACAACATGGTGGAAGAGCACTGTTCTCATGTTATGTATGTATAAGTGCAGTTACAGGTGGAAATAACATGCATGTCCTAGCAGGAAGCAGAGTCTGGGAATCAGTGGGATGTTTAATGTCCTCCGTGCTGTTATGAAAGTGTATGAAGATACCTGAAGATAGGAGGTGACAGTTTTTGTGGAACATCGAAAGATTTGTTCATGCAAAACCCTGCTGCTCTCCCAGGGCAGGGTCGTTTTGGTCCTGGCTGGCTCCCGCTCGCTGCAGTGCGTGCAGAGTTGACAAACAAGGAGGCTCTGCACAAAGCACAGACGTAGGTCAAGAAAGACAATAAAGGCAAATGTTTGCCTGCAGCAGAGAGACCTGTGAGCGAGACGGTGTTGGAACAGCCCCTGAGCAGTTTGTACATGGCAAGCTTCATGGGTTTTCGTTGTATCAGGACCCTAAGCAACGCCGCTGGCCCTTGCCGTAGCTAAAGGTCTTCTGGGGATTAATCTGAGCTTCATGTTTGTCATTTTAAAGGAGGAACAAAAAGGCAAGAAGAAAAAAAATACCAAAAAGAAGCTGTCAACCAACAACGTGAACAAACCGGCTCAGGAAGGCAGCTCGCCAGAGCTGAAGCTGGAGTCACATGCCAGCAGCCTCACAGATCACGAGTACACCGCAGGGGCCAGCACCTTTGGGGTCGCCCAGCCTAACAGGGGATCGCAGCCGATGGCACCCGGTGTTTTCCTCACACAGAGGAGACCCTCATCATCCTCGCAGAACAATGCCTCCACCAAAGGTACCAGGAAACGCCTGGAGTTATGGTGTAGGAATGGGGAAGGGTGAATTGGTCGTGTAATCCGTGCCTTTTGCAGGGACCTCACATGTTGTGTCTGCCATGGGTATGTACAAGTGCTTCAGTAGGTCAGATCTGGTCAGAGACGGGGCCCATGGCTTTGGCTGTCCTGGCATCGTGGGCCCAAATACGTGTTTGCTTCTGGGCTGTTTGTTGCAGGGTTCAAGGCATCCCGTGCTAGGAAGTACTCCTGAGCATGCCCCGAGGCTCCTGAGGACACCTGCAGTGGTCACATCGCAGTCCAGCCTGTCTGGCGAAGCTTGTCCAGGGGAAGATACATCCATGAAGGCTGTTCTGCCAGGGCTAGGTCAGGCTCTTCTGTGGTTGGGTGGTGGTTGTACACCAGTACCTGTGAGGACATCCTCCCAGCACGTGTAGAGCACTGCACATCCGCAAACTTGAGAGTTGCCACAAGGGAGCAGAGGAATATCAAACCCTGGGAGTAACACAGCCGCACAACCAAAGCCAAGAGAGAGGAAGAGGTCGCTGCTTGTCTGCTGTAGGGAAACTGTTATAAAGCTGAGGCTGTGCTGGAGTCTGGGCTAAGACCTCCTATGCTCTGCTTGAACTTTGCTCAGCGAGTGTGAGAGACAGGTGTGGGACAGGCACTGTGTAGTGTGAAGATGAAGGGTGTGATTCTACTGGGAGAGTCCCTGATGTGAGCCAGGCGATGTGGCAGATGTTTCCTGTGTCCCCCTCTGTTTGAGTGGGGCAAATTAGAAGTAGACCACAGTGTCCTGACAAACAGTAGAACACCAGAGCATTTGGAACAGGCCATACAGGACGTACATTGCCCATGGCAGGTGCTAGGGTCCTGCCAGGAGCTGGTAATACCTGTGGCTGTCTGCAGAACCAGAGCGGAATGAACGTGTTTGCCTGGAATTATGTCTTTGTGGTGAAATGGTGGCATTAGTCTAACAGGTCCAAGCCAGTGAAAGATGTGATGGGAAAAGGAGGGCTGAATGAAGCCAAACCCCAGTCTGGTTGGTGAGTCAGGGCATCGTGAAGGGAGCCTGATCACACCTTGCCCATGGCATAGCTCAGTCTTCACAGGAGGGAAAGAGCCATGTGCCAAGAAAGCAAGTGGCTGACATTGCGGGGACCTGAGCACTTTCAGAGCCTGCTGTGCAGAGTCTTGGGACAGCTAGGGGCACCAAGGGGACTTCAGGGCATCTCTCTGCATGGAGCACAGGAGAGTCCCAAGTCTAGGATTGCCCCAGATTGAGCATCACTAGGAGTGAAGGAGCTATGGAAGCAGATGGTGGGATGAAGCAGAAATTAGGGAGCTCTAAGGCCTCTTCAGGGAAGGTCTGTCAGTTTTAACGAGTGAGGCAAAAGGACGAAAAAAGAGGAAACTTCCAGTGGAAGGTGTCACACATGGTCATGGTCTTCAAGGCTGGGGCACTTAATGCAGATGGGAAAAGCAGAGAGAAGCTGAGTGCCTGCAGGTATCACATGCAGGTGCACCAATGGCAGCATGATGGGAAGAGAACAGGCTGTATGGGTTTGTGTGTGCCCAGCAGTCCTGGATGCACTGGTGACCAGGGAAGTTTCTGGCCTTAAGGTGGCAGCTGGTGAGCAGAGAGGAGCTGCAGCAGCTGCCCAGGACCAGCAGACAGGGAGCACAGACCTCGCTGAAGCACACAGCTCGTGAGCAAGGGTCTGGGCTCACGGTGGTGATGTCCTCTTATGGCATGGGGACAGGAACACTGTCCGCTTTGGGTGTATTGTAGTGCCTTGGTGCTAGCCTGAATCTGTAGGAAGTAAGCGTGTGTGTGCCCGTGCCTGTCTGTGTGTGTGTCTTTTCAGTGTCCTTCTGGCAGGGCTGGACGTAGGTGGTCTCGGTAGTGCTGGAGGAAGAGAGGGCAAGAAGGAAATGTGGAGCTGCGATGGGTTGGTCTTGGTGCAGTGGCAAAGGGACCAGACATCCTCAGGGCAGTGCTTGGAGCAGGACTCATGGTGGCCCACAAGCTCAGCTTTCCTGGACTACAGGTTTCCCTTAGAGGTGCTCAGAGATCCCTGGGGGGTACTGTAATGGCCTGCTAGGTGTGAGGAGCTGGAGGTGCCCTTGTGTGTGCATGCAGCCCTGCAGAGTGGGACGGTTGCTGGCATGGCTGGGCTCCGACCGTCAGCCTGTGAGCAAAGAGGTCACCCGTGAGCAGGGAGCTGGGCCGGGGGCGCCGGGCAGGGCTGGCTCCGGAGCGGCTCCGGGCGGCGGGGCGGGGCGGGCCCTCACGCTGCTGCCCCGCTCTCCTTCCAGGGAAGCGCACGAAGAAGGGGATGGCCACGGCCAAGCAGCGGCTCGGCAAGATCCTGAAGATCCACCGGAACGGGAAGCTGCTGCTCTAGCGGCGGGGCCGCGGGCAGCCGCCGCCGGGCTCTCGGCCACCATCACCGCCACCCCGTTAACTTTCAGCGGTCGGACTGTACAGAATCCTGCTATAAATATTTTTTAATATAGGTGTCGTTCTCAGAGCGCTGAGACTGACCAGCCGCGAAGTTAATACTAACCTGCCGCGGAGAGCGGGCGGCCCCGGCCCCGGCCCGGCCCGGCCCTCAGGCGGAGCCGCGGGAGGCGCGAAGGCGCCGGGCCAGGCCGCGCCCCTTCCCTTCCCGCCCGGCGGGCGGGCGCAGCGGGCCGGGATGCGCGGCCGCGTCGGGGCCGTGGGGCGGGCGGGGGCCGGGATTGGGCCGAGGCCTCGGGCTGAGGCGCTGAGCGATGGCGGCTGCTGTGCTGAGGCGTTGGGCGCGTTTCTCAGGCACCCCCACCGTCGCCCTGTGTAGCTGCGCTTCCCGAGGCTCCCTTTTCCTAGAATGTAGCTTGTACATAGCTTTTGGAATAACCACCACCGGTTTTTTACAAGGGGAAAGTCCCTCCGGGGCGCCGCCCGCTGGTACCAGCTCTTTGCGTAACTTCTTGTACGAGGAGGGAGACGAAGTTATTTTACTAGCACCTTGTGGAGTGTTTCCGTGTTTTGTGACGATGTAATTTATTAATGTTTGTAGCTTTTTATATTTGTACATTTCTTATGGGCTTTGTTTATATACACACATTACCGGGGCGCGGCGCCCGCGGAACCAGCGCCCCCCGCGGGAGGCGAGGCCAGGCCAGGCCCGCGCCGGCATGGGCGTCGCGCCGGCTTTTTTTATTATGATTATTATTATTAGTATTATTATTTTTTCGCGACATGTACATTTCTAACAAAGTTTATCGTGGCTATCTATCTATGACGGTGTTTTATTTACCGATTCATATCAAATGCTCTTGTATCGAGTTCACAAAATCTTCAAGTAAGCCTAGAGCAAAGTTTAAAAAAAAAGAAAAAGGAAAAAAAAAGGGGGGGGAAAAGCAAAGTAAACTATTTCAGGTTTTGTACACAACCGCCTGGGCCTGGCCTTTTTGTGGGGTGGGCGAGGGGCAGTGCGCGGCCGGGAGAGAGGCAGCCGGGTCCCTGCAGCAGGCAGGGTGGGCAGGCAGCTCCATGGCAGTCTGCGCTGCTTGGCCGCTCCCTCTGCAGGAGCAGGCAGGTGCGGGGCTCTGCTGCCCCTTTGCAAGCACATCTCTGGGTTCTGAGCCCCATCTGCCACCCAAAAAACGTACCAAGACCTCTGCTTGCTGCAGCACCACAGAAAACCCTGGCTGATTTGGCATGGCCTCCAGTGTCCTGGTAGGACACCATGGGCCACCCTGACGTGTCTGCCCACCGCTGAGCACTGCTCTTACCATTCACCTCCCTTTCACAAACATACACACGCATTTCCCTCTGCTTCCTTTCTCCACCTCGGAGGTCACTGGGTACTTCCCTTTCCCCTTTTTTTTCACCCACTGGCACATCAGATACTTCACCTTTCACCCATATCTACTTTGAACCATCTCTCCAGACTGCCCCTCCTGTCCCTGGGGCTGTTCTCCAGATGCTTCTTGTAAATCACGAGAGAGACTGAACATGATATCCACAGATGGGTGCTTGTGCTGCCGCTCCTGCAAGGTATCTTTCCTAGTACAAGGCCATTCACGTTTCCCACACCTAGGCTGCTACCTGGCTCTTGGCCACAGGGTACTGGAAGGGGCATGAGCCAATTATGCCTGCAGAGTCACCCCTGCTGACAGCCGCAGCAGGCTCAAGGTTAGCCTGGTAGAGTCCTCTGCCTAGGGTTATGCATGATGTGGCCTCAGACCTCAGTCATGTTGGTGGCAATGACACAATGTGATAATACAGAACTTTTCATTGACCACATCTCTTCAAACAGGTTGCCTTTGGATGAAGCTTCACTGTAAGGAATTCTTTAAGGACCAAAGGTCAGGTGTGCTGTCAAAGGATTGCTGCCTTTTTCGGTGCCTCTGCCTCTGAAACATCCACACTGGTTCCTAGATCTCTGATGCACTGCAGGCAAACACAAAGGCTACGCGTGTGCAGGAGGGGTGGTTGCCTTTTGTTATGTGCAGTATGAGGCATTGCAGAACTCATCCCAGTTAAATGTCAGCTTTCAGAGCAGGCACCTTGTGGTGACACATGGTCAGGGGATGAAGAGTGTTCCTCAGGAGAATGGTCTGGCAAACCGTTTGAATTGAGGAGTCTGAAGGAATGCTGAGAAGTTACTTTAAGCCATGGGTAAGCTTTTGGCCAAGGACAGCATGAGAAGTATATACAGGAGCCCAGGGAATGTTTCTGTGGGGAGCAGGGTACCAAGCCCCAGGTGGACATATCAGCACAGTGCAGACAATTGGATCCTCTCTGCTGTCCAGCACAGAACTTGGTCAGATGTTGGCCAATAACTCCTTACAAAGTCCCAGGCCAAAATGGTAAAGCTTGGATAGAGTGAGCTGCAATCACACCTAGTTCCCACCCATGAGTTCCCTGCTAGAGTGGTGAAACCACTGCAGGCAGGGATGTGTCCTGCCTGCATCCCCACCTTTGCCTTCCCATTTCTGCCCTTGTGTTCCTACCAAGCATCTTGCACTGGCTCACTGACCTTGTAAGAAGCTCACCCAGAGCCAAAAAATCAGGTGTTTCATTTTCCTGTTGGAAAGTTGAAAGGAGTTTTGGCTGTAAGCTCTGTGGAGAGTGGTCAGTGATCTGTTATGGATTCTTTCATGTACAAAGCCCAAGAATGTGTAGGTGACCTGTAATGTGTGTCATGGGGAGGTTTGTGTCTGTGTTCTCTTGAAGTCACACTTCAAAGTAGTTTGAGTGTGATGGTCCCTCATGGATTGAGGGATCGAGCATTGATAGAGAAACTGCTGTGCCTGCAGCCACTGGGGGTTTGGATTTTCTCACATTCCCATCCAGCATCCCTCAGTGGTTGGACTTCAGGAGATGGACAGACCCCACTAAGCGTATAACACCTGCGGACACAGGCCAACCTTGTTGCTTTTCACAAACACCAGACAAGACAGTTATGCTACTGCACCGCTGGCTTTGGTACCCTGCATCAGCACATCATCCCACAGACACCAGTGCTCTGACTGACCGGACATCTCTGGACGCTGGTGAGTTTTGGGGGTTGGTCTTGCAATGTCCTCACAGACATTTTGGACGCGAGGGCGGGGTGGCTGATGGTAATAGCAAACGTTCACCAGCTGGGGGAGTTCCCAGTTCAGAAACAGCCACAGCCCACAAAGTAGGACCTGTTGTAATAAAACGCCTAGCACCTCCCAAGGCTGGGTGACACCTACAGCCGTTGTTAACCGGGCTTATTGCAGCGCAGCTCAGGATGCCCTGTGGCTCATTCCGGTGTACCAGCACTCCGCGGAGGCCACTGCAAGGCTCTGATTCAGCCTGTGCAGGAAACACCTTCCCAAAAAAGCGACGTGTATGTAGCTGCTGCAGTCCAGAGGAGACCATGCTCTTGGCAAACCAGCACGGAGCTGCAGCTCTCATCCTGTGACACGAGGTACCCGTTCAAGCAGCAGGGAGGACAGCAGAAGTGGCTTGGAGGGGCAGGAGGAGTGGCTGGCATGGGGCAATGCAGAGCAGGCCCTCCCTGCCTACATATGTGGGTTCAGCCGGGAGGATCCTGGCTTTTGCACAGTCCCTTTTTGACACCCTTAGAAAGCATGGGCAGGACAGCCCAGATGCTCCATCTTAACCAACAACTCTACCTGGCCTTGTTCACACACACAGAGGCTTTTCCAGCAACACAGGCTCAGGGTTGTCCATAGGCAATACAGTCCCTGTGCACTGCTGCTGATGAACACTGGTCAGCCTGTCCTTCCTGCTGGCCTAGTGCCTGAGACATCTCCAAACAGCAGCAAGATGGGCAGCTTTAAGTGGAGGACAGCATGGTTTCCAGTGTATGCAGTGTGGCTATCAGAAGTTTGAACAGTATCATTACATGTTCTGAAGCATTTCTTACCTTTCGTTACTCACAGCCAATAGCAGGGTTTGATGCAGATGCTGTTTCTTGGGTATTTCCATAATAACATTGCAGAAGGGACTGCCTTCCTGGTCTCCTGGCTTGCTAGGGGCTTATTGCCATTTTATCCTGGTTTATCTTGGCTTTTTCAGACTTATTCCTAGGAAGAACACATTGGGGCTTGTTACAAGTCATTCCTCAGTCTATGATTCTGTCCAGTCTCTTGCCTATTTCCTGAATTGTTACTGCTTCCTTTGCCTGTATGGTTTTTGCCCTTCCTCTGTGCTCCCAGATAGTATCTTTCAGTCATATTCTTATGCTCTACCTGATATGATGTGGAGCATAATCCTGGCATTCACTAGCATGGCTGGTAGAAGCATAAGAGTATCTTTGTCTCTGTAGACAGGCTGCTGACCCTGTCCAAGCAACTCCTCCAGCCCTTCTTGGACAAACTCTGGAGGGCTCTGCAGGACAAGTCCTTATCCTATACAATGTCAAATAAAAAATAGAGAACAGAGTGGGAAATGGGGGTCAGCCCAACTCATCTCTCTGGTTGGCTTGATGTGTCCCATCAACACAGCAGCCTTATGCTGACAATAGAGACAAAGGATGGCTGGCACAGGTGTAATCTCTCTCCAGCTCCTCAGGAGAGCTCTGCAGCAGGGTTCAGTGCAAGCACAGCTGAATACAGCCTGTACAACGCAGTCAGCATGAGATGCCTTTAGCAGCCCCTGGACTCTACTACCCCCCTCTGCCTGGCTACTCTGCTTGGCCCCAAACTTTTGCTGTGCAGAGATCCTGCTGCCTTCCTTCTGCCTGCCCAGCTCCACACGCCGCACGGGTACACTTCACATTCCCCACAGGTGTTTGAAAAGGCCACAGAGTGTTCTACATTTACTGCTGTTAAGCTGACTGAGGACATCTAACACCTATCAGTGTTACCTGTATATCCTATCAGGGTATATCAGTATGATCAAAGCGTCCTGCATTGGGCACTTCCACTGAGTCAGGTGAGATAATTGACAGTTCCTTTTTTTGCCAATGTGGAGTTCGCTGCAGGAGGGACAGTGAGTACACCTTACATTTTATTTTTAGTGACTGGCAACAGGAAATTCATTGATCTGCTGCTCAGTATACAAAGGATCCCACTGCCAGTGAGGTGTTTTCTGTAAACATCTATGCAAAAGGCTGTTGGCAGCTCCTGGTAAATGGTTACTAACATTTATAGAATCATAGGATCGTAGAATAGTTCGGGTTGGAAAGGACCTTAAGATCATCCAGTTCCAACCCCCCTGCCATGGGCAGGGACACCTCACACTAAACCATGGCACCCAAGGCTCTGTCCAACCTGGTCTTGAGCACCACCAGGGATGGAGCATTCACAGCTTCCTTGGGCAACCCATTCCAGTGCATCACCACCCTAACAGTAAAGAACTTCCTCTTTATATCCAGTCTAAACTTCCCCTGTTTAAGTTTGAACCTGTTACCCCTTGTCCTGTCATTACAGTCCCTAATGAAGAGTCCCTCCCCAGCATCCTTACAGGCCCCCTTCAGATACTGGAAGGCTGCTATGAGGCCTAAAGGGTTTCTGTTGTCTTTTATCTGACAAGAATCATTCAAAACTGGACACTTGGCACAGTCCTACATTAGTCTCACAGACCCTGCGTTCATCTTTCATCTGTAGTGAGGGCAGGCGCTGCCTGCACTGCGGAGAGCAGGTTTGTTACTCACAGCAGTGGCAAGGTGCCATCCTCACTGCAGACGCTGTTCTTTCCATTAACATCTGACACGGATTTGTAGTACCCACCCTGCAGAATTCACAGCATTTGTGTAAACAGTTCTGAAGTTGTTTTCTGTATATCATGAGAGCAAGTCTGCTTCTCCTCTTCTCCTAAAAGTGTAATAATTATAATTAATTAGATTTCCTTCTGTTTCCAGTCTGCTGGGTAGACACGCTTTGAGGCCCATTTTCAGGTCACTCTTCTGTCAAACTTCACATACCTCTTTCCCCCAGCTAACTGTATTTACTAAACATTTAGCTCCATGGCACACTTCTTGGAGAAAGGCACATAACAGTCTGTAGCTGCCAGGCAGGGCTTGGCTCGCTCCTCCGCTCACCCTGTGGCACAGGGACAGGCATTTGCAGACCATGAGTCTTCCTCTCACCTTCAACTGTATCAAATTAATAATTAGCAGTCACTTAAGTGACAAGGAGACACATCTTAAAAGGCTTTGTGTTTACACTACTCCTTCATTAGTTGTTTAAAAAGCTTTCTTTGGCAGCCCAAGGAAAACATGATGCACCCTTTCTTCCTGAGGTCACCAGGGCATCTTCAGTTCAGCTCCTCACACTAGCCTGTACCATACATCATCACTTCGTTTTGGCCATTAGCTGGGAGAGGGCAGTGGGCACCACGGGCCAGACCTATCCTGCGACCGCAGTTCTTCTGCAGATGTGGCTTCATAGTCACACAAAACCTGCCATCAGTTTGTAAAGACTAGTGCCACAGAGGTCTGTGAGCACCACGTGGGTGTGCGGGGCCTGTTCATGGGTGGGTCAGGAAGGTTGTACAAAGTCTGGGTGTTGGTTTTTTCAACACAGCTGGAGGGCTTTTAGCATGAGGCCATTGGTGTAGACTCTCCCACACATCTTCATTCTTGGTCCACTTCGCACTACAGAGAACACCTATCTCATAGAGCATTTGTGTTGTGAAACAAATGGCCCTTTCCCAGAGCTGGACCCCTCTTTAATGTGGTGCTACTCACAGACCTACCGAGAAGTTCCAGACCCCCAAAATCCCTTTCCTCCCTCTCTTCTTTACCCTTTCTCTTTCTTCTGTCACACCATGATGTACCTCCAGCCCCAGAGAGATCAATACTCCCCCTCACTTGCTAGTGGGCTGAACAAACAAGATGCTGCTGTGTTAGGAGCATCTGCAGAGCTTTTCAAAGGAGAAGGTGCAGCACTACACCGCAAGGGACAGTGAAGCACTTCATGCAAGTGAGGTGCATCACTGTGACAGACTGGGTAAATAACATAAGCACGGCTTCTTGCTCAGCAGAGTCTCTAAAGGGTCCAGGCATTGCCGTTGTGAATGCACAGTAATAATTTAACTGGTTTCCCCATTATGTTGCAGTGGCTGTAACACACTGGGGTAATGTCATCCAGTGACACATGAGCAGAACACTCAAGAGGTCCTTAATACAGCAGTGAAAGAGCTGGTATATCAATGTCATGGGAGCTGTTAGATGGATTAAGTGCCTCTTGCTGTGCTCAGCCAGGGAGGGCTTTCTTCAAACTGCACCTGATAAGCTTATAGGTAAACCACTCAACACTTTGTGACATCATTTTTCTTACTGTACCTCTAGTTTACAAGTCTGAGATCTGTAATTACTTTGCTCTCTCGGGCAAACTGTATCCTGAGGAATTACAGCTGGATTAAGAGACCGCTGCCTAACAATAACCTGTGATGGAGACAACTAGACAATGCTGGATGAAGCTGCTCAGCTTTGACACACTGCTGTAACCATCTTATGTGGAAGTTCAGAGAATTCACCTCTGCCTGTCTTGCCAGTAAGTCACCTTTCTATTTTGCATTGCCTTGAACCTGAAAGGTGAGGCCATGACAAGGGAGAATGGGTTCAAACTTAAACAGGGGAGATTTAGGCTGGATATAAGGAAGAAGTTCTTCCCTGTGGGGATGCTGAGGCACTGGCACAGGGTGCCCAGAGAAGCTGTGGCTGCCCCATCCCTGGCAGTGTTCAAGGCCAGGTTGGACGCAGGGGCTTGGAGCAACCTGCTCTAGTGGGAAGTGTCCCTGCCCGTAGCAGGAGGTTGGAACTGAATGATCTAAAGGTCCTTTCCAACACAAACCATTCTATGACTCTATGATGACTGACAGTTTCATCCTGTAGCTGCTTAGGTGGTTATAATCTTGCTGATAACGACTGATGTGATCCTCTTGTTGCAGTGCCCAATGCACCATGGCTGTCCCTACACCCATGTGTCACACAGATCTTCGCTGTGAAGTCTGGATGACCCACCAGCCTGCTTTGTCTAGACTCTTTGCATTTGCTGCCAGCAAAAACTTTCCTCCACTGGCCATTTTTTTTTTTTTTTCTTTCTTTGCTGTTCTCAGCAGTTCCAGCCACATTGCCACTTTATTTTTATTGCTGTCATAAAACATATTTGGTGGGTTGGTTTGGAAAACAAACACCTCCGCAGAATATGGAATATCAGATGCCCTAGTCCAGAATAGGTAGAAAGGGAAGAAGGGGTGAATGTTTTCTAGCAGCATTTATGTATAAATTTATTGGAGCAGCCCATAAAATAGGACATAGAACAACTTATACAATAAAAAAGTGCACTAATACTGTACAGTTTACATGTCCCTTGCCCAAGGTTAAAGACTGTAACAGCTCCTTTCAACATACTTTCTTAATTCAAGCTCGCCAACCTCGTTACTTTGCCTCAAAATGTGCAAACCTTTAACTTCTCTCAAGGGATAACTTGAAACTCGCTCTGAGAATGAGATTATTAATTAAAGAATCTCAGTGTATGCCCTGTCACTGTGTGGCCTCTAGGAAGCTAGACACGCTCCAACCCTAAAGTGCTCCCTTTGTGTGAGGCTTTTGTTCCCCACATTCCACCCGTTCTGCCCTGTCACAGCTGATAACAGCTCCCCAGCCCTCTGAAAGAAAACTGTCATAGCTAAGTGTACCTTGGCTGCTTACAGCTATTAAGGAGCTTGTTATCTTGAGCAGGTTTTACACAAATTGTTCCCTGTCCGGCATTTGGCATAAGCAGCGATGACAACTTTTCGACAGATGCTAGTGAGAAGAGAATAAAGATTTTGTGGCTCCAGCCCATCTGCAGGGATTAAACCTTCATCACATTAGGTGACTTTTCTGCTCCTGAGACAAAGGAAACTTTTCTTTTTCTCTTGCAACATGCCTCAGTTTCTCCAAGACACTGTTTTGCTGCCAGACACTTTCGTTGTAGCTTGTCTATCAGAGAGCTGTTTGGAAACCACTGTAAATTGACTTTTTGCCCCTCTTAACATGCAGCAGACTTAATCCATGAGGCTCATTAATGCTTTTCTAAATCTCCAGCTGCAACCATAGAGTCATAGAATCAACAAGGTTGGAAAAGACCTTTAAGATCAAGTCCCACCGTTCCCCAGCACTGCCAAGGCCACCACTGCCCATGGCACTGAGGCCTCGTCTCCACGCTGTGTGAACACTTGTGGGGATGGTGACTGCAGCCCTGCCCTGGGCAGCCTGTTCCAATGCCTGAGCACCCTCTGGGGCAGGAATTGTTCCTCAGCTCCATCTAAACCTGCCCTGGTGCGGCTTGAGGCCGTTTCCTCTTGTCCCATCCCTGGTTCCTTGGGAGCAGAGCCCAGCAGAGACCACCAACCTGTCAGGCGATTGTAGAGAGCAGTAAGGTCCCTCCTGAGCCTTCTTTTCTCCACACTGAACCCCCCCAGGTCCCTCAGCCGTTCCTCGTAATCTTCTACCTCATCCAGGGCTGTTTCAGAAAGGGTTTAGTTGCTGCTCAGGCCACCAGCTTCCAGCACTGTCCAAAGCCTGCACTAGCTGTGGATGTCCAAGAAGAAAGTAAATCTGCTTTGTAGTGTAGGACCTGAAGAGTCACAGCTTTTCATAAGCTTCTTCTGAGCTATTTGTAATGTGGAAAAAAGAAGTGTAAATCACTCAGAATGTTGTGATTCTCCATTTTCTGCATAATCATAGAATCACAGAATAGTTAGGGTTGGAAAGGACCTTAAGATCATCCAGTTCCAACCCCCCTGCCATGGGCAAGGACACCTCCCACTAAACCATAATGTCACAAAGACAATTTGAGGAACAGAAAGAAACATTGACTGTAATGAAAAAGAGGATATTAATGCTAGGGTTTGTCCACTGCTTAAAACTGAATGGGAAATGAAATACATCCAAACAAAGCAATTAACTTCAATTAAGAAACTGCTCTTTGTTGTCAGCATGTTTTAGCTGGATACAGTAGCACATGGAGAGGAAGGAACATCAGATGGGGCCTGTTTACACGGTGGTTTATCTCATGAGTATGACTCAGTCCTCGTGTCCAATGGCTTCCTCCCTCCTATTGCAGATGTATTTCCACTGAGCTCCTGGTTATCACTTTGCACATTTATTCCTTCCAGAGCCCTGCTGAGTATCTTTCAGGTAGACTAACAATGTGGTTAGCTGGATTCCTACAAATCCCAGCTGTTAGATAACACAGACCTGCAAGCAGTAGGATCCTGTGTTGTTACTGGCCAGAGCAGATCTCCTGATGGTGCCGCACTGGATGAACACTCACCCTTCATAGCAGTAGCAGCACTCACAGCATGACAAATTCTCCTTCTGACCAGTTACTGTGCACTTTCCAAATGTATTGCCAGTGATTAAAAGCCATGGAAGTGTCCTCTTGGTGCAGCCTGAGCATCCTTCACACTCTAGAGCTGTTCTGTCTCTGCATTTAATGTTCTGATAAAAGAGACCCTCGTCATCTCTCTTTAGATGAAAAGGAGAGAAGGCACAATTACTGAGCCTGCAGATTATCAGGCCCCCAAACTGACCTTTCACAGCACAAACTATGAGCCCAAGTGATAAAATACATCTCCTGGAGATGTGGTTGTATTGAACATCTCTGATGACTGCTGTGTATCAGTGGTGGTGTGGGCTGCCCTCTCACCAGCTGCCTAAACCCACAGAAATGGCAGGAGGAGCTCCGCTGTCAGTCACAGTCACCCTTTACAGTCAAGTCTCCAAACTCTCAGTCTTGTGAACTATTGACACTACATTGCCAGGCTCACCATGCTGAGGATTTCCATCAACATCAGTGACATTTGGATCAAGGAAGCTGCCAGCCATCATCTTCATGCTCTCCAGAGGTCAGCTCAGCTCACCATGCATCTCCCCACAGAACAGGAACAACCTTAGGAGTTACCCAGCTGGTCCCACAGTGCTAATGCCACCTATAGCAACTCACACTGACTTAGTTCATCCTTGTAGCAGAAAAGGTCTTATTGGTTACAGGCCTTCACACAATATCCAGGCCCCTCTGGAGACCCACATGCATTGTAAGAGTCTGGTGCCATCACCCTGGGTGGCTAATTTCTACCATGTATAAGGAGAGGGGAGAGATACAAAGCAAGCACATAGAAATCTCACATTGAGGGATCTCGCATGTAATAGAATCATATGATCATAGAATAGTTTGGGTTGGAAGGGACCTTCAAAGCTCATCTACTCCAACCCCCTGCAATGAGCAGGGACATCTCCACCTAGATCAGGTTGCCCAGAAGCACATCCAGCCTGGCCTTGAGTGTCTCCATGGATGGAGACATTCCAGGTGGATGCATCCACCACCTCTCTAGGCAAACTGTGCCAATGTTTTACCACCATCAGTGTAAAGAATTTCTGCTGCCTGTTTCAATACAGCATTTACAAAAAGTCCACAGAAGTCATTCTTACCCTTTCTATTATGAAGAGGCCAACATGTTGAGAATGTCAAACCAGACCTTTCAGAAGGAGGGACATAACCACCTCAGTGACTGTCCTCAGTGACCATTGCTCCACGGTCAGAAGGGAGCTTGCAAGAAAGAAAAAGGAAGCGGGGAGAGAAGGGGGAAGCAAAGATTTCCTGGGAGAAGCAAACAAAAGGGTTTTTAAAGAATGGGACCACAAGGTGAGGCTGGGCTGGTTCTGGGGTAAGAACAGGTATGTGAGGAAGGTGTAGGTTTTCAGGTCATCAAAGATAAATGATCCTGTTATGTACAGTGAAATTACTGGGAATGGAGAGTGTTGGCACACTGCAGGGTTTGACAAGAGTTGGATGCTTCTGTCATTTCTTTTGGCAGGTCAAAGCTATTGAGTTATGGAGGAGACCAGCGAGACAGGAGGAAGCATGATGCTTATCCAAATAATCCTTCAATATCTTAAAACAGGGCTCATTCCTCTGAGCACGTTCCTTGTTATGCAGAATATCAAGTCCCCTATAATAAAAGCAAATGAGCAAGTAAAACAGAAGTCCTCATTATTTAGTGCCCAGAGTTAAAAAGACCAGACTCTTTTGTTTCTACAGATTTTGCTGTCAAAAAGAACTCCCTGTGCAGTGCTATTGATGCTGCAGTTCTGTACAGCACTCACCGCAAAACCTTCCACTAGTCTCTCAGCAGTACATTAAGGATCATTAAAAACCAGATGACTGTTGACAAAGGCCACAGTTATTCTCCCCCATCCCCTCTGCTTTGGCAAGGTTGGATAACCTGTAACCCACAAAACTAGATGGCAAACCAGCTGTACCCTTCCTAGGCCTATCTGACCTCCCTCTTCTTTCATTTTTATTCAAGGGCTACACCAGCTCAATCACTACCCAACAAAAGCCTCATGAAATATTTTCCTGAGTTTTAACAATCATCTTGGTTTGCTAAATGAGGAGCAGGGGGAGAAATAAATCTGTATAACTTGTGGGTTTTGGATTCATGCTTACATTGTACGAGACAAAAAGGCTCATGAACTGTTAGTGTGTGCCTCTTTCTGTGCCTGCAGACGGATATCCTTGGGCTTTGGAGGACTGACTATGAGCCTAAGAGCTTCCTGGCAAGGGCAGAGTGTGACACTGCAATCACTACCATCAGAGCCACTGCTGGAGGTGGACCACCACCACTGTTTTCCTGCTGCTGTGCCTCCCATGCAAGGGTATGTAGGTTGGTTGTACCTCCATAGCTTGTGCTCCTTTGCAGCAGCATTTTCCTACAACAGAAGAGTGAAGGGACTGCTTGGGATTGAGTATAACTGCACATCAAGGACGAAGAAACCCAGAGGCTTGTTGATTGCTATGTAACCCTGCAAAATGGAAGCCACATGTTCCTACATTGCCACAAAATGGTGTGCACCACCAGCACAAGAGAAGGGTCACACGACACAGAGCCCTTTCAGATGGCTGAGCTGCCCTGAGCGTTTGAGGAGGAACATGATTAACACAATAGTGAATGGGCAGGTGAGGGGGGCTGTGTAAGGAGTAGAACACGAGGACCTCGCTCTGCAAGATGGGCACGGTGCTCTCCAGGAGATTCCTACCAGCCACCATCTTCATTCACACCATGCTGCAGGCCAGCCCACTGCAGTGCATAGTTTATATACTGCAGATAAATCAAACCTGCCCAACCACAGCCTCACCACCTCTGCCATGGTTATGTCCTGCAGTGTCACCAGGACTACAAACTGATCTGGAGTTTGTTCTTGTAAAAGCATTTTATTTGCCAGCTCTGTGCTTCATAACATGTTGTCCTACACAGCCCCAGTCTCCTTTTAAAACAGAATAACTGAGTTTGAAAGAAAACGTTGACTTCAAAGATTAAGAGGTGGGATCAGAAGTAAGCCACCTGTCAGACAGGATAAGAACCCAGGATCTTTTCCTCTGGATTTAACCAGTCATTTAAAATGTAATAGTCATGTGTCAGTGTTCTCTCTATGGTCTAATTTTTAGAGTATTTGTATGAAATAAAAGAGTGAGTCATACAGAAAGCTGTATTTTCAACTACTCTCTCCTTAATTGCCTAGTCAGTAATGACAAGGAACCAGACCCTATTAGAGTTATTTCTTGTCAGCAGCAATTATTTTTCATGCAGACGTCAAGGGAGATTTCTTCCTGAAAACTGCCCCCACTCTGGCCCTAAATGGTCAGTAACTGCTTGCCCAGAGGAGGTCCTTCACACACATCTGTCCTGGGAAGTCCCACTAATCCTATGCACAGTATAGATTTGCATAGACATTAATAAACGGACCATTCTGTGCCTGCAGTCCACAAATCCATGTGTCTTTCCACATTTACACACTGTGCTGCGTGAGAGAAAGCTTGGCCTAGGGCCCTTTCCTCGGGTGGATTCTGGCTTAGGTGCGAGGTCCATGCAAGTTAAGCAGAAGCTCCAGCAGCATCTCCCAGGGGTGATGCAGCCCATGTCCCTGACACAGCCCTGAGGGCTGGGCAGAGACAGACATTGTTTGTTGTCTGTGCTGTGATTCCAGTGGAGAGAAGCATCACTACTGCTGCTGCTGGTTAAAGGTTTGCTGTTTCTTAGAGCATCCCATGCACAAGCAGCTACTTCTGTGTGCCAAAGGCAGGACACAGCACTGAAGAGGAAAAATGTGCTTAGTTTTGCTATGAGCCAGCATGCTTGTGGGTGATGGACCCATGTGTGATTTGACTGCAGCCCATCTGCACAGCTCCGCAGTGGGATTCCTGAGCTCAGGTCTGCCTAGAGATTCACAAGGTACATTTCACTACTTCTTAAACATTATTTTCCATGAGTGGTTAGGATGAGAAACCTAGAATAGTAGGGGGATCTTATCTCAGAATCCCAGCCTGGCTTGTGTTGGAAGGGCCCTTAAACTCACCCAGTTCCAACCCCTGCCACGGGCAGGGACCCCTTCCACTAGAGCAGCTTGCTCCAAGCCCCTGTGTCCAACCTGGCCTTGAACACTGCCAGGGATGGGGCAGCCACAGCTTCTCTGGGCACCCTGTGCCAGCGCCTCAGCACCCTCACAGGGAAAAACGTCTTCCTTATATCCAACTTAAATCTCCCCTGTTTAAATTTGAACCCATCACCCCTTGTCCTATCGCTACAGCCCCTAATGAAGAGTCCCTCTCAGGCATCCCTGTAGGCCTCCTTCAGATATTGGAAGGCTGCTATCTGGAAACACAGTGCTTTGCCCTTAGGTATATTCCTTTTCTATATGTATTGTATATGTGAATACATATATGTATTTATATACATGAAAACCAGACTAATCTTAGACATAATAATAGCTAAACCCCATACTTCAAGTTGGTATTCATTGTTATTGCTATTAAATGGCTGTTATTCAAAACACAACCCTAAAATACTTTGGATCTTAATCTCCTTTTGTGGTATAAAATGGTCCAAACAGCTGGTAAATGGAACAAAAGTGTAATCCATCAGTATCAATTTGAATAAACATAAACATCCCATTTCCTTGCAGACAAACACAACAGGGGCTGAGCAGCTTGCTTTGAGCATCAGAATGATGCTCCCAGGGCATGGAAAATTAACCTGAGCCTGGCATGTGGCACTTCATTTTGGGGTTCTGGGGGGATGTGAAAGACTGGGACACACTGTGACTGTGCTTTTGCAGGGATGGAGGTTGGGAAAGAAGAACCTCTAGGGCTGTGGGTGCTGCTGTGGGCAATTATTCACAGCCCTCATGCTGGGTCCATGCGTGGGGGCTCATGCCTGCTCACAGTAGCGCTCTGCAGCTATCCAGGTATGAGAGGAGTGTCTCTGCTGCAACCGGAGTTGCATTAAAACCCTAGCAGAAGAGGGAGCTCCGTGTGTTGCTGTACAGGAAACCACACTTCAGTTGCTCTCTCCCTGAGGTGCAGCAGCAGGAGAGTGGCTGGGGCATGCCCAGCATGGTCCTTGAGCCAAAACTGAGGGGACCCCAGTTGAGCACCTGAACACCAGAGCCTTTGCACTGTGCAACAGATGATAGCACCACCAGCTCGGGTAGGCAGATAGCACAGGGTACTGTCTGTCCCTGGACAAGCTGACCTATTTCTAAGCACCCTTATAGGTAACAAAAAGTTAAAACCAAAAGGAAACTATTTGGCATGAGGTTCCTCTAGAGACCACATGAGCAAGCGCTTTCTAAGCCCCTTCGTCCTCAGCAACAGCCCTCATCAGCTCCTGCCAGCATGGCAAGGACCATGACTGAAGGAAGGAGGTCGTCAGAAAAGTCTGGTTTTAAGAAGCAGCAATGCTTTCTCTGATTGAGTTTGAAAGTTATGAACCTGAAACTAATCAGAAAAATGTTTCTCCCTTTGAGATGCAGGGCTGTTTTGAACACAAACACATTTCTGTTCAGCTCAGGTTCAAAGTAAAGCAGGCACTCAGCATTCAAACACCACTTGGCCACAGGTTGGGGTGGAATGGATGAGGTCAAGCTGTCAGCCCTATGGCAGTACATCTCCTACAGGGTGTCCCTCTACATGGAGTGGATGAAAGTGAGTCTAGAGACAGATAAGAAAAGGAGAATCAAATACATTGTGGGTAATTTGTATTGAGCTGGAGACAAACTCCACAACTTGGGGATCTGCTGGAAGGAAGAAAGAAGGGAGGGAAGAATGGAAAAATAATAGATCTGGAAAAGAACATGTTGTCTTCACCTGCAGTTAACTGCTGCTTCATTGGCACCCTGAGTCACTGCTTAGGTATGGAGAGACACCACCACTGGGTATTTTCTCAGGAGCTCAGGGTTGCTAAAGTGACTCCAGAAGCAAGTGAACTTGCTCCATCCTAGAAAACCCTGGCTTTCCGAGACTACCCAGGTGATTTCACTTTGCCATGAGATAGTAGATGGCACTGTGTTTCCTCTGCCTCCTCTGGAAATTGCACTCCAGGTCTGGCAGCTGTGCTTCAGACAAGTAGAGGTATCAGAATTCATCAACCCTGGGGCAGCCAACTGCACCATCCAGGAGAAATCACCCCATACACGACAAAGGCAATAGTATGGCTTTGAGTCTGGGACTAAATGGGAGTTCCTCTTTATCTAAACAGCTAGGCCTCTAAATATTCCCTTGCAAAGACAATGATCAACAATGTGGCTTTGTTAATAACTAAAAGATTTTAGCATTATTGCAAGTGCGTGCAAAAGGTCCATGTGCTTTGAGCTACTATCGGCGCAGCCTCACAGTCCCAGTTGAATGTGATCTGCTGTATGAAAGTAATTGGAAAAATATGGCTAAAAATGTGTGTGTACACATGCACATGAGAAAAGCAGCTTTCATTAAACACAGAGACATAAGCCAGATTTAAATCATACAAGTTACCCCTGATTCCTACAGCCAGCACTGGGGGTATGGAATGGTGCCTTTCCCAGTGTGATCACATGCAGCAATGGGACCTCCGAGCAAAGAGATGAAGTCAAAGTAGAGGTGAGCTGGAAATCCAGAGATTGACAACTGGGCATTGTGGATCCTCACTGCTCCAGTGGAAATCAGTGCCAGGTCACCAGGAGACCTTTAAGAGTGAGACCTCCTCGTGTGCCGACGGCAGCCATCAGTACGGGACCTGATGAAGACACAAAGTGATTTGTATCCTCATGGGGAAGAGATAAGCTGATGTTTTGGTCATAAATGTGCCCCCACACTGGTCAGCACAGCTTGGGGGCTCTGTTTTCTGCCTGGTGCTCACTGCTGGAGCTTTGTCTGGACTCAGGCTGGTTTTAGAAAAGCACTGGGAAAGGACCGAAATCCTTGTGGATGTCAGAGGTGCCCACCCTGAATGGCACTTCCATTACCAAAGGTGCTCAGATCCCCTGGGCCTGGCAAGATCCTGGCAGCCGTAAGGGGAACAGGAGCTTGGGCCCATGCTGTCCTGCTGGGGCTTGCCCACAGGAGCTTTCAGCACCACTTTTGCCAAAGAAAGAAGCTCATCAACGCATGGACCACATCCAAGTCCCCAGTAGGGACAGACCCATGATGCAGAAGTTCCCCTCCATGTGTGAGGCCACATGAGGGGTGAGCAGCGCATCAACCCAGGCTGAGTGGACTGAGCAGCATGGGGAGAGCCTCACTGCAAGCACAGACACAGGCATGGGCCATGCCAGGGCCCTTCCTGAGCCAGCAGCAGTGCAGACACCCAAAGGTGCACAGACAGACCCATGTCCAAAGCCCAGCTTATGCACACACTGCTACAAACCTGGCCATCTACTTCATGCTAAACTGCATCTGACCGCATCTACATGGGGCTGATTCTGAAGCAGAGGTGCCATCCTAGCGCACAATGCAATGGGTCCTGTTCACAGTGCAAGAGAACTAGCCAATATGCCGGTTCACCCGTGGTGTGAGCTGGCCTGCTGCTCTAATGGGAGTGCAAAGACCGTGGGTTTAGTTTGTAATGTGTTTAACTTGTTTGTTTTGAGGTGAAATTACAAGACCTTTCTGTTAGGGAAAAAGAGGATTGTTTTTAAGGCGCCTCTGTAACATGAACCAAAGTGTTAGACGTGTCCTTTGAATGGAGCCTGTGACTGGCCAAGGTTCAAGCATGATGCTTGAAAGAGAACTTGTAGTGAAAGGCAGTGAAGATGACAAAGGAGACTTTAACTGAGATGTGCTAATGACTGACACTGCTCTCGGCCCAACACGGGCTCTATGTCCCCGGCTCTGCTCACGTACGGCAGAAACAGCCCCATGCTCAATGTTCCTGCATTGGAATGTGGAGCCAGACTGGAAAGCAGCAGAGCTGGGGGCATGCAGCAGTGCTGGGGAGCTGCTTCTTCCCTTCCCCTTCCCCTTCCCCTTCCCCTTCCCTTCCCCTTCCCCTTTCCTCCCTTTCCCTCCCCATCCCTTTCTCCTTCCCCTTCCCCCTTCCATTTCTCCTTCCCCTTTCCCCTTCCCCTTCTCCTTCCCCTTTCCCCTTCCCCTTCCCTTTCCCTTCCCCTTCCCCCTTCCCTTTCTCCTCCCCCTTTCCCCTTCCCTTCCCCTTCCCCTTCCCTTTCCCTTCTTTCTGTCTCCTCTCCTCTCCTCTCCTCTCCTCTCCTCTCCTCTCCTCTCCTCTCCTCTCCTCTCCTCTCCTCTCCTCTCCTCTCCTCTCCTCTCCTCTCCTCTCCTCTCCCTTCTCTCTCTCACCATTTTCTCACCATCTGGCTGTTGGGCAGTGGTCTCTGTGGATGGTCCCGTTGGGGTCAGTGGGATCTCCTCAGTACAAGCAGGTCACAGTGATGGGTTTTCAGCCTAGGAGGAGTGCTCCTACAGGGGACCATCTACAAGAGGCACCAGCTCAGGCAAGGGCAGGAGGCTCAGCGCAGAAAGAGAACGGATTCAGAGACAACCACTTCCAAAGCAGTGCCAAGGACATAGGATGGGACCGTCATGGGGCTCCATGGGACCACAGCTACATCAGGGAAAAGGTCAGGCCAGAGGGGCAACTGCAGAAGAGAAAGAGTGAAACATATGATGTGTGGAGGGGGAAAACTGCAGTTCGTATAATGGCCCTAGAATGTATAATGTTTAGAAACATGAAACCAACAGAGCCAGTAGAGTTTTTTAATTGGGAGTGTAGAGTTTTATTATTTAAAAGGTTTTATAAAGGAGGTTTAAATAGACCATGGAATTGCTGTAGCAGGTTTTTGCTTTCTCTGTTGGAAATTACTCAGCCATTTGGTTTCTATTTTTGCAAAAAGTACAAGCTTTTTGAACAATCATTTGATATGCTTGTTGATGCATCACAAGAAGGAGATATGCTTTGAATTCTCCTTAAAAACCCCATGTAAACACAAGGCTTATGTATAATTGCAACAAAATACCCTCTCCTTGTTGAGTGCTTTCACATGCAATTTCCTCTCTGACTACTGCATGTAAACACCCTTATTGTATTTGGGAAACTCCCAAATCTCAGACACAATCAGGATCAATAGCTCAGCAAAAGCAAATTATAGTGTAAAATGTCCATGTTTTGCAATAAGATGCCTGGATGGTAACAGAGGGAGAAAGAAAGGGACGTATTACTATGGAAGAGTGGTTGGGTAGCCCTGTTTTCCATTCTTTGAGTCACAGGTTTGCACTGCACACCAGCAGCATCCTCTGCACCCAGGGACCACTGGTACACGGGGTGTAGGACACACATCCATGGAAGAAAATCATTAATTGCCACTGAAATAAGTGCATTCTCTTGGTTTCCCACTGTGTACACAGCACAGTCCTGTGTGGAGGGTCTGTCACTGTGCACTTCCCTTTTGCTTCCCCCACAGAGCCAGCCAAAATGTTGTACGTGTTTTCCATTTCTTCATCTTCAGTCCCCCCATGGACATGAAGACACCCCAAGGTCTCTTTTAGTTTATCAATCACATAAGCCATTACCACCTTCCTCCCCACAGCTAGGCCTTCAGTATATGTTGTTGAAAGTCTGAATCTTCTAATTTTGTAGATGAATAGCCATGAAATTCTCTTAGGAAAGTTCTAAGGTACTACTTGTACCCCTAAGACCATTTATGACTATAATGGTTATATGTTTATAGCCATTTTTATGACTATAATGGTTATATGGTTATAGCCATTTTTATGGTTATAATGGTTATATGGTTATAGCCATCTTTATGGTTAAAATTTTCCTCTGCTGAAATCAATATTACAGTTTAAATGAGATGGAGTTCCAGCTGTACCTGAAGGCAACACAAGGTCGGCTTTCTTCTTCAAAGCTCTTCAGCTTTCCTTACGCTGACTTACAGAGCTCTGAGCTGATCACAACAGGGGATTAGTGCAGCTTGGACACTGCCAGTGCTGCAGTAAGGCACAGCTTATTTCACTTTACTCACGTACAGGCAATCACATCACTGGAGTGCACAGTATTGTTGTCAAGCAGAAGAGCTGTGTAACGTGAGGACCTGGAGCAATGGCATGGCTGAAAGCTGCAATGGTTTTCCCCTCAACTTTCTGTATATTTTTTATTTTCAGATTTGTTTCTGCTCTGCCCTGATTTATCAAAGCACTAAAACACATGCTTGACTTTAAATGCCTCGCTGCAGCTAAAGCTAATTGCATACTTAGTCTTTGATGGCTCAAGGTCATAAAGAAATCACTAGCTTTTCCAAACAAAACCCTCAATATGTTAATTGCTAGCAAACCCAATCCCACAGCCTCTCAGTCGTGGGGGTAGGTTTGTGTTCCTGACATGAGTTAACATGTTTCTGCCTGGGATTGCCCAGCACAAATGCAGCCACCACACAGCTCCCCAGGGCACAGGAAGTCTGGAAATATCGGAGGACATGGCTTGGTCCAACACTGGTGTGCCACACGTTTCCCTGGGAATACCTGACCTAGAGTATAGAGCAGGACAAACGTGCAGGGCACAGGCACAGGATGAGCCCTCTGTTTCCTACCGATTTATATCTGATGTGCAACAAAACACTGGGCAACAAATTCAGCCATTCTGACGCTGCTGCTTGTGGCTGAGTCAGAGACACCAAACTTGCCAGGGGTACCTGAGCACACCTGCCGCAGCTCCAGCATCTCTTCAGCAAACGTTTCCCATCTGAAAGTGGGAACATTGGACATAGAATAGCTTTCTCCTGACCATACAGCTCATGCAGTTCATGTTTTGCCTAAAGACACAAGGGTGCAGAGGCCAGGGAGGGAGTGTAAAACACAAACATGAGACACGTATGGCGAGACAATGATGGCTCAGAGGCAGGGGAACACCAGTGCGCCGCCCTGACGGGGACATTGTGCCAGTCCTGGTCACACTGCAGCCCAGTGCACTGGCACTGTGTGCATCTGCATGTTGGCTTCTCCGCTGGATTTTCACTGTTCCTTTTGAAGTGAAAGAGACAGAATCACACATTCCTCTGAAAGGTAAATCATTATTTATCTGTGAAAGCAGGAGGCGAAACTAAGGATATTCAATGTCCCATACTAAAACATGCATGTACACGCGTTCACAAGCACACTGCATACATATATACGCACACCATGTGTGTACATATATGCATATATAAATATAAATATATATACATATGCACATATATACACATAGACATAAATATAAAAATATGTCAGTAATATATAAATATATGAAATGCTCCTGTATAAAGATGTGAAAGCAGCGCTGTGTGAGTACAGTTCCCATGGACAGTCACTCTGACAGCCTGGGGATATTCCCTTCCTCTACACTGGCTGCTTTCCCCTCCAATATTCTTAATAGAACAATAATATTTTAACAGTTGCAGCTTTAAAAAGCTTGATTATTGACCAGTCCTTTCTCCCAGGCAATTGTATATTTAGCAGAAGGGAAAAATTAAACTTCCCAGGCATGAGGTTATTTAGGGCATAAAATTCAAGGAAATAGGTATTTAGGTCATTGTGGGCATGGTTTTTACTTTCCCTAATTTTCAGATTACTTTCGATTAGGTCTGTTCAGGGTGGAAACTTCTTGATGTGAAATAGATACTATCTAAATCATTAGAGCTCATTCATTGCCATGTGCCACCTTTTAGAGCAATTAAAGCTGACCTTGGGGTTACCCAGCTGAACACTCACCGACCCAGGGCACTTCCTCTGAATATGAATAAGCTTGTAGTACAAATACAGTCAGGCAGCAGGATCGCTCCTGGCACAGATAATGCCTTTGTTAAATGGAGCTGGGGTCCACGGGCTGTGAGACTATGGAGCCCATTGATTCAGAACATTCTCTGCTGGGATCAGTTCTGAGGTTTTTTTCTATCCCTGACATCTGGAGTCTATCCCTTCGCCAACCTCTCAACCCTCCACTCAGAAAGAGAAAGCGAGGGAAGCAGACGGACACACTCACAGGCAGACAGAATGAGCTCCAGGAAACCTTTGGAAAATTCAAATAATAACAAAACCAGTAATAACAATAATTACTAATAGTAATATCTCCATTTTTAAGTCTTCTGGCCATTAATTTTTTTGTGAAGAACTTGCCAGGCCGTCCCTCAAAAACACATCCCTGACTCCCCCACATTGGATTCTTCTCACTTTCAGACTTTAGGTAGGTCTTCCCTCAGCACCTGTGTGCCAGATTTGTACCCCTTTGATCACAACGTATTTATAGGGCAAGGAGCTTCCAGTATGTGAGGGACTGATTTCCCTGGCAGTATCTGAGAGGCCAACCTACCCATCAGACCTACTTCAATGCTTTCTTCCTTTGGTGGAAAAAATGTGGAAGCTGCCTCTACTTACACTAAACAGAAAAGGAGATGCTGGCAAACAATTAAGTGAGGTCTTGTTTAGAGAACATATCTTTTCATATGCTGCCAAGCTATGCTAAACAATAACTGTCAGGATCTGTTAAGAGAGCACAAAAGCAATATTGCTTGGTACAAAACCCATTTTGCTAGCATCTCACAAACTGCACCTCCTGTTTAGTGCCTTTTACCCCATGAACTCTCAACAGTCAAAGACATCTCCAAATGCTGTTTCTTTCAGCTTTCATAATGTGCTAAGTAAGGGAAGAAAGGTCACCTGGCCTTCCTTCACCTGGCAGGGTGACTCTTCATTAGCCTGTCAACCTGAAATGTAACCTCCAGTGTGACCCATGGAGAAATGTGCAGGACCCACCTGCAAAGTGAAAGCTCTTTTGGAGACATAATCATAGAATTGCAGAATTATTAGAACTGGAAGGGACCATAAGACCAGGTTCCCAATGGCTGATGTGTTAGGGGTCCTCCTTAGGAGACTTTGTCAACTCATGTTTCATTGTCACCATGTGCAAAGGTGAGAAACCACCTTTGGGTGGTTTTCTTGGGTCTTGATGACTTTGGAGTCATCAAGGGGTCTTCTTGGGTCCTGATGACTTTGGAGATCATAATTTCTCACCCCCTCTCCATTTTCTCTATTTTTACTATAAGGAACATGTTGAATGATGTAGAATTGGAAAGGTTTCTCTTTTGCCTTTAGCTGAAGCTTATGGCCTGACCTCCATGCAGTTTGTGTGTCTGCAGACTGCCAGCAGTGTTCCAGTGGTGCTGGGATGAATCCATGCAGAGCAGAGGGAACAGCTGGCGGGAGAAAGACATAATTCTGTCAAAAGAGAGAAGCTTTTTGATATTAATATTTGAGCGTGGATAAAGCATTGCTGCTTTTAACTTCCCCCCTGCCATGTACTTAGGCAACAGTGGTCCTGTGGGTGCAGCCAAAGCCAGCCCTCAGAGGCTCCTCACACCTCAAGAATAAAATGGGCACATGGAGATGCCACCCAGGTTCTTGTTTTCAGCGTGGCAATCTGAGGACCAGATTGTGCTGAAGTTTTCCAAGCTGACAGTACTGTGTGGGCATATAGATGTTACTCAGGCTCCTCAATAAACACTCAGTTCCAAGCAAGTCTTTTTGTTCATTTGCAGGCAGGAGTTAGAACTACTGAAGGAACTAAATGAAAATATCCTTGTTCCTCACTGACTAAATCCAAGAGGACAAGATATGGAAATACCTTGTCACAGCACAGCATGCAGAAGTGTAGGCTGGGGGGGCAGGGGAAAGGGTGAATGGGGGGGCAAAACTTTCCCACTGTATTTTATAGAAGTCTAAAGAAATAGCAAATATTCACTGCTCTGGCAGATCTTTGGATTCAAACAGATGCCATTTGCAGGTGTTATTATATAAAAAGATAATGGAGGATATTTTAAATCTGATTTTATCTAAAAATTCCATCCAAAGTAAGGATGCGGCTGAATGAAATGTGAATGTGAGAAGAGTTCTTCATGCGGACTGTTAGCTTCATAATTGCTAATATGTTATAACAATACTTATTCACTTTCAGCTTTAAAAGGCATGAAGATGTTATAGAAAACTCCTCAAGCTTCTGAAGGCTTCCTCATGCCTTGTGCTTGTTCAAAACTTGGCAATTACTCTTCTATGATATATTGATCTGGCTGCAGCAAAGGGAAACCAAAGTTTGGGGAGTCCATGTAGACAGATAAACCGGTACTTCACTGAAATCCACTGCTAAGCAATACTTTCCAAATGTCTTTATCCACTGATCTTACAGTATCCACAAGAGAAATAACTGTGATTGCTACAATGTTGTGCACAGAACAGGCCCTGACCTGTCTGATTAGGGCCATTATGTTTTCTAAACTGCAAAATTAAACATGTTAATGAACTGTTGAATGCTTTATCACAAATCAGACACAGTGGGAGGTTTCCTTTTCTGGAGTAAGGCATCCATGTGTCCACCATACATACCTATATAAATAAAAGATGTATTTTTTCAGAGTTGAAGTAGTAGATTTTGTATTAAACTTAACTTCATGAGCTTAAATTGTCTATAAATACATGAGTATTATGTAATATGATATAAAAATAATCATGCTATTAAACCTATTAAATTACTCTGCTGAAGTCCTCCAGTTGCTCTGACTCCTACCCAGACGCTGTGTGGATCCAGAGTTACCTTTCAAAATTCAGCCTACATTAAAATCATCTGCTTGATGGGGGAGTAGCATTTCCAACAAAGAGGTGAAGTGGAAGATGCTTTGAGAGTTAGAACTATGGAAATTATTGGCCTTTTTCTCTTCTCAAGTAAGGGGAAAATCATCGTTGGGCCTATAAAGACAAAATGATCACAATTCCAGATGGAAATTTTATCGTCTAATCCAACTGAAAGGGGATTTTTGCTGAGTATAACGGCTGCTAATCCTGAGGACAAGTGTGGTAATCTGGGGGCTCTGATGGAGCTGAATTTATGAATGTACAAAGAAATAAAATGCAAACTCACTGTGGCTTAACCAGAAATTGGAAGTTGCCCCATTACACAGTGGGGAATGTACTTTAGTCTCAGCTTTTTATGGAGGTCTTGTATTTCTCCTGTGACTTTGATACCATCACCATTTAGCAATCCTGTGTGGCTTTGGACAATGGTGTATGTGGCAGAGGCCCTGCCTCCACATTTAAATGACTAAAAATAACTAGCCCTACATCTGCAATGGTCTTTGGTCCGTAATCTCAGTGCCTCGCTGAGTTTGTCATGTTTATTTATGGAATGGGATCAAAGTCAGTGACTGAGTCTGAAAGCACGGCCGAGCCTCTCCAGCAGACGTGTGCGTGTGCTGTTTTCCTCCAAGTTTGTGTTCAGGCACGTTCCCTCCATGCTACATCCATGACGTGTCTTTTAAACAACCCCCCCATCTTTCCTCCCCTCCAGCTGGAACGCAGGAGAGGCAGATACCCAGCACTTCGATGGTAATTGTGCCAACTGAGATTTTCAGCGCTTGTTCTTCGGCATTACAGGAGCAGACTGTTGCTTCCCAGCACCTAACAAAGCAGAGGTTGGAGGAAACCAAGTTGCTGTGGTGGCTGAACAGTTTTGAGGTGAAAGCTTTGCTTCCTTTTCAACTTCATGTACAAATACAGAATCCAACCAGCCACTATTACACACAAGTGCAGCACTTGAGTTCATGAAAACAGCACTCTGCTCCTCTTGAAAGTTTCTCTCATCATCCACTGGCATCCCCTAGGGAGCAACTCGTTTTCTGTGTAAGCATTTTGTTTGAAACCCGTAATATTACTGTGTAATGAGTATAATGACATGTCACCCATGCTAGGCTGTTCCTTTGGGAAATAGAAGCTGGAAATTCACACCATTGTCACCCTACACAGCCAGCCAGCAGAGTCAGAACTGCATCATTAGCAGTGATGCTATAGGATACAAATGAACTTGCATTTGCTCAGTTATGATAGTGCAGTTTTACTCCATCAGTTCTTTCTATGTCCACCAAAATAAAACACATTTGTAAAGCAACGGGTAAGTGCCACCACCTCCTCTGACCATGAGGTAGATAAATGAAGCTCTTATCAGAAAGGAGCCACAAAAGGAGCCTGTCTGCACCCAGAATGTGCCTCAGTGGGTCCCATGTTCTTGCACAGAGGAGAACAGATGAGCTGTCAGTGGTTAATGTGTATTTGCTTCTGAAGGCAGGAGAAATGTAATCTAATTCTCATTAACCAGATACTTCACCCCCAAAATCATCAGCACAATTTGGGAGTGCTGGAAAAATGGCCAACACGGTCATTCACGGGTATTTCAGGGGCACTGAAACACCTCTCTGTTGGCAGTGGTTTGGTATTATTTTTTTAACCAAACTACATTTTAGCAAAGTACAAAATGTCCAATTGCTAAGATAGATCTTCACTGTCCTGAGCAGAGAAACAGGACATGCAGAGGAGGGAATAAATAGAAAACCCAGATTAAAGCCAGCTGATTTCTTGCAGAAGTTTAAGTCTCTCACTAGCAGCACTTTCTATTATATAATTTGAAAGAATAACTGCTGCAAAGTGAGGGCTGCCTGTGAATGGGTGGGGGTTTGGCAGTAGGAGGGGTAACATTGCCAGCTCCACTCTGGCCATTAGCAAGAGCAATTTGCCCACAGACAATCTGGAAAGAGTTTTCTCAGGTTACAGTAAAATTAATGGAGTTGGAAATTCCTCCTCTTTTGGATTAGCTGAGCCTTCTTTTTGCAACCTTTAGTATCTGGTGAAGTGCAAGGAAGGTTCTGATAGCAGCAGAAGCAGCAGGGTAGCATACAGTCTGGGGGCCTAATCCAGAGTTTCTCTGGGTGCAAAAGCACAAGAACTAGCTGTTAACTGAGAGGAAAATTAAAACCCTAGTGGGGTGATTCTGATCTAACCGGTGACTTAAGGGGGTGGGGAGAACTGCTATAAACAATAGGCATTTAACAAGGAAAGGCATCATCACTTTGATACCAGATTTTGCTGACAGCCAGAGCATTGCAGATGATCAGCACAGAGAAAAGCTGCTGAGAGGAGAGACAAGTAGCACAGACATGCCAACAGAAAACATGACTCCTATGTTAATTAAAATTAACTGTTGGCCTGAGCCAAAGTCCATTATGTGACACAGATTAGTCAAAACATCAGAAAACAGCTCAGTTGTTCTGCACATCAGGAATCTCTTCTGTAGATCATTGATCATATTACAGATTCTTCATATAGTTCTTCCAAACCTGCCTTTCCACCTCCTCAGATTTAAGAGCTTTTATTATGGTGTCAAAGTAACTGATATCAAAAAGTTGAACATCATCCATTTACAAAAGAAGGGAATCAAGGAAAAGCTTGTTTATTCTTCATCCATCTTTATATATCTAAGATCTGATAAAAGAAACTAACTTGGGAGAACTCTGCAGTCAACAAAGAGTCTTTCCACCTAGAGCTCAGCAGGATTTACCCACACATGGCCTTAAGCTAGCAAAGAAGAAATGAACACTGGCAGGAATTACCTCTAGCTGCAGAACTGATGCCTTTTAGTTAAAGCAATGGAGAACCTCTTGCATTACGTAGACTTGATCCAAAAGCTGCTCAAGTCATCGCTGCTAACTCAGGTGGGTTTGAGATCTGGCTGTAAAAAGGACCGTGTCTTTTTCTATTAATCATTAAAGTAGCCAAGGCAGGGCAGAGGGGGTTGCTTCCAAACTCATTTACTTTGAAGCCAAGTTTCAGCAGGGATGAGCCAGGAGACATGAGTGACCCACCTCAGGCACAGCCTTGGTCATCCTCAGCTGATGAATGAAGGAAGCTGGGGTGGGGGGGACATTTCCTCCTTCATTTATCCCCACCTCCTGTTTTTTTAAGTGCCATTACATTACTGAAAAAATACTTATAGTTAATCAGCACTGCTTAATCCTATTCACTTCCATCTGTGCCTCTTTGTAGCCTGACACCTCTCCTGTCCTGAGGCCATGGAAAGCAGAGGGTATTTAGTGCATGGGGGAGCTCTGCTGTTGGAGGCCTCCGGGGAGCAGCTGTCCTCAATCATCCTGTGTACGGCCCTTTCATTCCTAGATTACATCTTGTACCAACAGTTTGTGTGTGGGAAAAATCAAAGCTGTCAGAGGCTCCTCCCAGGACGCGCACTGCGCGTAAGGTGCCCAATCACCGGCCCGCGGGTGCATGACCTTTGGGCTTGTGGGGAATAATGAATTGGGGGCCAGTTTTCAAGGACTCACCATCATCATCCAGCCCCCACCAGAGCCTGGCCTTAGAGTAATCACCGACAGGCCGAAGCAATGAAAGCAATCTGTTGTTAACTGCCTGAACGGGCTTGTCCCAAGCCCCCCGACTTCCTTCGTGCAGGCACATTGCACAGCGGTAATTCTTTCCTTAAAGGAGAAAAAAACCCACCTCAACAGCCTAAAAGATGCCTGCTTGGAGCCTTCCTTCCACTGTGCAGGGTTCAAGAACAGCTGACAGAAAATCCAATAGTGTAGTTTCAGAAACCCTAACCAGTAATGAACGTTGAATGCCTGAATAAATCCTGATGGACTAGAAAGATTTGATAACAAAAAGACTTTCTTTAATATTAGTTCTTCAACCAAGCACAGGGTGACAAATCTATTGAATGCCCAGTTTGTTACCAGTAGTTGCACATCTACTAACTGTGGTATTTTAGTTGTTTTTTTTAGCATTAAAATGAAGTGTTCAGTTGGGTGAGGACCAAACTCTGCGGGGTTTCTGCACACAGGATACACTGAGCCTGCTCCAGTATGGCACTGCCTGGCTTTGGGCTTCTGGTTATTTTCAGCTTCAAACACAATCCTTTACACCACAGTATCCTCATACAACAATAAAGTCTTGTTTTATGGATGTGGCAGTAAAGGACAGAGCAGGTAAGCACCCAGCTAAGCTCATCGCAGGAGCCCATGGCTGATCTAGAAGGCTGATCTTGTTGCTGGCCACCTATGGATGCTCCTTAGATGGTGCCATCTTCCCTGGAGCACACCGATAAGCAGATGTTTGTACAGCTTTATGGAGGGGCTGGGTGGGCTGAAGACACTCAATCTGGTTGCACACCCCACGGGAATGCCCGTTGTGCCCAAAGGTGACCCTCTTCCCTGCAGGTCCCTGTCCCCACGTGGCTCCAGCCCTGCTCAGTGCGTGGCTTCAAGCACAGCCCATCCCTCTGCGCTGGTGTTAATCCCAGACAAGCTCCAGTCTCAGCAATATGTGTCTGGCTCCTACAGCACAACCTGCACTGCCAGGACAGCGGCTTTAGTAACTCGGGAAATACACAGATGAGTTTAAGAATTCAGGGCAGACAGCATGAGAGTATCACACTGAACCACTAGTAAGGCTTTAAAAAATGATATATCCACCCTCATATCAAATGTTCTTTTTTTCACTGCAGAAACACCATGGTTGAGGATATCAGCAGTACTAAAAGATGAACTTGTTAAATCTGGGTAATAGTTTATGAGTGATTTAAGCACTTCCTGGTTATTAAACAAAGGCTTCTCTTCCAGCTTGGCTGGGGAAATGCTACTTGGTGCCTAGGCCACGTTAAAAAACAGTGTTATTTTATGAACAGTGTGGGATGATGCTATCATTCTTCCTTCCACATGTCAACAGCTTCCTGCTGCTGACTTGTTAGCAGGTATTTCGCAGGATTAAATAACCTGATGTTATCAGGCTGCAGGGTAGAGTTCGGCATGTCTGGACAGATCTGACTGACTGACACAGTGTCCCCTCTTCAGTACCCAGAGAAATAATCCCCATTTTTCATGCCACACGCCAGGAGGCATTGTCAGGTTTGCATAAACAGATACTTTGACAAGGAAATGGAAGCTTGCACTCCGTTATTTTGTCTCATACTTCTCATGTTATGTCTATTGTATTGCACATTGGTTAAAATAGGAGTGCAGCCGATGCAGCAGCATGCAAAATACATAGACAAAAATGTATTGTCCACTTCATTTTCCTATTAGACGGTACTTGTGGGTTGAAGAAATCTACTCCAGCTCTGGAAAATACCCTCATGTTTCAATGCAAACCCTTAAAAAATGTTTTTTAAACACCAAACATTCTGATTCCAGCCTCGATGCTGACCCTGCAGTCATTGCCCACTGACCCTCAGTTGAGAGAACCGCCTCAGCTTGGTTGTATCGTGAACATTTCGGTTAAGGGCTGTAAGAATTATTAAGTCCACTGTGCTGAAGGGCTGTGCCACATGATCCTTGTGTTATCAAGGCAAAACATGGCCATGTGCTGGCAGGGTGCTTCTGGTCCTTCTTTCCATCACCTGCCCTCACCGCTCTGTATTTGTCCTGCTTGCTTGCAAGGATAAAGACCCTGTATCCATGCCTGACATGGCAGATCCATATGGTTTATCTGTAATAATTTTGCTTGTCTTAATGTACTAAGGGCCATTCCAGACCCTTGAGTACCCTCTGGCAGAAGGAAAGCAAGTGCATCAGTCCTTCTCCAAGCATAAGGAGAAGCAAAGAGCAGAATGGGTCCTTGGACTGAAACATCTCTAGTTGTATCCTACCTCATTTTACAGATTTCCAGTATTATCGTCATTTATAAATACATATAACATCACATGTAATCTCTGAAGCTGCCCGGTGAGATCTCATCACAGAGACCATGCTGCAGGGCGGAGGTCCACATGATCTCTGATATTTCTGCTCCGCTCTGCCTGTCCTCCACATCTTACAGGGGTGCAAAACACAGAGCATGTTTCTTAAACAGCTCTCAATCACAATTATATCAGCATCACAGTCCCAGTCTGGGCTGTCTCCTTTAAAACTAAAACAACCTTGTGGCATGCCTTGAAAGATGAGGACATTTGGAGATGAAATGTCCTCATCTTTCATGTGGTGAAACTCACATTGCTTCAGTGGAGGCTCTTCTGGTCTGGGGCACAAGGGGAAATCATGTGTACAGTGCGAGGCCCCCTCTTTTGGAAGGGAAAGCGTTGATTTAAGGGTCTCAGACCAGCTCAGCAGTGGTGCTGTATCTACAAGCAAGTTAGTAGCTGGTGTAGGTATCTATCTCCAGTATGAGTTATGGAGTTGTTAATCCTCCACAGGTTTTAATAATCATTTAGTATTTAGTGAATGCGTTATATTATAAATGTTTTATTAAATCTAAATTAAATGCAGATTTGGAACATAAATGTGCTATTGAAATTTATGAGGGATCTTAGTAGAGAATAATTTTTAGACACTGCTGTGAAAGCTACAGCATATCAGTTTCCAAATTAGTATGAAATACTGCGTGTTAGTTGTCTGTTACTAGAGAATGTGCCTGTGGAGGTATGTCCTGAAACCCCCATGTGATCCCAAAACTTAATTCATCAGCAGGAATTTTTAGGTCTGTAAAAAGCAAATGAGCTATTTCCATGTCTGTGCAGTGCTGTGTCACCTAGAATCACTGCCTGTGGGTCCTACCTTCTCCATGCTAACCATCCTGAGGTTCCGCAGAAATGCCATGCTGCAAATGCATCCCAAGGCTGCAAATATTAGGGTTGATGATACTTGTTTGGACCATCAATGTTCATATCCAACATCCAAGGATTTCCAGCATGTTATGGGTTGCAGTACCAGATTTGATACCAGGATTCATAGAATCACAGATTGGTTTGGGTTGGAAAGGACCTTAAATCTCATCTAGGTCCAACCCCCTGCCATGGGCAGGGACACCTTCCACTAGACCAGGTTTCTCCAAGCCCTGTCCAGCCTGGCCTTGCAACCTCCAGGAATGGGGCATTCTCAAGAAAGGATGATTAGCACTAAGTATGTGGTTCTTTTCTCTTCGCACTTGTTTACTGAATTGTTTTAACCCTAAGGCACTTCTGACAAAGCTCAAGACCATTTCAGACACAGCTTGAGACAGAGGCCACTTTCTGCTGGCTAGGTCACTGATGAGCTGGAGTCCCCAAACCCCTGTCTGGCACAGCTCAGCCGGGTCCTGCCCTGCACAGTTCCTGGGCACCACAGGGCCAACACCCCCTGCAAAAAACGGCTGGAATTGTTCACTTAAAACTGAAGAGAGATGAGAAATTCACACCAACATGAAAAGGAAGAATACAGCAGAAGTACGGACACACTCAGCATCACTGCTGCTGAGAAACACCAGTCAGAGTACCTCAGGTTCCTTGTGAGAAGCTGAGAACCTGTCAGTAACATTGTCATGGCAGAGTCCTGCAGAAAACCAGGGCTTGGTTTCTTCTTCCTGGAGAGTGATCATCAGAGCTCCTGCACCCCTCACTGCGAAGCCTGGAGATGTGTTGTTGATAAACTCAATGAAGCCATTCCCAGTAAGTGTCAAGCACATCACACACCATGAGGCACCATTAGAGGACAGTATTCTATGTGTTGACATGCCCTTGGTAGAATTTACATCAATAATATTGTGCATTAATTTGAAATACTTCCTGGGTTTTTAAAAGAAGAAAAGCAAAGCTACAACAATTCCAGCCAACTTAGAAAGCTGTTAATGGCTGCAAAACCTGGACATCATTCACACTGCAGCCGCTTTTTGGCTCAGATGGTCGGGCTTGTGGTATGCAAGGATCTCATTTTCTGCAGAAGTTGCAAGGTTTAAACCCTTCAGGCAGAGCAAAGCTGTGAGCTGAGAAATGAGCATCATCAGTACCATAGGCAAGGAACAGCATCTACCTAAAACTCCTCAGTGGCTGGGAGGTTAGCGCAAACTTTAGGGAAGACAAAATAGTGGAGAAGCAGCTATTCAATCCAATGGTTGGGCTTTATTTTACAGTCATGTCAGATTTACTTCACGGTCTGCACCAAAAATTAACACATAACTGTCAGGTCAACATATGTATATGTATTTTCTAAAGGACCATCTCTGTTTCTAGTAATTCCAGATGCAATTGTAAACCTTACCTTAATCAGGCACTGTGGAAATCTGCTCCCATTCAGGCAGGGAAAGAAGGGGAGAAAGTGGCAGGGCCAGGGCAAGCTCCTTTGAATGCTGGTATGAGCACTGTAGGTAGTGTCTAGAGGCAAAAAAAGAGACACTTTTTATTGACTGTGTTCTTCCCGTGGAGCAAATCAGTGTTGATGACTTCCTATCACTTGTAAGACTGACACAGCTACAATTTCTGTTTCCAGCCCTGCACTTGATTAAAGGACACTCTGCATCCAGAGTGATGTTATTATACAGAATGCCTGTGTTATCAAATAATAAACTAACTGTCACAATATTGGCTCAAGGCTCGGGAATTTTCTAGCCTAGGAAGATGAAGACGATTACAGTTCAAATAAGTACGATTTTTGAGTAATTGTTTGCAGAAATGGCATAGAAGCAATATGACTTGGTTGAAGAAAGTAGTAGGATTTTCCTATACAGAATTCTACCTGAAACATAGCTAAAAAATGAATGCTCAGAGCCCAGACTTGCTTAAACCTATATATTTGCATTCACATGAAGGGAAGCTGCACTTACAAAAAGATGAAGAGCTGTCCCTTTAAAACTGAAATAAAACAGCAGTTACTGCATTTGATTCAATCGCCTGTACCTAGATTTTCTTACAAGCACATGGGTAGCTCTTCAGATCTAGTCTACAGATAACAGACTAGACTTGTACACAAGTCTTTCCTCTCCCTGCACCATACCTATAGATATACACACACAAAAATTCATTCTACAAAACTCCTAAAGGCTCCCAATGCTTTTTCTGTCTATTAACATATGGCCTTTTCTATACAGGAAGGTCACAAAGACCACCATGTCTCCACCACTCACTTCATATGCTCCTGTGCTGATCTCCATGGGTGACTTGCACAAGCACCCTCTCCTCTGTGGCCACTCAAGCTGCTCTGCAGCATGTTGAACATGCAGGCAGAAAGATCTTGGTTCTCCATTCCAGCTGAGTCAGAGGCTCAATATGTGACCTTCTGTCACTTGGTCTTCTTATGTCAAAACCAAAACTGAGTTTAAAACTAGGAACGCACTGAGAACCAGATGCTCCATCTGAGCCAAACCTTTCTGGGTAAATATATTGCAAAGAGCACAAATCATAGCATTTCAAACTTTGGGAATCTGTATATATTTAAATATATACAAAATTCTGCTGTTTCTTGACAATAGCTTCATACTGTAGAAGAACAGAAATCCAGCAGACTGAAATTAATAATGCATTAAAACAAACACCAGTGCATTGTTTCCCATGTAAGGAACTGCCTGGATATAAATAAACCCTTACTCATATTCTGTGATTTAAATCACAGAATCGTTTTTCTCCAGAGTAACAATTGCACCTTTCAGAAAAATAAGAGATTAAATTTGTTCTCAAGAAGAAGTCCGAGGAAGTAGACTTAAACTCTTGTGCACCAGTGCTTTTGCTGTCAGTGTATTGAAACCACATAACTGAAATGCAACTAAAACCTCTTCCTCTGAATATCCCCAGAATTTTAGGAGAAGAATTACTTGGACGACTGAAATTCAAGCTAAGGCCTATTCGTACTTTTGCTGTTCTACCTAAAGGTACTGTTTCCACAATGTGGCCAAATCACGCGTTGCCTCCTACTAAGCCCATGCAAGCAGCATGCAGGACATGGAACCTGGATGCAAATATTTGCCCAAAATAACAGCTTAGCTACAATTCCAAAGAGATGAACACGGATCATTTTCATACAAAACCTGTCTATTGGCAGTGGGGCACAGTATGGCAGCAGTGAGAATGTGTTTTGCTTTGCCTCTTGGGTTACAGCCAGTAATCAAAGTAGCTCATGACTATTCAAGTTCACTAGCCAACAGACAGCTGAATTATGGCACATTTGCACATCTCTGATGATACCTCCACGTAACACCAGAAAGAACACAGGCAAAGGTTTAAAACATCATTTTAGAAATCTGAAATAGAAAGAAAAAGTTCAATTTAATAACCAAGTTAATAAGCTGTATTGTTCCAAAAAATACACGTTACTTTGCATTCAAATACAGTAACAAGATCTTTTTCCCTGTAATTTCTTACTGGCGAAAGTTAGTTGCAAGGTAGATTACTAGCCACTTTATTTTTATATCAGCCCAGAGCATTTTAGCATATAAAATGTATATGCAACATACACAGCATTTGGAGTGAACAAGAAAAAAAAACAGATGATAAAGTATTTTCCTCTGCTTATACTATCAGCTTGTGAAAACAACTGTCTCATGAACAGCCCAGAATTTTATTAGTGTGCAGTACAGGAAATTGTGGTTATTTCTCACAAACTTTGCTCCATGTCAAGCACTGATTTCCTTTTTATGTAAATGAGAACCTATAAACTGATGCAGTTACCCTCCACACATACATTAGTTTAAATACTGGGGTGCTACAAAAGTCATTTATCTTTCATACTTTCTGTTAGGCTGCAAGTCAGCTCTGAGGTTTAAATGTTGTTTAAAAGTTCTTGGCTAATTGATCACTTTAGAGATGCTTTAAACACAGGTAAAACACCGACAAAGGCTTTTAAAGTAAGCTTTCTTAATGGATGAATTGCAACTATCCATCATTCTGCTTGCTACTTCCCTACCACCACCCCATTAAACCTAATAAGTTCTATTAAAGCTGTTAACATGTGTCATCTGTTAATGGAAAGTGTATAATGAACAAGGCATGAGGGGGACCTGGGGGCTCACAGAAGTAAAGTTTAGAACAGAAAGACAAATTCTGACCATTCACAAAGTTAATGTAACAACAGGTCAGTGTTCCAGGCCTTTCTTGGAGATGATTGCCATTTAAAGCCTTGCCTGTGCAGAGGCACTAAGGTTAGATTCACTGGCGTGTGTTGTATTTCAAATGCTTCATCAGACGAAACGTAGAAGTTGAAGGGGAAAAAAAAAAATGCATTTCTTTTTGGCTTGAGAAAACAGTGTGACACATGACAAGCCTGGATCTCTTTTGGAGAGGCTGTGCTCTGTATTACTTGAGATTAAGTTTGATCATTCCTGAAGGAACACAGAAATCCCCAAACCTGGATGGCAAGGGCTGTAATAGTTGCTCTTAATGTCTGCTGTTAGCTGATTACTGACATCTTGAAAGCATTGCTCAAGCAGGCCCTCTCACAAGCTTCTGTCATGTGGATGCTCTTGCAGATGGAGAGCATGCATCATAGAGCGTGGGTGACGGAGAGCTTCAAGGACCAGCCTGTAATCAAAAGCTTTGAACTGCTCCTAGCTTGTGAGGCTGCTTTACTTGTTACTAGGGGGACTATCAGATCATATTATAATGACCAAAGCCAGCCCATGTAGTAACAGCTGGGAGTGTAATCCAAAAATTAGCTCATTAATTCACAGGAAAGTATTTTCTACTCATCTTTCATTACAAAAAATGTGTCTGCTTGTTAGTGAAACCTAGAGCTTTAATGGGAACCTTTAAAACATTAGCAATGCACATGTGCTTTTCTATGCCTTAGTGGGAGATTTATGAAGTTTATTCTCTAATCTCTGTTTACAAGCAGAAATATGATGAACATAAATCATTTGAAATAAGATTTCAAGCTACAAATCCACTTTGCTATTTCCCAATGTTATTATGCTATTTCAAACCTTCAACTAATTCTTTTCCTTGTTGGCCTGTTTGTTTTCAAAAACAATTTCACTCCACTTGACCTTTGTATTTCTTGGAAAAATGTTCAAAGTTGGAAATAACTCTAGATGTTGTCTGTTAGTGCTTATTTGCCATGCACGGCATGCTAAACTTGAGCTGAAGCTTAGGAACCCCAGAGACATACAAGATGTGAGGGGCAAATCAGCAAGCTACCAATAGGAATTAGCATCACAGTGATACTGTGATCATTACTAAGGACAGTCAGGCTACTCTTCAAGTGGTGACTCTTACAAAAACCTCAAATTAAAACAAAAAAGAGAAGGAAAAAAGCCATGATATGCTGCCAGCTCTTGCAGAAAACTGTTATTGTTAAAACATGTTTCCCATCATAGGACCAAACAGTGCAATGACACTGTAAATTAAATGTTAATACAGTACATGAAAAAGCACAGTGCATAGCAATTGTCTTGCAAAACATTATGCACAATTAATATATTTTCATAACACGCTAAGTTGTATTTTCTTATAATGAAGAAATCAATGAACATAAAAAATTAGAGATCTAAATGATAAAGTGGTTTTGCACAAAGTGGTTTTGCACAAAGTGGTTTTGCACTTCAACGGGGCAAGACAGTTCCACATGCCTGTTCTGACATTGCAATGAAATGAGCAGTCACCCATGTGTGAAAAATCACCTTGACATATCCCTTGGTTTATGGTCCTTTTCTCCTCGGTTACCTCATCACACTTTTGCACAGCTCAGGAGCCTTAATCACGTAGAATTGTAGAATCAACCACGTTGGAAAAGCCCTTTAAGCTCACCAAGTCCAACCATTCCCCAGCACTGCCAAGGCCACCCCTAACCCATGGCACTGAGGCCTCGTCTCCACGCTGTGTGAACACTTGCAGGGACGGTGACTGCAGCCCTGCCCTGGGCAGCCTGTTCCAATGCCTGAGCACCCTCTGAGGAAGAAATTTTTCCTAATCTCCAGTCTAAACTTCCGCTGGTGCTACTTGAGGCTGTTTCTTCTTGTCCTGTCCCCTGTTACTTGAGAGAAGAGACCAGCGACCGATATGTATATTTAAGAATACTATAAAGGTTTTTTATTGCCAATTTGCTGCAAAGCTTAAACTAAAGTGCCATGCACCAGGGCTGCAGTGATGAGAGGAGCACCCACGCTGCCACCCACTCCTGGTACCAACCACTGATGTTAATATACAGCAAATACATTTAAACCAGTGGACACACAGTTAGGAGATGCAGCTACTGCTACACCCACAAATAACCTATTCTGACTATTCTCCCCCATGTTCATGTAATTACAGCCAAATTTAGATTTCCAGCTGAAGTTGGTGGGATGTGCTGGTTTGTCCGTACTTGACCAGCTTCCCTTTGAAGCCATGTCCAGGTAGATCATTCTGGTCTGCAGCTCTGAAATGTTAGCCATTAAACTAGCCTCAGCATTCTTTCAGCATGACAAACCTTCACTTGGACAAATAACCTTTAATAAACTCAGATCTGTACTCCTGCTTGCTCAGAACCGCATCCTCGTTAGGTGGGAGAGACTTAATTAATGCAATAGCCCAGTGAAGACCCAGATGCCCATTCCCACAGGGTGAAGATGCTGCACACTGGTTAAGTGGCTCACAGAGGAGGAAGCACATTACAATACAGCTTCAGGGTATGACACCCCCCTGCAGACCTCAAACGACCATAGATTTTCAACTAGACAATTAAAAAATATGTGAGCTTCTGATCTTATAAGGACAGTATCAGACTGTAAAATGGGACATGAATCCTTTTCCAGGGTGTGAGCATTTCTTTAGTATTTCTTTAGTTCCATACATTCAATCTCCAGGGTCCACCACGACATCACCACATACTGCACATCTGTATCACAGAGTGTAGGCCAAGGATATTCTATTTAGTTTACATTTTCCTGAGGAACAGCTGATTGTGTGCCTTGAAGTGGGAAAGGAGAAGTATTATAAACTGATGACCCATGATTTTCTGTGATGGGATAACTGTGGAAGTTCTCTCCTTTTCTTGATGTATGTCATGAGAATCACAGGAGAGGTACAGAAGACTTTGCTGTAGCAGGGGGTTGGTGTTGCAGGAAAATGCCAGCACTGCTGAACAGTGCTGCTTCTAGCCTCTAATATTACATTCATGGCTGGTGTTAATTTTTTACAGTGACCCACGGAAAAGCATCTATTGCAAAGTGCTAATTCTCAAGGGATTCTGCTCCTACGACAGACCCCTGTGAGTCTGGATGGGCTCAGCTTGAACAGCAGGTCGAGGGAGGGGATTCTCCCCCTCTGCTTGCTCTCTGGGGAGACCCCCCCTGCAGCCCTGATCCAGCTCTGGGGCAGCAGCACAAGAGGGGTGTGGATCTGTTGGAGGAAGGCCAGAGGATGCCATGGAGCTGTTGCGAGGGCTGGAGCAGCTCTGCTCTGGAGCCAGGCTGAGAGAGCTGGGCTGGGGCAGCCTGGAGAAGAGAAGGCTCCTGAAGGAGAGACCTGAGAGCAGCTCCAGTGCCTAAAGGGGCTGCAGGAAACCTGGAGAGGGGTGTGGGACAAGGGCCCGTAGGGACAGGCCAAGGGGAATGGCTTTAACCTGCCAGAGGGGAGACTGAGATGAGCTCTTAGGCAGAAGCTCTTCCCTGTGAGGGTGCTGAGGCGCTGGCACAGGGTGCCCAGAGAAGCTGTGGCTGCCCCATCCCTGGCAGTGTTCAAGGCCAGGTTGGACACAGGGGCTTGGAGCAAGCTGCTCCAGTGGAAGGTGTCCCTGCCTGTGGCTGGGGTTGGAGCTGGAGGAGCTTTAAGGTCCCTTCCAACACCAACCATTCTAGGATTCTATGATTAAAAACATTTCACGTTTTGGCTGCTCGTAACCCATCTGCCCACCCTCTCCCTCTCTCCCCCACAAAAGATGCACTTTCCAAAGCACTGCATTTTAACTGCATTTATGCAAAACTATTACCTAAAGAATTTTACCTCAACCCAGTAATGAAGAGGACAGTAGCAGAAGTTCAGCATGGTGGAGCTGCAGTAGGGCTATGCTGAACACCGCAATTAGTGAAAAAAGGTTACTTCTTGCAATCAAAATGCTTAGTAAGCACTAAGCATTAGTGCTTAGGAAACGTGTTAACACCTTTTTAAAGCTTAGTGCTTCATGGTGCTGGGCACACTGGCCGTGACCAAGGCAAGCACTTCAAGGCATGCCTACCTAAAGAGCAACATTATGCCTTCAAGCCCTCATTCCCACAAACACTTACTGCTGCAGTAAGCATGACTTGGGTATGGGTACAGAATTGGGCCCAAGACCCTAACCCAGGAACCACTGTCATCACTGTTAATTAATTACAGTTATTATCATTATATTGTCATGGAACAGGAAAATAGTGTGCTGCTCACTAACAGCAGCCCAGTCCCTTACTCAAGAAGCACAGGGCCCTCAAAGCTCGTAATTCAAGCAATTTTAGTACATTCTGCAAGATTCAGTTTTATCTTTTTAGGAAGTTTTGTCTTAAATACGGGTCTTAAATGGAAATAACGGGTCTTAAAATGGCTGTGCTGGTTATGAGACCTCTGCTGCCAGCTAAAGATCTGAAACCTGTACTTTCAGATGTGCTGACCCATGTATATTGGAGGAACTGGGCAACAGCAGTTCTTTGGATGAATTAGCTAAACCATTATACCTCCACCGTTTATAGTCCAGATGCACAAGAAAAGAGCAGAGATTGTGTTAGAGGAAGGAAAAAAGTTCAACTCCGGCAACAAGAAAATAACTCTAAGAATAAAACGTAATGGGGAAAGCTGACAATATTTACATTTCACAGATTGTACCTTTTGCTTTTCAAAGGGCCGAGTCCAAGGTAATTAAAACTTTGGTGGCCTTTTCAGCTTTTAAACTGCAACTAAAGGATAACAGAACCCGGGGAGTGAGGCCCTTCTGCAGCACATGTGGCACGGCAAGCCGCCCTGTCAGGGTTTGACAGGTGTGTGCCTGTGCGCTGGTAGGGCCACTGCCGCGCCGGGTCCTCCTGAAACCCGAGAGTGTTTGTAAACAGTCTGTGCTTTCTCAAAAGTGCCCTCGAGATTTGTTACAGGAAGTCAAATTGCTCAAATCTCCCTCATTTGGCACGATACGCTGAAAGCATGCTTGAGTGATCATAATTGCGCTGGGACTGACTTCATTTACCAATCTCGAGGCGTACCTTTCCAATAACAACTGCAGGCGATATAAATTCAATCTCTTGTTTGTTTCTGAAAGTGATTAGCCTCAAAAATTTGGAATTTAAACACTCGTAATTGCAAAGTGTTATTTGGACTCCATTTTGATTTATTAAATGAAAGAGTCACCTTTTTTTTTTTTTTTCCTCTCCCCAGGAATGATTTGAGGTGCTTTGGAAAGGGAAAGGGATGGCAAATAGAAAGGAGAAAAGATCATTCTCCTCAGTGGAGGCACTGCTGTTACAAGAGCATTTTGTCCTTCTACAACATTCAGTATTGTAACAGGAGCATAAAAGATTCTGATGTTTATTTTAAGTGTGGACTTTTTGCTGCAAAATATCTATGGTTCTCTTGGATTAATATTATTTTTCTTTACATCTATGCAGAAATACATGCAAATCTAAGCCAAATAAACTGCTGTACAACTGAAAGGACAGAAAGAGAGCTGAAAGAGTCCCATTTTCATTCTGAGTATTACAATCACTCTTATTAAATATGATGGAAAGGGCCGAAATACATTTATTTCATACATCCATTACAACTTTTTTAAACCTATTTATCTAATACACATTTGCATCCTCTTTACATTTGCATTCTCCAGAAAGGGTTGGGGTAAAGCCCATGATGGGCAAGAATTGTCCTGACAGCAAATCCTGGAAAAAGATTCGCAGGAAGATAATACTGAATTCATAACTATAAGCAAACACCCACAAACCCTTTTCAGAGGATATTAACTCAAGTGGAAAAAAAAAAAAAAGAAGACATAACTTGTGTATAAACCACAAATGTCTGGTTTCCAATTAAAGAAAAATACTGTGAACTCGTTATAAAAGTGTGCTCACAAATTCAGAGCTGAAGGAACTTGAGTTGTGTTATTTCCTACCACAATAAGGTCGGAAAGAGCAATTTCAAAAATTCAGAGAAAACCACAAAATTCATTAGAAAAAAAAACCGTTTGCTAGAACATCTTGCTTAGCCCTCATCATGAACAGATCCATGGACAGCCTCCTTGTTCTAATTAGAAAGCAGAATGAGAAATGAAGCAAAGCAGTAAAAATCTCCACAAGGGTTAACCCTGTGGCCCAAACTTACACTGTCAAGGAAGGACTAGGCTCTCCTTGCAAAAAAATCCTAAAAGCTGAACAAGTCTCTTTCACATCAATTTCTTCATAAGCATCCTCTTCCACCTCCTTTGCTCCTATCCTGAATTGTCGTCAAATTATAAGCAAATTCTGTGCCTGTGCATGGGCAAAACATAGTGCTCAACATCAGAAATGCTACATTTCAACCAACAGTCCTGATACACACTTGAAAGCATATTTATCATAGAATCAGAGTGGTCTGAATTGGTAGAGCCCTTAAAGCTCACCCAGCTCCAACCCCTGCCACAGGCAGGGACACTTTCCACTAGAGCAGCTTGCTCCAAGCCCCTGTGTCCAACCTGGCCTTGAACACTGCCAGGGATGGGGCAGCCACAGCTTCTCTGGGCACCCTGTGCCAGCACCTCAGCACCCTCACAGGGAAGAGCTTCTGCCTAAGAGCTCATCTCAGTCTCCCCTCTGGCAGGTTAAAGCCATTCCCCTTGGCCTGTCCCTGCAGGCCCTTGTCCCAAGCCCCTCTCCAGGTTTCCTGCAGCCCCTTTAGGCACTGGAGCTGCTCTAGGGTCTCCCCTTGAGGAGCCTTCTCTTCTCCAGGCTGACCCAGCCCAGCTTGCTCAGCCTGTCTTCAGTCTTAGCACTCAGATAAGCCAGAACACCTGCACCACACAGGCAACAGCATGGCAGCAGAGCTGCTGTGTTCCATCTCAGGGTGCCCACTGCCATGCACCCGTCTCACATGGCAGCTACTGACCTTCCTGGGTGCTGCCATCATAGCCCCAGCACAGACTTTAAACCTTGCAAAGAAAGGCAGCAGCACTGTGAACATGAAAGGAAAGCCAGCTATGTGTACTAAAACTCAAGTTAAATCTTCCAGATGTTTCTGAATCCCTACGCGGCCTTGTGGCAAGTCGTGGGATCCCATGTAACTAAAAGGAGCCTGTGCCAGAAACCCATGGGGAGCGTGGGCTTCGTGATTCCAGCAGGTGTATCCAGGGGGGAACGGGTCACCTAAGTGGTTCTGGAACAGAGAAGGAATTTCTCAGACCCCTCATGCTTTGCCTAAAGTTTACTTTGTTTTTAAAGTAACAAACTTACTAAATTGTCCCCAAAATAAAGCCAAACCTCAGGGCGAGTCTAATTTATAGAGAGTCTGTGCACAGTCTGTTTCAAACTAGATGGGACCTACCTAAGCAAATAATTTAGTGCTATAATTTAGCCCATTTCCCCTTCAGCAATACTACTGCTTACCCAAAACATCTCCATTTATTTTTAAAGCAAACATATTATTTATTTGATGGGAATGTAGAGAACAGAAAGGAGCAGCACAACCTGAACATTCATCATTGTTGTTTGTGCTCCTTGAAGGACATTGTTGAATTATTGCTATAAACATTCCACATTTGGCTAAATGTTGTTGATATAAACAAGGATTTTTCCTCATTAAGGTAATTTGGTGCAGCCTGAGAAACTGATTTATCAAGAGAATTAATTAAAGGCAGCTATGATTTGTAGCTCTTTGCTTGTGGATGTTTCAGCGTAAACATCTCCATTAAAATTAAATTACTGCTAATCTGATCCTACTAACAATAGTTTTTAAATACACTTCACAGATACAGACATGATGCCCTTATTCAAGTTTGGAGCTATGCAGCAGAGTCCCACCCTCACAGTTGCCGTGGTGCAGAGGTGGGAGAGCAGTGCTGCAGATGTGTTGTGAGGTACCTTCCCACTGAAAGTTTGCTGGCTTTGGGGGAGGGAAGGTGAAAATTCTGTTTTCTCCTTGAGTTTACCCATGAGGAACAGATTAGAAAGGACTTTCTTGGGCTGTGAGTAGACAATTAAAATAAAAAGTCTCTCTCTCCTTCTCTCCGATCTGCACTTCATGTAGTCCAGACATCAAACCAATCAGTCAAACCAATGCCCCCTGAATCAAGCAAGATTTGTCTGTAACATCTTGGTTCAGGAGTTTTATATAACATTTTCTTCTTTCCAAAAGTCTCCAGAAACACGAGAAAAGAAGACAAAATGATGAATGATGTTTCTGCCTGTTGGTCAGAACATAGGGTGTTTTGCAGCTGAAGTCCCTTCAGGACACACATAAAAGGTCATCCTCTTACAGGTTCCTTAGTCTTTCTTTCACATAAACCCACCAGGAAAAGGTTCACAAGTACTAACCAAAGCTGTGGAAGTGTCACTCCTTCTCCCCTTACAACCAACCCTCAGAGCCCATCCACAAAGCAAAAAGAAGCCCAGGTTTCCCAGGCTACCTTTACACGAGCTGTTTTGGATGGCACATGAAATGGGCAGCAACATCACTTGTACTCGTCTGCCTGAAAATGAGGTCTGTGCCCAGGGAGATATTGGTGAAGACCCTGATACCATTTTGTTTCCCACGCTTGCTCATGCAAACTAGCAAATAAATGTGGTGTCCATCCCTGCTCCAAAGGTACCTAGTTCTTGAACGTCAAGGGGGCACAAACCTTGCTTGGATTTAGGACACACTGGTTCCCATATTGGTTCCAATTCCAAGATAATCAAGTGATCACATCCTACCAGTTTTTCTACCTGTCAGCAATACAGAGTATACTTTGATAAAGAAAGCAAAGACTTCTAATCCTGACACAGAAAGAAATCAGTCATGAAAAGAAATAGGGAAGAAGAGCAAGCTAGCTTAGGTCATGGAAGTATACCTCATGGCTTAACTAAGAGCCTCTTGAAGACTGAAGTACTTGCTGTTCAAAAGACAGCTAAAATTATGTACAGTTAAAGATAAAATTATCTACAGTTAAAGGAAACAGGCATTTTGTGATTTAGAAGAAGCCACCTTCCCTCTCCCAATATTGGTGACCAATCCTGTAAGATGCTGACCATCTTCAAGCCGCTGTTAATTGAGTCTGCTAATTACAGTGTTCAGCAGCTCACAACATCACAGAGCCAGATAGACTACATATTTACAGAGGGCCTTTGGGAAAGTCTAGATTAGTCTCAGGACAACTTGAAAGGAAAGATAAGAAAGCTTAAGAGGACTTTTCCTCTCCTGCAGCAGACAAATGAATTAGCAGTAAAGGCTCCAGCTCTGGTCAAAGAGAAGGGATAATGCGGTGATGAAGCAGGTCTTAAATCATTTTGATGCACTTCAGTGTCACTCTAAAGAAGATCTAGTGATGCAGAGAGAAAACAAAGTATCAGTCAGCATAATCAAGCAAATTTGAATTGATCGGTTGGTTACATAGCAAGGACATAGCAAGGACAAATTTCTCATCACTTTCAAAGGTCTTTTCTATATTGTTCATTTAAGTGTCAGCTTTTCTTTAACCAAGTTTTTTATTCAATTTTTACTATTTCATTTCTCTCACATTCTAGTCTCATAAAACCATTTTATTTTTTACAGGCAAAACAAAGTCATGGGGGTATAGAGGGTTACGTGCTGCTTGGCCAGGAAACTACAGCTGGTGGCCCTACCAAGCGAAGCAAAGTCCTCTCTGCGGTAGGACAGAGCTTGATATTAGTGAACTCCAGCATCATAATTTGATCCAGTTACAACAGTAATACTGGAGTCAACATTATGGTGGCTCTCAAAGTTCCCTGTTTCGGTATGGTGGGCATTAAACACACTGATATTCTATGTAAGTGGTGTGTGATTTATGTCTGAGACCCTTACGGGATTGCCAGGCAGGCAGCTGAATCTCTACAGGCAGGAGGAGAGCAGAGACGCTCCTTTAAAGTCAGCACAGTGCGATTTAGGACCAGGAGATTCATCTGGAATGCTGCAGGGGTAGAAACAGTCCTATGCCAGAGTGAATCCAGTCTCCAGAATCCTTTTCTGGGTCAGTCTCCACCTCTAATCATTGAAATAAGGGCAACAAAAACAATGCATCACACTCTTCTATTTTAGGTTTGAATTTCACATCTTCTGACATAAATCACAGAGATACAAGACTCAGGGAAACATAGGGGAAGAAAAACTCCTGTTTGCACATACTTTTTCAGAAATGAGTACTCCTCAGGATATATGCATATTGTTGAGGTACTCCTGTATAGAAAACACCCATACCATTTCACTTGGAACTCATTAATTAGGAATCAACATCTTTTGCCTTCACGGAAATATTTATTTCAGGGAAGGATATCTGCATATACATCATCTGAAAGATGAGAGAGAGAGTAAAGGATTTATCTCATAGAACTTGAGAAGATACAGAAGTCATGATATTCCTACAGTTCTCGTAATGGTTGCCTGTCAACGGCTGCATTAAGTGGGCTGTACCCATTACAGGGATGGAAGCTGTCATCAAAATGAATTAGAGGTTTATTTGGCCACAGTTGAATTTTATATTCTTCTGGCAATTTACTGTCTGTCTGGCAAGCTAATGAAAAGTAGGCTGGGAGAAGAGGGCACTAGTGCATAAGAACACAAAGTATGTAGATTATTTTTTCCTTTCATAATGGAATACGATGGGGTTTTACAGTCATTTAAAGAGATTCTTTTCTTTTTATATATATAACCCACTACAAAAGAGCAGTTGTCATCCTAAATCTTAACTAAAGATTATTTGGAAAGCACAATTAATGGCTGTGAGGTAATGCCACATCCGCCAAGTTAGATAATTAGTAACTGATGCATGAGTGACTGCAAACAAATGTGCCTCTGCTTTAGACTTCAGAACAGACACAAATCCTAATTCACCTAAACCACCAATACATGGACATAATAAAGCTCAAATATGAACTGACCTGATCCTTTACACACTGGTTCTGCAGGAAAAAAAAAAAAAAGGACAAGTAAATCAGATCTTTGCCTATCACCCCCCTCTCAGTACTGTAGCTGGGAGCAGTGTGGAGAATCACCCACATTCCATGGTTCACTGGCGAAACACTGACAAGGGGCTTTCTTAGCACTCATTAGCACAAGAGAGCCTTGCTGCTTTTAGCAAGACTAACAGCAAGGGAGGTATGTGATAGTGATGGCGCATGTTGCTCGCACAGGAACCTGCAAAAAAGGGGAAGGGTTGCCTGGGGGCCAGGTGTTCTCTCCACTGCTTCTACACTACATTGCCGTCTGCTACATGCCTCCTGTGAGGAACTGAAACCAAGGAAACTGTCCAAACGTTTCCCTTGTTTACCAGGAGCAACGCAGAGAGCAGGAAATTCTCTGCTGTCCTGTGCTGCCTTGAATCTGGCCTCTAGATGCCCAAGTACACAAAAGAAGCACACAAAAGGTGCCTACTTAGAATAAATTAAGTCCTACTTGAAACTTATTTTTAAAAGCTTGAATAATTAGTATTTTAGAATGTAGCAGACAAAGCAGGGTTTATACATGAGGGCATTTATTTTTTGCAGGTGTATCCAGTATTCTGAGTCAAGAAACAGTAGCACACATATATTTTACCAGCATGAAAGAGGCAGTAGGGGAGCAAAAGGAAGAAGTAGCTATTAGGTGAATATGTATTTTTGTTCATTTTGGCCCCAGAATGCTGAGCCTCACTGACTATGGCAGAGTAAAACATCACAGTACCTAGAACTGGCAAGGAGCAGCCTGTGTGCTGTCTGCAGACTCCGGGGACAAGTATTCACCTTTACAGCTCATTGGCAATTTGCTGTAAGACTGTGATCCACAAAGGCAATCCATTTCCCTCCTGTGAAGGTGCAAAGCCGTTCATCATGTTTGTGAATGCACGAAAAACACCCACATACCTTTCTTAATAAAACAAGCTGTGTGTTGGCAATGCAAATTCCCTGTTACAGGAAATGGGGCGGTTCAGCTCACCCATTCTGACCTCCTCTTCAGAGATTTGAAGACAAAGCTATTACATGACTTGAATGGAAGCATCTCTTTTGCTATAACAAAAATGAGCCAACACTGCCCTCCTCATTTTTCTTACTAAATGGGTCCATGTTTTGTCACAGTTTCATTGCTCATTCAGTAACTTGTGGCTGAGCTCACCAACAACACTGTATGGAAACAGTACCAAAGAGGACAGGATTTTTCTCTGTCATAGTCCTATAGCCCTTCCTCACCTGTTACCCCTAAGTCAACGCAGTGACAAGAGCTCAGTGCTCTGCCATTGCCACCTCATCTTTCACAGAGCTCAGGACAGTTCAGCACTACAATGTGGATGCTGTAGAATGTAGAATAAAAATGCTGAAGCCTTGCACCAGTGTTCTGCAGCCTTCAGACCTGCTGTAGTTCCTGAATACAGCATATATGAAATTAATTTTTCACTTTAGGTTGCAAAATGAATGCAAAGTACTAGGCCTAACAAATTACCCTGGTCTAGAGAAAAAAACATGACATGTAAAAACAATAATTTAACAGAATTCTAAGGAAGTTGGTAAATGTAGTGACTATTTTTTACCATGCTTATCATCCCTGCACATAATAACAGGCTATATAGGCAAGGCTGTAAACCTTGAGCACCTCTGGACTCCATCCATGCAATTCATCCTTCAGAAGCAAGAACTCTAGTAAAGGGATGAGGTAGATAACTCCACACAATTCAGTAAATAACAAAATCATCCTAAATTTGAATGTTTGCAGTTGTAAAGCAGCACCCTTGAGTAAAGCAACACCTCCTTCTTGCTGAACTGACCCATCAATCCTACAATGAAACAAGCCACTTTACCTTTGAGTCTCTTGATCCAGAAGTAGAATCATAGAATAATTAGGGTTGGAAAGGACCTTAAGATCATCCAGTTCCACACCACCCCCCCCCCCCCCCCCCACAATGGGCAGGGACACTTCACACTAAACCATGTCATCCAAGGCCTCGTCCAACCTCGTCTTGAACGTTGCCAGGGACGGAGCATTCACAACCTCCCTGGGCAACCCATTCCAGTGCCTCACCACCCTTACAGTAAAGAACTTCTTCCTTATATCCAATCTAAACTTCCTCTATTTAAGTTTTAACCCATTACCCCTTGTCCTATCACTACAGTCCCTAATGAAGAGTCCCTCTCCAGAATCCTTATAGACCCCCTTCAGATACTGGAAGCTGCTCTGAGGTCTTCATGCAGCTTCTCCAGGCTGAACAGCCCCAACTTTCTCAGCCTACCTTCATATGGGAGGTGCTTCAGTCCCCTGATCATCCTCGTGGCCCTCCTCTGGACTTGCTCCAACAGTTCCATGTCCTTTTTCTGTTGAGGACACCAGAACTGCACACAATGCTCCAGGTGAGGTCTCACGAGAGCAGAGGAGAGGGGTAGGATCACCTCCTTTGACCTGCTGGTCATGCTCCTTTTGATGCAGCCCAGGATACGGTTGCTTTCTGGGCTGCGAGCGCACACTGAAGCCGGCTCATGCTCATTTTCTCATCAACCAACACCCCCAAGTCCTTCTCCGCAGGGCTGCTCTGAATCTCTTCTCTGCCCAACCTGTAGCTGTGCCTGGGGTTGCTCCGACCCAGGTGTAGGACCTTGCACTTGGCATGGTTAAACTCCATGAGGTTGGCATCAGCCCACCTCACAAGCGTGTCAAGGTCCCTCTGGATGGCATTCCTTCCCTCCAGCGTATCCACTGAACCACACAGCTCGGTGTCATCGGCAAACTTGCTGAGGGCGCACTCAATCCCACTGTCCATGTCAGCGACAAAGATGTTGAACAAGACCGGTCCCAACACCGATCCCTGAGGGACACCACTCGTTACTGGTCTCCAGCCAGACATGGAGCCATTGACCACAACTCTTTGCATGCTGCCATCCATCCAGTTCTTTATCCACCAAGTGGTCCACCTATCAAATTGATGTCTCTCCAATTTAGAGACAAGGATGTCGTGTGGGACAGTGTCGAATGCTTTGCGCAAGTCCAGGTAGATGCCATCAACTGCTCTACCCCTGTCCATCAGTTCTGTACCCCATCATAGATGGATATATAGAAGTAACATCCTTTTTGACCTAGCCATTTGGGCTCAACCAGTCCAATTGCAAAAATGAGCATGAGCTGCGCTATTTGGACTTGGAGCCATTTCCGCCAGATCTAAGACTCAGTAGAGAGAACAGGGAGGTGCTGGATTTGCAGGTCACCTCTCAATGCAGATGAGTTTATTGAAAACCCAGTGAAAAGCTACTGTTGTGCAGTAGGTGATTTTCAAGTGTTAATAAAGCAGCCAGCTTTGCCAAGCAACACCCCAGCTCCCAAGATTGTAATAAATACTTGAGCATCCTGCCAAATGGCAGTGCTAACAAGAAAGCATTTTCTGTTATCAGAGCATGAGAAGCACTCCTAACTACTGTAACTTCACTTGAATTCAGGGCACCCCAAAATCATTATCCCCTGGAAGGCAGGGCTCATTTAGGCAGGCAGCAGCCAAGCCTGGCTGGGGAGAGCTGGAGGCCTGACATTAATAAGGTGCTCCATGCCTGAAAGACCATAAAGGGAAAACCTTAACTGGGTGTTATAAAACTGGGTGTTATAACAAGGGGATATGAAGTGTCACAAACTGTGTAAATGTCACGAGCTCTCTACAAGGCCTTTGTGTTAAAAATCTTCCCCATCTTAGCCCCTCTGGGTGAAGTATTTTCCTTCTGCTGCAGCTCCTTTTAAAATATTTTGACAATGAGAGTGAAAATGATAATTTCAAAAACATGTATGCTGGCAGCTTTGTGGGGATGGCAGCACAGGGTCACAGCACTGAGGAGGAACAGGGACTGCACAGCCCCATAACAAAAAGCAAACATATTACTATTAAAAGCTGTTTACAGAGTGCTACAAGTGTTTCAAATGCAACATAAACCCTGCTTCCTACCATCAGCATTTACAGCCTCATGTTTAGGCATGTTCTTAACTTTATGCACTTGGTAAATCCATCGGACTAGACCCATGGATTAATGCCTGTAGGGCTGGGGTGCTGTAAACCCAATCCAGCAGGTCTTGAACCCCTCGCCCAAATGGAGCCAATCGCTGCACTAAACACTTAGTTAGGCAGGTATGGATGGAGAGAGCCCTGCAATGGAGTTGCACAAGATTGTAGTAGATCACAGGAAAAACATTTCTGGTCAGAAAAGTACAAAAGGGCAGTCCTTTTTTTTTCTTTTTCTTTTTTTTTTTTTCTTTTTTTTGATTGAGAGATGACATGTTAAAGATGTCTTGTGAGACCTCACCTGGAGTATTGTGTGCAGTTCTGGTGTCCTCAACATAAAAAGGACATGGAACTTTTGGAACAAGTCCAGAGGAGGCCACAAGGATGATCAGGGGACTGCAGCACCTCCTATATGAAGACAGGCTGAGGAAGTTGGGGCTCTTCAGCCTGGAGAAGAGAAGCTGCGTGGAGACCTCATAGCAGCCTTCCAGTATCTGAAGGGGGCTTATAGGGATGCTGGGGAGGGACTCTTCATTAGGGACTGTACTGACAGGACAAGGGTTAACGGGTTAAAACTTAAACAGGGGAGGTTTAGATTGGATCTAAGGAGGAAATTCTTTACTGTAAGGGTGGTGAGGCACTGGAATGGGTTGCCCAGGGAGGTTGTGAATGCTCCATCCCTGGCAGTGTTCAAGGCCAGGTTGGACAGAGCCTTGGGTGAGATGGTTTAGTGTGAAGTGTCCCTGCCCATTTGGGGGGTGGGGTGGGGGGTGGAACTGGATGATCTTAAGGTCCTTTCCAACCCTAACTATTCTATAATTCTATGTGATAATGTCATAGGTACTTAGGAGTTGGCTCTACCATTTCCTATGCACGGTCAAAGAACAATAAAATCACAATTACTCTGCCTGGGCTAACTATTTTATAGCAATTCTAATCGATTCTTTCAGTTCCTAGTCCCTGGTACAACCAGAAACAGCAGTTTAAGATTAGAAGGCGACCATTCCTCCTCCTGCAGGGGCAGCCCCACCGGTGGCTGCCATCTCGGGCTCTCTGCAGTGCTGTGCAGGCTGCCTCAGAGCAGTCCTGCTTCCCAGCCAGCCTTATCTCGGCTGGGGACAGCAATATGAATTGCTTCACATCATGGTGTTTTGTTAATGAGAGGAGTGCTGAAGTGCTGAGAGCACCTTCCCCCAGCCCTGACACTGTCATTGCTGCCTGTGATGAATTAGGGCTGTGCTTGAACCGAAAGACCAGCAAATTAACAGTTAATTAGGAGTTGATAAATAGCAGAGTCCTGCAGCCCCTCTGGTTCAGCTTGTTTGCAGCTGCTGCCCTTCTCCTGTATCTTGAAACAGCAAGTGTTTATGTGCTGGTAACAAGTGCCTGAGTGGCCGCCATGCCTGGGGTTTGTCAGGGGCCTGCTCGGCTCTACCACAGCCCCTCCTGCAGCCTTACAGGGCTCTGCTTGACACAGCAACTCTATCAGTATTTATCCTTGAGATAAAGAGATGTGACAGCGCTTTCAGGGACAAATTAGACTGTGTGGTGGGAAGGAGGGGAGCGTTTCTTAGCCCTTGCCTTGGTAAAGCTTGGTTCCCTCCCATGGAGGCACCCCAGGCCTGGAGTTTGCTCTCACAGGGGCTGATTTCTCCTCTGACCCCATCAGACAAGCCCCTGCCTCTGAGAGGGATGTTTTACCAAGGCAATGGGAATGCCATTCATCCCTCCTCTGTACCAGGACTTTTCCCAGTTTCTGCAGAATTCACTGGAAGAAGTTTCCCACTTTGGTGGGAGCAGCTTCACTCTATCCACCTCAGGTGGAACACAAGCACTTCAGGGAGGTCCATGTACACTTCAGCTGGAGTCCAGTAGCGTCTTTCATGCCTTGATAGTGCTAATGCGTGCAGGGGAGCAGGGAAAGTTACTGCTAAAATCAAATTAAAAGATAAAATAGCTGAAATTGGTTAAACCTCCATAGGAGTGGAGATGCTGGGCATTTGCAGGACCACCTCAGGCCCATAGCATCCATTAATGATGGCTGTGTGCACCATATTGTGTATGTGTTAGTGTGTGCATGCACACTCATTCACTCATACGTTTCTTTTGCTTTAGAGTAACTTTAAGAGATAAGGTTGGGAAAAATCTTTGAACTGCCTTGGACGTGACCAATATGTGTTTTCAACATTTTAAGGGTTTTAGGTTTTTTTCCTTATGAATGGAAGCTAAAGTGTATGTATGTACCTATGTCTGAGCAAAAAAAACCAACATTGCCTAGATTCAGCTGAAAACATGACCTGTATCCTTCTAAGAAATGTCCACTTGGTTTAAGGCAAATTTATAACTCCAGCACATCGCAAGGAAGAAGGAAAGACAAGTGCTCTTGGGGGAAAAAGAGATGCTTCAGGAAGGAAGGAAAGAGTGCATCAGATAGATAAACTGTCAGGGGCTAATGAGGATAAGCCACTCAAATGGCTCTGCTCTAGCCAAGTGAAAGCACTTCAGTTCCCCTTTTTCATTGTGTCCCATTTTTACCTACTTGGTGGTTTTCTAGCTCTGCAGGACATGGGGCCTTCAGCAGTTTATGTATGCTGTATGGCCCTTCCAGGAATTACAAGATACGGCCAAAAGAGAGGACAATAAACCCAAAACATTACTCTTAATTTGAAGAGGCTGTATATTCATGAAGCAGGATCTAAAAGAACCCCTATAAATCAACAAAACCCCTTAAGTCCCTTAAAGGTGATCAAACATACACTCAGATTAAATTAAATTCACTGTAGCTTTTACACATTTCTTTAAGTGACATGAACAGGTTTGTTTTCCCTTGAAAAAAAAAAACCAAAACAAAAAAAAACACCAAAAAAACCCACAAAACTGTGTCACATTCATGTAAGAGCATTGCTTCTCTCAATAAGGGCACATTCAATCAACTCCAGAAACCAACATTTATTTAATGTTGGTTAACATTAACAGCCCAGCATTACAGCTGGGCTTAAACCAACAAGCAGAAAAGGTTGCAGTGGGGGAGTAATACCACTTTCCTCCCTGCTCCTGTTATATAAAAAGAAGGGCACCACTGTTAAACAGAAACAATTTATCAGCTTTCCTCTGGGAGTCTCTATGGCTTTGCATTTCTAACACTTGGGCTCTGAGTACCACTCAGTTGTTGATTGTATTAGACTTCCACCCCTGGAGATGTGAAACAAGAAGGAAACTCATTTTAGAAGATACTAAGCAGTTATCAGTCTCTGAAGCAAATTCTCATCTGCAGGTGATAGTGAATCCTTCTTCTGTAAATTGAGTTCCTAATATCAACAGCCAGAGAAAAGAGGGGTTGATCTGGCCATATATAACTATTTCATCATATTTCCATATTCTTGAGCACACACATGACCTTAAGCAACAGCTTTAAACTTATATTATCTGTCCTAAAAATTCCAGGACATTTCTTTGACTGCTCTCTGGGATTTTCCTCAAATTAGATTCCTTCAAGAGGGTGTGATCTTCCAAGGCTTGAGCTCACAGTAGCAAACTTAATCTATGGTTATCTTATTAACTGTGTTTTCTCATAGGATTAACACTGTTCTGCAGCACAGACCCCAAGTGTGTGTGGGAATAAGGGATGGTTACATTTAACCATGTAATTTGGATTCCCTCTTTATGTAAAGGAAACAATAATGGTGGCCTTAATTGCAGAAATTACCAGTTACTTTGAGTTTGACATGTGCTTAATGACTAGGTGGATGGAAACACTAAACCTAATGCCACTTGGCAGACAATTGGGATTGATAATCACCCCTATAAAAGCTATTGATGGTAATCTGTTATAAACAGATTTGGCTAATTCCAAGCAGAAGTGGTGTATTACTTAGCTTCAAGAGACAGCCTCCAGTAGGTAGACAGCAACAGAGAGTATTAACATGCCATTTAAAACAGAAATGCATAGAGGGCGCTTACTTCCAAGTAATAATGCATTTCACATAACTGTCTGCCTTATATTATTGATTTATATTACCCTTTGTAACATGTTTCATGTACTATTTGTGCTACGTACTCCCAAATAACACTCTTCCGAAGGTTGTGATGAAGTTGATGTGCTTTTCAGTTTAATAACTGGACCACTTCCCCCCCCACCCCCCTGCCCCGGCATGAGAAGACACACAGTAAAGCCAAGTTGTTTGGTGAAGTTGCCTTTAGTGGAAGAAAAACCTTAGAAGGGATATTTGTAGGCCTGATATTGAACAGATCAGTACCAGAGGAGGAATGAAAGAAGAAATCACCTTTTTAAGTCACAACAAACCTAGTTCAAGAAGACAGCCCCACCAAAATGCTTTCTAGTAAAGCATGTGGCTGAAGCCAACACTGGGAAAGACAAGCAGAAAACACACTGAGCAGAAAGAAGAAGAATAGATTATTTGTTTATTATTATTATTTGTTGTTCTTCTAACTTGCTACAAACCTTCTGACCACAGTTTATTCGTTGGTATAGGTTTAGAACTAAAAAGACTGATTAATAAGAAAGCGTCAGAATCATATTTCTGTTCAGCCCAATATACTTCACTCAGTATAACTAACTTTCTGTAACATAAAATGAAAAGTGAAAGTTAAAAGAATGGCCAGAAGGGGGGCAGAGGAATATACGTATTTTCAGTCACAAATTTAGGATAGAAAAGAATGGTGGAATATAAATAGGAAGACAAAAGAAATTAAGATTAAAAAGGTTCTATAAATTTCAGTAAAACCAAATTTCTTAGTTTGGAGTTATGAATAGACTGAATATCTACCTAATCATGAAAAGAGGATATTTAAAGTGATTTTTAAAGCCACAAAGTGAAGGCATAAATTGTATAAATCAATTTAATAGGGAAATAGAATTTAGAAAAAGTAAAATGCTATGATAAAGAAGATGTTTTCTATAAGAAAGCCTTCACATTTGGGGGCTGCTAGAACAAGCAACCCTACTCCTTCAACCTCTCCTGCAAACGTTCGACATTGTGAACAAACATGCAAGTTTTCATCCCAAAGGAGTTATGTGTTTGAAGAAAGATGAAGTATGAGAAAATGGAAGATAGTAATGAAAATCCAAATATAACCTTGTCTGAACTTAAGCCATTTGGCAAACTACAATTATGTAGAGTGATTCTTGAGATAACAAGTAAGCTAGTAATAGAGTCTGAACACCAGGTCCTCGGTTTTAAATTAGTACAGGTTTTATAGTTAAAAATACTTTCCACACCGGAAAAAAATCAAGTCCCGACTTACTTTATAATTCAGTAATTATATCTCAGATGATATTTATTTCTTGCATCACAGATGCATAACCAGCATCTCTCCTGGATAAGCAATGATATTTATGTGACCAACCCAAGAGTCTCACTCATTAGAAATGCACTGAGCTACAAAGATGTCACCAGCAAGACTCATAACCAATGATTTAGTGCATATTTTATAATAAATTTTAGGTTTTGGTGCTTTTCTGTTATATGTATTCGATGTCAACAGGCTGTAATCACTAGTTCTTGTAAACTGCTTGAAATATTTACTTTTCTCATTCAATAACCAAGCTTTGACAAGACTAGTCCTACATATGCTCCAAAAAATTAAGTCTGGCATCCTGTCCCCTCTACACAGAGCCCCCTCCAGTTACCCTCACAAAAAACAATGCTCAGAGCCCTTTGAAGGCACACCTGAATCATCAGCAAGTTGAGAAAGATTCAACAGTTCCCTTGTAGCTTCTGGCCTGTGTGAAGCAGCTCTGGCATCCTCTGATGCAGCAGCTGATCCTACCTGGCAGCACAGTGGTCCACAGCGTTGGAGCTCAGCTGTGGAGCCACCAGGTACATACTCTAGCAGCAACTCTGCAGCAAAGAATTTGTCAGGGTTATGCCTTGGCAAGCTCAGCTATGTAAAAGAGGTTTAGGCTATTCTTTGCTTCAAGATATTATAGAATCTTAGAATAGTTTGGGTTGGAAAGGACCTGAAGATCATCCAGTTCCAACCCCCTGCCACAGGCAGGGATGCCTCACATCCGACCACGTCACCCAAGGCTCTGTCCAACCTGCCCTTAAACACCATCAGGGATGAAGCATTTACTATTTCAACTGCTTTGCCTCTATTCATTAGCTCTGTAGCCCCCTCATAGAAGGCCATCAAATTGGCCAGCCAGGATTTCCCCTTAGAGAAGCCATGTTGGAGGTCACCAACCACGTCATCGTTTTCCATGTGCTTTAGCATGGTTTCCAAGAGAATCTGCTCCATTATCCTGCAGGCACAGAATTGAGACTGACTGATACTACTTAGTCATACTTTGCAGATGCACAGTAATGCTAAGATAAACAACCTTCCTCTATTCCAAGGCACAGTCAAGCATAATAAGCTAAATAACTTCAGTGCCACCTTAGCATGAAAGGTGCTTATCATTTGCCACAGCAGAAGGGAAATAACTCTCACCTGACAGAGGGTAGGGTCTTCATCTGCCTCTCGATTCTATGCAGGTGTTTGAAAAATAAAGCACATTACCAGGAAGTCAGCACTTAACACAAGCCTGCTTGCTTTGCACTGAAATGGATTAAATCTAAATGTGGAGAAGCAGTAAAAGACATGCAACAACTGCTCCCGCAGATGTACCATCTCCATGGGTGATAGCTCTCCAGCCTCCAGCTGAAATGCTTAGATGCAGTGTACAACTAAATAACAAGATGTTCAGTAGGCCTGATACTAAACTTTAGACTGGGGCCTAAATAATGATGCTAATTCATCTAGGAAGAATTTCACATACAAATATGTTTAAGTGTAAATACTCACAAGGTTTTTCTTGATGCCTTGAAGAATGAGTAGTGCTTTAGAAATGTGTTCCTGACTATGCCATAAGTAAGATATGCAGAGTGGAAGTTTGCTGTAAATGAAGAGGAGTTGAGAATTTGTTATGAAAGGTGGGATACAGCCCAATTATCAAGGCATTGGAAATAACTCATTTATGCCAGGCAGGAGCTGAACCTTAGCTTTTGTTTAAGCTGCAGTGAGATCCATTAGTAGAAGCTGCCAGCCAGTGTTCTGGAACCCTGTTGGTGACACAGCTGTCTCATTGAGTGGTGCACACAAGCAAATTCCTTGTTTCTCTTCAAAACATTCAATTCCAAATAACCTAACCAAGAAAAAAAATCTGAAAAGTAAGCCAGGAGTAATCAATATTATCAACAGATATCATCAGGAAATTCAGCACAGCCCAGCCCTAGCTTTGATCTTACCAACTTTTAGGAATTTAAATGTTTTTCCAAATACACTATTTCACAAAGACTAACACCCCTCACAACTCCCAAACTCTTTAGCTTTTATAACATGTGGATTTGCCTCCAAATTGGTGCTCTAAAATAGGAGCTAACATTTCATCTACTCCTTTCAATAAACAATACGAATTCAAAATACAGTACTTTATGGTGTAATTTTGAGGCTATGCATCACTTACATCCCACTTAAACCTTATTTGACTCTACAGCCTTTGTGCTTGCTCCTCACATTAGTACCAAGTCTAACCCTGATGCCCAGGTGACAATCCAAGCCTAAGAGACAACTAATTTAGGAATACATTATAAATATTAGTTAATAATCAATAAGGAAGATGGTTTTATGATGCAAAGAGAGAAATATCTATTTTTGTTGATGCTACACATCAAATATGTCTAAATCAGGAAATGTATATAGCCATTAATCGCTAGTAATTAGTCAACTTGTGTTGAAGAAATAATTTCAGTGGAATTTCTGAATTATGATCACAGAATTGTTGAGGCTGCATGTCACCTCTGGAGATCATCCAGCCCAAACCAGGTGAGTAGGTTGCTTAGGGTTTTATCAGGTCAGGGTTACATTATCTTCAAGGATGGGACCTCATGACCTTCTGGGCAGCCTGCTTCAGTGTCTGACTACCCTCCCTGTAAATCTCCAGAATTTTGGATTGTACCCATCACCTCTCATCCTGTCACCAGGCACTACTGAGAAGATTCTGGCTCCATACTTTTGTACTCTGTCCCTTCAGGTGTTCATGCACACTGCTAAGATCCCCTTAAGCCTTCCCTTCTCAAGATGTAGAAACTGGAACTGAATTGACCTGCGTATTTAATAGCAGTGACTTTATAAATACATCTAGATGGACCTGGGAACTTACCTATAGCTATCTCGCTATCTACCTAAAGCTTTCATTAGCTCTGCAGTGTGAGACAAGGTCTCAAACGTGATGCTTTCACTAAGATTTGTTATTCATTGGAGAAACGTGATCATTTGACATTAGTACTTCCTGTATGAAGAAGTATCCTAGATCACAGATATTACTGTTTAGATAGCAGTCAATGCAATCAAACATATCAACCCTCCAGACACTCTTTTGAAGGAATCTGGAACTTCTCTGTACACTCAATTTTCTCTCATTTACAAAACAAATTACAAAATAACATTGGTCAACAGTGAAGCCAAGCAGTGGAATTGACTTCAAAGACAATTACGTGTGCTGTGTGTGTGTTGTTTGCCTTTGATTCTCTGAAGATTTACAGTGTCACCAATGACTTAAGCAAAACACCACTGCTTAAATTGCATGAGTAAAATTTTACAATAGTGAAATAAAACATCATTGATGCAACATTATTTTCCTTGCCTTCTGATTTATGATCCATATGGCTAATAATATTTAGTCAATCTTGCATGGATTTGACACCACAGTTTGTTTTGAAGTAAGAGATGATTCACAGAATTATGTGCCTGCAGAATCTGGTTCATTAGGCAAAAGTGAAGTGTTAGGAGAACAATCATAAATTACAAGCGTCACTATACTGCTATCAGGGCAAGATTTTGCCTTATTTCTTTACATGAAATTCAAGGCTAAACATTGTATTCTCTGGCCAGAGCTACAGGACAACGAACTGAACCACAAACCTGATGCTGAAAAATGCAGCATGTTTAAGTGGTAACACCCAATTTCTCAGCTGCAAGCTGATCACAAGGCTGAGATGAGATTAAAATGGCCAGCATCAGTATAAAAAGCTCAGATGAATTCTGCACTGTGGTAATTTTAAAATACCTCCCTGTGACCAAACATATGCAGAACTGTGCAACATTATCCTTGAAAACAGCCAGGATAATGCTGGTGTGAGATGAGAGCATAAAAAAAAATTCATGGATTACATTCTTCACCTTTTTATTATACACAGAATTCTAGTACCTATAATGTTTTAAAGTGCTTATATACACTATAGCCTAATATGATTTATTTGGTTATTGCAATAACATTTTAGTGCCATTTTATCTGAGAGTTCATGGAATGTTTTAAAATCCAAGCCTAATGGAAGCCAATCAATCATCAAGTTTTCAAAGAACAAATTATTTAAGTTTTTGTACTACACAGAGCTAATCACTGCACAGAGATATCCTATTGTTTTGACTGATGTCATTCATTTTTCTTTGGACTGAACTGATTGATAGTCTAAGTGCTGAAGTTAGCCAGACAAATGGATATGTAGTTCTGGGGTATTTCCAGTCCAGCTGTCTTTTTAGCACTAAAAACTTCATATGCCTGATAGCAACAGGCAGCTGCTCCTGCTCATACAACTGAAATTAAAGTCTGGAACGGAAAGTGACAGCCTACACTTTTTCCTCTTACATTAAGGATTTTGTCCATGATGCCTCCAAGCAATCACCAGTTATAAATGAGCTGTATTAAATCCGTGTCTATATATGTGTATGTGGTGGCCTGGTTTCCAGGTTCCCACTTTCAAACCTTAAACCACTTATTAATAGCATTGCTGAGACACCCACGTATTATTGCATCCATTTCTTCCTCTCCTCTGTGAACTGGAATCCAACGCTCTGTCATATTAAGGCTGTTGCTTTTGATAACCAGAAAAGTCCTCCATGTGCCAAAAACTAGCTAGACTTCATCAGGAGAGCTGACTAACTGAAACCTGCCGGATGACTGCCTAATTAAGACAAGCAAAATTTGGCTTATCACATACAAAATCTTCAGCAATATAAATGCAAGCTCTCCAAACCCTGTGAAATCTAACAAAAGCCAGTTCCAGCCCAAAGTACTGACTAGATTCTTTTACTCTAATGTATTACATTACTGCTTTAAAGGCTGACATGTGCTATAAAAAGTCTTAGGAAAATTTGCATGAGGAATTAAAGGAAAAGTCATATCCATGATTTTTCATTTATGCAGTCACTGGTTCCAAGCAGGCACATTCAGAGCCATTAAAGCACAGATATATTTGGTCTTTATTCTATGACAGAAAACATAAGCAAGTTATACAAGTTTTGATTGTTTAAACTAGATTTACATGTTGAAGTCTCTCCCAGTATTCACTGTGAAGAAAGTATCAGCATTGTTCTTTTTTTGCTGCTAATGGGAAAAGCTTTCAGACTCTGGAAATGCATGAGCAACTTTGCCATTATTGGACATGGACTTTTGTATTGCAAACACAAGCTGCACATAACCACACTTGGGGAAAAACTGCAGAGCTGGAAATAAGAGAGTGGTTTATTACGTGACAAAATGCAGCATCTCCTGTGAGGCTGCATTTCTATGTAGGCATGAACTTCCAGAAGTATAAATGTTTCATGCAGACTGATTCCTTGAACAAGTATACAAAAGCATTTATACAGGTGTATGTATGTAGAGGACAATAAATAAAAAATTAAATAACATTTTTTTGTGTCTCATGGAATCATTCCCACTCACTCCTCAACAGTGAGGCAAAAGCAGAGTCTTGCAGAGCAGTTCCTAACTAAACCAGCAAACTCAGTGGTTTACAAGTGAATACTGACTGTATTTAGCAGGAGTTCTGCCTCACACCCGTGAAGTACCTCTCACACCATGTTTCTAACAGCTGGCTTTTTACTTAGAGTGTGTGCTTTTGCTGTGCAACCAGGAAGCTGAAAACTCCAATATTCTCATTATAGACTGGCATCTTCTTCTAAGCAGTGCTGGCAAAGCTGCTGCTCAGAGATCTGAAGGCCTTAGCTCACAATTACATCAAGTACAAGCAGGCAACACATTCAATCTCCTGTTGCCTGTAAGAAGCATGTTTATAGTATAGGAATGACCACTACCATATAATCTGGCTTTTGCAAATGAAATTTTAACCATGTGTCACCTGACAGAAGTACTCATATGTGCTTTGAACACTGGTTATGTTACTCTTGTAAAAACATCTGCCCTGTCAGCTGCAACTTAAAAGTCTCTGCTGCTGTACAAGAAAAATAGCAGTAAAGCAAAAGGCAAGTACAAAGAGTTACAGGAAATGATTGCAGATATGGGTCCCAGTAAAAACAACACAGCTACAATATACAGTGATGTATCATTTCTTTTAACCATAAATCAGCCTGCCACGAATTAAATGATATTTTGCAAGAAACTACCTCCACTGGAAGACAGCATTTTCCATTTCTGCAATGCCTTCTGAGAGAGCAGGCCAAACGGCTCACCAACCACCGTAAAATCATCAATACTAGAAATGACAGCAACAAGAAGAAGTTGTGTCCAAAATGTGCTTGTTGAAAGACCAAGTGCATTTGCGGGGTAAAATCATGCTCCTGTTAAGATCAATTAGATGTTTTGCTGTGAAGCCCAGAGTGCTGATGTCACAAGAGATGCATAGAAAATTAATATTTTCACAACCATTCTTGTAACGGTTGTGGTGTAGTTTTATTAACTCACCTTTTGCTAAAGCCATATTATTGCAACACAAATATTTTCAAGTAGCAGATAGGTACCGACACGTGAAATAAATTCAGCCCCCAAATGGGGTTGACTCCGGGACTGTTCTGTTGACACCTCACATTGGTTACTGCAGATAATACACACCATTATTTGACAGACTGGAGAACACTGAACTAAGATTCACGTTTAAGTCAGATTTTCAAATAGAAGCACCTCTTCTCAGATGGGGGTGAGGAGGGAGAGAAATCAAAGAAAACCCAAACAACAAACAGAAACATACCTAAACCCCCTCAGTGGGATCTTTTACAGTTATGCGTATAGTTAATAAACCAGCCATAGTTAAGAGTTACATTATGAAAAACAACATTACTTTTGGTAAGTATATAGCACCTCTGTCCACAGGGGTTTTCTATGATGAGCTGTGTCAAAAATGGATGTGTTTCCTGCTATGTAAGCATACCATTCCCTTGTGCATTTGGTCATTTCTTATATACTATTTCTGAGATACCTCTAAACTTTGTCAATATGGCAAAATCCCTACAAAAGTGACTTTTCTGAGGTCTTTCTGAACAAAAAAGAGTGAGAATCAGGCATATTTCTTCTCCATATGAATGCTTCACAGGGGAGCATTCTGTCAGTCATTGATTTTTCTACAAGTCAAATTGTATATTATGCCACCCCTCACCTTTGCAAGTATTCTGTTATTCTGCTCTGGCCTGAGAACCGAAATGAAGCCAGCAGATTTAAAATACAGACGAAAGTCAGCCCATACAGTTTATTTCCCCTATTTTTCATGATGATCCTAAACTACAGCAGCGTCACATGCAGCAGAGCTATATACATTAACATATTAGTATAGTTGGCTGCAGCATTTCCCAAAGAGCTGGACAGATTAGACAGAAATTTTGATGAAGGTAGATCAGAATGATTAATTTTGAAGTGCCAAGTGAGCATTTACTTGATAAAGTGCAGTTAGCAGTTATATTCTGGAATTTCATAGCAAAAATATCATGTCAAAATCTAACTGACGGGAATTCTAAACAGCAGCTGTTTAGAATATGACAGAGTTTTGCTTAGTACAGAGAAGGAGAATTTAAAAAAGCCATGAAAACAGGAATCTCCAAAGCACAGAATACAGAAACTCTCAATTCACTGAATAGTTAAAGGACTTCGTTTGTAGTTGGAACACATTTGAAGTCAGGAAAAAGTCAATCCATGTGGAACTGGACTTCGGACAAGACAGTCCCAGTCTGGTCTGAGATACTTTCTGTCTACCAGGACCAGCTGGAGGGTTAGGTCTCCTCTTTTCATCACAGCCTTGTCCTGGGGACTGGTCCATGTTTCCTCAGCCTCATCCTGGCCACAACACATTTTATTTGGTGACAAATTACATCCTGCTAGAGAGAGAAATTTCTTTTGTTGGATTTTACCATGCTTCTCCCTATGAGTCTCCATTTTATGAAAGGCTTAAAGAGCACACATATCTGTGTGGAAGTGTCTTATTGTGCATGCACACTTTTTGGTCTCTAATAAGAAAAATGCTGATCATATAACGTTAGCAAAAAGTAAAATTACGTACTTGATTTCACACAGTCAGGTGAGATTCTGATATCTGTAAGAACTCAGGAGCCCCATAGTTACTAAAGGTTGGGCTTTCAAAGCTATTTCTGATTTTACACTGAAAGAAAAACTGTTCAGGTTTTTTTCATGACTTGGAAACAGCTCTGAGGGATAACAAAAAAAAAACCAAAACCTTTCAAGAAAGTAATTGCTCTAAACCTTTAACTCTCATTTTTAAATCCGGACATACACTTGTGCCTCCTTCAGTGCCAGGAGAGAGGTTCACATGAGCTGCTAGCAGTTGCTTTATCTTTTTAGGTTTGTTCCTTTGTTTTCGTCTCTGCAAAACATATAAAAAGCAGTGTGCACTGGGGCTTGTGGAGTATATATAAAAATATACACACACACACATATATATATTTCTATATAACTAAGTTCCACTTCTTTCAATATATATAGCAATAAAAACTATTTATTTTAGAATGCCTGAAACAAATTACAAGAAGAAACTAAACTTTAACAGAACCACAGACACTGACACAAGGAGCACTATGGTTATTTTAACTTCATTCTTACTTCTTATCTAGAACTTGCTTATATAGAATTTACATAGAACACATTTCTCATGTAGAACTTCAGCTAACATTTTCACCTCCTGAACACAACTTTTGTTCATCCATAGCACATGTCTTAGAAAACCACATAGCCTTTATGCAAGGATTTCCAGGATTTTCTAGTAAGAAAATTAACTGTATCCCAGCTGAAACCAGGACACAAAGGATGAGATCACTATATAAACGTGCAGTGGATATTTCCAGCAGTCACTTTGGAGAAATCCCTGTCTGATAAAGTGGAAAGCATAGAGCCCCTTACTACACAGGATACACAATTCTCCTTTCCCTAGAACAACTTCCTGAGCAGCTCTTTCTTAGCCTAATGTGTTTTCTCCTTCCTAATTTTATTTTTTATGATATCTGGGATAATCTGGTTCCTGTTATAACCCCTCTGAATAAAAAATATTGCGTCATGATTTATAAATAGATATGGAAAAAGGGAAAGCTTTTCTGGGAAGTATGGAGTACAAATACAGAATTGTGGCAGCTTTGTGCTAACCGTAACATTTTGGTCTTAGTTAAATGTTTAGTTGCTGTATTTTTCTTTCCACTTTTTTTTTTTCAATCTACAAAACTAACCAAAAAAAAGTCACATGCATCAAAAATTGGTCTCTTTCCTACTATCACTAGAAATTATCAATGTTACATGTTCAGCTGATGTGAATTTATCCACCACTCATTTGAGAAAAAGATGTTGTCTCATGATGCAGTGACCTAAAGCTGCATCAAATGCAAAGCAGAGCCTTGTGATGGATATGAAGGGATTGAAATCCATTTGTCCCCATCCCCACGCCTGAAACTGCCCTCAGGTTGCCCTGCAGGCAGTGCCTTGACTGCTTGTGGCGTGGTTACACCCCATCATAGTGCCACGAGCTATTGAGCCTCTCTGATACACACAGCAGGGGAATTGCTTCTGGATCCTGCTCTTTGAAGAATCAACTCTCCAAAACATAACTTCCCTCTATGCTTGCTCATCAGTAAACATATTGCTTAAATTATTACTCAGCTTAGCTCAGGATCATGTATCTCAGGGACAGATGAAGCAGATCGACTTTATCGGATCAGCTAAGTGCTGTTTACACAGTAGCACGCCTTTGGAAAAGTTTGTACAGTGTTGTGCTGTTTGGCACAACTGTGGCCATGAAAGCCTGGATCTCAGACTGTCAACACAGGTGTGATTCAACATCTCCAAGAGGTCACCTATATAGTTTAAAAGACTTCTGTTAAGTAAATGTAGCCAGATCCTCCTTTTTAGCATCTATACTTAAAACCTTGGTTGGGGTGACAGAAACGGGGAAGCTCATACCTATGACATGTGGGAAAGGCAGCACTGTAATTGATATGCTGTCTAACAGGGAACTAATGTAAATCTTTCAGCAAAGGGGAAATATGCTTTGAATGTTTACTTTGAGTGATAAGACCTCCTGATACATTTTGAACCTGCTCAGCTCTGTAAAGAGCCTTGCCAGGAAGGCCTGCAAGCATTAGTGGAATGAGTGGTCAAAAAACCCCAAACTGCCATTCCTACTTGAATATAAAATACATAGCTGGGCAGTGTGCTAAATGGAGTCTTTAACTCAGAGACTAATATTTCCTAATGTTTATTTAAGAGCTCATAGTGATGGGAATTGCTGAGTATAGGTATCATGTTATTCCTATTAATGGGAATGAAGAATAACACAAAAGAAGTTAAGAAATTGTTGAGTTTCCTCCAGCAGAATCTAATCCAATTTCCATTTTAGCAAGAAGAAACTGAGTTCTATAACACTCAAGCAGATATATTGCTTTTTTTAAGAACTAAATGTGGGTTTCTTTATATTTTAAAATTGTATCAAAAATATGAAATGGAAAGATTTCATTTTCCTTAAAACATTTTATTAAACATTGCTGTTTGAAACTTCTTTGTTCAGGGTTTTATGAAGAGCATGTAACTTTACTCAGTTATGGCTGAGAGGAGCATTGTTTAAAGAAAATGCCTGAAACAAAATCTCTGGAGTCAATGGAAGGATTTGCACTGGCTCCCTGGGCATTTGATCAAACTTTCATTCAGAAAACATTTTTCTCCACCAACATACTTAAGCTGTTAAAATTAAAATGCAATTGAAGCAATTACATAAATAAGAGTGACAAATGTTTCTTTTCCTAAGTGCAAGCAGGTGTAGAGCACAATCAAGGTTATTCTCCATGAGCCACGATCTTTACATACATGAGCAGTGCTGAAAGAGCCCAGGACAAAAGCAACAAAACATTACAAACCTGAAACAAGATTAGCCCAGTTTACAACCTGCTGTGCAAACAGATCTACAATGTCAGCTCTTTGAACTGTCCCAACTGTTATCACAAGCTGCTGTTAACACAAATACACATGTGACATCATGAGCACAAACCCCAGAAATATATCACATTTGTATGTTTAAATGACAAAGTTCTGATGCTGTTGTCTGTGATTGATCAGTTAAGCAAGTAATTCTGTTTTAAAATGTTCATCTACCAACTGCCTTACTTTAAAGTGCATTCTACACACTACTATAATATATGAAGTACTATGTTCTACTGTAAAGTAGTAACTTCACTGGAATTACACTGATGTTTTCAACAAAAGTCTGATGCAAGTCCATGAGAAAGTTGCAGAAAAAAAAACAAGTTTAAGCCTTTTAAAAGACAGATGTTTTGATCAGCTTTCCACTGTTATATATCCAAAACCCAGCTCAAACCTTCAATACTCAGCATCCTGCCGTCGCTACTAACGCACTGTCCAACTTCAGGTGAGCAGAAAATTACCTCAATTCTTTATAACATTTCTGAAAATACAGATTTAAAGCATGAAGCCCTCAGCTGCAGCAGCTCAGCAGCTTACATCAAATACACACACATAAAACAGAGAGAAGTTAGAGAATCTATTATTTGATAATGACAACCTCTGATCTCCAGCTCCTGGATTTTTCTTCTGATACTTTCAAATGCTCAATATCTACTCCCTCTATCAATACAAAATCTGCAAAATATTCATTATGAAGTTTTTCTCTAGTTAACCAGTATGTAAAATCCTCAGCTAATACAAATAGATGCTGGTTTACAGCCAAGAATCAGACAGAAGAGTTCTGTTTTGATGGCAATGAAGACTATTTTTGTGGTTTCTAATAATTTCTGTTTGAAACAACTGTATTTTCACTGCCAGCCTGTGATCCTGTGCTGACAGGTACAGTTTATTCATGACTTCTCCAAATCTCTTTTTGCATGTATTTTCCCCTTTGATTTTCTCCTGCTTCACGATGAAATAAAACTGAAGACAAGAGCAAAAGCCTGAAATTAGTATTAACATAACTGAAAACTCAATTTGTATTTTTTCTTACACGTTTACCTCCCAATAATGTTATTTCTACTTTTTAATGTCTTTTTAAAAAATTTTTTACGATGATCTTCCTTGAGATTCTTCTGCGCACACACAGTTTGCTACAAGAAATCACTGTAACGTGCAGCTCTAAAATTGTCCAGCATCTGCTGCTGTATACTTGTAAGGCTGCATATTTTCCTACCTTCATCTCATGCTGGTCGCCTGCACCGGAATCCTGCTGGAGACGCAGAAAACAATACTAAGAGCAACAGCATCAGAGCTTCTTTCTCAAGAGCCAGCCGGCAAGCTGTGTAGTGTGCAATACAATGATGGAAAGGCACAACACAAACAGGGTTTCAACACTACTATTTCATCATGAGAAAACAAAAAACAATTAAATATTGGCTTGTTGTTTTTTTGTTTTGTTTTGTTTTGTTTTGTTTTATTTTGACACTAGAAAGGTCAGACAATTCACTGTGTATGGCTCAGTTTTTAAGCAAACCAATTTCAGAAATGTATTTGAACAGTCACTGTTGCAATGATTTTTACTGAGTTTAAGAGGAATTGAAGTTTAGTGGCTCTTTCTGTCCCATATATAGCTGTGTAAAAATTAACTATACCCATTAGTCCAAATGCAGCTTTGTGGGAAATAGATTGGAATAATGACTTTATAAATGACTGAAGGATTTCCTTACTGACCTGTGTTGAAGGAAATTATTGGAGAGGTTTGAAAACCTCTTTCCAGATTCCCATGCAATTAGTACCCAGCACTGCACTTGCCTGGTGTCTGATGAACAGCCACCCCCTCAGAGCTCTGCTATTGATTTAACTTCTCTTGACTGGAAGGCATGAGTATTTTGGAGCAAAGTAGGTATGGTGGAAATGAAACAAATGGCCAGTTCTTGGTGATATCAATAAAAGTGCACCGAGGTTGGTGTAGTTGCTTTGTGCAAACTACATTATAGTTCCATCAGTGCAAGGACCATGATTTGGTCCTTAATACAAATGATCAAACTTGCTATCACTACTCCACAGCTCACAGGGATCATTCAACCAGCGCTAATACTGACCAAGTCATGGTGTCATCTAAGCTTCCAACAGAAAGAATTTTAGCCAAGAATTATGATCCAGTTCTTGATAAACTTTTACTATATTGGGAAGGAAATCATGCCAGCATGCAAACCTGGCACCAGTTATTTCAGTTTCTACTGACTGAGCTGAGTGGGTTACCTTAATGCAAGTGAAAGCCAATGGCTCTGCTCATTCCTTGCCCCTGCCTCTCCCCCAGGTTCTTTTTACCCCATGAATCTTTATTCAAAATAGAGGAAAAGGAAATATTAGAACGCATACACATGATGGCCAATGCAAATAAGAGATGCTTGCAACTGGGCAGGCATCAATTCTCTGTAAAGAAAATACTAAAAACACAATCAGGGCAAGAGACCAGTACAAGTTAGCACATTTCCACAGACATGCAGGGGCCACACGCCACTAGATGGCAATGCACAGTGAAACAGAAATAACCCGGATTTTACACAGCCTGTGTGGGTGAAGCCTTCTCTGTAACACCACGAGCGTTCCTTCTGCGGCGCTCCGTGCGATTCTTGTGAAGGAGTTACACATACTCTTTCATGGTACGGTAAGGATTTATTGCAGTCTGGGAACTGAATAAATTACCTAAGTGCAAGTATCGAGGGAGAAGGAGCCGTAAAATGTTCACAGAACCTGCTAACTAGTTGGTAGGTTTTGTCTTCATGACACAGCTCAAAATAAATCATTATTTCTGTGCAGTTCTGTTGTTATTATTATTAGAAGCATCTGCAAAGCACAAGAACAGGCTGTAAGTCGCAGGGCACATATTTGACATTGATCAAAACCCCAGATCTTCTGATTTTTTTAATCGCTGCAGTCTACACTATGAGCAACCAAGCGATTCGCATGCAGAGTTTTGCAACAAGTGATAGAAAGGAAAGACTAATAAAATGCTTACACTGTGCCATAGAATTAGCCTGTAAGAGTTTCTGTTCTACAGTTCGAGCTAGTGCTCAGGTTGGTTCTATTTTTGCTTTTATTACTGTTGAAAATTTCCTTTGGATTACAGCTACACATGCAAACATGTCAAAAATAACATTTTAAACTAAATCCACATTTCTAAAACCATTCAGGGGAATAAAGCAGCATGTCACATTCACTAACTGCTCCCTAAAGGGATTTTTTTTTAGAATAATTTGCATTTGAAATATCTTTTATTGCCTATCATTTATTTTGCAGATAGTGCCAGGAATCTCTTCCTGAGAGAGTTCTTTAGCAGGGTAAAATACTGCCTCAGGGCATGTATCTTAACTTGACTCTTCTGAACAGCCTTGAAGCAACAATGTCAAGGGCAGCATTTTAAAGTCTTTTCAAACACAGCTTTGGAACTGCATCAGCACTTTGTGATGTACCTGGACATCCATGGAGAGATAAAGATGTGGATCTAATAAAGCACAGCAACCTCAATGCAAAGACTCCCCAATTTCAATTGCTTTTGAATTGTGCGCATGCCCAGAAACCATAAGCAACTACTTCACTTGTTTAATCAGCTCTTGTTTTCAGCCATCTGAAATGAAAGACCAGTATGATACGGTGTGGAGACTGGTCGGGGGTGGCAGTGGTAAAAGGCAATGAAACCCTATTTTGTATACAATAGTTTGGGCTCTGTTTTCTCATAATTAACACATCTCTTCACAATTAGCACAATGAAGTGATTTCTGTACCCAGAAGTACAGCTGTAGTTACGAAGAATTCTGTGCTTTGAAAAAATGATTGGTAGATATTCCAAGCACTGATTAGGGATTTACACAACATTCATCCCCAGATTAATGGAAAACATATGGTAAAAACTGTACAAATCACCTGGAAAAATGTATCCTAAGAAGCAAGTAAATACCTGTGAAGGGACAGACTTTTCTTATGTAGGGATATCCATGGGTATTAAGGGCACTGTTAATCCTAAGGAAGGATAATAAAATCTACCTTGTCTTCCATCAAATGTGAAAACTTTGAGAACTTTCAAAGCAATTTTTCATTCTCAAAATTTGCTCCCAACATACTATTAGAAGTCTGCAGAAACATTCAGTGCTGGATAAGTCTTCCCAGTGTGTTCAAAGTAATACTGGATGCAATATAAGAAGCAGTTTAGCCTTTAAAAAGAAACATCAGTTCAAAGTATTGTCAGCATAATTCAGGACACTAAATCACTAGTTAAATGGAAGCATTTACTGACAGCTTGAGTACAAATGTTTTATTGTGAAGAGCAATGAACATAATGATCAGAACTATAGCCTCTTGGTCTAGCTAAACAAGGTGGTGGCCTTGGTGGGTATATGTGATTAAAATGTCATTGCCAGGCCTAAGCTGGCAGATAAAAAGAAAAGAGGGAGAGTCCACCAGGCCTGTTAAAGTTTTAGAGGGGCTTTATTAACCTCTGTCAGTATAGGTCTGAGATAGCCTTATTTACTCTGAAGAGGGCAAAAAGATCCATCAAAATCAATCAAGCTGTCTCTAAAGTTTAATAAAATGGAAGACCTTCATGAGCTGCTCCCAAATTGATAAACCATCTCAAAATTGTCTGAACCAACCAGCCTTAAAAGCAAAGATGTCCATGTCCACACTGAAATAACTTGTGCAACTGGTCTCTTTAATCAAGTACAAACCAGCTTTAATTTCACTGTTCCACAGCAGTATGTGTGCAGCAGCATGCACCAGGTAGCCATCCAGCGCCCCTCCTACAGTGCACACTAGACCTTGTGCTCCCACAGGAGCACTGCTCTTGCTACACAAATGCCCAGGCTGGGACAAATGAGCTATAATCCAACTACACCTGTGGAGCAGCTCCAAATCTAAGTTACCATTAACCAAATTGCAAATATTCTCATTAGTTAGTGCTTTAGTCTAAAAAAAGAAAACTAAGTCTGGGTTTGCTGCTTCTATTTCTTCTCTGCCATATTCTGTTAGTGCTGCAAGATCCTATTTGCTCACTACTACTCTTCTACAATAAACTTCTAGTTAATGCTGTGCCTCATTTCATACTTGAAGATCTTTGTAACTCAATGTCATGGACAACAGGCTTTGGAAGCTTGATGAAATCATCCAGAAGTCTGGAGATTACTGTGCATGAAATGGAAGTTTAGTGATTTTGGCAGCCAGTCTCCACCCCTCAATACTTAAAGAAGGGTATCACGCTTCCCTTGATAGCTCTGACAAAAAAAAAGAAAGCAAAAGCCAATTTATGTGTTCAGAGACTGGGTTTATGGACTGCAAAATCTTTGGTGAGACTTGTTTGGGAAATTCACTGATCTTCTGAAGAGGCAGACAAGTGCTTCCTGGTACCCTCCTGCTCTCCATTCGATGCCAGCAGGTACTTGCCTGAATAAAACGACCCAAAGATCTCACAGTAGCTTGCTTCATCATGGCAGAAAAAATGGCAAGAGATATGATAGTGTTACAGTTATAGTCAGAGACTCAGAGCAGAAACAAGGTATTATCCTGGCTCAGCTGAATTCTGTAGTATTATATTGCAAATTCAATAATTTCAAATGAAAACCACAGGGATTTTTACTAACAATCTACTTTTATTATTTCAGCTATTTGTTTTCTCTTTACCTTTCAGAATGATCAGAGTAATACAATCTACATCCTTAAAAGGAAGACTAAGTGGCTGGCAATCCATGTAAAAACCCACTGGTGTTCTCCTTCTTTCACCAACTTTTAATATACTGGGACTAGAATGAAACAGTGAATGTTTTAGTTGCAACAATCAGGAAAAATGACAGGGACAGAGTTTGTAGAGAGGGAAGTAAACCCTCTGGGTAAACTTCTGTATTCTCTTTTATTCAGTCTTTTATTTAGTCTTTAGAGATGCTACTATTATATCTTTAGCATAAGGTATTCTTACATACAGCACACAGCATTACAGGGTACTTGCACAACCTCTTCAATATGGTTAAACTGTCATTAATTTTACAGCAATTAACAATGAGGACATGTGCACTGCTAAAAAGTACTTCATTACTCATGCATTTGGGAACCAGAGTTGAGATAAAGTGCAGAAGGGCAGGGCATATTTTATTTCATTCACCAGATAATCCCCGTGTGCTGGGTGATGAGGGAGTTGCCATGATCAGTTCACCTTTTTGTTGAGAAAAAGTAAATTAGTAAGCAGGAAAGTATGCATTGACTTGTCAGGTTTTACATTAAGGCTGCCTCAGGCTACCTACCCTTCATGTGCATACTTTCCTCTAGGTCAGAACTTCTTCCTAATCCACATAGTTTGAGCACTGAAGCATAACCAATTTCTTCCTTAATTGATTGTAAGATTAGAAGTATATTGCTTAAAAAAACCCAACGTTTAATAGTCCCTTAAGACTAGGGTTAAATTTTATTTAAGTAAATGCAGTTTAGGCAAACATGGTAAGCTGGGTGCATGTTTCCAAGCTTTAGTGAATGAAAGATTGAAAACCAAGTCATCCCCACTGAACACAGGCAAAGCTGGAAAGAGAGGAAGCAAGAAAACACATCACAAATGCTGCTTTCTCTCCCAGCTGAAGACTTGCTTTTGAATTTTGTATGAACTACAAAATGTGACCAGATATTAACTTATTTATCTGCATAAAAAGGCATTAGTAGTTAAAAAGGAGATGTACTGCAGGATGAAATGTTCTACATTTTACAGCACCTTTTGCAAGTGATATAAATGCTAGAGTAACAAAAAATAGTGTCTCGATTTCCAGCTGGCATGACGGCAATCATGTCTGCTTAATGCAAGATATGTACAACTTTTAGGCAGGAATTAAAGTTCAGAGACATCCCTTAAGGATACCATTGAAACAGCACACACCGGCACTTTGTATTAGATTACTTTCATTGAAAAGGTATGTTTAGACTTTTGACTCAGTTTGGATAGCTCCGCTATCTGCCTACACATATTCCCCAAGAGATATGGAAAAGCACCTAGCAAATATTAGAAGTATTTAGGTCATATCCATTAACAAGGTCCATTCTGAAGCACAAGTATGTTTGTTGCTTCAGTTTGCAAGAAAACATCTCCAAGCATTGTTAGGCCAAGTTTCAGTTCTGCAGACTGAATTGAAAGATAAGCTTTTCTCAGAGAACATATGGAGGAAACCAAAATATGTTAAAACCAAACTGAATATAAAGGACTTGCTTCCACAAGTCTTGATTACAAAGATGTGTGCCTGATAAAAGATTAATTTGCAAAACCAAAGGCTAATCAGGTAACAGCCAATGTATCTCTACTGACTCAAGATTATAACCCCATTTATTACCTGAAAGTCTTTGCTCTGAGAAAAACATAGATTTGATAGTTCTGCAGAAGAAGAAACATTTCCAGCAATCACAGGTGGATCCTCATTGGTGTCTGTGGTAACTCACTTCACCTGCCCATTGTTCTAGATGCCCTCCTTGGACTTCTTCCTGCTTCCCCAGCTCTAGCTGCCCTTAGTGCCATGGGTTAGTGATGCCTTTAGCTATGCTGGGGAATGGTTGGACCTGATCATCTTAAAGGTCTTTTCCAACCCAGCTGATTCTGTGATTCACATTCTCAGTCAGCTGCAGGTGCCAGGGGTAACTTACTTAGTCTTCTTTCAGCACTTTTTTTGGACCTTTTTTCCAACCTGGAAACTTGCACATGCTTTAGTCTAGACATGAATGCGCTGTCTGTTTTTGCTCCTCAGACAGCATCTTTTCACAGTAACTTCACACTTTATAGCTGAAAATGGAACCTTGATGTTTATCATTGGGAGAATGGAGTAAAAAACACCACCACTTTGGAAGCCCTGCCTCCCTGGGTATTCTTTACCCAAATTCTGGTGGTGAAGAGGAGCCACAGAGACAGCAGCATTCCCCACTGAGGCATGCCAGTGTAGGGGAGAAGATACCTTACTGCTGTGGAACAGAGAGATTTCCTCAGCAGCCCCCAGTGAGGAGCTGCTAGCAATTGCCCACGGACACCACCAACAAGGGAGGCTGGAATGCCTTCTCTGAGGACAGCGGTGTCCTACTGGGAGTTGTGGTATCATAGTGAAAGGAGGAGTTTGGGGCAAACCTGCAGCCCAGAGCTTGAAGGTGCCTTGGTACCACCTTTGCACCCTACACACCCACCTTGGCACCAAGACTGATGAAGGACAAGGTTACCTTATTCCTACCCTTCTCCTCATGTCCTGTGCTCCCCACTGAAATAGAACAGCTGGCAACCAAGGTCTTGGTATACCCGAAAGAAGTTAAAAACAATTAGCAAAGTTGCTAATTTTGTTTTCATCAGGCTGATTTCTAGGATTTCAAGGTAAGCACATTCCATCCCAAATGTACAGTCTCTGAAAGGCCGCTGAATTCCTCATTCAAGCCTTGCTCTGTACCCGGTTTGTGCCTCAAGCCCAGGCCACATTACTACTCATGGTTCATGAGCACTAATACAGAATTTGTTTGAAAAGCCACAAGTTAGCAAACCACAGTTATTTGCAAGCCTGGCCCCGGACTAGTGTCAGACATCAACACATAAGCAGCAAAGATATTTTATTTAATTAAGTCGTGCCATCTGGGCCAACAATGAAGGCACTCATATACTTTGCCTTTGCTTTCATAGTGTTCTGATCCCCTCAAAATTGTTGGAAAAACCAAATCTCCATGGAATTTTAAGAACACTTTCAGCTGCTACTTGCATTAGACTGTATTTCTGCTGCAACATACTCAGGATTTTTCCTATCCTAATAAAGTGAGTGACCAGAGTCAGATTTATGTGCCTTAGTTTTGTCTGAATGCTGCATCCACCATGCAGGAAATTACTAACAAGCAACTAAAAGGACTGTGCTATATATAGTACATGTGCATACTACCACATAGCCACTAACTTCATTCTGCCAAAGGTTATTTGCTATAAAAAAACAAAGGTAGTACCAAACAGCCAGGCAAGTAGAGCTACTATTCATGTTCTGTAGGCTTTGCAGACCTGCAGCGTTACTATTGCTGCATACAGACACCCCCTATAAAGATCATAGAATCATAGAATAATTTGGGTTGGAAGGAACCTTCAAAGGTCATCTAGTTCATGCCTCCTGCTGTGATGATCCTTTCTACTAAATCAAAGTTTTTCTAACGCACCCACAATGAACAGGAACCAGACCAAAACAGTTTGTGACAAATGTGAGCTCAGGTCTGCAAAAATGAGAAACACTTCAATGCTGGGAGTTTTCTGATTTAGTTTTGGGGCTCAAATAAATAAATACAATAAAAACCTGCATACCCCAAGGCTAGCTTTGTGCCACGGTCTGAAGCCAACCACAGCATGAAACCCTACACCTCGGCCACATGGGAAATAGCTCTAACCATCTAAAAAATTACAGATACCTATAGGGAGGTAGTGCCAAACAGGATTAAAACCCTGAAGACACAACAATCTGCTGTGTGGGCAGGAACTCAGCACTTCTGGACTCTTCAAGTTATTCTCAGTTGTCCTTTACCTGGACTCGGGCATTTCCACCTTGCTTATGGGGAATTGACTGGTCCTTCTTGGTGACAGGAGGTGTGGACATCACCAGACCACCACATGTTATGACATATGATTGCAATGTGACACACGAATGTTTCAAATTAATTAATTCAGTAACTTGCTGAAACATTTTAGTGAAGTTTAAGACTTTTATGAAAAGTCTGAAATGCAGAGTTGAGTCAGACACGTCAGTCAATGTGCATTCCCTCAATACATGTTCTTTTTATTTGATATAAAGAAGATTTTGCTGTGTGAACCAAATTAAATAGGAACTGTTTTGCTGAACTGAGGCCTAATCCCATGGAAATTTAGTATTTTCTTATTATATTAAACAGCATAAGGTATTATTTAGGATATCTATAATAGCATTTCAAAGTTCTAGAAAGACCAGTTTGCCAAATTTTTGTGAGGTAAGAAAGTAAGAAACAGAAGATAAGCTCAAAGTACCAATATGTCATTCTCAAACTGCTGGATCTCTAAGAAGTTACCCAAGTCTTTGCACTTCCTAGTTACAATTTACATCTGATTAAAGAATCCATTCTAATGCACATATTTTAGTGGGGAAAAAAAACAAGGAGAAAAATCTCATCTCCATGTTATTAGAAACAAAACCTCACCCATATATCCTGGGAAATAGCACCACAGAGCATTTTCAAGGGAAAGGGTATTTTTACATTCTTATTTTCCAAGTTTCTGTATTTAGAAATGATGGGCAGAAAGTCAAACATTTCCTTTTTACTGCAGCAAATGCAAGCTCCTGAAACTTCTCACGCTCTTGCTACCATCTAATATTAAGAGAGCACGAGTAAGTACTCCTAAGCACTGCTGAAATAGCTACATTATAGACATGAGCAACAGATAGACGATTCAGTCAACGACTCCTTAGTACCATCAGTAATAAGTCGTCAGGGTTCAAGGACATCTGCAAATTAACTTCTTTAACATCAGGCATACTCTGGGCCACAACAGGCTGCACTTACTATGAATGTAATACGGCACTTACTATGCATGAACATCATTAATGGATCCAAAAGAAGCATAACAGAGGTCAATATGAAGTATTTCGCTAATGTACTTGAAGCACTTTTTCTCTGCTTCCAAAAATATAATCACACTGTTTTAACATAGCTGGTTGATGTAGTAATGAACTCCGGAATATCAAGCGGTAACAAAGATACTGTACAGAACAGCAAAACAGTCTGGGGAAATTAAAGTACTGGAATGTGTTTTAGCACATCAGTTGCTAAATCAAACAGAAGAGCCAGCGCTGGTATAAGTAATGGGTTAAAAAAATAGAGAATCACTTAAAGCAAACCATTCAAAAAGTGTTCAAAATATGGCATTTCAAGAACTGGCAATGCCATGGTGAAACGTTCAGAAAATATTTAAGAGGATATGAATATTTTCACAAAGTGTAAGATTCATTTAGGTTGTTAAGGACTAAAAAAATCAACTTCCTACTTATCTACTCAAATATAAGCTCAAAGGATTGGGTCAGTGAGTTCTATGTATAAGTTAAGTACAGTACAAAATTGTTAAGTAATGTACAGAACAGTACAAATTGGGGCTACTAAGTAAGCACAGGCTTGGGGGGGGGGGGGAGATGAAATTGAGAGTATTGGGAAAAAGCATATTTGGGTAAATAGGTACTCTTCGTATTTACGTATGACATGACTAGGAATGAAACCAAAGCAGTCCTTCTCTTCTTATATCACAAAGAATTCATATATGATACATAAAGCCAGTATTGCAAAAGGCATTTATTGGATATGCAAGGCTCCCAAATTAGAGAAACTTCTAAAGTACTGAATACAAAGAACAAGATTCATGATAATGAGATAGGAGGAGCTCAAGACCTTAAATGTACTTACTGACTGTCCCAGATTGCTCACCGATGTAGGATGCAGTCCTTTCTTCAGTACAGCATCATGGACTGAGAAGCTGGTCAGCTGTAAGATTCTCCATTACAGACACAGAAGATAAAGCAGACAAGGAGCAATGACCAGAAACTAGATGGATATTTTTGGCAACAATGCAGGAAAACATTTTGAGAAGGGACAACTGGATAGTGAACAGATAGACAGGGAAAGGACTGTTATGCTAACAACTCATGAGTAAAGGCACTGAAGTGTCATTAGTGGCACTAAAAGGCATAAGTAAAAAATCCTGCTAAGTTAGAAGGGGCATTGTGCATCTTTTGTACAATTGTGTTTTAGAAGTACAACTACACTATGTGGTATATAGACCATTTATTTTTTTGAGGTGCAGGGTGCCAAGATTGTCAGAACTTTGTTCAATTTATAAAGAATTTGGGAAGTAGTGGGAATTATTGACATCAGAATGGCAATTTCATCAAAGCATTCAAATTCTGATTAGTTAGCCATCCAAAGAAGAGCATAAGTAAGCATGTAGAAATTGAAGACAAAGATCAGATTACAAAATTGAAGCATGCTGAGCTGAAAAACAGGTTGGGCCAGCATAGCCTGAAGTCCACACTATTTCAGTTGAGCATGTTCTTAGATTCAGTGATTGTAAAATGTGCCTCAGATGCATTACTGATCAGGATTAACGTGTTTTACAGCATAAAAGCAATAGCTTCACAAAGGTTCAGTCTTTCTGTATCTCTTAGACTTTTTGGGCACCTTTCTTGACTGCTTTCTTTGGGCTCTGTCATGGTATTCACACACATGCTGAACTTGCCCTCATTCTTAGGTTTTACCTATTTCAGTTGGAGGACATATTGGGTGAGTAGGCAACATTAAATGCAGTCCACAACTAATGAGATTTCAATCAAACATGAAGAATAATTTTCTCACTGCATAAAAGGTCTTGGAAAGGACTCCTCAATTCTACAGTCCTTGTCAAAACAGCTGGTGCCAGAATTCGTAGTTCCTACATATACTGCTCTAGAAGGGAAATTTCTAGGCTTTATCTTCCTGAAACAGATAAACAATGAAAAGGGAGGAAACACTATGAAGAAGTTACTGCCGTTATGCATCTTTATGCAATACAATATGCACAAAAGTTTGCAGATGGTAGTCAAGCTGAAAGCTCAACATCAATTTTTTATCCTCCAGCTCTAATATTAAAGCAAGTCTCTTCATAAAATTTCAAGACCGTGACAACTGACTGATAACAATTAAAGATCAACTTGTTTTTTTTTTTCTGTCTATGAATTCTCCAATGCTTAACATTTGCTATGATGAGGATTATCTCTTAAATAAGCTTTTATGAAGAAAATAAAATGACCCTGTTGTGAACCTATATTTTTAGTTCTTATTTTTGTTGTTTGAATATTTAATCTAAGTGCTTCTAAATTTCAGAAAGTTATTTAAAGTCACTGAGGATGTGTTCCTGCACTGACTTGCTTCCACACTGCACGCAGACATATGAATATATATCCATGGCTCTGTGTATATTTACATGCTATGTTCAAATTACCCAAGTATGTATGCATGTGTGTACATACATATTTGAGATACCTATGAACACAGTACCTCTTCACTTCCTTAAACACCTCACAAGACTCCTGGTGACATGAACTGATCAAGATTTCACCCTAATGACTTTTGTCAGGTGGCAGGACTGTAGAAAGCCTCTATTCTGTTGCATTGTACAAAACTAGAATACAGGGTCAAAATGTGCCAAAGGTGAAGAATCACTGTTTAATGCTATTTATTTCTAGCAAAATTATGTCAGCCAGCCTTTGAAGTTGTCTATTCCTACATCTTCCTCCTGCTGTTTCACCTGACTGGATTAATATATTTTCCACGCGATGGTATGAAACAGCTCTGTGACCAAGCAACAAAGAAACCCCAAATAGAATATGAAACTAAATATAAATGATTTGAAAGTATGTTACAGAAAAGAATAAAACCACGTAATTCTATTAACGAAAAGAGTTGACAAAAATTCAACACACAAAGTACATATGAAATATACAATCTGGGTTTTTTCATGTTTGAAAAATGACATTAATCCTTTTAGTGAATTTTTTTTACGTGTGGAGTACATTAGTCTGGATTAATGGATGGTGTTTATCATACTTTGTATTGTGGTTTCAGGAAATAGTCTGGCAATGCTAGGGCTCTACAAATGGATTTAAAATTAATCAACATCTATTTATGAGAAAGTTTAAACCATTATTAATACACTGTAAATACAGATCTCCTTAGAGCTGACCCCAAGTGTCTACCATCTGCTCAGCTGTTGTAATCACATTTTTAAAAAGCATGGTCATACATAATGATTCTGCTCAGGAAAGAGCATCCTTAAGTACATCAGCAACATTCTAAATTCCACTTGTGTAATGCAATAATTTCCTACTGCCCTTCGCTAAGGGAAAAAGCATATGGTGGTAACTAAAAGGAAATCAAGCAATCCTTACTTTGTTCTCAGTGCTGCAGGGGCGATGAAGGACTTTTTATTTATTTTTAGAAAAAGCAATCAAAAACTGTAGCTCTCATTATTATTATTATATGTATTCTCACCAGCCTAACTAAAGAAATCATGATGTTAGTATAGGCATAGATAATATTAACCCCAAATGCAAACATTGTGGTAACTTCAGATGTATTATATGCAGGAATTAAAGCGAAGGTTTAACAAAGCCAGCTGAACCAGACAGTTTAATTTGAAGTAGTCCACAAAATCCTTTCTAATCTTGACAAAATCATTCCAAGTTAATAAAAAGATACAAAGCATTGATTTACAAGTAGCCTATTGGAAACAGGGACAAAACTTCCCATACTCGCATTATTTACACACCCAGAATAGACGATGCTATCCATTTAAGACACTTAACTTCTTTTTATAGAACAAGTGGGAGAAAGAGGGGGAGGAAGAACATGCCCCACATCAGCCTCCTGTTTCCATGGTCCTTAGTGCACAAACCAGTTTAGGGGCCATCACAACATGTTTTCAAACAGAGCTTCACACTCCACCTGCTTGCCACACCAACCTGCCTCTTTCTTATCTCCAACAGGGAAGCAGTTTTGGGCCTCTGCAGGGAAGCCAAAGAATCACTGTTTCACATGAAACCATCTCCATGGCATCCTCCTCCTGCGTGCACCTCTCTGCAATAAATCCCTCCTGAAGCTACTGAAGCAAAGAAACCCCACCTGTCTGCAGACACAGGAAAGACACATCCTTCAAAGACAAACTTCAAACATACTTTTCCCCCAATTTTTCCAGCAAGACATAGTCAAGGTCAGGCTTTAATGCCCAAACAACATAAATCACTGACAATAATTTCAATATTGATTCACTGTTTGTTTGTTTGAACAACAAGAACCACCAATGAGGAAGTTGTCTTTTTCTTTCTGTTTTGACAGTGTTTCTTACATTAGGTTCGTGTTGCACAGCCAAGACTGCATTAACATAAGTCAATCATTTAAATCATAATTCTTCCTGTGAAACGAGCAGCAAATCCAACCAAGACATATACTGGTATGCTATTGTAAAGGGTCCATCTCCTATTCCTTGGTGGAATTGCATAATTCATTCACAGACTTTTTTTATGGACCAGATTATCAGAAAATGGAACTTTCTTGGCTAAATGGTATTTCACTGATTTATCCGGATGAAATCTTGGGGGTTTAGGAGAACTGCAACTCACCTGGGAGGAGACTGTTACAATACCTGTAACACTGGGCTATCGTTTTGGAAGTATGTTAAAAAAAATCAACAACAAATATAGGGACAACTTCTCTCTCCCACCTGTCTCAAAAACCTTCTATGTAGGTATACCTGCTTCTTTTTCCCTCTGAGTGTGGAAATGATGTTTCTTGATCCTGGACCTGGAATTAGGTCCCAGAACCTAACACAGTATCATAGAAACTCCTTCTGGGCTCCAGCTACACTTTTGGGGCTGGTTGCAGCCCTCACAGGCTGTCGAGTTCCATGGAGCTTGTCTGCAACAGTAGCCAGTCTTGCATGGTATTCCCATTGCTATTCAACAGTCTTATGGATAAATGGAATGAACTACAACTAAATCAATTGAGATTTAATCTGGATTTAAAGTGTTAAACATTTTTAAAATGCTAGTAGAATTAAACGTCTCTATAATTCTCCCAATTAAAACAAACAAACAAAACCCTAGAGTTTCAGTGATTTAACCAAGTCATAATAACATACAGAGTTTTTCATCTTTAAGTCACAAGTTCAAATCTATCAGCAGCCAGTAGTATGAGAACATCATTCTCATGGGATGCTATTATTAGAGTTCAATATGAAATAATTTTATTGTCATTGCATCTCTGCAGAGTTTGTTGAGCTTGCTTCAAATGGGCTTGACAAACCATGATGATGGATATGGCAGGCTTGATTTCACATGTCCAAATGGACTCCACTGTTCCCCCCTCCAGAGAATGTAGAAATAACTTTTTACAGACTATGAAACGGCCTAGTGAACCTGTCACTGCATGGACAACTTCCTTCATTAAAGGCATCTGTGATGATGCAAGACACCAATGAAACCTAAAAATCCCTGTTTTGAAATGATTTTCAAAAATCATTGCTGAAATGACTGAAAACCATTGTTTGACTAGATGATCTTTGAAGGTCCCTTCCAACCCAAAATATTTTATGATTTATTATTTTATGAACTGGACAACTTGAATGCATGGGTGGATATTTGACAATGCACAGTCATTTCAGTCACTCAGGTCCATTATTATTTTATCTTGTGAAGGAATTGTTAGACATATAAAATTAATGCTATCTGCAATGACAGGATTTGGGTTACTGTTTTGTAGCTTAGTGGTATTCATGGGAATTCAACTGGCAGGGAAAACAGATGGGGATGGACATAACTTGAGCAAAGCCCTCTGAAATGCTACCAGCAGGCTACGATTATGCTATTACTGCAGCTGACGACTCCAGTAATGGCTAGAGCAGCCTTTACTTCCCAGGTTACTTCCAGAACAGTAATCAAGGACTCATTTTCAGCCATGAAGGAAATCCAAATGAATTACTCTTTCACAATGGGCACAGATTTATGTCTGTGGAATCTGATAAATTTCCAAGTGAGGGAATTATTAGTTACAGACGTTCTCCTGTCTATTAGCATCAAGGCAATGGATGAAGAATATGTTTTAGCAAAACACTGAAAGCAGCTTTGCATGCCGTTGTCCTACAAAGCAAGCTGTGCCAGGGATTTGCTTGGCTATTCTTTGCCAGAAAATTGCTGGGCAGTCAAATCCAGATGTCTCCAAAAATGCTGCAAGGAAAAACTACAAAGTTTTGGTCATCTAGAAACCTGCCAGGTACAGTAAAACTCAAGGGATAAAACGTGCAAGACAACGTTGATAAAAAAAGGTAAGAACAATGTATGTTGATGCAGAGTATGGGGGATGCTGCTGTGCTATATAACCTTGTGTTCCTTATAATCCTCTATTTACTAAAATACAGGTGTTTCAGAGGAGAGAACACACGGAATTTGTCACTTGACCACTCAAAGGCTATGTTTGCAGCTCTCAACTGAATTTGGCAATGCCAGCTATTTGTTTATATGTGCTTTGGCGGTGAAATGAAAATGTGGGATGCTTTTATGCCATCTGTACCACTGCAGCCATATGTTAATGGACAAAATCTATAAAAGCATAAGAACCCAGCTGCTTTCCTCTACATTGCTGTTCCTAGCACTACACTGAAACACTTGGAGAACATTTGGTTGCAAAGGTGCCAATTTTGCACAAAAAGAGCCAAAAATGCTCTGCAGAGCAAAAAATTGTGTTCGTGTTCTGACATATACTATCATTGTACAGGAAATATTTCATCTAATGAACACATTCAATTAGAACTTGTAGCCATTATATTTATTTCTTGTATCCATAAATGTGACTAATTAAGTTAATATATTAATAATAATTGCAACGCATTTATATATTCAGAATTAATTTAACTGCATTAAACATATTGCAATTTAGTATTAAAAATGAAATACAAACATGCTTTTCCAGGCATGTTTATGCATGCTGCTTTTCAAGCAGGATCTTCGCTGTTCACAGGAAATGGAGCATTCTCAATTTGGTGCAGGTTATAAACGACATTGTTCAATGTCTTTTCATGCTTTGGGATGAATGTGGTGCAATGCCTACTTTTAATGAAACTTGGAGGAAATGTAGAATTGTTAATCAGAGATTAAGATTTAAATCTATTGAAATGTGCAGAAATGCCTGCCCTCTTGAGCTGTTTCTAGAAAAAGATCATCAGCCTTGCCTCAAACTACGCATAATTTGCTTTGGAATAGCCAAATTCTATTTATTAGCAAATAACGCCAAAGGAATGTACATAATTTGGCTTTCATAAGCATAATGCCCATTATGAAAGAAATAAGCCAAAGAAATCTGAGATTTACACCTGTGTTTGCTCACGAATTCCTGTTTGTTAGCAGACCTATGACAGATGCCATCAGCCTGGGGTGGGTGTTACTCTCTGTCCAAAAGCAATTAACAAAACCTCTGTCAGAGCAACAAAGCAAAGCAAAGATCAGCTGCTTGGGCTGCGTTATCTCTGCCAAAGTCACACTGCAAACAAGACATCAACTTTCCAGCCATCTTTCAACATTGCGTTGGCATTTCTTCCCCTGCATTGACACCATCACAAGCTTTTGCCCTTACACGGAGCCTGCTCAGAAGTTCTGGTTTTTCTTTCCCTTTGGAGGACAGCAGTTACTTTTCTACAACAGAATCCAATGAAAATCCTGAGGATGCGTTTAGGTGTCCAATTTCTTTAATTGGTTTTATTAGATTAGTTGCTAAACCCACAGTTACTTTTCAACATGTGCAAGTGTAAAACTAGCAGTTCAGATTTTGAGACTCCCAGATTCTGTTTTACTTCTCATAATTAAATATATGGAAGATATCTCTACCTAATGTATATTATTATTTGTTATGATATTTATACATAATTTATTTTATTGCTTAGTATAATATTTGTTATATATCAGATTTTATAATTATCTGACAGCAATTATCAGGTTATCTAATTACCTGACACATGTGTGGAGTAGATAGTCTGCCAAAAAATTAATGCTAAAGAACTAACAACTGTATAAAGGCTGTTTTAGCTGGGACCAGTGTACTGGCATAAACCCAATGTACACATACAGGTCTCTTTGTATAACTCATAACATGATGAATAATAAGGCAGCATTAATAAACAGCACAAAAGCCACCAATTTTGCCAAGTAATTTTGCTTTATATTCTACATGTCTATTTTAATTATTCTGCTTATTATCATTCAATATATGTGCTATTTATGCAAACCTGTTTGACAGGGACTAGCTGCAAACCAACTTGATGTTGGGGGTTAGACTAGATGACCTTTGAAAGTCCCTTCCAACCCAAACTATTCTGTCATTCTATGATTGGTGATATCTATGTGTGCTTCATTAATTAGCAACAAGTAGGTGCAAGCTAATGTTGAGTTGCCTTTTAGCAGCACTGCTGACTGCTGAGCTGGTCAGTGAGAATGCTAGAGAGGTTTCATGTGGATATGGCCTGAAAATGAAAGGGTTTGCTTTTGTTTGTTAACTGTGAAACCTGAAGATAAATTAATATCCTTGCCTTTTAGAGAGTATTACTGATGGTGGTGCATTACTTGCTCTCACAAAGCCCATCTGCACGCACATCTCATGGTTCTATTTTTTTTTTTTAGCAAATGTAAGTAATTATTACATGTATTATTATGTGCTGTTGTTCAAAATCCAGTTAGACCTAAAAACGTTCTTGAAGACTTTAGGCTGAATACAGCTTCCTGACAACATTTCTCTTTGCCAGTACTAATCAAGTTGCCCTTAGGAATGTCTCTTATTCTTCATCTTCAGGAACCTGGATAGAGAAACCATTTTTCAGTGGGAATTTCTAGGCTGTGTATGTTCACTGGCACTCAGCTGTGACTGAATATTGCAGACCTCAGTGGGTCTTTTTTGAGCTAAGAGCAAATCTTTAAAACCCACAACTTTGAGGAGAAAAAAAAAGATATTTTCATCCATATATTTAGCTTGCTTTGTTTAGTTATGCTCAGACAATCTTCACCACAACCGCTTTGCAGCTGGACACCACAAAGCACTAGGCCAGCAATTCAAAATGCACCATCAAAACAAATCTTTCAGTGATACCCCAATACTTTCCTAGGATCAATATCATGGGGAGCTGCTCATTGCTCTTGAAGATGGCAGAGATGGATAGCAAGCTTGCTGAGCAAGAGATGGGCACTGCCAGCCAGAATCATAGAATCATAGAATGGTTTGAGTTGGAAAGGACCTAAGGTCATCTTGTTACAACTCCCCTGCCATGGGCAGGGGCACCTTCCATTAAAGCAGGATGCTCAAGGCTGAACCACCAGGTGCTGTTTCTGGTGCCCAGACACAAGACTGAGGGGCATCAGAAGGCTGAAGAGTTAATGGCCAAAGCAGACAGCTAAACACAGACTTGACTCATGGGTAATAAAAGAACCCCAGAGCATAATTGATGAGGGTTGAAAAGAGATAGCTTTTCTATTGGGACCTGCTATTGTCTGCCAGGTTTGATTTGATAGTGAAGGAGGGCTCTCTACTCCCACTACAGACATCTACTATCTTCACTTGCATGCTTAATCCCAGCTAGGTATGAAATGAGAACAACCTGCAGTGGTATCCGGTGCACAGTTATGTGGCTATAACCTAAAAGGAAAAGAAACAACAACAACCAACCAACCAAAGAACTATTGAACAAGAACATCTTCAAGGATAATTTTTTGTCCCACCAAGAAAGGTGTAGATCTCATTTTAGCACTGAGCCATTACACTCACTGTGTGAAGACAATAGAAACTACTTCCTTTCACACTGTTTCAAGTAATGGGCATGTCCTAGTGGCTAAAAAGGTCATTGCTGCTTGTAATAAATAAATAAACCTATGTTAGACACAACTTCTTGCAATAGCAAGCATTTAGGAATGCTAACTCCAGAATGCCCCTATAATGACATCAGCTGCCTGACAACAGCCAATAGCAGCCGAGATAACATCATAGGAACAGAGTAACTGAAATTAAAATACAGGTGCCAACTTTTCAACTGTGACCCACAGAAAAACTTCCAGGATCATAAGTGTGAAATTAGGTCCTTAAGAAACCTCTCCTTTACTCACCTTTATTTGCCCAGACTGCATTGAACAGTCATGGAGGACTGACAGTCAATGGTGCAGAAAGCATTCAGGGATTTATTTTGTAAAACAATCTTCTTAACAGTTTTTCGAAACCACGGTTAGAATCCTGCAGAAATTAAATGAGAATAAAGTTAGAAAGGACCAGCTGATAAAAAATAGGCTATAGGGATTTTAAAATGTCTCTGTCATGTGTTGATTCAAACTTACTTTTCTGAAATGCTTTTAAGCATAATATTCAATATCTCACTCTATTTCAATCTTCCTTTCTTAAAAGAGTCATTTATCTATCTGACTTCTGCATTTATGTGCATGACTTACCATGCACTGCAGGGATGAAAGAATACCACTTCTCTTTCCTGTACCAGATGTACTTGGTTCCAGTAATTACTATTTCAGGCTAGCTACTTTTTTACATTAATTTTTCTGTAGAATAAAGGAAAACACAGAGTACGGAGTTTGAGCTGCTGAACCAGATATTTGTTCACCAAATACAATGCAGAAGTTGTTAACACATAAGAAGAAGATTTTTTAGTGCGTATCAAGAGCAGGAATTCAACACTTCAGTGTCCAACTATTTCTCAAAATATTACTTGAAAAGAAACTGTACCTACCTGCAGGTTTAAAATGAGAAAGGAAACTATACGAGAAATAAAATGAACGTTAAACTGACTTGTCATTAATATTTATTACAGTTTTATATGGATGTTCACAAAAAATATTATCTGGATACATTATTGCTTGTGGCAGATGTATGATATTTTTGTGTTTGTGATGACATACTGCTATTGGCATTAAATGTAGTAGGGGCTGAGGGGGTTAATGTGTTCCTTCTTTCCTTCAGGAGGTCTGAGTTCAAATTCAGTTCAAGTCACAAGTGAAAATGAGTTTGGTGGTCTCGAAGCAAAACACATTTGTCTGTATGCTACAAAACCACGGAGTAACTTGGCACCCGTCTGCTCCATTGACTCTTTTTGCTCCGGAGAGTGGAGCGGAGCTGGCTGGAATGCTGCAGGTCAGCAGTGCCATGTGCCCATGGGACGACGTGGGAAAACATCAGTGCTTCACCAGTAAACCTCACAGAGGTACCAGGCATCTCACCCCCTGCACCGTGATTCTCTACTCCACTGATCAGCAAGACAACAAATCCCCTTTTTGCAGGTGAAGTACAGAAGAGGTTTCCTTGCTTTTTGTAGTATTCCACTAACTTTGAGAGGATTTTGGAAATGTTTGGGCAGCTGAAACGCGAGGGTTTTTCAGGATGTCTTTGAAAAGGGATTTTTAAAATGTAAAATCAGAAGGTGAGATTCTGACTGCAGAGGTTTTATTTGAGCTTTTTCATTCATTTTAGTGAGCTCAGAATTTCATTGGAGTAATTTTATTCTGCCACGTTTTCCATGCAGAGTCTTTATCACTCCTGATTGATGTAAGATATAATAAAGGAAGAGGAAACCAGTCATTTTCCATCAAAAAATTGTTTCAAGGAAGAGATGCAGAATGTATAAAAAAAACCCAGAATTATTGTAAAATTATGAAGTTATGTTCTTATTGAAAATACATTTCTCTCAAAGTCCCAATACCCAACTTCAGTACTGGTTAACTGCACAAGAGTAAACATTTCTTCTTTGTCACACACTAGTTACATCTGAACTAGTAGATGATATCAAATGGAATTACCAGAAAGTAATTCCTCCTCCTAGAATTCAGTGATTTCTTGATATTATCAAAAGAAATTATGGAAATGTCAACAACAGAGTGACACCAAGGTTTGTCTTAAATATTTCATTCTTGAAACCTCTCCTCCCAGACACAGCGCACAAAGGGGCAAGGGAGGCATTTGTCTTCCCTGAAGAACAAATACAGCCTCCTGTGGTACGTTTAAGGTATGCATAAGCAAGTGACCAAAGAGACAGAATTCCTCAGGCTTTCTCCCCCCTTCACCATTCTTCATTCTTGCTCCCCAGTATCAGAGTGACTCAAAACTGGAAAAATAAGCCAAGCAATTAAAGGTTCTTTGGTGATGCTTTTTGATGACTAATACAACCGACATGAGGAGTGCCTATACAGCAGGATACTTTCCACTTCTGTAGGAGATGCTTGGCTACTCTCACCTGCCTCCTTCCCTTTTAAATATTTGATTCTGCAAATATTTGGACATTTGAATTTAACTCCCTAAAAAGTTGCAAGAAAGTGAGGCTTTCAGCTCGAATGTAGTTGAGGAACTCCATCACAAACTACTGTTTATTTATAGTGAGAGAAACATGATGCTTGTTTTATTAAAGTAAAGCTAACTCTCACCTTACCTGGACCACAGAGAAGTCAGCAACATTTGCCTGCTCTATCACGCAAAAAAGCCTGTGCCTATGTTTCTTCAGTTTATGGGCACTGGCTTTATGGGAAGGTAAAAGAGCAGGATCTTACAGCTTGTGCTTTAAAACCAAATATAAACCAAGGAGTATAAGAAAGCTTTTGGTATCTTTCCTTATCCCAAAGCAAATTATGGCATTTGCTATGAGGTTGCATCTTGGTAGTTTTGAGCATTTAGCATGGAAGCTTACATTTAAACATGCCAAAGTGTATAAATAATGAGTTTATTGCAAACAATACAAAGAACCGGAAAAACAGCCCTAAGTGAAGAAGTGAAATCCTAGATTTGATTCCAATTCTAATGTTTTTATTAGCTATTTGGACTCTCTCTGAAGGTATGTTTTAGTTGAGGAACATGTCAGGTAAATAGATTAAAATACTAAACCACTGCTACTAGCTTCAGTTTTTAGGACTCAGCTAACAAGTTTCTCTCAGATATTAACTGAAGAGCATGTAAGGTTGCCTGCAAAATCTGATGAGACATAAAAGTAATCTGGAGTATACAAAGCAGTAAGAAAATCTCTGTCATTTCCCAGGGAGAGACGTGGATGCTGCCTCATTCTACATGCTATAATTTGGGAGAAAATATTTTTTTGTAACTGATGGGAAGTCAGTAGTTGCAGTTACTGCTTACTGTTGACATTAGGTGACTGTTCCTATGCCCAGAATACCACCTACCTCAGCTAAATGGTATCTTTATGAAATTAACAGAATGCGGTTACAACATGGGTATAAGAAAAAATATTAACGTCAAATTTTGGATTATAATTGGAAAACTGACCTTTGGAAAATATGTTACCACTGCAGTCCTGACCTGTAAAATGACAACTTTAAGATCTGGAAGAATGACTGCTTTATGCAGTTTAGAAAACACAGCAAGATCAAAATAATTCTACTCTTTATGCTTTACTAGAATTCTAAATTAAAAAAAAAATGAAGCTTTCCATGATCCTTCCTCCTGTGAAGTAATTCACATTCTTTTCTGTCCTCCAACTTGTTGGAAGTGTCTGTCAAACACTTTAAAATAGTTTCAGTGAACTAGATTTTTTTCTCGTCATTATATGGGCAACCTCCATGGGCAATTGTGACAGGGATTGTAAATAAAGGTTTTCCTAGCAACATTTCATGGTAATATTATTTAACAGCATATGTAGAAATATTTTTGGTGGTCTTGTGAAATAGCAGCATTTGACTGAAAGGCCGGAATTAAAAATAAAATGCATCACAGAAGAAAATTTTGAGAAGCATCTACAAGACTCACTTTGCTATCTTACAATTTCTCTTGGCTACATTACCCTTGAGGCTTTTGCCACTCTTGTACATTTTAATCAGTTACACATGCATTTTTAGTTGCTTTTTGTTCATTGCTATCATCCCCAGGTCAGTGTTTATTAATGTATATTACTGTATGCATATATAGCTGTATTAACTTTTTTTAACCATTAGGCTAGCCTTATATCATTAAGCTGATGACGTTTTTCCAATAGAAACTCAAATATGCATGGAAAACGATCAACCCAACAGTATATTTCTTTACAGACTAATCACAAATATTCAATATCTGAGGTTTTTTTTCTGGGATGTGAATGCTCAGTTAGGGTTTTGTTTCTCACTGGACATATAAAAATCCCATTCCACACAAAACCTTTGATCTGTAAATTAATAAATAGACTTCTACGTAGATAAGTACAACTCTGTGGCAATTGTATTTAATCTGGCTCTGCTAAATTACGACCTCGTGGAAAATGTAGAACCCAAAGCACTAAGCCTAATATTTATTTCTAAGACAACATTTGGTTATTCACAGTATAGAAAAAAAAAAAAGTGAATTAGAATACTGCATCTTCCCCAGTTTATTAGTGACTGATGATTGAAAACTAAACCCCAGAGGATGGGGAGAATCACATGAATTAACAGCATTGGTAAAATCTAATTTTAACACCAATGTGGAACACCTTAATGGGGAAATGTTCTCCTGGTTTTGTCAGTGGAGGTGGCAAAACCTTTCCAAACTTAAGGCAGATACAAGGATTACCAATTTCAAGCAAGAGTTTGTACCAAAAATGAAATTAGAAACCTCCAGAATTCGGGGGGGGGGGGGGGGGGGGAGGGGAATCATTCTTATTCAAATAGTATTTTTATTTCAACACAACATCTCAAGATGAAGCTTATTTCATTTAAGATTAAAAATAAAATATTTTAAAAGACTCATAAGTGTGTTTATTTCTTTAAACAAACATTCTGGTTTAATTTGTTTCAGGTTTCTGGGTTTTGATTTTCATTTTGCTGAGAAAACCAAATAGGTTCCATTTTAGAGGAATTCATGATGATCCAACTCCGGCCAAAATGTTTGGGCTTGGCCAGAGAAATTAAAGGAATGAAGTATTCATGCATCTCTATTTTAGATACACCTGGAGTAAGTAAAATAGGAAGTCTGAGTTAAGGCTCACTCATAGAATGATGAGTGAGGAACCTACAGCATTTTTTTTTCACCTTCTTTTTGACAACCATGTAATAAAGCATAGAAATTAGTGCTTCTTGATGCATGGCAAGCTTCATGACCAAACCCTCTAGGGTTTGCTATACATAGTAAAAGTAATCCATTGAAAAAAAGAAACACATTTCTGGTATCCTAGGAGAAACAATACAGTGACAAAACAGGTTATTCCTCACAATTTTATGTTAATCGTTACTGTTCAGTTCAGAATACATCCATGCTCTGTCATCCATCCCCTCGGGGTTTTATCTTGCATTTCACTACCAAGCAACCTCCATTCTGGTCACCTACAGAACAATCTCTCTTTGCTTCCCATCTTAGCAGAGCAGCTATTTTTCTCTTTCCTTTAATTAAAATCTCCATGTCAGTAGCATGTATTAAATCAAGTTCCATTACAAGCCCAGCTTTCAAAAGCACATTTTTTTAAGCAGCTCATATTTTGTCAAGCCTAATTGCTTTAGTTCTAGGCAATATTACTTGCAGAACAGCCAGTAATAACCTTTAGTCCTGGCAAATTTTCTCTCTACAAGAACTCAATCACATAACATAAACAGCTATAAAAGGAGGCTTTTTAAAGCTTTATTCATAATGTGTAGCACATGCATGTGGCAATGTGTATCAGATCACAACACTGAATGAAATAGGAGATTTATCCATGATGTAAGTTATGCCAACATATAGTAAGTTGAGAGCATTAATTTGAATTTAGTTAAATTAGATAGGAGAGGGGAAAAAATGACCTGCTGCTTTATTAATACAAGCTTTCCCAATTTAATATTAAAAGTTGTTTCTTGATTCCTGAATGTACTTTGTGGGGGACCAGTGCTTGATGGTGCAACTCAGTGTGGAAAAGGCAGATAAAGCTATTGGCAGAAGAGAGTCAAGGTGGTCCATATAAAGACATGCACACTCAGGATTCATGGTAAGAAAGGGGATATCGAACCTTTGCAATGGTATGGTGGTGAAAAGAAAGCTGTAAAGACTGAAAAATCAGAAGAACAAGAACTTAGGATGGCCCCCAGGCCAGCACATGGCCCACCAGAGCCCTGGCCTCAGACACATACCTGAGAGCATTCCCAAGATCCACAGGCAATGGAAAAGCCACATGCTGGCCATCCCTGACTGGCTGTGGATCCCACAGTGCAGTCTGGATTATTCTCAAAAGCCCATGTGTAATTTATGGGGTGTATTTACAAAACGTCTTTAGCTTAAGCCACTGAATTTGTTAATCCCCAGAGATGAGGATACAGTCTTCAATATGGCAAATATACTGAAAGATTTAATACCAACTTATTTAACACTTAATCTAGTATATTTTAAGCCAGCCTATTAGAGGAATATGCCTTGTAGGCAGTTTTCAGCCTAACTGGTGGTCAGTAAGAAAGACAGTCTTCTCAAACCCTCCACTACCAGACTGTCCTCTCCTAAAAGATGGCACAGTAACAGAGGGCGTATTTATTCCATTTTGTTATTTTGCTGCTTTTAGTTTTATTCACAAAATGAGTTACAAAAAGGAGAGAACCAGAGTGGAGTAACCTGAATCATCACGGTAGATGAGGATATTATTTTGAGAATAGTAGGATAAATATGAAACAAGAATATATTTTCCATATAAATAGAAAAGGCTGAAAAGAGTTGTTTTTTTTTGTAGTTCCATATAGGACAACCCACCAAAGAGGAGTATAGAATAAAGAATGTGACAGGCAGTGTCAGAAACTTTGTTTCTGATTTATAAATTTCTTAAAATAAAAAATAGACCATTAATTCACAAAGGCTAAATAGGTACCCAAAGTGAAAAACTACATCACAATTTTTAGTAGGAAAAGGCCAAGATTCCCAAGAAACGGGATCTTCTGTAAAACTGTTATTTATTTCACCAAGAAGTTTGCATAGTTCAAGCCAAGTTTTTCTAAAAGGTAATACAATCCTTTTTCAAAGGATCCATTGCCAAGTGCAATTATTTGTGAGCATTTGAGAAGTTCATAGAAACATTATGCATACAAATTCAATTTGAGGAGTTTTAGGAAGTCCAAATTCATTAGGGAAGGCTGATCGCAACGGAAAAGCAATTTGTGACTATGTCCAGCCCATTTATGAATGTTTTGCAATCCCTGAAATGGAATGTTTGCTTTAGTAGTTACAAAACCTGATCAGTTCTCAGAACCTTGTTTTTTCTATAAATACTGCACAATTATTTACATCTAGAAAAAATATTACTATATAACTGAAAAAAAAGTATGAAATAAGGTTTTGCCCTTAATGCTTAAAAATATTTATAGTACCTCATTTTGTTAGTGCCTTATGAAGAATTGGATGGATGAAGAAAGCACTTAATAAAAAAAAAAACTAACTTGCAGCCTGTTAAAATCTTAAAAGTAATGGTCTGTGTATATCTTTGCTGGATAATGAATTAATTTTATTAAAAGTGGTTAACATCAATACGTTTGGTTAAAACATTTTTTTCTTCTAAACTGGATCAAAGCCACAAAGCCTTCCAAACTAACCCTGAGGTTCTTCAATGGATTTTCTCCTCAGTTCCTGAACCTGAACGCAAGGCCAGTCAATTATGACAGTCACTTACCTGTGGCAGAGCTACAAGTGCAATTTGATAATTTCTTTATTATTGGATTATTCAATATAAAAGTGCACAAATACCGAAAAAGATCCCTAATACAAATATCAGACAATTACAAACAATGGTTTCATAGGATCACAGAATCCCCAACAGATTTGGGTTAGAAAGGACCTTAAAGCTCATCCAGCTCCAACCCCTGCCATGGGCAGGGACCCCTTCCACTAGACCAGCTTGCTCCAAGCCCCTGTGTCCAACCTGGTCTTGAACACTGCCAGGGATGGGGCAGCCACAGCTTCTCTGGGCACCCTGTGCCAGCGCCTCAGCACCCTCACAGGGAAGAGCTTCTGCCTAAGAGCTCATCTCAGTCTCCCCTCTGGCAGGTTAAAGGCTATTGAAGGAGTTGCAGGGACACAAGCCAGTGACAGCGCAGCCCTTTGAAAATATTCTTTTTTCCAAATCAAAGTTTTTAACCTGGAGATGCTGTTCATATGAAACAGTGACATGAAGAGCAATGTTCAAAAAATAAGCAACAAACTATTTTCTTTAGGAAATCTTCCTAAAGGAGTTACCATAGAGAGGGAGTTCATTAAATGTCATATTTCTAGGAGGGACTTCATTACTGTTATTTCTATTTGTAATAATTTCTGTTATAGAAAGCCACACAAAATGTCATTTAAAGACGTATACACAACTAAATATTAATACTGTTCTGTTAGAAAACCAGTATTCCCTTAACCTGTAGTTTTATATACCCTAACTATACTCATGCCCTAAAGAAGAATGTCAATAGATTTAGGAGAACTTTGCATACCAGATAACAGGACCCAACAGAGTTCAGGACTATAAAAAAAGTTCTATCCATTTGTGTTATTTACATTGCATACTGGCTTAACCTGTAATTACAGAGTAGTTTTCTTTAGCAGAGACCACAGCAAGCGGAAACCACACTGAGTTGTGCCAAGAAAACTGCTCTCTGCTCCAGTTAATTACTAAAAGTGTTTCACTGGCACAATTTTATCTTTAAGACCAATTTTCACATTAGCAACTTGTCTGTTTTCTGATACATTGCCTGTGTTACCATCCTGATACATGCCCTAACAGACAAGGACATGCACAAGGGAGGTAAAAGCAGAAGTTTTGTCATTTCTGACTTTCTTAGTCCAGCATTACTGACTTGTAGGTCCCTCCTCACAAAGCCTGAAAGCCAACTGAACATGATTTCTAGGCTGAGAAAGTTGGGGCTGTTCAGCATGGAGAAGAGAAGCTCCTTGGAGACCTCATAGCAGCCTTCCAGTATCTGAAGGGGGCCTATAGGGATGCTGGGGAGGGACTCTTCATTAGGGACTGTAGTGACAGGACAAGGGGTAATGGGTTAAAACTTAAACAGGGGAAGTTTAGATTGGATATAAGGAAGAAGTTCTTTACTGTAAGGGTGCTGAGGCCCTGGAATGGGTTGCCCAAGGAGGCTGTGAATGCTCCATCCCTGGTGGTGTTCAAGGCCAGGTTGGACAGAGCCTTGGGTGAGATGGTTTAGTGTGAGGTGTCCCTGCCCATGGCAGGGGTTTGGAACTGGATGATCTTAAGGTCCTTTCCAACCCGAACTATTCTATGATTCTATGATTCTGTGTACTGGAGATGGAGCAGGTTATTGCAAATACATGGCAGGTTTGATGTTTGGAGTATGATACTGGCACTGAGTGGGACACGACCACTTTTCAAGTATATTTTACATTTCTCCATAAATGCTGAGGATAGTATCCCCATTTGTTAGAAAATGTAGTTTCATTCTCTCTGTTAACAATAGCTGAACAATTCCAACCCTATGGACTACCTATTTATTTACTATGCATTTTAGAGTCAGAGATGGCCTATATTATTTGCCTATATGATTCAAAAAATCCCAGGAAAACTTGATATGAAACCAAAGGGTGATACGTTGCACAACGTAAGTCACTGTTAGCCATCCAGCTCCTAAAGGAAGCTTGAAAAACCTCCCCTTTGTATTCAGTTCATTTACACATCAAAAAAGTAAAATAAAACCCCTTTTAAAATGGATGGGGAAAATGAGAGTACATCAGCTAACAAAACCCAGGCACACAAGTATTTTCATAACATCATAAATTGGTCTGGTTCCTCAGAGCTATCAAGGACTGAGAATTCAACTGGACCAAGCATTTCACTACTAACTCCAACGTCAACATAGAAGACTGAATCAGACACATCATTTTATGTTCATGATTCACATGTGGTACTTTTGCTATATTCTAACATAATGAAAGATGTAAAATGTCACAATCCACACATCCATGGTGACCAAATTAATTCCTCTCCTTTCCTTCCCCTCACTAGAGCCTTCACTGCTCAGATTTTACATGATTTCTCACATTTTTTTTAACTTGATCTCTTCTTTACTGCACTACTGCATCCAAAAATCAGAAACACATTTTTCTATCTTGTCCCATGATTAGAATTCAAGAAATCACTGCAAGGAAAGGACTGGATTACAATTGCCTCCTTCCTGAATTTTCACAATGAACCATTTATTGCTGCTAAAAGCTCTGGTTATTAACAGGAACATCAAAGGCATCACATTTAGAGATACTACTCAGAATCTTGCATCATGTTCTCAAAAACCAGTTGCTATCAAATTAAAATATAATAGGAATTAAAGGAAGTTTGCAAGTTAAGAATTAATAGAATAAGTCACAACCACTTTATCAGTAGACCATTAGCAATTCTGGGAGCTCCTGATCTTACAATGGGTCTGTATTGTCCATTCTTGTCACTAGGCTTTCTCTTAACACTGGTTACTCCAGTTACTCTGGCCTGGGTCAAGTGCCCTGTAAAACCAGAAGCAGCTCTGCAAGGAGCTGAGCACCAAGCCCTAGGACGGCAGAGTCCATGAATTATCACATGCAAAACCTATTCCAAGATTTTCAGGTAGAGATCATCAATTAAGCTGATGAATAGCCAAGAAAGATTGGGCTCAACTGAGTGCTTTAATTATTTTTTCTAGCAACTGAAGCTCTAATAATGAAGCATCATGCAAAACAAGAAAAGCAATGCTGAGAGCAAAAAGAGACCAAAAGAAGAAAATGAAGATGTGGTAATTACCTAGAGGTCAGCCCAGAAAGCAAGAAAAATACATGAGCAGACGCTAAAGATGTTCCAGTAGTGCAAAACTGGAACTCAGATCCACATTTGGATGTTAAAAAACTGCAGAATATGGAAGTGCTTGGATCTGGACGCGTAATTCTGTTTTCCTATTTTCTATTTTGTAATGCAACAGAAAAGGGTCAGCTATTTTGTACAACAGCATAAAATACTGTGGGTAGAGTACAGCAAAACGTGTGTGCAAGAGCATGTTTAAATCCTGCACAGTTGCAGGATTTTACAAAGATATTAAAATCATTTGTTACATTATGGCTGAGATTAGGCATGATTACTACAACCAAATCCTGTGTTATTCTATTTCTCAAACTCAGATCTAATTTTGATTTAGTTTTCTAAAGTCAACAGACTGTTTGTACAGACTAATGCACACGCCTCCTTGCAAGTTCCAAATCTCAACCTGTGAACTCTTGCAGGCACATGAACCAGACTTTAAATGCACCTGGACGCTACTATGGAAATAGAGAAATAAATAGCAGAAGCAGTGGGAAAACCTATCCTGATGGAAGAAAAATGTTACATCCAGAAGGGAATGCAGCTAGCAGATACAATTGCAATAACTACAAGCGAAATGGTTCTGTAAGTAGGTATCATATGGAAAACAAATTAGCAGAACTTGAAAACATCTGGAATAGATATCAACATAAAGCTCAACAATGCATTTGAAGAGCAAACAAGATTCCAGCAGAAATATCATGGAAATAAAAGACTGGAAGCAATACTTTAATTCTGAATCATGGAGCTCTCAATTCAGTTAATATAAAGGATTTGTTATTTTTATTTCATTGTCATTGTCAGTTAGCTATACCTATTTTATCTAACAAAGTGATACATAAAATCAATTGACACAGTCCTGAAAAAAAGAAGACTAAGAAAGAGAAAGATCTTGATTAAACTAGTTTACTTTTTTATGTTTTGTCAATATTTTTACCAATTATCTAAGTCTACATATGTCATTTTAGCAATAGTATAAATGGGGAAAAGAAACCCCAAACAACTCCCTTTCCAGAACAAACTGTACTTACTGGAAAGATATTCAGCTGAAATATGAAAAACAGACTACATTTCAAGAGACACAAAATACAGAATATGACATTGTTCTATACCAGATGTTTTAAATATATAAGAAAATAGCCAGTTTGGGGTTAATTTAAATGCCTTTTTACACTGATCCATATTTTTCATAATGCATTATACAGTGTATTTTCTTAGTATATAAACATCCATACAATTCTACAGTTGGAACATGAGGATTTTAGTACCAATTGCATTACCAGGGCACTATTTTAAATCTATTAACCACTCTGAAGAGCCAGAAAATCCCCTTACACCACCACTGCTTCCCAAACACATTTCTCAATAACTTCTTGACTTCTTCCTCCCTTGATTGCCACAATTGCTGCAGGGTCTGTTCCTTGTCCAGTTCCTCACCCTGAGAGGAGAGACTCCTTCCTTTTGAGGGGTGTTAAGCTGTCCTTCTTCACTCAGGACTCAACAAAGCCTATCACATGTATACAGACAGACCTTCTTCCTCATTGCTTTTTCTCTTTATTACTTGTTTTGAAAGCAGTATTTATTCACAGGCATTTTTAAAGCCACAGAGAAGATGCTTCTTACCACCTCTTCCATTCCATTACTTGAAATTCTAGCACTTCTCTCCTTGATCACTGGAAAGCAACTTTATATGGTTATAAAGAATAAGATTATCTCAATCAAGCCAGCAATCCCACTGACCTCAAAAAACAATGCTGAGCATAAACTGAGAGTGTTGCACAATTGGGACCTCACAGTAATGTCATAAAGACTCTCTCTTTTCCTCATTGTGCAAAGCAGGGAGAGACCAGAAAAACAGAACTGGTCATCACAATCACCTCCTCTTCCCCACATGAATATTCTACCTGTACGCATGCTCCCTCCTCTCTCATCTCAGTGATTCTGAGCTTTATGAAAACCAATTTTGCAGTGAAACAAAGTAGATTCTATTTTAGTTTCTACAAATAATAATTGTTGTTATTTTCATTTGGTAAACAGACAATCGTGAATGTACTTTCACTTAGACTGTGTGACCATTTTTTCTTTTCACCCTCATTTTTGTTGTGTATTACATGTAGTTGAGGCAAAGCATTTCTTGCATAATCACTCTTTCTTTCAAGGGTATTGAAGTTTAAAGTACAAATCTCTACTGGAAAATGCTGATATGAAAGAGCTGCCTTATTATTAAACTGTTTGCTTCCACCTCAAAATTCTGACCATTTGCAGCAACTGGCACGCTCAGAACATTTCATTTCAACCGACACAGGTATTAACAAAACCTGGAACCAAAAGACTCATTGTCAGTGAGGAAGATTTCAGACTGAGCATGTTTTGGCTTATTTTGAAGACATGGTAATAAGAAGTAAAATCACCAATATTTGTAGGTGGTTTAAATAACAATTTAGAAGAATTACTAAACTATGATTACCAGTTGTGCTTGAACACATCTAGCATGCTGTAAAGCTGTAAGCACATTGACGGATGGTGTTAGAGAATGTTAACAAGCATATTATTGCCCTGTTGTGCTCTACAAAGATTGATTTGTAGAAGACTTAAGAAAAAAAGCAACCATTAACTTCTATAAGTAAGTCATAAATATTGGCTGAATATACAGGCAGACTAATTTTTTAAATATTTTTTTTTTATAAAACAAAGATGTTTCACTAGAAATCAATGGCAACAGCCATGGCTTTCTATAGTGGCATTTTTACAGTAAAACTCAATTCAAAGTATAAGGCAGTTTGTACTCATGAAATACCAAGAAACAGCTGTTCAAAACCAGCTGTGGAAGAACAAAAATGAAAGACCCCAAACCAACTTCAAATCTTCCTTTACTTTGTTGCCTTTTCAAACACCTGGGCTGTACTTTAATTTCTGAGGGGTAATTTCTGCTCTCCTGATTTTGTGCTTCTTCCAGTGACTGTCTGTCCTGCAGCACTGAAGCTCCACAACAGCGGTTTGGACCGCAACTCCAGAATTTTCGCTACAGTTTGGACCTGCCTCAGAGCTCTCCCAATGTTCCCTTTAACAAGGCTTGGCATTTCTACCAATTGTTTTCTCCATCTCTACTGAATTGGTCCCACAGTTTAAAATTAATTACTTTTTCTTTGGAGTATGTCACAATTACAAGTAATTTAATCAGAGGCTAATCATACTTTCCAGCTCTGTGAGATAGCCGAAGTGCAACAGAGCATGTGGCACATTATCCATTTCATGGATCAAGTGAACAAGTTGCTGCAGCACAAAAGTAACTTCAGGTGAAACAGATCCTAGGCCAAGCAGGAAGCAAGGCCACTCACTATCTCCCTTTATTTCCTAACACTAACTTAAACTCATAAAACTAAGATTATGGCATCATGCCTGATATGGAGAGATTTTTCAGTAGCTCCAAACTAATGCTTTTTCAGCAACTGATCTCAACCTGGTTGATTGTATGATATTAAAAAAAGTCACTTCAAATAGTCATTGTTCTCTGTTTAAACTACCGTTTACCTACAGGTTTTCTGCAGGTACTGGTGCATCTGCCACAAAAAGCATCCAGCTAATTTTTTTCCAGCTTTGGAAAGCACATGCGCTACAGTCTGCCCTAACCACAGGAGGCTTAGTTTTCTTTGAAGCTGCCTTTACTTCAGCTGAGTAAGTTTTGAGTAGTGTAAAGACACAAAACAGAGGGCGTGCTACACAAGGAGCTAATGGAAACAATGACTGTGTGTAATCTGTGAACCGTTCATTGCTAAAAATATCAGCGTGTCAAACCTCTGGGCACCCTATTCTTTACCAAGAAATACATATTTGAGATAAAAGAATTACGGCTGAATTAGGATAAGTACAAAATCAGCCCACTAATTGCACTTGGCCTCCCTGAGACATAGGTGCAAGGGAACAGAGTCCAATTTCTCTACAGAAAATCTTTTACTTCTGTTCCTGCTTTATTTTGGTTTCATATGACAGACACCACTAATTTAGTGAAGGAGTGACCCCTGGACCCTGTTTCTTCTCCCCAGGGGAGCTCCAATCAGTCAGATTTTTCTCTGCCTTCCTTGCTACCAATGTATTTCAACTGGTTTCCCTAACTTTTTTCCTGCTAATTCCCATTTCCTTTATAATCACAGGCTTTTATATGACTTGCTGGCCAAGCGGTTTTCAGAGGAGCTAGAGTTGCCACAGGTCTTAAACGTTAACCTTGCCAGTTGTCAGTGCTGGGACTGCTTGTGCATTTGATTAATGATATCAAAGCAAAAAAGATTGGTTTTTAATTGACTGTTGTGTTTTTTTTCTTGTTTGAGTGCTCCTGAAACAGTTGGATTATGTAGAACAAAGGTTTCTTGGGGAAAACCACCTGAGATGGCATGCTGAAATACAAGAAATGCAAAGTGACTTCATGGAAACTAGAGGGTGTCCAAAGCCCAAGATGAAGTGACTATTTCACATGTGCAGGAATCTCATCAAGCCTGAAGCATTTCCAGCTTTGTCACCTTGCATGGATGTTACACCACTGGGAGTGGAGACGCAACCAACAGCTTTAAACATAATCATTCTCTTTTATAAATGAACACACACACCAAATAAAGGTAACCTGGATATTATTCATGAACAAGAATGGTGCGATTTCATTTGGCTGGGGAAAGCCACACAGCGAGGCTTCCCATCTCAGGAGGAAAGGAGGAAAACATGCTGTGAGTTCGGCACACAATGTTTAAACACACATGTCTCCGCAAGCTACAAAAGTTTGAGTTGGTTTAAGTGATTAATCCAAGTAACCTCCAGGCAAACCCAGAAAAAGTAATTACTCATAAGAGAACATTGTTTTAAACCTAGTAATGGCTAAAATTCTGTTAGAATGTGCTTGCAGCTTCTTTTTCTTTCTGTCAATTAAATATGTGGGATATTTCCACTAAATCCACTGTCCTAAGTGAAAGAGACATGCATGAAAATAAACACAGGTCACTGTCTCCCGGCCTTTGGAGCACACTCTTTTAGGTGTCTCACCTCTGTTAAGTCAGCTGAAGCTGACCTAAGCTGGGGTGCTTCCTTTAGGCACAGTACAGTCACGCCAAAAATGGCAGGCTTAAGCTAGCTCTAACAGTGTAAGCTGATTCAAATCAGTTGAGGTGATGCTCTCTTGAAGTCTCCTATTTCAGCACAGCAGCCTTGTTAAGTGCTTTAATGTCATCTTCCACTGCCATTGAGTTCAAGAAGTTCCGGTCCAGCTCCTTTTCCCAGCCCATCTTCAGCACTGAAAATTCACGTTCCTCCTAGACTGCTATTGGTGTATATATAGTGCTCAGATTTGCTGCTAGGCTATAACCACTCAGGATAATTCTATAACACACTCAAGGTTCTCAATTAGTTGCAGTCACAAATACTTAAGCCATGGTTAATTTCTAGCTTTTGAAGATGCATTTTCTCCAAATTCCCTCTTATTGCAAAATAAGCCTCCAGGTGACAGAAATCACTCTGGGTGTATGGAAAAATGTCAAACCAACACAATAAAACCAACAATCCCATGATAACAAGAAAAAAACAAATAAATGGGAAAAAAAAAGAGGGGGTAAAATGGAAGCAAGAACTGTGTTTGTTGATGATAGCAAACACTGCAAGTGATCATTATTATAAGTGTTTGTTTGAGATACAGTTATTATATATTGCTTAAATATTTAAGTTAGCCAAACCTCTGATCAACTGAAGCAAAAGCTAAGCAGGCCAAGAAGCTGGAGCTAAACTGTTAGGGAGAATGTGAAGCTGGCATTAGCACTGAAGAAGGAACAGAGGTAGTGTGAGGCACACAAAACCACAAGAAGTGATCTCATGTCTTTAAACTGTCCAAAGAATCATAATAATAAAGTTCTAGACGAGTGTTGAGGGGACACATGCCATTTCAATGAAAAAAGTAATAATTTCAAATGACATTTTGAAACATTCCATGGAAATGTATTTGAAATGTAATATGGGGACTCCAATAAAGAATATGCTTTTAATACATTACAGATTATATGTGATCATCAGTTTAAGACTTCCCCTCAATAAGCAAGATAATTCAAGTAGACATCTAGTCTGTCTATACAGTTTGTATTGCCATCCTTTCAAATGCAAACTCTGATGTTTCTTCATGGCTGGAGAAACCCAGGGAAGGTATGGTTTTAATTTTTCAAACTCCTTTGCAAATAAGCTTAAACATTTTACAGTTAAAAGGACAGAATTTACATTTGCTGTGTCTGGTCAGTTTTAAAATGGTATCTGTTATGAATCATGTTCACTCTTAAAGTTCATTTAAGTTGGCTTATGGTTTACTTAAAAAAAAAATGTTATGCATCATTGGGAGCTGCACTCTGAGGCACTATTAGCAATAATAAAGGCGTGCAGGTTCCATTTGATGGCCCTTGCATAAACTTGAATTTCCATAAGGAAAAAACAAACAGGATCCACACAGACAGTAATAAATCCCACAGCCTTGTGTCATCATCAATGCCAGGAGTTTTAATCAAGGTACAGCCAGTACAGATCACCCTGCGCCTTCATGGGACAAAAAGAAATCCCATTAACTAGATTTGCAGTGGGATTTTTTGCTTTTAATCCTAATGAGCAAACACGCCTTTATGGCAGCATGAAGTCACAGAATAACTTTAGACGGACTAAGGACTCTCAGCACCCCATGGTACAGAGCTCTTTTAGGCTAGCCTTAGATTTGCAGCTCCTGTGCTTTTCACTCAGGTTACCTGAAATGGCACATCTAGAAAAGGAAGAAATGCAATATCAGAAGATAATATGCTTTCATGGTGGATTAAGCTCCTTCAGTTAGCAGAGACACCTTCATATGGTGCTTTCACCTCCGCGCGTCCATGCTCCTTTCTCTGAAGGTTATCCCAAATTGCAGTGCTTCCCACTCTTCAGAGCTCTTTATGTGCACATTTACCTGTTACTGAGCAGCTGTTTAATCCAGTCCTAAAAGTCCATCGTCCAAATCCAAGAGTCCAGTAAAAAGTTCAGCTGGGCAGAAAAGCTGATGGTAAAAAGAGATCAACTAAACAATGACTTTGTTGACACAGTGTGTAGCCATGAAAGCCCATGATCTACTTCCTGAAGAAGTTGGACTGTGAAGTCTCTTAAGATATCGGGCTCCTCAAGCCAATATGGCTGAACCTCAATGACCAATCAGGTCTTGGAGCATGAAGGCACATCTCTATGATCCCATGAAGAGTGTCAGCACAAGAAAGTATCCGAAGGCTTGTAACCTGCTTGTTAAGCTATACAGAGATGTACCACTGAACATCTCTGCAACAAGAGCCTGCCAGTACCAACCCAGTGAGCTGGTAGCTGCTGGGAACTGACACAGCTGCTTGCTGTGGCACTGTTGTTTGAATGTCGGGTTGAGTTGCCTGCACTGATTTGCTAACAGCATCCATGGTCTCTCAAGCCAAAACCAGCCGTAATGAATCTGCTCCAAGAAAAGTCCATCCACAGTCATGGACCTGCTTTTATCTTCTCCTACCTCATCTATTCACAGTGTCTCAGCTGTATGGCAGTGGCTACAACTGTTGAATCATGGTCTTGGCTTGTATGAACCATCCCAGATTGAGTTCACTCCTACAACTCTCCCTCCCCAAACCCTCTGGCTTCTAGGATTTACACTAAGCAGCAGCTCAGGGGACACAGAGTCCATCTCTGCTATGGATATCTCCCCAGATGCTTAGTAGTTATTTGGACCCAAAAAAAAAGAAAACCAAAAACCCACCAGGGCTGCGTATATGGAGGAGCTAAGTAAAACCCAACCATGAGATGTACTTATTGCAAGCGTTATCACTCAGCAAGTCTGTGCTCTGAAGCATAATCAATCAAAAAGAAAAAAAAAAGGAAGAAAAAGAAAACCTCAAGTCCACAGATGGCCAGGGCTAAAGTGTGAAGTATTTATCTTGTGCCACAATGGTATTTAATAGCAGCACAAATGCTTACCTCAATATTGCCTTTAAAACCAAAGGTATTCATGCACTCTGAAAAACAAACCAGAGAACAGGCAATGCAATTGGCTTCATTTACCACATACAGCAAGGTAGCTTGCAGGTCTGCCTGAGAAATCTTGAGTTTTAATGGGAATTACCAGCAGTCACCTAATAGAAATATGTGAGTAATGGCTAATGAACAATCTATTTCATGCATTTAGGGCTTCTTTCCATTTCAAAGCTGTCTATGAACACATTATTTACTGTCAAAGAACTTCTAGAGCAGTTTCTTGAAAGCTTTCTCATTCAAAATACGTTAATCAAATGTTCATAATCCTTAGAATGGTTTCTTATACCATGCTAAAAACTGTAAGCTCAAACTTTTCATAGAAACAAAAAGTTTGATTATTTTATTAAAGTCTCCTGATTTGTTGAATGTTCACACCTCTTTGACCGGACTAGTCTCAGAAAGCAAACAGTGTAGGCAGGGCTTCCCACAACAGGAACCTATCGAGTAAGTGTTATTCACACTTTACCTCTGTCACTAGGGAGACAACTCTAGCTCACCATTTGCCACAGCTAGAAACTGGGTAACATGCTAAACAAAGCCCTTTTGCGCCTGTTTCTGGGAGCAGTGCTGCTGGAGGAGCTCCGAATAAGCCGTCGGCGCTGCCTCTACCAGCCACCAGCTCAGTGCTCAAGGACCTGCCTCCTGGGTGAGCTGAAAGGATCACCGTGAGGAGCCTCCTCTCCTCAGTAAGAAAGAGTATTTACTTTGGAGCAAAGGATGGTGAGCTCACCCAGAAACACAGTGCTGCTGTCAACAGTCATATTGACTGCGTTCCTGTTCCTTACTCAGAAGGAATAGGTCAGTGATCCAAGCGCTGGGTTTGACGTACTGAAAGCAGGTTGGCACTGAGTCTGAGGGCTACAAGCAGCTCACTCAGGTAGCATGTTGGAGAAATAGAGAGCAATAATCAGATAAGGCTCTCCTTGATATCTCTGCCTAAAATACTGTCCCATCTGGACAAGTATAACTCTAACATATTTGTAGTCTGCTGCATGCTGAAATTATGGCTGAGTTGAAATGTATGGTATATATTTAATATATCAAATGTCAATAGTAAAGATATAAAAGTTCCATGTGTGCACCTGGCATACCATATAGGCTTTGGATATGAAAATGGAGACTTAATACTCCAACTCCTCATGTATTTTAAACACAAACATTCTGAACTGCAGCTCTTACAATTTCCAGTTCCATGTTTATGCCAAAATCAAAGTAAAATTAAGATTATAATCAAATCAAAATACATATTGCAAACTCAAGAGATCAGAGATGTACATGCATAAACAAATTATTGAAATGGAGAGTGGACTCGTGGGATTTGCAATCTGCTTTGGAAAGTGGGATCAAATGTAGCACAATTCAGGCTCTCAGCACAGGTATCATGTCCAGACCTGACAAGCTTTTCCCACCCACTGCAACACCAATACACTTCAACAAGAGGATAACTCAGACCTTGAGCTGGCAGGCAGGTGCTGCTGTCATGAAGCAGTGAAGTTATGCTTCATTCCATGTGTGTCCTTTGTTGTCAACAGAAGAGCTGCCAGTGGCGTTCAAAATGCATTCAGGAATTTCATGAGCACACATACTTTTATACCCTCTCGGCACAAGGCAGTGTCACCAAATTGTCCTTTTTGTTAAACAGCAGATTTGGGTTCCTCAGTCTGTACCACCTGGGTAGGTCATTTAGCCCCATTGGGCCTCAGCTTCCCTTCCTATGAGATGGCACTAACGTTTCCATATCACTTACATTTATTTGGGCCTTCACAAATTACAGTGATGGGCATCATGGAACACCTATAATAACAAATAGCTTTAGCAGTTGGCTGCCTTGCTGCAAACGTAGATTAGACATTTAATGCTACCTGGGGTGCATTCACCTCACTGAACTGGAATCTGAACAAGTGAAAACTTTCCTGTGTCAGTTTAAATCTCATCGTTACCTGCACGTCCATCAAGCAACAATATTAAATTCCAAACAAGTTGTTACTGGAGCATTCAAGAAGCAGTAAGAGGGAATGGCTGAAGAGGAAGATTTTAATCAAACTGTACACATTTGATAGCTAGTCTGTTTTCCAAAATAAAGCTCAAAGAGACCAAGTACACTTGATGGATTTTTACACGTTTACTATCTTCTATAAGCTTTCAGGACCGACTTCAGTGAAATTCACTTTCTTGGGAAGTGCTCCTGTATCAGTACAGAAGATTAAACTCATTATTACTGAGATAAAAACATTAAATCAGTTAATTGATAATGCTCATATTTCACTATAATGAAGTACTCCCAGACACATTAAACACTTCTTAAAGAAACAAGCAGTAGTTTCACAAACGATGGAGGTAATGTCTGCAGACATTCCTGTCTGGGTTCTCTGGTGCTAACCAGGCAGTGCATTCATATTACAGTGCTTCTTTTAGTTGGGGTCTTTAATACAATTTCTCTCCTCTGTACTAGCACTTGCTGAAGGGGAAAGGAACATATATATATAAAGACTTCAGTTTTGTTCCATATGAAACCAGGTAAATACAGCAGTGCTGTGCCACGTGTGCTGCAGGCATGATGTCTGCTGCATGACAGTGCTCAGTGACAATTTCTTTCATACTGAATTATACAAAATAGAGCCCTGACCAAGATGCTGAAGCCACATGACTGTAGGCATTAATTTAGCATTTAAAGATCTCCAATTATTATATTGGTTTAAAAATTACAGAATTTGATTGCTTCGTCTATATATTGCCAGTCTAAAGAACAGGATCAGCTCTCCTACATCGTCCGTGACAGACTCATGTCTAGCCTCCAGTCAAATACATCTAATCGCAAGGATTCCCAGCCCATCCAAACAACCCTTATGATTTCAGCTATCACACTGCTTAAGGAACATGGACATTCTTCTCTGCAGCAACTCCAGAACACTGTAGCTCATCATGTCTGTTATAGATATAGAAAAAATACTATCTTCTTCCTTCTAGATGTTTCATGCTACTGCTTTCGCTTAAGTATTTTCTTCTTTAAACAACCCCTGATCTCTCCTTGTACTTCAGATTTCTAGAGTGGTAATCACTTCCACTGATGTCTTTTGGACTCCACACTTTCATTGAGGTTTTAGTATCCAAAACTGGTTGTGATATTCCAGCTGAGATCTTTACAGTTCAACATCAAGTAGAGAGGAAAGATTATAATACACATCTCAATGGCAGTAATTCTGCTGATACATTATATTGCAGTGTTTGTATTTTCACAGCAGTGAGACGCAGCTAATTCATATTCAGAGTAAATCACAAGTTGCCTATTGCAGACTATGGCTCAGGCCATGGTTTGCCATGAGGCATTCAACTATATTTTATCTATTCAGAAGCAACAACATAAATAACCAAACCACATGTGCTGTCATGACAATTCCAGATTCGGAGCTTCTCTCCCAACACACTTGCAAATCTCCAGTGGATTTGTTTTTTATCAAATCTGTTTTATTTCCAAACAAAATTATGAAGAGCAGACTTCCCATGGCCCTCGCAGTGTGCCCTCCCACTCCAATAGGGAATTCTTTGTAGCTACCCCCTGAAACCAGGTTTCCAAAAAATTTGCACCCCTCCCAGAATATTTTCTATACTATTATCATTTAATGACAACTGAAGAAAGGTGTGACATTATCTCCAAAACCTTGCTGAAGTAAAGACACATGGCATCAGCTCTACATCCAAAAACATTTAGTGAAAATGTTCATCTCTGCAGTAAAGACACCAGCTAGATAAGAACTGAAAACTATTCAACAGAGTTGGATGAGAAGCTAAACTCAGAAACTGCACTGGGTTTGGGGTTCACTTCAGCTAACTCAGATGTGAAGAGAGGTTTGTGTTCCTCAAACTAGTCTATTCTTTTCCCCCAAAATATATAACTTAATTTGCTAAAAGACACCATCACAGCTCCTTTCCATTTGGATCCAGCCTAGGCGCCAGTACCAGATCCAGTACTCTTGAATCATTCCCGTTTTACTTGGCTTGCATTTTCCCTTCTGACCAAGAGAGACTATGGGACTTTAATAACTCTGCAGCCTATTCCTAGGATCCTACATTGGAATGTAACAGCATTACAGCATTCTAAGACATTAAATCTAACTCACACCACTGAAATCACGTTAGTGCATTACGTTTCATTCTCAGATACCAAAGACATACAAAAACACTCATTCAGCTCTCCCTTTTCATGCAAAACATAATTCTAAGAACCTCACGTCGCTTAACACCTTTCCAAAGTGTTTACTAAATTAGTAATTAAATTGTTGCATAAAACAGAGACAGAGATTAATTTAGCAATACTCTGAAGAACATTTCAGCTGAAGCATGCAAGGTAACATCCATCAGCATTGCAAGGAGGAGACAATTCTTCAAGGAAACCCAGGAAAAGAAAGTTCAATTTTCTTAAAATAAAGCAGTTATAAAACTGGATTATGAGCCAAAAAAAGTACATCACAAAAAAACCATCAAACAGGAAATAGAAAACCCCACATTTTTCAAGTTTTCCTTTTCACACTGTCCAAAATAAGTTTTTATTTGAAGTTTATTCCTTTTTCTGCCTGACAGACTAGAGAAGATTTAAGCAGCTGGTAAAAACCTCCACTCCACTCCATAAAAAGTTTAAATCTGGGGATTAAATCCTCATCTTGCTGAAGATTTCTTGTGTGTACACAGAGGTAAAACTTTAAAATGTTTCCTTAAAGTAACATTTTATTTTAGAACTTCTAGAAATATAATATCTCTTTAGAGAAAAACTTCTTCAAAACTTCCACTTTGGGAAGAAGCAGAAACATCTTGCCATAGTACAAACATAACATATTGCTTCCTTATGTGTTTGTTGAAATATATTACTTTAGAGTTCATTACTACAAGGATCCTGCATTTTGTGGTCAGCAAATCACATCTTTTGTCATCCAGTTCTTGGCAATCAGCAGCAGTTATGTAAGAAAAACCATTGGAAAAAAAGTAGTTGTTGGTCCCTCAGATTTCCCATCAAAAGTCATGCATCTTCATTTAGGCACTTTAAGAAAGCTCTGCTTTGAGGTACAGAGCCAAATAACATATGGGATGGCTCCTCCTATATCACAGTGCAAGCACAAAAAGTGGTCCAGGGTGTCAGGGTATCAGAAACAAGACACCCAGAGTTGTGATACCTGGTTTCTTGCTTTTACCCTTCCCATTCTCTCCTTCATGTGACTGGGAAGGAAGCAAGCAAGGAGCTGTGTGCTGCTGGGCTGCTGGACACAAATACTGTACCAATCTGGCAGTATAACAACATCAGACTGCTGTAGCACATAGGCAAAAAGGAAAAATCTCAGGAATACTGCCAGAAAACTGCCTTTCACCCCCACCTGTTTTATATCAGTGCATCTCCAAAGTCTCCAATACATTTACTCCTGTACTAAAATGTACATAAGGATTTTCAATAAGATTTTATTAGGAATTTTATCCACTAAGAGAAAAATAGAAATCAAAATATTTTCTTTCTTTTATAGTCCTCCGTGGCATATGAATGAATTGTAGTGAAATGCAAACCCTGAAACAGTGAATTACAGGTGTGCTTTCATTACAATAGAAAACAGGACACAGTGACAGTTTTGTAGTGTGGCACAGAGACCAGCTTCTACACTTATTGAGAGCCTCAATGAATGACCACACAAGAGAAATCTAACTGCTTTTCTTGCGATTATCCATGGGGCAAAGTGCTAAAACCATTGGAAAAATCCTGAGAGTGAAAGAGCAGAGACAGCCTGACATGGAAAGGAGATAAGAATAGGACTAGCTGTTCCGTGAGATCCCATAGAGCAAACATTACTTTGGGCACATACACTTGTTCATTGATCTTCTGCATAAAGAACAACCTAAGACAGTCTAGAAAGGATGGGGTGAATAAGCACAAAGGTGTTTGGAATGGTAGCTCTTAAGACTAGGTCCACAAGTACTACTAGAGGGCTCCTGAGAAATGCCCAATGCTTTCTTACTATGCAAGAAAAGAACTAAAGAGGCACGTAGCACACTAGGGGATCCTAGCATGGCCTCTGTGGTTCTCAGTGCTGCTCATTTCACCATCAGTGTAAGGTTTGAAGACCCTAGAAGCAGCGGGATGGACTGAATCCCACCAGAGACCCATCACAATAAACTTTAGAGACAGTGTGGGCACCTCACAGTACCAGAAGACAGTGACCACTACTCTTGAAAACAGAGGGTTTCTATTATTCTTAGACATACTTGGTCATACGGATGTCACTGTGCTTTTAGTCAGCCTCTTCTTTTACTACAGCTTTTCCCTCTCCTGCCTTTTTTGTGTTACAAAGCATTGGAAACAGCAGTGACCGCCAGAGTTAATTTTTGTTAGTCAGTCTACAATGCTGTCACAGCAGGTGTATATCCATAACATGGAACATTTGGGTTTCTGCTTCAGAATGCTACAAGAATGGAAAGAAGGATCTTGACCCTCTTTTATCTCTTTCAAACACAATGTGGTGTCAATCAGGGCCACCGAAATGTGAGAGTATTGCAGCTGGATCACTTGAGTAGTACCCCAAAAGGCTGTGATCTCACCTCTGGATGCACAAAGAATTGACTGTACTACTGATCAAAACTTATTTCCACCCATATTTCCTTTTTTTTTTTATCATGAAGATCTTCACTAAGTAGATACTCTCAGTCCCAGGCAGAGAAAAGAGTTAAGAGTACATGTGTTAATGAAGTACGTGTCAGTGTTATGTGGATGGAACATATTTAAGGTGCATTAAATGGCATTTCAGTAAATGATGCTTCAGGATTAATTTTTTTATGTAAACTCAGTATTATAAAACAATTCAATTCAGGAAGTGGCAACTTTTTAACAGGTACTCAGGTGTAGCTCAGCTCTAACCCATCAATCCCATGTGCTGCTCTAAATCAACTGTGTCACCTCCAAGGGGAGAGAACCATCAATACCTTGAACTAGGGCAGAAGTGGGTGTCTAGAACATTTCCTCAGCTTTAAAACTCATCGTACAGAGGAAAACAAGGTATATTTGCTCTCATACATTTCTTGGTATACACTTAAAAAATGTAAAGCAGACCCATACTGCAGACTGATAAGTGTCACATGAAACATGGTCTGCTCACAGGCTAAATGATGTTTACTTCATGGCATTATTTGATAATGGAGCCATTACATAATCTGAGTTCTTACAACAAGCCCCAAATGTAAAAGACTTCCTTGTTTTGGCTGTCACTGAAATCTGCTCTTAATAAGATACATGCTTATATATAAAATCCCTGGTATTATAGAAGAATCAAATGGCTTATTCATAATAGAGATTTTGAAACTTGCAGCATTAAATCTGAATGAAGCAGCTTATCTCAACACAATAAAAAAAAACTAAAATAAGATTTGAGTAAATACTCATCTTGGGTTACATAGCGATAAAAAAGCTGCGATTTTGCAATTTGTGATGAGAAAATATATCACAAGATGCTAAACCCCAAAGTATTCACCCACCCCCATACCAGACACAGAAAATGCATCGTCTCTTATGCTAAATTTGCAGTTATTTTAAGATAGTGTTGCTCCATCCTGGCTCAAGAATTGGACATTTTGCTAACACAAACTTTCCTTACTACTCTGAAAGCACAAAGTCAATGTGGAACACCTGCCAACGTTACCGATGATCAAAGTGCTATACCAACACACAGATATTTCATTATCTAGGAGTCACTATAGTTTGATCCAAATCCACTGAACTCAAAGGAAGCTTTTTGTTAATGACAATTGTTACTTTTATTAAAACAGCGGGTTTGGACAAGATTTGAAATACAGCACAGTTATCATGCTCCTGTGTTGAAATCAGGAATCATCTCTGCACTCTTGAGGCAGCATAGCCCCGTAGCCCATTTTTACACAGATCAAAAGGGAATTCATCAAGACCTAAACATTTCATAGTCCTAATGCTGTGGGCCAAAATGTTGTTATGTTTAAGGCACAGTATTCCTTTTAAGAGTTCCAGGAAGAAAACCTGAGTCCTTTAGATTCACAGACACAGATGAAAATTATATACTTCTTCAGCACTTCACATAAGAATAACAATAAGCAAAATTAAACCATCTACAATCATTAGCCTGTGCTAAGACAAGCTACTTATAGCTTGGCAAAACTTCTTCCCATCATGCAAAAAACTGTATTTTAGTAGTCTCTACAGTATGTTTCTATTATACAGCCTTTTCTGTCTGTTGGCTTCACCTTAGAATGAACCTGCTGCTTCTGCTTAATTCAATGTATGGCAGTTTTCCAACTGAAAACCTATTGTGCAGTGTATCTTCCAGAGCTGAAGATACTATGGATTGCTGTTATATGAGATATAGGAAACTGACTGATTGGGCAAGAGAAGCAGAACAGTGAGAAAGATCTGCTTCAGGCACAGCAATCTGGATAAGCAGTAGTGTTGGCAAGCAAATTCAGAAAAAAAGAACAGGGCACTAAATGGAGTTTACTAAACTAGGATGCTTTGAAAAATTGCTTGAATATAGCAGGAACTTGTCTGAATTTACAGAAGTGTCACAGTTAATCACTTTTGAAACTCATATTGGGTTTTTGTAGTCAGGCCGCAGTATAAGTTAATAAGTTAATAAGCTTTAGTCCTTCTCTCTGCCTCTCATATTTTTAAGAACATGTGAGTTTATTGTATTTGCAAGCCAAATTGAAATGGTTACCAAAAAAAAACCTATCCAAAACTAAGAGTGGGCACAGAAACAAGATGTGAATCACTAGCATTGCTTAGTCATCTGCCCTGGCTTTGGCTGGGATAGAGCTCATTCTCTTCCTGGTAGCTGGTGCTGTACTGGGTTTGGGCTTCAGTCTGAGAACAGTGCTGATAACACACTGATTTAGTTGCTGCTCAGTAGCACTGATTCTCCTCCCTACCTATCCTGCCCAGGGTTGGGGGAAAGATAGGGGACAGTAAGTGAGGGGCTGTGTGGTACTTAGTTGCCATCTAGCCTTATACCAGTTCCTTTTGTCCTTGCTAGTGGGTGAAAGGTGCTGCACTGGAACCCATGCTCACACACACACCAAGGCTCAACAACCTTCTTCCATGATGTGGGACAATGTCGCTACATTTGACGCTGCCCTTCTGGCAAGCTGGACAACATGCTCAGCTATTCCTGTTCACAAGCAGCCTGTATTCCACACAAAGTCACTATATGGGGACCACTCTTTCTGAGAGGACAGCATGCTTAGGCAGCTACAGATCAGTCAATGAAAACTGAAGAAACACTGAACAAGGGCTCCAAAAGCAAGTATGACGTGATGGAGATGTTCTGGACTGAATATCTGCATGTCTATGTCCATACATAAATCCATTCTCTTTCTTTGCCCTCTCACCAAAGTTCAGACAGGCACAGGCTGGGACCATTGATTTCCACAGCAGTATTTCCATTTTGTAACTAAGAAGCCAAACCTAAAATTCTGGTTCAAATCAAATATCTTAAAAATCAACTTGTTCTAACTTCTTTTCATCAGCTTTGTTTGGAAATAAAGGGAAGGAGTGGCCAGACCTTCATCTGGTACCAAACCAGCACATTTTGTTGGCCTTCTGTTGCCTTCTATGAACTGGACACACAAAGCCAAGACTGCCTTCTCACAATGTTTGTAATTCATTGTCAGCTCATCCTGATAGAGAGTTTGAAATGAAATCTGCTGTAATAATTCTTTTTTATTAAAAAGAAAATAAAACAGCTAATCAGAATTTCCCTTAACTCAGTATTTTCAAAGAGGAAACACACTACATCTTGGAGAAGAATACATTTTCTTTTCCAGTCTTTTGCTGGGTTTATTCAACTTTAGGTCAATGCTAATTGTAGCTGCTTAGCATTTCCTTAAGATACTTTCTCTGAATCATGGGTTTTGGTTTGGGTTCTAAGGGGTTTTGTTTTTCCCTGTTCTCTCCTTTTCCTTTTGATGTCACAAACCTATATTTTTTAATTATAGACAAATGGAAAACTGGGGTTAATAATGCAAACCAAAGTTCTACCTGAAAGAGCCAGAGAGTAGATCCAATATAATACTAAGTTACCATCAGCTGTATTTCCTTCTTTTAGAAAAAGAACATAAAAGGAGCATCATATTGCCAAATAATACAAAAATGGGAGCGCAGAGGCCAAATTAAGCGCATGTATATAGATGGAGAGGTTAGATGGAGAGAGCAGAATTAAACGTATCCAAAGATGTTTCTGTCCAGTAGTCACCCTGCCTCAGAAAATATATGGACTCAGTCAGAGATCAATATGATCAGACAAAAGCCATTTATTGCAAAGCCTTAACTTCTTATATACTATTGCTTACATGCACTTACAGTGATTTGGCATATTATGATTGAACACATGTCTTGAAGACCCTTAGTGACTAACATATAATTGATTAAGCACAGGTGTGAGAACTTGACCTCAAAAGCTTGCCAACAGTCCACAGTTCTCATAACTCCGTGAATTCCAGCTACTTCTTATCTTGCTTGCTTAAGCTTCCTCAGGCCTCTCATGGCCTTGCTGCATCTTTCAGGATTATTCAGAGTTTATGTACCAATTATCCATTCTCCTGTGAGAACACTGTCTCCACATCACCCTGCTCCAGAAATTAGGCTTGTACTACGGAGAAGAAAGTTTAAGGCAAATGATCTAACAGAGATTTCATTAGACACATTTTATATGGCAATTCAGCGCACTAGGTCTTACTGTAAACCTGAGTCTTGTTTCCTCCTGGAAAAGGTATTGCATATAACTCATGCTTACAGCTTACATGGAAGACTAAGAGTTTGGATTTATGAAACAGTGAAGCAATTAACAACAGCAAGATGGTGTCAGACCAAAAAATATATTACAGTAAAACTGCAAGCAAAAGTTTGCAATGAAAGAATAAAATACCATAATTATTCCCCAATTTCTGAAAAAGATGGAAAAGACTTTGCGCTCGATACAGAAAACTAGGCTTAATACAAATAAATCATCACCATGCTCCTTAGCTATCAGGCAGTATAACTCTTCCACTTCATTCTGTGCTCACAAACATATCAGCAACAAACAGAGCACATAAAAATGCCTTTTGTATAAGGTTGTATTCACTCATAGATGTTGCACCTCTTTAGAAGAAAAGCATTTTACCTCTGTTCAAAGAAAACGTCCAATAGTTTTCAGTAATGATAGCAAAGGATCATCCCCAAGTTAAAAACAATTTAGAAGCAAATGCGACACAGCCCAAAGGTAGCACAGATGAATATAGATGAAGAGAGCAAACCCACAGGTCTGATCTTTTTAATTTCATAACAGCACAGGCAACTGAGAATATGTTTTTCTTGACATCTTTTGTTTTATTTAAAGCAACACCCTATTATTTTTTAACAAGACAAATGTTTTTCTTCTCTTCTTTCCTGACTGATACTTTTTGCTCTTGCCTCACCCAGCACAATGCAATTTGTGTGCCATTGCCTTACCCCCTCAAAAAGGACTGAAAAATTACATATTGAACCATTATTTATTTTGCAAAACTTAGTGACCTTATTTCTCCAGTTTCATCTGTTTGTTGTGAAATGAGCTTGAAACAGCATTTCTGTCTTTATTTCCACTAGTGATGGAAAAACATTGTCTTAACATATCTTGACTGCATAAAAAGACAGATGAAAGTACATTTATAAATGGAGGCCTGTAGCAACCATCCTTCTGACCCACCTCTGGTCCCTGTGGATAGCTTTATGATTCCCTAAACACTGCAACGGGCAGGATGCAAATATCAGGCCTTGATGTGGCTATCTTTTCCCCAACTGTGAACACCAAAACAAAAATGGTCTGATCTTTGTTCAAAGAAGGTTGAGACAAAAGACATTCAAGCTCTTTGCTCGGTTGATAGTTAGCTAACAATGTTAGTAACACACTACAGATATTTGTGATGAAGAATAAAAGCAGATTGAAAGTAAGTTCATTGGCAAGTGTTAAATGTTAATGTGCTGTTCATGTGTCACCACTTCTTCTCTACCAAAATTTGAAATTTTGCTCTTTTCAATCAAAATATTAGGAAATGTAATCAAATGCTGTTAAGCACCAGGCAGAAAATACATAAAATTGGGTACTGCTCTACATGGCATGCAAAACTAATTGAACCAGACTACACGAAATTCTCTGAAACCTTTCTCCCATCCAGGACTAGATGTAGATTTCACTTCTCACCATCAGGACAAAGAAAAAGAACACAAACAAGGGAAATACTGAAGGGTTTTAAGCATGTGTCATTTTTTGCATTAAAAATACTTCAGATTCCCTTTTTCTGACTTCCCTTTACCCTTCAGTATTTGTCTTATTTTAAGACCTTTGCTCAGTAATCACAGATTGACGGATGTCATCTACTGTAGTTTTGTTCAAAACCATGAGCCAGAGTTTTTTGTAAGTCATGAATTTATCACTGACTTCAGGGAAGATGAGGGAATTTGGCATCAACAGAAAGCTAGAGTTCCTATGGAAACTGTGATCTTGATAGGAGCATACATAAACACATAGGCACACAAAAACTGTCAAAACAGTGGTTACTTAATGACAGGCTCCTAACATAACATTTAGGCACTTAATTAAGACTCCTTACAAGAGCACTCAGCAACTTCTAAGCTATCTGAAGTTCAACTTCACACTCCTATTTTTACTATTAATTCTGCCCCACACAATCTAATTGCACTGATAGGTACAAAAAGGTTTTTAATGAGAGGGATGAGAAGATGCCGAAATTAATCACAAGCCCTGTGCAAGGAAGAAGGTGCTACTGTGAAGTCCCTGGAGCAGAAAGGAGGCAGAGCATCGGTTAGGGAATGCTTGAAATCCAGATCTTGCCTAACTCAAATATATTGTACATAAGGAAGCACAGAAACAAAACAATCCAAGGAATTACAAAGCTGAAAGTCATAACTGTTAGAAATTATTTCAGATCTCCTTTATAACTGGGATATGAATCCATCGTCTTTTTGAAAATTCCTCCCCTGATAGCATATAATTTTCCCTTTAAAGAGACAAACAAAACCCAAACCAAACAAAACCCCACAATGTACTACTTAACATCATGTGACAAGAAGAGTCTTAAGACCACAGGACCTATTTCCTGTCTATAGGGAATTTGTGGGCACTGTCTGTGCTGCTCAATTTTACCGAGCGTTACAAAATGCCAAACAATGTTTTTTTAGATCACTTAATGGATTAAAACCTGTCAGCCTTTAGCCAAAAGGAAAAAAAAAAAGAAAAAGGGGGAAAAAAAGGAAGAAAAGGAAAATCAAAGAAAAAAGTGTCAAGTGACACATTAGAAGCACTATATTTTTGCTAAGTACTTACAGCAGGTTCACCTTGACAGACTGTCACAACATAATGGGATGTTCTGTCACAGATGAATCACCTAACACTCTCCTTACAAAGGAGGAGCACTGAATTCAAAGTGACATGACAAGCCATGATTTGCCTCAATCCTCCAAAACATGTTAAGGTGGAATGCAGAAGAGAAAGCCAAGAAGGAAGAGAGGAAATTTTAAGGCAACAACATGGTGTTTCAAGACAGCACGTGTTTTTCTCTACTGTGCTTGATGGACATGGCATGACTAAATGACTAAATATGAGGTTAATTAAAAACAAACAGTTCATTTTTATAAAGTGTATTATTGACCAAAAATATTGTTTTCTCAGGAGCTTGTTACGTGAGCATTATTGACTTTATTGAGCATTTTTAGCATGTCAATCACTTCCAGGCTATTTTTATAACCTTGTGCATGTTGTTTTATTGCAACATATACAGATAGAAAAATAGATATACACAGTAAAGAGCACTGGAATTCATAATCTCTACCAACAGTATCTGTTCTGTAGTGTCTGGGGCCATGAGGAGGCTATAGGAGGGCCTCTTACGCTGGAGCAAACATGAGAGTTAGATAATCATCTCTTTTAGCATTGTTGGTTTGTTCCCTTGACCTTCTATAGCCGGCCCTGTTCAGTCCTCAAGACCAAAGACAGTGTTAAGACATGCTCATTGCCACAGCTGGATGGCCCAATATTAAATGTACACAGAGTATAAAAGTAATTGTATATGATGTAAAAGCATACAGAGGCAGTAAAAGGGTTTGCTAAGCCAACTTCCTAAGTACACAAGAACTGTTGTTTAGGCTCAGTGTAGTAGAAATAATTATGTTTAAAAGTTTATCATTCTATTTTGCTTTTAGAAAAGAGTCAGTGACAGCTGTGATCCCAAGCCCATCCAAAGAGGTACAGCAACAAAAATACCAGTGGGTACAAAGCAAGTTTCTTCATTTAGTTGCCATAGAGGTAACACACTGAAGAACTCCTGCACTTTTTGGCTATCATGTTAGTCACTGAGTGATAAAGGGACTTACTACTGCCAAGAACAAGGCTAAAGCAGTGTGGTAAAAAAAAAAAAAAATCCCTCCTGAGAAACCACAACTATTCCTCTTACCTACCTAGGTCAAATCAATGCGTATACATACCACAAAATAGCCTGTTTTCTGTGTTCAATACAAGTTAATGCTGTCAATGGTGATGTTCAACAAAACATGTATTTTCATTAGTTGTTATCTGGAAGACAAGAAGGTAGCAAATGCTTGCATCACAGGACAAAGCCTGGCTCAGTGTCCAGAGCTGCCTGAAGCTTTTTCCCATCTGGGGGACCACAGCAGATTTCTTATGTTTCATTTTGACTGAAGGAAATGAACAGTATTTCGTGTTTTTCACTTGGGGCAGTCAGAAAATCGCTGTCAAATTCAAAGTCCTGTGGAAAGCTCCAGCATTTAAAAGCATAAGCCAACCAAAGACTTTTCGGTAAAGCGACACCCATCCATTATAATGCCTGTTGGGCATTCACTGGCTCCGGCAAAAATAAAAAGGGAGACGCAAGCAACAGGACTGTTTTCAATTTCAACATTCCTGTTCCTTTTGTCTGTCATGGAAAGGAACAAACCACAGCAAGCCAACAGTTCACTGAAACCCAGCATCACGTGGGACAGTAAATAAAGAAATCAGGCCAATTACTTCCTTTTATTAAAATGTGCAATCAAGAGGCTTTGTCTTGGCCACCACCATGGGCGTGAGGCACTCGTTTTCTTTTGGCACTAAGTGAAATGCAACTGTGCTCTGCAGCTCTAGGATTTACTTGTGTTGTGAAGCAAAACTTAAACAGTCCTTTTATTTAAACCTTTTTCCAGAGCTTGGTACAAACAAGGCTAGAGCTGCACTTTGAAACAAAGCTGAGGAGAAAATTGTAAGAGGCTCCTGAGAAAATATTGCAAGAAAAATTTATATGAAAATGTGACTTGGAATCTTCAATAAGTTTATATCAGCAGGTCACCATAAAAACTCTTATCTGAATTGGCTGGATTAGTCAAAACAGACCTGCAATCCACTTAACTTTTCTATTTGTATTTCTGGAAAACTTAAGGAACTTTCTATGGATGGGGTCCTGGACGAGTAGACTGCTGGAAGCTGCTTCCATCACAAAACCCAGTAAATCTCATGTTAGAAACATGCCAACTACAAGGTTAGGGGAAAAGCCTAAACTGTTTAAGAAGCCAAATACCAACTGCACAGCAAATGCCATCTCTACCAAAATAAAATCTACAAATTGGTTTCTTGAGTTATTCCTTGGCTTGCAACATCACCCCATGAGCTCACTGCATTATGTCAGTTCAACAGTTCCTGTGACTGACAGTTGTTCCTGCAACTATCAGTTCAATGATTACTACAGGGATGAGCAGATTTAGGGAGGAAAAAAAAAAAGAAAATTTGAACATCAAATTTTGTTTTGTTCACTTTAGAAAAAGATCCTCATTCAGGTAGAATTAAACATCACAGAGGCTTAAGCAAACTCAGATTTAGCTTTAGAATTTTTGTGTACATAGATTAATGGGGAGGTGTAGGTACCCCCTGCACCCCACACGGTTTTACTTAGTGAGTCCTAACCATTTTAAAGGTGAAGGCTGCTCCTTTCATCTGCCAACTGAGGACAATAACTCCTACAGCCTCTTCAGTGCAAGAGTCTCTCAATCACACTCTATTCTGTAAATAAACAGGAGCAAGACAAGTCAACACAACAAATCAAAGAAACCTTTGCTCTTCTGTCAGTCCCTCAGTTAGCCAAAAGGAAAAGCTGTCTTCTACATAGGTCTGCTGTTCCCTTACAAAGTGCAGCCAGCTTTGATCCCTAGAACCCCTAGACAAATACCCTACACGAATGCTTCGCGATGGTGCTGCACAGGACAGTTGCAATGATTGCTCGCATCAACCCAACTTTGTGTGAGACTGCCTTAAGCTTTTTTGAGTCCTATGCAATCTTGACCACAAGCATCCTATCCAATCTTGGTAAATTTAATTTGCCTACGCAGGCATGTTCCATAAAAGCCGATGGCTTTCCAGTGAAGTGACAAACATCTTATACAGCACAGGAACAAGCAAATTTTGAAAAGACAGAAACTCTATTTTCAGAAAGCAGAAGAAAACTAAATACAGGGTAGCAGCCTTGAACCACAACTTGAAATCCAAAACCCCAGAGGTTACTCTTTGAGGCATGTAAAATTCAGGGTATTATTGTTCTGAAACGTATCGTACTGTTACTTGCCTACTGGTGTATTTGGAGACTCTAGAATGGACAGGATTAACCTCTGACTGGAAGAAAAAATGGCTATTCATCGTACAGCCTCTGCATGTTCAATATGAATAAAAACATGAACAGGTGACTAAGGTAACTTGATGCAAAACAAAGCACTGACAGGCATATCTAAGCACATGCTGAGGTAAATAATGAGACTGAAAAAAGCCTTCATGACTTTCACTCAAAACAAAATACACAAGGGATTTGATATGAGAAGGGCAGTATTTCCAGCTTTATAACCTAAGATCATAAAATACTGCGCATTGATGAAAACTGTCCTGTCATCACAAACTGCTCATGGAGGCTGCAAAGGCCGCAACCCACCATGGCTCAAGATTTTTTGCCTTTACCAGCATCCCTATAAAGGTGCACCCCTTCACCCTATTAAGCCTCAGTACCAGCTTTCTCTATGTTTTTCTCCCCAACCATGAGTTGCTGCACCTTCCTTTGTGGGAACTGTACCTTGCACAGCTGCGCTGGCAGCCGCATCAGAGCCAGCATTAGCATCTATCCCAGGGAAAAGATGGGAACTTGTATTTAGAGGGGACAAAAGAATAGGAAAAGCTCTTTCACTTATTCCATACTGCAATTTCACAATTACTTTCTATGAAGAAACCACAAGGCTGTATGTAGCAGGCCACATTTTGGGGAAGTGGAGTTACAGGAACCCATCTTTGAAACAGCAAAGACTTCTGCACAAGGACAGTTCTACTGCTTACATGACTTTAGAGAGGTCAGAAAAGCCTTGACAAGGTTTCCACAGTATTTTTAAAGAACAGAAAGATTATACACGGGATCACTTTTTTCGATATCCAAGCCCTTTTTTTCGGTTTTCAAACAACTAATCTAGGTCTTGTGGAATTCTTGGAAGCATGTCCAGCCTTATCACTGGACATAGATTCATGTGCTTTCAGACATTTGGATGCTTCAGCACAGAAGCACCAGATGAGAATTCACTTCCCATGGTTCAGTTTCCCACAGATGTCTTACGCAGACATGAAGAAGCTCTTTACACTATTTCTTTGCTGAAATTTGCCATCCAGAAAAGGGAATAAGAATAGTAATGCCTTTATACTTCCCGGAATTGCTGTGAAGATACATGCATTGAAGAATGTGAGGTATCTGAATATTACATAAAGAAGGATCTCAAAAATATCAGTGGTAGGTAGACAGAGCCTTGGGTGCCATGGTTTAGTGTGAGGTGTGGCACCCTAACTAAAACCCTAACTATTCTATGATTCTATGATTCAAGGAATTATGCAGAAAGGGACGTCCCAGAATCCCATACTGGTTTGGGCTGAAAGGGACCTTAAAGCTCATCCAGTTCCAACCCCCTGTGATGGGCAGGGACACCATCCACTAGAGCAGGTTGCTCCAAGACCCTGTGTCCAGCCTGGCCTTGAGCACTGCCAGGGATGGGACAGACACAGCTTCTCTGGGCATCCTGTGCCAGCCCAGGGCATGTTTTGACTAACAGACAGACCTCAAATGTTAAACAGTTTCCAGAACACAAGGACCTCCCATTGCTCTTCAGCAGAGAATATTTAGACCTCAGCAACTCATCATTTATTTAACATGTCTGTAAGAACTCTCAATACAGATGCCACTGAGAGTAGGCTGGCTAACACCACATCATCCAGTCTCACCTTTTTCCTTCTCTCTCAGGCAGCCACAGAAATCCAAAGCAGTTCTACCAATATGGACTTCCAGTGATCAGATTAAAATCTTTTCCCTGCTTTTACTGGTTTTACTGATTCTTGCTGAAGGTTTTGTGACCATACAGAATTCAGGTGTTCTTTATATAATGAGGCATTGTTCCTTAAAGGTGAAGAAGAGAAGTTCTAACAAACACAAACAGGCTACTTCAAACAAGCAAACAAACAAACAAACGTACAGACAGAATATTAGCAAATTTCAAAGTTTCTGAGACCAATACTAAAACTGGATTTCTGCATGGAAAAGCAAATACAGACAAGGGGAAAAATCTCGTGCCACTTCAGAAAAAGCGCCTTTGAAATGGCATTTGTAATGCCCACCAGTGTAAGTACTTAAATAACAAGACAGAAATAGTATTCATAGAAATGCATTGGATGTATCTATTTCTGTGTGTTTTCCTGATGGGTTCATACAATTGTTGTAACTGTGTGAATGAAATTAATTTTGTCCTGGGTTCAGCAGTAGCAGTCATTTTTCTCCTTCTTCGTAGCCTGTGCAGTGCAGTGTTTTGACTTTCAGCTCAGGAACAGAGCTGATAACAATGATGTTTTGGTTTGGCCAAGGACTTCGTGAGCCTTATGCTCTGCCAGGGAGGAGGGGAAGCCAGGAGGAAGCAGAGACAGGACACCTGACCCAAGCTAGCCAAAGAGGTATTCCATACCACAGCACGTCATGCCCAGGAGGTAACTGGGATTTAGCCAGAAGGGCTGGGAGACTGCAGGGTTGGAGGAGGTATCGGTCGGTGCTTGGTCGGGCTGGGGGGGGCGAGTTATCGGTCAGCTGGTGGTGAGGTGATGTATTCTCTTCCCTTGTTATTTCCTTTATCATTGTTATTATTGGTGGTAGCAGCAGTGATTTGTGTTATACCTTAGTTACTAAACTGTTCTTACCTCAACCTGTGGGAGTTGCATTCTTTTTGATTCTCCTCTCTGTCCCTCCGGGAGTAGGGGGAGGGCAAGAAGGGGGGGAGTGAGTGAATGAGTTGCCTGACTGGGTTTAAACCATGACAAATTTGAAGATCAAAACTCAGTCATATTTAAAAAATATATTCATTTGAAGCTCAGACTTCTGCAGCCGTTTCTAAGGTATCACTTTTTCATCATAAGCTTTTCAACAGTTGTGACTTATAAACCACAAATGTTTAGTACCAAGAAATACCAAGTGACAGCTGATTTATCATGTGTTTGCATCTCTCTGTACAAAAACATTCTTTCTTTACATAGAGGTTCAGTGTGTTGGACACAGCAAGTGTGATTCTTACATAAAAGAAAATCAGTGCTACACCTAGGACACGTGCCCACGACCTTCAGTTGACACTGGCAGGTTCTCTTTAGTGCATTAATTAATTTTTTTAATACTGAATTTGAATGATAGTATATGGCCTGCATTGTCCCAAAGGCTTTCATTTAAACAGTATACAGTTATTTTTTACTTCTAATGAGCCACAACATTCCAAGCTTGTGGTATGTGTCTGAACACATTATGTTACAGAAGTTTTTTCTGATTGAAATATTTTTAAGCTAAAGCATATATATTCTCTGTCAACAGTATTCCAGATTTCCCCAAAAGCAAAAAATAGGCAAAGCAGTGTTAACAGCTTACACCAAAGTTCCTTGGGTAACTTCATATTATTGTTTCCTGCCATCACTGCTTGATAGAAGTGAACTCACAGTGTTGTATAAACTAGACTGTGATTTTCTGGTTAAAAATAGAAAAAAATCTTAGTCACCCCTGGCACGGATGGTGCAGAATCACCATCACACTCAATGCACTTAATTCTTCAGACAGACTTTAGGTAACCCTCAGTATAAAAGAGCACCCTCGCTAGGAGCATAAAATGTATATGAGAGTACATCCAACGGTAACCAAAATTACAGCAGTGTAAAGGGTCAGGCACACACAGCTCCATTCATCACATCTGAAGGATTAAAATACCACTTAGGTTCTGCTTCGATTCAGCTCTAGTGGTTGTTGTTGCATTTTCTTTCATTGTGACAAGTTCCCTCCACTGTTCGCAGCTTGTGAAGGAGTCAAACTTCTTATTTTTCTCCCAAGCCAGATGAGGCTGTTAGTTTGGACCATCTACAGGGATCATTCACTGTAATATAAACAAGCACTAAATGTGCATTTCACAGGCAAATCACCATGGGGAGTAAAAAAATCTAAAAAAATGCCTTTCTGTGTTGAAGAATTTCCTGTAGTTGAAGCATGCCCAAGGAAATGATGCATCACATCACATCAGATGAAAATTACAATCAAATTCTTTGGAGTACTTAATCGTTGGCCTAAAGCACCTGCGATACAAGTGCCTTTGAAAGTCCCCAAATTCCAACAAGAGCTTTATTTGCAATAGAAGAATCTCCAATTTGTTTTATGCAATTTGTTGAATTCAGCAATGTTTTCTAAAATGGAAGGAAAATCTAAAAACTAAGCAACAAAACAACTGCTCCTGACAGGTGCTGATTGTTTACTCAGGTCAAACAGGATAGTTTGTTCTTCCCATTTCAAGGGTAAATCCAGCCAGAAAAGGGGAAACAACTAAGTATACTCAGGAAATGAAGACTTGGCCATCCATTCAACAATCAAGTGCACACTTAGATAAACTGAAATTTCCACTCAATTTATAGGTTTTAGTTCATATAAGAACTTCCATTTGTAATATCCATAGGAACCAATTAAGGCAGACATATGGGTTTATGTTACTCTCTAGTAGTTATTGCTTTAACAACAGAAACACGTCACCAACACTACCTAATTATGACAACAAAGCTTGAAGGAACAAATCCTTGACTTCATCCTTCCAATTTATAAACCAGAAATCCAGATAATTTTGTTTTCCTTTTATTTTTAGCAGTTTTTTAAAGGAAAATCATCACTAGAGTACAGAACAGCAATTTAAACAAGCAAAAACATCTCCACAGAGGAGGAAGGATTATTTAGAATACCAAAACCCCTGTACAGTTATTATTCTGAATGGCTTTTCAATTTCCAAAACCATGCATGCTTATCTTGTATAACAATGGCTGGTTTTGATTTGTGACAGAAAGTTCAGTTAATGAATTGGTGGTGAGTGTAAGAGAAGTAGGGACAATATAAACCAGCTAAAGATGTGTCCTGCATGCAGAAAAAACTTCAGCTCCTTAAATATGCCTTACTAGTTGGAACTTGCACAGCATGGAGAAATAAAACCTGATAGAGAAAATTTCTACTTAGGGAGATAAAGACCCACCACAAAAGGCTACTGCAAGTAAGCAAAAAAAATAGTATATTTTGAGTGTCCAAAGAATACTATGACCTAAGATGTCAAGAAGCATCGGAAGACAATGAGAATTGCCAAAAGGGGAGCATGAGCTTGAAAATCATATTTAGATAAAGGACTTCAATTTCTATTGTAATTGAAACATGCATTGCAAAATAAACCAAAGCCACTTGGTAATGGACAGAGGGCAAGTACTGCAGGCAATGTAGGGAAAACAGTGAGTACAGGAAAGTTTCTCTCTGCTGTCGATCAGGATAATGATGTTGCTTAATCAATATGAAGTTATGGAAAAGCCACCAAGCTGGAGATAAGCCCCAGAAGCCTGAAGAAATCCAGGTTGAGGGGAACCAAACCATTCCCAGCCCAGATTGAAGGAGCATGAACTAATAGTAGTGGGTTTAAGTTGGTTTGGGTATTTTACATTGAAAGTGATATCAGATATTCACCAGATAGCAACGTGTTACTGGCTTAAACAGTAGTCCTGATTCCAGAAACAGTTATGAAATTAAATGGAAAGCAGAAATAAAATGCAACATAACTTATCATGATAAAGGCTTAAGACAAAGGAATAGAGCAGATCTCCATGTTTTATAGTAAGTGCAAGAAAAACTGCAAGGCACAACTGAAGGGGGATAAACTTAGCAAATTGTGACACAAAGCAGGAAACCACTGTTCCCTGTCTCCTGTAATAGGAAAAACTGTGGGACATCATATGAAATTAATAAAAAGCAGGTTCAAAACAAACAGAAGGCAGCAGACCTTTATGTGTTAAGCTGCAGAAGAGCTGACCCTGCGATGCTGAGTGCCAAAACCTTGCCTGGCAAGAGTGACTGTTCTAATTCTCGGAGTAAAAATTCATCAAGGGCTGTTAAGCAACAAGAAATCACTTCTGACCCAGAAAGTCCTTAGCCTGCAAACTGCTGCAGCCTAGGAGCATAATTTCATGCCTGACAAATTCCTATGCCTCCCTTAAGCACCTGCTATTTACCACTTAAAAACCAGGATACTGGGCTAAATGTATCATCCCAATAAAGATGGTCTGTTGCACCTGCACTCCAGAAGAGCTTCCCATTGGCAAGGGATGTTGGAGGACCTGGGGAATTTATATCAGTTCCTTTAGCTAGCTAAATTACTAGCTCTAGTCCCTCCAGTTCATTTCCAAAGCATTTCTATCCAAGACAAATACCAAGGAAGAAAAGCCAAAGCTATAGCATTAGGATGTAGAAGAATACATGGATTAAAAAATAGTGATAATACAGTTAGTTTAAAATTTAGAAAAATATTTCTAAAGCCCTCAAGTAATGACTGGAATTGGCTTTCAGTAGAAACAGTGGAACAAACGAGTCTAAAATTGATGTTGATCATAAAATAGGTCATGTGCCATAGTTTCCTGTAAGGGTAGCAGGTTGGATACAACAAAGTAAAAGATCCTTTCAAGTCTTACATTGCTGATACGGCTTCTTTGCCTGCAGCTAATCACAGAATCCCAGTCTGGTTTGGGTTGGAAGGGACCTTAAAGCTCATCCAGTTCCAACCCCCTGCCACAGACAAGGACACCTTCCACTAGACCAGGTTGCTCCAAGCCCTGTCAAGCCTGGCCTTAAACACTTCTAGTCTTTCATTTCCTTTGACTGAGAAGGAGTACAAATATTACCTGATGCTCCATGGTGCTGCACAGACCAAGGGCCAAGGAGAAGTAATTGCTATGGCACAGAAATTGAATCAGAGACATTGTTTTCAATTTTGAACACACTTGTAAAATGCTTAGGAAAGGCACAGACATTACACTTGTTTTCTTTACTTTTGCATCCCTCTTGCATTTTGAATGTATATACAACTACACAAGTATCAGCCTAGCTTGCAAACAACAGGTATTAACTATAAATAAGTATCTTTCTTTGGTCTTACAACCTGAATTCTTTCCAGGGGAAGACTGTAATTAGTATGACATGGGGGCTTTTAGCAGATGTGAAACCGGATAGATTGAGCTCTCATGAATAGCCTGAAACAAGGTCTGCTTTGCATGGTTTGTAGTAATGGAGAGGAAATTGAGCATTAAATACAAATCAACAATCATTCATTTCAGTGCAGCAGTGGAGCAGCAGAGCTAGTGAAGTCACTCTTTTCAGCACCTTGCATCCTGCTGGACTTTATTTACAGCACCGGAGTTCCCATCTTTGGAAATGGCCACCTACAGGGTAACTCAAACAAAGAATGATGAAGAGAGAAAGCAATTTAAGTTCCAATCTTTATATACAAACATCAGAGAAGTGACATTTTCTTTGCTCGCAATTTATGATGGGTCTTTAGATATATTCATTAAGCTATCATTCTAACAGCCTGAAGTGAGGTCAATGTGACACAGTACCACAAGCCAGGATAACAGCAGATATTAGCTGGATACTTGTACAATAAGTGAAGTCAGAAGATTTATTAGTTTTCTAATCCAAAGCCTGACCTGACTCTCCATTTAAAAGTTGAATAGGAAGTTGAAAATCCCTCCTAATGTTTCTGAGAGGTGTGAGGAGATGAGGAAAACACCTGCAATGCATCACTCTGTTTAGATTGCAGCATGAAACTTTGGATTTGTTGGCTGCAGTGGTCTCTCCATAGAGGGAACAGACAACAACAATCAGGGAGTTCACTGCTCATTATGTGTGAAGAGAAAAATGGAATGCGATCCCTAGAACACCAGAACACTCTGGAGGTCAACAGCTCTAAAAAGCTGCCAGTAAAAAGAAAACTTTTAAAACCCCTGATTTAAGCTCTGAGCAGTTCAAGTTCATGCTAATGTTTGGATACAATTCTTTGTGCAATTAAAAGAAAATTAATATTTGGTTATTGAGTCAGCATCTGTGATGTACAGAATGCAACTCTAATCTCCAGGAAAAAAAGCAATGTTTTAACTGTGTGTACTGTAAACCATAGCATTTTCTGGAGAGGAGAGAATGCCAAAATAAGGTTAGTTTCTTAACAAGTTACATTCCATCTGTCACAAGTTGCACCATTACCAAGGCCATCATGACAATGATATCAATATTCAATACACATAAATATCGGTTTGACTCATAAGCTGTCACATGAATCTGTAATAACTCCATCCCCTTCTGTAAAATCACACCCTTAGCACTTTTCTACAAAGATCCGTTTTCCACCCTGTCCCACAACGGCTCAGCACACATGGGTCTTCTCCAGCTGTGAAGAACCAGTGCTGTTGGCACTACCACAAGCTGCATTACATGAGAAACACAGGAGAAGGGATTTCAAACAAAACTATGGCCTAAAATCCATCCTGTGAAGAGGATGATCCAACTCACCTACTGCTTAGCTAAATAAAGAAAGGAGGGGAAATAATGGCGTTGTTTTCCTGACTTGACTGCAAGCAAATGCAGAGCTAACAATTGCTGTGAAGACCTAAACCATGCATCATGATCCATGGCACTGTGCACAGTGTTTTAGGTCACTGGGATTAATGAACTTAAAATATAAACTTCTTCAAAAACAGAGATATTTCTAGTAAGAGTAGAAATAAGAATTTGATAACTCTAAATGAGAGGATTTCTAATGGAAAACACTATTTAAATCTAAGAAATGGCATTAGGAGCAATATTTTCTGAGTTTAAATGGCATCCGCATTGATTGTACAAGTTTTACAGTTTGTTTATGAAACTCAGAAAATTAATGAATATTTTTGTTTTGTATCAATAATTTTTAAAATGATAATAATAAATGTTACTCTATGAACTCACAAACTCTTATATATTTTATTAAAATGAAGAGTCAGAGATGCCTTAAAGAAATCTGTGCTCAAGTGATAACTGAAAATGCAAAACACTTGCAAAATTTCTAATATTTGTGATTCTCTATGGATTTTCATCAGATTCACCATAGTGGAACTGAATTCATCAGTCTGCTTTTAGCCTGAAGTGTGAAAAATCTGTAATTACCAGCAAAATAATGAGATGCATTATTGCACATTTACTTACAATCCTCATTGTATATGAATTTTTTTCAACTAAAAACTTAACCTGAGAAGCATAATTATAATGTGTACATTTAAATATTTGTTTAAATATTCACTTTTGAAAACAAATCTGTCATTCAAGAAGAGACAAGAGGAAATGGAAGACATCTTTCTGTAAACTTTTGACTGAGATCTGACAAAAGTCCTTAAATCCCGGCTTTCTTTACCAGAGCTTGGTAATATGCAGAACTGCCTTAAAATAAGCACTTTAATTTATGCATTTATTGTGGTTATCGAAAACACTGGTCTGCCAGCCCTTTTAAAGCACTAGTACAGCTTTGTGATTACAGGATTGTAAGAAAGAATTCTCCGTTCTCCCTTTGATGGAATGTGGTGAGCAAAACAAATCAGACACCAGATAAACTGGTTTTTATTAAAAGGAACTATTTTTCAATTTTTCTTCTCCAGATAATTGGAGCAACAAGAAGCTCTTCCAGCAGACACCATCATACCTACCCACAAACTGTCCTCAGGGACCTACTTTCATTTGATGCTTTATTTCAGCTCTTAAGAGGTGATACAACTCCAAAAGAATGAAAACTACTGAGCAATGGCTTGAACATCCCCAGTCTGTGAGCAATAATTTACCTTGGTTGTGTGTTTCTGAGTCAGTTCACTACCGAAGTACAAGAAACTTTGTCACCTCAGGGACTCAGGCTCTGTTGTGGATGCTGAAGGAGATAAAGGTAATCTCTTTTTACCTTGCCCAGGGAGGGCTTTCTCAGAAGAGGACAAGAGTATGACAGCCCCCTCCCTATTCTCTCTGCCTGTTCTTGATTTACTACATGCAAACAACATGTACGCACAAATATATGTTCAAGATGCCTAAAAGAAAAATTCTGGCACTGTTTATGGTTCACTGTGAAACATTTTATCAGCAAGCTAAGAGGCAAGGTTAGCAAGACAACCAAAACAATCAAAAAAACCACACTGAAACCAGATCTGCTGGCTAGATAGAGGAATTTCAGAGAATTTTCACTGGGATCAAAAAAAAAAAAATCACAACCAATCCTAAAGACCTGAAATGCTCATTTAATTCACAGGTTCCTACTCATTATAAACTTCCTCATCAAGGTACAATCCCCTAATTGTTACAATAAATATCATACACCACAGAGCAAGTCAAAATGTCTAATGGGAATAAAATAAATAATTAAATAAATGAAAGCAGGGTGGAAATCACAACAAACAACACTGAAAGGAACCAGCTGACAAATACAGTAACGCTCCACCACGAGGTAGAAAGTTCTCAGCACATAGAAATAAACAGGAAAAGGGACATTTAAACAGAATCCCAACTGCAGCTTTACTGATACTCTGTTTGTCTCAATACCAAGACCTATTTCTGACAGATTGAGCAGATGGTGCATGAACTGGAGAAGTTGGGTAGGGTATGATTATGCACTGATTCTCATAACACAAGAAACAGGGAATCACACTCTAACTAACAAGGAGATGCTTTTTCACATCTTAATTAACACATGAACACATTGATATGGAATGGATTTCAAATTTTTATAGCAGTTCAGTAAGATCATGGTTGTTCTTTAGGATATGGTGGTCATTCCCAAATAGAGCGCAAGCGTATAAATGTCTGCACAAGCTGCAAAAGTGATTGAAAATAAACAATAAATGATGCATGTACTCATCTCTTCCAGACAGGATGTGATTCTATATCCAGTTACACATGATGCACTGAAAAATATCTGTATCATCCCCACAGTTAAGAAAGACTCTTGTATATTGTTTCAACACTATGGACATATAAAATTTTGGTCTTATTCCACATTTTCAAACCACTGAAAGAGCCATTCTTTACTGAAGGAGAAAACTGAATAAGTAAATCATCAAGAAACATGATTAATAGGTTTTAACTTAGAAATTCCCCTAGCCTTCACAAGTGCAACATGTCTACAAAAACGTTCCTCATCATCAAGCACAAGGCCAATGATCCTGCTCTGCAAAAATATTGTTTGGGAGCCAAGAATCACTTGTATTTCTCCATTCTTGAGGCTGCTGAGTTCTGATGATAATTGAATTAATGACAGTTGGGCATTACTGAGACCCAAGGCGGCCTTTGCAGCCTTTCCACAGCATGGCCTACCACATTGGCTTGAGGAATGGGGTTGGGAGTGAAAGCAGGACAACTGAGGGTGTGAATTGTCACATCACTGAGGATTCACATCACCTGCACGACACCAAAGGATCATACTGCAGTGGTGTAAAAGCCAAATGCTTCAGTCTTAATGCAGCTTTAACAACTCTGGAAGAACAAACAGCAATGAGAATTTGTACCAAGACAGCTGCAAAATACAACCATGGGCTGACTTCTTCACCAACAAACATACATATTCCTGGCATTAACTACTCAGGATATGTTGTGCAAACATTGACAGCATCAAAGGCAGGTTTAAATGAGCACTGATAGATGATTGCCAAAGCAATCTCCAGCTCCCTGCCCTCCTGTTCAGAATGATTTTGGCAACAGCATGTCTTAGCAAAATAATGCAAGGAGGAGCTCTCATAGTTTCAGACTTTATCATAACAAGTATTATATAAACTGAACCAAAATGATAAATTTTTAAAAGCTGTTGTGTGTTGGGGATGACAGTGGTTAAAGGGATCTCTAATCTGAAAGATTTCACACTCTGAAAATTAATAATGATCAAATCAGAGGCTTTCAAGAAAAAAAAATCACAGCCAGTTCTTCTGTCCTGCTGCAAAGTACTTGCATTTTCTTCTTGCAACCCTGATGTATTTCTGTTAGCACAGGAGTGATGAATCCCAGGCCTAGATCAGGCAGCTCACACCCACAGGTCTCTCTATTGGCATTTATTTATTTAAAAGACAACCCAGCCCTCAAGGCCTACTTTCAGCAATAAAAAAATGAAAGAAGATGAAATGTTTCTCACTTCTGAAAGATGATCAAGACTACCCAGTTTCTTGTAATCATCCGAAGAAATTAACGGAACCCTCCATTAGTTCTGCATACCACTCTTCACCGTGGCATGATCTCACCTAATAAAATCAAAATCAAAAACATGTAACCAGGTTTTCAGACACATGAAAGTCAACAGCAACCATGTCTGCTTATGCTTAGACTGTCTTTAGTCCATTATGTGTGCTCTACTATGACCAAATAAGAATCCCACTTATCCAGTGGGAGCTGTTGCCAGGAACATAAACATCACACCACCTCGGGATGGGGTCAGGCTCTCAAAGGCAACACATGGGCATCGGCCACAGGTTGCGTGGTGAAGCTTAACTATTAGGAGCAACTCCTATAAAAGCAAACCTGATGGCTTCTCTGTGCAACTTTTATGTCCTGCACTCCCTCACACACCAATGCTACCAGAGGAAAAATATTTCTGATTCTTCTTTTCTAGGCAGATTTAGGAAAAAAAGGGGGGGAAAAAAGTAGTGCTTATTTTGGAATGCAAGCAGTAAAGATCATTACCCTCAACACTGACACCTTGTATAATTTGACAAATGATGTGACTTTTGGGTAAACATGAGCATGCCATGAAGGAGGTGTTCTTACATTAATTAAAAAAATCAAGTCTACAGGCTGGGTAATGAGCCAGAAAAAGGCCTGATTTTTAAAACATGCATTACAAGGCATGAATTATGTCCTTAGCTATTTGAAGGTATTTATTGCCTGTATTTTGTATTTTTTTAAACCTATAGTATGAGCGACTATCTTCAGATACAGAATATACTTTACTATGTATTTTTAAATGTCATTCATAAACTGGTAAATCAATTGAACCAAACTATGGCATTCAAATTACCCCATTTATGCACTGCTAATAATAACTGCTGAACACACAGGAGTCTGAACAATCATGGGAACTTTCCTGTGAGCTTTAAGAAGCCACAAGCTGAGCAGAGCTGTCGGGAGTTTTGCTGAGTAAGAATTAAGTGAGAACCTCAGGGCTTGTCTCTGGTACAGGTGCACAGTACAGCTCAGAAATGGTTTGCAATGGAACCCTCAATGCTTCAGAAGTTGGCCAAATAGAGGGAAATAACATCACTAAAAAATCCACTAGAAATACCATGGAATCAGGTACCACATGTTACCATACTCAGAAAGTTGAGGGTCTATTTGTTTAATTTGGATGAGTTTTCAAATAACTCTGAACTAATCTATGGTAGGCACAACAACATGAGGGAAATACTGAGGCTGGTATGTCATACGCCATTCACCGTAGCTGGCTGGGCTCATAAATGCATTTGGGGGGGCTGTGCTGGACATGCCAAGGCACATTTTCCCAGTGAATGTTTTTCAAAGCTTGTGGAAAATCAATACAAATGGAAGTGACAGCTTAAAAAAGAATTCAGGCTGAAGGTGAATTTATTTCACAATAAAGGAAGACAAAAAATAGAAAGGATATTATGAAATACAGTTCTTATTTATTCATAGTATACAACTATAAGCATGTTTGAGCTCAAGTATAATTGACTACATAAACATAACCAATATCTTGACTTCAATTTAACAACCACAGATTATATATACTTCTTACAGTCACCACTTTGTAATACAGTTCTTAGGCCTTGATACAGCTTCTCAGTACCCTTAGGTTTCACCAACACCTTCCGCTGATACAATTTACATCATATGAGAATATGGATGAAGTTTTCAGATTAGATATAAGGAAGAAATTCTTCCCTGAGAGGGTGGTGAGGTACTGGAACAGGTTACCCAAAGAAGTGGTAAATGCTTCATCCCTGCTGGTGTTTAAGGGCAGGTTGGACAGAACCTTGGGTGACATGGTCTAAGGTAAGGTGTCCCTGCCCGTGGCAGGGAGATGAAACTGGATGATCTTAAGGTCTTTTCCAACCCAAACCATTTTATGAGTCTACAAATGTAGTGCAGAAATGTATTACTCTCTTGACTATTGAAAATATACACACTGTACACTATTGATGGATCTGATAAAAAGTCCTTCCTCTCTCAGTTAGCACAAGGAAGGCTTTGGGAATACATGATATAGGAACATGAACAGTGTCATATTCCAGAAACTCCCATGCAGAGCAATACTGGAGCTGGCTGCTGATTCAGGCCACAGCAGATCAGGGTTCACCTCCCTCCGACATTCCAAGAAATTCATTGGAGCACTCTTCACAAATTGCTCAATAGCTCTTCAACAGGAGCTCTAGACGACTTACCTGGTGGATCTTAGTTTCACTGTGAACACCTCCATATGGGCCAATATGGCTGTAGGATAAACCACCTTACTGATTTTTGTGCTTATATCCATCCTCCTTTATGACAGCTGTTGCTTTTCCCTCCTCTGGGTAGCAGCACCCCTGCTCTATATTATAAGGTGGTTCTCCACAAGCTAATCAGTCAAAGACCTCCATCTAAATGCAATTCTAGAGACAAATCAATCTAGAAAATGTTAATATTATATACTTTTTTTTTTTTTTTGTAGAACCACCAGAACAGGTATATATTCAGTACTGAGATGTGGAAACATGTTTCTCTGTTGTAGAACAGATCCTATACTCAACCCTGGACTTAGCCAGCAGCCCCTGCACTAACTGCTGGTCTGCAGTATCAGGATACACATCAGTGTACAAATCTCTTCATTTTCAAATCTTCTAGACAAAATACATGTGACTAGCGTGTACAACATCAACTTCAGAGATACAGGTACAACCAGCTATAATACGCTGCTATCTGGAGGCCCCCAAGTCTAGATCTTAAATGAGAATGAACTTGGATGGAAAGTATCCACATAACAATACTGAGCAGCAGGTGCATGAATGCCCTTTCTTCATGTACCTTGTTTGGAAAGGAACAGACTTGCAGGAGGATAGCAAACCACTGGTGCCACCACTACGTGTGATGGAGCAGGGGTTCACACGGGCTTTTCTTCACTTGCAAAGGACCTCTCATCCCATCCTCTGGAGCAGCCTAACTTCTGCTAAAGTCATCTCAACTACTCGTTGGTGTTAAGCATAAAGAGGAAAAAAAGCAACAAATCATAACAATGACAGGCCACCACCACCAAGAAGAGCCAGCTTGCCCCATTCTTTGAGTGAGAGGTTCAGTTAAAATACATGATCTGCAAATTTTCCATTTCATCAAATCCTGCTAATAGAATTCTACAATCTGGTAGTTTAAGCTGCATGTTAGAAAAAGCCAGGGAAACATTTGCTTTGGCACTGACAGGTTCTCAGATTTTTCCAGTTGGAACAATGATAAATGACTTAACCCTGATCATTTTTCTGAACCCTGACTTTTTTTTTTGTTTGACATTTATGTACAGTTTCTATAAACACTAACACCTATAAAACATGGTTTACTGTTTGATTGCTTGGCGGACAAGCAAGCCTTAAATACATAAATTATGAGCACCTAGTTAATGAGTGACATGACGGACATGAAGTTTTATTTACCATTGGCATGAGCCTTCATATAAAATTAGTGGCATAAGAAAGCCAGGTTTTGTGAATGCACATAGTCATACCTATTCATGGCCTGACTTCTTTTTTTCCCCTTTTTTTTTTATTTTTTTTTTTTTAAGACTTGACAGAAGACTGTGGCCTATGTGTAATTTCATTGCCTGGAGCAAGGTTAGGGGAAAGCTGCTCCATCTGGCAATTTCCCTTTGACTGGCACATAGTTAAACAATGATGCAGTTTGACAAATTTCAAACCCTGCTTATGAAAAAATAACATAAACACAATAGTCACTCTGAGTAGATTGTCCACCTGTGCAAGCGGGCATGAAGTGTTAAGTAAAGGCTGCTGGTAATGAATAAAGATGCAGTGCATAGTTGGATTAGGTTGTTCCAAATGTAAATCACTGTCAGATAGAGCACTTGTGTTTACATGTAGCATTAATATTTTGATCAGTATGTTTAAGAGAATTAGCTTCTTAATGCAGATGTTCTCATTTGGACCTTCACACCCGTAGCTTCAGCCAACTCCTTTACCATCAGTTATGTCAACATGTCATAAATCTTAGCTGCTTTAACTTCTATTTTAAACAAAGCTTTGTTGTAAAATTTGGAGGCGTGTTTCCTTCGGGTTTTATTTTTGGCGAATTCCTTGTTATTTTGTTGAAAATCTGACACATTAATGTCCAATTAACCATCTTTGAGTATTTTACTGACAAGGATCCCAAGCAGCAATCAAATGCCTTTTTATTGTAAGAACCTCCCTGCCCCCCACCCAACCAGCTGTATCCATTATGTGAACAAGAAGTCTTTATATCTTGATGCAAGAACAATAAAGGCATTACACTTAGTGGAAACAGGACATACATCTCAACAGCTACACAGTCTTTGCCCTTTCAGGCTACATACCATAAAGGTGAATATTCACAAGATGCTTACAAAATAGGAAAATGGGATAGAGTGAAATCCCAACACAAAATTCACAGGCAGTTGATTTGTTTTAAACAAGGAAAATGTTTAAACACATCCAAGTTATTTTAACATCGATGCCCTTCTCACAGGGGGTTGGTGGGGGATACGATACGTATGAAAAAACACAGCCCATACATGGAACAGTGCAAATTGTCTCTTAGGTCACTATGACTGTAGCAGTGGTGTCTCACTTTTTAAACTTCACTTCTGTTAATTGAACATTACCCCTTTTTTAATGAGTGATTTGATGCAGTCTCTCAACTGTCCTGTTTTTTTTTTTCCAGGTACTTTTAAATGTTGAGAACAAAATAACAACTTGTTCTTGAAGCAGTTAATTTTTAAAGGAAGATTAATTTTTGCTAAAACACATGAACAGCAAACAAGATATTCCACAAAATAAGATTTTTTTTCCCTGAAACTCTGACTAAAATGCACAAGAAAAAAAGATAAATATTTGCATTTTGGAGGGTTTTGTTCCATAAAAAAATATTTTGCATGTCTCTGATTAACCATAGAGAACTAAACTTGAATGAATTCTTACTGTTCAATGTGGATTTCTATCTGCAATTTGTATACACTTGATATTCTCCTATCGATCTTGACATACACCATAATCATAGCCAAGGATTAACACACACTTTCGAAAGTGGGACTGTCTGGAAGACCATTTTATTTTCCAGAGCTTCTCTGCCATTATTACAACAAGGTTAAGTTTTTAAACATCTTCCTCTTTTTGATTAATACACTGTAACAGTTATACTGGTTTTCAATACAATGACTATTGAAAGAGCTAACATTCATAGGAGCATGATTTGGCAACAGGGAACTTATGGCTAAATGTTGGTTATCATGGTGATCATCTGAGAGTTGTGCAATACAGATCCATTGCAAGGAAACAAATTTGCTTCAAACTTCATTTCAGTGTTTGGAAAACTGACAAAGTTTGTGGGCTATTGCAGCCTTTGGGATAAAAGGAGAGTGAACAAAAAAAAAAAGTACAATGTCAAAGATACCATGAAAGAAATAGGTATTATGGGACAAAAGTGCCATTTGCCTTTCATCCTCATGATGAAAGGAGCTTGCCATTGAAAGAAACACATAGGAAACAATTTGGTCCTTCAGTGATGTAACTGTTCTCATAAGAGTTTAAGACTAATAATAAATGTACCTAAAGCAGCGCAAGAAAAACTCCCAGGAGTTGTTTCCCAGGGGAGGAGGGCTGACACATTTTACACATCATTTCTGTTTATCACGTAAAATAAAACCCTGGAAATAATAAGAAGTGAAAGGCAGAAAATATTCACAATCTACTGTTCTGCTTGCAAGCTAGCAAAACATTATGCAGATACTTAAATTACAGAGGTGAAAGAGGAATTCCTCAGGATCAGTATTACTGATACTACCTAGGAGATGGGATTAAGGAATAGGACCAAGTAGGTGCAGCACCAATGATTAAATCAGAACTTTTCTTCCCATTTTACACTTTGAATATTTATTTGCAAAAACCTTTATTGGCCCGCACCATTGTGCCCACAGATAACCTGAGCTTGTCCCAGGGGGATGACCTTTTTTTTCTGTGTTTAGCAGTTATTTTCAATGTATTTATGTTTAATAAACCTGCAGGTGGAGTGAACATGGTTTTTAAACACCTAAAGCTGTGGGAGAGACACCATCCTCTGTGAAAAACTGGACAAAACTCATTTCCCCAGTGACAAAACTGGAGGATAAGAATCACTTTCTGCTTGCACCAAGTTCCAACCACATGGTTCTGTACACAATGACTACATCACAGTCTACCAACTGCACTGTATCTGCCAAGTAAAGGACAGTAGTGTAATATACACTACTGTCATCAAGTCACCTAATGATGCCACTACCTGTTTGCAGAGTTAAGTTGTCAAACCCATTAAGTGTTGAAATGCTGTTGTAGAAAATATACTCAGTCCGTCTGGATGCATGAAGGTCCCTGCTTAAAACTTCAAGAAAGAAAAGCAAAAGTATGTTTCAACAAATGGAATATCTTCATTTAACTTCAGAGTCATTCATTTGAAAATGAATGAAGAGCTGGCTGATCTACTCAGAGACTAACAATGAAGCTAGCATAAAATTTTAACTCTGGAAACACTTTAGAAAAGAAAATCAAAGCACAAAACCTGTGCAATTGGCCAAAAGAATCAAACAATACCCCTCATTCTCTTACTGTAATTCCCAAGACTTGTTACTAAAAAAGCATTATAAACATTAGAATCTGTCTGTTGCTTTGCAAATGCACACTGCCTGCAATGTCATAACTTTGATGAGAAATCAAACTCAGATCTGTTAAAGCCCTTAAATGCAATTTTAATTTCCAAAATCATCTTAGCAAACTTCAAGTCAAAACTGAACAGTGCCTCACTGCTCCTTCTAACCATCTTCTGTATGCATCTTTGTTCAGATGACCCCACAGAGCCACACTCTTCCACATGGACATGCATGGAAAAGGCCGGTCCCTTATTTCAGCTATACCATAGAAAGCTCTAGAAAGAGCTGTGAGGAAAATCCTTAGTCTGAAAGCCTACACTGACACTCTTTTCAAGTATGATATCAAATACTGTGTATATGATTATTCAGGGTTTAATTTTCTGACCTTCCTGCTGCTCCATAGTGTCTCATTTTAGAAATGGCACCACCAGAAAACTTCCTGATTTTATGCATCTGCTTTCTTAAGTTTTACTACTATGAAATCTATTTTGAGATCTCAAATATATATTTTATATATATATAATATATATATATTTTGTTATAAAAGATTGGATTCACTTGTACTCCTTGTCAGATCCTGATGCTTCCTAATGAATAACTTCTCCTCCTGCATTTCTATTCTAATTTAATATTGATAAACTAATGAAAACTGCAAATTGTCTAAGAAAAATACCAGGATACACTCTTTTAATAATGGCATACAAAAACATTTATTAAAAAAGAAAAGCCTCAAGAACTGATACTTAAAAGGTTTCCAAATTAACTACCAAATCGACATAAGCATGATAAATATTTCCATATCTAGACAATATTAACAAATATAGATTTAGAAGTTAATATTTCTGCTGTACAATGCTCAAAATGCTGGTTCCTAAATATTCATATTGTCTGGAATGAAATCAAGTCATTCAACACTTGTTGTTGGTTATGCTAATCCCTTAATATTACTATTTATTCCAGCTGAGAAAAAGGGCTAAGCCAGCTGTTCAGAATGTCAGCATTTTAATGTTCTCACTGTTGGCATAATATTTTATCACCTGTTCTTTATGTTCTGTGTCTCAATTCGTATATTAAATTATACGTCAGAGTTACTTATGGGGATAGCAATCAGTTTATACTGATTTAAGACTGTAATAAAAATCACACAACAGTCTGAAAAGATATAAAATGCTTGTGGCACAGTTGCACTCACACCTTTTCATGGCCCTAAGAAGAGCTGCATGATCCAATCCCCATGGGATTCTGGGTCCTACCCTGAGCCCCAGCGGCCTGTAGTGCTGTATGAAGCATCACCCACCTTAAAAATCTAAACTATATTTTTGTTGTAGAAAAGTAATTTTACAGCCAAAAATGGCCTGGGTGACCCTTCAGAAAGCGAAGTAGAGCAGCATTATTGGAAATAAGATTATTTCTGCGGTATTGACTTAGGGGGAAAAAAAAAAAAAAAAAAAAAAAAAAAAAAATCAAACCTCTTATGTTACTGAGCTTTCAATATTTTGTTTACTCACACAAAAGGTGCAGTATATCTGGTTTCATTGCTTTTCTTGCTGTTCATTTTTGCCTGAGCACCCTGTCAAGATATAAATGAAAAATAATGGATGCACCTGAGGAAAAGATATCTGGAGTTCCAAAGAAAGTGGAGGAATCGAGTTTGTAAGGAAAAACATGATCCTGGTTAATTCTCTACCCAGCTTATTTATTCTTACACAACACTGAATGTGTCAATGGCAACTAATGACTCTGGAGTGTTAAGCCAGTATGAATATGGGATTGTAGACTCTGGTTTTGTTAGTAGAATTTGCAAAGATTTTTAATGAATACTGCATTTCAGTGCTGTGTTGGATTCCTTTTGCTTGACTATCTAAACACAAGGAAATAACACTAGTGGGCATCTGAAATCTGTGACTATTATACAACTAGTTTGGTTCCAGTGAAAAGGTTGCAGAGCACCACAAACCCTGTTCTCCACCTTCTTTTCATGACAAGAATTGCTATCAATTTTACTATTTCTTTACAGCCAAAAGTTACTGCAGGCTCCAGTCAGGATCAGTAAATGCTCTACAAATATACAAGAAAAAGACCAAATGCTATTTATTTTATTGCACAAGCATCAAGGGTGAGAAAGGACTAAGCTTTTTGCTGCCCCAGCAGGTAGAAACCTGGATACACTGAAAGCTTGCAGACACTGTAAAAATGAATCCTGGGCTTCAAGCAATAGGTTTCTAGGATTCCTTTTCTGTTCATCTTCATGATTTCCTGGGGAAATGCCCAAAGCCTTCCAAAAACCCTGAAAGCAGCACTATCACTACAGACCAACTCAATTCCTTCTTAGATACTATTTTGAGAGACCTGCACCCATTTTTTGGCTACAGTCTTGCAAAGTTCTTTCTGATTACTCTTGTTCTACCACTTTCTTCCCAGTTATTTACACATTTGCAAACAGGTTTGCACAATTATTTTGATTGCTGTATTTACCTGATGCTACATGCAAATAAAGATAAATACATTAGGCTACTGTCATAGCACAGCTACCCCGACACACATCATGCTTCGTCACAAGAGCTAGAGAGATCTAGAATTATTCTCATGCTATTCCCAGTACCATATTGAAGTCTTGATTATCATTTTCTAATAATCAATATTAACAGGCTCCAGGCCAGATCAAAAATATCTGGAGTCCTAGAAAATGTTTTCTGCAGCATACTTTGACAACAGTAAAGACTATTAATAAGATTCGAAGATTTACCAGTCACATAGCTCACTATCCTTGCTATTTATTTAGTGGTAAAGAGCAATACGGGCATTTTGCTGAAAAAGAAAAAAAAAAACGCATTTATATACACTTCAATTCCACTTTCAAAAAATATATCCAATATCTTCATGAAATTTTGTGTCCCAAAATACATAATCTTTCCTTTTTCTGACTAAATTCACCCATCAAAAGGTCTGTACAGCTGAAAAGTGCTATGCCTTCTAAAAGCCAGACCATGTAGCCATGGCCCAGATACATGATAAAGGAGAGCAGCACTCTGCTCCTCCTCACTAAAGCTCTGTGCAGGCATACAGACAGACATACAGAGAGGACATACAGACAGGACAACAATATCCACATTAGTGAACTGAAAACCAGATACCATCTTAGAGGAGTGCAGTGATACATTCTGGCAACTGAATACAGCTAATTACAACCCAATGTTATGGAAAGCAGTTGCTTGTGGACATCATGAGACCAGTCCCCAGCAGAGTCTCCATTCAAAGCTTTCCTGGAATAACCTGAGAACCTCAGTCTCCTTAAATGATCAGAATTAAAGAAAATTTAATATGAAAAACTATTGCTTAGTAGGAAGTTGAATTCAACATAGTACTCAACTGATCTGGAAGCCTTTGCACAGGTAAAGTTGTGACTGAAGTCAAGAGAAGCTTTGACTGAAAACAGTGTTTCAGTCAAACTGTGCTTAAAACAATGGGGAGCTATCTTCAGTAAGTCTAAATAAACTGAAGACAAGTCTGCTCCTCCAGACACGAGAGGTGGTTTGCTGGTAAGCCATATATTCTGCTACATAGCTGCCTACAAAGGTTTTAGCAGAGATAGGAGGCAAAACCTTCTTCATGAACAACATTTTTCAATTCTTTTCATAGAATTAACTAGTTTAGACACCCACAATTTTCTCTGCCTAATGATAACACTACAACAGTAAAGCTCACAATCTATTTAAATATATTATCAATTTAAAATGTATTTCCTAACCTTCCAAATCTAAGAGGGTCAAGGCATAGTGGAGGTTCATGAAGATTTTTCCATATGGTATGCTGCTTGAGTTGAAAAACCCAGCATTTTTGGACAACCTTATTGAACAATCCTCATGGTTAGACAACAAGTTTATGATCAGCTGGGAAAATAACAATATAACTAAATACCGTGATGAAGCAATGCAAGAAAATATTTTCTTCTGTGAAAAGCAGGCTGCAAGTATATCACAAAATTGATACATTTTTAGCATTTTCTGCAATGCTAGGATACTGCTCAATAGTGATAAATGACAGTTGCTCTATAACTGAAATAATTTCAGTCAAATTTGTGTTTGATCTTCATATAATCATGGAATGGCTTGTGTTGGAAGGGACCTTAAAGCGCATCCAGTTCCAGCCCCCTGCCACTGGAAGGGACAGCTTCCACTAAAGCAGGCTGCTCCAAGCCCCATCCAACCTGGCCTTGAACACTGCCAGGGATGGGGCAGCCACAGCTTCTCTGAGCACCCTGTGCCAGCGCCTCAGCACCCTCACAGGGAAGAGCTTCTGACTAATGTCTGACCTAAACCTACACTCTTCCTATTTGAACTTTTTGATTATTATAGACCTCTAATTACTTTCAAGTATAAACCACAATTTTATCACCCCTAAGTCAGCCTTTCCGAAATCCACTCTATGAAGAGTAACCACCAGTTGTATCTTGAGTTGCAACAGAACCATCATCTCTTTCACCATATTCTCAACTCTGAAAAAATATTCAGCAAACATCCTCTTTTTAGTCCAGATTTGTTTCCATTGGTACAATGAGAGCTCAAGAGCTCATACCTCAGTTTCAGTAAGTTCTCAACAAATTCAAAACAGGGATACAACAAGCCCATACTTGCACATTTCATAGCGCAACCATATCCATAACTACCTCTGCTTGCTATATGCATGATACAGTAACAGTGGTAGTTAATCTTATGTTGGCACCTCCTCCTTTTAATTTAGAGGCCTACAGACTTGACTAAGAATTTGTTTCATTCCTGCAGAATGAAGATACAGACCAACGACACCTGAGTAATTTCAAACAACAATTTGATACCTCCTCATTGGTTTCAGCATAAGAATAAGCAGAACCCAGTGGGAGAGACAGGTATTGTCTTCTAGAATGTATGAAATTATGGCTTTGCTGGAACAAGGAAGATGTGGCTGCTACCAAAGTTTCCCTAAGTGCTGCACAGCAGGTAGCTACCCTGCTGGGGAACCAAGAAAAATCCCAACACTCAAGAGGCATTAAAATCCTGGACAACTTTTCAATGGAAGGGAACTCCTTCCATGACCTGAGCACTGCAATGGCTCTCCACATGGATCAACATTTTCATTCACACTGGTGTATTGGTAAGTATCTTAGTTTCAATGATTATTGCTGTAAACAACTAAACATTTATCCTCTACAAGCTTTCAGTAGCATGGCAAGGCAGTGTAAATGCTGAGGTATATCCACAATTTTAACTTTCACATATTTCTCAGATGAAGTGTATGAAGTGCAACATCGAATAATCATTAGGAAACACACACCAAGTTCTACAGACATATAATTGGTTTTGCAATGCTTTGAAACTTATTAGCACTTTTGCTTCTAATGTAAAGTATGTTTAATTATTTACACTTTAAATAAAATACTCTTTTGAGGCAGCAGAATGAATGGAAATAACTTCTCCAGAGGTAGCACATTCCAGTATTTATGGCAAAGAATATTAAAACATGGTTTTGTTATTCTACCACTGCTGTTTAGTTATCCTTTTGTACATCATACTTCTGTCTGCTCTTGCTAGTTGGATTATGGATTTCTTTGGGTGAGGATCGTCTCTTACTCCACGTCTGTACAATGTCTAGGGCTGTAGGGCCTCATCTCAGCTGGGACTTTAAGGCACTAATGCTATAAAAGCATTACTAACAACAGTAGAGCAGTTCTTTGATCGCTCTGAGTTTTGAGAACTTAGTGGAGCAATGGTTCAATAATAAGTAGCAACCTGCCAGAACCATATTTATCATAGTGCAGCCACAATCTGCTAAAGCAGTGCAAAACATTGGATTCCTCTCTGATGAAACACCACCTGTTTAACTGGGGTTACTGGAAGGGTGAATGCAGCACCCTGCAGAAAAAGATACTAGGGACGCATTTGTAAGCATATAAGGAAAAAAAGAAGAAAAAAAGTTCTCATTTAGCTATAAAATAATAGCTTTTTTAATGTTTAACAATAAATTGATTGTACATGTAGAATTTGGACTGGCTTTTCTCCAGTTCTACAGAATCCTAATTAGTGGTGTTGAAACTGTGTATTTGTGTAAGTGATTAGATTGTTACAGCAATCCATACAGAGTTAAGAAATTGTGCAGATGATTCCTGATTACGGAAATGTTTACGGGATCTAAATGAAGTGACCCACATAGTTCCTTGGTATCCTGTTACCCCAGAGCATTGCAAAACATATCCACACAGCAGCTAATGTCACCCTTTGGCTGCCCAAAGTAACTGCTGTTATTTCAATCTGGTTCCTAAAGCATTTCTAAAGCTTTTTGAGGGTTTTTGTTAGGATTTGCTGTAATACCAAATTTTCTTACAATTATGACCACTTCTATAAACTCATTTTCCTGTTCCCTGAGCATTTTGCCTTGAACTTAAACTTTAGAGGTGAATGTGGCTGAGGGTATGGACCAGCCCAGAGTACACAGCAGCACTGAGAAATGTAGGTGGGCGCAGGAATGCTATGTACTTTCTGGTTCAACCTCTCCTGCTTAAACCAGGACTGGGGATATAGTCCCCATCTAATCCAGCACCATCCTTATCATTGTGGTGTATCTTGAAAATGCTCCATGGGACAAGCCTTACTTTTAAGAAGTCAAAATTAAAGCTTCCCAACATGACTATTCAGGATCTTGGCAACATGCTTCTTGGCAGAAGGCTGTTCAGCTGCCTGAGGTTCCTGGACAATTAGACCTACACGTTGTTTTCTGGTTTAAGACAAGCATATTATGATAGTTGTTAGTGATTTATGACACTTCTTTTGCACAGTTTTATAGAAGTCAAAAAATCCAGCAAGACCCAGTCTGCAAGACCTTGATAACAGCTCTTGAGCAGTGACTGCCACATATTATATTGATATGTCTGACTATAAAGAAACTAGACTGAAGAGGAATGTGGAGTCTGACTCAAACCACCATCTAAATGTAGCCTTGACCAAAGTTTTGGATCAAGGGGGTTTCAGTTCCTGAGTTTTGATTCTTGCCCATCTCCAACATGACCATAGATATGGCAACAGTTTTCAGAATTAGTATAGCCCCGAACACAGTCCTTCAAACTAGCAACTAAAACCCTAAAAAAACAAACAAACAACACAGGGGGAAATACATACATAAATGACAGCACCATATTTTTCCAAAAAATCTGGTCTTCAAAATTATGGCTCAGAACATCTGCAAAATACATGTTCCTCTAATAAAATAGCCTTCAGATTGAGGTATAACTGTACAAATGAACAGTCCTTTTTTTTTTTTTTTGAGTGTATTATGACTCTAGAAGTGAGCCAGTGTCTCACGGCCACCAAAACTCAGCAGGCAACCAGTCAATTCAACTGAATCACTCCCATTGCCAACTATCTCATGACAAGCTCTCATTGTAAAATCACGTAACTAGAAATGGTCTGGTTTACAGAGCAGTTGAAAACGTTAAGAGAATACAATCATGATTTTTTAGGGCTCACTTAAGCAGACTCAGAACACAGAGGGCTTTTCCTCCACCCTCCTCCAGTAATTGCTATTTAAAGATCATTCAAATGACCTTCTAGTACATCTTAGCCATCTTTTTATTTACTTGTCTGGTAAAACCCAATCCTTCATCAGGCCAAATAGTCAAAGAGATGGAAAATTTAAACCTTTCCAGCTCCTGAAGGAAAGTTTCTCCCAACAGCTGTCTTGCTTTATGAAAGCATGAAGTCAGTACGTCCAATCTCATGCTATCAATCACGCTGGCTGACATTTCCTGCAAACTGTGTCCGCAAGACAAACGGGGAAAGAGAACCTAAAAGGAACAACAAATTGCCAAAAAGCAGATGGAATTATGTGCTCTTGTTTATATTTGGCTGTTCAAATGAGCCTGCTCTAAATGCCTTCCCCTTCAGAATTATAGCACTAAGCAGTCATTTGCATCGCTGCTGAAAACACCTGACACTCGTATTAAGAAATATTGGGTTTAATTGCAGTCCATTAAAATGTGGAAACGTCTTCAGTGCAGGATTAATGATTTAAGTGAACTGTCGCCTTTTAGAGTATTTTTAGGCCCTCCTCCTGCAGATGCAAACATCCTCTTGCTCCCCCCCCCGCCCTGAACTTCTGCAGAAAAGGTCTGCCACATGTTTCTCATCTCCTGGCTTTAGGTAAGTAGCATTTAAAGCAACTCTGAACATCAAGCATCTATGATTTGTGACTTTCAGAAGAGTGTTTGTGTACACAAAGGGATGTTAAATTGTTGTTTTGACTTTAATCTAAATAATTTTCATTTCCTCTTACAGTGAACATTTTCTGCACATACCAAACCAGGATTTTGTTTTAGTCAGATCTTATATATGAAGAAGTATGAAGTTACACTCTGGATAGAACACACTGATCACTGGCACTCTGTGACTTTCCTTTACATACACAGTTAGCTTTTTTCCCAGACAAGAACTGCAGTTGGATTTCAGTGGCACTGGCATTTAGGTCTACACACATGCACATAGGGCAAAATAAGGGTATGAGATGTTGTTGACAGTAACAAAATCACAGAAAAAACAATTCAGTGCATTGAATACTCAAAATGTAAATATAAAAGTTTTAATTATCTGGAAAAAAAGAAAACCTGCTTCTTGGATGAAATCACTGGGACTTAAATTGCTAAACAATTGTTTGACATTCTGGGATATTAACTGCAGAGCTGTCAACATCCCAGGAGGGAGAGGGTGAATTAAAACTGAAAGCATTTAAACTGAAAATCATTTCATGCATTTAGCTTGGCAAAAGTCACCAACCCACTATACCTCCAAAGTTACTAGGTTCTGACCAAACTCTGACCACCAAAATGCATGTATCACGCTCTATCTAGTGACCACGGAATAGCACTGGTCCCTCTTCTACGCTGCTCTCCCACACCAGGATCATCCAACAGAGATTTGTAAGGCTGTGCTTACTAGATCCCAACTTACTTTCTAATTGTTTACCACAAGTTGTAGGAGGTGAAGGTGGCCCAACAATCCAAGAAGTCTGAAAACCAACCCTCTCATCAACACATCCTCTGTCTGTGGGCCTAGAAAACACACATTTCTGCTGTACCCTTTCCAGCTGTTTTCCAGATCCTGTATTATATATCACTGCCCTCTCTCTTCTTTCATATGCTAAGAATGGGAAATTCAGGATCATTCAAACATACAAATCTTGCTGGATCAGCTCTGAAACTTGTAGATGTGAGCTTGGACAGTGTGTAAATACAGGTGCCATGTAAGCAGCCTTCCAGATTACTCAGTCAAAACCAAAACAAAATCCACCCTAAAAGCTGAAAGTATACCTACCAAAGAAATTAATGGAAAATGAGATGTAATGGTCAAGTACGGGAAAGGATTTCAAAGCCTTCAGTGTCACTATTTAGTCACAATTCTCATGTCATGTGTATGTCTAAGTGACATGACAAGAAAGTCAGACAATGTCTGCAGTGTTGAAGGTCAAAGAGTAGAAAAAATTGTGAATGGAGTCTGGTGTTATGAGAGGTTAAAGCTGTGCCTTAAAAATGCAAGTAACACCTGGTCACTTGTGATATGTTTATCATTTAACTCTGCCAGAAATCAGTATTTTACATTTTAAGTATAAAAATCTTTAATTATAAAAAAATGCCTGTCACTTTCAGAAGATGCATTTTCTGATATTCTTTGTCCATTCTTCCCACAGAGAACCATAAAAAATAGAATGATTCTGAAATATATGTTATATGAAAACAGGCCTGGAATGTTCTCAGTTTACACATGTACACAGTATTTATAACATGTACTATGTACACAGTATTTATAACATGTACTAGACCATTAGCATTCAATTCTTAAAAATGCAGTCCACAGACTAGGCTTAACTACACTCTTAGCACATCTAGCTCCTCATCTTATGTACTGTTGCATATACAAAAAAGCCTAATGTTTAGTACGCTTTAAAACAACTTCAAAAATATTGTACGTAAACATTTAGAATACTTTTGTTTAAGCTTTTGGGCATGCCTGTGCTTAGAAAAAGGCATACAGAAAGGTAAGTTGCAGCTCAATTGAAACTTGGTTTAAAGCATGCTCATGCTTTTGGAAAACATGACCTTTCCACCCCCTGTAGCATCATTAAGTCTTTTCTTCCAAGTAGGTGGCACTGTCAGAATTTAGTTCAGTACCACTAAAGAAAGAAGAATTGCTGAACGCACCTGATCACACTTCTCTCCCATGCATTTTCCATGCTGACTAATGCTACACATGCCATGCTCAAGGTCAAGAGCTTTAGCTTCTCAGTGACCATCTTATAACACTTTATCTGAACATACAATCCCAGTTTGGTTTGGGTTGGAAGGGACCGTAAAGCTCATCCAGTTCCAACCCCTGCCACGGGCAGGGATCCCTTCCACTGGAGCAGCTTGCTCCAAGCCCCTGTGTCCAACCTGGCCTTGAACACTGCCAGGGATGGGGCAGCCACAGCTTCTCTGGGCACCCTGTGCCAGCGCCTCAGCACCCTCACAGGGAAGAACTCCTGCCTTACATCTAATCTAAATCTCCCCTGTTTAAGTTTGAACCCATTACCCCTTGTCCTATCACTACAGTCACTGATGAATAGGTCATGACTATGACTGACACCAGTTTCAGATTGCTAAAGGCAAAGAAGCACCTGAAGATAGACTGCACTCCTCAGGTCCCCAGCATTACTCAGCCTGGGTGTTGGGCATTTTCAGGGCCATCTTTTCCACCTGTCTGATAACTTCCATCAGTAAGAACGATGTTCCACAAAACATGTTCTGTGGTAAAATGGCCAGAGATTAAGACAATTCTTGCAAAAGATGTAAGATTGTCCCCAGAGACAAGAGCAAGAAGAATAGCAGTAACTTCTTTTCCTTTTTCTGAAATAACCAGGAAGATCTAGAGAACACTGAAGACTTGTGAAGTTGGGTAAGTGGATTTTAAGCAGTCAGAGACCTCCTGGACAGACTGCCAATAACTTATCATCTACATGGATTGTATTACTTTTATAGCAGGAAAAGAGGTACTACAGTATTTTGTGACCCCCATTTGCTCAATTAACAGGAATTCCATGGACAGAAAAAGTGGAGGACCTCTACAAGGCATCTGTGAAGCAAGAATCCACTTTCCTGCCTCCATTTTTGCCAGCCAGTATGGATAAATGCTCAAGCCCTGCATACTCAGCCCTTGGCAGAGACATCTTGCTGACAACAAGCAGTCCTGTAGGAAAGCACCATAGCTGCTTTAAGAAAACTCAAGCATCTGGGATGGTATAAATCAAATCCTAAAGGAAGGCATTTCCTGTACTGTTATATTTGTTTCTGCAAAACCCATGTTATCCCAGGCTAATAAAATGTTGTATTTTGTTACAATTCTGTATGGAGATACTGAAACATTTGGGTTGTTTGGTTCTTGTTGTTAAAGAGCTGCGGCCACCTACCTTTTCCTTGCTTCTGATGTCAAACTTTTCAGCCAAAATCTAGGAGAGAATTATAGGCCTCCAGATGTCTCCAGATTTGGAACCAGACCTCAAAGGTACCAGGACATGGAAATTTCACTGAAATCCACTTGCAACCGATTATTATATGTTAACCACTAACTATGCCTGCAAAACTGGGTCTCGCGATCTGGGTCTCCATCTGCTGGTGAAGAGAATGACAATCTAACATCAAGGGCTATTGTACCTCCGCAGTTAACAGGCAGTACATTTGCAGTTGTACTTACTGAACACAACCAAGCACTTGCCTTTACCTGCAGAAAGAGGGTAGAGTGTGATTCCTACTAAATGAAGTTACTATATGATCCAAGATGTATAGCATGGGCAATGGGTAAAACCAAAGTACCATGGAAACCAACAAAAAACATCCGAGATGTAGGAGGCATAGACTTTTTTTAATCAAAGCACCCTACCTCTAGCAGAAAGCTTATATATACTATTAAAAAATACGTTGACAAAATGTTTGATTACCATGCTGCTCAGCTCTATTCTTTCTTCTGACCCGGCATGCCATATTTTGCACCTTTCTAAACTAGTCTTGTCCTTGAAGGATATCCAATAGGATGGAAAGGGCCTAAGCTTAGAGAAGCAGAGAGGTCCATAGACAGACAACAGACAAACACAGCGAGGTTTAGAACTGTTGGTTAAATCTTTCCTATTCAATGATATATTTGCCAAAAAATAGAGTTACTTGGGGAAAAAAAAAAAAGAGATATTGTTATAATGCCTGAATGAATTAATTTGTGGATCCTGGGTCTCACAAGCTGGTATAAAAAATAACAGGAAAATGCGTGCACCATATTTTGTTCTTGGTTTACAAAGCTCACAAACACAGGTATTCAATGTGTCTCTGTTGATGTCTCCTTTACCATACATGCACCTTCCTCACCCCAGCAGTCTTTAGCTCTGCACAAGCAACTGAAACATGAGGAATTAGAAAACAAAAGAACCTCAGGTGAGAAATAGATGTACATGAGAATGATGATAAGGTGAACAAAATAGAAATAAGGACATGATATTTTGGGAAAAAAAATACAACATAAAGGCAGAAGAAACTTTCAAACAACATTAAAAAGTAGTAGCTGGGGGAAAAGAAGAAACTGTAGAAAAAATCATACCCCGGGTGGAACTGCCAGATGAACACCCAATTAAGGTACAGGGAAAGAGCAATGAAAAGAGAGAACAAGCACAGCAACTTAAGTTTTTCTGCTAACTACAAAAATAGAGTGTAAGGTACTTAAAAAAGGGGGTATGGGGTATTTTTGACAGAAATATTGGGGCTAATTAATGACATTCAGTAATTAAACACCTTTTACAATCTTTGGACTTGATTCAGCAAGACTGAGCTTCTCTGACCAAAACTATTTGTATAAAACTGATTTCAATTTTGTTAGTCTCTGAAGCCCACGGCTGCACACAGACTGCTCTCAGTGCGTGTACTGGGAGCTAAAAAAGTCAGGAAGGTAGAAATTTCATGAAGAAATAAAAGAGTTCACAGCTCCTATTGCAGACTTTTACATATGGACAGGAAAAGTGCGCTCAACTCAGAAGAGTGAAACTATTCCTATTAGAAAAAATAATGGATATTTAGAAAGCTTCCTTTTGGAGGAGCTTACTCATATCTCAATAGTCCAAGTTTCAATAAAAAGCGACTTTAACTTTTAATGATTTATGTAAGAACCTACAAACTATGCTGTAACACAAAGAATGCAAGTCTTTTATGCACCAAAATTTTGTAATATACAGAATGTAGACAGTATTATGTATAAAACTATTTCTTACATGAAATAAGAAATTATTTTAAAGAGAAAAATAATTTGGCAGTTCTACTGGAAACCTACTAGTCACAGGAGAGTGTTTCTGTCACTGTCTTTTTGTCCTGACCACTCACTCTAGCTCCGCTGTTATGTGTATATGGGTTTACAATAGGCACCTAAAAGTCAGTTCTGCAAAACTTGTATCCTTTTTTTTCCCCAAGGACTTTAAGGAAGAAGTCCAAAGGAGATGCCAGTATATGTAGCAAAAATACTGCAGCTTACACAAGAGTCCACACATGGCAAGGGAGTCACCAGCTGCAATGGGATGCTGGAAAACCACATGCAATGCCCTGCACAAATGCAACTGCTTCAATATCAAAGTATTTAAATGGCCTGCTAAAAGGATATAGATTTTATCCACACAAAAAGCTCTTCAGATTTATTCTGATCGACTGCCTCGTGCATGCTTGTGATCACTTTTTGGTTTTTTTACTTAAAAGCAAAATTAGCTACAAATCCACTTTGCCTCACTGGTGTGTAAACACATTTCTTACTGACTGCACAAGAAATGTGCTCTGGGTTATTGCCTTAATATCTGAGTTATACGACTTTTAGAGCCCCTGTGCTCTTCGTGAATTAACAAACTATCAGAATTATTAGGCAGCCTTAAAGGGTAATTTCCTTCATTTTGTAGAGTACAATTATTCAAGCAATTATGCAAGCAGAGGAAGCAATTGCTGATAACTTATTTTTTCAGAAATAAGAGCCCAGTTTTTCAGAAATACCTTCCAGTGTAATTGCTGTGAAACCTGAAGAGCAAAGGCAGCCACTCTGGAAATACACAGATTTTACAATTTAAATAAATGGTTATTTTTTTCCTTATAAAATAAAGTGTTACCTGATGCCTGAAAGTTTCAGATGGCATGAAAATGAAGCTTTAATTGCACAGAGAAAGTAACTACTTTGTACTGCAATGGCTAAGCACTGTAATGATTTGTAAATTAAACTGCACAGTAATTGCTGTGCAGAGTTCTACAGCAAGTGAAAGTATGGCAATATTGGGCTTATAAAACACGGTGACATGTTTTGCATTGGGCTACTTTAGGAATTGCAGCTGCTATAAACTGAAGCGTGTGTCAGCAGCACTAAGCATAGCTGCAGTTCTCCACAAGCAGCACACATCTCCAATCAATTACCTCTAATCTGCACCAGTGCAAAGAAACTCAGAAACCCTTACCTAGGTTCCTGGCAATGAATTTGAGCTCCATGGTGAGACCCCCAGCTACTCGCACTTCTCTGTCCTACCTCCTCCTTCCCTGTACAACATGTGAGGTTCAAACTCTCTGGGAAGTCCATTTACAAGCCTGGAAGCTAATAAGTAAATTTTGGTCACCTTGAACTGCATTACATGGCCATATTACAATGTCATCAGAAACATTCATGTGCCACATATGTACTAATCTAATAATTTCTTTGTGACACTACAAGCTCTTTATGGAAGCAGCTATGTCAACACACAGTAGACCAACATAGATGTGAACTTTCAGTCTCTTGGAGGCTGCCACTGCAAGATTTAGTGTACCAAACTGAGCCCCAAATTCACTGTTGCCTATAAAATTTGACCTGCTTGAATATTATCATCAAATAAACATAAGGGTGTGGACATGGCTCAAGCGAACACAGGAAAATGACCTCTTCCTTTGGGTGACTTCTGAAAGTCACCCAGCCCTGCACAGTGACTGTGTCATTCACCACACTTGATCTCGTTTTCTGCTTTCATTGGGTACGAGTAAACCCTTCTCTTGGCTGAACTGCTGCTCCAACTGCCCTATTTTGTTAATTTGAAGTTTAGCACTGACATGTTCTGCCGGTTGGCAACATCTCCTTCCTAGTCATGCACAACCCAGTTCCAGCCTTCTTCCCACTGGAAGCTCCACACCATACATGTGGTCACATGAAAGCTCTCCTCCTCATGCTCTACTCTTCAGACTGTCCATTGTGCTTAACTGTCAGCATCTTCCTGCTCCTCAGTTCTTTCTTCCTTGGAAATCCATACTTTATAATTTCTTGATCCACTCATTTCATGTCTTCCTTGCAGCAAATCTATAATGTATTCCAAATTAAGTATGTTTGAATGACAGCATTATGATTTAATTGCAGACTTTATCACCGATTAGGCCAGACAATATAAACAACAGTATGTTGGTATGTGGCAACATACCAACACCACTTTATTGCACATTTCCATTGTGCTCATCTGCTGGCATTTCTAAACTAACTTCTCATTCAACAACTTCTCCACTGTCAGCATTTTTCTGAAGAGAACATACACCCTCTTCCACCTCTTACTCTTCTGCTTCCAGCTCACCACCAGCAAGGGGATGACTGAGCTGGCAATGTTTCACACTCTTCATCTCCTGCCTCCTCCACAGCTGAGGTGACATCCTCAGTGCCTTTTCTGCATTTCTTCGTTCAGTCTGTCATGGCAGTCAGTCAGCTTTCCTTCAGCACCTTCAAAGCCCAAATCTTCTTCCTTGGCACCATTATCACATGTTTATTGGCATGTTGCCCCCAGATTCCTGCAGCTTCCCCATTCCCCCCCTCTCAGACATTTTCCTCTCCTCTTAGGCCAGGCTATAACTATCTCCATTCACAACTGCAGGCTGCTGGTTTCTGCTCTTGCCTCTCCAATCTTATGATTCTTTCATTTTGCCTTTGGAATGTCTCCCTGTCAAGCTTATCATGCATGCTTGTCCAGCTTCTGCATTCATCTTCTCTGCACAACTTCCTCACCTGACCTTTTGTTTTCTCTCCAATTTCACCATGCTTTACACAGTCCTTCTTTGTCTGGACCACCTTTTCTCCTCCCTTTCTTTCTTCCTTGTTCCAAACCTGACATCACCAACACTGCAGAACAGTCAACATTGAAAGGTTCCTAGGAGTTTGCTTTGTGTGCTCTGGTTCTCACTTCCCACAGCTTCATTTGCTAATTGTTTCTTGCTTAAGACTGTGTTAACTTAATGAAACTGAGCAGAGACTAAACCTTTATTTCTGAAAAAAGCCAAGTACTGGTCTTGTAAACTCAGTAATGCTAACTATATTCATCTTTGTTCTGAACATTCTGTACATTTGGAAGAAAAGAATAAAGAAAGGATATTAAAAATTAAATTACATATGGAATCAAGCATTTTAAGAGCAAAATATTTAGTTGGAGATGGTCTAGAGAACACTGTTTTGCAAAATTACAGAGTCAGAAGTTTTAATTTACTTAATGGAATTCTTTTATTTAGCTTTACTTTACTGGTATAAGAACCTTGTAGTTGCCTGGTTTTATTCATGAAGCTGTTCCAGCAGAGCTTATGTGCTGTTTAGATTGTCTGGCCTAATCAATGATAAAGTCTATAATTAAATCAGAATGCTGTCATTCAAACATACTTAATTTGGAATATATTATAGATTTAAAAGCGTAAACAATGACAAGGAAATAGCAAGCTTAATACAGCAATTAGAGAAAGGGTTTCATTAAGGGTCACCTCAGCATATGGATTCCATTTCACAGAAAATATCTGCCAAAGCCAAGCAGAAGCCACAAGGGTTATTCTGTTACCATGGAATACGCGTGCATCCGACCTTGCAATACTGCAGGAGAAGGAGCATGTGTAAATACTTGCTCTCTGATGTCAATGGAAAGCTGTCCACTGAAGCCACTGCACATCAGAGTAGGAAAAGAAGGCATTTTAAGATGTATCATGATTTCAGAAGTGGCAACCAAATCGTCCTGGTTATGGGAAGCATCACTTGTTGCCTGGTCCTGCAGCAGTTGTACCAGGAAGATGGGTCAGTACCATTTTTTGTTTACCAGTTAAAACACATTTTTCCTTTACCTACATTACTGATTAAAAAAACAAGCAGGTGCTGTTCTCAGGCCACACACTACCTGCAATGGCAAAATGTTAGTTTATCTCTTGTTAGAAGGGACCTCAAGACAGTACCTACCTGTAATGTCATCAGATTTCATTAAATGTAAAAATCCATCTACACCCTACTACAATGCTCTCTTTGGACCTGAAAAAATTTATGAACCTATGAAATTTTCAGAATTCCCTTTTTGAAGGCTTGCTTACATGTCTGCAGGCACAAGGTTTAACTTTTCAATCATTTTAATGAAAAACAGGAGTAAGGAAGCTACAAAATGTTGTAACATGGTGGCTTCTTTGTATACCAACTAATACCTCTTTAAAAAATAATACAGACCCCCAAAATCACCTTTTCTACACTGAAGTTACAACCTTTTTGGAACTTGCCTTGCCGTAGTTACAAACACCACTGTTCTAACACAGGAGCAGTAAAAAAGTAACACAAAAGTGATGTAGAGATATCTGTTCACCTGGCATCTCCATACAAAGCAGTTGTAAATCTGTTATTTCATCTGAAGGGTGCCTACAGGGATGCCACAGAGAGCCTCTTCATCAGAGACTATAGTGATAGGACAAGGGGTGATGGGTTTAAACTGAAATAGGAGAAATTTAGTTTAGATAGAAGGAAAAAAAAGTGGTGAGGTGCTGGAACAGGCTGCCGTAGGAAGTTGTGAATGCTCCATCCTTGCCAGCGTTCAAGGCCAGGTTGGAGGGGGCTTGGAGTAACCTGGTCGCGTGGAAGGTGTCCCTGTCCATGACAGGGGGTTGGAATTGGATTATCTTAAGGTCCCTTCCAACCCAAACCAGTCTGTGATTCTATGACTGTACGATTCCCACCAACTGTCCTCCAAGACCAAGCCTCTGTCTCAGAAGAGACCTCAGGCATTCGGCAGCCCTGCTGTGTATGAGCTGCTAGGAGACAGGTCTGCAAGGACCCCCACTCCCCAGTATAACCCAGCCCCAGACAGTGGATGGGCAGTGGCAAGCAGAGGGTCACTCTCATAGAGGAGGCTTGGATACATTAAGCTGATTTGACATTTGTCATATGACATTCATGTCTCTTTTCATTGAAAAAGGAAACTTTTCTCACGATTTGTAGACCAAAGTTTACCACTTCCTTTGAAGGGCCACTACACACTAGACCACAGCATGGGTTTGTATTTGGCCCCACTCTGAAGAAAGCTCCACTCTGGGGCAGAGATTTACCAGCATCCTGCACCTCTGGTATACAGCGACCCAGAACTGCATGCCCTGCTACAATGTGCAGCTTTCAATTTCCACCATGCACAGATTCCCTTGGGCCTGGAACTCCTCATTTCCCACACATGAGGAGCCTAACTGCTGAATTCTCTCTAAGTAGTACTAATATTGGTTTGGAAGAGCACTTAAAATGCGATGATACTCGTTCATTAGAGTCTGTGTTTCCAGGATGTTTTGGGATTAGTGGTAAAAAGAAAAAAAAGTCTCAGACACAAGCTAGAGCAACTGCTGTGTGTTAAAGCAAGATGGAAAAAGTTATTCTATTGATGCCAGCTATGTTAGTCCACTGGCTAAATGATTAATGTTGATAATTCCTCTCCAGCAGACTCATTAAACCTGAACTTATTTTTCTTACAGGCCTTTGACATTTCCTACTTTCTTAATATCAGAGGTAATGACAGTGGCGTGATTATATACTTATTCCTTTCCACCTCCAAGCAGTTTTCTTTGGCAAGAGCTACTTTTTAAGCAGAAAACCTGCACATGAGTATTCATTCTTTCCCAAAAACTGTTACAGCTCCATTAGCAACACTAAATGGCAGTGCCTTAGAGGAATGCACAACAACCCTTCTAAAAATTAAATAGTCAAGGTATTCAGAACAGTACCATGAGAAAGATATTTTCTACAGAACTGCAGTTTATAATGGTAGGGGGGTTTCTGCCCCTTCCCCCCACATTTCTTTTAGATCCTGTTGTCAAAAAATGTCCAAGTTAAATAAAGAAGAAATTACAGAATGAATCTGGAGCTTAGCCTTGAAGAATTAGGTTTCACTCTAATTGAGATCATACGCTGCATGTGCAGTTTTGGCACATAAGCCATATTAATCAGAAAGTCTTTAATCGTGGATAATTTCTCCTGTGTGTGCCAGATTGGGCATTCTGCTGCTGGCCCAGCTTCTAAGTCTGTTTAAGAGTCCACCTTTGACTTCATAAACACCCACTTACAAAATTGGGGTCAACTTCCTCCTCTGAAGGTATGCTACACTGACGCTAAAAAAATTCCCTTAATGATTAAATTGCATCTCATATGGAAATAAAAATGTGCAGATTCCAAAGAAGTGACTATTTTGAGTGATTACAATTTGTGTTGGAAGTAGCCCTCACTCAAGCTCATCTTTCTATGAAGTACACAACAGATGAAAACCAGGGAAGATGATCCAATAGCCACAGTATGAAATCTGATGACTGTACTGAGCATCATTTAATCTACTGTTATTACACTACTGCTGAGATCCAAGCTCAGAAAGAGCAAATAAGACACAAAAATGTTCCTTGCATTCAGTTCAAGATTCAATGGGGAGGGTGAGTAATTAATGATATGCCAAGATTGACTGGACCCCTTTGCAATAGGGATGAAGATGGAACTACTGAAGCAGATAGTGAAATGCACCCCACAAACAAATGAAAGTCTGTTCATGCTAAGCTAGAGCATGGATTTTAAGCCACTATGACTTCAATGGAGCCTACAACATCATTCCAGAAGTTGGGCTATGTTTGCAGGAGATCAAAATTAACTGCACTCCTCCTACTGAAAAATGTTATCACTCACATTATTCATGCCTTTTATTAGGTTGATGGTATTCTTGAGGCTTTAATATCCATACAGCCTACATAGATCCATAAAACCTACCTTATATTTGTCACAATGCACAGGAAGCCTTTCATTATAAATGGATCTTTCTACAAATTCCTGTGCCTGTAGGTTCAAAATGAGCTTTTGTCCCCAGTGTTCTGTTTGATATTTAAGCTATTCAACAGCACGACACCCATGAAAGACAAAATTACTACTACAGAATTACTCTTGTACAAATTTTAAAAGAGTAAAGGAAAACCAACTGCCCCATAATATATAAACCTTAAAATAAAAAGGAAAAAATTAAGGGGACCCTCTTTACTCAAGCATACCACGTCCATGAAACATCACACACACTGCACTCATGTCCATAATTTATTTCAGCAGTGACTGCTAGACTTTCCATTACAAAATTTCCAGCTTCAGACACCCCTTCTCATTTCTAGAGCTCCACATTAACTAGCTCCAGCCTGTCTCATGCACCTCGTGTCTCTCTGTTTCTCAAAAGCAAAGTAATTTCACCTCCTCTTCCTCTCTTCACACATTCTTATCCACTTTCCTCTCTGCATTTCACGTGAAAAGCTGTTCTAAATATTATCTGTTAACCTAACTAACTCAAGGAATTATTCTCATCTGCTAAACTTTATACTTTCCACCTTTTTGCCCACAGAAATTGTAATTTGCTTCCTTTCCCCTCTCAAACCTAGTTTACTACAGCTGGGCTCTGCTTCTGAAGTAGGAACTGAAGTTCTGCATGTTCTTGGTTGAAAAACTCAGGAGCTATAAGCTGCTCACACTAGAGCAGAACCACCGAGAAAACCAAGAGCTTTAAGTCTCATAAAGTCAGTTCGGATGTTTTGGATGCTTTTTGGGAAAGGGATGGTTCTCTGACTCTTCTGGGCTTTTTATTTCAATTTATTAGGTGTCATTTTCAGGCTACTTTTACAAGCATTTAGTGCAGGCATAATTCTGCTCCTTGCCAGGTTCACCGTGCCTATAGGAGGCACAGACTAATACGAAAAATATGAAAGAGCATAAAAAATATACTCTTCAGTGTAAATACTCAAATCTTTGTTGTGATGACTTATATGATTACTCCAAATAGAATGTATTTTACCTTACAAGCGTTTCAAATGATCACATCTCTCTTCTAGTAATTCATATTGCATTGCTTTTAAAGAAATGCAGTAAAATTAAACTCTCATGAGCACCCTGAGCTACAAAGAGAATTAGAAGAAACCCTACATCTTAATGAGGATATCATAAAAAAAAGAGCAGCAGCTCCTAAATATCTGGAAGATAAATATCTGTCTTTCAGAGGGAGGTAGGCTGGAAAGCTGCTACCAAATGCTTTTGTGGTCCTTGCTTGGAATGCAAGAAATTCAGCAGAAAGAGTGCTGGTTTTCATGCTCTCCTAATGCTTCTCTTGATGGCAGGATCCTCCAACTGGAAATAACAAGCAAGTCTGCTGTTCCAGACAGCCGGTTCAAATGTTTCCACAAGGAAATGTGAAAGGAATGGGAATGTAAAAAAGACCCCTCAAGACAGCAGAGGAGAGAACCCCCGGCCTTCTTGGAAGGAAAGTCCCCACCTCCTGTGCACCTCAGCCCTTCTTCCACCTGCCAACAGCAAAGAGGTGTCCCACAGGTAATTGCTGTCTGTGACACCATGGCATACAGAGCAGAGGTGCTCCATTAACATACAGATTCAGTTACTCTTTGAAGCTAAGTCAGGACTCAAAATCAAAACCAAGCTACCTCAGCTCAGTAGGTTTAGGGCTTGTCAGCCAAGTAATGGTGTCTGCCTATACATAATCTCTTGGCTTGCAGAAAAGGTAAAGTATTGCAACTAAATGCAAAATCTGAACAAATCTGAGTTTTATCCAAATTGCGTCATGTTTTGCTACAGGTCAAGAATATGCATACTGATGGTTAAGAAAAATAATAAATATTAATAAAAATCAAATTATTGTATTTCACTTTTTTTCTGGAGACAGAAAAAGAGACTCTTCACCTCTGACAGATGCTGGATTCTGTTTTTAAGTCATGCCATGAATCAGGTAGAGCTTTAATCAGTACCATCAATATAACAGCCTCTAGCCCCCAAAGCTCAGTCCAAATTAATGCTTTGATGAAGTTCAGGCTTCATTAAAATCTTGGGAAGGGGTTAGGGACGTACCTGGTTTTGAATTAATAACTCTTCTGAACCACTTTGGGGTACAAGCTGGCATTATGATTGTTGACATCTATTTTGCCTGTTTACAGGCTCAAAGTTTCTGCATCTTTTTCTTCACTGACAAGCTTTATACCTCATTTATTCCACAGAATAGTTTCAGCATGATGTTGTCCCTTATTAAAATCTAGTGTAAACTTCAGACTTTTCCCAAACTGTTTAAAGAACAACAAAACTCAGTCCATAAACTGTTTCTTATCTAGAAAAAAAAAAAAAAAGAGGTCTTCTTGCATTACATCAACTAAAGACAAAGAGTAAATAAAACTGCCCTTTTTTTTTTTTTTTTTTTGAACTGGAGGAAAAGGGAACCACAGAGGAGGAAACTAAGGGCCACCTCACCAGATGCCATCTCTGGAAAATCTGTTCTTCGTGTCCTCCTTCCAAGCTAGCACTGCTTTTCCTTATCTCTGTATTTAAGTCTAATAGGAAAAGTGTATAACATCACTGATTTATGGTAAAATTGACTGCGTGTCAGCACTACTTATCTTACTATTTCTATTAGTAACACTTGGCAAAAAATTATAATGTAAACCTCCAAAGCAGAACAGCGCACTCACTATTGGCCATCAAACTTCAGAGTCGTGTTTCAAAGCTCATTGTTCTGATTCAAAGGACAGCTAGCTGCAGACAGCTGTGGTCATTAGGGATTTCTCAACATTTAATACACTGGAAAGATAAAGCCTGAACTCTCTGAGTCACTGAAGTCAATGGAAGTTTTGCCCCTGATTTCCAAAGGTATCACTGACGGAATTAGGGAAGCCTTTGTCAATGGCTGTAAACTAGTAAAAATGTGTCCTTCTGAAAGAATGTTAGTTTCTAAGTCAGATAATGGCACCATTCACCAGTAAGAATGACATGTTTAATCTGATGGACTGAGCATCCTTTAATCCTTCCAGCTATCCATTAAACTGTTTATTCTCAATGTAAATTGTTGCAGCCATAAATTTACACCGGCTAAAGTGCCTATCATTCTGGTTTATGCTCAGCCATAGCCACAACCACAATTTTTGTATTGTCTGACACACATTTAGTGATTTTCAAAGCTTGTACTGTCTAAACTTCAAACCCAAAGCAGGCCAAATTAAAGCTGCATTTTCCAACAAGAGTATTCCAATATTTAGGAAATACAATCTGTATTTAAAAGGCATGCTTCTTAGATTGCACCCTGAATGTTTATGTTCTGTAGTCTCCAAATTGGAGGAACTTAGCCAAAAATCTCTTTCTAAATGTTTTGATTCACTCTGGACCCAGCCTAGTGTTCACTAGAGTTAGCCTGATCCTTGACCAAATTATCTGGAGAGGATTTACAATGCAGTCACCTTAATACTAGTATCCATTATAAGGTGAGAGAAAAAGCAAATCCGTTTCCTTAGCACAAACTATTGGACAGTTTTCTGGACTGGGAATGGTTTTCTTGGCTTCCTCCATCCAATCTTCCTTAGGCCACAGTTAACCTTTTCCTTTCCAGTGTATAGAGATTTCTGTAGGCCCTGCAAAACATTTTACGTGCGGATGTTGGTACACAGGGCATGAGCTACACACAAACCTTTACAGTCTCCCAGTTGGGTGTAGCTGCCGAGAAAGCAAGGAGCAACTATCCACCTGGACTTTAGTTATTTGAATTAGACACTACTCGAGTGAACAGAACAGGAAAGTATGATACTTTAGCAACCTTTAGTGAAGCATGGACTCATAAGTAATTTGATTCCCAATTTGGGGACAACAACTATAGTCTAAATTATCAATTCTGATTCATGTATATCAAACCAAGGACATGACTATCCACAAAGGTAGCACAATTGAGACTTTTAAAGATTTTAAAACACACATTTCCCCTTTTTCTCCTTAAATTGTGTCCAGTAATTGTCTTCAAAATAAGTAATTTATTATGAAATTATATTCAACAGGTTGTCTAAAGGGAAATGGCAGTAAAAAGGCCACATTAGCTGTGGTCAAACAGATGCAGACTTGCAGGAAGTTTCCAGGGCCTGTAGTTGAATGCAAAATTCCCATGACAAGTTAGACATTGAAAAAGTGAGTTTAAGCGTACCCATAATATAAATCCCTTAATCCTCAAGTAAACTAACAGTGAGGATTTTCATAGAGTAAGTAAAAACAAAAATAAAGGCATAGAGACAGTAGTTCAGAGAATTCTAGTTTCCTAAGACTCTCATTTGAGCATAATTCAGCTGCTTATAAAAACACATATGTTAGATTGTAGTAAGCTACAGTAAATACTTCCCAGTTTTACCAAATATGCTGAATAGACATGCATGTTTTTTTATGTAAATTTAATAGTACCAAAGTCACTCACATTTATATCCATGTGTACACATGACTTCATAAAAACTCTTCAGACAAAAATTAAAGTCCACTAACCTTGCTCATGCAAGACATTCAAATACATAAGAAACAGTATTCCATGCACTCAGAAATATGGTTTGCCAAACAGCTTCCCACTGGTACTGGACATTAAATACAAGCTGAGTCAAGCCACCAGTTATTTCTTCAAATATTTATTAAGCCTCTCAGCTGGCATAGACAGAACCTGGAATGGATGTTCTATCTAAAATCTGTATGACTTGGAAAGAATACTAACTTAACCAAGAAAACTGTTTAGGGGAAACTGCTCTTTGGTCCCCCATTTTTCCCTATTTTGAAATACTGCTCCCTATTGAACAATCTTTTCTGTTTAATAGTTAAAAATACACTTACTACAAAGATTCTTGCGTCTCAGTTACTGTGATTTTTGCACCCATTGACACATTCATGATTCAAGTTAGCTTCCTAAAATGAACTTTCTAATTTTATTAGGAAAACAATTCTCTCTGTTGACACACCAAGTTACTGCTTTATAATTGTATCATATTTCTTTAGAAATTTGTTTCTTAACAGGAACGTATAAGTAAATGCCAGGACAAATGAAAGAGAATTATCACTCATTTTTTAAAAGTGTAATTGAATTAAATTGATAAATACAATGTGAAAATGAAGTCTGGGCTCAGCTACTAACAGTAAGTTCTCATTTGGTTAAGAGCCAACAAAGGTGCCACAGTAGTGGTTTTGCTTGTCTCTTGCTGGCCAGACTCCAAACTCCAAAGTCTAAAGCAATGACCTGGTGCCATGTTGGTTTAAAAACAGCTGATGGGCCAGTCCTAACTGTTAGAAGCATGTAGCATCTTTAAAGGATATTAATTACATATGTGGTGGTCAGCCTCCTTCTTTAACAAAGGCATCATCATATTTCTGCCAAATTTATTGTAGTACAAAAGATTTATCCTAACCTTCGTAGAACCCCAGGCTGGTTTGGGTTGGAAGGGCCCTTGAAGCTCATCCAGTTCCAACCCCTTGCCATGGGCAGGGACACCTACACTAGAGCAGGTTGCTCCAAGCCCCATTCAACCTGGCCTTGAACACTGCCAGGGATGGGGCAGCCACAGCTTCTCAGGGCACCATGTAACTTTGGTTTTCAGCAACTCCTGACGGGGCAGATGACATGGGACACAAGTAAAACTTAAAGCTCCATGGGCAGATGACAACTCGTGTACCATAATCACTGCAGATACAAAGCTGACCCATTAAAAAAAAATAATTTAATTAACTTGAACTAAAATTTATGCTGAATCAATGCTTTGTACCACGTGAAAGGAAAGAGAAAGCTAGATCTGATATGGAACTGAGCAACAGCTTCACAGAACTTCTTCTTACACATAAAGATCATGGATTTCAATTTTTTCCCAGTAAGTAACATCCAAAGCCTACATCAATACATGCCTAGATAACCAAACCTCACCCCTCCAGCAGTTGGGGCATTGCCTCTTTTACTGGATTCAAGATTTCAGTTCTGTTGTTCTGGGTGGTACAAAATAACAGTTATATACCAAATTTCCCCTTATTTTCTGCTCCTCCATATCCTCGTGGGGACTTTTGGTGTTTGTGTTGTTGACTAGATGTGAACCAAACCAGAGTGTTAACAGCAAAGTACGAACTCATCTTTTCTCCAAGCTATAAACATCCACAAGAAGCAACGATGAGAGCAATAAGTTAATCTCCCATTTTGAGTCCAGCCTGTGATACCTCGAGTCCTCACTCATGGTCTTCTGAAGGGCATAACATACCTGAAGTGTCAGATCCAAAATCAGAGCACGTTTTCTGAGCAGCTGAAACATGCAATCTACCAGTGCATGCATTACAACTCTTGCACAATAACTTGCATGATAACTCCACCGCAAACAGTACAAGCTAACTACAGTTACCAGTCCAGATAGCAGATCACAGCTACAGAACTAGATGTTTAAGGCACAAATCCCAGTTCCAGCTCCTGGCAATGCATAATGCCAGAAGCTCCTTGTAAGCCCTGGGTGAGAGAAAGCTCACATGTCCTTCAAGTCCTGCCCCTTATGTGTTCTTCATTTCATATCTCATTCTCCCAGGAGCTGATTTGCCTCTATCCCCAAAGAGCCCACCTGAGTCCCAACCACTACCAGGCAGAGGGCTGCCAAGGCTGTAGGAACCACTAGTGTGTTAATGGCAGTGACACTTTGCAGTCCTGACTGCCTGCAGGACATTGAGTTAAAGCAGCCCAAAGAAGAAACAGACCTTTGTGGACTACTGATGATTATTGCCAAAATGGTCAGCACAGGAACGGCAAAATGCTCACCTTATTGCCAGCTTCTGGAATTAGAACATGGTTTTGTCAGTCCATCTTTTTTTGGAACAGCGCTGAGAGTCTTCAGCTCAATACTACACTCATAGAGGTGTAGTCTGCTACATTTAAAATCCAACTCTTGTTTTGAGTTATATGAGGATGAAAATAAAGCTGTTACTTTATATGCAGACCTACCTCACTGGGTTTTTTTCAGACAGAACTCTAATTTTCAGTCCAATGTATAATGTTTCCAATACTGACAAAAAGTGAGAATTAGGAATTATATTAGCAAAATATTGTGCTGCATCACTTTATAGTATGCCAGGGTTAGTTGCATTTCAGAATTTCTCCTTTATATGAAATGGCCCAATGTCTGGGAGCATGTTTTGGTAGAGAATCAGAAATTACATCTTCCAAACTATTATTTATTGTTTCTACTGAAGTGTAATGTACCAATCCAGTTAAGGCCAATTTAGTTCCCTACCACTGTTGCATTATTTGATAAAGAAAAAACCTTTTGCTTAATAAAGACTTGATTATTTTCTACTGTACTTGGATGTGTCTTTTATAAAACATACTGGCACATTATACAAGGCTTTGGAAAGAAAACATTGCTCTGAGACACAATTTTACCAAAGCCTGTAATTTTCTATATCCCTTTTCCCTCAATTCTCTTTAAAAAAGTAGCAAAGATGTTTACATTTAAATTTGATCTTCCGTTAGGATTTTTCCAACTCCACCTCTTTTAACTCTCTCCTAAAAACAGTGCATGTATATCTATAAGATATCAAAACAGGCCTTTTTGCAAGAGAACTGCAGTTAGTCTTGTGGTTTAACTGAATCCAGGACACTTAGGAAAGTGCATTTGACCTTAAAATAGATATCATCTGTACATATCATCTGTTTTCAAACAAACACCAGGAGAAACAAAATAAGAAGTGGCAGCTAGAAATTGTCACTAATATAAAGCATCATCTACTGTTCTGGTTCTGCAAACGGACATGTGTGTGCTTAGCCACACCACCATTACTATTTGGAGGGATAACAAAAGCTCTCGAATTCCAACTGACTTTAAGAGTCTATTCCAAATCAACTTAACTGCCAAAACTGATGATAGGAATGGCGCAATAGCACTGCCTTGTTTCAGTTTATGCATTTGAAACAAGTGAGGACATTTCTCCTTGTGGCTGAAGGTTCAGAGCATGTGGTATTATTTAAATACAGCTATTAACACCTCTACGGCACGAGTGCTCATTTTCAGAAATAATCTACTATTCTTATTCCCCACTATATTAAATAACCACAACTGCACTGTATGTCAGCATCTTTAAAAAAACTTATCCTAATCCTTATTTTTTTAAGTTATCTCATCATTGTGGTTCTCTGGCATGTTATCTAGCAGCAGAGATATTCTGACTGATGTAGTGTATTTGCTTCTAACCAGCTGTAGCTTTCATGTCAAAAAAAGAGAAAAAAGAAATAGCTTCTAAAAACACTTGATTTAAATAAATTTGCAAAGCTGACAGAAATTATATGTCTTTTCTTAAACACCTCTTTTAAGTGGTGAGTGCAGGACAGCTTCATTTGGGGAATGAACATCTATTTGAAAACACAGTCTTCCGCATTTCTGTTTTATGACCAGCTAAACAAGACTTCACCTTGAATACATACAGCCATTTGGACATTCAACACTGACCTTGTAGGCTCTAAAGCAATCAAAAAAACTGGAATATAGGATACATTAGGAAATGCCTTTCCTGTTCCATTTTTTCTTCTGGATATTGTGGATTTTTAATGTCAAATTTATCAGTTTGCTTTTCTGATACAGATATGATTATAATAAATAACATATTGTATAGTGTAGATATATTTAAAATACAGTGCGTATATATATACATATATAGTAAATATATACTATGTATAGCAATGTTATAGTAAAATTACCAATGGACTTCTGTGACAAGCTGCAGTTTTTATGTGGAGAAACTTTAAAGGCACAAATTGGAAGACTTCAGGCATGAGGATGAGTAATACAGAATTGGCAATAAAGATGGCAACAGCTGCTAAAATCCTCAACAAAGACTCCTTATATATGAAAGCAGGATGCTGGGAGAGAACCATATTACTGGATCTACTTGCTTTCTTATTTACTTATTTTATATACATCCTGTTGACTCAGTTTTCAGTAGCCCAGCCAACAGTGCATGCAGGAATGGAGAGAAAGGTTTCAGAATGATTCCCTCTGGGTGGCACGTGAGGAGTTCTGCCTTTGAGGAAACTCAGAACAGTGAACTGTAGTTAAACTTGCCAGTCTTTGTCCAATGTGGGGACAAAAAAAGATGACAAACCAGGTACTGTCAGATCTTTTCTTCCTTCCACAATGTGAAACCCAAAAACTAAGTAATGTTCTCCTAAACCTGGACCCCAATTGACAAGAAGTTTGAGCATTATGCTGGACCGCAGTGCCAGATGCACCTTCACATGAGTTTTTTTCACATGTATCCATACCGAGAAAGGACCATCAGAAACTTAGCATGATGAAATTAGATCTTCGCATAGTAGTACAACCTTAACAGCCCTGGGCAAACTTACAAGGCTTTGGAGTACAGTCTTGATTGGGAAATGATTCTAAAAATCAGAAGCTGATATAAAACTTCCAGGCCACCTTACGAGTGGCCAGAAATGGTTTTCTGGGTACAGCTCCACAACAATGTCTGCACAAGGCACCTCACCACAAAGCAGATGTTCTCTGTGAATTACCCTCTCCACAAAGTCTTTTCCACATGGCCGGCCTGTGTGCTACATGCACGCCGCACTACCCCCTGCGTATTGCAATAGAAGTAAGATGGGCAGCTCACACTAGAATGACAATGTAGTGGACACTTCTGGGATAGAGGTGTTTCTTTGTTCAGAAGACAGTGTTATTCTACACAGTGACAGAAATACAGTATTCTTAAATTACACATCAATACTATAACATGGATTACAACATTACGGTGTTGATTACATTGTACATTATAACATTTACCACTCTAAGGGCAAATGTAAATGCCAACTGAGAGCAAGAACCTCTCTAAAAGATTTCAGGCTGCAAACTCAAAATGATCTGTGGTGGTTTGGTTTCACATCTCTACTCCATCTCTTTCTGGGTGCATGATACACCTCCCATAGCACTGGTCCTGCTGAACTCCCACCCACCCCACCTCTGGGAGCAGACAAGAAACGGAGCAACTAATCACAGCTTGAAACACTGTGTGGAAGAAATCAGAAGTTAAACAACCCAGTAGATCCCGAGGGAGACTGCAGCACACAATTGAAAGGTGAAAACACCACTGCTGCAATGAAGCTCACGTCCAAAAGGTGAACAAATATTTCACCTGAATACTTCAGTAGATGGCTCTGCAAACACACCAGAAGGTACTGCAAACATACATATGTGCTTGTTCACTCTTCCCTGTGCATAACACCTCGGGTAAGTCCACGCACCAAGCTGGACCTAGCAATGGGCCTAGAATAAACCAGTAAATTGTAAATGCTGGAAACAATCAACTGCTAACTCACTGCCAAGGCATTCAAGAGCTCCACTGAGAAGTTCTGGCCTTTCATAGAAATGTTACTGGCCTTTCGTAGAAATCATTTAAGGCACCCGGGTTTTTCTCTGCTTAGCTCAATTTAGCTCAATTCAAGAGTTGCGCAATCTTGCTGGTACACTGCTTTCCCTGCAGTGGGACATGCTGACATACCCATTAACCAAATTAAATTCTAAAGTAACACAGACTCCTTTGAGCAAAAAAGCTTTTATTCACGATGCTTTCCAAATATCAAGAAAGCAATGTCCAACAGCAAAAAAATACACCTCTTCATGACCAAACAAAATGAGCAGGGTGATGCTGCACACTAAGTAATGCTATACAAACAGACTGTGAATATTTTGTTAACTGCTAATCCTACCAGTTTAGTGTTAAATAAAATACTGATATTAAACTTAACTCCCCTTAGTTTTTGTTGAGATTTTTTTGGTTTTGTTTCTCTGTTTGCTTTGAAGTGTTTGTGTGCAATCCAGAGCAATTCTTCTGCTGTCTTCAGTAATCTTTTCTAAAACATTGTATTTATTCCTGCTGAGGATTCTGTCATCCCTACACTGTAAAGAAAAAGAATACAGGACTATATTGGATGAACTGCACGTTTCATGTTCTGCTCTGAGCACTGGCTGCAGAAACACAGCTACTCCATGAGTAGAATCACAGAATCCCAGACTGGTTTGGGTTGGAAGGGACCTTAAAGCCCATCCAGTTCCAACCCCCTGCCACAGGCAGGGACACCTTCCACTAGAGCAGCTTGCTCCAAGCCCCTGTGTCCAACCTGGCCTTGAACACTGCCAGGGATGGGGCAGCCACAGCTTCTCTGGGCACCCTGTGCCAGCGCCTCAGCACCCTCACAGGGAAGAGCTTCTGCTTGTATCTAAGAGCAGAACATCTTCTCTGTAATCTCTACTTCCAACAGATGACAGATTTTCATACTTCACCTGATATTTGGTTGGATTAGTCCTATTTTCCTTAAAACAAGCTTCAGTAACAGGCATAACCACCTGCTAAGTTACCACCTTACCCCTGAAAGCAAGTTCCTCCAGGATCTTGAAAATAAACATATAGAGATAGTTTTTCCTCCCTCTTAAAATTTACACTCTTAATATTCTTAATAAATGAGCAAGCGATCATACACAGACTCAGATACCTTATAGAGTAACAACTGAAAACTGATGTTAGATAACACACACATGCTAGGCAGCCCTGAGCTGCCAAGCCAGCCTCCCAGGCACAGTCCTGCACTGGAGAAGTTACAATTCCAAGCCACTTGGCTGCAATGCAAACAACTGAAGTGAATAAAAGACTCAGTGTATGTGTGGGGAACATAAATGTGATATTAATTATTAATTTTGACAAGTCTGAATACCTTAATAATGTATTATTTTAAGTTGCAAGCATTCTAAAAAGCCTTTGAGGCTAAAATGAGCAGACTTTGTGGCTTGGACTCTCATTCCTCAGCATACAGCAAAATGCACTGTGACAACAAAATGGGCTGTGACAGACTTTGGCGAGTGTGGTCTTGTTTTGTATATTTAATAAAGGGCTGATAAATACAACGCTTAAAGTGTAAGGGTTGGAATGTATCAGCCAGAAAACACTATGTGTTAACCAACCTGTCAAGACAGAAAAGACGCTTTAATTTAATGCTTGCACAAACTGACCCGCAAGCTGATTCCCTCTGAGTTCAGTCCTGTTGAGTAGCATGATACAGGTGCAGGTAACAGCATTTCTTTAACAAAAATGGGTTATTTGTGCAGGAAAACATACCATGAACTAATCCCACTCTGTTCTGCAACCTTACTGAAGTGGGATCTATGTTACATTTCTACCATGGATTTAAGAGTCATTTACTGAGCAAATCATGATAAGACTTTCAGAAGTACTGAGGAAAGCTTTACTTTGACACCACCTGCAACAGCAATACCAAGCAGCACTTTAACACCCACCATAAACCTTTAAAGGGCCTTCTATCTACAAATCCCAGAGCATTTTACACCTGTTAATCAGAGAAAACTTCATAACATTCCCACAAGTTACTTGTTACTATCTTTGTTAAACAGATTTCAGAAAAGAATTCATGAACTTGGACACAAAGGAATTATCCAGTGCTCCTTCTTGGCACAAGTAAAACTGAAGGCTTTATCTGAAACAGGCAGGGCGTTGGAAATTGAAAAAGAAATATAGCACCAGAGTAATGATGGTCATATTTTAAAATTGAATCCACATTATTTCCTTTCCTATCATCCTGTACAACTGCAGAAAGGTTTGAAATTTGATTAATCACACTTTGTTATAGTCTGATTTCTAATATGTCCAGATATGAACTGGGAAGTTCTCCTATTTCCAAGGAATGTCATAATGTTGCCTGTTATCTTTTACCTTCAATCTCACAGTAATTAGGGCTGTGGGGTTTTTTTTCTTAGTTATATATAAAATGAAGCTGAGGCTTTAAATTTCTAACCCTCCATGGTACAGAGTGAATAGTAACAGCACAGAAAAGCTTTAAAAAACACAGCCCAAACAACTTAAAAATCACAAGCAAAACAGTGTTTCATTAAGCTTTGTGATTCTTTTCAAGCCGGTTTTATGGTTCCTCAGGGTTGACTCCTGATTTTGAGCTAGGATTGACAGTTTTACAACCAATGGGAGATAATAATCAGGTCCCTTACACTAATTGTGCCATTCAGAAATTCAGTCCCTAAAATACAAATATGTTCTCTCGGGCGGTCTACCTGACTAGACAGAAATTGAAAGATGTATTGGGGTTCAAGGAAACAGGAGGGAAAACAAGTTCTCTTCCTTCTTAGTTCTACCATACACACGTACACACTAAAAAACCCTCAAGATGGTCAACAGCCTCATGAAGTCTGGTTCCTGTAGGTCTTGTAGGGATGGGACAAGAGGAAAGGGCCTCAAGCTGCACCAGGGCAGGTTTAGATGGAGCTGAGGAACAATTCCTTCTCCAAAGGGCGCTCAGGCATTGGAACAAGCTGCCCAGGGCAGTGCTGGAATCACCATCCCTGCAAGTGTTCACACACTGTGTAGATGAGACCCTCAATGACATGGGTTAATGGAGGTCCTGACAGTGCTGGGAAATGGTCGTACTTGATGAGCTTAAAGGTCTTTTCCAATCTACTTGATTCTATGATTTTATAATAAAGGCCTATTTCTTCTGCATAAACAAGGAGTTTGAAAGAAAGGATGCATCCAAACTCTACATCTTTTTTGTTCAGTCTAGCAAACAATAGAGACCTTGCTATGCCCAGGTCCCTAACATGATGTACTATGCTCAGTCCCTGCAGCTCCGTGGTTTTTGTCTGCGGCTCCACAATTTCCCTGGTTCATTCCAAAAAATTTGGTAATTAAAACAGTTCAGAGTTTAGCCGATGTCTCAATAAGTCTCTAAAACACCCATAAGCAGCGTCTACACAGTTGTCTGTAACAAGGTTACTAACCCATCTGCATGGAAAACCAGCAAGGCTCCTTGACTGCTAGAAGCAGCCTAACCACAGAAGCAGGGTTCTGCACCATTTAGTATTTGCTCCTTTACTTCTTAAATTAGTCCCCTCCAGTAGCTAGACAAGACCTTGTTTAAAACTGTCTCCCACAATTCCACATTATACTTCAGCCTACACTACAGATTAACCTTAAATCTAGCGTTCTGTTTAGATGCAGGCACACTTCCGTGACTGACACTGACACTGCTCTTTTCCTGATACATAAAAACTAAGAATTTTGGTCAGCAAAATCCAATACAAACACTGTTTTATTTTCAGAGAACTGCAGTCAACTGGTAGCAACCTATGCATTATAGAATACTTGAAGGACAAAGGCAAAACAAACATTTACCTGGCAGTATCAGATCAACATATTTATGACCCCCAAATCCTATTTAAATTCCCAACTTTAGGGAGGAGACAGATCCATCATTTTTAAACAACGCAAATTTTTCACCATTTTCTCCAACTTTGCAAATAATTTGTTTCAAGGGAAAAATATGTGGAGCTCTGTCAGCCTAATTCCCAGAAGCTGCAGTCAGATGTCCAGGTGGTAATAATAATACATCAGTTAACCTGTGTGCACATGTATATCTCATTTTCTGCATCTATTTTATAATCCTACTGGATAAAGATAGTAGGAAATGAAAAGAACAGCTAAACTCAAACTGTTAAGACATGCAAATACCATTTCTTAAAGAAAGTAAATTCATCTTTCCCAGTAGTTACAATAAACATTAACTATCAAATTACCTGAAATAGGAGCAGCATTCAGTTAGGTACAACTACCAGAATCTCCTATATGGTAGTTTTCATTAAGCCTAAATCACACGTTGCCCAAGTGCTCCTTAATAAACCAGAGCTAACTCTAAATGTCATCCTAAATCCTGTAAAGGCAAAAAGCTCAGTCACCTTCTACAAGCCACTGATGAACAGCGTTCTATGAAAACCATTCTTAAAACTTCTTCAGCCAAGCCCTTAAGCGCATGAAAAACTCTCAGCCCTGCTGAAGTCTCAGAACTGTAGAGTGTACTTTTAAAACAGGATTTTTGCCAGAGTAAAGACTGAGATTTAACAGGAACAAAGCAACCCAAAGTTTAAGCAAATGCCTAAAAATAGCTGTTTCTTTTGTGAGAAACAATATTGTGGGCTTCTTCCTGTGTGTTCAATTAATCAAAAAATCCTTTAAAGCAAGAATTAAATTGCAGTTTCTACCAGGAAACCCTAGCAACATTTACTATTTAAATGGATTTTGAAGCTGAATAAACTCTTGCCTCTGTTTTTGTACCCAGTTACGAACACAAGAATATATCTCCCAGTTACAATAAAAGATGCATTGTAAGTGAAATAAATGTATGTTCGTCTTTCCCTGTATGATACAGCATTCTTCTGATGTTTTTAATCATGCCTGAAATGCTGGGGGAAAACTGCTTATTCCATAAAACAAGTGTGCTGCTAAAATAGAGGAAGGTTTTTATCTTTTCAGTATACTACTAGGAAAAAAAAAAACCCTAAATCACAAGTCTGTGGTAGACATTTAACGCCTCATGAATTAGGTTATGTCCTATATATGAGGTAAACTTAACCCCACTCACTCATAGCTCTCGAAACTCTAAGTATTTGCTCAGATGGCAGGCAAATGTGTTACCCGTTATTATAATATGAATGTTTGCATAAACAGACATACAGTGGAGTCACAGATTCAAAATAGGCACAACCCCCATGCTTACCCAAGTCTGACGGATGCTCAAGGTGCCATCCAGCAGATTTCCACATCCTGACGTTCAACTGGAGGGGCTTCACCACAGCCATCATCAAACTGTTCCTAGATATCACCAGACCACTCCTTCTGGTGTCATGATATTCCAGTCAGTGAGAATAGGAAAGAGGAATCTTTGCTATCTACAGATAAATAGAGCAGGTAAAGCCAGAGAGTTCTTTCTAGATAATTGCAATTTGGTTGAACAACAATCTGTATCTTGGTCTTCACCTCCCTACCTGATGGCTATTAGCTCACTCTAAGATGTTGTATTCTCAAACTCATCCCAGATAAAGCAATTAACATGTGGGATACAGATGGCTCAGCAGTGGCACACACATAGCCAGCAGCAGCACATCTCTCCCACATGGGTGTTTCATTTTCCATTTGTCATTTCCATTGACTTTGGTCTAGCCAGCAGTAAGTCCTCATCTTCTGGGAGCTGAGGTGTGCATTAATTCTTGAAGGGCAAGAGAAGTTCATTAATCCTCTTCATTTCTCTACCCTTAGTAGGAAAGGTTCCATCTTCATTTACAAATCAAGATAAACAGTGAATTCTGGAATGTAATATAGAGCAGATGGATAGATAATCTAGGGAAGTTCCATATCCTTGGATGGAGAAGTCAAACACCACAATGGACTGCAGAGGACATGAAGATGTAGAAGTCAGCTACTTCTCATGAAATACAGGCAGCAGCAGTGAAGCTTTCTTGATAGCTCTCAACCAATGTGCCTTAAGTAAATCATCAATTCCCAGCTGCAGCTCATAGAGCAGCTTCCACCCTCATCCTTTTCCCATGGAGTTCCCTTTCCTGTGTTTGCAACTAGACCTGCGTGGACTTTCCTTAGATGTGTATTAGCACACTTATGCAAAGAATGCTCATTTTGCAACAATTTTCAACCAGTTGCTTGTAACTGGCACAAGAATGACACTGATGGTCTAGAAGCAATTATACCAGATTCTTACACCATTGCCTCTCTGGTTTTCAATCAATACAGTTTAAATGTTAAAGAACCTTGTTGTTGACCTGTACCAAAGGTCAAACTTCACTGTGAAATAACAACCTCATCCTTGAAAATCCTGTTCTTTTTGCTACTATTCCTTCTTCATATACTGAAATATGGCCCCAGAATTAGGGAGTGAACATGCTAAGAATCTTGAAGAAAATAAAGCCCTTGAAGTATTACTAGAAATCAAATCACTGTAATAAATTTCTTGTGTCTAGATGGGATGAGGATACATCAAACCACCCAACTAATACTGATTTTTTTTCACATTTTCTGAAACACCTGATTAAGTTATTTAAAACCAAAACAATTTTTAAATTCACCTCAGGCAACTGGGAATCCTTTGAAAACAGATAAAATAAATCTGAGAAGCTAAATCAGCAAAGACAACAGTCTTAGCAGGTAACTTCTTCCTAAGCTCAGAAGGACATCCAATTATTTCTACCCAAAAATTTATTGCTTAACAGAGGTATTTGAATGAGCAGATGGAAAACACAGAAGAAATTCATAAGGCACCAAAGCTAGTGGCTGTTAACAGAAATCCTGTGAGAAATTACATTTATATTTAATATATACATAAATATTTATAAATTTATAGCCCTTGAAATATTTGAAAAGCCTTCCAATAAATATTCAATTCAGCATGATAGCATTCCATCTTAGACAAAATAATGGCACAGAAACTGAAATGAGCAGCAGTACTGGAAAACAGACCATTACTATCCAGCTTAAGTAAAAAATACTATTTTAAAGATAGCAATTGCTAAGTAATAACAATAAAAAAGACAGCCAAGTCCCATATCTGATGCTATCCTTAGGAAAAAGGGCAGCAGCACAGTCCGGGTAAGGAATAACTAACTCTTCAACTGCTTTGTGGAACAAACCTTTGGTCTATTTGCAGAGGACAGATTGATTGATTGATTGATGGCTTGACTTCGTGAGCAAAGATTTGAGAAGGGCTTTAATCATGATTACTAGAAGCACGATGACCAAGGGCTTGTAGGATATGCAAATCTGGTTGGGAAAAAGGGTGCCTCTTACAAAACCTATGACCTGTGGACTTTGCTGTCACTGTCCTAGCTAGCTAGAGGACAGATACAACTTTCTGAAACCCTTAAAAGTGCTGGCTCAGTTGAGCAGTCAGAGAAGAGAGAACGTATAACGTGGACATCAGAACAACACAGTAAAGCACGTTGCCTGGGGTCCACAAGGAAGTTCAAGCCACCATGGCCTTGATGCTCTTGTTCTGTAGCCAAGCAGGTAAGTTCTGCCTCCAAAGCTGCAAATTTCATAAGTGCTGGATTCAATTAAACAGGTTTCAGCTCAATGCTAACTAGGTGCATCACTAGTATTAAAAGCTCACTGTGGCTCCCACTGCCAAAACTTCCACATAAACTAAGCAAACTTGCTTATAATAGCAGGAAGAAACTGGATCTTTCCAAACGCTGAGGCTCAGCCAAATGCATCCCAGAGTCCTGTGTTGTCATGAACCAGCCAAACGTCATTTGAACTGAGGCTGGGGCTGGTTTCCACATTGCTTTGTTTATATTGACTGCATTTATGATGCCTCAGAAGTTGCCAGTAAAATATTTATTTAGCAGTTAAAATGTTCTGCAAATGATTTTGCTGTCCCAGAAGATAAATATTTCTCAGCATGCTGAAATGATACATTGATGTTTTTGTTGAGGAAATTGCATGTTGATAAAATTTTCTCGGATTACACTTGGTCGTTCCTTTGTATTTGAAGTGGCCACATTAATTTTTTTGTAATATTTATTGTAATTGTAAATTGCACTGAGATTAGAAACATTAAACTTACCATAAAATGAAACACATTTCAAGTATTTCCGAGTCATCTATTTAAGGGCTTGAAGACACTTTTGATCCTTCAGGTGGATTGGAGTGCTCTAAACTTACAGAACAAGGGTCCAATATAAATCAGATTCCCACTTTAAACTTTTGGGGAGATATTTTCTTTTCTTCTTCTGTTTTTTTTGAGAGGATTTGGGGATTTTTTTTCCCCTCTCTTTCCTTCTTTTCTAGTCTGCAAATATACAACACCACTTTGAGTTGTCCCTGCACTGCAAAATTTCAATCTGAATGTGAGGTTTACAACAGATTTATGCAAGCTATTAAACAAAAATAGGCACCACATTGCAATCTTCACACCTTCTTTCCACTTCCTTTAACCTCAAAACAACATTCACGTCCATGGTTTTAGTTGAGCTTACCTGTTTAGAGGCAACAGTACTTCTCTAGACAAGGCCAGAGACTTGCAAATGAGCAAAGGCTGTCAGTGCCCCAGATCATCATGGAATCCCAGACTGGTTTGTGTTGGAAAGGACCTTAAAGCTCACCCGGTTCCAACCCCCTGCCATGGGCAGGGACACCTTTCCACTACAGCAAGTTGCTCCAAGCCTCATCCAACCTGGCCTTGAACAGTGCCAGGGCTGAAGCATTCACAACTTCCTTTCTCATTCATGTAGAAATTGAAAATAGGCTGCAGAACAAGCCCACACTTCTGCCACCTTCTATATGGCAGAATTTCTGAGCCCTGTCATAGAATCATCGGATAGTTAGGGTTGGAAAGGACCTTAAACTCATATAGTTCCAACCCCCCTGCCATAGGCAGGGATGACTCACACTAGGCCGTGTGTCGCCCAAGGCTCTGTCCAGCCTAGCCTTGAACACTGTCAGGGACAGAACATTTACCGCTTCTTTGGGCAACCTGTGGCAGCACCTCACCACCCTCACAAGGAAGAACTTCTCCTGTTTCAGTTTGAACCCATCACCCCTCATCCTATGCTACAGTCCCTGATGAAGGTCCCTCTTCAGCATCCTTGTAGGTCCTGTTTAGACACTGAAAGCTGCTCTGAGTTCTCCACGCAGATTCTCTTCTCCAGGCTGAACAGCCCCATCTTTCTCAGCCTATCTTCATACGGGAGGTGCTCCAGTCCCCTGATCATCCTCATGGCCTCCTCTGGATTTGCTCCAACAGTTCCATGTCCTTTTTATGTTGAGGACACCAGAACTGCACACAGTGCTCCAAGTGGGGTGTCACGAGAGCAGAGCAGAGGGGTAGGATCACCTCCTCTGGCCTGCTGGTCACGCTCCTTTTGATGTAGCCCATCATGAACATTCAGGTTCTTAAGATGATCTTACACCTGATCCTCTCTTACAGTATGCCTAAGATCTTCATTCTCACATTTGCTGCATCTGCTTTTGTCGTGGTTTAAGCCCAGCCGGTAACTTAGAGCCATACAGCCGCTGGCTCACTCCCCCTCTTCTTCCTCCCCCACTCCCGGAGGGATAGGGGGGAGAGCAGAAAGAATGTAACTCCCATGGGTTGAGATAAGAACAGTCCAGTAACTAAGGTATAACACAAACCACTGCTGCTACCACCAATAATAATAATGATAAGGGAAATAAAAGAGAAGAGAATACAACCGCTCACCACCCGCTGACCGATACCCAGCCCAACCCAAGCAGTGATCTCAGCCCTTCCAGGTAGCTGGCCCCCAGTTTATATAGTGGGTATGACGTGCTGTGGTATGGAATACCCCTTTGGCTAGTTTGGGTCAGGTGTCCTGTCTCTGCTTCCTCCCTGCTCCCCCTCCTCCCTGGCAGAGCATGAGACTCAGAGAGTCCTTGGTCAGAGTAAACATTACTGAGCAGCAACTGAAAACATCGGTGTTATCAGCGCTGTTCCCAGGCTGAAAGTCAAAACCACAGCACTGCACCAGCTACTAAAAAGGAGAAAAATGACTGCTACTGCTGAACCCAGGACAGCTTTCCAAGACTTGGACAGTGTGTCATACATTTTAGCCTCCAGGTAGGTTCATACTATCAAGATATCTCTCTGATATTATAGTATATGTGATGTCCAGTTCAGCCTATGCCACAATCTGCTGTGTAATTCTATTTCATGTGGTCAAAAGATGGCTGTACTTCCAGCCAGAGGTGACCCCAGATTGAAATCCTCAGATACAACACTGGAACTATTCTCGGATTAGCATCTGCATTAATCAAGCAAACTACAGTTCTTGGCCATTCCTGTATTAGGCATTAATAAAATGAGATGTGAAGTGTAATAGAAAACCAGATGTCTTTCCTCTTTCTAATATGAAGGAAGCTTGCTTTAGATTTTCCAAGTATCTGCTGAGGTACTGTTGCTTACCAAGGACAGGAGGTGTGATTGTTTGAACAGGCTCAATGCCTCATCTGCTACAGAAATAGTCTCTAAGCAGCTTCATAGCTGGCAAGTAATGTTTTACCAGGAGAATAAGACATCTCATGTAATGTATAAATATGCAGAGATCCATAGATGTAATTCCGAAAAGGTCTCACCCCCTACATAAACAGGCAGAAATATGGGTCCTTCAAGTACAAATAAATATCCATACATTGCTAAATAAAACACCTTCAGTTTGCCTTTCAGATTGCTGGGACAGCTCCACTTTTTCTACCTTGATTTTCAATTCTAATAAATTCTCTTTAGAAGAATTTAGGAATTCTATCAGTTTTCAATGCGCCCAGTTGTCATTGTTACATTACCGCTCCTGCTGTATCCTCTGTGTGTGTGCATGAATGTACATGGAGGGTGTAGGGAAACTTGCAAGAAAAGCATGCATAATGTACAAATAAGGAGAAGGAAAACTGTCCTGACGTATTATTTCTTCATTTCTTGTTCCAAAGAATTTTGTTTGTCTTCATACTTTGAAAAGAAACTACATTTATTTTGGATAAGGGCTAAGATTTTTTTCAGATCTGGCAGGTAAAAGCCTTATGAAATCCCATGACAAAACAGAAATTCATTTCAAGGATGCTGGTTCACTACCTGATGAAAAAAATCAATGTCATAGATCTTCAAGGGTTGCTTTTATTACAGAAAAGTACTTGGGTTTTGTAAACATGTATGACAACATCTTCACTTTGTAAGTTTGTAAATTTGGTTAACGTTTTGTTACTATTATTTCAGGATTTTCTCTTTATCTTCCTGTACATGGGTGGATTTTTTATAGTCTTTATTTTTTGGTTATGTTCAAACATTCAGCTGTATTACTGGCTGTTTACCCCTCAACAGGAGAAACCTGTCTTCAGCTCTACTACAGGCTTCTACCTTAAACCCTCAGTTACATCTTCTGAGAAAAATCAACCTAAACATACTACCTGAATGCAGGCAGAATATATGTGTGGAGAGCACAAGATGCTGCTGGACCCCAGGAGTTTATTTCCACTCAGAACAGTGCCAGAATAAGCAGTCAATGTGAAAAATATTCTACTTTGCTTACATTTCCCATCTTCCTCACCAGTCTTTTAATGCATCATATTACCTGGGGTTAAAATAAAACCATTTTTCCAGCATTTGGAGGGAGAGTTTTTCATATTTGCCCATGCAAGAATAATTTTTTCCCCTATTTTCTTCCTTTTGGTTAGTTTTGATAGGGTTTCTTATGCCATTTGACTTCAGAAGACTTAGAGAATTCATTGGGAATCTACAAGGACAGGACAAAACATTAGACACATAGGAAAACATTCCCATTCAAGCTGGTTTCAGTCAAATTTTTTAAACAGTCAACACAAACTTTGCAGTAATGAACCTTGACATCAATGAATTCCAGCTCTTAAAATGTACAGTTAATTAAAAGAAATCAAAACCATCTTCATAAACAAACAGGTTTGAAACCACAATGTCTGAAGAGGATTCCACTTCTTCCCTCTGTAAAGCACAGCTCCATTCCCCAGCCAGCATATGAACTATCCCCTTGCAGGGTAAAGCATTTAGGCCTCTTCCACAGGAATCAAAGTAATTCCTCTGGTCATCAGCAGGCCTGAGAGAGCAACCTGATTACATGAGCAGGGATTATTCTAACACAAGGACTGGGTTTCACTCCAAGAACACTGATAAAGGGGATTTAGGATGGACATGGATTTAAAACCAGAACTCTGAAAAACCTCTTGATAAAATATATGGAGGAACACGAGCCAGACTAGCAGTTCTTGCTTTAAGAAGCACTTTTCATTTCTACATAGTCACTGATACTCTTCAGTTAGAAATTAAACCTACCACACCTTAGATCACAGAGTATGATGAACCTCAGCACAGATCAATGGGTATAACTGAGGTACAGGAAAGACAGAAAAAGGCTGAGGGAAATGATGACAGAGCTTCATAAAACAAAGATTTGCTTGGGGGAAAAGAAAAGGGGCTGTTGCCTTTGTGAAAACATGACACCTAGGTATAACAAATGAAATTATCAGGTGGCAAGTTAAAAAAAACAAGCAGTAGGAAGTAGTTCTTCACATGTTGCACAGATAACAGAACTTGCTGCCAATGGTATTGGAAAGGACCTTAAAGCTCATCCACTTCCAACCCCCTGCCACAAACAGGGACACCTTCCACCAGAGCAGGTTGCTCCAACCTGGCCTTGAACGCAGACAGGCATGGGGCAGCAACAGCTTCCCTGAGCACTCTGTACCAGCACCTCACCACCCTCACAGGGAAGAACTTCTCCCTGATGTCTAACCTGAATCTCCTCTGTGTAAGTTTAAAGTGCAACAGCAAGACAGAGGAGCATCCCTATTTGCTTACCTCTTTTCATACCTTTTTTGAGGCATATTGCCAACTGCCATCAAATGTAGGGCACGATTAAAGCTGAACTAGTGTTGCAGTCCTCATAGACTTCAGAACTGCAGGGTTCTAACTGTCACTCTTCTCTGTTTGTAAATATTATTCCTAACAGATGTGGTGAGAGTGGGGGCACAAAAACTTGGTTGCTTTAGCAACTTCAGCAATGACTGAAGTGAAGGAGGGAGAGTGTAACTCAAAGTATAAAATCCCTGGGGTTATCTCATTAGTCTTCTAATCTTTTATGTGGCTCTTCCTCACATGTCAACTCTTAAAGGTTGCAGTGCAACAGAAACTAGAGAAATTTGAATATAAGGAATAAGGTTGTGCCAGACCCAGATCAAGAACCTGGGTGGTGTAAGGAAAAATACTGCCGACTAGAAATGAGAGGATGAAACCTGCATTCATGTCACTCTAGGCCAATCATCATTTCTGGTCCTCTTGTTTCTTTAAAAAATCGGCACACATAAGGATCCAGTATTAAACCTATGGTTCTTTCCTGGGAAGGGAAGCTGCATCTCCCAGCTACAGCAGCTCCATTTATAAAATCTTTGACCCTGGAACTATGCTTTGCCTAGAAGCATTCATCTGCATTGAATGCAGTAACAGAATGTATATTGGACAGAAGTTGTGGACACTCAAGGACACATTTACCGCAAATACACTAATAAAAGCATCATCAGGGAAAATGCACCTGGAAAATGTGAGATATGTAAACATAAGGTCAAAGAAGAGAATTCTTGTAGGGTGTATACATCCAAGCCTAAGAAAACATGGTGGGTTTTTTGACTTTAATAGGGGAGAAAAAACAAATATATGCCACAGTCTTTGACTCTGTTTTCTGTACCGCCAATTATGGGCTCTCTGGTTATAAAGGTAGTATTTTCCTATCCAACCCAAACATAACTATTCCAAATTCATATAGGGATAACATCTCCTTTGGTATTTGTCTCGTCTAAGAGAAGACACTGTAAGGGACTGTACAGAATCAAAAACTTTAGTTTCAAAGATTCACATTTTCTAATTTTTTTCCATATCCAACCAACAGATCCCATCATAACATGATTACCAAGAGTTCTGTCAGGATGTCAGATGCTTTTGTAAATCCCTTCATAAAAAATAAGGATTGTAACACCAGAAAGAGAGCACAACGGGAAAACAGCTGACACTGCAACACACAGAAACACGGATGACAATCTATAACTGGAACTCCAAAGTCCTAACATGGTGTAAGTATACCCCAGAAATGCAGTAGGGTGGGTTTAGTAACAAGAGTTCAAGACAATACAGAGGCTTTTTTCTGTCCCCCGTAGATGTTTCTGAGCAGCGTTTCTATGTGCACCCCTGTTAAGCATGATCCAATAACCAGGGTACCTGGTTTTATAGACTGGAGACTACAAGAGACCCCCAGCAAACAAAAAAAATATCTTCCTTACCTTCATGACAATCTGCTTTTCATTCTAAGGAACATCCTCTTCTGAAGTAATAATTAAGTATCATTTCAAAACCTAAAATATGTATCACACAACATAGTGAAAAGGGCTCTGGAAGAATAAAGATCAATGGACAGAGGAAAGCACAGTAATTTTAAAACTAGGTATTTATAAACCTCTGCTTGCATAATCCTGCAAAGCAAGGAAATAAGCAAATGCCTTTTGTATGTTTAGAAGCCTGGAAAATAGAAAACATCACCCCTTTTGAGAAGAGGAATTTGCAGAGCTGTAGATGAGACAGTAGGTATGAGTTCCTGATCGCATGAATGCCACAAACACACTTGCCAATGTTACAGCATTTGGTGACAGACCATCACTCTTACACTTCATTTACAGCTTCTCTGGCCATATATCCAGCATTTCTGGACACCCAGAAGCTTGATGATAGCACACAAGACAACTTGTACAATGCACAGTCAGTGGGTCCAGTATCTCCTGGATCCCGTGGGCTATACTTGCAGTGTAGACACAGTGAAAGCACAAGGCAATTCTGGAAATCCAGAACAGGAATCATGGCAGCAACTCTTGTATTGAATTTTAAGTATTAGGAACGCAGGCAAGAGATCTTCAGAGAAACCCATAAAGGTTTTGCCATCCAGATATTTCCTGTTTCAGCAGGGTAGGAGAGCAGCAAAACTTAACTAGAAATTATCTGTATCAAGGTGACTGGGAGACGGATGCCACGTGCTGCCTTCTGGATCACATCACCTAACAGCACTTCCCTTACTGACCCTTGCAATCTTAACAAACTACATCCCTCTAAAACCAAACACTCTTTCCTCAGTGCAAGCCCTGCTCACACCAAGCCTGCTTTCACACTGAAAGGACAAAATTGGGCTAAAATGGCATTTTGTGAAAACAGTTACAGACTCCTCAGCTTCCATCCAGAGAATGAGCTCTTTGGAACCATGGGGAAAGATCTTGACTTGCAGACGTTGTCCCTGAGGGGTGGATCCTTGGCAATACACTTCTTCAACCTTTGGGTACTGCTTGTGCTTGATGGAGATGAAGGAGTTAAGCTACGTGCTACTTGCTTTTCACCCACAAGCCAGTGAAGGCTACAGACCACTAATTCATGTGTTTATCAAAAGTTTCTGATGTTCCATGTGTTTTTGGGAAGGGTTTTGCTTTTGTTGGTTTTCAAACTAGGCTGTATTTTTCCCTTTAAACTAAGGCTATGAAAGCTAAATCTGGTGGGCTTAGCTGCAATTTCCACACTGGTAAGTGTAAAACACTGGCATTTACAAGCTTAGTGTCCCATACCACATACATTACAGCTGTGCCAAAAATCTGCAAATATTCATTAACATTCAGATGCAAATTCAGCCATATTTACAGCTGCTTCACATTTGCTTTCTGCAAATATTTGAGCACTTGTACTTTACTAGTACAAATACTAGTGAATAATGAATTCTCATTTCAAATAACCATTGAGCTTAATATGGTATGTTCAGTTATTACATGCATTGCCCATACACTAACACTGACCCAGTGAGAAACACCATTCGACCAGGAAACAAGCCCTACTCTGTGACTTCTACAATTAACAGTATAAAACCTGAATATGAAATATTTCCACATTCATTAATGTGGAAATTTCACAGCACACCACAGAATTCAAGAAAACCTTACAGTGCCCTTTAAACCTTACCTCTGGTGGTAATAAGCCTCAAAGAGCTCAAATGAGAGAAGGCTCTGAATGTCTGCAAGGACTGGCACAGGTCCTGTGAAAATTGCTGTTTAAGAAACAGGAATATTCATCAACCCATCTGCCACTGTTATAGAAATGACAAGACAATGATACTTCTTCTTAAACCTCTATTAAAAGCTATTTTAATTTAGACAAGGCATGATTAAGTCCCATGTTTCAGCAAATTATATAATTGAGATAGTCTATAATTTGAAATTATATGTTAAGTTCTTAAATACTTGTGCTTGATCTTTAGTAAATACCTCTGGAAGTATGTCTAGCAGCATTAATGGGGCAGAATCCCATTGTAGTCCATCAAGCAGCAGAGAAGGAGAAAGCCTGTTGGCTCAAACTGAACAGCCAGCTTCTCCCTCCCAGTCCTTGCTGAGGTGAAAAAACGCGTGGTTTGGGCGTACCTGCCCAGCCAGCCCAAGTTAGATTGGCATTTTGTAAAGATCTATTGCCATATGCAGATTTTTTGCCCAGAACACTTCCCAGCACCATGTTCATACGATGCAAAGTACTAGTCTGGGAGCTGGAGGAGTTGTTCTGTAGGACTTGTGCTGAAATCCATGTAAAACAGCCCAGCACAGTGCCTGGGAGCCTCTTCTCCCAGTTCTTGCAATACAGTGTCTTCAGAAAGATGCCAGAGTTCCTAGGACACTCAGTTTTCAGTGTGTGAGTAACTCCTGCACATCTGCCTATTCTCTTCCGGACTCTGTTTACCCTTTATTTTCTTTATCCTCATGGAATGTCACTGAGCTCTAGGGATCCTGCACAAGCAAGTTTTCAGGCTAGCAGTTACGAAATACCACGCTGCAAAGAGCTGTCCTAAATTAACAGGGTTTCTGCATAATTATTCCACTGCACGTCACACCTGAGTAATTTTTGAGTATGAATGAAAAAGGACAAAATGCTTGAAGCATAACTGTACTTGAACTCTGCAGGCAATCTCTTCAACACTGACTCCTTGAATAGTGCCCTCCATTTAAATATAACCCACTAACTGCAATATCTGTTCAGAGAGTGGATTTATACTGCCCAACACCTTTACATTAACTCTATGGATGGGTGGGGGGAGGTGGTGGTGGAAATTGTGTTGAAAAAAATTTAATCTTCTAATCCCAGCTCATACACAAACTTCACAAGCGTCAATTTGCTTTTACTCGTTTCCCTTATATACCATTCTAATTCTGGAAATTTTCCACGTTCCCATGCTAGAGAAAAGAGTATGTTTTAGAAACATTAAAAGCTTATTTTGTGGGTTGTTAATATAGGTGCAATCTAAACAATGGATTTGAGTCTCTTGCAGAGGAAGAACCCATTTTATACATAATCATGTTTTAATGGACTCTGTTTGTAAACGATGAACCCAGACAAGACTGGGCCTTTTTCCATCGCCACAGAACTGCATGGATAAGAGCATGTATTTTTAAAGCATGCTGTGAAAACCGCTGCCTACTGACGCAATGGTCATCACCAACTTCATTAAAGGCAACCATCCCCACCCCAGAGCCCTGATTCTGGCAAATTTCCTACAGATCTCATGGAAAAGCTTAGCCAAGCAGAGATACCATTATCAAGAGCTGTGCTAGCGTGTTTAATGCAAACTTGCCCTGAACTTCATTTATTTATTACTTGGCCAAATTTCATGGAATAAGCCACTCAGCATTTTGATTTTATCTGCCATACAAGGCAGCTGAAACAACCAAACGTCTAATGACTTTAAGGTTAAGGCAGATATCTAATGACAATACTTCACTTGCCTGTTAACGACTTTTAGAGAATTTGACTGAATAGGTCCTATTGATCCCTTCATTATATTTTTACCCAAAATAGTGATAAAAAGTCCTAGATAGGTGTTACCTTCTTTCTCTCCAGGTCCAAGGATGTCTAACCCACCCCAGCTTCAGCTTGGCACCCACACATGGTCCTAGGCAGTGTATTCTATCAGTACCCAGGGGTGCAGGCTGCAGCTGCCTGTGGCATCCTCCCTCTATCCTCCCCATGCTCCATCAAAACCCCTGCATCACCCATTCACAACCCTACATACCCTTAGTGTTTCCCTTATGCACCCTGCAGCCCTCTACAAGCCCCTTCACTGTCCCTGCATCACTTCAAAACCCCCACAGTCCACCCCTCATTGCTCCATCCATCACCCCTAAACACTCCCCTGAATCCTGCACCCCCACATACACCCCTCCACTTCACCCTACATACCCTTGCATCTTCTCACACCACCCTCATGTCCCCTCACAACCTCCCCTCTCCTCCACCCACTCCACATCCCTCCATACTCTACACAGGGCCTTTACATGCCCTCCTATCCTCCTACATCCCCTCCATCTTCCCCCTCCCACCACCTTCTGCATCCTCTGTCCCAATCCAACCCACATCCTCCTCCATCCTCTCTGCAGCTCCCCCCTGAAACCTCCGGAAGGGAAAGGGCAGCATTAAGACCATGCTCTGGGGGCGGTTTCGTGGAGAATGCCTACAGGACATTGCTCTAGGCCCAGGTTTCGCTCTCAGAAGAGCGTATCTCCACTTGCCTCACAGGTGCATAGTAGTGAACCAGGGCACCTCTTCCCAACACCAGCATTGTGTCCAGTCTGCTCCTGCTGGAGCAAGGACTCCTGTGCTTTTACTTCAGTATAAGCCCCATGTCATTACTCTTATAATCCTGTGCTGCCATGGAGCTATATTTAAATTAACATTGATGAAAAAGCAGAACCTTTCTCAGGTTTCCTCGAAATGCTTCATAAATAGGGAATTCAGGATGTTTTGAACTGGAAACTCAACTAAAACGGATTTTTGTTAAGAAAACTGTCATAACGTTTTCCAATTAAGTGTGACCCAATTAGCATTCAAATATGGGAAGAACCCACTTTTAATGCTGCTTTTCCAGCCTTTGATCTACACCCTTCTACTTTGTTTAGAGAGAAAACATATGCTGTATCACTATAATTAAAATAGTAGAGTTAGCTTCCCATCATGGATGCTTTTCTGCCAGAATAAATGTGTTATACCAATAGAGCTTATTTATATACACAAAAGAGAATAACCGTCAGGTATTACTAGCTACATGTATACTTTACTAGCCCCAGAATTATACAGCACTGGCAAACACCCTCGGGGTGGTGGGCAGCTTTTCTGGCAGCCCTGCTTTCGGGTGCTGCAGGGAGAGGTCATTCCCACAGGAAGAACAGGGCTCCGAGGAGGAATGCCAGCACCGGACAAAGTCACCCAGATCTCCCCAGGCTCCTGTCGGACATCTCCTAGTGCCTGGGCCGACAGCGTTCTGCTGCTGAAGAGGGAGGTGAGTATTGTCCATCGCAGCCTAACGGCATCCACAGTGCTTCATTGTAGCTGTGAAAGGTAGTTAGAAAATGAAATAACTCCGCTGCACTAACAAAGGTTACCATCGGCACCAAACCCGCGTGCTGGTGTAACGTTCTCGTCAGCAAAGGTTATTGATGCCGGTCAGGGCAAGCCCCGAAACCCTGCATGTAAATGTGCTCAGACATTATCAAAACGCGTTTGGAAGGGCTCTCGCTAAGAGCTGGTGACACTTGCCTTTGCATCTCAAGCAGAAGATGACACCTCGATGGGACGCCTCTGCTCCCGGCTCCGAGCTGCTGTGACAGGGGTGCGATGCTACGCCGGCCAGCAGCATGCCCTGTGCACGGGAAAGTAAACTCCAACCGAAAATAACACACAAACTCATTAAAAGAGAAAATAACTTTTTTAGAAGAGGGATTTTATGAGAGGAAAACCCCCACCCCACACTCGCCAAGTTATGGGTTATTGTCAGTTGCTTTAACAGATTTCTCGTGTGACTGTGAGGACTTCGGGAGTTATTAGTCTAGTGCAAAGAGGGGAGGGCTCCTCAGCGCAGCGCACATGCGCTCCGTGCTGCAAACAGCCGCTTCCAAAGCTAAAGTTTATCATTAAAGTCGTTACTATCCAAAAAGGTTTCTAAGCGAGCAGCTCCCAGCACGGACCCCGTTAATCCCGAGTCGCGGTCTGCTGCCGGGGGCCGGTGCTCTCTTTCGCGGCGTGTTCACACACCCAAACACTGTTTGCGAGCAGACGGCAGAGCACGCCCCAGGCCCGGCTGCCCGCGGAGCCCGCCCGGAGCCGCTCTTGGGCACCGCTAACAACGCGAGGGAAGGGGCTCCCGAGCGCTGCTCCTACCGCGGGCTGCAGACGTTAAATAGCATCTTTCCTCTGGATGACGCTGGGAGCCGAAGCGGCCGGAGCACGACACCCGGAGGGACACCGGGAAGGGGGCAAAACCAGGGCTGCGGCCCGCCTTCAGCAGCAGAAGCCGGACCTGCGGGACGCGGCTCCCTACGCTCGGCCGGCCACTCCTGCCGCTGCTCTCGCTGCCTAGGAGAGAAAATTTACACGCAATAAAATCTGTTCTTCTTTAATGCTTTATGATCTGTGAAAAAATAATCACTTTATGGCCTGCAAAAAGTAATCACTTGTTCGCCACTTACTCAGATGCGAAAGAAAAATATTAAATTATACCGTAAGCGCGACAGCAACAACCGGAGCCTGGTTATACCCAAACCTCTTAATTCGCATGGGTGATGAGCACAGCTTGTCAGGCTGTTAATTTAGGTCAATGCGCCAGTGAATCTACCTTTTAATTAAAAACGGCTGCTTTTTTCACGTGCACCGGAGCCGTTAGCCCGTAGCCTAACCATAAGCAATGGCCAGGAGGTGACATAGAGGGACAAACAACCCAAACACCGCCCGAGCCCAGCCCTGCCGCCTTCCCCCTCCCAGTCAGTCCTCATCCCCATTTTAAATAAAGCATTTCCAACCAACTGCTTCTTTGAATATATAAGCCAATTTAAGAATGTGAGTTTATGCTCTCCTTACCCAGCATACCTTGTTCTTACAAACACTCCACCTCTCATCCCGGGAATTTACTTAATCTGGATAAGAGAACACACATACACGGGGCAGGGGGTCCCCGCCGCTCACCTTCGCACCCAGCTCCTCGCTGCACCGAATCCTGACCCCCCCGGAGCATGACGAAACGGGCGGACGAAGAGAACCGGGAGCAGCCATGTCATTAGCAGGGCGAGCCCGGCAGAGATCCACCTCGGAGTGGGGAGGCTCGGGGCTACGTGTAAACAAAGCCCGCACATATCGTCAGCGCAGCTCCTCGCCAGTCGAGACGCTGTTTCTTGGCGTTACCAGGGGATGAGCCGGCTCTGGCGCGGAGTTGTGGGGGGTTAGAGACGAACCCTCTCCCCACAAAAGAGGCATTCCAGCTCCGCAGTGGCCTTTAGGGCACCGACGAGTCCCTAGCTGCTAATTACCACCTTTAATTGGGAGGCCTGGCTAATAACCGCGCTGCAGCAGGGATTCAGCCCCGGCCTCCAGACCTTCCCCGCCGGCGGCCACCTCCCGGCTGAGCAAGCGCCGTGGCCGAGCAGCCTCTGACCCCACTCCCCTTCCCTCTCTGCCTCTTGTCGCTTCCTGCGGTGCTGCTGGCTTTTAGCAGCAGGACGGTGGTAATTGCATGTCTCGGTTGATGCTCTATAATTTGATACCTCGATGGAAAATGTCCAGCAGGGATTCGGGGAAAACAAGCGAAAAAAAGAAGCAAAGGAAAAACAAAGCCCTGCGGCTTCGTGATGTGAGCAGAGCCCCGGGGACAGCGACGGGCACCGAGCAGAGCGGCCGGGCCTTGCCCTGAGCCGGGCCGCACTTCAGGACGGGCGGATGGACAGACCGACAGAGAGGATCCGTGCGGGCCTCGGCACCCGACGGGAGAAGTGACTGGCTCGGTGATGCTGCTGACCGGGAGTGATTTGCTCGGACTGTCAGACTCCCTGCTACCCTCTGCGGTCTGAAAAAAACACCATTTAGGATGCGCAGCGTGGAATCGAATTAACTGATTTGACAGCAATTAACGTATCTTTAAAACACGAAAGCATCCGAATTCCCCAGAGAAAATCTGCCCGCGAGCTCTTGCCTCTTCCGGCAAAGGCCGGGCCGAGCCGTCAGGGAAAACGACTGGAGAATCTGCACTGGTACCGGCTTCCGTCTGTCCCTGTGGATCTGCCTACGAACTTGGACTCGGCTCTCTAGCCTGCCTCCGCGGGGGAGAAGAAATAAAAGAATAAAAACCAATCAAAAGCATTACACATCTCAGAGCAATAGTTCATAAAATACTTTATTGAAATAAAGTAAATATCTTCGCATTAATAAAACCGATCATAAAATGCAGTTTTCGAATAACTAGGGGCACCACAGGGTTTTAGACAGCGAGTAGGTGTGTCAGATGGGATCCAGTGTCCTCCGGGCCCTCGCACACAACACCGGCGGCCGTGGAGCAGCGCTCCGCGGGGGCGGAGAGGAGCGGCAGGGGTACCACCGGCCCAAACGCTCAGTTCACAGGAGGCCGAAGGCGACCGTCGCCATTAACTGGGGCAGCCCTTCGCCCCCGTCCCGCCGGTAAAGTGCGGGGCCGGGCGCGGGCTTTGCGGGCAGCGCCCGAGGGACGGCGGGGCCGTCGTGGGGCCCCAGGCCGTCACCCTCACTCCTCCTGGCTGACCTCGGCCGGCGAACCCAGGCTCTCGGGCGGCTTCTCGGCGTCCCGGGCTCGCTCCTGCTCCGAGAGCTGCTCGCTGCTGGGGATGGAGTTCTTCTTGGGGCGGCCCTTGGGCTTGGTGGGGGACTCCAGGCCTCCCCCCTGCAACACCTGCGGAGCGGGGATTGGGCAGAGGAGGGGGGAGGCACCCCGATAAAACCGTGCTGCCACCGTGAACACCCCTCTCTACCGTCTCCCGGAGCAAAGCACCGCGTCCGGGCAGCAGCCAGGGGAGCAGCCGAGGCTGCCGGCGCGGCTCCTCCGGGGGCCGAGCTGCAAGGCCGGGCAGGCCCGGACCGGGAAAGGGGTGTCCTTAAGACCGGTTTTTAGTATCATTATTAGTAGTAGTATCTTTTAGGCAGGGCTGTCCCGCAGAAGGACGAGCCCGCTGGGCGCGGTGCCGTGCTCAAAAGGGGCGGACTGGGGCACTTACTATTTTCTTCCATTTCATGCGCCTGTTCTGGTACCAGGTTTTCACCTGAAGCTGACTGAGCCCCAGCGATTCGGCCAGGTCTATTCTGCGGGCGAGAGAGAGGCAATGAGCCCCGGCAGCTTTGGTCTCGGCTGGCAGCCTTACTCTTTCTTCAGGAAAAACGGGCCCCCGTCTCGTCCCGCCCCCGTCCGCAGGGTCCTACCTGTCGGGCGTGGAGAGGTATTTCTGCTTCTCGAAGCGCTTCTCCAGCCCCATGAGCTGCAGCTCGGTGAAGACGGTGCGGCTGCGGCGGCCCTTTTTGGCTTTGCTGCCCGGCTCCGGGGGCCCCGGCTCCAGCTTGCCACGAAGGTGCAGCTCCAGCGGGAGATGAGGCGAGGCGGAGCCGCCCTGCAGCCCGGAGCCGGCCGCAAGCAGCGCCGAGCCCAGCCCCGAGCAGCCCAAAGGAGCCAGCGGAAACTTGAACACGGCGGCCGGCTCCGCCTTCAGCACCGCTGCGGGAGACAGGGAGTGTCAGGGTCGACAGCCCCCGGCCCGGCCTCCGCGGACCCCCGGGGCTGCAGGGTGCTCTCCTGCCCCGTGGATCCGAACCCTGACGGGAACCCGGCGTCCTTCTGCTTCCGCGGCAGCGAGCCCCCGAGGCCGGCGGGTGCGGGACCAGCGGCGGGGGTCGGGGCCTGCCCTGCCTGGGTCCCCGCTCTCCGCGGTGCAGGGTCACGCCATGCCCTCCAACCGGCAGTTTCTAATTAGAGAATGACTTGGGGGTTACAAGTGGAAACAGTTTAAATCCCCCGAAAGCTTCCCCCTCCAGTGCCACCAGCTGCCCACGGCGGCGGCGGGGCCCGGGTACGGGCCCGGGGTTCCCTCACGAGTACTCGTCAGGACATTTTCTACCGGGGAACAATTCTATACCTCTCCGTGAACCGCAGCCCCACGGTTTTCCCGTGTGGGCAGGGAGCAATTCCTAAGAATCCCAACGAGGAGGAGGATGCAGATAATCGCGGCCTCGGCCACGCAGCCATCCCGCAAGCCGGGGGACTGCTGCCTGGCCCGGCCCCGCTCCGCTCTCCCCGGCCCCGCTCCACCAACTGGCTGTGGCCCCGGAGCGAGCCCGGTGGCTTGGAAGGGCCTTTCCGAGGAGTCCGTGCGGGCTCCTTCCCCTCGGCCTAGGCTGAAACTGCCTCTTTCCCTTCTTACAGGACCCGATCCTGCTCCCGCTGAACCCAGGCCGTGAGGGCTATAGCGAACCTTGAATCGGCTCTAAAATTTCGGATCGTTCTGCCCATCTTAAAAAACATACTGATTTACAGAAATTCTAACGTCTTGCTGCGGGGATGACGCTTTCCCCTTTCCCTTTCAAAAGCAGAGCGAGAACTCGGGATCCTCCTATTCCGTTCTTTTCTACGGATAAAAAGCGATGTCTCCGCAGATAGAGATGGCTTGGGGAAAGGAGAACTTTTGCAATTGCACATTAAATGCTGGCATTAGAAATATATTAAATACTGGCGTTTAACAATAAAATAACTATTAGTTAATAAAATGCATTTGTCCTAGATACTGTATCAGACTGCATAGACCTCGCTGGCTCCCGCTTTAAATAAATATATATATAAATACTACATATTAATACTATAAAAGTATTACACAAAAGTACTATAAATATTTCTGCATTATATATAAATTGTCTGTTATATATTTAAGATATAAATTAATATATATGTCGGGTATCCAGCCAAATCTGTGTCTGCAGAGCAGCCCTACAGACACAGACCCCGCTGCGCAGGCTCCAGCAATTCACAATCCGAAAACACGTAGAAACACCCGCTCAACAACAACGTTCTCCCCGTGAAAGTCAAGGGCCACGCTCTGCAAGCGCCGTCGGAGCCTGCAGCCGCTCTCTTCGTGTCAGGCTCCCGGCTGGAGCCCCCGCGGCACGGCCGAGCGCCGGAGGGATGCACGCGGCCGGCAAAGCCCGGCAGGTATTTTTTAAGGCGAAATTCACGACTTTTTTCTTCCGGGAACCGGCGCTAAAACGCGCTCGAGTCCATCAGCGGGAAAAGCCTCCCCGCCTCGCCGCCCCGAGCCCGCAGCCGCTCCCCCCCCGGCCGCGGGAATCCCCGGGGCTCGGTGAGGACTTGGGGTCTCCCCCTGCTCCCCCCGCGCACGTACCGAGGTGATTGTGGTATGGCCGGGCGGAGAGCAGCGCCTGTACCCCGAACTTGAGCAGCTCCCCGGCCGGCGCGGCCCCTTTGGCCTCCGGGGGGTCGGTGAGAATCTCCTCGATCATGAAGCTGCGGTAGCGATGCGACCGGTGGTCGGGGAAGGCTTCAGCCGGGAAGTAGTGCGCGGCCCCCAGCTCCAGCGGGTGCTGCATCGTCGCCGCCGCCCCGGGATCGGGGCGGGGGGGAGCCGGGGCCACCCTAGCGCAGCCCCGCGGCCAGCAGCCGGGCAGCGGGGCGCCCCGCGAGGGCTCTGTCCATTGTCCCGCAGCCCCTACCCTGGCCCTGCGGGCCGGGCCTGGAGCGGCCCCCCCAGAGCGAGTGGCCCGGGAGCAGCGCGGCGGACCGGAGCCGTTACCGCCGCATGCACATGGGGCGCGGCACCGGGGAGCGTCTCTCCGCCCCGGGACGACGGGCAGCGGCCTATTATAACCGCCGGCCCCGGCGGGGCTGTCAGCGCTGCGGGGGGAGGGCGCGGGAGGGGCTGCGGAGGAAGGAAGGGGCCGGGGCGGGCGAGTACCTGGAAGCGAGAGGTTACAGCAGAGCATTTGATCCCCTGCCATATAAAGCAAATTATCCTCTCTGCCAGCCGCAGGAGAGCAGACACCCAAACAAGCCCTGGCCCCTTTGGAACGCAGCCCCGGCCCCTTTGGAGCGCAGCCCCGGCCCCATCCCCACCCCAGTCTCCAGCCCTAGTCCCGGCCTCATCCCCTTCCCAGCCCCCATTCCCGGCCGCATCCTCTGCCTTGTCCCATCCTCATCCCAGGCCCAGTCCCTATCCCTATCCTACCCTTATCCCCATCACAGTCCTCGCCCATGCTCCTTGACGGGGAGCCGTGGACACACGGAGCCCCCAGAGCACCTCCCCCCAACCTGGCCGCGCCTCCTGTCCTCAGGACCGGCTCCCCCCGGGGTCCAGCCCCGCGTGCCCGGCCGTGGACCCGCAAGTCCTCTTCGTCGGGGAAGGGCCTACCCCCTCGGCACCACCGGCGGCTCGGAGCCCCCGGGGCAGCCCCAGTGCTGTGGCCGGTGGGAACCCAGGGTCCGGAGGAGCTGGCGCAACCAAGGGGGAGGCGGGGGCCACGCCGCCGATCTGGGGTCGAGGCTGCCCGTCGAGGGAGCCCGGCCCGACGATCTCAGATACCGGCTCCCTCCGGGCCTCGGCCCAAACGCTGAGAACTACACGGAACTGATCAGGGAACGAAACAAAGCCCAGCACGAAGCGGAGCTTTCCCATAACTTTGACAGACTTTTCACGAATGTTTTGCTCTGTACAACGGGATTCGTTTAATTCGTCTTCAGCCCGTGTCACGCAAGACCGCAGATAATAAACAAGCCTTCCCTTCGTACTTCGTGCAAGATTTCTGCGCGAGTGTCCCAACGCTCGTGATCCCCGGTAGGAAATGTGGGCACTAACGGATTAGAAGGGAGATGATTCGGTGGAGCCCCCGGATCCCGGCCGCCGGGTTCCCGCCGCAGGGACAACTGCCAGGGGCCGGGTTTTGGCCGGGCTCGGCCCCCTCCCCACGGCGGGAGCGGCACCGGACACGCGGGTCCCACGGGATGTATCCCACGGTCTCAGCCCAGCCACGACAGAGCTGGCCCACGCAGGGGGACGGGCGTCGGGCTCATCCCCGGGAAGGGGGGGGAAGCTCAGCCTCGTCTTTTTGGTTTTCGACCCCCAAAAAAGGGATTTCGGCCGCTTTCGGCTCCCGCGGGGCTGGCGAGGATGCCGCCCGGCCCCGCTCCATAAGCAAGACGGGGCCGCCCCGGGCGCCCCGCACTCTGCCCCCTGTGAGCGTGGTCGCAGAGGGACGTATTCCCGGCCCCACGCTGCCCGCTGCGCTCCGTGGCCCCGTCCCTCAAGACGCAGAGGGGACCCACAGCCGCAGAGCCGCCGGTGCAGCCGGGAGCAGACCCGCAGGTCCTAGCAGCGGGGACCCCAGGGCCGGTAACTGTAGTTAAAGCGAGAAGGAAGAGATAACGGGGACGGGTTCAGGGAACGACGCAGGACACGAGGCCGTGCTGCTCGCTTGTTCACCTTATTTCAATGCTACTGCCTTGTCCTCTCAGCGGATCCACTCAACCCCCGCGTCCGACAGAAAAGAGGTGTTTCTTGAATTAATTTTTCTGTACTTCCACTGCCTTCCCAGATAACCTGTTCCATATGTTTACTGCAGCTTGGACGGAGCGGTTCCGCACGGATTTTCCTGGTTTCTCCGCGTTTCTCGAGTTCAGAAAGACGTCCCTTGTCTCCGTGGAACACGAAAGAACTGGATGCCACTCCACGGGCTCTTCCCGGCCGCCCGCAGCCCCAGCTCCTGCTTTTGTCTGCTCATCTTTTGTCTGTCTTCCCTATTTAGTTCACAAGGTATTTTCATGCCAAAGTGCTGATTTCTAATGGCCGAAGCAAAAAGGGCCTTTGGAGCGACTGTAATAAATAACGAGGAGTAAGTGAGAAGAATTTGCGCCGTATTCAAACGCACACAAATCCACATCGGATTGTTTAAACAACCTCACCTCCGAGACCAGCGCACTCAGAAACAAATGGCATGCATAGAATTAATTACCAGCTCCCTCCCACACCTTGGTTTTTTGTTTTTGTTTTTTTTTTTCTTTTAAATAAACCAAAACTCAATGATAATTGCAAATATTTAAACCTCATCCCCATCTCTGCGCTGGTCAGGCTCAGCGCGGTACAGAGCTGGTGCCATTTCCGACAGCAAGGGACTACCTGTGATCCTGTCAGGATTTACAATCTGGTGAAACATCAGCCCAGAGGTCGCTTGCGTGATGGGCACGGGCGGCCTGAGGATCCCCTCCCTAAACAGCCCCGGGAGCGGCTATATATATATATATACACACACAATAAAAAAAAAAAACCAAAACTTTATGCAAAAAGCTCATATTGTAAGATTTTGATGCCGCACTGTGAGAAAGGGTGAACTCCCTCGCCCGCTGCACTCACAGTCGATAAACTCGTTGCAAAGCAAATCCTATAGTTACAAGTCCATCGGTCGATGGCTTTTTAACCGTGACTCTTACAGTGTCCACAGCATTTGCTTCATGCCCCGAGCTCCCACCGAGCACCTGAGGCCGACCTGCCTCATGGATCGAACCGTGAGCATCACCCACCCGCTCCTTCGGAAACAGCAGCATTTAGGAGGGAAAGTTCTGCAAAATAAGCGGGGTTTTAAGGAGTAACGGGATCAACAAGCGGCAGGCCCCACTTTTTATACACTTTCTCCACACCTCCCCCCCTCCCCAACAACTAGAAGGGGATCCCTTTGAAAAAAAATGCTCCTCATTTACTGACTTAGTGTCGTGGTTTTGTATTTGTTTTCTTGCACCAGAAACAGATTTTAGGTGACAAACCCACATCGTTTCTAGAGTTGTTTAATTTTGTACAGATGCACGTAACCAGTTTCAGAATGATCAGAATTTATCGCTTTACGAGGATCTTCAAATCTTTGCTTTATTTAAAAGCTGAACGCATTTTTATAGGCTTCTTTCGCTTTTACACTTCCGATACCTCGATAGAGGTCTCTGTTTCAACGGGACAACATAGAAGAGGATGGCTGTTCAGCAGGAGAAGATTTTGCTGTGAAGAAGGGACCTAGTTCGTGCAGTGATTTGGATTTCCTCGCTGGGGTCGGAGCTCCTTTGCTCCGCTGGTTGATCACCGCTCCGACGGGAAGAAGGGTTCTCCTGAGGTCCGCACATGCCGGACCCTCGGTTAGGTTCTGCCGGTGTTCTCCTAAAGCGGAGAGCACCGGAAGGTAGCTCCCGGGAACGGTCCCGCCGCTCTCCCGAGTTCCCAGCCCGAGCTCCGCTCGGGGCTCTCACCGCGACGTCTGGGCGCTCTCCCCTCCACCTCCGGCCGCGGGGAGCCGGTCACGGAGCCCGGCGGGACCTGGGGAGACCGGGGCTGCGGAACCGGGGGTGACCCTCGGGGCACTGCGGAACAGCACCCGCTTCCCCGCGGCTGGAGGGTGCCCTGGGGGATCACAGCGATACAGACCCCCCTTCTCCCGGCACTTCGTATTCAGGAAATCCACAAAGTGGTACGAGGAGAGTGGAAAACGTGACATCACGGGCTAATTGGGAAGGAGCATTAGGGCTCAGGGAATAGCTCAGTCCTGAGTAACAGATTATGCTTAATGGCTGAGTAAACGCACCATCAGCATTTAAACACGTATCCCTCTAAAAATGATTTTCTGCAAACACCTGGCCTCATCTGACAGCTTCGCTATTTAGTTACTTTTGTAAATCACGTTTAGAGGATGCAATTAGGTCTGAGCCAGGGCTGCGGTGAGCTGCACCCCGGCCCCTTCATTCCCCGCCCCAGGAGGTGCATCACCCGTCTGCTGCTCCACACACTCCAACACGGACCATGTGCCCACCATTGCTCCCACAGATATACAAGCATAAGGAAACCAACCCTATAACTACGGATCGAATACATGTAATTTATATCGGTAGAACGGCCGGCAAAGCCGGCCGGCACCATCTTCATCCCCACCAGTCTCTAGGGAAACCTCACACCAGGTGTCACACTGTGCTGCCCAGTGTCACCATGCACCCATCCATTCGACTGTAGCACCCTTTCCCTGGCACCATCTTATTTTGCAGAACATCAGAAGAGCACAAACAGTGAGCAAGACCCACACTGCGGACCCCCGCATTTAGTTCACAGACAAGGGATGCAGTGCTTGGGAACACAAACCAGTAACTAGCCACAAACGTGACTGGATTGTCGTTTGGACAGTATTCCTTGTGACAGCCTTTCCTCTGTGAACTGATTTCTAGTTATGAAGAGACCCCTAAGTTCTGAGGCTCCTTTACCAGCACTGCTATGAGCACAGTGGCTGCAGCCCCCAAGAACAGCAATGGATTAGTTAAATTAGATTTTGGCTTATCGACAGTGTCTATAAGCATCCTTCTCCACCCAGAGCTGCTATCAGGGAGCAGTGGGGTGGCACGCACAGTCCTCGAACTTCAGTCAGTGCTCAGCATAAATCCCAGGCTTCACATCAAAACTGACCTTGCACGGCGTGGCTGCAACTGGCGTACTGGATGTGGAGCTGAGCACGGACACTGCAGGCAATAAATGCGTTTTGCAAATGACAGGAGTTACATACATATATACATATATATGTAAGTTAAACAGGGGTGCATTAGTTCAGTAAATAAGCAATCTGAAACAGCACCTATGTCTGCACTATCCATCGCTAGACGCTAAAGGAGTTTCAGGTAGAAAAAGCCGAACTGCCCTTATCACTCTAGTACTGGCTGGAATTTAAGCAAGCTCTACATCTGCTGAACAGTTAAGGATGCCCTTAACGATACCACATTAGCCCCGTGGCCATAAACACTTCAGTGTGTGCTGAGGTTATTCGCTGCGTGTACAGTCGGCTGACTGGAATAGGACTGTTTATAGTTCATAAAATTAAGTTAATGACTACATCTGTGCAGAGCTGGGGCCTTCAGGTTTTAAAAGTGGAGAAACAGACTAAAATCCCTGCGTTCTTTGGTTTTATAGTCAGCCTCCAGCCAGCTTTGTTTCCCAGTTCTCGGGTGCGGTCAGAGCTGGACAGTTTGGGTTTATAGGTCAGCAGGGAGACGTTGAAGACATTTAACACAATAAGGGCTAACTGAAACATTTGATTTAAAAATACAGGATGTTTTGTACACATTAAAATCGTATTAAACCTGACGTCCCAGTCTCTCACAAGCACCACTGCAGCAAGTTAAAATCCCCTAAGTTAGAGAGCTGATTTTAGCTTTTGTTAAATGCCAAACAATATAAAACGAAGAGGTGATGAAGGGCTCCTTCCTTGTGAGTTGATTTCTTACACACACTTGATCCGTACGTGTATCTTGTTTTAAAATATAGGCACAAAAACAAAGTGCCCCTACAGCAGGGATTAGGGACAGAATCTCTTCTCATTCCTATAGAAACTAACGGTCCTGGCACAGGAGAGGGGTCTGGAGCCTGGGCTCACCAAAAGGACAATCACACAGATCCAAAACACTTCAGAAAACTGTTCTAAAACTGAACAATCGGATGTCTGAAATCTCCTAAATGGCTTCTAATCGAAGAAGTTTCCCTTTGTGATACAGACTGCAGAGGGCAGTTAGATACCTGGGTTCCAGACACGAAACACTCTGAAACAGAGTATCATTTACCACACCGGGACAGAATTTCTTCTTTTCTTCTAAATAAAAGTGCACCACGCAGATGAGGATTTCTGTATGCTGTTTGTGTTCCTAGGACTCTTTACCAGTTTTAATCTCCATAGTATGGGTGAGATTCAATGGATTCTTAAAACCCCGTTGTAGGACTCTTAGTTGTAACCTAGTAGATGAGGTTAAACATTCAATAACGGTACTTGTGCTCAGTGTGACGGATGCAGGTGATGGGGCAGGGACCTGCTCTCCTCAGTTCATCTGAGTGGGGAGCCATAAAGAAACACGGATGCCTGGTGCTGATGTGCTGAATTTAACCAAACGGAGCCCCCAGGTTTGGTCCTGAACCAGCTGGCACTGGGGGCAGCTGTCCCTGGTTCCATGAGAGCAGGATCTGGGTTTGAGGGAACCCGATTTTCATGGGAGCTGACAGGAAGGCAGTAGCACTGGTTTGCAGGTGTATGCACTTGGGCTCACAGCCTGGTTTTCAGGCCATTTCTTACTGCAGGGAGCTCCCTAACACCCAGGAGAACACCCCTGATGCTGAGCTCCAACCTGTGTGAAGATCCTGAGCATCCTCTGTATAACTCCTCAGGTCAGGGCTTTGCTTAGTGTACTCTGCTCTGAAACCAACCCAGGACACAGATCACTGCAAGTGAAATCAAGACTCCAGCTCGGGTCCTGCGCCCTGCAGTGACCCTCCCCAGCTCACACCATTGGCTGTCCTTGAACACAGACACACTGCACTGTGATACTTATGTCTATGAAAAATCTGTCCTATGCGTTCACCTAAGCCTGAGATGGAAGAGGGAAAGGGACATTTTTTCTACAGTCATCAACTTCTGCCTCCTGTATCCCATTTCATAGAATCATAGAATCACGGAATGGTCTGGGTTGGAAAGGACCTTAAAGCTCATCCAGTCCCAACCCCCTGCCATGGGCAGGGACACCTTTCACTAGGGAAGATTGCTCCATGCCCCTGTGTCCAACCTGGCCTCGGGGCAGCCACAGCTTCTCTGGGCAAACTGTGCCAGTGCCTCACCACCCTCACAGGGAAGAGCTTCTTCTTTCTATCTAACCTGAACTTCCCCTGTTTCAGTTTAAACCCATCACCCCTTGTCCTATCGCTACAGTCCTTGATGAAGAGTCCCTCATTCTTGTAGCCCCCTTCAGATATTAGAGTTCAATATGGTTTTCTTACTGCTATTCACGGACCAGTCTAATTTAGAATGAAGCAAGGTATTAGGAAGGTCATACCTTAATGAAAAACTTTAAAAGAAGCCATGTTAATAGAGACCAATCTTTACACAGAAAACTCCCCTCGAAGGCTGAGATTTTAAGAGATTTTCATCATTCATGCAAAGGGAACTACCTGTATGCAGACCGCCCGAGGTCCCGGCGGGTGGGCGCAGCTCGGCTCCTCCTGCAGCGTTTTCATGTTCCCGGGGCCGGGCGGGCGGCTGCTCCAGACACCCGGCGGGAGCAGCCGGGGCGCGGGGGCCCTCTGCCGGCACCGGCGTCATCGCGGGACCGTCCCAGGGCTCTGCGCTGGCTCCGGGGCCGTCCGGCTCCGGGAAGACCCGGCTCCCACCGCAGCCTCGCCCCTGCAGCCCGGGAGCCGGGCGGCCGAGCTCCGGGTTAGTGCGTTCTGTTATGCACAAGCTGTGAACAATCACTCACCCTGCAACGGAAACATCTGCAAAGGAAGCTGTAGAATAGAGAGAATATTCATAGAATCACAGAAACAACTTTGAGATCATCGAGTCCAACCGTTCCACCAGCACAGCCAAGTCCACCACTAACCCACGTCACAGAGGACAAAAGAAAGAGGGACTGGCTTAGCCTTTAGTGACTAAATATTAGTGTAATAGGGGGATTCATGGAAGAGCAAACCTGAAGTGACAGCCTTTTGCCAGCAAAGTGAGCGCAGCAACAACAGCTGCTGAAGGTTTGGCCTCAAAGCCACACAGCAGGGCAGCAGCAGGCCCTTTTTGTCCCCATTTCTACTGCCTTTTTTTACACACTGGTACACTTCTGGAGAGCCAGAGTAGCCTACAGCCTCCCAGCTGCTGGTGCTTGTTTCTTAGGCCACAGCATCAAACACCAGCATCAACAGGAAACAAGTGCAGACACTCAGTATTAAAGACAGATTCAGCAGTACAGTACTATTAATGCAAATCTGTCCATTAGTTTTAACAAGAGCCCTTTGCTTACTCAGAAGAATCAGATTCAGACCATGTTTATTCCCCTTACATCACAAATAAAGTTCCAGCTAATGTTTTTTTTTTCGTTATATCACAGGATTTTGATACAGAAAGGTAAAGTTCCACTTAACGTATTTCAATGAATGGCAACATGAGTACAGAAAAGCTGTGATTTTAACAATGACAGTAAATAATACGAATCATTATTGCCAAGAAGGTTTTGCATGTAACTGGCAATACCAATGCATCAGCACATCCAACAGCCAAGGCACTGGCTCCTGTGGGTCATCAACAGCCTTTGAGACACAGCATGTAAGTACCTGCACACTCCTGCTCAGTCACGGAGACTGTGCCCAACGACCCTGAAAGCTCCCACATCTCATCCTGTGACTGAGCAATGCCTTCCAGCACATACAGTGAGCTAAGATTAATGGTAGAGACATACGACAACCCTATGTCTTTTCATGATGTCACCCCTGCCACCCTGCCTTTGGAAGAGCAACAGCTCAGCTGAAGGACAGAATTCCCCTTCCAACACCCCACAGCAACAGAGCATTGCATGAACATCAGCTGCACTGTACTCTAGGCTGCTCACACCAAGCTGCTCAGCACAAACCAAACAGGAGAGAAACCCAGGACTAAGTGCTGTAGAAGTGAATCGTCCTACAGCCCTTTTTGGGTCTTTTAAACTATGTCCAAATTTCTCTGATCTTCTTTCAGCACGCTTGCTGGTGATGCTCTGCTGAGGGACCAGACTGGTAACTCATGAGTGGAAACTCAGGATTAGCTTTTCTCTCTGGAGGACTTTTTGAATGACTGGCTTTTGAGTCCTAAATGATAGCAATCCTCTAACAAGTTATGGAAGAGCCTTTGAGCTTGACATTTTTATAAACACCAACCTTTTTATCCTCAGTGTTTGTTGTTTAAGGAAATCCCTTCTAGTTCTTACGCATGTATAACATATAAAACAATTGAATTAATACCATATGATGGTAAAGGGGTGAAATATCACATCTACAGCCAAAATAGTTCAGAAAAACTGTACAGCTGAGCTTTAAGATTGCCTACAGTGACTTTATATTTTGTTTAGACATTGGTGTTAATACTTCATACAGATTATGTGCAGTACAGATTACAATACATGCTGTGTGCTGTATAATTTATTAACTATTAAATGCAATTCTTATGTTTTACAGTTGTGAGTTATATCTAAACAATCTAAACTACCAGCAAATGAAGATTTCTGTTATTCTTTTCTTTTTCTTTCTGGATTAAACTGTTTTGTAGGGCAGGGCGCAGATGGACCCAAAGCCAAATACTCACACACTCACCATCAGCAAGCTGAGAGCTCACATTTAAATATCTTTTATATTCTGCACATGTATAAGCTGCACTGGTGAAGTTCCAAAGGAGGGATTATCTGTCTAGTTTTCTGCTGTGCATGAAAAGACTTTGGCAACTGGGGTAAAGAAGGCAGCAGGGATACCCTTCCGCTTCCTTGGAACTACAGGGATGCCAGAGGAAGGGCTAATGGCTGTTTGACACAGAATAGAATAGTGTCAGTCTTATAATGAACTGCCCTCAAAACTAGTGTTGTAGCTTCTTGACCTTGCTCAGTGAGACCCCAAAATACCTGTGACAGCATGGAGCTACAGGCAGGCCTAGATGCAATGCTGAGTCTCTCCAGCTTGCAGGCCATGCAGAACTCCATGCAGGTAAGGAGAGCTGCTGCTACTGTGCCTGAGCTGTGAGATCAGAGCCCCTTTGCTGTGTCTGTGCAAGCAGCGGGCAGTGTGTGAGTGAAAACCAGGAGAGGCATCTGGGAAGAACATAAGGAAATAGCTGTGCCAGTAATTAGGGGAAGGAGGAAAGGATCTATTAATAAAGATTAACCTACTAACACTGGTTTCCTTGGTTCCCTATGTAGTCAGTGGAGATTCTCATGTGCAACCTGTTAACTCGGGTAACTGTCCTCCTAGAACTCAAACACTGTCATTTTGAATGCTAGGCTCTGTCTCCCCTTAGCAGGGACACCCATAACTTAGCAATCCTGGAGTAATGACTGGACCTGATGATTTTAAAGGTCTTTTCCAACCTGGTTGATTCTAGCAGGTTGATTCTAAGACTAGCAGATCCCAGTCAGAGATGCTGCAGTGCAATGAGATTTAGAAACACTTTTACTTGCAGGCAGCTGAAGAGTAGCATGTATCAAGTCAAGAAGTCTTGCAGTTCCCTCATCTCAGTTCTCATCTGTAAATACTACCTGATGCTAGACTGCCCCAGACAGTTTTGCAGGGAAACGCCTGCAAAACATTTTAGTTTATGGCCAGTATAACCACAACCTTTCTGTCAGCCTGTTCTGTCTGCTTTGCACCAAGGAGACCATGAACGTGGGCTGAGGGTCTCCATCAAAGATGTTCAAATGATACTAAAAAGCTGCGCTATTTTACTCAAGAATGAGTGATATTTGTCACTCCCATGCCTGGAGTTTACACAGCAGCATTTAAGTGAACAGCTTTACAGGGGAGAAAGGAGGAACCCAAATAAGGAATAAACCTGGAAATCCTGAGGAACTAACAAGGTGAGATTATCACCCTCCAGGTATGTTGGCAACAGTGGTGAACACACTCCTCCTCCAGCTGCAGGCAGCTGCTGAGGTAGCCAGCCACTACCTCCTACCCTGCTTATAGCTCACTCATCTATCGTCAGGACTCAGGGAAAAAACAAGTCTTGGCCAGATCAGGCTCTTATTCCTCATGGATACTCAGCATCTGGGGCTCTATCCAGCAGCTGAATCACCATAAGGACTTTGGCAAATTACACTTTTCAATAAATTGTATTTCACTTTGACACGTTTTATTGTTTACAAGGTTTACTTGGGAGATGAAACAAAAGTTAATTACATCAACCGATACGTCAAGAAAATGGATTGATTTGATATCCCCTCCAGATGGGCTTCCTTTGCGTGGCAGTGTGCATACCACATCTGAAAGAAGGGAGACAGGATATGTTAGGAAGGCACATTTGAGCCATCAGACTGACACTTCTTTATTACAGTGTATTTATTTTTTATCATGTGCTTTGACAGAAGTCTCATAAAGTGTTATGCTCCTTCTGTAGGGTCAAAGTCTTGCGACCTTCCATGATTTTAGAGAGAAGGAACATAATTTTAGAGGGCATGTTTATTATTTCTGTAAACAGTCTGTTTTCCATGCCAAGAGAACAGTTTTTCTGTACGTACTTGGATGACAGCTCAACTCTACTGGCTCACTTTCCTGAGCAAGTCTTGCCTGCCAAATGTTTTTGATCATAGTCTGGCAAACAAAACAGTATTAATAGTAGAGCTGAACAAATGATCTCCAGAAAACTGATTTTTTTTTAAAACTCTTTTTTATTGCTTCCATAATATCCACAAATCAAATGCAGTTTCCTTGAGTTCAATCACAATTTTAAAGCACCCTATTTCTTATAAAAAACAAAATAACTCAACTTTGTGGGATCAGAAAAGCCACTTACAGTTAGTTGTAGCAAAGCAGGTTCATCATATGATGTTGCTTATGTCCTTGCAGAACCAAGTGTCCATGCTGCTCCAGCACGAATGCTTGTCAGTTTAAACTCTGGGCAGACAGTGTCCAAATGTGCTTTTACTGACACAAATGTTCATGGATGGTAGACAAGACCACAGCCTAAACAATTTCTGCTAAGTGCGCTGAGGTAACCTCTTTTCCTCTCAAAAGGTGAAGCTGTATTTCAGATACACCTTTCTGAATGTCCTGCCTTCATGCAGGATCTGATGCTCTGTTAAATGAGGATATTGTACAATGTATGTGCCTAGTCTTTGTTCTCTGATGGTCTTACGGAGTCTTGCAGCACCCCGAGGATGCTGTGAGCTTGAAGTAAATTGACCCCTTGCCTAATGGTTCTTGATGGGTTTTTGAGGAGCATAAAGCTCACAAAATCCCCCACCCCCCCTTATGCCAAGAAAGACAGAATTACAGTAAGTATGTTTGACTGTTATTTGTAGAACAGTCTTGTGGAAACCAGATGAACGCAGACCAGCTTTAAGATACGATGGCAATATCGATGGCACTGAGCTAGACCACGTCCTGTTCTACTCCTGTTCTTGCATGGTAAACAGTGTAAGAGGGATGAAGAATCTGAGGGATGAAGAATCTGTCTCATTACCCCCTTCACAACCATATAGTTTCCTCTTCTAGGGAGGGTTTATTCAGAGACTTGGATAGGACTTAATGAAAATCCTAACAAAACATATCATGTAAAATACCAGGCAGCTGAGGCTGGAACAACCCTGCTTCTGAGGCAATTTGTGATGCTGAGGCTGGAACAACCCTGCTTCTGAGGCAATTTGTGATGCTGAGGCTGGAACAACCCTGCTTCTGAAGCAATTTGTGATGCTGAGACTGGAACAACCCTGCTTCTGAAGCAATTTGTGATGCTGAGGCTGGAACAACCCTGCTTCTGAGGCAATTTGTGATGCAGCTCTCCAGCAGTATTTCCATACCTACCAAAAGCTGTCCCCTTACCTCTAGACACCAGCTGCAGGCGTAGCAATGAATTCCTATGAATACTTGCAAGTCTGTGTCAAAGTCTAACCCATCCACTGTCTCTTTGGGTTTTGTTCAGTGCTTTAATGGTCAGAAACCACATGACTTCACTTCTGCAGCTCACTTTTCCTGATCTACATTTTCTGCCTTCACCCTATAGCAATCGTGTGGCAGGTCATTCTGATTTAGCAACCACGGGATTCACACAGCCTGACTCTGCTTCATGGCCATTTCAGGTGTTTTGTTAAAATTAATTCATACTTCTCCGTCCTTGTTCTTTCTGTCCCAACAAAAAAAAAAAAAAAAAAACCCAAAAAACCCAAAACAAAAAACAAACAAAACCCAAACCCAACCCAAAAGCCAAACTCACTACTTCAGTCCTCCTTCTTTCAGCATCTCCCTTGGGAAGCAGCTATTCCATTCTTCATGTTCTCGTGTGATGGTAAGAGAACTACTATTTAGTTAATAATTGTTTTCAATCTGAGATACAGACAATATCCATTCTGACAGAAAATTAGCTGCATGCAATTGGCCTTAGCAGCCATTGAGTTCACTATTTTGTACAGATATGATTCTGAATTTGTACTCAGCATCACAGGGGAGCTGGCATTTACTACCTCTAGGTCAGAAACATCAGTCCAGCCTAATACAGAAAACGCTGAAAATCCCCTTCAATTGTAGACTTATGATATGGAAACAAACAAAAAACCAAACCAAAAACAAAAAAGAGAAAAACCGTAGACTGATAAGTTTTAACCACTGAAAAAATTACCACTAGAATTACAACCAGAATGAACCACATCTCACTTCAGATATTTCTTACTAATGCTCAAGGCAGACTGGTAAGAGTGTATGGTTTAAATTAGCTCCCTGCAAACTTACAGCTGCTATGTTATCCTGTGGAAATTTATTTTCCCCGATTGTGGCTCATATTAATTTGCAGCTCTAGAGCTGCGTGTAACTTCAACCATTACAGGCTTTATAGAATGAAAAATATGTAAGCATCTGCCTTAGAAAGTAAAATGGTTACACAAAGGAGGATGATGAAAGCAGAGAACTGAAATAAATGCAGCCACTTACACCTTTACCTACCACAATGTTATTTCTATAACACCTTTCTGGAAGGAGAACACGCACTACACACAGAGGAGAGGAGAGGGTCTCAAAGCTCCTGTATTCCCTGATCTGTGAAAGAACTCACCAGAGTCAAAGCTGTAGACTGTGACTATCAAGTTTCTTAATCATGATTTTAAAGTACAGCCACTGAAAGCCCCAGACACTCAGGCCTTTCCCCTGTGCTCCTGTAAAACAGGAGGTGATTATTAGCTCTCTGCTGAGGCACAGTAATTATTAAAAAGAAATTCTTTAATGAAAAGTGTGGCTAAGGTAAACTACAGGACAACTACTCTTTGTGACAACAATCTTACTCTAAACAACTTCGCACTTGACTTATCAGGCTATCAGCTCGATAAAGGCCAAAGCACAGTTTTAAGGTCTTGAAGCTAACAAATGTGAAGCACTCAAAACCCCAAAAGATTAAGGAAATGCAACACAAAGCCCCATGAAAACAACAATAATAATAAAAGCAGTAAGAGCAAGAAACCTCTATGCAATAGGGAGAAGACTGGTAACTGTGACTGAGAAACACTTGCCTTTCTAGAAAAAACAGGAACCAGATACACAAAAAACCAAATAAAAGGACATGAACTGGTCACAACATGCAGCAGAATTGTATCTGCTGCACTTGTCCTGCCCTGAAACAAAGTCCAGTTCGCAGTGAGGGGTCTCCATCCTCACATTGTTGTATGCCAGAGCACAGCAGGGGTGAGCAGGAGGTGCCACCAACACACTGTCCAGGCAACACATCTTGGAAACCTCGCAGCCATGGGCATTACTTGATTTTTCCAGGAAAAGGTGGAAAGTTAAAGAGGTGAATGAGTTCCAGCACAATACTCAGCATCTAAAAGATCCACCAGCTCCAGTGAATGTGCACACAAACTTGTTTGTATTTAGGATCCACTCTCCAAACTCATAATAGCATGACCACATTCCATTGAGGACTTTCCTAGCCCCAGAAACAGCCTCTTTTCTCTTGCTGTTGGCATTGTTTCATTACATCTGCTGGTTATCCCTTGTAGTCTTTTGTTTCTTTCCCATCACACTGATGCTCCCAGCAAACAAGACAGACATTTTACAATATATGATATGCCTTCATAAACAGTGCAAATGAAAGGCTTGTAGTAAAAACCTGAAACATCTTTGTAAAGGCTGTGCTTATGCTGGAAAATAACACTGCTATCTCTAGTGAGCAAGTGGGATGTCAGGAGATAAAAAGAGGAATAAAGCATTTAAATCCAATACTTAGCAAAAGAGGTAAGGGCCACAGACAACCTGGATGCAGAAAAAAAGATAGAAGGTTGAAGGTAAACACTCCGTATTCTTTCCAATAACTCTTTGGATTATCCCCATGTACTTATTTTTCAGCTAGCTGTGAGCTTTGAATAGCAAGGTTTCTGGGAAGCACTCAGAACATCTTGCTGAGAAGCACACTTTATTTTGGCCTAACCTCATACTACAAAATACTACCACGTTGAACAGGTGGTTCCAAGCTTCGCAGAACTACCAAGATGAAGGGCAGGAACTCTGGAGATGAAACCCATCTTGCCTCGACATCAATCCAAAGAATGTAAAACGAGGGCAGAACCTTAACAGAGAAAAGCAGTGGTTTAGAGTTGGAAAAAGAACAGATGAATCATGTTAATTTGCCACAAGGTGGCATGTGGTGATCTAAAATAAGCTCCAGGCAGGCAAGCTTTGTAAGATCTAAACGGCAGAACTCAGATCTGAGGGAGGCAGGTTCAGCTTCAGTGGAGTTCCACCATTTGCATTAGGTCCGAACAGTATTAGAGAATCTCATTACGTTCCCAGGATTTCCACTGAACCTGAATTCACACTTCTTCCCAGAAAAAGTTTCCTTTTTCTCCATTTCAGCCCTTAGATTCTGTTGAGTTGCTCCAAGCACAACCAACCTTTTTCTGGCTGTATCCAGGAGCCTGTATCCCATGTTCAAGCTCAGTGAGTTTTCTGCTGGTTCTGGTTCGTTCTCTGACCTAGAAAAAACCCTGTGCCTGGCAGAAGATGAATTTCTGAACATCCCTGCAACACGGATTTCCCTGTGCCACAGTCCTGAGGGGCCCTTCCTGGCTCAACCTGCACTCAGCTGGTGCAGGTAGAGGTGTAGCTGCACCATGAGCCAGATCAAGGGCACAGTGTGGTGAAAACCTCATCTTTATCCTCATTCCAGACAGCAAGGAGCAAAGCCAGCACTCATTTTCAAACATGCAGTATGCCTCTGTGGTTGCATTTTTATACAAAACAAAGAAAACTATATGCTTTCTTCTACGAATTTTATGAACTTTGTAACTCCTTTCTGAAGTATGCAGCAGGTTTGTTTATTCACCTAATTCTGTAATGATAAACACAAATCCTGGGAACAGATTATCACATGGCCTGTGCACAGCCGTGCTCAGCATTCCAGCCTCAAGCCAGCAATGAGGATCGCTCATTGCTCAGAATTACACACAAGGAGTGTAATTGATGGCAAAGGCACAAATCACACTCAGCAGGACCGAACACTAAACGTGTGCCCTGTAGCTAATTTAAAAAATGAAGCTTGTAAACTCCAGCACCAGTTTCTGACTGGCACACAGGGGAAGGAAACTGCATTCGGGTCTGTTAGGGCAAGAGAGAGGTGAGATTCCCACAGCTGGTATTTTTGCTTGTTCAGAAACACAGCTGCAGGAAGAAACGTGGCGTGCTAATGCTGTCAAAAAAACAAGACATGTTTGAGATGCTTCAATAGTAATAGCACTGACACGTTTCAAGAAGCAAGTCCTGCATCTCCCACGCTGACAGCTCCTTTAGCTTAGCAGAAAGGAGTGACAGAGACCTCTTCTGCACTTCCACTGTTTTTACTTTTTAAAAGCCTAAGTAAAAACTACGTCAACACTGCTACTGTTTATATAATTTATATGATGTACTAGAGGCACTAATTCTACCAGCTAATGCACTAATATGGCTAATGAGACAGACACATAATACTGCCAAAAGTCTGCAAGTATCTTGAAAGCCACAACTTCACAAGTGTGTTAAAAGGACACTCACTCCATAAACAGACAGATGTTCCGGCCTCGCATGCTAACACATCACAGAGGTTTACACCTCTTATTTTCTTTGATCAGGAACTGCGCACTCAACTCTAGTGTTAAAATAAACCAGTACAATACTATTCTACTTTGTGTCCAACTGCCAAGTACCTTTTGTGCCTGCTAAACATACCCTTTAACCAATGTCGGTGTGGCATCTCCATACCACCACCATGAAAACCCAGTGGATTTCACTTCCAACCCCTGCCATGGGCAGGGACACCTTCCACTAGAGCAGGTTGCTTCAACCCCTGTGTCCAGCCTGGCCTTGAACACTGCCAGGGATGGGGCAGCCACAGCTCCTCTGGGCACCCTGTGCCAGCGCCTCAGCACCCTCACAGGGAAGAGCTTCTGCCTAAGCTGTTCAATTAAATTCCCAAGTTTTAACTACTAACAAGAATCAGTGCCTCACACTGATGCCAGAGACATCGAACCGTGGTTATTCACTGCTTTGTGTACATCGCGGTGCGCGGCAGCCGCAGGAGGCCCGAGGCCTGGCTCCTGCCCAGCCCGGGCCGGCCTCGGCCGCGTGTCTCTGACTTGGGGTCAAAGGAGTGATCTTCGGTAACGCGGCCTCACCCGTGAGGTAACCCGCTCTCCTCCCGCCACCGCTCCTGCCCGGCTCCGCGCCTCGCCGCCTCCCGCACAGCGCCGCCGAGGACGCGGCCGCCCGCGGAAGCGCAAGGTGAGACCTGGGCCGGCAGACCCCGCGGGTAGCTCCGCACAGCGGCGCATGCGCCAGCCCCAGGACCGCCTCTCCCCATGCCGGCCGGCAGAGCAGCGGCCCGCCGCGGCGGGAGCCAGGTGGGTCCGACGCCGTACCCGCGGCGGGGAGCACCGCCCCGCGCGTCCCCCGGTCCCGGCCCGGCCCACCCCGCCCCGCCCCGCTCCTCTCCGCTCCCACCGTTCCTCCGGGGCCCACCCCCGTCGCCATGGCAGCGCGGCCCCTTCGCGGGCAGCGGCCATGTCAACCCCCGGCACCCGGGTGCTCCCTCAGCCCCAGGCGTGGGGCGAGCGGCTCCCCGGCGCTGCCTATTCCCGTCCTGCTCGCGGTAAGCGAGTACAGCACGGACAGAGCAGACTTAAAGCGCATCCCGTTAGCTGGCGGCCGCGAGTGCTGCGGCAGTCCCTGACTGCTGCCTCGGCGACACGCGGAGCGGAGGCCCTCGGTTGAGAATTACCACCACAGAGACTCCCTCTGCCCCCGCGATGTCTGGGTTCCGAGGGGTGGGAGCGGCCCTGCCCCGGCACTAGCAGGCTCCAGAGCAGGACCGTGAGGTAACGCAGCGCCTCCTTTCTGGTACTTCACACCTTCAGCGGGGCTGCGGGAAAGGAGGTGAGGGCCAGGAGTGAGGGTAGCGCGGCCTCTCTGCGGGACAGCCGGGGGGAGGAGTGCGCCCCCTTCGCAGCCGTGCTTCGTGTTTTACCTACCCCTCACCATCGTTAAATGCAGCTTGGTCGGCTCCCTTTGGAGCGGAAAGGGCAGACGTGCATATGGCACGTGCTTCATCCAAACACTGGGTAGTAATTTTCAGATGCATCTGTTGCTGCTCTTGCCACCAGCCTGTTACCATCCTCTTCAACAGACTAACAAAGAGAGGTTACTAAGTACATTGGCAATCTAAGTGTTTTCCATTTGCATAGCTCCCTCTCTTTGCTTTGCTTAGATCCATGTTTTTAGGAGATCTGCACCTCTGGAACTGAGCACCATATCCCTGGAGTAATTAATCCCAAAAGAACATAAACAAAATAAATGTGAAGTATTTGCAATTATGTATTGCTTGAAAATATTTTTCCATCTCTTGTGTTCAGCAGTAAGTTTATGTGAAATATACATGGAGCCACATGTGTAAGGCAAGAAAGATGAAACACAAAATACATGAGGGAGACAGTCTTCATAGCCTGATGCTGTAAGAATAGCACCTCAGAGGTATAATTAGCAATGTAATCCTCTCACTCTGATTGCCTGGGTGGCAGCATAAACCGATCTGGACAGTGTTTCTTCCACGTGCATGAGTAAATGTTTTACTTGATCGCACATCCAGTGATACCATTATGAGGGTTGTTTTTTTTTTTGTTTTGCAGTAGTAGTAAAATGACAAGTGAGAGGAGTTGTGAGTAAAAATTGTGAAATCTGACATGGAGGACGCTAGTTGCTGGGAAGGAATATGCTTACACGTAATACATAAAAATGGATTACAAGTGCTCAGATAAGGTATGAGAGTGCTTGTATCTCTGAGTACTAGTTTGCATTCTATTCCCAGTTGCTGGCAATATATTCCCACATTTCTGAAAGAAAAGTATAGTTTGGCTTACTTCAGTTTCCCTTCCTGCTAGTGTATCATTCAGAACTAAAGACATACTTCTTCAAAGAGACTCTGTGGGCCCATGGTCCTGTGCCATCTGTAGCAACACAGCAGTTCTCTGCTCTTAGTACAGACACAATTCCCAGGCATTGATTTTATGGTTTTTTTTTGTGAAACAAGGGTCAGACTCCAGAGCTGCTTGAGCAAAATACAGCAAAAAACCAAATTACTCCTAACCTTGCATTTGTTGTTTTTTCAAGAAAACACAGAAATTCATAAGCATTTTTACTTCTGATCCTGGGTAGTTTGTTATTGTTGAAAATTAGAAAATCGTGTAAAACCATACCCATTTCCTCAGGTTTCTCTCCACTCTGGAATTTTTCCTGGCCTTAATCTTCTGTCAGGAACAAGAGGGACATAAGGAACATGAGGGACAGCCACCTGCAACTCTTGATCTCTGATCACATAGTTAAATTCCTTTGACCTCTTTGGTTCTTCGCTCAAGCAGTTCCCTGTGTTACATAGCTTGACCATGTTGTTCCTCAGCAAAAGGCACATGATAAAATGCCTAAATGGATTGGCTGCCTTAGAGCTACCTGATTTTCTTAACATTTCCTTAGTTCATGTACCTAGTTTGCCATTTTTGCAGTTCAGTTCTGTTGTGCATGAACTCAGCCACTGTTCTGCATTCCCATTGCAGTGTTTCATAGAAATCACGCATGCGTTCATCAGTGCCTTTGCAAAGGTCATCACAAACTGGCTTAATACATGGTGGTTCTTGAGAAGTTCTAAGATTTATGAAAGAAGGATTTCTTCCTAATTTCTGGTTTCCAACAGCCGCTATTTTAAAGAGGGAGCTATGTATGCAAGTAGACTTACTGGATGAGGGCTTTGCAGCCTAGTGGGTACCATTGTGGCATGTATGTAGAAAAAGAACTATCCCACAAAGCAGAGCTAGATGGGGTTGCTGTAGTGCTCCTTTCCTTGTTACATCTACATCTAGTTTAAGTTGCATGTTTTCTTTAATTTTAAAGCCTGTGGCTAAGAAGAGGTTCTAGACTGTTCTCTTAGGCTTGTAGTCACCTTTTGCATTAAAGGGCCATTGAATGCCCTGTAAGTAATAGTTGATACAATTCTTCAGTTTTAGAACTGTCTTTTAAATGTAAATCTTCACACTGCTATGTTGTCTGTACCTACCACTTCATTACATTTCCATTTTCACATTTATTGGCAATTTTAGCTAACAGTGGAACAAACAGGAAAAGGGAGACTGATGGAAATACAGATGATGAAAGAAGACAGAGATCACAGGTGGGCTGCTGCTCTGGGATCTTATTAAGCAGCTAAATGTGTGTTTTTCTCACAACTGTAACACTGCCTGTAGAGTCAAAGCCTACTAAAGATAGGTTTTGACCCTGCTTTTTTGATTGATTCACAGTGGTACTACATTGTGCTGAAGCCACAGAAATATATGTATATAAAAAAATCTAAAAGCAAAACTTGTAAAAAGTCTTTAAGAACATTTCCTAAAGTTTTAGAGTTACACAAAACTAAAGCTGAAAATAAAGCAACATGAATTGATTTTTATTATCCAAAGTATGAGAAGAGCAAAAAGCAAAAGATGAAGCTGGAATGTCCAAAGCCAGCTAGGAATCTAAATACATAGTTTTTGCTAAATTAAAATGAACTTTTGAGTAAATTAGGTTTTAGTAAAAATTAAGATTTAGGATAATTTGATATTTTGATTCTGTCTGTGTGCCAGTGAAGACAGTGCTGTCTTAGCAATGGTCAAATAATTGCATCCAGCTCCTGATGAGAGATTTTAGAGTTTCTACCTGCCTAATCTGATAAATCAGTACCTAAGGTGACAGAACAGGTGAATTTGCTAAGTCCACTGTAAAGTAGCCATGAGGCAGCCCATGCAGTACAAGAGAAATAAGCTGCCAGAAGCCTAATAGTGATCCTGTTCTACTTACCTAAAAAGCTTGTTAGTAGCTTTAAATGGCAATTACCATTCAATAGAATTTTCCAGAGGACCTGGGTTTCTTAATTTGATTTAAATAGGAAAATGCTGAGCCTAGAGAGATAAAAATTATGATTTAGTCACTAGCATCCCACCTACTCTCTGCATTCTGTCCTTGGAAATGGCAAATTATTTTAACTTAATGGTTATCTCCCCCCCCCCCCCCAACATCATCCTCAGCATGAAGCCTTGTCTTGGCAAAAATATGATGACATAGCCTGTTTGAACAGACATGTTTGGCACCAGTTCCTGGAACTAGCTAAACTTTGCAGATCACTAGAAAAAAATGGTCCTTCAGCTGAATAAACTGCCATTAGTTCCAAAGAGTACAAATGTAGGAACAGACCTAAGGGGCAACCCAGTCCTTAACACCTACAGGTTGATACAGCAAAGCACTGGGATCCAAACCATCCAGGAATTAACCCCCTCTGGAATCAAATAGGTGAATAGTGTTATTATATTATCCATATGAAAATAAACAGTAAGTATGTCAGTTACTGCTCCTTAAATGTGAGCATTTAGAGCTTTCCCCAAAACAGTATGCTTATGAGTTTAATTAATATATGTTAGTTACCCAAAGCTGCTTTTTGTTTTTTAGTCAAGTGAAAAAATGCTAACTTCCTCCATTTCCTGCCACAAAACACTTTACCAGACGCTCCATTTGTTTAACACGGGTTTTGTGTGCTGACACTTGAAAAACACGTGTCCCTTTACTCAGAATTCTTAGACTCCACTGCTAGAGCCACTTCTCATGACTACAAACCATGCCTGATGATGCCAAGAAGCGGTGCTGCTATCAGGGAGTGTTACTTGTGCAAGGACCTTCAGACAGGTAATCTCTCAGTGCTTGATCTAGCCTGGGAGTCCGCCCCGCCTTGAGCAGGATGTTGGACTAGCTGACCTCCAGTTCCTTCTGCCCTACATTTTCCATGATGCTGTTACAGGTTTCTACCAAAGGTCTTTAATTCCCAGGAAGTCAACAGTTCTTGCATTCTCCTGGGCCTCTTGTCACACAGCGACCCACTGCTAGGATCAGTGTTCTGGAGGTTTTGAACCCTCCAGTTCCACCTGTGGGCACTTGGTACCCATGTAACTGAAACTTTTACCCACATACTAAAGATGCGCAGTGCAGGATTTTAGGCTCCACGGTCTGTTTGGGGTTTTAAGTACTTAGGTACCTTACTGTGCATTCTAAAATAGTGTACAAGTCTTTGGAAACCCCATTTTGGGGCTTTTTATACACAAATGTCTGTACATTTACATAAAAAATTATGTTTGCTGGTACTAGAATGACTGCATGCAGTTTAGTTCATACATGTGATTTTTATTTTTTTTTATCCTGCAACATCAGTAAAAACAAGATGTGTAATTTTAAGGACTACTTTGTTAATTTGTCTCTTTGCTCTGTGAATTATTTTTTCTATAGAAGAGTAGTTAGATTCTTCATCCTGTTTTTATTAGCAAAAACCTGGCTACAAAATTACATCTGAAAATTAACACAACAATTTAGTCTTGTTACATGTCCCATCTCTCTGTTAGCCAGAATTAAGGCAGGTGTTTAGCTGAGACTATGTTTTTGGAATGAATGAGGTTGTGGCATCAGCTTTGAGTTGTCTCCTATAGCCTGGTTGCCTTGCTTGCTTAAACAATACACATACCCTATCGACAGAAGCTTGCACAAATATTTTGTTTCTAATTAATCATGAGGCATTTACAATGATGAGCAGTGAAATGTGCGTAATAATGCTGGGAGGTTTTAATAAGACATGCAGGGAAGCAAAGGAAATAGATTAAGGCTTTTTTTTTTGTTGTCAGGTAATAATTAGTAGTTGGAATTGATTTAGTAAAATAAAGTAAGATACTGTATCTTATTTAGCTTGTTTTATTACTTTATCTAGTACTTAGTTAAATCAGCAGAGTCTTTGTTTTTTTAGTAGATTACATCTTTTACATTCAGATGAACTGATTTTTGTTATGGTTTTGAGCTGTTACTTTTAACACAGTAATTTATATCTCAGTGTAAATACTTTAATGATACTCTGCTTCATTTGGTGAGGCGGAAAAAAAGCTTTGTTCAGGGTTAAACAACAGATAACACTGAAACAGTTTGTCTGATTTTCTTTTCATCCTGTTTCAAACTTAATGCATCAGTTTCACTGTGATTAATGTAACTTCACAAAATTACCTCTGTAGCTACTTGCCTAGCTGTCTGATGCATGCAGACACACACATACATATATTTACTTGTGGCTGATTATAGGAAAATGAGGTGAACAGAAAAGATGGAAAATTCAGTTATTAAAATATCAGGTTGGTGTGGCCCATTTGTCTCAATCCCTTTAAAATCTAGGCAGACACAGAAAGCAGTTTATGGGATGATTATCTGCACAGGCCATAAGGCAGTCCTCAAACAGTCTTAAGTGAAGAAAAGATAGTTACTGGCTCCTCCCAGATTACCATCAGGAATCCAATTAACTACAGGAAATACTGTGGCAGCAGCATTTGCTTCTCTCCTGTAAAATGTGAATTCCCTACAAAATACTTCCTGTGGTTGATACTGCAACAATGAAGGGATCAACAATTACCTACTCTTTTTGCAGGGCAACAGGTAAGGTGTCACAATGAAATTATTGAAACTATTCATAAACTTCCTATGGCTTTGAATATGAGATTAAAGAATAATTCCTCTAATGAAGTAATTTTTAAACTTTTCCAATTCTGAATGCTGTTTAAATGTGTTACTGACAATACTTCATTCTTCTGTATGTAGTTGGTCTTACAAGTCTGATAGTCTCTTAGTAAACATGATATTCACGATAAAGAGTATCTGAGGTCACCAGTTCTGTTTGTGGAACAGTGAATGTATTCATTTTACACTATCTCCTTTATGATTCTTAATAGTAATTACTGGCTGACAGCCTGTTCAAGGTAGTTTAAATAACGTCTGTTAACTATTGGGTTAACACTACCGCAGAAAGCTGGTGTGACTTAATATGAATCAAGTCAGCTGTAGACAGTTTAGCTTGTAGTTTCTTGCCATTTATGTCAAAAACCCTATGATTAGCAAATAGTGAATCATCAGACCAACACCTACATCATCTAATGAATTATATTCTTTTGTCTCTTTTGTGCGTGAAAGCAGCTACAGTCCTTTGTAAATATCAAACTTAATGATTAAATGACATTCACCTTTTACTGAAACAGATGGGGAATATTTTTTTCCCAAAGGGGGAAAAACACGTACAGAAATAACAGATCAGTTCTGGTTGTGGTCCCAGTGAAATCAGTTTTACAAGAGCTGCAGTATTGTTTTTCTGCGCAATTTACATAAAACTGAAGTATAAGAAAAATTGGTTAAATTATTACCTTGACTTCTCTGTCCCGTATCTTGAGTAGTAAATAGTTCACATTTCAAATAAGCCGAGGGAATTGAGCTGTGTACCTACTGAATACTCGATGCTAAAACTGCCTTCAAGACTTCTGTTAACTGTAGCTTAAGTATTTCTAAAATACCTACTCCTCATGATCCTACTTACTGGTATATATATTAGAACAACACCCTTTGCAGCTATTTTAACACAAAACAGTTACCTATGATTTTTACAGCACTTCAGAAATAAATTCTTTGTTATTCCCAGCAATGTTAAAATCAGTCTGTAGTAATTTAAAATACAGAGTTTCCTTTGCCAGTGCTTCCTGTAGAAGTGATTATGTCTCAGCAGATTTGTAAGATTTTTCTGTTAAAAACTTTCATGATCTGCCAATCTCAAAACACCAGATTTAAAGCCTAAATTTAGAGACCAAGTTGTAATGTAGTAGCTCTGGGTCACTTCGTTAACATACCCAGTCCTCCCTACACTAACATATTTTTGCTTAGTCTTAGTTGTCTAAGTTAACTTTAGTTACGTCTCTAAAACATCTTACTCGTGCAGTTTAAGAACTTTGCATTTTGGCCATGAAACTTTATCCCATGTGATCTGATGTTTAGACAAATACCCTGTTGACTTCTGTGGGACTGCTCACAAGAGCAAAGCTGCTCAGGAAGATAAGTACCTGCAGAATCAGGCCACAGAGTAAATGTTAGAGGTATTACCCAAGTGCTTAGGTACAAAGCTGATATGGCCCCTACCTGAGTCTGTAGTCAACCATGTGCCTTTAAAAATTGCACTATGGGATAGTTCCTTACATGTCACTGCAATGGGGAGGGGACAAAATCAGTTTAGAAGGCAAGAAAATATTAAAAACAACCTCCAAATTTCATGTGAGAGTCACAAGCATCAGCATTTGCTTATAGTGTATGAATATATGAGGTATAAAATAGCTTTTATTCTACACTAATGTTTTAAAATTGAAATCTTGACCAAGATTTTTCCACGTTCATACATAAACGTCATCTTTTGAAATGTGTGGTCAGCTGTCATATTCTTACTTACCAAATCCACATGGATCTGGAGAGATGACACGTCACTATTAGTAGAGTTCCGCAGAAATCCGGTGGGTAGCTTTACAATGGGATTACTGTTTGTGCCAGCAGCTGAACTGCCCCAACTGGAATTGTTCCAGTCTGGAACACAAGCTTTTCGCTCTGCCCTGAAAACATGTTCTGAAGTGAAAGATAGTAGTTGCATCTTTTAAATAAGCATCTTAACTGCTAAGGTAGAGTGAGACCAGCATCTTCTTGTCTCATCACTTTTTGGCTATATGATTTTTTTATGGCTGCTAAAACACTGGACATTGCTTTTTTCTCTCACTTTGTTCTGGAGCAAAAATTCATCCCAGTGACTGGAAGCCACTGATTTCCAGATCCTGACGTACTAAAAGGAAGTCTTCCTTGTTACAAGGCAGTGACACCTAAGCCAGTTGCTAAGTGGTGAGCCCCACTGCTCGTGTGATGCATCCACACTGCAGCCTGGTCATGTGAATCAGGACAATATGCTGCCAGTGTGCTCCTTCTTTGTCATTCTGGTCACCATAAAGGTCCAGAGCCTGCTTCATTGTGGATTTCAGTTGTCCTTGCTGCATGACACTGAACTACTCATCCTGTAATTTCACAGAATGCTTTTATTTCAGAGGAAATGAGTGTGGACAAGAGGTTGCTTCACTCCTTAAAAGAAAGTGGAAGCACAGGTCGATCTCACCTATCTCAGTGCAGTGTGCCTATACTACTTCCTCTGCAAGAAAGTCCCCTCTCTACATGTATGAAGCAGTGAGCAGGGCTTGACAGCTGTCATGTTACCTGACTAAGGCAACAAGTGAATCAATGGTGCAATGAACGGGAAACAAAAAATGTTAGATCCTTTCTGATAGGAATTGATCTGCTCAAAAGTGGGACATCCCCCACACCTCAAAAGTTCATACAGACATCAAACCAAGTATAAAATTCACACCTGGAGGGGACTTCCTGAAATATTCCCCTTAGTCCTTGACATCTGATGGTGTATCATGATTTCTAGAGATCCTTGTTTCTTTGGGGAGTGTGGTGCTGCTTTTTACTTCAGACAGCCAACAGCACAGACATTATTTTCCTCTTGTCTTGGTTTCATTAGCTGTGTTGTTCCTGCACACTTAATGATACTGCTTCCTATGATGAACCATAAAGAGAATGAACATTACCTGAGACACCGTTCTATGTCTTGAATGGGGACTGAAAGAGCAGTCTTCTTTGCTGTCATGGCAATAGAAATGCATGTCCCAGATAACTGAGCGGATCTGATTAAGGTGGTACCATGATCGCCACAAGCACATTCCTCAGACAGATAATGAGGACCATGCCCTGGAATAACACTTTGGGCTTGTTTTTTTCTTCAGGACCTTTTGAGTGTTCATATGATGAACAAACTGCTGAAGAGGACCTTTTAAAAACTAAGAGTATCTGCTACATAGAAGAATCAGGAGTGTCGATTCTTTTACTTAAGCACTGTTTTTACCATTAACACTCTTTATCTGTGCAGGAATGTAGTACCCCTATCTAGTAAGATCAACACTGAGATAGTACTTCCTGTCCCAAATTACATTTTACATCTGTTTGAGGGAGAGCAGTAGAATTCCATGAAGTAATTTGTCATAATCTTGCTTCACTTTTCTGTTTCAGAAATAAATACAAGTGAATTGCTCACATGGATCATACTGTGCAATTTAAAACACTTGTCAGGAAATAAAGACAGAAAACTGGCAGGCACGTGGACAAAATACTGAAGTCAGTTGGAACTGCCTGGTTATACAGCACAGGAAATAGGGCTTTGGTGTATCTTCTGAAAGGGAGCTCTTACTTGCTGCACTGCAAATATACGCAGTGTTTGCCTCTGCCATTTAGAACAATCTTGCTAGTATTCTGTAACACTGTAGGTATATTATCTTCTGCATTCATCTCCATCTTTTCCCTTTTCAGTTAAGGGTCCCTGACAGCCTGAATTCTGCTTAAAAAAAAAAAAAAATGGTTCATGTAATCTGAACAAGCTATTAGAAGCTATTAAGAGTTTTTAGGAGAACCTTCTGAGAAGTAGGAACTCACAATTTTAGTTAATTCAGCTCTTATTAACCCTGAAAAGTATTTTGGGGAATAAAATAATTTCTTTAGCTACAAAGTTCCCTATGATCATGAAAGCCAGCTTTTACTGATTTCAAAGTCTGCTGGGAAAAGTATAGAGGTTTTGGAACTTCTCCAAACAGAATGCAATTATATGCAAGCATTTCTGCCTCTTTATTAAAGGATAGACTTTTAAAAGTGCAGAGTCAGATGCTCGAAGTAGCTGAGTAGAAAATGCTCCAGATATTCTTTAATCCTTAATAAGATTCATTTTAATTCATAGTCCTATTAATATGTTTACATTAGAAATTAATTTCTGAGGATCACTGAAGTTTCAAAGGGCCTTTGGCTTTTACTGACAAATGTAATTCCCATGATTTTGAGGCAACTGATATAGCAGTATTAAAGGTTTATTAATGTGTATGTGCATTCTGTTCCACCTTTAAGCATCTTGAAAAGGAAAGAGCTACACTACATGATGTTCTGGAATAAAGTCCACTAGCACTGTTGGACAAACAGTTGATTCTATCACATATCAAGGATGTGATAGATCATGTAATATCTGCATGAATGAGATTCTATTTAAATCTGTTTAAATATTTACTTTAAAAACATCTATGCAGAATTACAGATAAAAGGTGGACAATAAATATTAACACCATACACCACCTCATCCCCACAGTGCTATTTATTCTTTTAGCAAACCTGTCTTTTAAAACACTATCTATACTGCTTAGTCCTTATACTGGTTTTGCAGAATTTGAGGCCTAAGTTTTGCCTAGTTAGTAAAAAAACACATCATAGAGCAAAGATATACTTAGTTTGGTATAAAAAAATGGGGGTTTGTTATATGTGCAGCAATTTTCCTATAGAGGTAAGAGAAGCAGAATGGTGATCTTACACTGGGTAACAGTATCCACTCAAGAGCCATGTAAATGTTTTATTTAAACATCAGAGTGGCTGATTAATATGTTCACATTTACAGCTTTCCCTTATGTTTTTTTTGTCAGATAGAAGGTCTTCAGAACAGGACTTGTATTAAAAATTATACTAAAGCAAGAGAAAAAAAACCCTGTGTTCAGGTTTCTTGTTACAGGAGGATCGTCACATGTGACTTTAAGCATGCCAACAGACTAAAAACAGAGGGAAGAGAGTAGAGAAGGCATAAGGCCTGTGGACAGTCTGTTTGGCAAGTATCAACTAGAACTATAAATGGCGCAATGTAGAAGCGGTGCTGCCGTTATGATACCATTGGCTTTGCTGAAACTGCCCATTGCAAGATTTCTAGTCAGGATCTCTGGTCATGTTTTTACTTTTAAGAATGTGATAAAATCAACATGGCTTTACATTAAATGAGTTGAGGGATTCTTGTCCATATAAAACATGCATTTACAAAGCACATCATCAGTCAAACTCCATAGAGCTTGAAATGCACAATCAACTAAACTTCTAATTGCTAGGATGGAGAGTGAAGCTGTTGAATTTTAAGATGCTGTGCACCAAAAGGGCAGTACAGGCCCTGTCAGACTGCCCAGTTCTTGGACAACTTCATAACCAGGTGCCAGGTTTGATTTTCAGCTTTATTGTGCATTTTTGTGCTTCTGTTGCAGATTTTCAGTGAATGTTATTACTGTTTCAACAGGTACTGCAATGGCTGCAGGAGTTCTGCTGCAAAATGAACTACCGTATTCTTCGTTGCTAGAGAGCAGTTTGTATCTTGCAAATATGAGTTCAGGTAATAATTTTTCTCTGATATAGCAAGAAAAAAATGCTTCAAGAAATTCAGAGGCGGGGGGGAACCACAAAAAAAACCCCAAACCAAACCTCTCCAAGACCCCAAACCATTTTCCATAGAAAATTATAAACCCCAGAAATACTACCCCAATTATAAACATAAAATATTTATACACAAAACCAGACTGCATTACTGTATCATCACCACGATGTGTTAACATGTCAAGCTTTTCTGTAACATTCGTATTGTCACATTTCTTGGTTGAAGAAACTGTAATTTTTGTGCTCAGAAACAGTCCAGCTCTCTGAAAAAACAAACACATCTTTAGCAAAACTCCCCTTCCTAATAAAGTATTTCCACTCTTACAGGTTGTAATTATTTCTTACTGTTTTGGGTCAAATCCTGCTACATTCAGGAGGAAAATAATGACATGCAGTATTTTACGTTGCTTATTTCCGGCTCCACTGTCTTTTGATATACACTGAAGAAGAATTTCTGGGTAGAGAAAAAGCATTACATATAAGAAAGCAATATAATTAATTAGAAAAGATCCTCCATGTTTCTTGGATATGCATAGCACCTGAAATAGCCTTTTTCATCTCCTTTCTCTTCCACCCAACCCCCCAAATAAAACTATATTTAACTCTTTCCTCATCTCTTTATACTAGCTTTATTGCTGAATTACAATAGGCAGAGTTTTGAGACAACAGCTAGCAGAGTCATTGTTAACATTTTCCTTTCCTCCCATGACATCACTACTGATGTTTCAGGCCTGGTGCCTGCAACAAACTTTACCACATTTCCTTAAGGACCGGTGTGCAGTACTCACAGTTCAGTCACTCAATTCCTGTTCAGTATCTAGAAGAAATAGTAGATTTTTGCCTTGTGAATTTTTACTGTAAGAGATCTTTCTCTTATGCAGGCTTCTCTATAAGAGGTGCTGGTTTTGTCGTACAAAAAGAAACACAGGTTGAATGTATCTTCAGGAAAATGCAGCTGCTTATGCAGCTGCTTATTGAACAAAGTTATGGTGGGTTTTCTTGATTTCCCCATCTTTAACCTGCAGTCAAATGCACAGACAATGGGATGACAAAGTTTAGCATTGCTACAGTCTGTTCTCCACACAGTGGCATGAAAATGTGCTTTTGAGAGCACTGCAATCTTTCTGGCCAGCTCATTCTCCTTCTTAGCACACTTAAAGAGAAGTGGGAGGCAATTTGCCACCTAATATCTACCTTCAAAAGCCTAAAGCACTCAACAGATCCATCTCCTCCCCTCCCCATCATCTGCTTTATCTCAGTCTGCACGGCTAACAGCTTTGCTTAATAAAACAGCTGTGCCCTGAAAAAAAATAAGTCTTTTGTTTTGAATAACACATTGTGTTTTGTTAGAAGATATGAATGGTGCAGAGCGAACAGTCTACAATTCATCATGTACTGAACCATTTCAGTAGGAACACACTAATCCCAATCATTACAGAGCTAATGATGCATTTTGGAGCAACTAAGTGGGGGAGGAGAGGTGGTTGTGGAATGTCTAACCAAAAGGTGGGGGAGTATAATGTGCTTACATATAGATTTCTCAGGAAGCTGAGTCTCCAGCTACATTTTGATTGTTCTTTTGAATCCAGTATTTTGTGCCTTAGTGAGTTCTGAATGCATGTTATTGACAACGAACTAAATGCCCACATTGTTTATGGAAAATGTTTTGGTTGTTTCCAAGCCATTTGCAAAATTATCTATTTGAAATGCAACTATTTTCATCGAGCAGCAGAACAGTTTGTCCCAAAGAGTCTCCGTTCCTATAGACTGGAGCAGCCCCAAGGATGGCTGGCAGCAGCTCCTTTGCTGTTAGTTACTATGGAGATAGCTCAGCCCATGCTGATGAGCTGCTGGAGCACACAGAAGGATGCACAGCTCTACGCAACTTCAGCACTGAGCAAGTTGGGTTTCCTATCGGGGCATCCTCAACAGCCAGCCGCTGGCTGGGGCTGGTCAGTCATGCAGGGCTCACCCCGGAGACGTTCGGCAGTCAGTATTTTTAGCAACTTTTTCCAGGGTCGGAGGCATTCCTCCTCCGATCCCCTGCTTCGCATCATCCAGAGGCGCCGGAGCTCAGCTGTCGAGGTCCTCTCATCATCGACTCACCGGGTTATGGTGGCGGTGTCATCTCTGAGCCCCGAGGAGCTGGATGCAACTTTTCCTGAGAAAAAAAGTAAAGTACTTTTTGTTAAGACTGTTGGCAGTTCTGGGCATTTTCTTGGTATTAAATGAATATACTTCTGTTAACTGTATTTTATAGAGATGCATAAAATACTCAGGTTTAATTATTTTTCCTGTTCACTCATTCCTTACTCAAGAATTAATACATGCTTTTCTCTGTGACAGCTGAGTTATAAAGAACCAGAAGAACATATTCACACATAGAATCGTAATGTGGTTAGGATTGGAAAGGACATTAGGATCATCCAGTTCTAACCCCCATGTCAAGTGTATGGCTAAGTATTTAAGTATTTTTGATTTCAGGTGGAAGAGGACAGTGACATGTTTTTCTGTTGCAAAGGGTATTGCACACCTCTAAATCCATCAGAAAAACTAAAGTTACTGTGAGAAATGACAACTTCTGCAGTAATGCAAGCAACTTTTTCCCCTGAGAATGCTTCCTTGAAGTCTGTGTTGGAAAATGAGCCTTAAATCTATATTCCATGTATTTATGGGTTTTGTAACTTCATATTGATGAAGTGGGACTGTTAAGGTTGAACTGACACTTTTAAGGTGGAGATGCATTTCTCAGCTTTCTTACTAAGTCTGTTTTTCCCTGTGTTCCAGGAAGCTCGAGGCGTCCAACAGCAAAATACACTAAAGTAGGGGAGCACCTTCGCCACGTCATTCCTGGCCATATGCAGTGCTCGATGGCATGTGGTGGCCGTGCCTGCAAGTATGAAAACCCAGCTCGATGGAGTGACCAGGAGCAAGCCATTAAAGGGCTCTACTCTTCTTGGTAATAAGCAGCATTTGCTCTCACTAAAATGTAATTGCATCAATTGTATTTATTAAAAGAGAGAATTCAAAAGAAAGTAATGATTTTTTTAAAATCAGCTGCTGCTAAGTTTAAGACATAATGATAGCTTGGTTCAGAATTACAGCTTCACAGTAAACCATAATGGCCATTGTACGTAGCCCAGTAAAGATGATGAAAGATTTCTGCCGACATACACTAAGTTTAATTCAGATCCAAAAGAATAAATATCTATATGCAAGAATTACAAAGAACCTGCTCTGGGTTATAGACAGTCCTTGCTGACGTTTAAAATGCAAATGAATTAAAATGTGTTCATAATAGAATTTAGAACTACAAACATTTACTAAAGATGAAGTAACGAAAGGCGTGTTCTGAAATGTGCTTATGTGCAGTAACAGTCACATGAAACGTGTCTCTACATTCTTACTGATTTTTTTGCAACAGCAAGTGCTGTTCAGCACATACAGACCTTAAAAGGCCAAACAGATCTGAATTTTTTACCATGTTCATTGGCCTGGCATTTAAACAGTTCCAGTAATTGTCTTTTGATTGTTGAATCTGTATCAGCTTAACAGGATTTTTCACTAACACTATATGATAGTAGAATTTACTAAAAATCATTTCTGGTAAATCAGCAAGATATTTCTGTTGGTTTTGATCATCACAGAGTATTCTAACTTTGGTAGATTCATATATAAGGAATTATTAATAACAGCATTATTATCTACTTTTCTGATTTCGCAGGATTACAGATAACATACTGGCTATGGCTCGACCCTCAACAGAATTAATTGAAAAGTACAAAATTATTGAACAGTTTGAAAGGTAACAAATTTAGTCATTACTTACTGTAAGTATTACTAGTGTAATTCCTGATCCATTTTATCTTTCAACATAGATTTGGATTGTTGATAAAGATCCTTTCATTTTAATGATAGACAGGTAAAGATTTATTCTCCACTAAGAATTAATGTGTGTTTCAGAAAATAAGGGATAATGAGATTTTGGCTGCATATAATACCTTGACTCATCTATTCTTCCCTTAAGATGTGGCATAAAAACCATAATTAACCTTCAGCGTCCTGGGGAGCATGCGAGCTGTGGGAATCCACTAGAACAAGAGAGTGGCTTCACCTACCTTCCTGAAGCTTTTATGGAGGCTGGAAGTGAGTCCACTCCTGCTGCTCTTCCTCATTAATTATTGATTTTTGCACTTAAAGGTGTTTGTATTTGAATTCTTGTGTGTTTAAAGCAGCTATGTAAGAAATGTTGCACAAAATGGGATATAAACATGAAAATTGGCAAATATAATTGAGAGTGAATAACACATTGTCAAAGGTCATTGATATCTAGAGTGAGACAGAGGGTTTATGTTCTGGTGTTTAGAATAAAGACAGGACTAGGGTTGGTTAAATCTGTCGTTTTCTTCTGAGTTCACAATTAATGTGAACACCATAAATGACATTTCAAATTCTGCTACAATTCCTGTTTTCTTATCTAGACTATAAAAGGTTGTTTCATTGGAGGACATTTGCAGTGACAGTATTTTTGTATTTTTGTATTATGGTGAGATGAGGAGAAGTGCCTCTCTGTAGGAAGCAGCTTTTGACTGAAGAAGTGCTTTTATTTCTAAATAGAAAAAATTACCCTCTCTCTATATATAGCTCAGTAATTTTGGTATGAATCACTGCGTTTTGTTACACCTTTTACATTCTTGCTGAACTTTAGTTTGACAAATCTTCACTAGCTTCATGTATTTATCAAATTTCAAGAGCAAGTGTACAGTGCAATGGGAAAATAGTGTCTTGCAAACAACATGTAGTTAGAGTCTAAGATCCATTATGCAGTTTTAGTGCTCTCATTTATTAGTCATATCTCTGCTGTGTATAGTACTGAAAACTTCACATTGGGGATGGCAGAAAATAACTCTCTTTTTATTTTAGTTTATTTTTATAATTTTGGATGGAAGGACTATGGAGTGGCATCTCTCACTACTATACTGGATATGGTAAAAGTCATGGCTTTCGCCTTGCAGGAAGGGAGGGTGGCTGTTCACTGTCATGCAGGACTTGGTCGAACAGGTATGTGCTCTCCTGCAAAATCCACAGAATTCTTTTTCTCTAGTTAGAAATGATTAATAGTTTGTTTTGATTCTGTATCATTGCAAGATGTAGATCTATAAAATGGTTAAAAATGCTAAACATTTGTGAAAATTATCTGAATGGCTACAGGAGATCAACTTTATTATATTAAAAACAGGACCTGTAATGTTAGCGAGTTTTTGAATCTGTGTAATAATTCCCTGTTCCATTCAAATGGGACACCTTTTTTTTTTTAAATGGGAAAAATTCACCTATACTTTCATTTCACCAATAGTTTCATTGTCCAGTATTTATTACATGGTTACAAACCTGCCACTCACTTTTAGATGAGGTGGATTTGGTGGAGCAGCTAAGATCTGTTACTTCTTTCAAGACTGTTTTGCCCATGTCCTTCCTGTAGAAACCACCATTGCTCCTGTGGAACTCCCAGAGATGCTGTGGTGAGAAACTGTCTTTCTCACTGACCATGAGAATGGGTTTGCTATTTTGTGACCCAACAAATGCAACTATACTTCAGTAAGAGCATCATGTGAGAGAGGACATAAAGCCTGTATCTTCACCTATATTAATCTTTATCCTATAGTTCCACTAAGTATTTGCTTTAGTCTGACAGTTCTTCAACTAATGCTTGTGTTTATATTTTCCAGGTGTTCTAATAGCTTGCTACTTAGTTTTTGCAACAAGAATGAGTGCTGATCAAGCCATTCTTTTTGTCAGAGCAAAAAGGCCTAATTCTATTCAGACAAGAGGGCAGTTACTATGCATCAGGGAATTCACTCAGTTTTTGGTTCCTCTGAGAAATGTATTTGCATGCTGTGATCCCAAGGCACACACAGTGACCCTGTCCCAGTACCTGACCCGTCAGAGGCATCTGCTCCATGGTTATGAGAGCAGGCATCTCAAACATGTGCCAAAACTTATTCATCTAGTTTGCAAGTTGTTGCTAGACTTGGCTGAAAACAGACAAGTGATAGAGGCAGAACTGTTAGATCTACCAGATCTCTCAGCTGAAATTGAAAAGACTGTTTCTCAGTTAGTGTCCACACAGCTGGACAGAGAACTTGCGAGGCAGGACAGTGATACATCTGACTCCCACACCAACTCATCCACTTTTGAGACCCAGGATTCTCTTTTCTCTCTGGGACATGATTGTGATCCTCTTTGGAAAAGAAGGAATGTTGAATGCCTCCAGCCTCTTACTCACCTGAAAAGGCGTCTAAGCTATAGTGAGTCAGATTTAAGGAGAACTGAATTTCTTTTAGAACAAGGAGAAACTGCCTGGACAGTACCTGCTCAGATATTACTGTGCAACAAACTTAAGCAGAACAGTGGTGAGGAATGTTCTGCCACAGATGACCAAAAGCCACAGTTTGATTTACACAAAGGAGCATTAGTGCGTAATACATGCATGTTCTGGAGTCAAGGTAAATTTAATCTGGATGGACGAAAAGATGGGTCCTCACTTCACCACAGAAGGAACTCTACCAAAGAAGTGCCACGCAGCAGAACCTTCTCTTCAGGTCTGTCATCTATCCACAACACCAGGGAACCTGGAACACCAAGGCATAATTTTACCAATGAGACTGCTCATAGAAAAGACCACAAGACTAATATGTATGGCAGAAGAGTCTATGTCTCTGAGGACTCAGATTCTTCTTCTTCTTCTAAAGTGAACTTTTCCATTGGATGTGAAAGCCAAGGGAGCAAAGATGTGTCAGAGGCAATTCCACACATTGTTATACAGTCAGAATTAAGTTTGGAAGCCCGAAGAGTTTTGGCAGCAAAAGCACTTGCAGATATAAATGAATTTCTGGAAGAGGATGAAGTGAAGCAGAAGGTAGAAATGTGGCAGGTAATTATTAACTTGTTTCAATGTTACGTGCTCTGCATATTTCACCTAGGTTAATTCCTAGGTGGCAAAAATGCCACCATGAGCTTTGAAATGGCACACTGGGACACCAGTTTATACTGTGATTCAGTGAATGACTGCATGTGTCAATTATAGGCCAGTTCATTCAAAAGCAAGCAAAATACACCTACAGTTTTGGTCTCTATCAGGAGATTAGAACACTGCTTCTTGTTGTGTTCAATCTTTTTAGTGACTAAAGATAACTGATGCAGTTACTTGCGGTTGTAACTTGGCTCCTGGTAGCGTAAGAGTACTACAGATTTTCATGTAGAGCTGTGTTGATTTTAATCAGTGCTTTCTCAGAACTCATCGGAGGATTCTGTGTGTAAAAGAATTTAATAGAAACTTCAATGCTTATCCTCAAAGCCAAATCCTCCTGGCAATGTTTGAAGTTGGAATCCAACCTGGTTTATGTATTCTAGTAGATAATGGGGAGGTTCTGAGGTGCACTGTATGTCATCCTTCTGTATTAAGGGATCACTTGTGTTGGTAAATATTGATGCCTTGTAAAAAACTAGAGTTTTACATTTTTTTGCAACTCTTAAGGTTTTTTTTTGTTTTCTTTTTTTGTTAGAACATAAGCAGCCAAAGGGAATGTTGCCAAAAGGAAAGAGATGATGCATTTTCAGTTTTGTTTTGTTTTGTTTTGAAGAAAGAACTGAATGCTCGAGATGGAGCTTGGGATAAAATCTGTACCGAGAGAGATCCTTTTATCCTCTGTAGCTTGATGTGGTCATGGATAGAGCAGCTGAAAGAACCTATTATATCCAAAGATGATGTTGACATGCTGGCACAAAAATGCACAGAGTCACAAGAGGCACTTTACTTACTGAGAAAGGTAGATCTGTAAATTAATTCTTTAACTGCCAAGTACATTTTGTTAATGCATGTTAAACTATTCATTTATGGTCTTCAGACAAGGGGATTGTACTTGACTTCAGTCTATTTCAAAATAAGAATGAAGATTATTATAGTATTGAAGAGTGTAAGTTTTAATCAGTACTATGATGATTAATATGATAGGAAAAATACCAGATACTGTCTGTGAACACTGCTGAGTAGAAGCTCACCTTCAGCATATTGCCCTGCACATTCTGCAGTGTGAGATCCACAGGCGAAGATGAGAAACCTTCTCTCTGTGACTCAATGGATGGCTTTTGTTAATGTCCCATCTGACAGCTGTGCTTCATGGCTGTCATATTTGCTGTGCAAGCATCTTAGTCCATTAGCTTTGGAAGAGCTGGGACAAGGAATACATAGAATTTGCCAATTTGAGGAATCAGAAGCCAGGCCAAATTCTTCAATGTAAATCAGAACTGTGGCCATCTGTATTCTGAAATATTTATGAAAAACAGGTACTTCTGATCCCAGCTGTTTAACTGTGCTTTGCCCAAAGGGCTAGATGTGAGGGATATAAAAAAAACCCCAAACACCTTCCCAACAAACAACTCCCCTCTATTCTTGTCACACAATTTCATTTCCTAATTCTCTGGTTTTGAAGTATTTATGAAGAAAATGGGGCCCTTCTTAACAGCCTCCAGATATCCAGGAATACAGCTTCTAATAAACAGGTGGTGAGAACTCTACGTGCAGGCACCATCTTCATGACATGACTTTCAGAATAACTGAGTTCATCTAAACCCACCATGTTTCTTCCTGAAGCATTCCTCCACTCTTATCAGTCTTAATTTTCTATTTGTATGAAATGAAAAATTACTGCCTGACATGTTATAAATGAATGTAAATGATTAATAATTATGGGGGGTTATATTTAAAAAATACTAGTTTATCTTATATTATCTTTTTTAAATTGTTTCGGAATCACAGAATAGTTGGCAGGAACCTCTGGACTATCCAACTGCCTTTCTCCAAACAGAGTCAACTGGAGCAGGGTGCTTGTATGTGAGATGCTTCAGTCCCTGAATCATCTTTGTGGCCCCTCATTGGACTTGTTCTAGTGTGTCAATGTCCTTCTTGTACCAAAGAGCTCAGAGCTGGACCCAGTAGTCCAGACATGGCACCTCAATTGACCAGCTGGCAACTCTCTGTTTAATGCAGCCCAGGACGCTTTTAAGCTGCCCTTACCACAAGGGCCCATTTCTGGTTCATGTTCAACTTTGCATGCACTGGGACACCAGGTTCTTTCCTGCCAATCTGGTCTCCAGGCAGTCAGCCCCTGGTATGTACTGGTGCATATTTAGCTGCTCCTCCCAGAAATCCCTGAAGTTTTAATTTAATTGTCATGAAGTGAAATCCCTGGAGTGTGATTTATCTCCCTTGGAAAAGGGATGGAACTAGCACCCCAGAGATAACTTCACTCCCTTTGCTAGTACTGCCCAGGTGTCTTCCTGCAAGCTTCCTTCAGTGGTTTGGGGAAAGAGCCTTAAACATGCGTAACATCTGGGGCTGAAAAGATCAAATCTCACTTTTTCCATGCCAGTTCTCAAGAATGCCACTGTTTTATAGAGGACTTTTAAAAATCAGTCTCCAGATGCATGTCCAACCTCCTAGAACTTTCCAGAGCTGTTTGTGGTACATTGCAAGAGAAGAGTTTCTTCCACCATGACTGAAATAATAATGTAGAGGCTTTTTTTTAGGCTGGTGAAAATTCCCTCCCTAACTCCTGCACCTGAAGGTTTCAATACATGAAGGCACAGTCTGATATTTAAGCAGCAATTAACAAAACCTGAAAATTAAATGTTCTTCATGAAAATATTTCTTCTAATGAGCTGCTGTTCTTTTGCCCACCAGGAACAGTGTCAGACTATCCTTTGTATTTTACACTGTGTGGTGAACTTGCAAATGCTACCAGCCGATGTGGAGGAGGCCTTACTTGCTCGTGCTATTAAAGCTTTCACTAAGGCAAGTAACCATCTTTATTTATTTGTTTTAAATCATGGAGGGTGCATTAACAGAGCAGGCCTCTGTGAGGAAGGTTACAGCAGTTCCTTCACACGTAGTGTCCACATGCTTCACTCTCAGAATTTACATTTTATAATAATCAGCCTACAGAAAGGGTACAAAATATTCTCAGCAACATTAAATTCTGTCACTACAGCCTTAATCCGTCAGTCTCATTTGTCTGGGTTTGGATCACTGCCAATTCATGGGCTTCTTCAGATTAGGGAAAAGATAATTTTTTAAGGGGTAAGAATAATTAGTCACTGGGAGTAGCTTACCAAAGGCTTCTGTTGATCCTGTACCACTTGGAGCCTTTCCATCAGATTAAAATCATGTTCTGAATTACACTGCAGTTCAGTTATGTTTTGGGTCCTTAATATAGGTTGTGCGTAAATAACTTCTGCTTTTGGGATCATTTAATAGCAGTGCCAGGTTAGACTTGCCATTGCTCAGCTCAGAGCTGCTTGCTTCTCCGATTCAGCAGGCAAAGTTATACGAACAGAACATTCATCATCCTGCTTCCTAATATCTTGTAACCTGTACATGTTACCTGTTGAAACAAGTGACGTTTCTCCTTCTACTAGTTTGTTTTACTGTCCAGTCAGCATAACATTGAAAATACTCAGCATTAAGTACTCCATCATGAAACATAGGTTTCCTTTGATAAATCTTAAAGCTTTTCTTTATGTTGGTCATCTCCTTTGCATTTTGCTGTATGACATCAATTTAACAACTGAACTTCAATTTCTCCCTTTTATCAGACAAGCTTTGATTCTGAAAATGGACCATATGTTTATAACACCTTGCAAAAAGTATTTCGACAAACACTAGAAGAAAAAAGAAGAAAGCTTAAGGAAGGAGCAGATAATCCCTCTTGATTTCTACACAGCTATGCCGAAGAATGAGATGGGCCTACATTTTCCAGCTACTGTATTTTGTGCTATTTGGCATGATTTACCGAACTTTAGGTAACAGCAGATATTAACAAAGCATTTTATTTTTATAGAGGGTGTTCTAGTGACAGTTGTTCTATTTACACAGTTCTAAAGAATGGCTCCTGTGTACTGCAGCATTTGGTTTCAGATCCTGTGCTTTTATATTGTGAACTGTTTTCATTTTCAATTGTATTTATTGATTTAGAAACCTCTGTCATGGGCAAGCAACCTGACTTTCAAGTTCTGACTGCCATCAGATCAGTGCCATGGTACACCAAGGTTTAATGGATGGAGTAAATATGAATTATGAATGTTTACATTAATTTTACTTTGCAGAAAATAAAACCTGAACTTATAAAACTCCATTTGCTTGTAGAAATTTTGAAGTAAGACTAAGAGTAATAATGACCAGATCTGGAGGTCTGATGCTGACAGCAGGGAATCTTTTCCTTTAGATCTCTTAAATAATTGTCACCAAGGTGTTTCTAAAAGGTGTTGCAGTACAGACATATATTAAGTATATTGCGTATTAGTTATCAAGGCCTTAATTTAGACTTCTTTGGCTAAGAAAACGTTAAGGTGTTTTTAAGAGAAAATAGATTGTGGCATTTTAAGTGGCTTGGATAAGAGTGAAATTTTACCTTATTAGTGAAACTTTTAGATCTTACTTTAAGTGAGAAAACACCTACTTACCACACCTTAATAGGGATGTAATTCTGCTTATACTTCTGTTCAGCCAAATCTTGCATAAAGAAGTGTAATATAGTAAAAAAGAATTAATGAAAATCTTATCTGCAGTACACTTTGCAAAAGGTATTTTTATCTAATAAACCAGAAAAAAAATGGGATATCACCATAGCTGCAGTTTTTGATCACAGCTATAGTATTCGGACTGGAATGCCAGTCTGCAGCATTAGCAGTTTATCCAGTTAGATAGATTTAAGTACTTAAACAAAAATCTGTTCTTGTCCAAAATATTACTGAAGAAGTACTGTAAATGACTAATATTTAGAGATAAAAATAGACCAGTTTAAAATATATATAAATTAGACGTGCTTCAACTGTTAGATGATTGCGTATCAAATTCAGATCCAAACAAGCACTTTGGCAGACTCAAAACAAGCACGCTTGAAGGTGAATTACTGTATGTGAATCACACAGATGAAACCAGCTTTGTAAAGAGTCAAGGCTGTGTAACACGCAGCATAATGACAGACAGTGAATCTCAGCAGCCAGACTTGGGAATACCAATGTGCATGAACAAGGGGGAATGGGTTTAAACTGAAACAGGGGAAGTTCAGGTTAGATATAAGGAAGAAGTTCTTTACTGTGAGGGTGGTGAGGCACTGGCACAGGTTGCCCAAAGAACTGGTAAATGCTCCATCCCTAGCAGTGTTCAAGGCCAGGTTGGACAGAGCCTTGGGTGACATGGTTTAGTGTGAGGTGCATCAAAAGGAGCGTGACCAGCAGGTTGAAGGAGGTGATCCTGCCCCTCTACTCTGCCTTCATGAGACCTCACCTGGAGTATTGTGTGCAGTTCTGCTGTCCTCAACATAAAAAGGACATGGAACTGTTGGAACAAGTCCAGAGGAGGCCACAAGGATGATCAGGGGCTGGAGCACCTCCCATATGAAGACAGGCTGAGAAAGATGGGGCTGTTCAGCCTGGAGAAGAGAAGGCTGCATGGAGATCTCATAGCAGCCTTCCAGTATCTGAAGGGGACTAGGGATGCTGGGGAGGGACTCTTCATTAGGGACTGTAGTGACAGGACAAGGGGTAATGGGTTTAAATTTAAACAGGGGAAGTTTAGATTGGATATAAGGATGAAATTCTTTACTGTAAGGGTAGTGAGGCACTGGAATGGGCTGCCCAGGGAAGTTGTGAATGCTCCATCCCTGGCAGTGTTCAAGGCCAGGTTGGACAGAGCCTTGGGTGACATGGTTTAGTGTGAGGTGTCCCTACCCATGGCAGGGGGGTTGGAACTGAATGATCTGAAGGTCCTTTCCAACCCAAACTATTCTATGATTCGATGATTCTATGACATGGTCTAGTGTGAGGTGTCCCTGCCCATGGCAGGGGGTTGGAACTGGATGGTCCTTTCCAACCCAAACCAGTCTGGGATTCTATGATTTGCAGGTGTTTTAGTTTCCTCAGAAATTATTTCAGTTTACTACAGTTAACAGCTTTGACTAGCCAGCATCAATGGCTGTTACGCACTTGAGGTGTAGAAACCAGCTCAGTATTGTTTAAATCAATGTCATTTATTAGATCCAGCTAGAATAATCTCTCTTAAGTTAATGTCAGGTGTTGGCATTTGAAAAATAACATACATGCAGCCCATATAAATAGATACTGTAGAACCGGATGGGGTTTATTTTGTGGTTTTTTTTTCAAAATTATGGCTTTCCAGCAGCTGATCATGGCCAGGGGTTAGCAGCAGATGATACATGGAAGCGAAAGACTGGTGTATGGAGCTGCCAAGTACAGAGCGTTCCAGCACACAGAGGAAGCCCTCACTAAAGCACTGAGGGAAAAACCATTATCCACACTTCTCAGGGAGAAGCCTTGGAATCCTCTCCCCCTCAGCACCTTTAGACCTTGCTGGCAGTAGTTAACTGTGATCTAAGCCAAGGACTCAGAACTAACACAGGCCCAGATGCCCTTCGGTCCAAAAAGCCACATGTGTACTGCTGCCCCCTCCCAAACTGCCCTATCTGTGCTAATGAACAGCCTTGGCTGTAGACGTGTGGTTTGCTTTGGATACTGCAAGCACTGGCCACAGCCTTAGCAGCACAGTTGAACTCTTGTGAATGCTTCAGGCAGCTTCAACACACTGACCATGGCATCTGTTGGTACCACATGGACAGAGCTTTCCATCTCCACTGGGAACCAAAGGGCTGATCCCCAAAGCTGTAGGTCAGATTCTGTCCACGCACCCCAAGTCCCTACCCTAGCAGGACACCTTCAGCCGTAGCTGGAGGGCCAGAGCAGTGGGACCATTTCAGCTGGGGCTGCAGGATGCTGGGCTGCTTGTACTGTGGGGAGCGGATGAGGGGTGTGGGCCTATGTGGAGGCTGAGAGCGACGGTTTTTGAGGCAGAAGCAGTTTTTGGTGTTGGGTCCAGCTCCCAGGGGTGATTGGTTGCATGGTCCAGCTCTCAGGGGTGATGGTTTGGATCGTCCAGCTCGTCCAGCTCTCAGAGGTGATGGTTTGTATGGTCCAGCTCTCCAGGGTAATGGTTTGGATTATCCATCTCCCAGGGGTGATGGTTTGGATGGTCCAGCTCTCCAAGGTGATGGTTTGCGTGGTCCATCTCCTGGGGTGGCGGTTTGGATGGTTCATCACCCAGGGGTAATGGTTTGGATAGTCCAGCTCTCAGGGGTGATGGTTTGGATGGTCCAGCTCCCAGGGGTGATGGTTTGGATGGTCCATCTCCCAGAGGTGATGGTTTGCGTGGTCCAGCACCCAGGGGTGATGGTTTGCATGGTCCAGCACCCAAGACTGATGGTTTGGATGGTCCTGCTGCCGGTCATGAGGGGCACCCCCCAGTTTCCAGGTGGTCTGTTGAACTGCAAAGAGGTGTGTGTGGGTACAGAAGGACACTGAGGCCCTCAGCTGCAGATGGGGCACAGGGACTCCACTCTACAGCCTGGTGCAGAGCTGGCAAGGCCACCACGAGTGCAGCTGCTGGCACACTGTGGCCAAGGTGAACACGTGCACCTCACAGCACCAGCAAGCAGGGGCATTCCTCTGGGCAGGTTCACGCGCGAGGAGAGGGCACGAGTACCAATCTCACAGTGCAATCTCATCCCCTGCCCCACCTTGCCCTGCCTCTGCCTGTCTCTCCTGGGAGCTGCTCTTGTCCCGGCAGGGTGTTGGAGCTGGCACTGGCTGCATTCAGAGCGGGCTCCCCATAAGAAGAGCCAGGAATTAAGGGACCAATTAAAACATTTGCAGCAGAAACCACAGATCATCTTTGGCCAACCACTCACTTGCCAATCAACAGCAGCCTGATGAGAAATGCTTCGTACTAAGAGCAAGCATGAAGGAAGCAGTGTGTGTGTGGGGGAAATGACCAACTCACCCTTATGACTTCTGCCGCCTGTACATGCAACAACAAAACGCAAGTGCAAGAGGCACAGAAATCACGATGGCTGCTGTGCCGATCATGCAGCTCCTTCTCACGTCTTGTGGACAGACGAAACTTGCGGCACCCTGAGCATTGGAAGCGCTTGAGGATCTCTCCTTGTCAGCGCCTGCAGGGGCAGTTCAGAAGGTGAGCATGGCCTGTGCACCGCTGCTAAGCTGGCAGCACGGTGCTATGCCCAGGAAAGACTCTGTTTCCCGCAGTGCTGGTGCCTGTAGGCCGCTCCCTGCCTTTGGGACAGGGCATCCCAGTGAACACAACTCAGGGGCCAGGAGGAGAGCCGGGGGGGGAGCACAGCTGCTTGACCAGCCGCCCCTTCGAGGGACAGGGACAGAAGCCATCCCTGCTGCAGGCAGTGCCAGCCCCAACTCTCCCTCGCCTCAGGCCAGCTCCCACACCCCAAGGGAACAGTCACCCCTCTTGGGAGAGACTTGAGCCTTGCTCTCCCCTTCTGCCTTGTCTCCAGCACAGGCACGGTTTACAGCCCCTCCCATGTGGGATGTGTCTCCTGCTTAGGGACCCCAGCAAGAGCGGTCAGTACCTGAGTCCACTGAATAGAAGGCATACACGCGGCTATGCTGATCCTCTCCAGGCTGTGATAGCACTGCCAAAAAGCAGAGACGACAGGTAGAGCTCAGCTTGGTTCAGGCCCAGAGGGGGCAGGAGGACAGGGAGGTTCCCTCTAAGCCCCTGCCCAATCTGGCAATCAGGGCAATTACCGGGCATGTCAGTGTCCTGCATCACCACTGTGTCTTGGGTGGAGACAGGCCCTGAGATGCTGTGTCCTCCCGCAGCCGCCTCACTCTGCACAGCCTCTTGTTCCATCGCTTGGGAAAGAAAGTTGGACCTATTGGAACCGTTCCCCACCAGGGAGATGGCATCTTCATGAGGCAATAGTTTCAAGGACATCGATCAGGCTTTGGTGCTGCACCTTGTCACCACTCCAAGGAGTATTGCTGGGGCTCTCATCACTCTGCACCTCGTCCCCACTGCACTTCGTCACTACTCCAAGCCCTACCGCTGGGGACCACGGAGTGGCAACTGCCTCATGGTGTGCAGTGCACGCATCCATTTTGTCCCCTGTAAGGTGATGCTAAATGGTCCTTCAGAGAGGACAGGAAGAAGCTGCAGTGAGGCCAGTGGGGAAACAGCCTTCCTGAGAAGGGCTCCTGCACCCATCCCTATCAGCACCCGCAGTGTTCACATTCATCCCATCCAGCTATTGCTCTGCAGGCAGGAAATGGAACACATCCCAAGAAGCTGCCGAATCAGCATCTCCACTTGACTTCCAGAGCTGGGAAAGGGTCGCCAGGTTGGCTGGGACCTCTCTCCTGCCTGGAACTGGCCCCGTGGGTCAGCAGTGCTGCACATGGGCTGAACACAAGCTCGGCTCATGCCAGGCCTCAGCTCTGAGCTGTAATGGCAACACTGGGGAGCAGCTGCCCCTGGCGCTCGCTGGAGCCACATCTGGCAGCAGAGGCTCTGACCCATCTCTGTGCTCTCCAGCTCCTATAAGGCATGAAAGCAGCATTGCTGCAGTGAGACTCTTATCGATCCCTTCCCTCTTGGCAGGCTATGGCAGCTCCAGATGTGTAGCTACAAAGTCACAGCTAAAGCAGAGTGAGACAGACCCACCGTGTCCTCTCCTCATTTCCTCCAGTATTTGCCTCAGAACTTCAGAGGGCTCTGGGGTTGTTATTCTGCTTTCATCCTGGGGCTCTGCTCTTGTAGGACCTGAATGGGAAGTATTTGTGTCAGTTTCACACAAATAGTTACAGAAAACCCGCCATGTCCTCTCTGCAGTTCCTCCAATATTTGCCTTGAGACTTCAGACTGCTCCAGGGATGTTTTCTCCTTCTTCCTCCCTCTGACATAGCTCTGAGATTGCTTTCAGGCTTGGGGAGAAGATCAGCAGAAGGAGCTAGGACGCTGTTGACTTGCAGAGGATCTGAAGGAAAATTGCACACGCATAAGCTCTTGCCACATTGACAGCTGTTGATTCTGTCAAGGAAAGGGACATTGAGGACTTACCCCCAGGCTGCTCCAAGGTCTCAGAGGGCACTAAACCAACATCCTGCCAAGTAGCCTCTCGACCATTGCCACCGGCCGTATCTAGACCCAAGCACAGGGGAGAAACATTTCCATTACATGTTGGGATCCACTTATTAGTGAACTGCAGGCCCTGCGAGGGTCAGGTAGCAATGTGGGAGCTTGACAGAGCTTCTGGGGGTACTTGTGAGCTCTTGGCTGGCATGTAGCAGCTACAAACCCTCTTTCAAGGCCATGTCCAACACCCCTCGAGGGGCGGAAGGATCAACATGAGGTCCCTTGGGGCGCTCTTCCCAGGAGAGCTCCTGCTCGAAGAGGAAGCCTTGCCTAAAGCACCAGCACCGCTGCTCACCTGCTCTCCGTGCTCGCCATGGAGCAGGTGCAGCCTGTGGGGCCAGGGGGAGGAGGCAGAGGATGAGAAAGAGGTGATCAGTGAGGGCCGTTGCCCCCTGCACCCACACCCCACTGCTGAGGCTGCTGCTGCTGCTATTACTATTGCTGTTATCGCTGCTGCTGTTATAGCTGCTGCTACAGCTGCTATTGCTGCTGCTGCTACAGCTGTATAACTACTGCTATGGCCACCCCCGCTGCTGCTGCAGTCTGCAGTCAGGGCTGGGGGCTGAGCGGTGGCTCGTACTGCTGGCTGGCACCATGGGGCTCCGAGACATCATGGGCGAGCTGAGTGGGGGCAGCTCTCAGCCCATCTGTGGAGGGCAGCACGTTCCAAGGGGAGCTCGCTCCAGGGTCTGGGACACAGCCCACCCGCAGCTGAGCCCACAGCTCTGCCCTGTTCTCCAGGCGCTGTCACAGGGGCAGCGAGGGGCTCACAGTCCCCGAGAACCACAGGAAACCACAGCCAAGGGAGATCTGACCTCCTCATGTGCAGAACCAGCAGCTTATAGGGGTGAGGAGCGTGTGATTTCAGTCCCAAAGCAGGTGCAAGATCCCCTCGTGGAGGCATCTCCCAGGCTGGAGCCCAGTTTGGCACTTTGGGGGACCCCAGGGCTCACAAGTCACTTTCACCTTACAGGAAAGATGAGGCCTTCACTTTTCCATTTCCTGTTCCCACGGAGTTTAAGGGAAGACTTTCTGTCAGGGTCCTCAAAGAACAAAGTCAATCAGTAAACTAAAACATATTCTCTTAAACTGACATTCAGAAGGAAGCTATGAGAGAGCACACAGCCCCGACCAGCCTAGGGGCCTTCTTTAGTGGAGTGACTGCCCCAGTGGACAAGGGAAGAGCTACTGCTGTCATCTCTCCTGGGCTTCTGTAAGGCCTTTGGCACAGTCTCCCACAGCATCATAGAATGCCAGACTCATTTTGGCTGGAAGGAACCTTAAAGCTCACCTGGTTCCAACCCCAGAGAAGCTGTGGCTGCCCCATCCCTGGCCGTGTTCAAGGCCATTTTGGACGGGGCTTGGAGCAACCTGCTCTAGTGGAAGGTGTCCCTGCCCATGGCCGCGGTTGGAACTGGATGAGCTTTAAGGTCTCTTCCAACACAAACCATTCTATGAAATCAAAACTGCTGCTGATGGTGATGCTCAGCATTTACACTGTGCAATATGTGCCCGAGGGGGACCCTGGTTTATAGCTGAGGTTTCCAGTTGATACCACAGAACCTTTGTTTTTTTTCCTAGTGACAGCTCTGCCAAAAAGCAGAGACGACAGGTAGAGCCTCAGTTTGGTTCAGGCCCAGAGGGGGCAGGAGGACAGGGAGGTTCCCTCTAAGCCCCTGCCCAATCTGGCAATCAGGGCAATTACCTGGCATGTCAGTGTCCTGCATCACCACTGTGTCTTGGGTGGAGACAGGCCCTGAGATGCTGTGTCCTCCCGCAGCCGCCTCACTCTGCACAGCCTCTTGTTCCATCCCTTGGGAAAGAAAGTTGGATCTAATGGAACCGTTCCCCACCAGAGAGGTGGCATCTTCATGAGGCAATAGTTCTCAAGAACATCGATCAGGTTTTGGTGCTGCACCTCGTCACTACTCCAAGGAGCCACCAGCCTGAGCACTGAGGCCAGGGAGTGGCAATTGCCTCATGGTGTGCAGTGCATGAGTGCATTTTGTCCCCTGTAAGGTGATGCTAAATGGTCCTTCAGAGAGGAAAGGAAGAAGCAGCGAGGCCAGTGGGGAAACAGCCTTTCTGAGGAGGGCTCCTGCGCCCATCCCTATCAGCACGACCATTGTTCACATTTGTTCCATCCAGCTATTGGTCTGCAGGCAGGAAATGGAACACATCCCAAGAAGCTGCCGAATCAGCATCTCCACTCGACTTCCAGAGCTGGAAAAGGGTCGCCTGGGACCTCGCTCCTGCCTGGAACTGGGCCTGTGGGTGAGCAGTACTGCACATGAGCTGAACCCAAGCTCCGTCCAGGCTAGGCCTAAGCTCTGCTACTGCCATCTGCAGAGACCAGCTCTGAGCTGTAATGGCAACACTGGGGAGCAGCTGCCCCTGGCACTTGCTGGAGCCACATCTGGCAGCAGAGGCTCTGACCCATCTCTGTGCTCTCCAGCTCCTACAAGGCATGAAAGCAGCATCGCTGCAGCGAGGCTCTGATCCGTCCCTTTCCACTGGGCAGGCTATGGCATCTCCAGATGTGTAGCTACAACCTCACAGCTAAAGCAGAGTGAGACAGACCCACTGTGTCCTCTCCTCAGTTCCTCCACTATTTGCCCTAGAACTTCAGAGTTCTCTGGGGTTGTTTTTCCTCCTTCATCTCAAAGCTCTGCTCTTAGAGGACCTTAGCAGAACGTACTGGTTCAGTTTCAGAATTTTAATTATAGAAAACCCCTCTTTAGGCTGTGATGTCAGCAGAGACAGACTCTGCACCCCTGTGATGCCAGCCAGGCCTGAGCACAGCATCCAGCTGAGGGGCTGGCAAAGCTCTCCCCTCGTGCATGTCTGCGAGACACACCCAGAGAAGCCTCATTTATCTGCTGTGACCTGCATCAGCAGAGCTGCACTGCAAAGTGGTCAGGGGACCGTGCAAGGAGGGGGCACACAGAGGCAGGTCTCTGTCTGCACTCTGCAGAGGTTCCTAGCTGGCTGATGTATCCATTCCATCTCCCGTAGCATCAGTCCTGGAACCCAGAGGGGAAGATGGATCACCTTCACTGACAGGCATGGCTGCAAGAAAGTGCAGGGCAGATCCACGCCTCAGCAAGTGTGGTTCAACGATGGCATTACTCCAGGGCACTCGTCTCTCCCACTCAGGTTCATGGTGCAGAGCACCCCAGTGCCAACAGGCTGGGCAAAATGCGTCATGCTGGGAACTTGCCCAGGAAGGACTCCCTGGAGCTCACACCAGCTCTAAAGTCAACCCCAACAAGCCTGCTGGCTTGTCAGCCAGCAACGGGAGCAGCTCTGGCTCCTAGAGGCCAACAAAGTGTTCTGTATTTGATCACCTAACTGTTAATAGACTTGGAATAAAAAGCCACACCAAACTATTCCTTTGTCTGTCCCAGTTTTTTGACAAATATCTTATTTGTTATACCCTGCATGCTACAAAACTAACTAGCGTCTAGAGCATTGCCTTCTATTTCAGCATAGAGGTCTGAAAGCACCTCTACCGACCCTGTCCTTGAGTTCTTGAAGAGATGCCTGGGTTATGCCCACTACAATGGTCAGGCAGAGATGGATATGGATCTAAACTGCCTGACTCCAAAGTCTCAAAAGGAAAAATCCACCGCCACAGCAAATTATCTGGGTTAAAAAATTCCATTACTGGGAAAGGTTTCATGTCTCAGAAATCAGTAGGTGGCAAGCTCTTAAAAATGAATGGATTTTAAAATAATACATTTGACTGACAGATACTTATATATAGAGATATATATGTCTTGAAAGTCTAAGTTTCAGGTTAAGTATTTCAATTAATATTTTGTCATAGCATGTAAAGTTTTTTTTGCAGCTTTACTTACTTTGGGCCTCCCCAATCACCTTTTATGCATCCGCTAAGGGGAATCTGACCCATGTTATTCAGAACCTACTTTTTCCGTAAGAACTCATTTATTTTACATTGAACAAGCGAAAAATTGTATGGTTCTACTGCAATATTACTGTCATCACAACTCATGTTGGCGATTCCCACCACTGCAGGCAGCACAGCCAGCTTCCCTGCCATGCTGACATGAAGTGTGTGCTGTGCATTCGCTGCTGTGTTCTGGCACATATTTAAATAGTGAAGGCCTTGATTCTGTAGTTTATAAAAAATAACCCAATGCTCCTGTGTGTGGAGCAATCAAGTTAGCTCCTGACATGGGAAGCACTGTGGGACTGTTACCGTCCCTGCCTGCTTCACGCAACTGATGCGATTTTTGTACTATCCTAACGGTTAGCCAACGCCAGCTAAGAATAAACAAATTGCATACTGGACTTCTGTAAGATTAAAGAAAAAATGGTGCCTCCCCTTGCACTGCAATCTAGGCTACCCCTTTCATTGATAACTTAAAATAGCTTTTGCATGCAGATAGTAACTGGTTTCCAGAGACTGAAACGGTAAAGACAGCGGATAAGAAATACTGTACCTGAAACAGATAAATAGCTTGACTTCAGGAAAGAGAATGTATTAAATACCAAACAATGAATACGCATTTTTTATTTCTGGGAGCATCTTCTATACTATCTGCATTTAGGAACTCAACACCATCCCGTAGGAATACATCTTCAGACATCTTTTGATCAAAGTACGTTTTTATAACATGTATGCAAATATTTCCAACACAGTTAAAACTGGTAAGAAACCCACTTTTTGGTACATTTTCACATTTCCTCTCAAGATGAATAAACAGAGGCCAGTTAATGTAAAACGCCTGCACAATGACATAGCAAATCACAAACAAAAGGAGGATGGAGCCGAGGTGCCCTGTCCCTGCGGTCTAGGCAGCCAGAGATCCTCCTGCAAGCCCTGTGTTGCAGCCCCACTGAACACCAAGAAGAGGGCTCTGCAGAGAATAAACAACTCTACTGTATCAAGATACTAATTTAGAGTACAAAAAATTCAAAGGGGATGTTCTACACAACCACCGAACCCCCCGAAAGCATTCAGTGTTGGCAGTGACACAGGCTGAGTGGCAGTGTATGTTGAGAGTGACCCCACGCAGTGCTTCCACATGCTCCTACTGATACTCCTGTGTTTACACCTCTGCACCCTGTCCCAGTTAGAGAGCACACCTCTTTCCAGCAGCCTCTGCTTGTCTGCACCACACAGCTTGCCGGAAATAAAGGTTATAGAGAAAGGAGAAGGGCTACAGCTAAGATCAGTGATGGGCTGCTGGTGAAACCAGAGGGACTGCACATTGTTTTCTAAGTGCACCGATGGAATGCACTAGAAAACTCTTGCAATGCTACAACTGGACTCAACATTCAAGCAGACCTTATGTCTTCAATTTCTAGCATAGTGTCCCCCGTTTGCTTTCTCCGGGAAAGGTCTCGAATCTGAAAACTGGGGGAAAATAACTCTCCTTACCTATTGGTCTGAAGCCTGCTGGCTTCGCTCCTCATTTCTAGTTAATTGACAGAGGTTTACCTCACAAAAGAAAACCTGTGAATGTCTCAGACCTGAATGCCAAATCTTCATTCCCATGGAGTAGGGATATCCCAGGTAAGCAGAGCACAGAACCAACCAGCCCTGCCTGAACCAAAGTTGCAGTCGTGTCCACAGCCAGCTGTGGGTGGGTTGGAGCTAACAAAAGATGGAACATAACTGCTACGACAGCCAGGTATTAACATTCCCAAAGGACAATGTCTGATCGGTGTATGTGTGTATATGCACTCGTCTACCTGTTCATGATTATCCTTGTCCAGTTACCTTGATTTCTTTCAGTCATTAATCTATTAGCTCTAATTTCCAAGCTACTGTACAAGACACAGTATATGTAACAGTAGGTGAGCAATACCTTGTGTGCTTTCTGTCTTCCTGTCTAAAAGCAGCAAGCCAAATGCTGCTGTGTTGATAAATACACAGGTCTTCCTGAGAGCAAGGGGTTCTGCCTGATGGAGACTTTCAACGGCAGACAGGAAAGTCTTTACTTTTACTTCAGTACCTGGCAGAGAACAGTTACTTTAAGTTCCTCAAACAGATGCCATGCTAGCGTTTGATGTTGTTGAGTTACTCCGTTGTCTAAAAAATACATTTTAAAGACATTAATGATAGCAACAGGAATATTGGTAACAAGGCAGAGGTTTTCTGAAGGAGCTTTCTGCACAAGGTAATGAAAATGTGAGTTGGAATGAGTGAGTTAAACCAAAAGACAATTCTAAATGAAAAATTACATGTAATAGTGTAATTTACCACCAGAAGGAACCTCCCTTGCACTGAGATGCAAACCTCTTCTAATTTTTGTTGTGTCAGCATCTCTGGGTTGTTTCAGCATCTCTGAGCATTAAACACCTAAGAGCTCACTTAAATCAAGACCGAGGTGTTCCAGCAGAATGTCCTGGTGTAATACAGTGGTTCTGCACATGTACTGGACAGAATCTTGGAGAAGGGAACTGCCTCTGCCATGGACATGTGATGACAAAGACGAGGGCTGGTTCTAGAATTCTGGTGCTGGTGCAGGAGGGCTGCTCTGGCACCTCCTCAGCAAAGGGTCTTCCGTCACTTCCTCAACCACCACCATGGAAACCTTGAAATCAACACTCTTGAGCCCCGTATGTTTGGAGCTGTTCATGGCCCCATCCTGGCCCTGACCTGTGCACCCAACTTCTGTAAGCAGTGCCTGAAGAAGGTCCTGCTACACTGAACACCTCACCACCTGAGCACGTTTTCCTGCTGCCCCTGTGCAGGGAGGCAAAGCAGGTGATCCTGTGTACTGCAGGGAAGCCGGGCAGATGCTACGTCTTGTACTTAGATTCTCGTATTAATTTGGAGTGGCCAGGCTGGGCTCCCATCGCTACCCTGTTAGTATGCGGAGCACTGGGGGCTTTTAGGTAATGTCAGTTCCAATTCTTCTTGGAAGGCTTTTGCTTTTCCCTTGGCTTCACTTGTTGCTCTAGGCGTGCAGTCTGATACCTCAAAACCAAATGTGCTTCTTCCCGTTCTTTTAGTGCCCCTCAGTTCGTTACTCTTCTCTCCGTTGCCATGCAGCTTCCAGCCTCACGGCGGGTGAGACACACCGCCATAGCCTCTCTTCAGTTCCTGACCCTTCCTCACATCCCTGCCTAACGTATCACGGGCACCGAGGCGAAGCTGAGGCGAACAGCCCCGGAGAAAGCCCGTTCCGCCGCGGATGGCAGCGGATGGCGGCGGGCAAAGCGGGTTGTGCGCGGGGAGCCGCACGGCAGCGCCGATTCCCGCCGCTCGCTGGGGAGAGGCTGAGGCGGTGAAGGCGGAGCCAGCACTAACGGCTCCCGGGGTAACTAGGCCGCGCTGCGGTCGCCGAGGCGAACAGCTCCGGAAAGGCTCGTTCCGCGGCGGCGGGCGGCGGACCCGGGGGTTTCCCCAGCCAGGACTCCCCCCCCTCACCCCTGAGTCCAGCCGGGAGGCGACAGCTCACACGGCAGCCGCTGAGGCGGCGAGCGCGCGGCCAGCAGTCGTGGGGCGCGGCCGAGCCGCCATTGAAGGCAGAAGGGTGGGCGCCCCCTGAGAGCAGAGGCTGCAGCTCCGGCTCGGGCGGCCGATGTCTCTCCCCGAGGAGCTGGCGAAAGGAGAGGCTGCAGAGAGAGCCCACGTCTTCCCCCGGGGGCAGGGAGAGGCAGCGGCCATGCGGGTGCCCACGGAGAGGACCCACTGCAGCGGAGGGCTGAGCTGCAGGAAGCGGTGGAGACGCTGCATAGCACCAGGGACACTCGTGTGGCAGCTCTGACTTTATTGAAAGGCGAGCGGCTGATCCAAAGCCAGAGTTCTGTCAGAGCGCCCCAAACCCTTCCCCTGGCATGGCCAGAGGCAGCGCATGGGGGGCACTGGGGCAGCTGCTCGTTTCCAGCTGGTCTGGTCAGCTGCCGAGAGGTGCCTGTGGAGAAACTGGTGAGGCCCTGAGCTGCAAACAGGACACAGGGACTATCCTCCAAAGCACGGCCGGAGCTGGCCGTGATCGCCAGAGACAGCGGGCTGCCCACAAGAAGGGCCAGGAATTAAGGGACCAATTAAAACATTTGCAGCAGAAACCTCCCCAGATCATCTTCGGCCAACCACTCACTTGCCACTCCACAGCAGCCTGATGAGAAATGCTTCGTACTAAGAGCAGGCATGAAGGAAGCAGTGTGTGTGTGGGGGAAATGACCAACTCACCCTTATGACTTCTTCCGTCGCTGGCACATACAGTAACAAAACGCAAGTGCAAGAGGCACAGAAATCACGATGGCTGCTGTGCCGATCATGCAGCTCCTTCTCACGTCTTGTGGACAGACGAAACTTGCGGCACCCTGAGCATTGGAAGCGCTCGAGGATCTCTCCTTGTCAGCGCCTGCAGGGGCAGTTCAGAAGGTGAGCATGGCCTGTGCACCGCTGCTAAGCTGGCAGCACGGTGCTATGCCCAGGAAAGACTCTGTTTCCCGCAGTGCTGGTGCCTGTAGGCCGCTCCCTGCCTTTGGGACAGGGCGTCCCAGTGAACACAACTAGGGGGCCAGGGGGAGAGCCGGGGGGGGGGCACAGCTGCTTGACCAGCCGCCCCTTCGAGGTAAAGGGACAGGGACAGAAGCCATCCCTGCAGCAGGCAGTGCCAGCCCCAACTCTCCCTCGCCTCGGGCCAGCTCCCACACCCCAAGGGAACAGTCACCCCTCTTGGGAGAGACTTGAGCCTTGCTCTCCCCTTCTGCCTTGTCTCCAGCACAGGCACGGTTTACAGCCCCTCCCATGTGGGATGTGTCTCCTGCTTAGGGACCCCAGCAAGAGCGGTCAGTTCCTGAGTCCACTGAATAGAAGGCATACACGCGGCCATGCTGATCCTCTCCAGGCTGTGACAGCACTGCCAAAAAGCAGAGACGACAGGTAGAGCCTCAGCTTGGCCCAGAGGGGGCAGGAGGACAGGGAGGTTCCCTCTAAGCCCCTGCCCAATCTGGCAATCAGGGCAATTACCGGGCTTGTCAGTGTCCTGCATTGCCACTGTGTCTCGAGAAGAGACAGGCCCTGAGACGCTGTGTCCTCCTGCAGCCGCCTCACTCTGCACAGCCTCTTGTTCCATCCCTTGGGAAAGAAAGTTGGATCTAATGGAACCGTTCCCCACCAGAGAGGTGGCATCTTCATGAGGCAATAGTTCTCAAGAACATCGATCAGGTTTTGGTGCTGCACCTCGTCACTACTCCAAGGAGCCACCAGCCTGAGCACTGAGGCCAGGGAGTGGCAATTGCCTCATGGTGTGCAGTGCATGAGTGTATTTTGTCCCCTGTAAGGTGATGCTAAATGGTCCTTCAGAGAGGACAGGAAGAAGCCGCAGCCGGGCCAGTGAGGAAACAGCCTTTCTGAGGAGGGCTCCTGTGCCCATCCCTATCAGTACCAGCACTGTTCACATTCGTCCCATCCAGCTATCCCTCTGCAGGCGGGAAATGGAACACATCCCAAGAAGCTGCTCTATCGGCATCTCCACTCGACTTCCAGAGCTGGGAAAGGGTCGCCAGGTTGGCTGGGACCTCTCTCCTGCCTGGAACTGGCCCCGTGGGTGAGCAGTGCTGCACATGAGCTGAACACAAGCTCGGCTCATGCCGCGCATCAGCTCTGCTACTGCCATCTGCAGAGACCAGCTCAGCTGTAATGGCAACACTGGGGAGCAGCTGTCCCTGGCACTCGCTGGAGCCACATCTGGCAGCAGAGGCTCTGACCCATCTCTGTGCTCTCTAGCTCCTACAAGGCATGAAAGCAGCATTGCTGCAGCGAGACTCTGATTGATCCCTTCCCTCTTGGCAGGCTATGGCATCTCCAGATGTGTAGCTACAACCTCACGGCTAAAGCAGAGTGAAGTAGACCCACCGTGTCCTCTCCTCAGTTCTTCCACTACTTGCTTTAGAACTTCAGAGGGCTCTGGGGTTGTTCTGCCTTCGTCCTGGAGTTTTGCTCTTGGAGGACCTGAACGGGAAGTGTTTCGTTCAGTTTAACACAAATAATTAAAGAAAACCCGCCATGTCCTCTCTCCAGTTCCTTCAACATTTGCCTTGAGACTACAGATTGCTCCAGGGACTTTTTTTCCTTCTTCTTCCCTCTGAGTTACCTGTGAGATTGCTTTCAGGCTTGGGGAGAAGAACAGAAGGAGCTAGGACGCTGTTGACCTGCAGAGGATCTGAAGGAAAATTGCACACGCATAAGCTCTTGCCACATTGACATCTGTTGATTCTGTCAAGGAAAGGGACATTGAGGACTTGCCCTCAGGCTGTTCCAAGGTCTCCAAGGGCACTAAACCAGCATCCTGCCAAGTAGGCTCTTGACCATTGCCACCAGCCTTATCTAGACCCAAGCACAGAGGAGAAACATTTCCATTACATGTTGGGATCCGCTTCTCCCTCAGTGAACTGCAGGCCCTGCGAGGGTCAGGTAGCAATGTGGGAGCTTGACAGAGCTTCTGGGGGTACTTGTGAGCTCTTGGCTGGCATGTAGCAGCTACAAACCCTCTTTCAAGGCCATGTCCAACACCCCTCGAGGGGCGGAAGGATCAACATGAGGCCCCTTGGGGCGCTCTTCCCGGGAGCGCTCCTGCTTGAAGAGGAAGCCTTGCCTAAAGCACCAGCGTCGATGCTCACCTGCTCTCCACGCTTGCCATGGAAGAGCTGCAGCCTGTGGGGCAAGGGGGAGGATGAGGAGGAGGAGGAGGAGGAGGTGATCAACAAGTGCCATTGTCCCCTGCACCCGCACCCCACTGCTGAGGCTGCTGCTGCTGCTGTTATTGCTGCTGCTGCTGCTGCTATTACTGCTGCTGCTGTTATTGCTGCTTGCTGCTGCTATTGCTGTTATAGCTGCTGCTATTGCTGTTATAGCTGCTGCTATTGCTGTTGTAGCTGCTGCTACAGCTGTACAGCTACTGCTATGGCCTCCCCCACTGCCGCTGCAGTCAGGGCTGGGGGCTGAGCAGTGGCTGTTATTGCTGGCTGGCACCATGGGGCTCTGTGACGTCATGGCCAAGCTGAGTGGGGGCAGCTCTCAGCCCATCTGTGGAGGGCAGCACGTTCCAAGGTGAGCTTGCTCCAGGGGCTGGGACACAGCCCACCCGCAGCTGAGCCCACAGCTCTGTCCTGTTCTCCAGGCGCTGTCGTGGGGGCAGCGAGGGGCTCACAGTCCCCGAGAACCACAGGAAACCACAGCCAAGGGAGATCTGACCTCCTCAGGTGCAGAACCAGCAGCTTATAGGGGTGAGGAGCGAGCGATTTCAGTCACAAAGCAGGTGCAAGATCCCCTCGTGGAGGCATCTCCCAGGCTGGAGCCCAGTTTGGCACCTTGGAGGACCCTATGGCTAACAAGTCACTTTCACCTTACAGGAAATATGCCTTTACTTTTCTATTTCCTGTTCCCATGGAGTTTAAGGGAATATTTTCTGTCCAGGTCCTCAAAGAACAAAGTCAATCAGTAAACTAAAACATATTCTCTTAAACTGACATGCAGAAGGAAGCTGTGAGAGAGCACACAGCGAGTATCTGCTGCCCGACCAGCCTAGGGGCCTTCTTTAGTGGAGTGACTGTACCAGTGGGCAAGGGAAGAGCTACCGCTGTCATCTCTCCTGGGCTTCTGTAAGGCCTTTGGCACAGTCTCCCACAGCATCATAGAATGCCAGACTCGTTTTGGCTGGAAGGAACCTTAAAGCTCACCTGGTTCCAACCCCAGAGAAGCTGTGGCTGCCCCATCCCTGGCCGTGTTCAAGGCCATTTTGGACAGGGCTTGGAGCAACCTGCTCTAGTGGAAGGTGTCCCTGCCCGTGGCCGGGGTTGGGACTGGATGAGCTTTAAGGTCTCTTCCAACACAAACCATTCTATGAAATCAAAACTGCTGCTGATGGTGATGCTCAGCATTTACCTGTGCAATATGTGCCCGAGGGGGACCCTGGTTTATAGCTGAGGTTTCCAGGAGATACCACAGAAACTTTGTTTTTTTTCCTAGTGACAGCTCTGCCAAAAAGCAGAGATGACAGGTAGAGCCTCAGCATGGTGCAGGCCCAGAGGGGGCAGGAGGACAGGGAGGTTCCCTCTAAGCCCCTGCCCAATCTGGCAATCAGGGCAATTACCTGGCATGTCAGTGTCCTGCATCACCACCGTGTCTCGGGTGGAGACAGGCCCTGAGATGCTGTGTCCTCCCGCAGCCGCCTCACTCTGCACAGCCTCTTGTTCCATCCCTTGGGAAAGAAAATTGGATCTGATGGAACCATTCCCCACCAGGGAGATGGCATCTTCATGAGGCAATAGTTCTTAAGGACATTAATCAAGTTTTGGTGCTGCACCTCGTCACTACTCCAAGTGGTAGTGCTGGAGATCTCATCACTCTGCACCTCGTCCCCACTGCACCTCGTCACTACTCCAAGCCTGAGCGTGGGGGACAAGGAAGTGGCAATTGCCTCATGGTGTGCAGTGCACGAGTGCATTTTGTCCCCTGTAAGGGGATGCTAAATGGTCCTTCAGAGAGGACAGGAAGAAGCCGCAGCGAGGCCAGTGAGGAAACAGCCTTTCTGAGATGGGCTCCTGCGCCCATCCCTATCAGCACGACCAGTGTTCACATTCATCCCAGTTTCCAGTGGGATGAAGGGTGGAAGGGAAGGCTAACGTGATGGATGGCCTGCAGGCATTGCAAGGTGGAAAGGATGGGTGCCATGATGGATGCCCTGCAGGCACTGCAAGGTGGAAAGGATGGGTGACATGATGGATGCCCTGCAGGCATTGTAAGGTGGAAGGGATGGGTGACATGATAGATACACTGCAGGCATTGTAAGGTGGAAGGGATGGGTAACATGCCAAATGCCTTCCAGGCACTGGCCAGCGTGGTCCCGGTGCCTGGTGCTGCAGGTAGCAGCCCTGGAGGGCTCATCTCAGGCTGTCTCTGCACTGTGGGCAGAGGGGCTGCAGCAGACGTTTCCGCAGTGCCTGCGGGACCGCGGGTGGTGGTTGTTGGATGGCAGCACTCTTGTGGAGCCTCGCAGCAGGGGCTGGGCTCAGCTGTGGCTGGCGCTTGGGGGTGTGGATGTAGCCCTGAGCTGGAGCTCTGCTGGCTGGGGAGGTTCACCAGGCACAGTGGTCATCCCAGGCTGGATCCTCTGCCCTTCACACAGGGGGAGGGGCCGGACACACCCTTCATGAGTGTTTTTCCTGCTCCGGCCCTTGGAACCGAGGCAAAAGGTTTCCAAGGGTGCATTTGCGTTTCCCTGTTGGAGTTACTGGAACTGCTGATGGCCAGCTGATGGTTCCTGCCTCGCCTCTCACACCTCCGTGGTTGCAGGTGTGCTGAGGGCGCTGAGGACCAGTCTGACCTTCTTCACCTCTCCTCCCACCTCACTGCCCCCTCAATGGGGGCTGCGCCTGTGCAGCTGTCACTCTGCATAGGCTCCCTGGACAGATGTCATCACCGGCACTCTTCTGTCTCCATCCTGATATTTATGGGGATGGGTGAACAGGAAGGCAAACCGACGCACTTAGCTGATGTTCTGAAGTGGATCTAGCCACAGCACTGGAAGCAATGCACAGAGGGAGGCTGCGGGAAGGGGTGGCCGCAGGTTTTGTTCTTTGCTCACTATTTGGTTTGCATGGAATCTGGGGGCCTGTTGGGGGCCGTGTTGCCGGCTGTGCTGCAGTGCCCAAGAGGAACCTAAGTGTTCCAAAGCTGGGAGCAGCCTGGTTTGATGCCAGGAGTGCTGTGGGGGCTGTCTCACTGCTGCCCAGCCTGGGTCAAGGAAACCTGTCTCACTGAGTTCTGTGCTCCCAGTGTTAATCCTGAGACCTGGGCTGTCCTGGGGCACCTGCATAGTGAACTCTTGTGGGCTGGCGTGCAGCCTGCTCTTGTCTTTAGGGTCTTAAGGACAACAAATGATCATAAAATTCTGTGGGAGAATGTTACACAGAAGAGGATATGGACTTCCCATCTATCCTTCTGAAAACCAGGTCCCCATAATCTAACTGTGAGGTGTCTGTTAACTTTTGGTTGTGCTGTGGTGTTGCTAGTGGTGTTTGCAACAGGTTCATGCCCAGGAATGTCTTGGTGGGAAGTAAACTGGGGGGCAGAGCGAATGGTGCCCCTATTTCCCACCTTCCCGACGAGTCCACGCTCAAGTGACCCTTCTGTGCATCCATACCAAACCTATTATGTGACCTAGAAGTAAAGCCAGACTGTCCGTTAGGTAGAATTAACTTAGCCCTGACCAGCGGGTAGTTGCCATTGCCACCTGCAAGAGAAATGATGTGCCTCCTCAGTGGAGCCTGTTCCTTCTCATGTGTCCCTGTCTAGCATCAATCTTCGGGTGCCTGTGTCCATAAGGAATGCTGTGAAGTAGCAGTCACTAACAGCTGCCATCAGCTCAGGTCTGGGAGCCAGAGCAGCGGGGACAGCGCCCTGAGAATCAAGGTCTGAGTCTTGATTCCTGCGTGTTGGCAGCCTAGGTTCAGTGCTGATAGACTGGGGCTCACACCCTGAACACCATATTGTATGGTGTCAATCCCTCTCCTGACACAGACCCCGCAGGACAGTGGTGAGGAATTCGTGAGGGAAACCCGACCAGTTGCTGTAACTGGGAGTTGCAAGCCCATTTAATGCAGTCAGGGGGCGCCCTTTGTCTAACCACATCTCCCATCACCTCTTACGTTCAGTGGTGATGGAGGACTCCTCAGTTTCCCTTTTCTGCTTTGGTCTGTTGCACAGAGAGAGGCTGTGTCTTTCCTATTACACTGACTTTATCCAAGGTTCTCTGCATTTTTTCTCCTCTGGAACACCTGTGTGAGAGCTTTCCATCTTTACTGCCACAAAGGGCTGATCTCCAAAGCTGTGGGTTATTCTGTCAGCACAACCCGAGTCCCTAGACTGGTGGGGCACCTTCAGCCACAGATGGAGGGCCGGAGCAGTGGGGCCGTTTCAGCTGGAGCTGCAGGATGCTGGGCTGCTTACACTGTGATGGCAGGATGGAAGGTGTAGGCCCATGGGGAGGCTGAGAGCAATGGTGTTCCGGGCAGGAGCAGTTCTTGGTGTTGGGTCCAGTTCCCAGGAGTGATGGTTTGGATGGTCTGGCTCCCATGGGTGATGGTTTGGATGGTCCAGCTCCCAGAGGTGATGGTTCGGATGGTCCATCTCCCAGAGGTGATGGTTTGGACAGTCCAGCTCCCAGGGGTAATGGTTTGCATGGTCCAGCTCCCAAGGGTGATGGTTTGGATGGTCTTGCTGCCGGACATGAGGGGCAGCCACCTGTTTCCAGGCAGTCTGTTGAACTGCAAAGAGATGCGTGCGGGGACAGGAGGCCACTGAGGCCCTCAACTGTAGATGGGGCACAGGGACTCTCCTCCACAGCATGGAGCAGAGCTGGCAAGGCCACCACGAGTGCAGCTGCTGGCACACTGTGGCCGAGGTGAACACGTGCACCTCACAGCACCAGCAAGCAGCGGCATTCCTCTGGGCAGGTTCACGCACGAGGAGAGGGCACGAGTACCTGCCTCGCAGTGCAAATCTCATCCCCTGCCCCCTCTCGCCCTGCCTCTGCCTGTCTCTCCTGGGAGCTGCTCTTGTCCTGGCAGGGTGTTGGAGCTGGCACTGGCTGCAGTCGGAGTGGGCTCACCGTAAGGAGGGCCAGGAATTAAGGGACCAATTAAAAGACGTGACTGCAGCAGAAAACTCCACAGATCATCTTGGCCAGCCACTCACTTGCCATTCCACAGCAGCCTGATGAGAAATGCTTCATACCAAGAGCAGGCATGAAGGAAGCAGTGTGTGTGTGGGGGAAATGACCAACTCGCCCTTACAACATATTCCGTCGCTGGTCCATGCAATAGGAAAACACAAGTGCAAGAGGTACAGAAATCACAATGGTGATTCTCCAGGCTGTGACAGCACTGCCAAAAAGCAGAGACGACACGTAGAGCTCATCTTGGTTCAGGCCCAGAGGGGTCAGGAGGACAGGGAGGTTCCCTCTAAGCCCCTGCCCAATCTGGCAATCAGGGCAATTACCTGTTATGTCAGTGCCCTGCATCGCCACTGTGTCTCGAGAAGAGACAGGCCCTGTGATGCTGTGTCCTCCCGCAGCCGCCTCACTCTGCACAGCCTCTTGTTCCATCCCTTGGGAAAGAAAGTTGGATCTAATGGAACCGTTCCCCACCAGAGAGGTGGCATCTTCATGAGGCAATAGTTCTCAAGAACATCGATCAGGTTTTGGTGCTGCACCTCGTCACTACTCCAAGGAGCCACCAGCCTGAGCACTGAGGCCAGGGAGTGGCAATTGCCTCATGGTGTGCAGTGCACGAGTGCATTTTGTCCCCTGTAAGGTGATGCTAAATGGTCCTTCAGAGAGGAAAGGAAGAAGCAGCGAGGCCAGTGGGGAAACAGCCTTTCTGAGGAGGGCTCCTGCGCCCATCCCTATCAGCACGACCATTGTTCACATTTGTTCCATCCAGCTATTGGTCTGCAGGCAGGAAATGGAACACATCCCAAGAAGCTGCCGAATCAGCATCTCCACTCGACTTCCAGAGCTGGAAAAGGGTCGCCTGGGACCTCGCTCCTGCCTGGAACTGGGCCTGTGGGTGAGCAGTACTGCACATGAGCTGAACCCAAGCTCCGTCCAGGCTAGGCCTAAGCTCTGCTACTGCCATCTGCAGAGACCAGCTCTGAGCTGTAATGGCAACACTGGGGAGCAGCTGCCCCTGGCACTTGCTGGAGCCACATCTGGCAGCAGAGGCTCTGACCCATCTCTGTGCTCTCCAGCTCCTACAAGGCATGAAAGCAGCATCGCTGCAGCGAGGCTCTGATCCGTCCCTTTCCACTGGGCAGGCTATGGCATCTCCAGATGTGTAGCTACAACCTCACAGCTAAAGCAGAGTGAGACAGACCCACTGTGTCCTCTCCTCAGTTCCTCCACTATTTGCCCTAGAACTTCAGAGTTCTCTGGGGTTGTTTTTCCTCCTTCATCTCAAAGCTCTGCTCTTAGAGGACCTTAGCAGAACGTACTGGTTCAGTTTCAGAATTTTAATTATAGAAAACCCCTCTTTAGGCTGTGATGTCAGCAGAGACAGACTCTGCACCCCTGTGATGCCAGCCAGGCCTGAGCACAGCATCCAGCTGAGGGGCTGGCAAAGCTCTCCCCTCGTGCATGTCTGCGAGACACACCCAGAGAAGCCTCATTTATCTGCTGTGACCTGCATCAGCAGAGCTGCACTGCAAAGTGGTCAGGGGACCGTGCAAGGAGGGGGCACACAGAGGCAGGTCTCTGTCTGCACTCTGCAGAGGTTCCTAGCTGGCTGATGTATCCATTCCATCTCCCGTAGCATCAGTCCTGGAACCCAGAGGGGAAGATGGATCACCTTCACTGACAGGCATGGCTGCAAGAAAGTGCAGGGCAGATCCACGCCTCAGCAAGTGTGGTTCAACGATGGCATTACTCCAGGGCACTCGTCTCTCCCACTCAGGTTCATGGTGCAGAGCACCCCAGTGCCAACAGGCTGGGCAAAATGCGTCATGCTGGGAACTTGCCCAGGAAGGACTCCCTGGAGCTCACACCAGCTCTAAAGTCAACCCCAACAAGCCTGCTGGCTTGTCAGCCAGCAACGGGAGCAGCTCTGGCTCCTAGAGGCCAACAAAGTGTTCTGTATTTGATCACCTAACTGTTAATAGACTTGGAATAAAAAGCCACACCAAACTATTCCTTTGTCTGTCCCAGTTTTTTGACAAATATCTTATTTGTTATACCCTGCATGCTACAAAACTAACTAGCGTCTAGAGCATTGCCTTCTATTTCAGCATAGAGGTCTGAAAGCACCTCTACCGACCCTGTCCTTGAGTTCTTGAAGAGATGCCTGGGTTATGCCCACTACAATGGTCAGGCAGAGATGGATATGGATCTAAACTGCCTGACTCCAAAGTCTCAAAAGGAAAAATCCACCGCCACAGCAAATTATCTGGGTTAAAAAATTCCATTACTGGGAAAGGTTTCATGTCTCAGAAATCAGTAGGTGGCAAGCTCTTAAAAATGAATGGATTTTAAAATAATACATTTGACTGACAGATACTTATATATAGAGATATATATGTCTTGAAAGTCTAAGTTTCAGGTTAAGTATTTCAATTAATATTTTGTCATAGCATGTAAAGTTTTTTTTGCAGCTTTACTTACTTTGGGCCTCCCCAATCACCTTTTATGCATCCGCTAAGGGGAATCTGACCCATGTTATTCAGAACCTACTTTTTCCGTAAGAACTCATTTATTTTACATTGAACAAGCGAAAAATTGTATGGTTCTACTGCAATATTACTGTCATCACAACTCATGTTGGCGATTCCCACCACTGCAGGCAGCACAGCCAGCTTCCCTGCCATGCTGACATGAAGTGTGTGCTGTGCATTCGCTGCTGTGTTCTGGCACATATTTAAATAGTGAAGGCCTTGATTCTGTAGTTTATAAAAAATAACCCAATGCTCCTGTGTGTGGAGCAATCAAGTTAGCTCCTGACATGGGAAGCACTGTGGGACTGTTACCGTCCCTGCCTGCTTCACGCAACTGATGCGATTTTTGTACTATCCTAACGGTTAGCCAACGCCAGCTAAGAATAAACAAATTGCATACTGGACTTCTGTAAGATTAAAGAAAAAATGGTGCCTCCCCTTGCACTGCAATCTAGGCTACCCCTTTCATTGATAACTTAAAATAGCTTTTGCATGCAGATAGTAACTGGTTTCCAGAGACTGAAACGGTAAAGACAGCGGATAAGAAATACTGTACCTGAAACAGATAAATAGCTTGACTTCAGGAAAGAGAATGTATTAAATACCAAACAATGAATACGCATTTTTTATTTCTGGGAGCATCTTCTATACTATCTGCATTTAGGAACTCAACACCATCCCGTAGGAATACATCTTCAGACATCTTTTGATCAAAGTACGTTTTTATAACATGTATGCAAATATTTCCAACACAGTTAAAACTGGTAAGAAACCCACTTTTTGGTACATTTTCACATTTCCTCTCAAGATGAATAAACAGAGGCCAGTTAATGTAAAACGCCTGCACAATGACATAGCAAATCACAAACAAAAGGAGGATGGAGCCGAGGTGCCCTGTCCCTGCGGTCTAGGCAGCCAGAGATCCTCCTGCAAGCCCTGTGTTGCAGCCCCACTGAACACCAAGAAGAGGGCTCTGCAGAGAATAAACAACTCTACTGTATCAAGATACTAATTTAGAGTACAAAAAATTCAAAGGGGATGTTCTACACAACCACCGAACCCCCCGAAAGCATTCAGTGTTGGCAGTGACACAGGCTGAGTGGCAGTGTATGTTGAGAGTGACCCCACGCAGTGCTTCCACATGCTCCTACTGATACTCCTGTGTTTACACCTCTGCACCCTGTCCCAGTTAGAGAGCACACCTCTTTCCAGCAGCCTCTGCTTGTCTGCACCACACAGCTTGCCGGAAATAAAGGTTATAGAGAAAGGAGAAGGGCTACAGCTAAGATCAGTGATGGGCTGCTGGTGAAACCAGAGGGACTGCACATTGTTTTCTAAGTGCACCGATGGAATGCACTAGAAAACTCTTGCAATGCTACAACTGGACTCAACATTCAAGCAGACCTTATGTCTTCAATTTCTAGCATAGTGTCCCCCGTTTGCTTTCTCCGGGAAAGGTCTCGAATCTGAAAACTGGGGGAAAATAACTCTCCTTACCTATTGGTCTGAAGCCTGCTGGCTTCGCTCCTCATTTCTAGTTAATTGACAGAGGTTTACCTCACAAAAGAAAACCTGTGAATGTCTCAGACCTGAATGCCAAATCTTCATTCCCATGGAGTAGGGATATCCCAGGTAAGCAGAGCACAGAACCAACCAGCCCTGCCTGAACCAAAGTTGCAGTCGTGTCCACAGCCAGCTGTGGGTGGGTTGGAGCTAACAAAAGATGGAACATAACTGCTACGACAGCCAGGTATTAACATTCCCAAAGGACAATGTCTGATCGGTGTATGTGTGTATATGCACTCGTCTACCTGTTCATGATTATCCTTGTCCAGTTACCTTGATTTCTTTCAGTCATTAATCTATTAGCTCTAATTTCCAAGCTACTGTACAAGACACAGTATATGTAACAGTAGGTGAGCAATACCTTGTGTGCTTTCTGTCTTCCTGTCTAAAAGCAGCAAGCCAAATGCTGCTGTGTTGATAAATACACAGGTCTTCCTGAGAGCAAGGGGTTCTGCCTGATGGAGACTTTCAACGGCAGACAGGAAAGTCTTTACTTTTATTTCAGTACCTGGCAGAGAACAGTTACTTTAAGTTCCTCAAACAGATGCCATGCTAGCGTTTGATGTTGTTGAGTTACTCCGTTGTCTAAAAAATACATTTTAAAGACATTAATGATAGCAACAGGAATATTGGTAACAAGGCAGAGGTTTTCTGAAGGAGCTTTCTGCACAAGGTAATGAAAATGTGAGTTGGAATGAGTGAGTTAAACCAAAAGACAATTCTAAATGAAAAATTACATGTAATAGTGTAATTTACCACCAGAAGGAACCTCCCTTGCACTGAGATGCAAACCTCTTCTAATTTTTGTTGTGTCAGCATCTCTGGGTTGTTTCAGCATCTCTGAGCATTAAACACCTAAGAGCTCACTTAAATCAAGACCGAGGTGTTCCAGCAGAATGTCCTGGTGTAATACAGTGGTTCTGCACATGTACTGGACAGAATCTTGGAGAAGGGAACTGCCTCTGCCATGGACATGTGATGACAAAGACGAGGGCTGGTTCTAGAATTCTGGTGCTGGTGCAGGAGGGCTGCTCTGGCACCTCCTCAGCAAAGGGTCTTCCGTCACTTCCTCAACCACCACCATGGAAACCTTGAAATCAACACTCTTGAGCCCCGTATGTTTGGAGCTGTTCATGGCCCCATCCTGGCCCTGACCTGTGCACCCAACTTCTGTAAGCAGTGCCTGAAGAAGGTCCTGCTACACTGAACACCTCACCACCTGAGCACGTTTTCCTGCTGCCCCTGTGCAGGGAGGCAAAGCAGGTGATCCTGTGTACTGCAGGGAAGCCGGGCAGATGCTACGTCTTGTACTTAGATTCTCGTATTAATTTGGAGTGGCCAGGCTGGGCTCCCATCGCTACCCTGTTAGTATGCGGAGCACTGGGGGCTTTTAGGTAATGTCAGTTCCAATTCTTCTTGGAAGGCTTTTGCTTTTCCCTTGGCTTCACTTGTTGCTCTAGGCGTGCAGTCTGATACCTCAAAACCAAATGTGCTTCTTCCCGTTCTTTTAGTGCCCCTCAGTTCGTTACTCTTCTCTCCGTTGCCATGCAGCTTCCAGCCTCACGGCGGGTGAGACACACCGCCATAGCCTCTCTTCAGTTCCTGACCCTTCCTCACATCCCTGCCTAACGTATCACGGGCACCGAGGCGAAGCTGAGGCGAACAGCCCCGGAGAAAGCCCGTTCCGCCGCGGATGGCAGCGGATGGCGGCGGGCAAAGCGGGTTGTGCGCGGGGAGCCGCACGGCAGCGCCGATTCCCGCCGCTCGCTGGGGAGAGGCTGAGGCGGTGAAGGCGGAGCCAGCACTAACGGCTCCCGGGGTAACTAGGCCGCGCTGCGGTCGCCGAGGCGAACAGCTCCGGAAAGGCTCGTTCCGCGGCGGCGGGCGGCGGACCCGGGGGTTTCCCCAGCCAGGACTCCCCCCCCTCACCCCTGAGTCCAGCCGGGAGGCGACAGCTCACACGGCAGCCGCTGAGGCGGCGAGCGCGCGGCCAGCAGTCGTGGGGCGCGGCCGAGCCGCCATTGAAGGCAGAAGGGTGGGCGCCCCCTGAGAGCAGAGGCTGCAGCTCCGGCTCGGGCGGCCGATGTCTCTCCCCGAGGAGCTGGCGAAAGGAGAGGCTGCAGAGAGAGCCCACGTCTTCCCCCGGGGGCAGGGAGAGGCAGCGGCCATGCGGGTGCCCACGGAGAGGACCCACTGCAGCGGAGGGCTGAGCTGCAGGAAGCGGTGGAGACGCTGCATAGCACCAGGGACACTCGTGTGGCAGCTCTGACTTTATTGAAAGGCGAGCGGCTGATCCAAAGCCAGAGTTCTGTCAGAGCGCCCCAAACCCTTCCCCTGGCATGGCCAGAGGCAGCGCATGGGGGGCACTGGGGCAGCTGCTCGTTTCCAGCTGGTCTGGTCAGCTGCCGAGAGGTGCCTGTGGAGAAACTGGTGAGGCCCTGAGCTGCAAACAGGACACAGGGACTATCCTCCAAAGCACGGCCGGAGCTGGCCGTGATCGCCAGAGACAGCGGGCTGCCCACAAGAAGGGCCAGGAATTAAGGGACCAATTAAAACATTTGCAGCAGAAACCTCCCCAGATCATCTTCGGCCAACCACTCACTTGCCACTCCACAGCAGCCTGATGAGAAATGCTTCGTACTAAGAGCAGGCATGAAGGAAGCAGTGTGTGTGTGGGGGAAATGACCAACTCACCCTTATGACTTCTTCCGTCGCTGGCACATACAGTAACAAAACGCAAGTGCAAGAGGCACAGAAATCACGATGGCTGCTGTGCCGATCATGCAGCTCCTTCTCACGTCTTGTGGACAGACGAAACTTGCGGCACCCTGAGCATTGGAAGCGCTCGAGGATCTCTCCTTGTCAGCGCCTGCAGGGGCAGTTCAGAAGGTGAGCATGGCCTGTGCACCGCTGCTAAGCTGGCAGCACGGTGCTATGCCCAGGAAAGACTCTGTTTCCCGCAGTGCTGGTGCCTGTAGGCCGCTCCCTGCCTTTGGGACAGGGCGTCCCAGTGAACACAACTAGGGGGCCAGGGGGAGAGCCGGGGGGGGGGCACAGCTGCTTGACCAGCCGCCCCTTCGAGGTAAAGGGACAGGGACAGAAGCCATCCCTGCAGCAGGCAGTGCCAGCCCCAACTCTCCCTCGCCTCGGGCCAGCTCCCACACCCCAAGGGAACAGTCACCCCTCTTGGGAGAGACTTGAGCCTTGCTCTCCCCTTCTGCCTTGTCTCCAGCACAGGCACGGTTTACAGCCCCTCCCATGTGGGATGTGTCTCCTGCTTAGGGACCCCAGCAAGAGCGGTCAGTTCCTGAGTCCACTGAATAGAAGGCATACACGCGGCCATGCTGATCCTCTCCAGGCTGTGACAGCACTGCCAAAAAGCAGAGACGACAGGTAGAGCCTCAGCTTGGCCCAGAGGGGGCAGGAGGACAGGGAGGTTCCCTCTAAGCCCCTGCCCAATCTGGCAATCAGGGCAATTACCGGGCTTGTCAGTGTCCTGCATTGCCACTGTGTCTCGAGAAGAGACAGGCCCTGAGACGCTGTGTCCTCCTGCAGCCGCCTCACTCTGCACAGCCTCTTGTTCCATCCCTTGGGAAAGAAAGTTGGATCTAATGGAACCGTTCCCCACCAGAGAGGTGGCATCTTCATGAGGCAATAGTTCTCAAGAACATCGATCAGGTTTTGGTGCTGCACCTCGTCACTACTCCAAGGAGCCACCAGCCTGAGCACTGAGGCCAGGGAGTGGCAATTGCCTCATGGTGTGCAGTGCATGAGTGTATTTTGTCCCCTGTAAGGTGATGCTAAATGGTCCTTCAGAGAGGACAGGAAGAAGCCGCAGCCGGGCCAGTGAGGAAACAGCCTTTCTGAGGAGGGCTCCTGTGCCCATCCCTATCAGTACCAGCACTGTTCACATTCGTCCCATCCAGCTATCCCTCTGCAGGCGGGAAATGGAACACATCCCAAGAAGCTGCTCTATCGGCATCTCCACTCGACTTCCAGAGCTGGGAAAGGGTCGCCAGGTTGGCTGGGACCTCTCTCCTGCCTGGAACTGGCCCCGTGGGTGAGCAGTGCTGCACATGAGCTGAACACAAGCTCGGCTCATGCCGCGCATCAGCTCTGCTACTGCCATCTGCAGAGACCAGCTCAGCTGTAATGGCAACACTGGGGAGCAGCTGTCCCTGGCACTCGCTGGAGCCACATCTGGCAGCAGAGGCTCTGACCCATCTCTGTGCTCTCTAGCTCCTACAAGGCATGAAAGCAGCATTGCTGCAGCGAGACTCTGATTGATCCCTTCCCTCTTGGCAGGCTATGGCATCTCCAGATGTGTAGCTACAACCTCACGGCTAAAGCAGAGTGAAGTAGACCCACCGTGTCCTCTCCTCAGTTCTTCCACTACTTGCTTTAGAACTTCAGAGGGCTCTGGGGTTGTTCTGCCTTCGTCCTGGAGTTTTGCTCTTGGAGGACCTGAACGGGAAGTGTTTCGTTCAGTTTAACACAAATAATTAAAGAAAACCCGCCATGTCCTCTCTCCAGTTCCTTCAACATTTGCCTTGAGACTACAGATTGCTCCAGGGACTTTTTTTCCTTCTTCTTCCCTCTGAGTTACCTGTGAGATTGCTTTCAGGCTTGGGGAGAAGAACAGAAGGAGCTAGGACGCTGTTGACCTGCAGAGGATCTGAAGGAAAATTGCACACGCATAAGCTCTTGCCACATTGACATCTGTTGATTCTGTCAAGGAAAGGGACATTGAGGACTTGCCCTCAGGCTGTTCCAAGGTCTCCAAGGGCACTAAACCAGCATCCTGCCAAGTAGGCTCTTGACCATTGCCACCAGCCTTATCTAGACCCAAGCACAGAGGAGAAACATTTCCATTACATGTTGGGATCCGCTTCTCCCTCAGTGAACTGCAGGCCCTGCGAGGGTCAGGTAGCAATGTGGGAGCTTGACAGAGCTTCTGGGGGTACTTGTGAGCTCTTGGCTGGCATGTAGCAGCTACAAACCCTCTTTCAAGGCCATGTCCAACACCCCTCGAGGGGCGGAAGGATCAACATGAGGCCCCTTGGGGCGCTCTTCCCGGGAGCGCTCCTGCTTGAAGAGGAAGCCTTGCCTAAAGCACCAGCGTCGATGCTCACCTGCTCTCCACGCTTGCCATGGAAGAGCTGCAGCCTGTGGGGCAAGGGGGAGGATGAGGAGGAGGAGGAGGAGGAGGTGATCAACAAGTGCCATTGTCCCCTGCACCCGCACCCCACTGCTGAGGCTGCTGCTGCTGCTGTTATTGCTGCTGCTGCTGCTGCTATTACTGCTGCTGCTGTTATTGCTGCTTGCTGCTGCTATTGCTGTTATAGCTGCTGCTATTGCTGTTATAGCTGCTGCTATTGCTGTTATAGCTGCTGCTATTGCTGTTGTAGCTGCTGCTACAGCTGTACAGCTACTGCTATGGCCTCCCCCACTGCCGCTGCAGTCAGGGCTGGGGGCTGAGCAGTGGCTGTTATTGCTGGCTGGCACCATGGGGCTCTGTGACGTCATGGCCAAGCTGAGTGGGGGCAGCTCTCAGCCCATCTGTGGAGGGCAGCACGTTCCAAGGTGAGCTTGCTCCAGGGGCTGGGACACAGCCCACCCGCAGCTGAGCCCACAGCTCTGTCCTGTTCTCCAGGCGCTGTCATGGGGGCAGCGAGGGGCTCACAGTCCCCGAGAACCACAGGAAACCACAGCCAAGGGAGATCTGACCTCCTCAGGTGCAGAACCAGCAGCTTATAGGGGTGAGGAGCGAGCGATTTCAGTCGCAAAGCAGGTGCAAGATCCCCTCGTGGAGGCATCTCCCAGGCTGGAGCCCAGTTTGGCACCTTGGAGGACCCTATGGCTAACAAGTCACTTTCACCTTACAGGAAATATGCCTTTACTTTTCTATTTCCTGTTCCCATGGAGTTTAAGGGAATATTTTCTGTCCAGGTCCTCAAAGAACAAAGTCAATCAGTAAACTAAAACATATTCTCTTAAACTGACATGCAGAAGGAAGCTGTGAGAGAGCACACAGCGAGTATCTGCTGCCCGACCAGCCTAGGGGCCTTCTTTAGTGGAGTGACTGTACCAGTGGGCAAGGGAAGAGCTACCGCTGTCATCTCTCCTGGGCTTCTGTAAGGCCTTTGGCACAGTCTCCCACAGCATCATAGAATGCCAGACTCGTTTTGGCTGGAAGGAACCTTAAAGCTCACCTGGTTCCAACCCCAGAGAAGCTGTGGCTGCCCCATCCCTGGCCGTGTTCAAGGCCATTTTGGACAGGGCTTGGAGCAACCTGCTCTAGTGGAAGGTGTCCCTGCCTGTGGCCGGGGTTGGGACTGGATGAGCTTTAAGGTCTCTTCCAACACAAACCATTCTATGAAATCAAAACTGCTGCTGATGGTGATGCTCAGCATTTACCTGTGCAATATGTGCCCGAGGGGGACCCTGGTTTATAGCTGAGGTTTCCAGGAGATACCACAGAAACTTTGTTTTTTTTCCTAGTGACAGCTCTGCCAAAAAGCAGAGATGACAGGTAGAGCCTCAGCATGGTGCAGGCCCAGAGGGGGCAGGAGGACAGGGAGGTTCCCTCTAAGCCCCTGCCCAATCTGGCAATCAGGGCAATTACCTGGCATGTCAGTGTCCTGCATCACCACCGTGTCTCGGGTGGAGACAGGCCCTGAGATGCTGTGTCCTCCCGCAGCCGCCTCACTCTGCACAGCCTCTTGTTCCATCCCTTGGGAAAGAAAATTGGATCTGATGGAACCATTCCCCACCAGGGAGATGGCATCTTCATGAGGCAATAGTTCTTAAGGACATTAATCAAGTTTTGGTGCTGCACCTCGTCACTACTCCAAGTGGTAGTGCTGGAGATCTCATCACTCTGCACCTCGTCCCCACTGCACCTCGTCACTACTCCAAGCCTGAGCGTGGGGGACAAGGAAGTGGCAATTGCCTCATGGTGTGCAGTGCACGAGTGCATTTTGTCCCCTGTAAGGGGATGCTAAATGGTCCTTCAGAGAGGACAGGAAGAAGCCGCAGCGAGGCCAGTGAGGAAACAGCCTTTCTGAGATGGGCTCCTGCGCCCATCCCTATCAGCACGACCAGTGTTCACATTCATCCCAGTTTCCAGTGGGATGAAGGGTGGAAGGGAAGGCTAACGTGATGGATGGCCTGCAGGCATTGCAAGGTGGAAAGGATGGGTGCCATGATGGATGCCCTGCAGGCACTGCAAGGTGGAAAGGATGGGTGACATGATGGATGCCCTGCAGGCATTGTAAGGTGGAAGGGATGGGTGACATGATAGATACACTGCAGGCATTGTAAGGTGGAAGGGATGGGTAACATGCCAAATGCCTTCCAGGCACTGGCCAGCGTGGTCCCGGTGCCTGGTGCTGCAGGTAGCAGCCCTGGAGGGCTCGTCTCAGGCTGTCTCTGCACTGTGGGCAGAGGGGCTGCAGCAGACGTTTCCGCAGTGCCTGCGGGACCGCGGGTGGTGGTTGTTGGATGGCAGCACTCTTGTGGAGCCTCGCAGCAGGGGCTGGGCTCAGCTGTGGCTGGCGCTTGGGGGTGTGGATGTAGCCCTGAGCTGGAGCTCTGCTGGCTGGGGAGGTTCACCAGGCACAGTGGTCATCCCAGGCTGGATCCTCTGCCCTTCACACAGGGGGAGGGGCCGGACACACCCTTCATGAGTGTTTTTCCTGCTCCGGCCCTTGGAACCGAGGCAAAAGGTTTCCAAGGGTGCATTTGCGTTTCCCTGTTGGAGTTACTGGAACTGCTGATGGCCAGCTGATGGTTCCTGCCTCGCCTCTCACACCTCCGTGGTTGCAGGTGTGCTGAGGGCGCTGAGGACCAGTCTGACCTTCTTCACCTCTCCTCCCACCTCACTGCCCCCTCAATGGGGGCTGCGCCTGTGCAGCTGTCACTCTGCATAGGCTCCCTGGACAGATGTCATCACCGGCACTCTTCTGTCTCCATCCTGATATTTATGGGGATGGGTGAACAGGAAGGCAAACCGACGCACTTAGCTGATGTTCTGAAGTGGATCTAGCCACAGCACTGGAAGCAATGCACAGAGGGAGGCTGCGGGAAGGGGTGGCCGCAGGTTTTGTTCTTTGCTCACTATTTGGTTTGCATGGAATCTGGGGGCCTGTTGGGGGCCGTGTTGCCGGCTGTGCTGCAGTGCCCAAGAGGAACCTAAGTGTTCCAAAGCTGGGAGCAGCCTGGTTTGATGCCAGGAGTGCTGTGGGGGCTGTCTCACTGCTGCCCAGCCTGGGTCAAGGAAACCTGTCTCACTGAGTTCTGTGCTCCCAGTGTTAATCCTGAGACCTGGGCTGTCCTGGGGCACCTGCATAGTGAACTCTTGTGGGCTGGCGTGCAGCCTGCTCTTGTCTTTAGGGTCTTAAGGACAACAAATGATCATAAAATTCTGTGGGAGAATGTTACACAGAAGAGGATATGGACTTCCCATCTATCCTTCTGAAAACCAGGTCCCCATAATCTAACTGTGAGGTGTCTGTTAACTTTTGGTTGTGCTGTGGTGTTGCTAGTGGTGTTTGCAACAGGTTCATGCCCAGGAATGTCTTGGTGGGAAGTAAACTGGGGGGCAGAGCGAATGGTGCCCCTATTTCCCACCTTCCCGACGAGTCCACGCTCAAGTGACCCTTCTGTGCATCCATACCAAACCTATTATGTGACCTAGAAGTAAAGCCAGACTGTCCGTTAGGTAGAATTAACTTAGCCCTGACCAGCGGGTAGTTGCCATTGCCACCTGCAAGAGAAGTGATGTGCCTCCTCAGTGGAGCCTGTTCCTTCTCATGTGTCCCTGTCTAGCATCAATCTTCGGGTGCCTGTGTCCATAAGGAATGCTGTGAAGTAGCAGTCACTAACAGCTGCCATCAGCTCAGGTCTGGGAGCCAGAGCAGCGGGGACAGCGCCCTGAGAATCAAGGTCTGAGTCTTGATTCCTGCGTGTTGGCAGCCTAGGTTCAGTGCTGATAGACTGGGGCTCACACCCTGAACACCATATTGTATGGTGTCAATCCCTCTCCTGACACAGACCCCGCAGGACAGTGGTGAGGAATTCGTGAGGGAAACCCGACCAGTTGCTGTAACTGGGAGTTGCAAGCCCATTTAATGCAGTCAGGGGGCGCCCTTTGTCTAACCACATCTCCCATCACCTCTTACGTTCAGTGGTGATGGAGGACTCCTCAGTTTCCCTTTTCTGCTTTGGTCTGTTGCACAGAGAGAGGCTGTGTCTTTCCTATTACATTGACTTTATCCAAGGTTCTCTGCATTTTTTCTCCTCTGGAACACCTGTGTGAGAGCTTTCCATCTTTACTGCCACAAAGGGCTGATCTCCAAAGCTGTGGGTTATTCTGTCAGCACAACCCGAGTCCCTAGACTGGTGGGGCACCTTCAGCCACAGATGGAGGGCCGGAGCAGTGGGGCCGTTTCAGCTGGAGCTGCAGGATGCTGGGCTGCTTACACTGTGATGGCAGGATGGAAGGTGTAGGCCCATGGGGAGGCTGAGAGCAATGGTGTTCCGGGCAGGAGCAGTTCTTGGTGTTGGGTCCAGTTCCCAGGAGTGATGGTTTGGATGGTCTGGCTCCCATGGGTGATGGTTTGGATGGTCCAGCTCCCAGAGGTGATGGTTTGGATGGTCCATCTCCCAGAGGTGATGGTTTGGACAGTCCAGCTCCCAGGGGTAATGGTTTGCATGGTCCAGCTCCCAAGGGTGATGGTTTGGATGGTCTTGCTGCCGGACATGAGGGGCAGCCACCTGTTTCCAGGCAGTCTGTTGAACTGCAAAGAGATGCGTGCGGGGACAGGAGGCCACTGAGGCCCTCAACTGTAGATGGGGCACAGGGACTCTCCTCCACAGCATGGAGCAGAGCTGGCAAGGCCACCACGAGTGCAGCTGCTGGCACACTGTGGCCGAGGTGAACACGTGCACCTCACAGCACCAGCAAGCAGCGGCATTCCTCTGGGCAGGTTCACGCACGAGGAGAGGGCACGAGTACCTGCCTCGCAGTGCAAATCTCATCCCCTGCCCCCTCTCGCCCTGCCTCTGCCTGTCTCTCCTGGGAGCTGCTCTTGTCCTGGCAGGGTGTTGGAGCTGGCACTGGCTGCAGTCGGAGTGGGCTCACCGTAAGGAGGGCCAGGAATTAAGGGACCAATTAAAAGACGTGACTGCAGCAGAAAACTCCACAGATCATCTTGGCCAGCCACTCACTTGCCATTCCACAGCAGCCTGATGAGAAATGCTTCATACCAAGAGCAGGCATGAAGGAAGCAGTGTGTGTGTGGGGGAAATGACCAACTCGCCCTTACAACATATTCCGTCGCTGGTCCATGCAATAGGAAAACACAAGTGCAAGAGGTACAGAAATCACAATGGTGATTCTCCAGGCTGTGACAGCACTGCCAAAAAGCAGAGACGACACGTAGAGCTCATCTTGGTTCAGGCCCAGAGGGGTCAGGAGGACAGGGAGGTTCCCTCTAAGCCCCTGCCCAATCTGGCAATCAGGGCAATTACCTGTTATGTCAGTGCCCTGCATCGCCACTGTGTCTCGAGAAGAGACAGGCCCTGAGATGCTGTGTCCTCCCGCAGCCGCCTCACTCTGCACAGCCTCTTGTTCCATCCCTTGGGAAAGAAAGTTGGATCTAATGGAACCGTTCCCCACCAGAGAGGTGGCATCTTCATGAGGCAATAGTTCTCAAGAACATCGATCAGGTTTTGGTGCTGCACCTCGTCACTACTCCAAGGAGCCACCAGCCTGAGCACTGAGGCCAGGGAGTGGCAATTGCCTCATGGTGTGCAGTGCACGAGTGCATTTTGTCCCCTGTAAGGTGATGCTAAATGGTCCTTCAGAGAGGAAAGGAAGAAGCAGCGAGGCCAGTGGGGAAACAGCCTTTCTGAGGAGGGCTCCTGCGCCCATCCCTATCAGCACGACCATTGTTCACATTTGTTCCATCCAGCTATTGGTCTGCAGGCAGGAAATGGAACACATCCCAAGAAGCTGCCGAATCAGCATCTCCACTCGACTTCCAGAGCTGGAAAAGGGTCGCCTGGGACCTCGCTCCTGCCTGGAACTGGGCCTGTGGGTGAGCAGTACTGCACATGAGCTGAACCCAAGCTCCGTCCAGGCTAGGCCTAAGCTCTGCTACTGCCATCTGCAGAGACCAGCTCTGAGCTGTAATGGCAACACTGGGGAGCAGCTGCCCCTGGCACTTGCTGGAGCCACATCTGGCAGCAGAGGCTCTGACCCATCTCTGTGCTCTCCAGCTCCTACAAGGCATGAAAGCAGCATCGCTGCAGCGAGGCTCTGATCCGTCCCTTTCCACTGGGCAGGCTATGGCATCTCCAGATGTGTAGCTACAACCTCACAGCTAAAGCAGAGTGAGACAGACCCACTGTGTCCTCTCCTCAGTTCCTCCACTATTTGCCCTAGAACTTCAGAGTTCTCTGGGGTTGTTTTTCCTCCTTCATCTCAAAGCTCTGCTCTTAGAGGACCTTAGCAGAACGTACTGGTTCAGTTTCAGAATTTTAATTATAGAAAACCCCTCTTTAGGCTGTGATGTCAGCAGAGACAGACTCTGCACCCCTGTGATGCCAGCCAGGCCTGAGCACAGCATCCAGCTGAGGGGCTGGCAAAGCTCTCCCCTCGTGCATGTCTGCGAGACACACCCAGAGAAGCCTCATTTATCTGCTGTGACCTGCATCAGCAGAGCTGCACTGCAAAGTGGTCAGGGGACCGTGCAAGGAGGGGGCACACAGAGGCAGGTCTCTGTCTGCACTCTGCAGAGGTTCCTAGCTGGCTGATGTATCCATTCCATCTCCCGTAGCATCAGTCCTGGAACCCAGAGGGGAAGATGGATCACCTTCACTGACAGGCATGGCTGCAAGAAAGTGCAGGGCAGATCCACGCCTCAGCAAGTGTGGTTCAACGATGGCATTACTCCAGGGCACTCGTCTCTCCCACTCAGGTTCATGGTGCAGAGCACCCCAGTGCCAACAGGCTGGGCAAAATGCGTCATGCTGGGAACTTGCCCAGGAAGGACTCCCTGGAGCTCACACCAGCTCTAAAGTCAACCCCAACAAGCCTGCTGGCTTGTCAGCCAGCAACGGGAGCAGCTCTGGCTCCTAGAGGCCAACAAAGTGTTCTGTATTTGATCACCTAACTGTTAATAGACTTGGAATAAAAAGCCACACCAAACTATTCCTTTGTCTGTCCCAGTTTTTTGACAAATATCTTATTTGTTATACCCTGCATGCTACAAAACTAACTAGCGTCTAGAGCATTGCCTTCTATTTCAGCATAGAGGTCTGAAAGCACCTCTACCGACCCTGTCCTTGAGTTCTTGAAGAGATGCCTGGGTTATGCCCACTACAATGGTCAGGCAGAGATGGATATGGATCTAAACTGCCTGACTCCAAAGTCTCAAAAGGAAAAATCCACCGCCACAGCAAATTATCTGGGTTAAAAAATTCCATTACTGGGAAAGGTTTCATGTCTCAGAAATCAGTAGGTGGCAAGCTCTTAAAAATGAATGGATTTTAAAATAATACATTTGACTGACAGATACTTATATATAGAGATATATATGTCTTGAAAGTCTAAGTTTCAGGTTAAGTATTTCAATTAATATTTTGTCATAGCATGTAAAGTTTTTTTTGCAGCTTTACTTACTTTGGGCCTCCCCAATCACCTTTTATGCATCCGCTAAGGGGAATCTGACCCATGTTATTCAGAACCTACTTTTTCCGTAAGAACTCATTTATTTTACATTGAACAAGCGAAAAATTGTATGGTTCTACTGCAATATTACTGTCATCACAACTCATGTTGGCGATTCCCACCACTGCAGGCAGCACAGCCAGCTTCCCTGCCATGCTGACATGAAGTGTGTGCTGTGCATTCGCTGCTGTGTTCTGGCACATATTTAAATAGTGAAGGCCTTGATTCTGTAGTTTATAAAAAATAACCCAATGCTCCTGTGTGTGGAGCAATCAAGTTAGCTCCTGACATGGGAAGCACTGTGGGACTGTTACCGTCCCTGCCTGCTTCACGCAACTGATGCGATTTTTGTACTATCCTAACGGTTAGCCAACGCCAGCTAAGAATAAACAAATTGCATACTGGACTTCTGTAAGATTAAAGAAAAAATGGTGCCTCCCCTTGCACTGCAATCTAGGCTACCCCTTTCATTGATAACTTAAAATAGCTTTTGCATGCAGATAGTAACTGGTTTCCAGAGACTGAAACGGTAAAGACAGCGGATAAGAAATACTGTACCTGAAACAGATAAATAGCTTGACTTCAGGAAAGAGAATGTATTAAATACCAAACAATGAATACGCATTTTTTATTTCTGGGAGCATCTTCTATACTATCTGCATTTAGGAACTCAACACCATCCCGTAGGAATACATCTTCAGACATCTTTTGATCAAAGTACGTTTTTATAACATGTATGCAAATATTTCCAACACAGTTAAAACTGGTAAGAAACCCACTTTTTGGTACATTTTCACATTTCCTCTCAAGATGAATAAACAGAGGCCAGTTAATGTAAAACGCCTGCACAATGACATAGCAAATCACAAACAAAAGGAGGATGGAGCCGAGGTGCCCTGTCCCTGCGGTCTAGGCAGCCAGAGATCCTCCTGCAAGCCCTGTGTTGCAGCCCCACTGAACACCAAGAAGAGGGCTCTGCAGAGAATAAACAACTCTACTGTATCAAGATACTAATTTAGAGTACAAAAAATTCAAAGGGGATGTTCTACACAACCACCGAACCCCCCGAAAGCATTCAGTGTTGGCAGTGACACAGGCTGAGTGGCAGTGTATGTTGAGAGTGACCCCACGCAGTGCTTCCACATGCTCCTACTGATACTCCTGTGTTTACACCTCTGCACCCTGTCCCAGTTAGAGAGCACACCTCTTTCCAGCAGCCTCTGCTTGTCTGCACCACACAGCTTGCCGGAAATAAAGGTTATAGAGAAAGGAGAAGGGCTACAGCTAAGATCAGTGATGGGCTGCTGGTGAAACCAGAGGGACTGCACATTGTTTTCTAAGTGCACCGATGGAATGCACTAGAAAACTCTTGCAATGCTACAACTGGACTCAACATTCAAGCAGACCTTATGTCTTCAATTTCTAGCATAGTGTCCCCCGTTTGCTTTCTCCGGGAAAGGTCTCGAATCTGAAAACTGGGGGAAAATAACTCTCCTTACCTATTGGTCTGAAGCCTGCTGGCTTCGCTCCTCATTTCTAGTTAATTGACAGAGGTTTACCTCACAAAAGAAAACCTGTGAATGTCTCAGACCTGAATGCCAAATCTTCATTCCCATGGAGTAGGGATATCCCAGGTAAGCAGAGCACAGAACCAACCAGCCCTGCCTGAACCAAAGTTGCAGTCGTGTCCACAGCCAGCTGTGGGTGGGTTGGAGCTAACAAAAGATGGAACATAACTGCTACGACAGCCAGGTATTAACATTCCCAAAGGACAATGTCTGATCGGTGTATGTGTGTATATGCACTCGTCTACCTGTTCATGATTATCCTTGTCCAGTTACCTTGATTTCTTTCAGTCATTAATCTATTAGCTCTAATTTCCAAGCTACTGTACAAGACACAGTATATGTAACAGTAGGTGAGCAATACCTTGTGTGCTTTCTGTCTTCCTGTCTAAAAGCAGCAAGCCAAATGCTGCTGTGTTGATAAATACACAGGTCTTCCTGAGAGCAAGGGGTTCTGCCTGATGGAGACTTTCAACGGCAGACAGGAAAGTCTTTACTTTTATTTCAGTACCTGGCAGAGAACAGTTACTTTAAGTTCCTCAAACAGATGCCATGCTAGCGTTTGATGTTGTTGAGTTACTCCGTTGTCTAAAAAATACATTTTAAAGACATTAATGATAGCAACAGGAATATTGGTAACAAGGCAGAGGTTTTCTGAAGGAGCTTTCTGCACAAGGTAATGAAAATGTGAGTTGGAATGAGTGAGTTAAACCAAAAGACAATTCTAAATGAAAAATTACATGTAATAGTGTAATTTACCACCAGAAGGAACCTCCCTTGCACTGAGATGCAAACCTCTTCTAATTTTTGTTGTGTCAGCATCTCTGGGTTGTTTCAGCATCTCTGAGCATTAAACACCTAAGAGCTCACTTAAATCAAGACCGAGGTGTTCCAGCAGAATGTCCTGGTGTAATACAGTGGTTCTGCACGTGTACTGGACAGAATCTTGGAGAAGGGAACTGCCTCTGCCATGGACATGTGATGACAAAGACGAGGGCTGGTTCTAGAATTCTGGTGCTGGTGCAGGAGGGCTGCTCTGGCACCTCCTCAGCAAAGGGTCTTCCGTCACTTCCTCAACCACCACCATGGAAACCTTGAAATCAACACTCTTGAGCCCCGTATGTTTGGAGCTGTTCATGGCCCCATCCTGGCCCTGACCTGTGCACCCAACTTCTGTAAGCAGTGCCTGAAGAAGGTCCTGCTACACTGAACACCTCACCACCTGAGCACGTTTTCCTGCTGCCCCTGTGCAGGGAGGCAAAGCAGGTGATCCTGTGTACTGCAGGGAAGCCGGGCAGATGCTACGTCTTGTACTTAGATTCTCGTATTAATTTGGAGTGGCCAGGCTGGGCTCCCATCGCTACCCTGTTAGTATGCGGAGCACTGGGGGCTTTTAGGTAATGTCAGTTCCAATTCTTCTTGGAAGGCTTTTGCTTTTCCCTTGGCTTCACTTGTTGCTCTAGGCGTGCAGTCTGATACCTCAAAACCAAATGTGCTTCTTCCCGTTCTTTTAGTGCCCCTCAGTTCGTTACTCTTCTCTCCGTTGCCATGCAGCTTCCAGCCTCACGGCGGGTGAGACACACCGCCATAGCCTCTCTTCAGTTCCTGACCCTTCCTCACATCCCTGCCTAACGTATCACGGGCACCGAGGCGAAGCTGAGGCGAACAGCCCCGGAGAAAGCCCGTTCCGCCGCGGATGGCAGCGGATGGCGGCGGGCAAAGCGGGTTGTGCGCGGGGAGCCGCACGGCAGCGCCGATTCCCGCCGCTCGCTGGGGAGAGGCTGAGGCGGTGAAGGCGGAGCCAGCACTAACGGCTCCCGGGGTAACTAGGCCGCGCTGCGGTCGCCGAGGCGAACAGCTCCGGAAAGGCTCGTTCCGCGGCGGCGGGCGGCGGACCCGGGGGTTTCCCCAGCCAGGACTCCCCCCCCTCACCCCTGAGTCCAGCCGGGAGGCGACAGCTCACACGGCAGCCGCTGAGGCGGCGAGCGCGCGGCCAGCAGTCGTGGGGCGCGGCCGAGCCGCCATTGAAGGCAGAAGGGTGGGCGCCCCCTGAGAGCAGAGGCTGCAGCTCCGGCTCGGGCGGCCGATGTCTCTCCCCGAGGAGCTGGCGAAAGGAGAGGCTGCAGAGAGAGCCCACGTCTTCCCCCGGGGGCAGGGAGAGGCAGCGGCCATGCGGGTGCCCACGGAGAGGACCCACTGCAGCGGAGGGCTGAGCTGCAGGAAGCGGTGGAGACGCTGCATAGCACCAGGGACACTCGTGTGGCAGCTCTGACTTTATTGAAAGGCGAGCGGCTGATCCAAAGCCAGAGTTCTGTCAGAGCGCCCCAAACCCTTCCCCTGGCATGGCCAGAGGCAGCGCATGGGGGGCACTGGGGCAGCTGCTCGTTTCCAGCTGGTCTGGTCAGCTGCCGAGAGGTGCCTGTGGAGAAACTGGTGAGGCCCTGAGCTGCAAACAGGACACAGGGACTATCCTCCAAAGCACGGCCGGAGCTGGCCGTGATCGCCAGAGACAGCAGGCTGCCCACAAGAAGGGCCAGGAATTAAGGGACCAATTAAAACATTTGCAGCAGAAACCTCCCCAGATCATCTTCGGCCAACCACTCACTTGCCACTCCACAGCAGCCTGATGAGAAATGCTTCGTACTAAGAGCAGGCATGAAGGAAGCAGTGTGTGTGTGGGGGAAATGACCAACTCACCCTTATGACTTCTTCCGTCGCTGGCACATACAGTAACAAAACGCAAGTGCAAGAGGCACAGAAATCACGATGGCTGCTGTGCCGATCATGCAGCTCCTTCTCACGTCTTGTGGACAGACGAAACTTGCGGCACCCTGAGCATTGGAAGCGCTCGAGGATCTCTCCTTGTCAGCGCCTGCAGGGGCAGTTCAGAAGGTGAGCATGGCCTGTGCACCGCTGCTAAGCTGGCAGCACGGTGCTATGCCCAGGAAAGACTCTGTTTCCCGCAGTGCTGGTGCCTGTAGGCCGCTCCCTGCCTTTGGGACAGGGCGTCCCAGTGAACACAACTAGGGGGCCAGGGGGAGAGCCGGGGGGGGGGCACAGCTGCTTGACCAGCCGCCCCTTCGAGGTAAAGGGACAGGGACAGAAGCCATCCCTGCAGCAGGCAGTGCCAGCCCCAACTCTCCCTCGCCTCGGGCCAGCTCCCACACCCCAAGGGAACAGTCACCCCTCTTGGGAGAGACTTGAGCCTTGCTCTCCCCTTCTGCCTTGTCTCCAGCACAGGCACGGTTTACAGCCCCTCCCATGTGGGATGTGTCTCCTGCTTAGGGACCCCAGCAAGAGCGGTCAGTTCCTGAGTCCACTGAATAGAAGGCATACACGCGGCCATGCTGATCCTCTCCAGGCTGTGACAGCACTGCCAAAAAGCAGAGACGACAGGTAGAGCCTCAGCTTGGCCCAGAGGGGGCAGGAGGACAGGGAGGTTCCCTCTAAGCCCCTGCCCAATCTGGCAATCAGGGCAATTACCGGGCTTGTCAGTGTCCTGCATTGCCACTGTGTCTCGAGAAGAGACAGGCCCTGAGACGCTGTGTCCTCCTGCAGCCGCCTCACTCTGCACAGCCTCTTGTTCCATCCCTTGGGAAAGAAAGTTGGATCTAATGGAACCGTTCCCCACCAGAGAGGTGGCATCTTCATGAGGCAATAGTTCTCAAGAACATCGATCAGGTTTTGGTGCTGCACCTCGTCACTACTCCAAGGAGCCACCAGCCTGAGCACTGAGGCCAGGGAGTGGCAATTGCCTCATGGTGTGCAGTGCATGAGTGTATTTTGTCCCCTGTAAGGTGATGCTAAATGGTCCTTCAGAGAGGACAGGAAGAAGCCGCAGCCGGGCCAGTGAGGAAACAGCCTTTCTGAGGAGGGCTCCTGTGCCCATCCCTATCAGTACCAGCACTGTTCACATTCGTCCCATCCAGCTATCCCTCTGCAGGCGGGAAATGGAACACATCCCAAGAAGCTGCTCTATCGGCATCTCCACTCGACTTCCAGAGCTGGGAAAGGGTCGCCAGGTTGGCTGGGACCTCTCTCCTGCCTGGAACTGGCCCCGTGGGTGAGCAGTGCTGCACATGAGCTGAACACAAGCTCGGCTCATGCCGCGCATCAGCTCTGCTACTGCCATCTGCAGAGACCAGCTCAGCTGTAATGGCAACACTGGGGAGCAGCTGTCCCTGGCACTCGCTGGAGCCACATCTGGCAGCAGAGGCTCTGACCCATCTCTGTGCTCTCTAGCTCCTACAAGGCATGAAAGCAGCATTGCTGCAGCGAGACTCTGATTGATCCCTTCCCTCTTGGCAGGCTATGGCATCTCCAGATGTGTAGCTACAACCTCACGGCTAAAGCAGAGTGAAGTAGACCCACCGTGTCCTCTCCTCAGTTCTTCCACTACTTGCTTTAGAACTTCAGAGGGCTCTGGGGTTGTTCTGCCTTCGTCCTGGAGTTTTGCTCTTGGAGGACCTGAACGGGAAGTGTTTCGTTCAGTTTAACACAAATAATTAAAGAAAACCCGCCATGTCCTCTCTCCAGTTCCTTCAACATTTGCCTTGAGACTACAGATTGCTCCAGGGACTTTTTTTCCTTCTTCTTCCCTCTGAGTTACCTGTGAGATTGCTTTCAGGCTTGGGGAGAAGAACAGAAGGAGCTAGGACGCTGTTGACCTGCAGAGGATCTGAAGGAAAATTGCACACGCATAAGCTCTTGCCACATTGACATCTGTTGATTCTGTCAAGGAAAGGGACATTGAGGACTTGCCCTCAGGCTGTTCCAAGGTCTCCAAGGGCACTAAACCAGCATCCTGCCAAGTAGGCTCTTGACCATTGCCACCAGCCTTATCTAGACCCAAGCACAGAGGAGAAACATTTCCATTACATGTTGGGATCCGCTTCTCCCTCAGTGAACTGCAGGCCCTGCGAGGGTCAGGTAGCAATGTGGGAGCTTGACAGAGCTTCTGGGGGTACTTGTGAGCTCTTGGCTGGCATGTAGCAGCTACAAACCCTCTTTCAAGGCCATGTCCAACACCCCTCGAGGGGCGGAAGGATCAACATGAGGCCCCTTGGGGCGCTCTTCCCGGGAGCGCTCCTGCTTGAAGAGGAAGCCTTGCCTAAAGCACCAGCGTCGATGCTCACCTGCTCTCCACGCTTGCCATGGAAGAGCTGCAGCCTGTGGGGCAAGGGGGAGGATGAGGAGGAGGAGGAGGAGGAGGTGATCAACAAGTGCCATTGTCCCCTGCACCCGCACCCCACTGCTGAGGCTGCTGCTGCTGCTGTTATTGCTGCTGCTGCTGCTGCTATTACTGCTGCTGCTGTTATTGCTGCTTGCTGCTGCTATTGCTGTTATAGCTGCTGCTATTGCTGTTATAGCTGCTGCTATTGCTGTTATAGCTGCTGCTATTGCTGTTGTAGCTGCTGCTACAGCTGTACAGCTACTGCTATGGCCTCCCCCACTGCCGCTGCAGTCAGGGCTGGGGGCTGAGCAGTGGCTGTTATTGCTGGCTGGCACCATGGGGCTCTGTGACGTCATGGCCAAGCTGAGTGGGGGCAGCTCTCAGCCCATCTGTGGAGGGCAGCACGTTCCAAGGTGAGCTTGCTCCAGGGGCTGGGACACAGCCCACCCGCAGCTGAGCCCACAGCTCTGTCCTGTTCTCCAGGCGCTGTCATGGGGGCAGCGAGGGGCTCACAGTCCCCGAGAACCACAGGAAACCACAGCCAAGGGAGATCTGACCTCCTCAGGTGCAGAACCAGCAGCTTATAGGGGTGAGGAGCGAGCGATTTCAGTCGCAAAGCAGGTGCAAGATCCCCTCGTGGAGGCATCTCCCAGGCTGGAGCCCAGTTTGGCACCTTGGAGGACCCTATGGCTAACAAGTCACTTTCACCTTACAGGAAATATGCCTTTACTTTTCTATTTCCTGTTCCCATGGAGTTTAAGGGAATATTTTCTGTCCAGGTCCTCAAAGAACAAAGTCAATCAGTAAACTAAAACATATTCTCTTAAACTGACATGCAGAAGGAAGCTGTGAGAGAGCACACAGCGAGTATCTGCTGCCCGACCAGCCTAGGGGCCTTCTTTAGTGGAGTGACTGTACCAGTGGGCAAGGGAAGAGCTACCGCTGTCATCTCTCCTGGGCTTCTGTAAGGCCTTTGGCACAGTCTCCCACAGCATCATAGAATGCCAGACTCGTTTTGGCTGGAAGGAACCTTAAAGCTCACCTGGTTCCAACCCCAGAGAAGCTGTGGCTGCCCCATCCCTGGCCGTGTTCAAGGCCATTTTGGACAGGGCTTGGAGCAACCTGCTCTAGTGGAAGGTGTCCCTGCCCGTGGCCGGGGTTGGGACTGGATGAGCTTTAAGGTCTCTTCCAACACAAACCATTCTATGAAATCAAAACTGCTGCTGATGGTGATGCTCAGCATTTACCTGTGCAATATGTGCCCGAGGGGGACCCTGGTTTATAGCTGAGGTTTCCAGGAGATACCACAGAAACTTTGTTTTTTTTCCTAGTGACAGCTCTGCCAAAAAGCAGAGATGACAGGTAGAGCCTCAGCATGGTGCAGGCCCAGAGGGGGCAGGAGGACAGGGAGGTTCCCTCTAAGCCCCTGCCCAATCTGGCAATCAGGGCAATTACCTGGCATGTCAGTGTCCTGCATCACCACCGTGTCTCGGGTGGAGACAGGCCCTGAGATGCTGTGTCCTCCCGCAGCCGCCTCACTCTGCACAGCCTCTTGTTCCATCCCTTGGGAAAGAAAATTGGATCTGATGGAACCATTCCCCACCAGGGAGATGGCATCTTCATGAGGCAATAGTTCTTAAGGACATTAATCAAGTTTTGGTGCTGCACCTCGTCACTACTCCAAGTGGTAGTGCTGGAGATCTCATCACTCTGCACCTCGTCCCCACTGCACCTCGTCACTACTCCAAGCCTGAGCGTGGGGGACAAGGAAGTGGCAATTGCCTCATGGTGTGCAGTGCACGAGTGCATTTTGTCCCCTGTAAGGGGATGCTAAATGGTCCTTCAGAGAGGACAGGAAGAAGCCGCAGCGAGGCCAGTGAGGAAACAGCCTTTCTGAGATGGGCTCCTGCGCCCATCCCTATCAGCACGACCAGTGTTCACATTCATCCCAGTTTCCAGTGGGATGAAGGGTGGAAGGGAAGGCTAACGTGATGGATGGCCTGCAGGCATTGCAAGGTGGAAAGGATGGGTGCCATGATGGATGCCCTGCAGGCACTGCAAGGTGGAAAGGATGGGTGACATGATGGATGCCCTGCAGGCATTGTAAGGTGGAAGGGATGGGTGACATGATAGATACACTGCAGGCATTGTAAGGTGGAAGGGATGGGTAACATGCCAAATGCCTTCCAGGCACTGGCCAGCGTGGTCCCGGTGCCTGGTGCTGCAGGTAGCAGCCCTGGAGGGCTCGTCTCAGGCTGTCTCTGCACTGTGGGCAGAGGGGCTGCAGCAGACGTTTCCGCAGTGCCTGCGGGACCGCGGGTGGTGGTTGTTGGATGGCAGCACTCTTGTGGAGCCTCGCAGCAGGGGCTGGGCTCAGCTGTGGCTGGCGCTTGGGGGTGTGGATGTAGCCCTGAGCTGGAGCTCTGCTGGCTGGGGAGGTTCACCAGGCACAGTGGTCATCCCAGGCTGGATCCTCTGCCCTTCACACAGGGGGAGGGGCCGGACACACCCTTCATGAGTGTTTTTCCTGCTCCGGCCCTTGGAACCGAGGCAAAAGGTTTCCAAGGGTGCATTTGCGTTTCCCTGTTGGAGTTACTGGAACTGCTGATGGCCAGCTGATGGTTCCTGCCTCGCCTCTCACACCTCCGTGGTTGCAGGTGTGCTGAGGGCGCTGAGGACCAGTCTGACCTTCTTCACCTCTCCTCCCACCTCACTGCCCCCTCAATGGGGGCTGCGCCTGTGCAGCTGTCACTCTGCATAGGCTCCCTGGACAGATGTCATCACCGGCACTCTTCTGTCTCCATCCTGATATTTATGGGGATGGGTGAACAGGAAGGCAAACCGACGCACTTAGCTGATGTTCTGAAGTGGATCTAGCCACAGCACTGGAAGCAATGCACAGAGGGAGGCTGCGGGAAGGGGTGGCCGCAGGTTTTGTTCTTTGCTCACTATTTGGTTTGCATGGAATCTGGGGGCCTGTTGGGGGCCGTGTTGCCGGCTGTGCTGCAGTGCCCAAGAGGAACCTAAGTGTTCCAAAGCTGGGAGCAGCCTGGTTTGATGCCAGGAGTGCTGTGGGGGCTGTCTCACTGCTGCCCAGCCTGGGTCAAGGAAACCTGTCTCACTGAGTTCTGTGCTCCCAGTGTTAATCCTGAGACCTGGGCTGTCCTGGGGCACCTGCATAGTGAACTCTTGTGGGCTGGCGTGCAGCCTGCTCTTGTCTTTAGGGTCTTAAGGACAACAAATGATCATAAAATTCTGTGGGAGAATGTTACACAGAAGAGGATATGGACTTCCCATCTATCCTTCTGAAAACCAGGTCCCCATAATCTAACTGTGAGGTGTCTGTTAACTTTTGGTTGTGCTGTGGTGTTGCTAGTGGTGTTTGCAACAGGTTCATGCCCAGGAATGTCTTGGTGGGAAGTAAACTGGGGGGCAGAGCGAATGGTGCCCCTATTTCCCACCTTCCCGACGAGTCCACGCTCAAGTGACCCTTCTGTGCATCCATACCAAACCTATTATGTGACCTAGAAGTAAAGCCAGACTGTCCGTTAGGTAGAATTAACTTAGCCCTGACCAGCGGGTAGTTGCCATTGCCACCTGCAAGAGAAGTGATGTGCCTCCTCAGTGGAGCCTGTTCCTTCTCATGTGTCCCTGTCTAGCATCAATCTTCGGGTGCCTGTGTCCATAAGGAATGCTGTGAAGTAGCAGTCACTAACAGCTGCCATCAGCTCAGGTCTGGGAGCCAGAGCAGCGGGGACAGCGCCCTGAGAATCAAGGTCTGAGTCTTGATTCCTGCGTGTTGGCAGCCTAGGTTCAGTGCTGATAGACTGGGGCTCACACCCTGAACACCATATTGTATGGTGTCAATCCCTCTCCTGACACAGACCCCGCAGGACAGTGGTGAGGAATTCGTGAGGGAAACCCGACCAGTTGCTGTAACTGGGAGTTGCAAGCCCATTTAATGCAGTCAGGGGGCGCCCTTTGTCTAACCACATCTCCCATCACCTCTTACGTTCAGTGGTGATGGAGGACTCCTCAGTTTCCCTTTTCTGCTTTGGTCTGTTGCACAGAGAGAGGCTGTGTCTTTCCTATTACATTGACTTTATCCAAGGTTCTCTGCATTTTTTCTCCTCTGGAACACCTGTGTGAGAGCTTTCCATCTTTACTGCCACAAAGGGCTGATCTCCAAAGCTGTGGGTTATTCTGTCAGCACAACCCGAGTCCCTAGACTGGTGGGGCACCTTCAGCCACAGATGGAGGGCCGGAGCAGTGGGGCCGTTTCAGCTGGAGCTGCAGGATGCTGGGCTGCTTACACTGTGATGGCAGGATGGAAGGTGTAGGCCCATGGGGAGGCTGAGAGCAATGGTGTTCCGGGCAGGAGCAGTTCTTGGTGTTGGGTCCAGTTCCCAGGAGTGATGGTTTGGATGGTCTGGCTCCCATGGGTGATGGTTTGGATGGTCCAGCTCCCAGAGGTGATGGTTTGGATGGTCCATCTCCCAGAGGTGATGGTTTGGACAGTCCAGCTCCCAGGGGTAATGGTTTGCATGGTCCAGCTCCCAAGGGTGATGGTTTGGATGGTCTTGCTGCCGGACATGAGGGGCAGCCACCTGTTTCCAGGCAGTCTGTTGAACTGCAAAGAGATGCGTGCGGGGACAGGAGGCCACTGAGGCCCTCAACTGTAGATGGGGCACAGGGACTCTCCTCCACAGCATGGAGCAGAGCTGGCAAGGCCACCACGAGTGCAGCTGCTGGCACACTGTGGCCGAGGTGAACACGTGCACCTCACAGCACCAGCAAGCAGCGGCATTCCTCTGGGCAGGTTCACGCACGAGGAGAGGGCACGAGTACCTGCCTCGCAGTGCAAATCTCATCCCCTGCCCCCTCTCGCCCTGCCTCTGCCTGTCTCTCCTGGGAGCTGCTCTTGTCCTGGCAGGGTGTTGGAGCTGGCACTGGCTGCAGTCGGAGTGGGCTCACCGTAAGGAGGGCCAGGAATTAAGGGACCAATTAAAAGACGTGACTGCAGCAGAAAACTCCACAGATCATCTTGGCCAGCCACTCACTTGCCATTCCACAGCAGCCTGATGAGAAATGCTTCATACCAAGAGCAGGCATGAAGGAAGCAGTGTGTGTGGGGGGGAAATGACCAACTCGCCCTTACAACATATTCCGTCGCTGGTCCATGCAATAGGAAAACACAAGTGCAAGAGGTACAGAAATCACAATGGTGATTCTCCAGGCTGTGACAGCACTGCCAAAAAGCAGAGACGACACGTAGAGCTCATCTTGGTTCAGGCCCAGAGGGGTCAGGAGGACAGGGAGGTTCCCTCTAAGCCCCTGCCCAATCTGGCAATCAGGGCAATTACCTGTTATGTCAGTGCCCTGCATCGCCACTGTGTCTCGAGAAGAGACAGGCCCTGAGATGCTGTGTCCTCCCGCAGCCGCCTCACTCTGCACAGCCTCTTGTTCCATCCCTTGGGAAAGAAAGTTGGATCTAATGGAACCGTTCCCCACCAGAGAGGTGGCATCTTCATGAGGCAATAGTTCTCAAGAACATCGATCAGGTTTTGGTGCTGCACCTCGTCACTACTCCAAGGAGCCACCAGCCTGAGCACTGAGGCCAGGGAGTGGCAATTGCCTCATGGTGTGCAGTGCACGAGTGCATTTTGTCCCCTGTAAGGTGATGCTAAATGGTCCTTCAGAGAGGAAAGGAAGAAGCAGCGAGGCCAGTGGGGAAACAGCCTTTCTGAGGAGGGCTCCTGCGCCCATCCCTATCAGCACGACCATTGTTCACATTTGTTCCATCCAGCTATTGGTCTGCAGGCAGGAAATGGAACACATCCCAAGAAGCTGCCGAATCAGCATCTCCACTCGACTTCCAGAGCTGGAAAAGGGTCGCCTGGGACCTCGCTCCTGCCTGGAACTGGGCCTGTGGGTGAGCAGTACTGCACATGAGCTGAACCCAAGCTCCGTCCAGGCTAGGCCTAAGCTCTGCTACTGCCATCTGCAGAGACCAGCTCTGAGCTGTAATGGCAACACTGGGGAGCAGCTGCCCCTGGCACTTGCTGGAGCCACATCTGGCAGCAGAGGCTCTGACCCATCTCTGTGCTCTCCAGCTCCTACAAGGCATGAAAGCAGCATCGCTGCAGCGAGGCTCTGATCCGTCCCTTTCCACTGGGCAGGCTATGGCATCTCCAGATGTGTAGCTACAACCTCACAGCTAAAGCAGAGTGAGACAGACCCACTGTGTCCTCTCCTCAGTTCCTCCACTATTTGCCCTAGAACTTCAGAGTTCTCTGGGGTTGTTTTTCCTCCTTCATCTCAAAGCTCTGCTCTTAGAGGACCTTAGCAGAACGTACTGGTTCAGTTTCAGAATTTTAATTATAGAAAACCCCTCTTTAGGCTGTGATGTCAGCAGAGACAGACTCTGCACCCCTGTGATGCCAGCCAGGCCTGAGCACAGCATCCAGCTGAGGGGCTGGCAAAGCTCTCCCCTCGTGCATGTCTGCGAGACACACCCAGAGAAGCCTCATTTATCTGCTGTGACCTGCATCAGCAGAGCTGCACTGCAAAGTGGTCAGGGGACCGTGCAAGGAGGGGGCACACAGAGGCAGGTCTCTGTCTGCACTCTGCAGAGGTTCCTAGCTGGCTGATGTATCCATTCCATCTCCCGTAGCATCAGTCCTGGAACCCAGAGGGGAAGATGGATCACCTTCACTGACAGGCATGGCTGCAAGAAAGTGCAGGGCAGATCCACGCCTCAGCAAGTGTGGTTCAACGATGGCATTACTCCAGGGCACTCGTCTCTCCCACTCAGGTTCATGGTGCAGAGCACCCCAGTGCCAACAGGCTGGGCAAAATGCGTCATGCTGGGAACTTGCCCAGGAAGGACTCCCTGGAGCTCACACCAGCTCTAAAGTCAACCCCAACAAGCCTGCTGGCTTGTCAGCCAGCAACGGGAGCAGCTCTGGCTCCTAGAGGCCAACAAAGTGTTCTGTATTTGATCACCTAACTGTTAATAGACTTGGAATAAAAAGCCACACCAAACTATTCCTTTGTCTGTCCCAGTTTTTTGACAAATATCTTATTTGTTATACCCTGCATGCTACAAAACTAACTAGCGTCTAGAGCATTGCCTTCTATTTCAGCATAGAGGTCTGAAAGCACCTCTACCGACCCTGTCCTTGAGTTCTTGAAGAGATGCCTGGGTTATGCCCACTACAATGGTCAGGCAGAGATGGATATGGATCTAAACTGCCTGACTCCAAAGTCTCAAAAGGAAAAATCCACCGCCACAGCAAATTATCTGGGTTAAAAAATTCCATTACTGGGAAAGGTTTCATGTCTCAGAAATCAGTAGGTGGCAAGCTCTTAAAAATGAATGGATTTTAAAATAATACATTTGACTGACAGATACTTATATATAGAGATATATATGTCTTGAAAGTCTAAGTTTCAGGTTAAGTATTTCAATTAATATTTTGTCATAGCATGTAAAGTTTTTTTTGCAGCTTTACTTACTTTGGGCCTCCCCAATCACCTTTTATGCATCCGCTAAGGGGAATCTGACCCATGTTATTCAGAACCTACTTTTTCCGTAAGAACTCATTTATTTTACATTGAACAAGCGAAAAATTGTATGGTTCTACTGCAATATTACTGTCATCACAACTCATGTTGGCGATTCCCACCACTGCAGGCAGCACAGCCAGCTTCCCTGCCATGCTGACATGAAGTGTGTGCTGTGCATTCGCTGCTGTGTTCTGGCACATATTTAAATAGTGAAGGCCTTGATTCTGTAGTTTATAAAAAATAACCCAATGCTCCTGTGTGTGGAGCAATCAAGTTAGCTCCTGACATGGGAAGCACTGTGGGACTGTTACCGTCCCTGCCTGCTTCACGCAACTGATGCGATTTTTGTACTATCCTAACGGTTAGCCAACGCCAGCTAAGAATAAACAAATTGCATACTGGACTTCTGTAAGATTAAAGAAAAAATGGTGCCTCCCCTTGCACTGCAATCTAGGCTACCCCTTTCATTGATAACTTAAAATAGCTTTTGCATGCAGATAGTAACTGGTTTCCAGAGACTGAAACGGTAAAGACAGCGGATAAGAAATACTGTACCTGAAACAGATAAATAGCTTGACTTCAGGAAAGAGAATGTATTAAATACCAAACAATGAATACGCATTTTTTATTTCTGGGAGCATCTTCTATACTATCTGCATTTAGGAACTCAACACCATCCCGTAGGAATACATCTTCAGACATCTTTTGATCAAAGTACGTTTTTATAACATGTATGCAAATATTTCCAACACAGTTAAAACTGGTAAGAAACCCACTTTTTGGTACATTTTCACATTTCCTCTCAAGATGAATAAACAGAGGCCAGTTAATGTAAAACGCCTGCACAATGACATAGCAAATCACAAACAAAAGGAGGATGGAGCCGAGGTGCCCTGTCCCTGCGGTCTAGGCAGCCAGAGATCCTCCTGCAAGCCCTGTGTTGCAGCCCCACTGAACACCAAGAAGAGGGCTCTGCAGAGAATAAACAACTCTACTGTATCAAGATACTAATTTAGAGTACAAAAAATTCAAAGGGGATGTTCTACACAACCACCGAACCCCCCGAAAGCATTCAGTGTTGGCAGTGACACAGGCTGAGTGGCAGTGTATGTTGAGAGTGACCCCACGCAGTGCTTCCACATGCTCCTACTGATACTCCTGTGTTTACACCTCTGCACCCTGTCCCAGTTAGAGAGCACACCTCTTTCCAGCAGCCTCTGCTGTCTGCACCACACAGCTTGCCGGAAATAAAGGTTATAGAGAAAGGAGAAGGGCTACAGCTAAGATCAGTGATGGGCTGCTGGTGAAACCAGAGGGACTGCACATTGTTTTCTAAGTGCACCGATGGAATGCACTAGAAAACTCTTGCAATGCTACAACTGGACTCAACATTCAAGCAGACCTTATGTCTTCAATTTCTAGCATAGTGTCCCCCGTTTGCTTTCTCCGGGAAAGGTCTCGAATCTGAAAACTGGGGGAAAATAACTCTCCTTACCTATTGGTCTGAAGCCTGCTGGCTTCGCTCCTCATTTCTAGTTAATTGACAGAGGTTTACCTCACAAAAGAAAACCTGTGAATGTCTCAGACCTGAATGCCAAATCTTCATTCCCATGGAGTAGGGATATCCCAGGTAAGCAGAGCACAGAACCAACCAGCCCTGCCTGAACCAAAGTTGCAGTCGTGTCCACAGCCAGCTGTGGGTGGGTTGGAGCTAACAAAAGATGGAACATAACTGCTACGACAGCCAGGTATTAACATTCCCAAAGGACAATGTCTGATCGGTGTATGTGTGTATATGCACTCGTCTACCTGTTCATGATTATCCTTGTCCAGTTACCTTGATTTCTTTCAGTCATTAATCTATTAGCTCTAATTTCCAAGCTACTGTACAAGACACAGTATATGTAACAGTAGGTGAGCAATACCTTGTGTGCTTTCTGTCTTCCTGTCTAAAAGCAGCAAGCCAAATGCTGCTGTGTTGATAAATACACAGGTCTTCCTGAGAGCAAGGGGTTCTGCCTGATGGAGACTTTCAACGGCAGACAGGAAAGTCTTTACTTTTATTTCAGTACCTGGCAGAGAACAGTTACTTTAAGTTCCTCAAACAGATGCCATGCTAGCGTTTGATGTTGTTGAGTTACTCCGTTGTCTAAAAAATACATTTTAAAGACATTAATGATAGCAACAGGAATATTGGTAACAAGGCAGAGGTTTTCTGAAGGAGCTTTCTGCACAAGGTAATGAAAATGTGAGTTGGAATGAGTGAGTTAAACCAAAAGACAATTCTAAATGAAAAATTACATGTAATAGTGTAATTTACCACCAGAAGGAACCTCCCTTGCACTGAGATGCAAACCTCATCTAATTTTTGTTGTGTCAGCATCTCTGGGTTGTTTCAGCATCTCTGAGCATTAAACACCTAAGAGCTCACTTAAATCAAGACCGAGGTGTTCCAGCAGAATGTCCTGGTGTAATACAGTGGTTCTGCACGTGTACTGGACAGAATCTTGGAGAAGGGAACTGCCTCTGCCATGGACATGTGATGACAAAGACGAGGGCTGGTTCTAGAATTCTGGTGCTGGTGCAGGAGGGCTGCTCTGGCACCTCCTCAGCAAAGGGTCTTCCGTCACTTCCTCAACCACCACCATGGAAACCTTGAAATCAACACTCTTGAGCCCCGTATGTTTGGAGCTGTTCATGGCCCCATCCTGGCCCTGACCTGTGCACCCAACTTCTGTAAGCAGTGCCTGAAGAAGGTCCTGCTACACTGAACACCTCACCACCTGAGCACGTTTTCCTGCTGCCCCTGTGCAGGGAGGCAAAGCAGGTGATCCTGTGTACTGCAGGGAAGCCGGGCAGATGCTACGTCTTGTACTTAGATTCTCGTATTAATTTGGAGTGGCCAGGCTGGGCTCCCATCGCTACCCTGTTAGTATGCGGAGCACTGGGGGCTTTTAGGTAATGTCAGTTCCAATTCTTCTTGGAAGGCTTTTGCTTTTCCCTTGGCTTCACTTGTTGCTCTAGGCGTGCAGTCTGATACCTCAAAACCAAATGTGCTTCTTCCCGTTCTTTTAGTGCCCCTCAGTTCGTTACTCTTCTCTCCGTTGCCATGCAGCTTCCAGCCTCACGGCGGGTGAGACACACCGCCATAGCCTCTCTTCAGTTCCTGACCCTTCCTCACATCCCTGCCTAACGTATCACGGGCACCGAGGCGAAGCTGAGGCGAACAGCCCCGGAGAAAGCCCGTTCCGCCGCGGATGGCAGCGGATGGCGGCGGGCAAAGCGGGTTGTGCGCGGGGAGCCGCACAGCAGCGCCGATTCCCGCCGCTCGCTGGGGAGAGGCTGAGGCGGTGAAGGCGGAGCCAGCACTAACGGCTCCCGGGTAACTAGGCCGCGCTGCGGTCGCCGAGGCGAACAGCTCCGGAAAGGCTCGTTCCGCGGCGGCGGGCGGCGGACCCGGGGGTTTCCCCAGCCAGGACTCCCCCCCCTCACCCCTGAGTCCAGCCGGGAGGCGACAGCTCACACGGCAGCCGCTGAGGCGGCGAGCGCGCGGCCAGCAGTCGTGGGGCGCGGCCGAGCCGCCATTGAAGGCAGAAGGGTGGGCGCCCCCTGAGAGCAGAGGCTGCAGCTCCGGCTCGGGCGGCCGATGTCTCTCCCCGAGGAGCTGGCGAAAGGAGAGGCTGCAGAGAGAGCCCACGTCTTCCCCCGGGGCAGGGAGAGGCAGCGGCCATGCGGGTGCCCACGGAGAGGACCCACTGCAGCGGAGGGCTGAGCTGCAGGAAGCGGTGGAGACGCTGCATAGCACCAGGGACAATCGTGTGGCAGCTCTGACTTTATTGAAAGGCGAGCGGCTGATCCAAAGCCAGAGTTCTGTCAGAGCGCCCCAAACCCTTCCCCTGGCATGGCCAGAGGCAGCGCATGGGGGGCACTGGGGCAGCTGCTCGTTTCCAGCTGGTCTGGTCAGCTGCCGAGAGGTGCCTGTGGAGAAACTGGTGAGGCCCTGAGCTGCAAACAGGACACAGGGACTATCCTCCAAAGCACGGCCGGAGCTGGCCGTGATCGCCAGAGACAGCGGGCTGCCCACAAGAAGGGCCAGGAATTAAGGGACCAATTAAAACATTTGCAGCAGAAACCTCCCCAGATCATCTTCGGCCAACCACTCACTTGCCACTCCACAGCAGCCTGATGAGAAATGCTTCGTACTAAGAGCAGGCATGAAGGAAGCAGTGTGTGTGTGGGGGAAATGACCAACTCACCCTTATGACTTCTTCCGTCGCTGGCACATACAGTAACAAAACGCAAGTGCAAGAGGCACAGAAATCACGATGGCTGCTGTGCCGATCATGCAGCTCCTTCTCACGTCTTGTGGACAGACGAAACTTGCGGCACCCTGAGCATTGGAAGCGCTCGAGGATCTCTCCTTGTCAGCGCCTGCAGGGGCAGTTCAGAAGGTGAGCATGGCCTGTGCACCGCTGCTAAGCTGGCAGCACGGTGCTATGCCCAGGAAAGACTCTGTTTCCCGCAGTGCTGGTGCCTGTAGGCCGCTCCCTGCCTTTGGGACAGGGCGTCCCAGTGAACACAACTAGGGGGCCAGGGGGAGAGCCGGGGGGGGGGCACAGCTGCTTGACCAGCCGCCCCTTCGAGGTAGAGGGACAGGGACAGAAGCCATCCCTGCAGCAGGCAGTGCCAGCCCCAACTCTCCCTCGCCTCGGGCCAGCTCCCACACCCCAAGGGAACAGTCACCCCTCTTGGGAGAGACTTGAGCCTTGCTCTCCCCTTCTGCCTTGTCTCCAGCACAGGCACGGTTTACAGCCCCTCCCATGTGGGATGTGTCTCCTGCTTAGGGACCCCAGCAAGAGCGGTCAGTTCCTGAGTCCACTGAATAGAAGGCATACACGCGGCCATGCTGATCCTCTCCAGGCTGTGACAGCACTGCCAAAAAGCAGAGACGACAGGTAGAGCCTCAGCTTGGCCCAGAGGGGGCAGGAGGACAGGGAGGTTCCCTCTAAGCCCCTGCCCAATCTGGCAATCAGGGCAATTACCGGGCTTGTCAGTGTCCTGCATTGCCACTGTGTCTCGAGAAGAGACAGGCCCTGAGACGCTGTGTCCTCCTGCAGCCGCCTCACTCTGCACAGCCTCTTGTTCCATCCCTTGGGAAAGAAAGTTGGATCTAATGGAACCGTTCCCCACCAGAGAGGTGGCATCTTCATGAGGCAATAGTTCTCAAGAACATCGATCAGGTTTTGGTGCTGCACCTCGTCACTACTCCAAGGAGCCACCAGCCTGAGCACTGAGGCCAGGGAGTGGCAATTGCCTCATGGTGTGCAGTGCATGAGTGTATTTTGTCCCCTGTAAGGTGATGCTAAATGGTCCTTCAGAGAGGACAGGAAGAAGCCGCAGCCGGGCCAGTGAGGAAACAGCCTTTCTGAGGAGGGCTCCTGTGCCCATCCCTATCAGTACCAGCACTGTTCACATTCGTCCCATCCAGCTATCCCTCTGCAGGCGGGAAATGGAACACATCCCAAGAAGCTGCTCTATCGGCATCTCCACTCGACTTCCAGAGCTGGGAAAGGGTCGCCAGGTTGGCTGGGACCTCTCTCCTGCCTGGAACTGGCCCCGTGGGTGAGCAGTGCTGCACATGAGCTGAACACAAGCTCGGCTCATGCCGCGCATCAGCTCTGCTACTGCCATCTGCAGAGACCAGCTCAGCTGTAATGGCAACACTGGGGAGCAGCTGTCCCTGGCACTCGCTGGAGCCACATCTGGCAGCAGAGGCTCTGACCCATCTCTGTGCTCTCTAGCTCCTACAAGGCATGAAAGCAGCATTGCTGCAGCGAGACTCTGATTGATCCCTTCCCTCTTGGCAGGCTATGGCATCTCCAGATGTGTAGCTACAACCTCACGGCTAAAGCAGAGTGAAGTAGACCCACCGTGTCCTCTCCTCAGTTCTTCCACTACTTGCTTTAGAACTTCAGAGGGCTCTGGGGTTGTTCTGCCTTCGTCCTGGAGTTTTGCTCTTGGAGGACCTGAACGGGAAGTGTTTCGTTCAGTTTAACACAAATAATTAAAGAAAACCCGCCATGTCCTCTCTCCAGTTCCTTCAACATTTGCCTTGAGACTACAGATTGCTCCAGGGACTTTTTTTCCTTCTTCTTCCCTCTGAGTTACCTGTGAGATTGCTTTCAGGCTTGGGGAGAAGAACAGAAGGAGCTAGGACGCTGTTGACCTGCAGAGGATCTGAAGGAAAATTGCACACGCATAAGCTCTTGCCACATTGACATCTGTTGATTCTGTCAAGGAAAGGGACATTGAGGACTTGCCCTCAGGCTGTTCCAAGGTCTCCAAGGGCACTAAACCAGCATCCTGCCAAGTAGGCTCTTGACCATTGCCACCAGCCTTATCTAGACCCAAGCACAGAGGAGAAACATTTCCATTACATGTTGGGATCCGCTTCTCCCTCAGTGAACTGCAGGCCCTGCGAGGGTCAGGTAGCAATGTGGGAGCTTGACAGAGCTTCTGGGGGTACTTGTGAGCTCTTGGCTGGCATGTAGCAGCTACAAACCCTCTTTCAAGGCCATGTCCAACACCCCTCGAGGGGCGGAAGGATCAACATGAGGCCCCTTGGGGCGCTCTTCCCGGGAGCGCTCCTGCTTGAAGAGGAAGCCTTGCCTAAAGCACCAGCGTCGATGCTCACCTGCTCTCCACGCTTGCCATGGAAGAGCTGCAGCCTGTGGGGCAAGGGGGAGGATGAGGAGGAGGAGGAGGAGGAGGTGATCAACAAGTGCCATTGTCCCCTGCACCCGCACCCCACTGCTGAGGCTGCTGCTGCTGCTGTTATTGCTGCTGCTGCTGCTGCTATTACTGCTGCTGCTGTTATTGCTGCTTGCTGCTGCTATTGCTGTTATAGCTGCTGCTATTGCTGTTATAGCTGCTGCTATTGCTGTTATAGCTGCTGCTATTGCTGTTGTAGCTGCTGCTACAGCTGTACAGCTACTGCTATGGCCTCCCCCACTGCCGCTGCAGTCAGGGCTGGGGGCTGAGCAGTGGCTGTTATTGCTGGCTGGCACCATGGGGCTCTGTGACGTCATGGCCAAGCTGAGTGGGGGCAGCTCTCAGCCCATCTGTGGAGGGCAGCACGTTCCAAGGTGAGCTTGCTCCAGGGGCTGGGACACAGCCCACCCGCAGCTGAGCCCACAGCTCTGTCCTGTTCTCCAGGCGCTGTCGTGGGGGCAGCGAGGGGCTCACAGTCCCCGAGAACCACAGGAAACCACAGCCAAGGGAGATCTGACCTCCTCAGGTGCAGAACCAGCAGCTTATAGGGGTGAGGAGCGAGCGATTTCAGTCACAAAGCAGGTGCAAGATCCCCTCGTGGAGGCATCTCCCAGGCTGGAGCCCAGTTTGGCACCTTGGAGGACCCTATGGCTAACAAGTCACTTTCACCTTACAGGAAATATGCCTTTACTTTTCTATTTCCTGTTCCCATGGAGTTTAAGGGAATATTTTCTGTCCAGGTCCTCAAAGAACAAAGTCAATCAGTAAACTAAAACATATTCTCTTAAACTGACATGCAGAAGGAAGCTGTGAGAGAGCACACAGCGAGTATCTGCTGCCCGACCAGCCTAGGGGCCTTCTTTAGTGGAGTGACTGTACCAGTGGGCAAGGGAAGAGCTACCGCTGTCATCTCTCCTGGGCTTCTGTAAGGCCTTTGGCACAGTCTCCCACAGCATCATAGAATGCCAGACTCGTTTTGGCTGGAAGGAACCTTAAAGCTCACCTGGTTCCAACCCCAGAGAAGCTGTGGCTGCCCCATCCCTGGCCGTGTTCAAGGCCAGTTTGGACAGGGCTTGGAGCAACCTGCTCTAGTGGAAGGTGTCCCTGCCCGTGGCCGGGGTTGGGACTGGATGAGCTTTAAGGTCTCTTCCAACACAAACCATTCTATGAAATCAAAACTGCTGCTGATGGTGATGCTCAGCATTTACCTGTGCAATATGTGCCCGAGGGGGACCCTGGTTTATAGCTGAGGTTTCCAGGAGATACCACAGAAACTTTGTTTTTTTTCCTAGTGACAGCTCTGCCAAAAAGCAGAGATGACAGGTAGAGCCTCAGCATGGTGCAGGCCCAGAGGGGGCAGGAGGACAGGGAGGTTCCCTCTAAGCCCCTGCCCAATCTGGCAATCAGGGCAATTACCTGGCATGTCAGTGTCCTGCATCACCACCGTGTCTCGGGTGGAGACAGGCCCTGAGATGCTGTGTCCTCCCGCAGCCGCCTCACTCTGCACAGCCTCTTGTTCCATCCCTTGGGAAAGAAAATTGGATCTGATGGAACCATTCCCCACCAGGGAGATGGCATCTTCATGAGGCAATAGTTCTTAAGGACATTAATCAAGTTTTGGTGCTGCACCTCGTCACTACTCCAAGTGGTAGTGCTGGAGATCTCATCACTCTGCACCTCGTCCCCACTGCACCTCGTCACTACTCCAAGCCTGAGCGTGGGGGACAAGGAAGTGGCAATTGCCTCATGGTGTGCAGTGCACGAGTGCATTTTGTCCCCTGTAAGGGGATGCTAAATGGTCCTTCAGAGAGGACAGGAAGAAGCCGCAGCGAGGCCAGTGAGGAAACAGCCTTTCTGAGATGGGCTCCTGCGCCCATCCCTATCAGCACGACCAGTGTTCACATTCATCCCAGTTTCCAGTGGGATGAAGGGTGGAAGGGAAGGCTAACGTGATGGATGGCCTGCAGGCATTGCAAGGTGGAAAGGATGGGTGCCATGATGGATGCCCTGCAGGCACTGCAAGGTGGAAAGGATGGGTGACATGATGGATGCCCTGCAGGCATTGTAAGGTGGAAGGGATGGGTGACATGATAGATACACTGCAGGCATTGTAAGGTGGAAGGGATGGGTAACATGCCAAATGCCTTCCAGGCACTGGCCAGCGTGGTCCCGGTGCCTGGTGCTGCAGGTAGCAGCCCTGGAGGGCTCATCTCAGGCTGTCTCTGCACTGTGGGCAGAGGGGCTGCAGCAGACGTTTCCGCAGTGCCTGCGGGACCGCGGGTGGTGGTTGTTGGATGGCAGCACTCTTGTGGAGCCTCGCAGCAGGGGCTGGGCTCAGCTGTGGCTGGCGCTTGGGGGTGTGGATGTAGCCCTGAGCTGGAGCTCTGCTGGCTGGGGAGGTTCACCAGGCACAGTGGTCATCCCAGGCTGGATCCTCTGCCCTTCACACAGGGGGAGGGGCCGGACACACCCTTCATGAGTGTTTTTCCTGCTCCGGCCCTTGGAACCGAGGCAAAAGGTTTCCAAGGGTGCATTTGCGTTTCCCTGTTGGAGTTACTGGAACTGCTGATGGCCAGCTGATGGTTCCTGCCTCGCCTCTCACACCTCCGTGGTTGCAGGTGTGCTGAGGGCGCTGAGGACCAGTCTGACCTTCTTCACCTCTCCTCCCACCTCACTGCCCCCTCAATGGGGGCTGCGCCTGTGCAGCTGTCACTCTGCATAGGCTCCCTGGACAGATGTCATCACCGGCACTCTTCTGTCTCCATCCTGATATTTATGGGGATGGGTGAACAGGAAGGCAAACCGACGCACTTAGCTGATGTTCTGAAGTGGATCTAGCCACAGCACTGGAAGCAATGCACAGAGGGAGGCTGCGGGAAGGGGTGGCCGCAGGTTTTGTTCTTTGCTCACTATTTGGTTTGCATGGAATCTGGGGGCCTGTTGGGGGCCGTGTTGCCGGCTGTGCTGCAGTGCCCAAGAGGAACCTAAGTGTTCCAAAGCTGGGAGCAGCCTGGTTTGATGCCAGGAGTGCTGTGGGGGCTGTCTCACTGCTGCCCAGCCTGGGTCAAGGAAACCTGTCTCACTGAGTTCTGTGCTCCCAGTGTTAATCCTGAGACCTGGGCTGTCCTGGGGCACCTGCATAGTGAACTCTTGTGGGCTGGCGTGCAGCCTGCTCTTGTCTTTAGGGTCTTAAGGACAACAAATGATCATAAAATTCTGTGGGAGAATGTTACACAGAAGAGGATATGGACTTCCCATCTATCCTTCTGAAAACCAGGTCCCCATAATCTAACTGTGAGGTGTCTGTTAACTTTTGGTTGTGCTGTGGTGTTGCTAGTGGTGTTTGCAACAGGTTCATGCCCAGGAATGTCTTGGTGGGAAGTAAACTGGGGGGCAGAGCGAATGGTGCCCCTATTTCCCACCTTCCCGACGAGTCCACGCTCAAGTGACCCTTCTGTGCATCCATACCAAACCTATTATGTGACCTAGAAGTAAAGCCAGACTGTCCGTTAGGTAGAATTAACTTAGCCCTGACCAGCGGGTAGTTGCCATTGCCACCTGCAAGAGAAGTGATGTGCCTCCTCAGTGGAGCCTGTTCCTTCTCATGTGTCCCTGTCTAGCATCAATCTTCGGGTGCCTGTGTCCATAAGGAATGCTGTGAAGTAGCAGTCACTAACAGCTGCCATCAGCTCAGGTCTGGGAGCCAGAGCAGCGGGGACAGCGCCCTGAGAATCAAGGTCTGAGTCTTGATTCCTGCGTGTTGGCAGCCTAGGTTCAGTGCTGATAGACTGGGGCTCACACCCTGAACACCATATTGTATGGTGTCAATCCCTCTCCTGACACAGACCCCGCAGGACAGTGGTGAGGAATTCGTGAGGGAAACCCGACCAGTTGCTGTAACTGGGAGTTGCAAGCCCATTTAATGCAGTCAGGGGGCGCCCTTTGTCTAACCACATCTCCCATCACCTCTTACGTTCAGTGGTGATGGAGGACTCCTCAGTTTCCCTTTTCTGCTTTGGTCTGTTGCACAGAGAGAGGCTGTGTCTTTCCTATTACATTGACTTTATCCAAGGTTCTCTGCATTTTTTCTCCTCTGGAACACCTGTGTGAGAGCTTTCCATCTTTACTGCCACAAAGGGCTGATCTCCAAAGCTGTGGGTTATTCTGTCAGCACAACCCGAGTCCCTAGACTGGTGGGGCACCTTCAGCCACAGATGGAGGGCCGGAGCAGTGGGGCCGTTTCAGCTGGAGCTGCAGGATGCTGGGCTGCTTACACTGTGATGGCAGGATGGAAGGTGTAGGCCCATGGGGAGGCTGAGAGCAATGGTGTTCCGGGCAGGAGCAGTTCTTGGTGTTGGGTCCAGTTCCCAGGAGTGATGGTTTGGATGGTCTGGCTCCCATGGGTGATGGTTTGGATGGTCCAGCTCCCAGAGGTGATGGTTTGGATGGTCCATCTCCCAGAGGTGATGGTTTGGACAGTCCAGCTCCCAGGGGTAATGGTTTGCATGGTCCAGCTCCCAAGGGTGATGGTTTGGATGGTCTTGCTGCCGGACATGAGGGGCAGCCACCTGTTTCCAGGCAGTCTGTTGAACTGCAAAGAGATGCGTGCGGGGACAGGAGGCCACTGAGGCCCTCAACTGTAGATGGGGCACAGGGACTCTCCTCCACAGCATGGAGCAGAGCTGGCAAGGCCACCACGAGTGCAGCTGCTGGCACACTGTGGCCGAGGTGAACACGTGCACCTCACAGCACCAGCAAGCAGCGGCATTCCTCTGGGCAGGTTCACGCACGAGGAGAGGGCACGAGTACCTGCCTCGCAGTGCAAATCTCATCCCCTGCCCCCTCTCGCCCTGCCTCTGCCTGTCTCTCCTGGGAGCTGCTCTTGTCCTGGCAGGGTGTTGGAGCTGGCACTGGCTGCAGTCGGAGTGGGCTCACCGTAAGGAGGGCCAGGAATTAAGGGACCAATTAAAAGACGTGACTGCAGCAGAAAACTCCACAGATCATCTTGGCCAGCCACTCACTTGCCATTCCACAGCAGCCTGATGAGAAATGCTTCATACCAAGAGCAGGCATGAAGGAAGCAGTGTGTGTGGGGGGGAAATGACCAACTCGCCCTTACAACATATTCCGTCGCTGGTCCATGCAATAGGAAAACACAAGTGCAAGAGGTACAGAAATCACAATGGTGATTCTCCAGGCTGTGACAGCACTGCCAAAAAGCAGAGACGACACGTAGAGCTCATCTTGGTTCAGGCCCAGAGGGGTCAGGAGGACAGGGAGGTTCCCTCTAAGCCCCTGCCCAATCTGGCAATCAGGGCAATTACCTGTTATGTCAGTGCCCTGCATCGCCACTGTGTCTCGAGAAGAGACAGGCCCTGAGATGCTGTGTCCTCCCGCAGCCGCCTCACTCTGCACAGCCTCTTGTTCCATCCCTTGGGAAAGAAAGTTGGATCTAATGGAACCGTTCCCCACCAGAGAGGTGGCATCTTCATGAGGCAATAGTTCTCAAGAACATCGATCAGGTTTTGGTGCTGCACCTCGTCACTACTCCAAGGAGCCACCAGCCTGAGCACTGAGGCCAGGGAGTGGCAATTGCCTCATGGTGTGCAGTGCACGAGTGCATTTTGTCCCCTGTAAGGTGATGCTAAATGGTCCTTCAGAGAGGAAAGGAAGAAGCAGCGAGGCCAGTGGGGAAACAGCCTTTCTGAGGAGGGCTCCTGCGCCCATCCCTATCAGCACGACCATTGTTCACATTTGTTCCATCCAGCTATTGGTCTGCAGGCAGGAAATGGAACACATCCCAAGAAGCTGCCGAATCAGCATCTCCACTCGACTTCCAGAGCTGGAAAAGGGTCGCCTGGGACCTCGCTCCTGCCTGGAACTGGGCCTGTGGGTGAGCAGTACTGCACATGAGCTGAACCCAAGCTCCGTCCAGGCTAGGCCTAAGCTCTGCTACTGCCATCTGCAGAGACCAGCTCTGAGCTGTAATGGCAACACTGGGGAGCAGCTGCCCCTGGCACTTGCTGGAGCCACATCTGGCAGCAGAGGCTCTGACCCATCTCTGTGCTCTCCAGCTCCTACAAGGCATGAAAGCAGCATCGCTGCAGCGAGGCTCTGATCCGTCCCTTTCCACTGGGCAGGCTATGGCATCTCCAGATGTGTAGCTACAACCTCACAGCTAAAGCAGAGTGAGACAGACCCACTGTGTCCTCTCCTCAGTTCCTCCACTATTTGCCCTAGAACTTCAGAGTTCTCTGGGGTTGTTTTTCCTCCTTCATCTCAAAGCTCTGCTCTTAGAGGACCTTAGCAGAACGTACTGGTTCAGTTTCAGAATTTTAATTATAGAAAACCCCTCTTTAGGCTGTGATGTCAGCAGAGACAGACTCTGCACCCCTGTGATGCCAGCCAGGCCTGAGCACAGCATCCAGCTGAGGGGCTGGCAAAGCTCTCCCCTCGTGCATGTCTGCGAGACACACCCAGAGAAGCCTCATTTATCTGCTGTGACCTGCATCAGCAGAGCTGCACTGCAAAGTGGTCAGGGGACCGTGCAAGGAGGGGGCACACAGAGGCAGGTCTCTGTCTGCACTCTGCAGAGGTTCCTAGCTGGCTGATGTATCCATTCCATCTCCCGTAGCATCAGTCCTGGAACCCAGAGGGGAAGATGGATCACCTTCACTGACAGGCATGGCTGCAAGAAAGTGCAGGGCAGATCCACGCCTCAGCAAGTGTGGTTCAACGATGGCATTACTCCAGGGCACTCGTCTCTCCCACTCAGGTTCATGGTGCAGAGCACCCCAGTGCCAACAGGCTGGGCAAAATGCGTCATGCTGGGAACTTGCCCAGGAAGGACTCCCTGGAGCTCACACCAGCTCTAAAGTCAACCCCAACAAGCCTGCTGGCTTGTCAGCCAGCAACGGGAGCAGCTCTGGCTCCTAGAGGCCAACAAAGTGTTCTGTATTTGATCACCTAACTGTTAATAGACTTGGAATAAAAAGCCACACCAAACTATTCCTTTGTCTGTCCCAGTTTTTTGACAAATATCTTATTTGTTATACCCTGCATGCTACAAAACTAACTAGCGTCTAGAGCATTGCCTTCTATTTCAGCATAGAGGTCTGAAAGCACCTCTACCGACCCTGTCCTTGAGTTCTTGAAGAGATGCCTGGGTTATGCCCACTACAATGGTCAGGCAGAGATGGATATGGATCTAAACTGCCTGACTCCAAAGTCTCAAAAGGAAAAATCCACCGCCACAGCAAATTATCTGGGTTAAAAAATTCCATTACTGGGAAAGGTTTCATGTCTCAGAAATCAGTAGGTGGCAAGCTCTTAAAAATGAATGGATTTTAAAATAATACATTTGACTGACAGATACTTATATATAGAGATATATATGTCTTGAAAGTCTAAGTTTCAGGTTAAGTATTTCAATTAATATTTTGTCATAGCATGTAAAGTTTTTTTTGCAGCTTTACTTACTTTGGGCCTCCCCAATCACCTTTTATGCATCCGCTAAGGGGAATCTGACCCATGTTATTCAGAACCTACTTTTTCCGTAAGAACTCATTTATTTTACATTGAACAAGCGAAAAATTGTATGGTTCTACTGCAATATTACTGTCATCACAACTCATGTTGGCGATTCCCACCACTGCAGGCAGCACAGCCAGCTTCCCTGCCATGCTGACATGAAGTGTGTGCTGTGCATTCGCTGCTGTGTTCTGGCACATATTTAAATAGTGAAGGCCTTGATTCTGTAGTTTATAAAAAATAACCCAATGCTCCTGTGTGTGGAGCAATCAAGTTAGCTCCTGACATGGGAAGCACTGTGGGACTGTTACCGTCCCTGCCTGCTTCACGCAACTGATGCGATTTTTGTACTATCCTAACGGTTAGCCAACGCCAGCTAAGAATAAACAAATTGCATACTGGACTTCTGTAAGATTAAAGAAAAAATGGTGCCTCCCCTTGCACTGCAATCTAGGCTACCCCTTTCATTGATAACTTAAAATAGCTTTTGCATGCAGATAGTAACTGGTTTCCAGAGACTGAAACGGTAAAGACAGCGGATAAGAAATACTGTACCTGAAACAGATAAATAGCTTGACTTCAGGAAAGAGAATGTATTAAATACCAAACAATGAATACGCATTTTTTATTTCTGGGAGCATCTTCTATACTATCTGCATTTAGGAACTCAACACCATCCCGTAGGAATACATCTTCAGACATCTTTTGATCAAAGTACGTTTTTATAACATGTATGCAAATATTTCCAACACAGTTAAAACTGGTAAGAAACCCACTTTTTGGTACATTTTCACATTTCCTCTCAAGATGAATAAACAGAGGCCAGTTAATGTAAAACGCCTGCACAATGACATAGCAAATCACAAACAAAAGGAGGATGGAGCCGAGGTGCCCTGTCCCTGCGGTCTAGGCAGCCAGAGATCCTCCTGCAAGCCCTGTGTTGCAGCCCCACTGAACACCAAGAAGAGGGCTCTGCAGAGAATAAACAACTCTACTGTATCAAGATACTAATTTAGAGTACAAAAAATTCAAAGGGGATGTTCTACACAACCACCGAACCCCCCGAAAGCATTCAGTGTTGGCAGTGACACAGGCTGAGTGGCAGTGTATGTTGAGAGTGACCCCACGCAGTGCTTCCACATGCTCCTACTGATACTCCTGTGTTTACACCTCTGCACCCTGTCCCAGTTAGAGAGCACACCTCTTTCCAGCAGCCTCTGCTTGTCTGCACCACACAGCTTGCCGGAAATAAAGGTTATAGAGAAAGGAGAAGGGCTACAGCTAAGATCAGTGATGGGCTGCTGGTGAAACCAGAGGGACTGCACATTGTTTTCTAAGTGCACCGATGGAATGCACTAGAAAACTCTTGCAATGCTACAACTGGACTCAACATTCAAGCAGACCTTATGTCTTCAATTTCTAGCATAGTGTCCCCCGTTTGCTTTCTCCGGGAAAGGTCTCGAATCTGAAAACTGGGGGAAAATAACTCTCCTTACCTATTGGTCTGAAGCCTGCTGGCTTCGCTCCTCATTTCTAGTTAATTGACAGAGGTTTACCTCACAAAAGAAAACCTGTGAATGTCTCAGACCTGAATGCCAAATCTTCATTCCCATGGAGTAGGGATATCCCAGGTAAGCAGAGCACAGAACCAACCAGCCCTGCCTGAACCAAAGTTGCAGTCGTGTCCACAGCCAGCTGTGGGTGGGTTGGAGCTAACAAAAGATGGAACATAACTGCTACGACAGCCAGGTATTAACATTCCCAAAGGACAATGTCTGATCGGTGTATGTGTGTATATGCACTCGTCTACCTGTTCATGATTATCCTTGTCCAGTTACCTTGATTTCTTTCAGTCATTAATCTATTAGCTCTAATTTCCAAGCTACTGTACAAGACACAGTATATGTAACAGTAGGTGAGCAATACCTTGTGTGCTTTCTGTCTTCCTGTCTAAAAGCAGCAAGCCAAATGCTGCTGTGTTGATAAATACACAGGTCTTCCTGAGAGCAAGGGGTTCTGCCTGATGGAGACTTTCAACGGCAGACAGGAAAGTCTTTACTTTTATTTCAGTACCTGGCAGAGAACAGTTACTTTAAGTTCCTCAAACAGATGCCATGCTAGCGTTTGATGTTGTTGAGTTACTCCGTTGTCTAAAAAATACATTTTAAAGACATTAATGATAGCAACAGGAATATTGGTAACAAGGCAGAGGTTTTCTGAAGGAGCTTTCTGCACAAGGTAATGAAAATGTGAGTTGGAATGAGTGAGTTAAACCAAAAGACAATTCTAAATGAAAAATTACATGTAATAGTGTAATTTACCACCAGAAGGAACCTCCCTTGCACTGAGATGCAAACCTCTTCTAATTTTTGTTGTGTCAGCATCTCTGGGTTGTTTCAGCATCTCTGAGCATTAAACACCTAAGAGCTCACTTAAATCAAGACCGAGGTGTTCCAGCAGAATGTCCTGGTGTAATACAGTGGTTCTGCACGTGTACTGGACAGAATCTTGGAGAAGGGAACTGCCTCTGCCATGGACATGTGATGACAAAGACGAGGGCTGGTTCTAGAATTCTGGTGCTGGTGCAGGAGGGCTGCTCTGGCACCTCCTCAGCAAAGGGTCTTCCGTCACTTCCTCAACCACCACCATGGAAACCTTGAAATCAACACTCTTGAGCCCCGTATGTTTGGAGCTGTTCATGGCCCCATCCTGGCCCTGACCTGTGCACCCAACTTCTGTAAGCAGTGCCTGAAGAAGGTCCTGCTACACTGAACACCTCACCACCTGAGCACGTTTTCCTGCTGCCCCTGTGCAGGGAGGCAAAGCAGGTGATCCTGTGTACTGCAGGGAAGCCGGGCAGATGCTACGTCTTGTACTTAGATTCTCGTATTAATTTGGAGTGGCCAGGCTGGGCTCCCATCGCTACCCTGTTAGTATGCGGAGCACTGGGGGCTTTTAGGTAATGTCAGTTCCAATTCTTCTTGGAAGGCTTTTGCTTTTCCCTTGGCTTCACTTGTTGCTCTAGGCGTGCAGTCTGATACCTCAAAACCAAATGTGCTTCTTCCCGTTCTTTTAGTGCCCCTCAGTTCGTTACTCTTCTCTCCGTTGCCATGCAGCTTCCAGCCTCACGGCGGGTGAGACACACCGCCATAGCCTCTCTTCAGTTCCTGACCCTTCCTCACATCCCTGCCTAACGTATCACGGGCACCGAGGCGAAGCTGAGGCGAACAGCCCCGGAGAAAGCCCGTTCCGCCGCGGATGGCAGCGGATGGCGGCGGGCAAAGCGGGTTGTGCGCGGGGAGCCGCACGGCAGCGCCGATTCCCGCCGCTCGCTGGGGAGAGGCTGAGGCGGTGAAGGCGGAGCCAGCACTAACGGCTCCCGGGGTAACTAGGCCGCGCTGCGGTCGCCGAGGCGAACAGCTCCGGAAAGGCTCGTTCCGCGGCGGCGGGCGGCGGACCCGGGGGTTTCCCCAGCCAGGACTCCCCCCCCTCACCCCTGAGTCCAGCCGGGAGGCGACAGCTCACACGGCAGCCGCTGAGGCGGCGAGCGCGCGGCCAGCAGTCGTGGGGCGCGGCCGAGCCGCCATTGAAGGCAGAAGGGTGGGCGCCCCCTGAGAGCAGAGGCTGCAGCTCCGGCTCGGGCGGCCGATGTCTCTCCCCGAGGAGCTGGCGAAAGGAGAGGCTGCAGAGAGAGCCCACGTCTTCCCCCGGGGGCAGGGAGAGGCAGCGGCCATGCGGGTGCCCACGGAGAGGACCCACTGCAGCGGAGGGCTGAGCTGCAGGAAGCGGTGGAGACGCTGCATAGCACCAGGGACACTCGTGTGGCAGCTCTGACTTTATTGAAAGGCGAGCGGCTGATCCAAAGCCAGAGTTCTGTCAGAGCGCCCCAAACCCTTCCCCTGGCATGGCCAGAGGCAGCGCATGGGGGGCACTGGGGCAGCTGCTCGTTTCCAGCTGGTCTGGTCAGCTGCCGAGAGGTGCCTGTGGAGAAACTGGTGAGGCCCTGAGCTGCAAACAGGACACAGGGACTATCCTCCAAAGCACGGCCGGAGCTGGCCGTGATCGCCAGAGACAGCGGGCTGCCCACAAGAAGGGCCAGGAATTAAGGGACCAATTAAAACATTTGCAGCAGAAACCTCCCCAGATCATCTTCGGCCAACCACTCACTTGCCACTCCACAGCAGCCTGATGAGAAATGCTTCGTACTAAGAGCAGGCATGAAGGAAGCAGTGTGTGTGTGGGGGAAATGACCAACTCACCCTTATGACTTCTTCCGTCGCTGGTACATACAGTAACAAAACGCAAGTGCAAGAGGCACAGAAATCACGATGGCTGCTGTGCCGATCATGCAGCTCCTTCTCACGTCTTGTGGACAGACGAAACTTGCGGCACCCTGAGCATTGGAAGCGCTCGAGGATCTCTCCTTGTCAGCGCCTGCAGGGGCAGTTCAGAAGGTGAGCATGGCCTGTGCACCGCTGCTAAGCTGGCAGCACGGTGCTATGCCCAGGAAAGACTCTGTTTCCCGCAGTGCTGGTGCCTGTAGGCCGCTCCCTGCCTTTGGGACAGGGCGTCCCAGTGAACACAACTAGGGGGCCAGGGGGAGAGCCGGGGGGGGGGCACAGCTGCTTGACCAGCCGCCCCTTCGAGGTAAAGGGACAGGGACAGAAGCCATCCCTGCAGCAGGCAGTGCCAGCCCCAACTCTCCCTCGCCTCGGGCCAGCTCCCACACCCCAAGGGAACAGTCACCCCTCTTGGGAGAGACTTGAGCCTTGCTCTCCCCTTCTGCCTTGTCTCTAGCACAGGCACGGTTTACAGCCCCTCCCATGTGGGATGTGTCTCCTGCTTAGGGACCCCAGCAAGAGCGGTCAGTTCCTGAGTCCACTGAATAGAAGGCATACACGCGGCCATGCTGATCCTCTCCAGGCTGTGACAGCACTGCCAAAAAGCAGAGACGACAGGTAGAGCCTCAGCTTGGCCCAGAGGGGGCAGGAGGACAGGGAGGTTCCCTCTAAGCCCCTGCCCAATCTGGCAATCAGGGCAATTACCGGGCTTGTCAGTGTCCTGCATTGCCACTGTGTCTCGAGAAGAGACAGGCCCTGAGACGCTGTGTCCTCCTGCAGCCGCCTCACTCTGCACAGCCTCTTGTTCCATCCCTTGGGAAAGAAAGTTGGATCTAATGGAACCGTTCCCCACCAGAGAGGTGGCATCTTCATGAGGCAATAGTTCTCAAGAACATCGATCAGGTTTTGGTGCTGCACCTCGTCACTACTCCAAGGAGCCACCAGCCTGAGCACTGAGGCCAGGGAGTGGCAATTGCCTCATGGTGTGCAGTGCATGAGTGTATTTTGTCCCCTGTAAGGTGATGCTAAATGGTCCTTCAGAGAGGACAGGAAGAAGCCGCAGCCGGGCCAGTGAGGAAACAGCCTTTCTGAGGAGGGCTCCTGTGCCCATCCCTATCAGTACCAGCACTGTTCACATTCGTCCCATCCAGCTATCCCTCTGCAGGCGGGAAATGGAACACATCCCAAGAAGCTGCTCTATCGGCATCTCCACTCGACTTCCAGAGCTGGGAAAGGGTCGCCAGGTTGGCTGGGACCTCTCTCCTGCCTGGAACTGGCCCCGTGGGTGAGCAGTGCTGCACATGAGCTGAACACAAGCTCGGCTCATGCCGCGCATCAGCTCTGCTACTGCCATCTGCAGAGACCAGCTCAGCTGTAATGGCAACACTGGGGAGCAGCTGTCCCTGGCACTCGCTGGAGCCACATCTGGCAGCAGAGGCTCTGACCCATCTCTGTGCTCTCTAGCTCCTACAAGGCATGAAAGCAGCATTGCTGCAGCGAGACTCTGATTGATCCCTTCCCTCTTGGCAGGCTATGGCATCTCCAGATGTGTAGCTACAACCTCACGGCTAAAGCAGAGTGAAGTAGACCCACCGTGTCCTCTCCTCAGTTCTTCCACTACTTGCTTTAGAACTTCAGAGGGCTCTGGGGTTGTTCTGCCTTCGTCCTGGAGTTTTGCTCTTGGAGGACCTGAACGGGAAGTGTTTCGTTCAGTTTAACACAAATAATTAAAGAAAACCCGCCATGTCCTCTCTCCAGTTCCTTCAACATTTGCCTTGAGACTACAGATTGCTCCAGGGACTTTTTTTCCTTCTTCTTCCCTCTGAGTTACCTGTGAGATTGCTTTCAGGCTTGGGGAGAAGAACAGAAGGAGCTAGGACGCTGTTGACCTGCAGAGGATCTGAAGGAAAATTGCACACGCATAAGCTCTTGCCACATTGACATCTGTTGATTCTGTCAAGGAAAGGGACATTGAGGACTTGCCCTCAGGCTGTTCCAAGGTCTCCAAGGGCACTAAACCAGCATCCTGCCAAGTAGGCTCTTGACCATTGCCACCAGCCTTATCTAGACCCAAGCACAGAGGAGAAACATTTCCATTACATGTTGGGATCCGCTTCTCCCTCAGTGAACTGCAGGCCCTGCGAGGGTCAGGTAGCAATGTGGGAGCTTGACAGAGCTTCTGGGGGTACTTGTGAGCTCTTGGCTGGCATGTAGCAGCTACAAACCCTCTTTCAAGGCCATGTCCAACACCCCTCGAGGGGCGGAAGGATCAACATGAGGCCCCTTGGGGCGCTCTTCCCGGGAGCGCTCCTGCTTGAAGAGGAAGCCTTGCCTAAAGCACCAGCGTCGATGCTCACCTGCTCTCCACGCTTGCCATGGAAGAGCTGCAGCCTGTGGGGCAAGGGGGAGGATGAGGAGGAGGAGGAGGAGGAGGTGATCAACAAGTGCCATTGTCCCCTGCACCCGCACCCCACTGCTGAGGCTGCTGCTGCTGCTGTTATTGCTGCTGCTGCTGCTGCTATTACTGCTGCTGCTGTTATTGCTGCTTGCTGCTGCTATTGCTGTTATAGCTGCTGCTATTGCTGTTATAGCTGCTGCTATTGCTGTTGTAGCTGCTGCTACAGCTGTACAGCTACTGCTATGGCCTCCCCCACTGCCGCTGCAGTCAGGGCTGGGGGCTGAGCAGTGGCTGTTATTGCTGGCTGGCACCATGGGGCTCTGTGACGTCATGGCCAAGCTGAGTGGGGGCAGCTCTCAGCCCATCTGTGGAGGGCAGCACGTTCCAAGGTGAGCTTGCTCCAGGGGCTGGGACACAGCCCACCCGCAGCTGAGCCCACAGCTCTGTCCTGTTCTCCAGGCGCTGTCGTGGGGGCAGCGAGGGGCTCACAGTCCCCGAGAACCACAGGAAACCACAGCCAAGGGAGATCTGACCTCCTCAGGTGCAGAACCAGCAGCTTATAGGGGTGAGGAGCGAGCGATTTCAGTCGCAAAGCAGGTGCAAGATCCCCTCGTGGAGGCATCTCCCAGGCTGGAGCCCAGTTTGGCACCTTGGAGGACCCTATGGCTAACAAGTCACTTTCACCTTACAGGAAATATGCCTTTACTTTTCTATTTCCTGTTCCCATGGAGTTTAAGGGAATATTTTCTGTCCAGGTCCTCAAAGAACAAAGTCAATCAGTAAACTAAAACATATTCTCTTAAACTGACATGCAGAAGGAAGCTGTGAGAGAGCACACAGCGAGTATCTGCTGCCCGACCAGCCTAGGGGCCTTCTTTAGTGGAGTGACTGTACCAGTGGGCAAGGGAAGAGCTACCGCTGTCATCTCTCCTGGGCTTCTGTAAGGCCTTTGGCACAGTCTCCCACAGCATCATAGAATGCCAGACTCGTTTTGGCTGGAAGGAACCTTAAAGCTCACCTGGTTCCAACCCCAGAGAAGCTGTGGCTGCCCCATCCCTGGCCGTGTTCAAGGCCAGTTTGGACAGGGCTTGGAGCAACCTGCTCTAGTGGAAGGTGTCCCTGCCCGTGGCCGGGGTTGGGACTGGATGAGCTTTAAGGTCTCTTCCAACACAAACCATTCTATGAAATCAAAACTGCTGCTGATGGTGATGCTCAGCATTTACCTGTGCAATATGTGCCCGAGGGGGACCCTGGTTTATAGCTGAGGTTTCCAGGAGATACCACAGAAACTTTGTTTTTTTTCCTAGTGACAGCTCTGCCAAAAAGCAGAGATGACAGGTAGAGCCTCAGCATGGTGCAGGCCCAGAGGGGGCAGGAGGACAGGGAGGTTCCCTCTAAGCCCCTGCCCAATCTGGCAATCAGGGCAATTACCTGGCATGTCAGTGTCCTGCATCACCACCGTGTCTCGGGTGGAGACAGGCCCTGAGATGCTGTGTCCTCCCGCAGCCGCCTCACTCTGCACAGCCTCTTGTTCCATCCCTTGGGAAAGAAAATTGGATCTGATGGAACCATTCCCCACCAGGGAGATGGCATCTTCATGAGGCAATAGTTCTTAAGGACATTAATCAAGTTTTGGTGCTGCACCTCGTCACTACTCCAAGTGGTAGTGCTGGAGATCTCATCACTCTGCACCTCGTCCCCACTGCACCTCGTCACTACTCCAAGCCTGAGCGTGGGGGACAAGGAAGTGGCAATTGCCTCATGGTGTGCAGTGCACGAGTGCATTTTGTCCCCTGTAAGGGGATGCTAAATGGTCCTTCAGAGAGGACAGGAAGAAGCCGCAGCGAGGCCAGTGAGGAAACAGCCTTTCTGAGATGGGCTCCTGCGCCCATCCCTATCAGCACGACCAGTGTTCACATTCATCCCAGTTTCCAGTGGGATGAAGGGTGGAAGGGAAGGCTAACGTGATGGATGGCCTGCAGGCATTGCAAGGTGGAAAGGATGGGTGCCATGATGGATGCCCTGCAGGCACTGCAAGGTGGAAAGGATGGGTGACATGATGGATGCCCTGCAGGCATTGTAAGGTGGAAGGGATGGGTGACATGATAGATACACTGCAGGCATTGTAAGGTGGAAGGGATGGGTAACATGCCAAATGCCTTCCAGGCACTGGCCAGCGTGGTCCCGGTGCCTGGTGCTGCAGGTAGCAGCCCTGGAGGGCTCGTCTCAGGCTGTCTCTGCACTGTGGGCAGAGGGGCTGCAGCAGACGTTTCCGCAGTGCCTGCGGGACCGCGGGTGGTGGTTGTTGGATGGCAGCACTCTTGTGGAGCCTCGCAGCAGGGGCTGGGCTCAGCTGTGGCTGGCGCTTGGGGGTGTGGATGTAGCCCTGAGCTGGAGCTCTGCTGGCTGGGGAGGTTCACCAGGCACAGTGGTCATCCCAGGCTGGATCCTCTGCCCTTCACACAGGGGGAGGGGCCGGACACACCCTTCATGAGTGTTTTTCCTGCTCCGGCCCTTGGAACCGAGGCAAAAGGTTTCCAAGGGTGCATTTGCGTTTCCCTGTTGGAGTTACTGGAACTGCTGATGGCCAGCTGATGGTTCCTGCCTCGCCTCTCACACCTCCGTGGTTGCAGGTGTGCTGAGGGCGCTGAGGACCAGTCTGACCTTCTTCACCTCTCCTCCCACCTCACTGCCCCCTCAATGGGGGCTGCGCCTGTGCAGCTGTCACTCTGCATAGGCTCCCTGGACAGATGTCATCACCGGCACTCTTCTGTCTCCATCCTGATATTTATGGGGATGGGTGAACAGGAAGGCAAACCGACGCACTTAGCTGATGTTCTGAAGTGGATCTAGCCACAGCACTGGAAGCAATGCACAGAGGGAGGCTGCGGGAAGGGGTGGCCGCAGGTTTTGTTCTTTGCTCACTATTTGGTTTGCATGGAATCTGGGGGCCTGTTGGGGGCCGTGTTGCCGGCTGTGCTGCAGTGCCCAAGAGGAACCTAAGTGTTCCAAAGCTGGGAGCAGCCTGGTTTGATGCCAGGAGTGCTGTGGGGGCTGTCTCACTGCTGCCCAGCCTGGGTCAAGGAAACCTGTCTCACTGAGTTCTGTGCTCCCAGTGTTAATCCTGAGACCTGGGCTGTCCTGGGGCACCTGCATAGTGAACTCTTGTGGGCTGGCGTGCAGCCTGCTCTTGTCTTTAGGGTCTTAAGGACAACAAATGATCATAAAATTCTGTGGGAGAATGTTACACAGAAGAGGATATGGACTTCCCATCTATCCTTCTGAAAACCAGGTCCCCATAATCTAACTGTGAGGTGTCTGTTAACTTTTGGTTGTGCTGTGGTGTTGCTAGTGGTGTTTGCAACAGGTTCATGCCCAGGAATGTCTTGGTGGGAAGTAAACTGGGGGGCAGAGCGAATGGTGCCCCTATTTCCCACCTTCCCGACGAGTCCACGCTCAAGTGACCCTTCTGTGCATCCATACCAAACCTATTATGTGACCTAGAAGTAAAGCCAGACTGTCCGTTAGGTAGAATTAACTTAGCCCTGACCAGCGGGTAGTTGCCATTGCCACCTGCAAGAGAAATGATGTGCCTCCTCAGTGGAGCCTGTTCCTTCTCATGTGTCCCTGTCTAGCATCAATCTTCGGGTGCCTGTGTCCATAAGGAATGCTGTGAAGTAGCAGTCACTAACAGCTGCCATCAGCTCAGGTCTGGGAGCCAGAGCAGCGGGGACAGCGCCCTGAGAATCAAGGTCTGAGTCTTGATTCCTGCGTGTTGGCAGCCTAGGTTCAGTGCTGATAGACTGGGGCTCACACCCTGAACACCATATTGTATGGTGTCAATCCCTCTCCTGACACAGACCCCGCAGGACAGTGGTGAGGAATTCGTGAGGGAAACCCGACCAGTTGCTGTAACTGGGAGTTGCAAGCCCATTTAATGCAGTCAGGGGGCGCCCTTTGTCTAACCACATCTCCCATCACCTCTTACGTTCAGTGGTGATGGAGGACTCCTCAGTTTCCCTTTTCTGCTTTGGTCTGTTGCACAGAGAGAGGCTGTGTCTTTCCTATTACACTGACTTTATCCAAGGTTCTCTGCATTTTTTCTCCTCTGGAACACCTGTGTGAGAGCTTTCCATCTTTACTGCCACAAAGGGCTGATCTCCAAAGCTGTGGGTTATTCTGTCAGCACAACCCGAGTCCCTAGACTGGTGGGGCACCTTCAGCCACAGATGGAGGGCCGGAGCAGTGGGGCCGTTTCAGCTGGAGCTGCAGGATGCTGGGCTGCTTACACTGTGATGGCAGGATGGAAGGTGTAGGCCCATGGGGAGGCTGAGAGCAATGGTGTTCCGGGCAGGAGCAGTTCTTGGTGTTGGGTCCAGTTCCCAGGAGTGATGGTTTGGATGGTCTGGCTCCCATGGGTGATGGTTTGGATGGTCCAGCTCCCAGAGGTGATGGTTTGGATGGTCCATCTCCCAGAGGTGATGGTTTGGACAGTCCAGCTCCCAGGGGTAATGGTTTGCATGGTCCAGCTCCCAAGGGTGATGGTTTGGATGGTCTTGCTGCCGGACATGAGGGGCAGCCACCTGTTTCCAGGCAGTCTGTTGAACTGCAAAGAGATGCGTGCGGGGACAGGAGGCCACTGAGGCCCTCAACTGTAGATAGGGCACAGGGACTCTCCTCCACAGCATGGAGCAGAGCTGGCAAGGCCACCACGAGTGCAGCTGCTGGCACACTGTGGCCGAGGTGAACACGTGCACCTCACAGCACCAGCAAGCAGCGGCATTCCTCTGGGCAGGTTCACGCACGAGGAGAGGGCACGAGTACCTGCCTCGCAGTGCAAATCTCATCCCCTGCCCCCTCTCGCCCTGCCTCTGCCTGTCTCTCCTGGGAGCTGCTCTTGTCCTGGCAGGGTGTTGGAGCTGGCACTGGCTGCAGTCGGAGTGGGCTCACCGTAAGGAGGGCCAGGAATTAAGGGACCAATTAAAAGACGTGACTGCAGCAGAAAACTCCACAGATCATCTTGGCCAGCCACTCACTTGCCATTCCACAGCAGCCTGATGAGAAATGCTTCATACCAAGAGCAGGCATGAAGGAAGCAGTGTGTGTGGGGGGGAAATGACCAACTCGCCCTTACAACATATTCCGTCGCTGGTCCATGCAATAGGAAAACACAAGTGCAAGAGGCACAGAAATCACAATGGTGATTCTCCAGGCTGTGACAGCACTGCCAAAAAGCAGAGACGACACGTAGAGCTCATCTTGGTTCAGGCCCAGAGGGGTCAGGAGGACAGGGAGGTTCCCTCTAAGCCCCTGCCCAATCTGGCAATCAGGGCAATTACCTGTTATGTCAGTGCCCTGCATCGCCACTGTGTCTCGAGAAGAGACAGGCCCTGAGATGCTGTGTCCTCCCGCAGCCGCCTCACTCTGCACAGCCTCTTGTTCCATCCCTTGGGAAAGAAAGTTGGATCTAATGGAACCGTTCCCCACCAGAGAGGTGGCATCTTCATGAGGCAATAGTTCTCAAGAACATCGATCAGGTTTTGGTGCTGCACCTCGTCACTACTCCAAGGAGCCACCAGCCTGAGCACTGAGGCCAGGGAGTGGCAATTGCCTCATGGTGTGCAGTGCACGAGTGCATTTTGTCCCCTGTAAGGTGATGCTAAATGGTCCTTCAGAGAGGAAAGGAAGAAGCAGCGAGGCCAGTGGGGAAACAGCCTTTCTGAGGAGGGCTCCTGCGCCCATCCCTATCAGCACGACCATTGTTCACATTTGTTCCATCCAGCTATTGGTCTGCAGGCAGGAAATGGAACACATCCCAAGAAGCTGCCGAATCAGCATCTCCACTCGACTTCCAGAGCTGGAAAAGGGTCGCCTGGGACCTCGCTCCTGCCTGGAACTGGGCCTGTGGGTGAGCAGTACTGCACATGAGCTGAACCCAAGCTCCGTCCAGGCTAGGCCTAAGCTCTGCTACTGCCATCTGCAGAGACCAGCTCTGAGCTGTAATGGCAACACTGGGGAGCAGCTGCCCCTGGCACTTGCTGGAGCCACATCTGGCAGCAGAGGCTCTGACCCATCTCTGTGCTCTCCAGCTCCTACAAGGCATGAAAGCAGCATCGCTGCAGCGAGGCTCTGATCCGTCCCTTTCCACTGGGCAGGCTATGGCATCTCCAGATGTGTAGCTACAACCTCACAGCTAAAGCAGAGTGAGACAGACCCACTGTGTCCTCTCCTCAGTTCCTCCACTATTTGCCCTAGAACTTCAGAGTTCTCTGGGGTTGTTTTTCCTCCTTCATCTCAAAGCTCTGCTCTTAGAGGACCTTAGCAGAACGTACTGGTTCAGTTTCAGAATTTTAATTATAGAAAACCCCTCTTTAGGCTGTGATGTCAGCAGAGACAGACTCTGCACCCCTGTGATGCCAGCCAGGCCTGAGCACAGCATCCAGCTGAGGGTCTGGCAAAGCTCTCCCCTCATGCATGTCTGCGAGACACACCCAGAGAAGCCTCATTTATCTGCTGTGACCTGCATCAGCAGAGCTGCACTGCAAAGTGGTCAGGGGACCGTGCAAGGAGGGAGCACACAGAGGCAGGTCTCTGTCTGCACTCTGCAGAGGTTCCTAGCTGGCTGATGTATCCATTCCATCTCCCGTAGCATCAGTCCTGGAACCCAGAGGGGAAGATGGATCACCTTCACTGACAGGCATGGCTGCAAGAAAGTGCAGGGCAGATCCACGCCTCAGCAAGTGTGGTTCAACGATGGGATTACTCCAGGGCACTCGTCTCTCCCACTCAGGTTCATGGTGCAGAGCACCCCAGTGCCAACAGGCTGGGCAAAATGCGTCATGCTGGGAACTTGCCCAGGAAGGACTCCCTGGAGCTCACACCAGCTCTAAAGTCAACCCCAACAAGCCTGCTGGCTTCTGTTTGGTGGATAAGGAATTGGCTGGATGGTCACATCCAGAGGGTAGTGGACTGTGGCTCGATGTCCTGATGGAAATCAGCAACATGTGGTGCCCATCTGGGGCCCGTACTGGTAGTGGCACTGTTTAATATATTCACTGGTGACACAGGGGGATTGAGTGCACCTCAGCAAATTTGCTGGTGACAGCAAGCTGCCTGGTGCAGTTGATAAGCCTGAAGGACAGGATACTATCCGGAGGGCCCTGGAGAAGCTTGAGAAGAGGGCCCATGTGAGCCTTATGGATTCTCATAAAGCCTCTTATCTCAGAAGATATGCCTCTGAATATTAAAAATAAACAAGAAAACCCCCAAACAGCAAAACCACCCCCATAACAAAACAAATCCCCCTTCTTTTACCTGTTAACAGAAACTGTAAGATCTCTCTGATTTGCTAAATTCTGTATTTCAGACTAAACAATGCAGTTCCCATTAGAGTAAACTTCCTACATGCAAGAGGCAAACTATGGGCAAGGGATACTCATGAGCCTTCACGTTACAAAATACCTGTTTGAATGAACTGGCTGTCGATGTACTTCTGCAGTATTTCACCATGGCTCAGATCTTATTAATGTAAATATTACCTAAATAAAATGGATGTATTTTTTCTATATTGCACAGAGTTATTAGAGAAACAAACTGTTCCTGTATCACTCAAACTAGTTTACTATTTTTTTTCCTTCCTAGGTCCATTTATTTGGGGGGCAAAGGAATTACCATTCTGACATACATTCTGAGTAGAGCCATTGAAAATAGTTATCTTAAGGGGTCTAAGTTCTCATTCCTCAAGGACTTGAATCATTCTACTGACATTCCTACACCAGCACTTACTAGAATTAGCAACACCATAAATAATCATAAAGACTTGAAAGACACAAAACCCCTTCATTCATTCTATGGACCTAGGACCCAGTGCCACAGAGGGTGATTAGTAATTTTCTAGACACACTGTGGACACATATTGTCCATTTGTCTTTGAAAACTGCCATCTCCTCTTCAAATTCTCCGACTGGCTCCTCATTTCACTGCACCTCACTCAAACGTCATATTCAAACACTAAACTTTACAAAACTACATCTGCTTTCTGGTCTGCTCTTCAGTCTTACGGTGCCATTTCAGTGTCTCCTGTTCCACCAGTGAAGCCATTGTTCACTGTATCCCATACTGACGTGTGCCTTCATCATTCAGGCACAGAAAGCACCTCCTAAACTAGGCATAAGTCAGGAGTTCTCTCCCTCATACAAAAAACCCTGGTTTGTATGTGTTAGTGCATGCTTGTGTGACTGTACTGTCTAACACGCAAGCAGTACGAATGAAGAAATGACACAGATATTTATCCTTCCTGCAGATATCACCTACCTCCATCATTCAAAGGTTTTGCAGCTAAGGATTGTTCATCTGCACTTATGCGTCATTTTCCACTACACCCCATCACCAGTGGGCTATCTAGCACTATGTATCACCAAGATGCAAAACATGTAATACTCTGTGTGCTGTAAGGTCCAATAGTACAGTTTATTGAATGTGAAACTATCCTATGCCATCTGATAGCAAAATTCACATGACACAGAAAGGGAATATGCTTTTTTTTTATTTAGCAACTAAAAGGCATGTGATTTGGCAAAATTCACATCGTGTACTGCAAATGCCAATGGAACACATACAGCAGCAGTCTTGGTTTGGAAGACAAACCACTACAGCTTCACGAACAACACTTGGTTTTCACACTTCTAACAGTATCCATAAAACAACTAAAAGTCACTTTGAAAGACAAACAGAATGAGAGGTGTTCATTATATATGCTCTGTTGCCTGCTTTAGTGTACCACCATAAACTAGTAACTGTTGGGAAGCTGACACTACAAGAGTGTCACTACAACAGTAGCCTAGGACAGATTAACACAGGCTGTCTAACAGGAGTGGATTTAGAGATGTTGGGGATAAGGAGCCTATGTACAGCCTATGCTGTGAATCCTTCCTACAACTGTACACCTTTAAGCACTTTGAATTTTACTCTCTACCATCCTTAAACCATAACCACACATAGTTAATTCCATATAAACTTATTGCTAAGTACTAAGGTGAGGTTACCAATTTATTCAAGGGAATTACAAAATAATTTATATGTCTTTAAATATTATAAATGCTGGGCTGTAACACTTCATGGATTTGTTAATCTGCTGATCATTGTTCCAGAACATATTCATATAAGTGCACCATTTAAGTTTTCAGCAGGCATAGAGCCTACCTACCACTTTTTTTCCTTACATCATTTCTCTACATTCCTTTGGCAATGAATACAAATGCCTTTCTGCTTTTCAGGGTAATGCCCGCTCAATTTCTGCACATTTTAGCTCTGGAAAACTTAAGAAGTTTTCAGCTGCATTTTCTTTTGGTAGTATCAGGACTACCTTTTTGGAAATCTAACATGGGATATGTTGAATAGTACTCCTGGTACTATGTAAGAAGGGATATATAGGATTCTGGGAGAATGAAGAGATTCTGGAAGAATAGCTGGCAAATGAAGTTGCTAAGCCACTGTCCATCATATTTGAAAAATCATGGCAGTCAGGTGAAGTTCCCAATGACTGGAAAAAGGGAAATATAACCTCCATTTTCAACAAGGGGAAGATGGATGACCCAGGGAGCTACAGACCACTCAGTCTCATCTCTGTGCCTGGCAAAATCTTGGAGCAGATTCTCCTGGAAGGCATGCTAAGGCACATGAAAAACAACAAGGTGCTTGGTGACAGCCAGCAGGGCTTCACTAAGGGGAAATCCTGCCTGACCAATTTGGTGGCCTTCTATGATGGGGCTACGGAACTGACGGACAGGGGTAGAGCAGTTGATGTCATCTACCTGGACTTGTGCAAAGCGTTTGACACTGTCCCACACAACATCCTTGTTTCTAAATTGGAAAGAGATCAATTTGATAGGTGGACCACTCGGTGGATAAAGAACTGGCTGGATGGCCGCATGCAAAGAGTTGTGGTCAATGGCTCAATATCCAGCTGGAGACCAGTAACGAGTGGTGTCCCTCAGGGATTGGTGTTGGGACCGGTCTTATTCAACATCTTTGTCGCTGACATGGACAGTGGGATTGAGTGCGCCCTCAGCAAGTTTGCCGATGACACCAAGCTGTGTGGTTCGGTTGATACGCTGGAGGGAAGGAATGCCATCCAGAGGGACCTTGACATGCTTGTAAGGTGGGCTGATGCCAACCTCATGGAGTTTAACCATGCCAAGTGCAAGGTCGTACACCTGGGTTGGAGCAATCCCAGGCACAGCTACAGGTTGGGCAGAGAAGAGATTCAGAGCAGCCCAAGGAGAAGGACTTGGGGGTGTTGGTTGATGAGAAAATAAACATAAGCCAGCAGAGCGCGCTTGCAGCCCAGAAAGCCAACCGTATCCTGGGCTGCATCAAAAGGAGCGTGACCAGCAGGTCGAAAGAGGTGATCCTGCCCCTCTGCTCTACTCTTGTGAGACCTCACCTGGAGTATTGTGTGCAGTTCTGGTGTCCTCAACATAAAAAGGACATGGAACTGTTGGAACAAGTCCAGAGGAGGCGACGAGGATGATCAGGGGCTGGAGCACCTCCCATATGAAGACAGGCTGAGAAAGATGGGGCTGTTCAGCCTGGAGAAGGCTGCGTGGAGACCTCATAGCAGCCTTCCAGTATCTGAAGGGGGCCTATAGGGATGCTGGGGAGGGACTCTTCATTAGGGATTGTAGTGACAGGACAAGGGGTAACGGGTTAAAACTTAAAGAGGGGTGGTTTAGATTGGATATAAGGAAAAAATTCTTTCCTGTTAGGGTGGTGAGGCACTGGAATCGGTTACCCAGGGAGGCTGTGAATGCTCCATCCCTGGCAGTGTTCAAGGCCAGGCTGGATGAAGCCTTGCGTGGCAAGCTTTAGTGTGAGGTGTCCCTGCTCATGGCAGGGGGGTTGGAACTAGATGATCTTGAGGTCCTTTCCAACCCTAACTATTCTATGATTATTACTTTCCATGTGTAGAAGGCTTTCCTTTTAAAATACCACTTCAGATCATGCCTGAGAGGTGGTAGTGATCAAAGCACTGATGCCGAAAGCTTATAGGATCAGCCCCTACTCAGTACTAAGCCTCCTTGTGCAAGAAACAGATGCTGCTAATGAGGGTAACAGACGAGACTGGGACTAAAAGCTGTTATTTCCCCACAGCTCCTTGGTACCCCATGAGAAAGCGAGATGACAGGTATACTGGTGGAATGTGCAAATCAAAGAGCAGGTATTGCATCCCTGACTTAACTACTCTCAAGATGCTTTTGAGAGAACATGAACCAGCAACTTTATTCTCAACATGCACATGCTTCATAAAAGAAGTGGCAGATACAGTCCTTGTACCAAATTCCATTTGATACTTTTATTCCTCTTTCCAAGGTATGTGTATGTGTCCATCCTTCTTCCTCTTGTTCCTTTTGAACCCACTGGCCACTTTCAAGCAAATTTAACTGAAATAAGAGACTAAGTTCCCACAAACTTAATGATGTTTTTATTGACTCTCAATGAAATGAGGGTGCAGCATAATTTAAAGGTTTGGTTTTTGTTTTTTTTATATTACAAGATTCATATGGGAATGGTGGAGAAATATGAATGCCCTAATTGTGAGAAAAGCTTCAGCTGTCACTTGTACATAACTTCTTAATGGAAAATCCAGAAGCAAACGGGGATCTAGGTTCCACCAGTTCCAATCCTATGCGACCATGCGCTTCCATGTTCACCAGGCTGGGACACTCCCTCCAGTCCCAATGCTGCCAGGTCTTTTCACACTTTTTTCATCTTCACTATTTTGATCATCTTCTAACTTTGTGTCATTTGTAAAGAGACATGTACTGACATTGTCACTGTCACACAGAATGAATAGAACTGGAACCAACTGTGAATTTTATCACCCTTATCTCTTGCTTCTCACTTAGAGCCTGCTAAGGTGCTGCCCCAAGCTCCTGATCAGGTGCTGTTTAATTGTAATGAATGTTGTGTTCAGAAGGTAACCTGAGGTTCACATGGCTAAGGTTACAGCTTGTAATCGCTGCTGCAGTCAGGCAGTGCTTGACAAGTCAAATGCTCAGAATAACTTCACTGTCACTTCTGATCTTTTACAGCTGATAAAACTGAAGCTTAAGTACAGTATGAGGTGATCCACAGGAGCAACATACTACTGGTTTGCTGCACCTACCAGCTGCAGTCAGAACTTGGGCTTTCTACATCACCCTTTTCCAAAGAACTTCATTTGATGAATTTATCAGAATGAGTGGTTTATACATCTGAATCATCTTCTGAACTGATGTTTGTTTTCAGCCTTTTTTACACTGTTATCCAGTTAGATGAGAAAAAGGATTAAAACTCTCCAATCCGTATCTGTACTAAAGAAATAGAAAGGGGAGCAGAACTATCTGGCACTATTTTGCAAGACCAGACTCTTCCTAGGATACACAGGACAGTGCTGGGTTAACAGTTGGACTTGATGATCTTAAGGGTCTTTTCCAACCTAAATGATTCTGTGCTATCACATTTCAAGACACATGGTTTCAGTGTCCCTTGATCTGCTTTTGAAATAATCACTGCTAGTGAAAATGGCCTGCTAATCCACAACTGGGAATCCACAACAAGAAGGACTGGAATTCCTCATTAAAATACAAGACTTAAGTTAGGCAAAAAGTGATAAAACAATTTGTCACCTCAACAACTGTCTGCTGCCTGTGGAATTGTTCTCTAAGCCAAAACCAAGGGCACTTCCTATTTATGGGTATATTGAGCAACAGCCACCAATGAATCAGCATGCATCTGGCAAAGCACAGGCCCAGGAGAACACCATCACTCACTATTTCCTGCTTAAAAAGAAATGTGTCATCTGTAAAAATGCTTCCATATCCCTCCTCATGGATCTGGTAGCTGTGATTGCTGGAGGAGCAGAGGCTGCAGTAAGAAACTGAATCCTCACTATAGCCAACACAAGCTGTAAATTACTGAAATTGCACAACTGAATTTACTCATACCTCTTATAAACTTTCTGAATATGACTCCTGGAAAGTAACATTTAATAACTACTACCTCTAGTAAATTCTGTTTGTGTGCTAGCAAGAATTATTACAGTGCCTCAGCAAAATACAGTGTTAAGATGGTGTTTCACTGCTGAATGAGTTACTTGGACAATCATCTTTCTGAGTATTCGTACCCCATCTTGTGACCCACAGAGGAAGTGCAGGAGCGACCAAACCGCTTCTCGCTTGTTGTACCCCGAGGACACCTAACAACAGTTCTCCCCCTAACGCAGGCTGTAGCTTCTGTATTTTTGAAAGTAAAGATTAAAAAGTAATTTAGCAGCCGGCCACATTTGAAAAAGGCTTACCTGCACGAGGATGAAAATTGCATTTGGGTTCACCTTTTAGTTGATGAGGCATCGTTATTTAGTTTGACATACAAAGTATCTGCAATATCCAGACAGGTGCTGGATCGCTGCTCCTTGCTCTCATCATCAAAACCAAGGGTCCATGATCCCTTCTTGCATTTGTGATAAAAATCTTAACCTGTGAAGTACCACACACATTGTAACATCATCATTCAAACTCTCTACACCTTTACAAAATTAAGAACTCACCAAAGTTCCATTATTTCTAAAATGTCTCAAAAGAAGAAAACAAAAGCTTACTTACAAAGACAGACAGATAGGAATACTTTGTGCGTTCACATATTTTTAAGGTATCTCTCACCCACTGATCTTGTAAAAATTAAGAGACAAAACAGATCTATGTTTGAAGTTTATTTTTAAACAGCATTTCCCTCCCTGAGCTTGTATTAGTCCTGATGTCTCCGATTCTGCAGACATACTAACTAACTGCAGGCTCACCCCTCCTCCTCTGAAAGACTGATGTGCCTTCTAGCCCCTGTGTGTCCCCAGAACATTAAAAAAAGTCCATCAGGAATATAACCAGAAAAGACATTTCAATCAAGTAACAACACACTAACATAGTACTTCCATGTCATGTCCCTTCTGCAACAGAACAGGATAAAACCTAAACACAGTGGCAAAGAGAAAAGTACAAATTTTGCCCAAACCACACAATTCATAATACAGCATCATCAACGAGCTAGAGGATTATTTCACCCAGCTGCAATGGCCAGTAACTTGAAAACAAGAATCACTTCCAAGGGTGGCCACTGGAACAGAGACTCTTCTCCTTCCCAGCAAGGAACAGTCCAAACTCATCACTTGAGGAGCTCATCAGGAATGCAGGGAATGATGAAGAAAGTGCTTCAGTAGTTGCTCCCCAATCAAAGAGAATTGTCATCTATGAAGGAATGCTATCAGCAAGGCAATTAAAACTCCAGTTGTGTTGCTCAATGATCTACTTAAATAGGCTACAAAAAATACAATTAAAAGCTGTCAGTGCCAAGGAGAAAGCCACTCTTGCAATACAGAGGCTAACAAGAGCTCTGGATAAACTGCACATCCACATTTACGTATATATATATATATATATATATATACATGGATACATGTACCTTCCTAAGCACTGCAGCAGCCACACTGGTTAACCTGGTTTGGTTACACTTGGCGTTTGTGATTTACCTGGTGTTGTACTACTCAGCACCACAAACAGCCTGCTGCAAAGTTATGTTAATGTGTTATCACTAGTCCCAATCTTCTCACTCATTTCCAGTGCAAGCTGCTTATAAGAAATGACATGGGAGCAGCCACGAGGGCAACGGCAACAGCCCAAAGGGGATCCAAAGCCCCTAGGGCTAAGTAATGGTGCTAACGAGAGCCAGGACTAGGGGCTGTCCAAACGACAGACCAGCGCCTGAGCGACCGCAGGCTGCAGGACACACACACCCCAGCCTGGCAACTCGAGGCCACCCAGGATGGGCCGCGCAGCCCCTTCCGGAGAGGACGAGACCAGGTCATGGGACTTAGGGCTGCTGCACCAGCAGCACAGCAGAAAAACACCCCGAGTGGCGGCAGGACCCGCACCCCTCAGGGCCGCCGCACCCCTCAGGGCCGCCGCACCCCTCAGGGCCGCCGCACCCCTCAGGGCCGCCGCACCCCTCAGGGCCGCCGCACCCCTCAGGGCCGCCAGGGGCGCCATTACAAGGCCCTCTACGCCGACGCCTATAATAAATGGCGGAGGAGGCGGAGACCTTTCCACTGCTGCCCAGTAAGGGCCTAAAGCCCCGTGGGGGGCGGTGCCCCACGGCACCAACCCCAATGGGCGTCAGAGGCCGCGGATGACGGACGGGCTGCCCTCTCCGCCCAGAGCCTCTAGTGGGCGGGTCTTGGTGCCCGTCAGCCAATGGGGCGTGCGGCGCGGGGCGCGTCGCGCCTTCCCGTGGTGCCGCGCGGCGAGCGGCGGCAGGAGCGGTCGCGACTCCATCCGGGTCCCCGCGCTGCTCCGGGTCACCCTGCGGCAGGTAACGGGGCGGTGGCCGCGGACGCGGTCCTCGTGGGGCGCTACTATCGCCCGCGGGCCGGGCGGCGAGCCGGGGACACTCCGCGGGGAATGGCTGCAGGGGCCTGGGTGTGGGGCTTCGGGGAGCTGGCGGGCGGGTGGAACAGACGGATGGGCCTGAGCCCGACACCCCCCCCAGCCGCGGGCTGGCGCGCGCGCTCCTCAGGTCGGCTCCTCCACTTGGTGTCCACGCTCTACGCGGGGGAGCTGTCCCCGGCGGGGGGAGCGGCCTGGGCCGCGGGCGGGGGCCGCCGGCCCGGTGAGAGGCGGGGTCGTGGCGGCTGCTGCCGGGCGGGGCCTCCTGCTGCCCCCCACCCCCTCGGGCTCCCCGGTTATTGTGATTTTCCTTGTCGAGGCCTTTCCCCCGCCCCCCCCTTCTGTCTGCTCCAGACTAACTTGCGGGCCCGGAAGTGCCGCCCCCGGGCGCTCCGCAGTGGTGCCTTGGCTCCGCCGCTCTCCGGGGATAGGCAGCGGATTCCGTCAGCGCCTGGGTACGTCACTTCCGGTATCAAGTGTGTGGGCAGGGGAGACCTTGGCCGCAGGGGGGAGCCCCCTCAAACCCCCAGCACTGGCGCCGGGGTCAGATCCGGGCCCGCCCTGCCCCGCGCTGGAGTTGCCGAGGCCGGGGGGCCCGCGGGGCGCTTGGGGGAGATTCACGTTCAGAACGAGGGGGCAGAAGATGAGGAAATACTGGATGAAACGCAGCTCCTGCGGCGGCGGAACGTGCTGCTCTGCGCAGCGCAGGGAGGCACCAAGTGCAGTTGTCCACTGTTGCATCTCAGTGTTGCTGCTTGCACAGGGTAGGACCAGTCCCTGGTGCGCAATAATGTGTGTATTGATTTTATTCTGTCACAATGCAGTCAGTGCTGGAGGGAGAGACTGCTCGGATTGTGTCTTCATGACTGGTAGGTGTGGAATCTCAACCTGGTGTTGAAGGGTATGGTAATCCTTACTTAAGGATTTGTCTGTTCTGCATTGTGAATCTTTGTCTTGCTTTACATAGACCATTTTCTGGCTGTGATACAAGTCTCAGCTGGCATGGAAAAATTAATTGTTAAAAATGTACATAGAAATCTTGCAGAATGGTGTTTAATCAGAGCAATGGGTCATATTTAATCTGTGGCAGAATTTTGCAGAAAATGAATCTGTCCCTTCAAAACCAGTATTTCTTTAATATTAAAGAAACAGGGCATCCTTTCTTAATTCTCAGAGCAGGTAAGCCAACCCGGCTGCCAGGGGACTTCACCAAAACACACATGTATTGTGGTGGCTCCTCATCAAATTTGTTATGTTCTGTTCACAGCAACACTCAGCTGTTAAACAGCCTGAACTCACCCAAGGAGTTACTTACAGTGGTTGTTCAGACTTGCTTCAAGACTTGTTCAGAGTCATTCTGGTATAGTTAACATGTGGTATCAGATGTAGTAGTATTATTTTGTATATAATAGTTGGCTGCATGAAGATGGGCTTACTAGATAGCAGTTTATCGTGGTATTTTTAATTTAAAATTGTCATTTTTTTCACTGTTTCACCAAGTTATACTCTGTATATCTGAAGTGCAACCTCAATCCATATAGGTCATGCACATAGTTGTATGGTAAGACTGGAGAGTTGCCAAAAGGAAGCTTAGATAGAGCATGGAATCACTTGTTTTCTTTCTCTGCTACTAAGAAGCTGTTTCCTTATTTCACTTTTCCTTTGATAAATGCCTTCTGTATTTTCCTCTGTTGTCAGTAGTGGAAAACATCAGTTCATTTGCAAAATAGTGAAAGGCTCCCAGGCCTTGTAAATTGCATTAGATCTTACGTTGGGAATTAATAATGTAACACAACATACTTGAAAATGTTCTCGTGCACCAACTTCATTATTTGTTCAATTTGTGTAATTATTTACATGCAAACTTTATGCTGGAGAAGCTAGCGCTCTTACTAGTGGCATGATCTAAAAGATACAAATCTAGTGATTAAATACAGAGTTTTATACTTAGAAGTAAGTATGCATTCCTGTTTGAAGCAGGAATAAATAACCAAATTATGGTTTCCTCTTCAGAAGTGTGTTGAGGCCTTTGTATCATCTGAAGCTGTAGCTAAACTGAAATGTGCTCATATATATCTTCTGGAAGTGCACTGACAGATGTCAGATTTCCACAAATCCTTTTTGAATACACAACATTTTGGTGTAGTACACTACTACAGCGTTACTCCTTTACAAAGTTTTTACAGCATTAATCCTTACTACATTACTTCTTTCACCGAGGCTTTTGCCAGCCTTTTACAGTACTGTAATGCATGCAGCACTTATACAGATAGTTTAATACCAATATTGTAAACTTGAGTGTGTGTGTGAGAAGACAGTAGGATTTGTATTATTTTGGTTCTTTGTTAATATTGGAGATCTCCACAGGAGATGTGCTTCATTCAGTTCATGAGTGGGCAGTAATAACTTCTGTTTTCTTTCAAGCCACTGTTTCTGGATACTTATATTCTGTCTGTAACTGCATGATTAAAAAATAAGCCAAAATGAAATATACTAATTAAAAATGTGGTGAGCCAGTAGTATTTAATCTTATAATTACATAAAACCAGAATACTTTGTGTTTAAGCAGTTAATTGTAGATGGGATATAGATTTTTCTTTAAAAAATAATTAAAAATTCCTGTTTCTCATTGAGGCACCAGATAAATATGTTATTGGTGACAATCAGTTGTATTAATCTTACAGTGTTGTGTGAAAAATGCCAAGAAATAATGGACTCACCATAGTGGACTTGCATCCCTCTCAAGTGTGTGGACCTTGGTGCTGCTTGTGCTTCAAGGTGAAGCACATTCATATAGCGTTGAGTGCTGAAGCTGCTTGTGTTCCTTTTCTTCTCTTTGTAAAATTTGCCACTTCATAACAGTGTTCTGGTGTGATTCACACTTACTCCAAGTGTATTGTTGCTAAATGGACTAGTGTGGCTGAGTAGAGGTATTGAAATTTAAGGTTTGGGACATGAAAAGGTGCCTGGACTTCACCTGGAAAGTGTTACATTCTGCTGAAAGGATTTTTGCTTTCTTGGTCAGTGCCTGTATTCAGTGCAGGTGAATTTGCTTTGCACAAAGTAAAAAAGAAACCAACCCCAAACCAAGAACTTGATTTGTTTAGTCTGATAATCAGTAAACTGATTTCTTTAGTCTTAATCTTCACACACATTTTTAATTTACAGCTTTGACTTTCGTTTAATATTACCCACTGAATTTCTACAGCTGAACCGAAGCACTACAGCAAGAGTCTTTTCAGATAACAAACTCTTCACAAATTTACAATTGCCAGATAATGCTTTCACAGAAGGATGTACTACAGCACTTTATACTTCAAGTTAACGTACATGCTTGTCTCCACACTGCATGTAGGAGGTGTCAGTAAAGCACAGTTTGTGTAGGAACATTCTTTCACAAGCACGCTTTCAGCTTCAGGAGGTTTCTTACGTGCTGCAAAGTGGACATAATAACTGGGAGAATAAAATATTAGTCTTTTAGGATCACACTGAGAAGAAACAGGACTTCTGTTATTTCCACACATACACATTTTGTTCCTTCAGCAGATAGCAAATAAAAATTGTAACTATTGAGGTTTTGTTTTTTTTTTTTTCGATTTTGCAGGTTGGAGAATAGCTTAAAAGTGCTTATGTTCCATTGTGTGCTACTAAACAAGAACATGTACATTCTTGAGCCTTTTTTTCCTATGCAGTTTAGGATCATTTCAGGCAGGTAGCTCATGAAAAGCATGGAAAGCATACTTCAAAGTGATAGAGCATATTTAGATTCTGCTGCTGTCACTTCTCTTCAACACAAATTAGGAGCAAAGTTCTAGTCAGATAAGCACTTTATTAATACAAAGGAAAGTACAAAAACTAAATATAGACGAGGAGAACATTTTAATTCACACTGAAACTTTTGTGACAGTAATTTGGAAAGAGGTGATGAGGTGTGCATGTAGTATGTGACAGATGGTGCAGGGGTAACTGGCGACGAGAAGCAACGTTAAGGATGATCAAGTTCACATCAGTCATGCTGCTTCCTTTTCCCCATCAAAGCCTAACAAAAAGCTTGAGTTTGTAAGTCTGCATGAAGTCACTGGAGTTAGTGCTGACTCGCGGCCTGGAGCTCCATCGTGTGGTGGAAGCTGTGTGCAGGCTGTGTCTCAGCCCTGGCCTACGCTGGACAGCTTCAGCGGAGAGGTTTGGCAGAGGATACGTTCCTCGTTGCCAGTGCTCTGTGAAAGTTACACAGTCCACAACTGCAGTGTCCTTAGCTTTTACTTCTCTGGGGGTTTGAAACACGTGGGGACTGGAGAAATAGAACTTTGAACTTGGCTTTTACCGTGGAAAACAAGTTAAACTTGTATTTCTTAAAAGCTTAAAGTCTCATCATAGTCTAGGTGTTTATTGCCGAAGGAGAAAATATGAAGGTGGATAACCCAGGAACTTTTGTGCTGTACTAAGACATGGTATCTTCTGCATGGTGACTTCAGTAGCAGGGGTGTATGCAATAGCAGATTCACTTGAAGCTGAGAACATACCACATCGGTAGAGGCTGTGCCAGGAGCATGCTGTACATCCAGCTTCTCTGCTTCTGTGTGCCAGAAAACCTTAATGTGTGGTATCAGGGAAGCAGCATGCAGCAGGCCTCCCAAGGAGACCTGGCAGATCTCATTCTGTGAAAGGACATTGCAACTTAGGTGATAGGAGTTTTAAACACTATTAAAAATAACCCAGAAGTTAGAAACTCACAAAACTGCAGGATTAATATAAAGCTGAACACAAATTAGCTAGACTTCGTGTAAATATACAGTGAAAACAGAAAAGCAGAAGGTAACTAGAACTTCTTTCAAAAGAGGATTTTGACTAGAATTTTAATTCTTTTATTTCTTTCTAGTATTAAAGCAAATAAAAATGGCACCTGAGTGACATAACATCAAATTCCGTTTCTGCAGTCGTTAGAAGAATGAATGACCCGGTGATCTTTCATAAGGCATATTACAGAATGAGGTTTTCATGACTGTCCTATGTGCACTTACCATAACCACAGGGTAACAGTTGGAAGTAAGGACATGTTTTACCTTAAGTAACAGCCCATCCAGACCCGTATTAGATGAAGGGCTCTTGAAAGGAGACAAGAGTCTTATGGGTTGAGGAGCTGCAAGTACTGAGCAGGAAAATCTAGTGGTATCAGTAGAAAATGAGTTAGATTTTTTTAAATTGGAACTTTAGATTGGAAAGGCCTACTGTCAATAGAACTCAAAAACTTTTTGCTACACCTCAAGTTGGTTAGGTTTATAACTAACTTGTCTAAATGTGATGAAATGCAGCAGATGGTTTCTATGTATACTACATTCCTTGTCTCTTTCAGAGTTCATTTTAAAAACAGAAGTTCAGAAGTGTTGTCTTATGTTTTTTTTATACATTTTGCCTTTTTTGACATAAGGTTTTTGTGTGGTAACACCTATTCAGTTTTTCATACCGCTTAGAGGTTTTTAGTACATCACAGAATCCTCAGCATCATCTTAAAGTTCTTTCTGAAACTCACCTGGAATAGCTAAGTAACAAACTGCAGATGCTGAGCTGGCTCTCTGCAGCTGGGCTCACTGGACAGGCCTCTGCAGGCTGCCTCCCTCATTGAGAAGCATGTGTTTTACAGGAATTCTGCTCAGCTGGTGAAGGTTTGGACACAGGGACCTAGAAGGGTTAGCTTCCCAACTGAATATGTGCTTGCCCAGCGGGACTTCTGCCTGAGCCAGTATTTCTTATTGGTTTTACTTTGTCCCAGTGCTGCTTTTCTGATTTATTCCTGTTTTGGGCATTAGGATCAACTGCTTGTGTCCATGGGTGCGTGCTAAAATATATGTTCTGGTAGGCATGTAAGTTAGTAAAAGCAAATAATGGGATTTGTACCAGTTACAAGCAAGATTTTAAGAGTGATTCACCACAACTTGTCATCAATATTTGTATAAAGGATTCTGGAGTAAAGTGTTGAGGGGGTTGGAAAATACTTTTAATTTTTTCTCTGTTCAAGGAATAACGTCATCGCTTTGTATATTAATGCACTGGGTCACGCGTTGTGGTTTTTGGCAAGGACATGATCATGCATTAGGGCGCTCTTGTTGTATCAGGGCTTTGTTTGAAGAGTGGTTTTAAAACCTCGGTTTAGAATTGGGATGAAGTACTAGTAAAACGTGTATTTCATAACTGCTTTTCTGTAAACATGTTCAACTGTCTTATAAATTACACTAACAAAACAATTGTTTTTCCTCTTCAGCTCTATTCTTAGGATGTCCTTGCAAAGAAGGGGATTGTAAGTCACACATCTCTCTGGCAAGTATTTTGATTTCAGTATTCTAAGACGGTTTTTACTTCAGGATCATTTTGAGCTGTGTCAGTAATGTAGAAATTGGCTTTAAGGTTACATCATGAGCAGTTAGAGAAACCCACTTGTTTCTGTTCTGAAAACTGTAAAATTGAAGTGGCCTTTTGGTAAGGCACTTTAACAGTTAAATGTCAGGGTATAGGCTGTAATCTTTGTAAGTTTTGTTTATAATAAAAGAATCCCTGTCCATAGGACTGTATATGATTGAAGACAGAAGCAGCACAAAATACTACTTTTGAGAGTAAATTATTTTCTTTGAGCTATTTACTGTTGAAATAGCTGGGAAAAGTAACTGTATGTAATACTTACTTGATAAGAATTACAAATATTAGGGCCTTATACTGATCCAGGGAAATCGGCTGCATAGCTGTAGTCCTATTTGAAAGTTCTAGAGAGGAAGAAGTTTGTGTCTGCACATGATGTCTGATAGACTTTTCTTATAATTTCAGATGAGAGGTTACAGCTGTGGAACAGGAATAGTTTTTTAACAGAAGTTTAATGACTGGTTTCTGTGACTGCTACAACCTGCTAACTGCTAACCTGCTAAAGATGAAATATAGTAAGACCAAGCCTTTGGTAAAATTCTGTAATTAAGGAAACATCTTTAAAATAACTTAATTGCATGAATGCTTTTTTTGTAGTTGTTCTGTAAGTGCTGTCTGCAGGTAGCTTATCTTGTCTTTATTAGAGCAACACTCTTTCTACGTCCACTGTGAAGATGCCTGCACTGTGGGATGAGGTAGTAGGTTGTATAGTTTTAGGGTCATACCCGCAACTGGGAGATAACTATACAATCTACTGTCTTTCCTAAAGCAGCAGAAAATCAGCAATGGAAACTTCTCAATTTTAAGCTTGATGTCAGATTCTACTGAACTTTTGTACTTGTAATGCTTATTATAGGAGAACATATTTCTATAGTACCTGTGAGCAATTGTCTTTAGACTTTCTAAATTCTTAGAAAATCTGTTCTCATTCTGCATTAGTTTTTCTCTTCTAACAAGTAAAAAAAAATGAAAGACTAGATTGATTCCTATATGAATACGATGGGGTAATCAAATATAAATTTGTGATGATCTGGTTGTTGTGTTGTTTTAACGTTGCTAAGTGAAGTGTCAGATATCCTTTAGAATGTAACTGTGGTTAGCTACTTAAGGTCTTTGCTGAAGTTTATGCTTCTCTGTCAGAGTGAGGTAGTAGATTGTATAGTTGTAGGGTAGTTATTTTACCCTGTTCAGGAGATAACTATACAATCTATTGCCTTCCCTGAGGAGTAAAACAAACTGCGGTCCTTTGCAGTCATTCATGTCTGCATTGAGTAAAAATTTATCTGTAAGATAAATTTAGGGTTGTAAAGCATCAGATTAATCAGTGACAGAGTTTTCAGGATTAACGATCGGTGTGAATGGTGTAATCCCCAAATGATGTATTGGACTAATACATATTTTCTTCCAAGGTGAGTGGCACAGTGCTGGCTGGATACTGAACACACACATGTTCCTAGGTATAGAGTGGAAATCATTTTAACACAATTTTGGTTTGAATGTGAAAATACAAGTAGCTCAGACTTGTACATTGTGACGTAAACTGCTTTGAGACCCCAGCTTCTACAATGCATTAGAATTCTTTGACTCCACCTGCTTAGTAGAAGTTGGAGGGGAAACTTGTAATTAACAAGTCTGCTTACTTTTCTCTAGCTCTTCTAGCATGTGAGACAATGTAACACAAAATTAAAGTGCTGAATGGCTAAAATGCACCCCTCACCTTTTGGGGGGAGTGTAAAACTGTGAAGTTTGAGCATCCAAGATCTGTAATTTTTCTCTGAGGTGATTAATGTTGTTATAAAAAGACATTTTAAAACTTACTGCATTCTTCTTCCTCCTGACATCCTAGGTGTAACCAGTCTAAGTGCTTCCTCACTAGTGTGACCAGCAAGCATCTTGCTATAGTAACAAAGTAAAGCATGAAAATGCCTTTTGGGATTGAAAGTTTAGCATTCTGGTCACAGTGAAAATGGAGCCGTTTGTGAGTATTTAAGCCTGGAGTGTTAAAACAGGTTAACTACTTACCAAGCAACACTGTAGACTTGCAACTTGTGCCAAGGCCTAGAAGGAAGAAGACCAGAAGCAGCTGGTAAGCTAAAGTGACTTCACAGAGCAGCTGCTAAGGGAGAAGAACTGCAAAAATGAAGCATTGGGCTCCTAGGAAGAGGTAGTAGGTTGCATAGTTTTAGGGCAGGGATTTTGCTCACAAGGAGGTAACTATACAACCTGCTGCCTTTCTTAGGGCTTTATTATAACACCAGGACTGTTCTGACTCCACGCTGACCTCTGTAGCTTTGGTACGTAAAGAGAAATGACAAGCTATTTCTAAGCATATGAAACCACTATATCAGCAAACTTGGTACCAAACTCAAGTGTAATGCTGCTAGCTGGAATTCAGTATTTCCAGCTGCTGGGAAAATGCTGCTTTTGGGGGTGCTCTTGCCATTTTGGAGACATTGGATTGTGATATCCATAGGTTGTGATATGTAAGAGGCTGTGTTTGGAAGTCAGCTCCTTCAAGAATAAGAGTTCCCTGCAGTTAGGATGGAGGTGGTATGGACTTCTAAACTGAACATTAAGGTACAAATATTGTGTTCTTAAGCAGGTAGCTGAAATATAAATTTCCTTTAGCTTTGTGCGTTTCAAGTGGTAAAATGGAAGTTTTCCTTTCCCAGCAGGATCAGCTTACAGCTTGCCTGAAACTGGTTGTTTTTCAGCAGATACAGGCACTCCTAATAAAAAAGCTCTTCGTCATGGATTATTTGCAGCCTCACAGAAGGGAAGTTTTCAATCAAAATGAACAATTATGTGGCTTGTCTCAAGGAATTAATTAGATGTTAAAAAGTAGTCCATCACTACAGCAATACTTCTGGTAGGGCTTCAGCTAGATAACCCTCTGCTATGGGATGCAGAGACTTTAACTGCTGAGCATCTTGTATAGAGCTGACATTATGCCTACACTGGCCTCTATTTAAACTTGACAATGAGACAGAATTGTAGGTTATAAACATACTAAATGTGCTTATATTGAACATCCTGTATGAATTTAATTGTATGTATTTGATTTAGTTAATAAAATACCGTATTCTGTGCAGTCTTATGGTGAATGGCCTTTACTTTCTCTAAAAAAAAAATGTGAATTTTACAGGAAATCAGAGCCTATGTTATGGAAATAAAGTCAAGACCATGTTAAAAAAAATGAGCTTTTAACTAGAATTAGTAATAATCAGTTATTCAGTGTTAACTGAAAATTATTCTGTGACTTTTGTTAAGAAGAGCTTTGGTACAAGCTTTCACTGTGAGGCAGGAATCCACATTGCTGATGAATGTGCAGGAAGCCCGCTTGCTCTAGGGCTGATTTCTGAGTGGAAATTTAAATTGCTGCACAAAAACCTGGAGTCTAAAGGGGAGCTGTGTTACTCTTAACTGCACCTTGGCTTTTTGCATAAATACAGCTGGTAGGGTATCAGCAGATTTGGGCAGGGAAACATACCAATAAATTTGATTCTAGCAGTACAAAGTGCCTTAAAAGCTTTAATATGCTTCACATTTTAAGTACAAGAAGTATGCTTATGAAAGACACAAGAATTATCTGCTACCCACTCCAGCTGTGATACTCCCATTGTCATTGACGCATTTGTAAGGCCCCCTATGTGAGAGAATTAAATAGATCTTGAGTCCTAGATGAAAATGAGTGGCTGTTTTATTTTACTTTTGGAGTAATATGCAAGTTTAGGCTTAATGTACTTACTTTTGCCATTCTGTATAACACTTGATACTGGCTCTGAGTGCTGCTGGGTTTCTTTAACTTCAGAAAACAAGTAGATGAAGCTTTTAATTTCATAGTGTCTGACTGAAATTATGTACAGCTCAACATTATTATCACAGGGGTTTTTTTTAAGTTATAAGTGTTAAAAACCAGCCCCTCTTGGAGAGGCCAAAGTGTTTCTTAGGCAAGAGGATGTGAATTTTGGGATGAATGTCTCCATATCTTAGTGTAGTGTGATAAGCAAGTACTGCAGAGAGCTACTGTGATACTGATTCTGCCACATGAAATCCAGCCCCTCTTGTGCAATACTGAAGTGGCCTTAAGGTTAAGAATGTTAACCTTGACCCCCAGCTTTCTGCTGCTGATTCTGTCTTACCTATAAGGTGTACAGCATTTTTTTCCTTGTAATTGGAAGCAGCTTGATGAAGTGATAAGGCTCAAACTGGAAAGGAATTATGCTGTGGTTCAGCAGCCCCATCTCATTAGATTATTTCTTACCTTGATTTGTCTGTGGGCTCCACCTAGTAAATGGTTTCTGCTCAACAAAGCACAGGATTTGTTTGCTTTTTTCCATGTGGGTATTCAGAGAGGGGTCCAAGGATGAGGTTGACACCACAACAAGAATCCTTCCAATAAAGAAACAGTGCTTAAAGAATGCACAGCAGACAGTACAGAAAAGTTTGCAGTAACAGTAGAGACATGTTTACCACCCATATTGAAGTGATTGTCTCCTGGTGGTCTTGGAAATGTTCCAGTAGAGCTCCAAAAATAGAATACAGTGTCAGTGCAGCTCCACATCCCAGGAGGATTGTTTCTGTTCTGTGCTCTTCCATGCAGGAAGGTGTGCTCTGAAATCTTCCTGGTAGTGGGAAACCTGAGACCTGTGGAGCTTATTCCCTAAGAGGAAACATTACCAATAAATTCTCTTGTGCTTCTGAAGGGGATTCTGGGCACTTGGTGCCATGTTCAGTGTATGACCTTTCTGCATTAGAAATTCTCCCCTCTGCTGCCTTGTGTTGACCAGTGGGATTGTGGCAGAGAATTGGTGATATTGTAATAGATCCTAGAGAGCTGCTGCCACCGCCCAGAAGGGTGTTTTCTGCTGAGCTTTCCCAGGCTGGGTAGCAGATTCACATGCTTAACATGCTTAAACTTTTCGTTTGTGCTTCTATATTCAGCCGCCTTCCAACCTGTGAGAGCAGATGCAAAGAAACTAACCTTCAGCTATCAACTGAATGTGTGTAGAGAGATGTTAGCAACACACACATAGAATTTTCATGGTATATTTAGAATCCTTGATTGTTAGATCCAATCCTGTGGTCCTTTGAAATGCCATGTCATACTTAGGCCAAAAAGCTCTTCTTGCTCTCTTGCTAACCAGCAGGCTGGACTTAATAATAGATGTGTACATACGGTTCATCTTTTGGCTTCACCAAGCAAACTGTTAAATACCTGATACATGCAAGGGGAGGGAGGGATGCATCTGAGAGGGGGGAGAGTCTCAGATAATCTGCTCAAAACAGACAAGTTCAGATGCATATTAGTGGCTTTGGCTGATATTCCCAAAAGACAGTTGAAGTCCCTCAGTTCTAGAGGCATCAGTGCATGGTGGGGCCTTCAGACCTCTGCGAAGCTTTAAGGGGTCTAGCAGAGGAGGAAGTTGGTTTTAGTCTAGAAAGCAGTGTTCACTTGGCAAGCTTAGCTGTATATTTATTGCCAAGGTTCTGTAGAGATGAGTCACAACAGGAGCTACTGGAAGCACCAGATGTCAATGTATGTTTTGTTGCAAAACTAGAAATCAGATCTGTTGCATGATGGTCTCACTGGAATTTGATTTTTATACTAGCTTGTTTCAGACACTTAAAACCACTACAGCAAAGCTGTAGTGCAAAGCTTACATGCATTAGAAAAGAAGATACTGTTCTACTTCAGCCTGTTGTATTAAAGTGATCTTCAGAATAAAGCTATTACCAGTCATATAATACTACTAAGGACTGCTTTTTTGGTGCCTGAAAAGGTCCTTTCTAAAATAGGAGAACATTACTGAAAAAACACTTAACTTCCTTTGACGTTAAAACTCTCCTCTATAAATGATGTTGTGCTGATGAGTTAAACCCCGCACAGTATAAAGCCAGAGAGAAGGATCAAATAATGCAATTGCAAATACCAGTTCTGTGAGGGAGCTTATTTCTCCCTGTATGTTTCCTTATATATTATGTACTCTTTAATTACCTTTGGATTTATCTGTGGTCTCAGTCCTCCCAACAAGTACACATAAATTGCTAAGTGAAAGTAGTAAGGAGTAGTAAATCAGTCCCAGTATATCCCAAAATGATGTTGTACATGAAACCTGATTCACATATGTGTGTATAAATGCTTCCTCCCCCAGTAGCTATCTAAAATGAAGAGGGGTAAGGAAGAAAAAGAGAGAGGTGTAGTTTAGTTTGAACTTCCCCACTCCTACAGAAAAAAAATCTGTACGATGTCAAAGAGCTAACACTCATGACTAACATCCTGCCTGATTAAGCTGTGACTGATGCTGCTAGGACCTGGTACATAGAACTCAATCGTATTTAATACCAAAACAAGCAGAGTCAGAGACTTCCCTTGATACTTTACAGGGAAGTAAGACTGAAGCTGGTTTCAGGGCCTGAAGTAACACCATCCTGGTCGTTTCTTCATCGGCTGGCATACGCTGCCCCAGTTGCCTTATTGTGTGCTCTGTAGTGAAAGAGGTGGTGCAGCTGCAGAAAACAATAGCTAGAAGGACAGTACAGAGCAGATTTCCCTCAATTTTGAACAAATGCAGCACATTTTCTGTTACTGCTTTAAATGTGGCTGCTGTGGGGAGTGCAGGAGAGCAGCAGTGAGCTCTACCAATGCCAGCAGGCCAAGTCAACACGTTAACCTCTTGCTATTCAGTGGTGGTGGTGAACAGAACAGTGTTCCTGCTGTTCCCTTCTCAATAGCAGCCTCCTGATGTACGTAGGTACAGTACTGGAGATGTGGTTCTCATACAGCAGCATAGCACCAAGTCATAGGTGGGATTTCTGGTGTTCTAGCAGGTGAGAGAGGTTGGTCAAACCAAATCAGACCAATGGAAAAGACCCAAAAGGCAAGTAAAACACTTGGCGCCTCAGGCATGAGAATAACTAAGGAATAAATAAAGTGTGAAATAACAAGAGTATGTGACTGAAAGATGCAAACACAGGAAACGTGATTGTTGTCAGCATGCTGTTAAAAAGTGTCAGCTTTTTGCCATGAAGTATAAAGTATTTCCACAGTAGAGTTTTATAAAGGGATGAATTGCAACAAGCAGCTCTGGAAAGCTGTCCTCTGACAGGAACAGGCATGTTCAAACCCTGTTTCAGCTGAAGTCAATGGAAATCCTTCCCTTCATCTCAGGGCAGGATTTCACTTTGAGCCCAAGTACATTTCCTACACAAGTGATTGAAACAAGACAAACAGCTAACTCCTTAATATGGGAATCAACATATTGAGGGAATATTATATAAGAGACCAATAAACATTAGTAATTTGTGTTGGTTTTTTTAAGATCTACTCCCAGCTAGGAGAGGTTTGTTGTTTCCTGAGTTTACTCTGAATAAAATACCTGTGTTCTGTTTCGCATTTCAAACCCAATTGGAGCTGGGTCCCCACTCAGGTCACTCCATTGTGTTCCAGGATTTCTTAACAGGGGCCAAGAAGTCCCAGCCAAAGATTACCTTACATATATATATCCGCTGTATTGCTGGCCACACAGATCTCATTCAGTGCCCACAGGCTGTTGTATTTCAAGTAGGGGCAACAGAGGAGTTTTCCTGTCAACTTCTCTTGCAATATCAAAACTCAAATTCCCTCCTGATCCCCCTCCATTTCCTTTTGTTTTGGAGCAGCACTGAGGTCCTGTGAAATGTAGAGCCCCATTCTGGAGCCACATGTAGCACAGCTGTACACAAAGCTTTCTACCTGCTCTGCCAATTCAGTTCACTGTTGACTCAAAGATGGGTGTCCCAGGTGTTTTAAGACTGCCTTTATGTGCAGCCTATGACAGTAACCAAATTGAAGATGCTCTTCAGTTGGGTTCGTTAGCTGTAGGGTGACTGCTGTGCATTTCAGTGCTCAGAAGCCAATTTCCAAAGATAAAATTTGTGCATGAAGTGCTCATTTGTAACTGATACTGAACACAGTGCTTCACTCTAGACAGCAGTAGTGGGTGGATCACATCGTGTAACCCCTCTCCAATCCAGGGTTTCCTCTGTCAAGATCAGCAACAGAAAATACTCAAATGCTGCTTTTGGATTCGGTACAGACTGTGTGACTAGATGACTACTAGACCTCTCAAGAGCCTTCAAAAGGAGAAAATGTGAATTATCATACAAACTGGCACTTTTCTTTGTTCCTTTCTATCTTTGAGACAAATCAAGAACCAATGAAATATTTGTACATCTTTGATGCACTTGGGTTTTAATACAGTGTTTTAAACCCGGCCCTGAAAAAAATGGTGAAAAGCAACCCAAATATCAAGAGATTTCTGTGTGAGATAATTTAATTGCATGAAGACATTAGAAAAACTGAATGCCTGGTACCTCCCATGCTCTTCTACAATGATCCAATGCCATCTGTGTTTCTGTCAGAGGTCACTATATCCAAATTGGAAAGAGTTTAGTGTGTGAAGTACTATCTGCTGAAAGCCAACGTTCTCAGATCATGATAGTTGTTTCCTAAGTGGAGTAGGATTCTGTAAGAAACAAAGTAGAAGGCCTAAGTAGATTTGCAGGATCGGTTTAGCCCTTAAATGTCACTTTTAAGGCAAGAGAAAAAATATGTGAGCTCATGTTCTCACAACTTGACCATTCCAGGCTGTAACTGTGCCATCAGTAGCTGCAGCACAAGTACCAGACTTTAACTTTCCAGCACCAAACATGTTCCCTGTTGGGCAGATAAGCCGTGACAACTGCTTTTCCTACAATAAAATCAGAGTTAGAAAAACCCCAGGGTTAAATAGAACGGGAAGTTTTGAGTCTCCACAGGCTCTGGTCAGCAAAGTGTTTAAAGATGTGAAGCTCAGTATACCTGGAAAAATACCGTGCCCTTTAGACAGCATATTATGAAGTATTATTATGAAATGACAGCACATGTGGAAGTTTCTCTCTTATGGATGATTAACAATTGAGATTTTACTGTAGGTTCAAGAAACAGATTAGCACTATTGATATGTAGTTCACATGTCGGTGTGCCCGTACGTCCCTAGAACTTTTCTGGAAGTGCTTCATGGTCAGGAAAGATGGGAAAAAGGCTTTAAAAACGATTCCATTTCTTCACCCCATCAATGACCTAATGAGATACGCTAATGAGATAAGGTTTTGCGTCACCATCTTTTATGTAAATTCTTTGTTAGGGCTGGTAAGGGAGTGTTACACTTAACCACTTCGTAAAGAAAAACAAACAGAGGTCTATTTTTAGTCTCCTGAGAATATAATGCACAAATGCTGTTTTTTCAGAGGTGATTTTTTGGTCAGCAAAGCTTTGTTTAAAAAAAAACAAACACTCACCAATATGGACTTGAAGCCTAAATTCATGTGACAGTTGCATCCATATCTCTCAAAGCATTGTATCTGATACCTGATATGAACTTAATAGGTAGCTTCTTTTAGTATGCATCTTTAAGAGTGTAACCAAAACTCAATTCCAACTGAGCATTTTGAAAACTGTTACCTACCACCAGACAAGTAACCAAATAAACTCTTATTTTCTCTACTGCCTAAGCCTAAACCATGGTGAATATATGCTTCCAGTTCCCCTACTTGGATTTTTAGGTCCTTTACTGGACACAGTGTTCACTGGTTCTGTTCTTACCTGGGTAGTTGGTGTGTCTTTCCAGCCACCAGCCTACTGTCAGGGACGCTACTTGGGTGTTTTCATTGCACAGTAGTAAAACCCTGAGCAAATGTATACACGATGGACCCATACAATGTATGTGGTTTCATTTTAGCACTGTACAACCAAACCAACCCCATTTTGGTCCTTTGGGCAGTGGGAGCAGCCTCACCTGCCTGGGGAGCTGTTCTCTGAAGTGTTGCTCCAGAACTCTGCCAAAACAAAAGAAAGGATTTTAGACACACTGAAGGCAATTCAAAGTCTTCAACATCTTTTGCTGTCAAGGTAGCAGGCACAGATTGAACCTCTGTTCTGTCACTAAAGCCCCAGTTCTTTGAACCATTGGTGTTACACAATCAAGCTGCAAGTGGAAGTGTAGGCCTGTGAGAGAACTCCCAAAACAAATCAGTGTGGTCATTGTTTCTGTTAACTTTTTCAAGGAAAAGTGAGAACAAAAATCACTAGAATAATCCACTTCTTTAAAGTTTGAACTGAGAGAGCTCATAACTCTATACTGCACAATGAAGGGCAGCAAGACCATCATAGAACCATAGAATCAGCTGGGATGGAAAAGACCTTTAAGATCATCAAGCCCAACCGTTCCCCAGCACTGCCAAAGCCACTAGTATAACCACTAGTCATCTACAAAATTAATTTGGTATTGAGAATAGTGAAATGGGTCACAAGGAGCCACCTCTGTCCCATAAAGATCCCACAAACTGACTGCTGGTGGCTATGCACAGTGCCTCACATAGCAGTTTGGGGTTCCCACACCTCCCATTATGTGCTGGCTAGTGGTCGCTGCAGGGCGCCCATCCTGACTACCTGAGGAACGCGTGACCAGTTTGTTTTGGCCGGTTCTCAGGCAGGTTTTCACTCTGTGTGTCAACACTGGGTGTGCTGGTTGTCATTTCTTGATACCAAAAGTCATACACCCCTGTTTGGAGAAAGGTATCATGCTCCACCTGTGTGTGAAAGGTTCACAGGGAAGGAATTCTGCTGTGTGAGTATACTGATATGGGGACATTAAAACACAGTCCAGTTCACTGGGTGAATTTGGCTAAAGGAGATGGAACAGGCACATGCTGGAGGTGATCAGTGCTGCTACTACCAGGGACACACAGGAGCAAGAGCCCCAGTCCCAGGAGCACCAGGACTTCGCCGGTGGTGCTTGGAGCCCATGAGGAGCTATTTGGTGTGAGCAGAGGGCCAGGTCTGTTGGCTGGGGCACAAGAGCAGGGGTGGGGTTAGTGAGTTCCTCACTGTATTAGCAAGCACATGGCTGTATTGTGAATCAGCCACAACTCGCACTCCTTGAAAGGGCAGCAGGACAAGTTGCAGTGGTTGTCACCTTCCACTTTACGTGCTCGGTGTACAAAGAAATTAAGTTTTTTCTCTCTTATTTCCTCTGTCCCTGGAGGGGCTTTACTCAGAACTTGGATTTCCTCTGAAGCACCTGAAGTAAAATCGAGTGAACTTGTTCGTAGCAGCTTGACTCCAAACTGCCATCAGGTTCTGCTGGTCTTGGCTAAAATTAGCACTGCAAATGATTTCCCTGCTATTATGTATTTCCCATCCTATCTATAAGTTATGGACCTGAAGCTACCTAACACCAAAGTTAAAGTGGAGGAAAACCTCCCAAACCAAGCTTCTGATCTACCTTTGTGGTGGCATCACTGGGTTTCATCCAGCTTCTGTATCCAGAGAAGGAATCTGAGATTAGACAACTACAAGTGTTGGGTAACATCTGCCTCATACAAACTGTGGTGGTTTGCACCCAAACTGGGAGGCACAGGATGTACAAACAGACCCTGAGAAGGCAGGTTGGCAGGAAAAGCAGAGCCCAGGTCTCCTGAGTGGTAATCCTGCCTGCTGGGCATGTTCCCTTCCCCGCAGCCTTCTGGCCATGCAGGGCTCATGTTAAAGCCTGCATGGGTTATATTTTTCATGTTCAGTAAAATTTGACTTAATCTGTGCCAAAACCTTTCAGGATTCTCCCTCCCCTGTCCCCCGTGAGTTATGTTTCCTTGAAAAACCACAACCCTCTCTTAAGTACCTTAGAAATGCACTATAAGCATTAAGCCAACGCGAGACAATAATAAATGAGGCAAAATTACATGCCAGGATGTGCTGGTGATAATGTTTTCCACTGAAGACAGGAGCAATGAAATTTTCCAGCATAACAGCAGAGGCACCATTCCCCCTCTCCCATGTGAAACACGAGTAAGCTCTACCTCAGCACCCACTCCCCTGCAGCCCTGGCCTTGCCCCATCCCGTACCATCCCATAGGTGACACTGAAGCTGCCTTCGAGATGCCTGACCTTTAAATCCACCCTGTCTGCGTGCCCAAGGGGAAGTCACATGTGTGGCACGAGCCTGACCCGGGAATATTGCCCGGAGTAGGATATTTGCGTGAATAAGGAAGGGCAGGGTCTGCAAGATGAATCACTGAAACAATCATTATCCTGAGGAAAAACCTTGGAGGGTGGATTAGCCGTGATAACTTCCCTGTCAAGGTAACAACAATGCGAACCGTCAGCTCTGCTCTGCTGTGAGGGGCAGAAAATGCTTCAGAACAAAACATAACAATAAAAATAATGGAAGTTCCTAAGCAGAGATTGGCCAAGGAGGCATCCTTCACTTCCAGCTGCCCCCAGCCCAGCCCGCGATTGTTGGACAATCTGCCCCAAGAATTGCTCCACAGATTATTTTTAGAGCACCAGAGCTTTCAGTGAAAATAAATAAAAGGACAGACAGTTGCTATAAAGACAGGAAATAAACTTTAGAAACTATTTAGCTTTTGGCTAAGCTGGGCAACTGAATTGCACAGTTCCTGAGCATGCATGATGGCCTCAGATAAGATGAACACCCAATGATAGGGGTTTGTTTCTTTCCTCTGATCAGCCCGGTTCTAACAAAACTGTTGGTGCTATGATTGCTCCGCACCTGGAACAGACACCACAGCCAGGAATGTTAGGGTGCTGCAGGCTCTGCATACATCTTTGGTATGTAGAATCACAGAATGGCTTGGGTTGGAAGAGACCTTCAAAGCTCATCTGGTCCAGCCCCCTGCAATGAGCAGGGACATCTTCATCTAGAGCAGGTTGCCCAGAACCACATACAGCCTGACCTTGAGGGTCTCCAGGGATGGCTTTTCCCGTGGCTCTATTGTGTACTACTGTGATGTGCAGGCACAGGGCTCACAGTCGGCAGTGCTGTAGTGCTGTGCCTGTGCCCTGTCCCTGGAGGCAGCTGGTCCTGGCCACAGCAGCTCCCCAGAGCAGTGTCCCCATCCTTCCCTCTCCAGCCCCAGCCAGCCTGTGTGCCCACCTGGCTGCTTGGCTCGGGCACAGCAGTGTTGGTGCCTTTGCTTGCACGGCACTTAAACTGCTCAGAAGAGCTTCAAGCGTCCCAAAGACAGGCAGAGGTGTGGTGGCAGCAAGAGAGGCAGGACATGACCTCCACCAGGGATGGGATGAAAGCAGCACCTCCAGAGACACAGTACAGGGAGCAGGAGCAGGCAGGTACACCCAGGCAAACCTCAGCAGTGATGATCTGCTGCTAACTAAGCCTTTGCTGCACTGAAGGAGGAAAAGGGAAAGGCCTGATTCTGTCTCCCAACTAAAGCAATAGCCAAATTTCAATTAATGCACCAACTTCGTGTCCAGTCTTAGCTACTTCAGCTCAACACTCTGAACTACCATGGTGCCAAGCGGAGCTTATCTCCAAGAGGAGACATTATTTTGCTGCCTTTCACTTTTTCAACCAGTGTTTTCCCTCAAGTTTGCTTTGGGTAGCAGAGCCTTGTCTGTGCTGCTTTCCATCTGTTTCATGGGCTGATGGAAGTGGTGGCATTACTTCACAGAATCATGGAATGGTTTGTGTGGAAGTGACCTGAAAGCTCATCCAGTTCCAACCCCTGCCACAGGCAGGGACACCTTCCACTAGAGCAGGGTGCTCCAAGCCTCTGTAGGCACTTCTCAGGGCTAGAGGCAGAGTGAAACCCCCATCTGGGGTCACTCAAGCCCTGTCCTGCACCTAACACAGAAGCTCTCTGCAGTGACAGCGTTTGGGGTAAATAAGCCAGAGTTTGGTGGATGAAGCCAGAGGCATCCCAAGCTCTGCTGCAGAGGTTGCTGTGTGCAGAGCACGAGGCTGTGCTGTGCGCACGCTCCTCACCAGGCACGGGAGCGGTTCCAGCTCGTGCACAGCCTGCGCCCACCAGGAATGTGCTGTTTGACCCCACTGCCTGTGCTGGGGAGAGGCTCCTGCTCTTCCCAGGGACCGGCTGCCAGCAGCAGGGATGGACACGGGAAGGGAAACCACAGCCAGGGTGAGGAGACCCAAGCGCTGCTCCTGGGGGCCCAAGCCCACAGTTACCACAGGAACCTTTGCAGTTTGTGCAGTAACTTCAGTAATGATAATAAAATAAACGAAGGCATTTCCGTGTTTCAGTGTTGTGTGGATGCCTTTCCATCTCACTGCCCCTGAATTATGAGAAAGAGTAAATATGAGAGTTGCGACATACCATTACTACAACTGTGAGCAGTTTTAGGTACCTCTGCCACCACTTCTTCCTCAACTAGACACCAGCATCCTCTTGTTCCTCCCCATGAGCCTTCCCTGAATGTGTCTGGTGTCTGTTGTTTGGAGATGGGTCCATCAGCACTTGAAGGGTGGTTTGGGGTAAGGTGAGGTCAAATTACTTCAACATCCTCCCGTTTGATTTGCTTGTCTAGCCGTACATGGAGTCCCGGTCTGCCCACAGCAACATCCCTCCCCTTTTAAGTGTTAACAAAATGATTTTCATATTTTTATGTCCCCAAAACATAAAAAGCCCCACCTTCGGCCCCAGCCCTTCAGCCTGAACTCAGATGTGCCTCTCTTGGTTACAGAGCAGGAGTAAAACACCTTATCAATTTGGACACATCAGTTTCCTTTGTGGTGGAGCTGTTTTCAGTGTGCTGTGATGTGTATTACAAAAGCCAAAGATATAAATGATCAACTGGAAGCTTTAATTAATTTTTCCTCATGTCTAAATTAGGAAGGTGAGTAATTGCTGCAGTAATGGTGAGCAGAGCGTGTTTATCAATGCCAGTGAATAACTGGCTATTAAACAATGGTGCACTTTGCCTTTGAAAATTCACAACACTCTAACAGGAAGCTCACTGCCAGTTTGATATTAGCTCGATGACTGATGAGAGGAGTGGCAGGATTACAAATGCAGTTTGGGGAAAAGCTTTCTGACATGTCTCCCCCAAAAGCATCCCTGTGCCTGCAGAGTTCTCCTTGCTGCAAGGGTAAGTGCGCAGTGGGCTTAGATTACAGCATCTGAAGTCACAGGGCCAAAATAGCACAAGCCTAATTCTGTAATCAATCACCTCTGATTGCAGGCAGCCCAGCACTGCACCGAGGAGCCACAGGCAGGAGCTGCCTCTTGTTTTCTGGCTTCGTACATGCGTCTGTCTGCCCCTTGGCCACTGCTCTGACCTCACCCTTTGTTCACAGCAGCCCAGTTATCTCCCTTATGCCTTCCCATTTTCCATGCCAAGCCTATCCTCTTCCCACCATGCTCCTCACCCCTTCCTTTGACGGTGCTGGGTCGAGTCTCTGTCCTGGTGCACCACCCTCTCTACCCAGCCACACCGACTCCGCACCTCCACCTGCTTTCCAGTGCCACCTCTGTGCTTCTTTCCACTCCTGGTTATCTCTGGGCCCTGTGAGCTCACCCCACAGCTCCTCCAGCTATCAGGGCCTCACCTCTGCTTTCTCTGGGTAACTGCCTTTCTCTGAACTTCTTGTGTTATGGTGCAAATGGCTGGGGATCCCTCCCATTCCTGCTGCTTCCAAACCCTTTCTTTTGCCCAACCTCTCCCCAGCCTCTGCCATGCTTGTTCCTAAGCTCTTTCTCCTCCTCCCAGATTCCTACATCCACTCTTAATGGTGCTGGGTTCTGATGTGACAACTCACCCTGTTTCTTACATTGGCACCTCCATATCCTTGTGCTTCCAGCTGATCTGCACCTCCTGTTTGACTCAGTCACTCTGAAATGGTGAATGTATGGGTTTCTTTCACCTAGCACTGCTCTTCCTCATCTCTCCACTCTGCAGATTTCTCCTCTGGCCGCTGCTCATCCAGGTAATTCAATCAGTGTTTCTTTCCTCCTCTCTTTGCAGACCTTTCTTCCCCATCCTTTTTTTAATTTGAAGATTGCTCATTTGCTTTCAAGCTTTATTTCAGTCTAGACTGCCTTCCCAGAGCCTGGCCTACTGACTTCATTTCACTTCGGTTTTCCCCTGAAGCTATTAACGCAGCAGCAAATTCATTCTCTCCACCTCTCCATAGCGTCACCTTCCCAACTTAGCAGCTTTAAGATCCAGCTGAGGCTGAAGCAATATATCTGCAGCTCTGGCTGATGCAACTTCTCAATCACTTTTTCCTCCTGGCTCCTCTGCTCTCCCAGGAAGTTTGAGCTGACCGGTTTTCCTCATCTCTGTGGTAGGCACTGCGTTGTTCTCCCTTCCAACAGTATCTCCAGATCATCTTAGTTTCATTCATCCCTTTTAATTCTAATTATCCTTAACACCCCTCCCCTTTATTAAACCTCGAATCCTGCAATTTCCCCTTCACTAACTTTCTTTGGCATCTCCTTTCTTTAAGATGTACCAAAAGGTCCTTGATTCCCTTATTATCCTTAGAGACACTGTTCCATCCCATAGCTCATTGCTGTTTGTAGTGTCCTGGTGTTCCTCCAACAGTTTCTGCCCCTCACATCTTACTGAAGCTTCTCTGGTTGAGGTCTCTCATATCTTCTTACCACTATTTCAGTCAGACACCGCTTCTTTATCATTCTTCATTTGCTTTTAGCACTGTTGACCACACTCTTCTTGAGATCTTGTTCTCTGAATCCAGCACCCCTCATCCTCTGCCTTTACCATCCCTCGCTGAGCACATTTGCTAAGGAGTCTTCTTCACCAGCATTGGGAAATCTTGGTCTCTTTTCTCCTACCTTCTCATTTCCAGGAGAAAACCATCCATCAAACCAAACAACAAACCCAAACTCACCTCCATGCACAAACTCGATAACCACCGCTGCAGAGACCTCCTGCTCTACAGCTCAACTCCAGACCTGTTCCTTCTATCCAAAGAAAAAGTAAAAAATTAAAAGATCTTTCTGTAAGGTCATCTTTTTTTTTTTTTAGATCTGCTTTTAACTCATACTCTTCCTGGCTAAAGCAAAGCCCCTGCCCGTGCCTCCATACAATCCACCTACCTTCACTACTGGCATTGTGACTACATGCGTCAGTCACCCCGCAACCCACCACAGCCTCCTGTCTCTCTCCTAATGCCCAGCTTATGAATCTATTCCTTCAAATGGGGATTAATTCTCATGAAGTTGGCTCCTACATTGGTTTCTAGGAGCTGAGAGCCTTTCCCAGTGATCCCTCAGCTGAACTCTCATCATCTGACATCCGATGAGACCATTAGCTCTACTCTTGTTTTGCTCACAGCAGTCCAGCACTCTGCCACAGTTTGTCACTGGCATTTTGACACACACTCCTCCTTTCACATCTCTTCTGACACCTCCTCTTCAGCATCAAGTGTAAGTCACTTTGCTTTTAAGGCTCTTCAAGACATATTGTCCTTCACTGATAAGAAGCTGCTCTATGGCTGCTCCACTACAATGGCCTTTATCCCTCACTATTATATTTCCAAGGAAGCAACTGTCTTGTTCCTGGGTGCTGAATTCCTGCTTAAAGCTCTCTGTGACTACTTGCAAAAGCAATTCACTCTTCTCCTACAGCCACAGCAGCTGCTCACCATAACAATGAGCATGGTTTCCTTCTTACCCTCATGTCTTCCACCCTCATCTTCTACATACACAGTAATGAATTTTTGGGATGAGATCCTTCATGATGCTGCAGAAAGGCAACCTGCTGAAGAGATAGGTTTCTATCACCATCAAATGGCTTGCAAAACACGGCAATATGTGGGAAATGTAATTATCAGAGTGTACTCCTTCCACACATCCATGATCAAACATATACATCCTCCCAGGGATTCTTTCAACCTGTGCCTTCTGCTCAGGTCAAGTGCAATGCCGACACCTTTCAAATGGCCCTGATTCCATGAGAAATTATTTCACAAGAAGTCAGACTCTGAGATGTCCAAAGGGTTTGTGTGCATTAACACAACCCAGCCATGGCTCCCAAGTGCTTCCTAGGAACAATCCAGTAAGGGCTGAATTTCTTAGTGTCTTTTCAGGCTTTCCCTTCTGATGAACAGCACAGCAAACTCCCTTGCTGACAAGAGCACTCAGTTGAGCCAGACCAGCAAGAACACAGCTGCAAAGCCCTTTTAACCTGAATCACCAGTTGAAGGGTACATCTGGAAGTGTCCCCTAGCCCAGACAGCAGACACCTTGCTTATCCTCTGTGACCATATGACAGCCTTGGACTATCATGTGAAGTGCATTAGAAAAATTAACTATTTTGGCAGATGGACACTAGAACCAATGATGAAGTGTCCTAACCTCGTTGTCAGAGATGACCCCTCGTCCAGGTCCTTGGCAGAGCACAGGAGCTGTGGCAGGAGCAGGGCAGTGCTGCCAACACAGCATAAAGAAACTTTAGTTTCCTAGTGCCAAGTCTTTTCACCTGGCTAAAGCCAGCAAGCTTCAGTGAGGCCACAACAACCCACATCACCAGGACCATGGCCCAGACCCACACCAGACAACCTCTGGCACTTGTGGTACTGATTTGCCTCCATCTTTCCAACTGCACAAAGCACATGCCAGGACTCCATCACGATGCCTTCGGTATTGTTAGATCCCCAGCAGTTTACAATTACATACTCAGTACCTTTATTGTTGAACTTAGTGATCTTAAAGGTCTTTTCTGACCTAGTTGATTCTGTGGTTCTATGATTTACTCCACTTTTACATTACTTTTTGGAAATGCATAACTGGAGGGCTGTATGGCTCACTCTGAAGACATCACCTGGTCCATGATAAACAGATGTGCTTTCAGTGTCTGCACAAGCAACCTTTCCAAAACCATGGATTAGCTTAGGTAAGTGTATTCCATAAGCACACTTTTGACTGATCAGTTAATATTGTTTACATAATTTGAAACTAAATATTGAATGAAAGCCTATTTTGCCTTACACATTGACATAAAATATATCTCTGCATAGATAGATAGGAAAAAGTTCCTGGCTTTGCAAGGAGATAGGAAACTATTGATAAGAGCCCTGATATCTGCAATACAATCCCCTTTCCTAGGGTTCACAGAATTCCCCCAAAGCTCCTCTATTAACAAGGGCTGTTTGAACAAACTTGGCTGGAAAACAAACCCAGTTCAGTACTTTTCCTTTTTTTTTTTTTTTTTTTTTTTTTACCTGCAGTGCTATTTTAAGCCCAGTTTTTATGGTTTCAGTTCGGGCACTGGCTAAAAAGGAAGAGGAAAAAACCACAGCGTTTCATAAAGTTTATGTGCATTGCTCATAACTCTCTCTCACAGCATGATATCACTGCGGCCATGTGAATTGCTAGTGGCACCTTGACATCAGCCTTGTAAAAGCACATCTCAGATCTTGGAACAGAGGAAAAAGGGAAAGCTTCATTTTGGGAAAAGACAGGTTTCGAGTTCTATCATTTAAACTGCAATTATAGTGATATTAATCTTATCAATAGTCTCAAAATGTCTTCTGCCCATTGTCAGATTTGTAAGCATGTGTTAATCCAAGGTCAGCCTTTATCAGGACAAAAAGTAGACCCATGTCTTTCTGTGCCTTCCTCCCCATCATTCCACTCTCTCCACCCTTTCTCTCCTTCCTGCTGTGAACACGAGTTTGCTTCCCCTGATCTCCACATGATTTCCTCATGCTATTTGTTACCCCTTCCCATCCACAGTTCTATGTCTCCGCCCTGCACACATTCAGGGATCGACAACACCCTTGTTGTCCACGCTGCTGTCCCCACCCAGCCACATGCTATCTGCTCCACACATCACCCTGCTCATGGCCCATCTGCCCAACAGAGAGCCCCTGGGACTTTGGCAGCTACCAGTGTCAGGCTCAGCTCTGCTTCACCCTTCCCCTCTCCCACTGTGCTGTGAGCAACCACTGGAGCACATCACTGGTACCCAGCAGGTTTCAACACCAAAATACACACCAGCAGGACTTGAGATTCAACCTCAGCTGGCCACAACTGGCAAAGGTGCATGATTCACCTTCAGTTTTGCACCCCAGCTCTCTTCCCCCCACACTACTCCCTCTCTCTGCAGACCTGGGGAGAACCTGATAGCTTTGGGAATACCTTCTTTTAGCAGCATCTATAGCTCTTTGTTTCTTACACTGCCTGGAAGACTGTGTCATATTTGCTGGATCAGATCCATGGTGTTTTAAGACCTTTCTTTGGCAACAAATAATCTGCTTTAACAGCTCATCTTTTCACCTCTGTGCCCATTAATAAACGTGTAAAGGAAATGTCAGACCCTTCTTTTTTATTGTTAAAAAAACCCTACAACAAAAAGGCAAAAATAATATTTGCCCGAGTGCAGTTGTGGTAATTGAGTTTCCTCCAGTGTGTCTGTAAAGACCAACCTGTGATGGGATGGAATCTGAAAAGACTCCCAGAGAAGCTGTGCAGGGAAAAACAAAAGAGAAGAAAGAAGCCTGGATAAGCAGCACCCTGAGAACAAAGAGCTGCATTTGTACCTGTCAGGGAACAAACATGAACCACTGAAGGTCTCTGTGTGATGTGCAGTAGGCACCTGATGACATCTGCACATTGGTTGAGGGAGCAGAAGATGCAGATCACTGGGGTTCAGGTACTTCGCTCAAAACAACTGACAAGAAGGGGTCTGTCACTCCACTTCTTCTATTGATGTTAAGGATTACTGTTTGAGAGTAACTTACTTCATATGTATTAATTATTATCTCCTTCTCAGGTATGTGCAGCAGGGCAGGGTCCAGACTCCAAACAGGTGAAGTGGTACCCATGGCACAGTCTGCAGCTGTAGGCAGGGTGAAGCCCAATCCCATTTCAGGATACAGCCCCAGCTCCCAGCCTGGTGCCTGCAGAAACATGGGAGATCCATTGCTTTGGCCTTAATGTGAAGTATTCCTTCACCTGTACCTAGATTAAAAAGCCTGAGCAACCCCAGAGAAATCCAGGACTCACACTTTGTTTTCAGGAGGTCCTCAGGCTGTGTCCAGCTCCAGAAGCCAGCAGACGTGTCAGAGGTGACAACAGAGGAGTGCTTCCCTGATGCTCACGCACAGACACAGCTCTATGCCAGATGAGCATCAACTGGCTGCATCTTCCAAGTCACTGAAGTAGACTCCTAAATCACCAAAACAGAGCCACTCTTTCCTTATCCCAGATCTTCTCCTGGCTCCTAGTCACCCACCTCTCTCCGCACCCCTCTGACACTCTGAGCCCATCAGCTACTAACTGAAGCTGCAGGTAATCAGCTCCCAGGTACTTTTGCTGGCTTGCATTGACTGCTTGGTTTGGATGAGCCCCACCTGAGCACACCCCAGTGGGATCTGGGGTCTGAGTGACCCTCTCAAAGGGCGCAAACCTGCACCACATTTCTCAGACCCCTTGTCCTGAGCTTGCCAGGTGCCTGTCTGTGTCACCAAGTCCATCCACACAAGGCAGTTGATCACAACCGGCCATGTGCCCTTTTTACTGCCACAAGTGTTCAAAACTGGACAAGGCTTTCTCTGGAAGCACCCCCAGGTGCAGCAGCATTGTCAGGAGGGGTGGCCAGGGCAGGGCAGGTGTCTTGCACCCTTCTTGAGCTCTGACCTGCTGCAGCTCCTCACGTCATGTACTCCTTGTACAGAGAAACTCTGCAGCAGGCTATTTATTGCTCATTTTGCAGCCCCACGAATACATCTGTAAACTGAGAAGGGGCTGTGGTTGCTGAGGATATGATCTATCACAGGAATGGGCCAAGAAGAGCCCAGGAAATTAACTGGCTTTGAGAGTATTATTTATTTATTATTGTATTTTTTTTTAAACACCCTTTTAGGAGGTAGGAGATTCTCAGTACAGGGAGCACTGGTATATTAACCTCACATTTTTGCTACTGAAAGGACTCTCTAGTCTGACTTCTATGTTTTGACAACAAAACAGTGCAGCTATGATTAGCCTGATAAAAGGGAGCCAGAGTTGCAGTATTGATGGTATGTGCATCTAGGATCTAGTTACAAAATGGGCTTTTAACCACATTCTCTCTCGTGAATTCGTGTTATCAGAGGCCATCTTAAAAACAACAAAAAAAGACAGACAATCTTTCTTTTTCATTTCTGTGGGTATGTTTCTTGTATCTCTTTATGCTTATGAAAAATGAGACATTAATAACCTTGACCAGAACCACACACTGAGCAGACGGGCGCTGTGTGAACTTCCTTACTTAGTCCATGCCAGTGCAGGGATCAGCAGCAGCAGTGAACCTCTAACCAGAGGTAAGTATCGGATCCAGCTGTGGTTCTGTGAGGTAGCCCAAAGGACTGTATCAAGACCAACAGGCTCTAAAAGCTTCTTTTTTATGATCTAATTTATTTTGAGAATACATTTTGAGAGCTGATTAACCAGCGTACTAAATCATTGCACTGCCTAACCCCAAAAAGCAACCTTGACAAACAATTAACAATAGAAACACCATTGTAGCAACAAGTGATGGATGGCTCCAGGGTGTAGCTTGAGCCTAGTCTTTGTTCAGAAGAAAGTGGCTGCTGCTAAATAAAGAACTGGGTAGTAAAAGGTGAGAGCAAAGAGATCATATCTGCAATAAGACTATTTGCTCTGCTTGAGCATATGTTTCTCAGGGCAGTGAGCATCTCAGGAGGCAGGAGAGCCCCTGCCTGATGACTGCACACCCTGTGTGCTCCCTGGGAGCAGAGAGGCTCTCACACTGCCTTGGACTCTCTCTTGAAGAGTCAGAGCCATGTGCTGGGACGGGCCTTCAGACAACAGCGCTTCATGGAGCAGCAAAAGCTGCCTCAGCCATTCCTGTAGAGACACCACAGAGTTCTTTCAAGGGAGGAATCCAGAACTGGATTTTATCTGCATACATCTTACCATAGAATCACAGAACCCCAGACTAGTTTGGGCTGGAAGGGATCTTAAAGCTCATCCAGTTCCAACCCCTGCCATGCACAGGGACACCTTCCACTAGAACAGGTTACTAAAGGCCAAGATCTGGGATTTCTTTTAACCTTTGTAAGAACAGTTTCAAGTTTGTTTCTACTGCCTCCTGATTCCTACTTTTCTGTCATTAATTTCTAATCGTTGTTCCAAGTTTTGTGCTAATTTACCAATTTGCCTATAACTTCCTGCTGTACTCTGTTAAGAGAAATTGGGTAATTTATCATAATGCCTCATATTGATTTTACTATGCAGAGATAAGCAAGTAATAAATTTAAGAAAATAATGTAAAAAAGGAAGCTGGATATATACGCACTGTAAAACAGATGGTAGGTAAAGATTAGTTACTATAGACCCCTGGAAAGACAGATGGTTGAAAGGACCATTTAAGGTCTACAGAACTTTAAATGGTGATTAACATGCTTGAGACACTTTGCCAAACAAGACAAACTACCCTCCATAATCTGCACAGGAATGCTATTTTATGTATGCTTCACATGAGCGCGCACCCATGCACACATATATATTTAGGTCACTTTTTTTAAGGAACAGAGTAAGAGAAAGTCATTGATTAGCCCAGTAAATTATTTATCTTCATTTTCTGAGGAGGCTTTGCCATTTTCTGTTCTTACTGAGCCCTTAGACAACAGTTTGCTCAGCCTTGACCTATCCCATACCCCTGTGCTGTGTTAAACAGCCAGCTTGCTGAGGTTGGGTTAGACAAAGGATCTCTAGCTTCAGCATCAGGAATACAAAAAAAAAAAAACAACAAACAAACCAAAACGAAGCCTAAAGAGCTCCTGGACCATGTCTTATGTTCCAGGTCACCACAGCAGAGAATATGGACTGAAACTGTGAAGCAGATTTAAAATGACCTCCTAGTTGTTTTAATGTTCAGAGATCCACTTTGGAAAGCAGGTTTAGTTTCAGGATGAGAATTCTGAGACCTTTTGTGCCCATTTGTGCTCAAGAGCTATTGAACCAATGTGACCAATTGTACTAAAAGCAACAAAAGAAGCTACAACCCCCACCTCCACCATGCATCCCTAGTTCCTCAGCAGCAGCACTGTTTGGGTGGCTGGTTTGGGTTTTGCCAGCCCTCAGGAGCCCAAGTCTGGATCAGGACATCATTGTACCAAGTTATACATAGAATTATAGAATCACAGAGTGTTTGGGTTGGAAGGGATGTTAAAGTTCATCCAGTTCCAAACCCCTACCACATGCAGGGACACCTTCCACTAGAGCAGGTTGCCCCAAGCCCCATCCAACCTGGCCTTGAACACTGCTAGGGATGGGGCAGCCACAGCTTCTCTGGGCACCCTGTGCCAGTGCTCAGCACCCTCACAGGGAAGAGCTTCTTCCTTATATCTAACCTGAACTTCCTCTGTTTAAACCCATCATCCCTTGTCCTACAGTCATTACTACAGTTCCTAATGAAGAGTCCCTCTCCAGCATCCTTGTAGCCCCCTTCAGACCCTGGAAGCTGCTCTGAGGTCTTCACACAGCTTCTCTTCTACACACTGAACAGCCCCAACTTTCTCAGCCTGTCTTCATATGGGAGGTGCTCCAGTCATCCTCGTGGCCTCCTCTGGACTTGCTCTGGAGCAAAAAATAAAACCCTTCATTCACAAATCCACACAGGCAAAACATGCTTTGGTGACTGAAATGGCATGGCATGTTCTGACACTCAGAAAACTGCTTGACATGCAGAGAGGACAGCGCACTGAGCACAGCCACTTACAGAACTGATAAAGCTTGTGTAATCCTACTTCCTCATGCAGGTCCATCACACATTGCTTAAGCTGTTGGCCTGTGTACCCTCACGCGAACTGAGTGAGCATCTCTGTGTGAGCTGTGCACAGGGTTCTCCTGATCCCTTGCTTGTCACACACCTGTTCCCAGGGCTTCCCCGCTCGGGCAGCCGGCGGCGCACGGCCACGGCGCGGGGTGCCTGTCTCAGCACGCTGCTGGGGCTGGGCTCGCTCCTAGCAGCAACACAGCGTGTTCCCTGCTCATCTCAGGAGATGAGAGACAAATGCAAATTGGAATCGTGCCCTTCTGCCTGTCTCTGAACGGCACTTGCCTTTTCTGGGGGGTTTCCCCCGCCCGAAGAGGACATGCCCTAAGCCATACATAGGCATATCCTCTCTTGCATAGGCATTCACTTCTCACGATGTGCTGCCTTACACACGCATACACGATGCCCTCCAGGCAACCTCGTATCTGCTGCTGGGACACTCAGTGCCTGCTTTATTTCACTTGAGGCTGCTAAAGCCGTGGGGCAGCTGCTCCCTCTGCCCCAAAAAGTCTTGGAGGTTCTGGGCGCTGCCCGCACATCCCGCCCTGCCCGCAAATCCCGCTCTGACCACTCTGCCCGAGGAGCCCGCACTGCCCGCCAGGTGGCGCTCTGACCAAGAGTTTGTTGCGGCGGCTCGGGGCTGCGGTGGTGTGAGGGGTGTTTGCGGGTTCCGGAGCTGCTCCCACCACCGACACCCCAAATTCCGTTTCATTCCTCGCACAGGGCCTGGAGCCGCTCACCCTTGGCGGGACGGCCCGGCCCGGTTCGGCCTGCGGGGGGAGCTGCCGGGCGCCAGGGTGATGTGAGAGCACCCGCAGCAGCGGGACACACAGGGCGCTGGAGGCGGGAGGGAGCCGCATCCCTGCCCAGGCACCCCGCAGGGCCAGCGCTGGCCGGACTGCTGTCCCAGCCCATTCATAGCCCCGCCGGTGCTGTTCGGGGAGGGGCGTCCACGCGGGTCACCGGCGCGGTTATGCCGCTGCTCCGCTCACTGGCCCGGGAGAGGGGTTTGGTCCCGTGTTCTCGGAGGGATCCCGAGCGCCTTTCACTGTTGGTTTATTTTTTGTTTTCAGAAAACCCCTATCAGCAGAACAATTCCCACACCACACCCCTGTTATCGCGTAGGTAACCTCCCTGCTTGAAATATTTTAAATGGATAATAAAATAGTCACCATATCCGTGTAAATTCCTGCAAGGAAGAGCCAGGAGGCTCCCCCCTTCCCATGCCCCCCGCGGCAGGACGGTGGCTCCCGGAGCGCCCCGGCTGCGGGGTCCGACCCTGCGCGGCCCCGTCCCACGAACACCTTGTGCGAGCCCACGGCCGCGCAGGGCCCGGCGGGACAAGGCGTCCCCGCCTCTGTCATCGCAAACTAAGCGGAGAGGGCACCGCAGGTACGCACGGGCGGGGCTTGCCCCGGCCCCGGCGCGCTGTGGTACCGGCGGCGCTGCGGGGGAACGCTGCAGGGGGCTCGCCCCGCCGCGCCGGTTGGCCTCGGAAACCGGGAGGGAAAGCAGCAGCACGTTACACAGTAGCGGGGAGGCAGAGCGAGGGGAGGAGCGTCCGCGGAGGGCAAACGCATAAAACCAGCCCCAGGTGCTCGGTAGCCCCGGCGAGCGGCAGCTACCGCGGAGTAAAAACTTACCCCCCCCCCGGTGCCGGCCGGCGCGGAGCAGCGCTGGGAGCGGCCCCATGCCGTCCGGCGGGCCGGGGCCAGCCCCGGGGGCACCCCCCGGTGACACCCCCCGCAACTCCCGCCGCTTTCCCCCGGGCCGTGCCCGCAGGAGGAGTCGCGCTCTGCGCCCCGGGAGGATCGCTGTGAGCCTGCGGGCAGGCAGGTGATCTGCCTGCCAGTCCTGGTTACCCTTCTTCCCACCTCCCGCCTTTCTTCCCCCCCGGCTGGACAACTCCCTCCCTGGAGAACACGCCCAAGTAGCTGAAAAAGGGGGAAAGCGAGGAGAAAAGAAAAAAGGGGGGGTGGGGGGAGCAGGGAGACAGTTACCGCTGGACCGGGGGGAGCCGCCGGCGCTCGGGAGGATCCCGCAGCCCGTGCGCTGCCGGCAATAAAGCGCGACGTGTGACAGGCATACAAATCCGGGAGCGCGGGAGCGGCGGGGCCCGGCGGGCCATGCGAAGAGCCTGCGGGGGCTCGCCGGGGCGCAGCGGCGGGGCGCTGCGGCGCGGGGGGCCCCGCTCGGCCGGGCGGCCCTGACCCACCGCACCGCCGGGACCGGGACCGGCCCCGGGCCGGCTGCGCGGCACGCACCGTTTCGCACGTTGGGCTGAGGCACAGCAAGCAAGGAATATGAACAGGAAAACAAGGCGCTGGATCTTCCACATCTTCCTGAGCCTGGGGATTGTGTATATCAAGATCGGGTAAGTAACTTTTTTTTTTCCTCCCCTCTTTCTTTTATAACAATCGCGTTCTCGCGCTCCCAGCCGAACCTGCCCAGACCTGTTACTATTTAACTCGGGAAGTCTCAGAAAGAAAAAGATGATGGTAGTGATCACGGTTATTTCGTAAAGGACAGGTAAAGCACCCCCCCCCCTCCCCCCCCCCGGCTCTTAGCGACCCCCGGGGAGCGGAGCCTCTGGGACCGGGAGGTCCCTGCCGATGCGGGAACCGGGGAACCCCACGGAGCAGCCGGGACCTTCTCCGCCCCAGCCTGGGGCCCCTGCCGCGGGGTGCCCCCGCCCGCCCCCCGCAGCCACCTGCCGCCGGCCGCGGGTTTGCTGCTGCGCACTGAACACCCGCACCCAGCGGGGAACGGGCCGGTGGCAGCTTCCCCGACCCGTCCCGCAGCAGCATCCCCGGCCCGGGTCGCGCGGAGCTGCCGGCCCTGATGCGCCCGGCTGCGGGGGGATGCAGCGGCGGGCGCGGGTCACCCTCTGCCCTCCCTTTGCCCTCCCGCTATCCCACAGGAGAGGGAAATCCCTCCCTGCCCGTTGCCTGTGAGGGGCCCGGGCACGCAACGCCGCTGCACGCGTTTTAATTTCACGAATGAGGAAGTTGGGTCCCGTTTTGGCAGGAGCCCGCGTGCGCCTTATCTCCGCTCCGGCTGTGGAGAGAGGGAGAGGGAAGCTCAGCGGGAAGAGGCGGCAGTTTTCCGGCGGCACCTGCCAAAGCTGGACTCGGCGGGTGCTGCGGGTGCCTCGGGCACCAGCCGCCCCTCAGTCCCTGGTATGTTGTCGTTGCAGGGGTTTTTCCTCTGTGGTGGCCCTGGGAGCCAGCATCATCTGTAACAAGATCCCGGGTCTGGCCCCCCGGCAGCGGGCGATCTGCCAGAGCAGGCCCGACGCTATTATCGTCATCGGGGAAGGGTCCCAGATGGGCATCAACGAGTGCCAGTTCCAGTTCCGCAACGGGCGCTGGAACTGCTCTGCCCTGGGAGAGAGGACCGTCTTCGGGAAGGAGCTCAAAGTGGGTATGTTGCCTCTCTGATCGCTGCTGGCTGGCTCCCACCTGCATGACACTCAAAGGGGGGCACACGGGGAGCATTGCAGGCACATCTATGGCATTAGGAAGGACCAGCTGGCTCGTCCAGCTTGCACCAGCCAGGGCAGGACTGTCACCTGGGCATCTTCACTTGGATGCTATGGCTGTTGCTACCAGTGTGACTGACATCTGTGCTTCCTTCTGGCAGGGCACCTGCTGTGGTTAAGGAAAGCCCTTCCACATGCGTTAGCTTCCACCACAGCATTGCACTCTCCTGGTCTTGCAAATCCTTTACGAAAGCTTCCCCATCTGTGCGCAGGACAGGACAGCAGCCGTGCTCGTGTACTTAGGGATGTGAAGAAGGTGTTTGGTTCTGGTTAAAGGTAGTGGTCAGAGACCGAATGCTGAGTGGGGAGCAGCTCAGCAGCGACACTGTTTGTACCTGTTGAGACTAAGTCCAGCACTTAGTCTTCTTCTAAGAGACTTCCACTGGACACGGTAGTTATTCTATAGCAACTATATGTAGTGTCCCCCCTCCCACCACAAAGAAGGGGTAGGTTCTGCTTGGAGATGTCAGGACATTTATAAAAACTGTTCCAAGCAACAGGCTGAAGATCCCAATTTCCTTCCTTCCCCCCCCCCCCCCCCCCCCCCCCCCCCAGCACCCAGTTATTGCAACAATACAAAATACATCTAAATTCTTAACTGAACCAGCATTAATAGTGACAAACACAAATGCCTGAAGAAACAGAGCTCTCATAACCCTGTACTGAAATCATGTAGTAGTTAGTGGAGTTTACTCAGTAATTATTGATTCCACAGCACTTAAGATGCAAAGACTCAGGAAAGGTGTTTTCCAAATATAGGTATAGCCCTTTTTAAAGCCATCATTGAAAGCTAATCACTTCCAGGACAGCATTCCTCATCCAGAAGTTGAAATTGGGATTTGTGGTTTTCAGCCTTAAGGTCTTTCTGCCTCCTCCCCATGTAACATGTAGATGCCAAATGCAGAAACCCCATCAAACAATGCTTAGCATGATAGAAAACATGGATCTTTCAGTAAAATGGAAGAAGTGATTGAGGACAGGAGGTAGAAGAGCCCTGAGCAGTCCCACAGCAGCTGTGCCCTGGCTTCTAGCTTGCTGGGAAACCCTCCGGACTAGACTTGCTCCAGGCACTTAGTCATCTAGGGATGAATGGCAGGGTATGTCCCTAGTTCCTTATTCCTGCATTCCGGTGAAATGCAGGAATACATCTTTGCTGCTCTGCTCTGGAACTCCTGAGAACTCCTGGCAGGAACTAAATGTGCTTTATCACATGTGTGCATGCTGATATGTGTATTTTCCAAACCCCAGTGACATTTAAGGGAAGATCAGAAAGAGCAAGATGACTAAATTTGAAAGCCCCATGTGAGTTACCGATATTTCAACACCATTGATAATCAAACAGGGTGAGCCAAGTAGGGGATGTAAAAGCGACCCTACATGACACTGTGAAACATCTGAAAATGGACCATTTATTCAGATTAGCTCATTGTTTCTATTCCTTGAGCCGAGCTGTTCCTGTCAGTGATGCATGCAAGTGTTTGCCACTTATGTCAGTGAAGAGCCCATTTGGATGGCTGACAGGTTTGGGCTCATTTACTCCAAGAGTAACATTTCCTTAAACAGAAAATGTGAGAAGGATTTTTAATTCTTCAATGAATCTTAGAACTGCAGAGTTGCTGTGGTCTCTTGTACAAACATGCACTCAGTTCCTCCCCCCCTCCCAAAATTGAATTATTTAGCTAGCAGGTTATATTTAGGTTCTTTTAAAGGAAGTCAATATTAAAGAAAGTAGACTTTGATCTGTCTTTGAGGTGATAACTCTTAATATGTTCTATCTATCCATTATGAGGCTAAGATGGATAGGGCAAATTCATCGCTGGCTTTGGAACACAGTCAAGTGTTGAATGGCATCCAAATGATAAAACTCATTTAAAGAATAACAAACCCCTTCAGATTTAAACGGGTTATACACTTAAATTTGAAAACAAACTTTGATAAAAATCACACAGGTTTGAAATCTTCAGTGGTGAATTTTACTTGCACCCAAGACGTGCATGATGTCTCGAGGATAGAGATACTCAGGCCTTCAAACACTGGGAAGTGTTATAATGTAATTCTTGCTCAGGTTGTCTCGTTGTTCTTCTGCTTCTTCCCTATCAGCATGTACAGAGACCTAGAGTATCTGACACAAATAATTTTTGTACAGCTATAAGAAAAATAATCTGTTTCCCAGGTTTCTCCCTCTTTTCCTAAGATCTCTGTGTCAGGGTGTGCTCTAGGTTATCAGTCAGAGAGATAAAGGTTAATATTACCCTCATGAAAAAAGGGTAAAGCTTATGTGCTATAAAGCCATAAGCCAAGTTAGGTGCCCACAAACTAGAGGAGATCAGCCCTCTGTGCCTCAATCTAAACAGGAGGAGGTATGTGGGACATGAAGGACCATATACCCTAGAGGGTGTATTTTAAGGTTACAGTGCACAGGAACAATTCCGGTTAACATTAGTTACTGTATCCTTGTCGCTTTTTTAATTAGCAGCGACAGCTCTAGATCCTCAGTCCCTTGTCATTGTGTGTATTACAAAATACTATTCACACAGCAACTAACACATTGTCACCTTTCATAGCGTTCAAAGACTGATTTTATTTCTTGGCCACTTGCATCCTTAAAGTTACTATCTAGGAAGTACATGGGGCAGCTTTGTCTTGACACCTGCAGTAAAGTCCATGGCCACACATGACCTCATTGAGCTTTCTCTCTCAGAGGCTATGCTCTGCCTCTGGAGTGGCACTGATGTACTGGCTCTATGATTAGGGTATGACTTCAGAATGACAGTGATGTGGCTGGCCTGGCCACTGCGCTGCTGAACATGTGCAGTGAGCAGTCTAATATCAATCTGGGAGGATGTGCTTAAATAACTCTTATGCTAATGGATTTGTGTGTGTTTGTCCATACAAATAAGTTCCCTTGGATACCACAGATTCTTGAGAACTATTTCCCAAGCTCTGATTTTGATGGCACACCAAGCTAAACCTCTTCAGAACCTGGTTTCTTTACTTTTACCTTTACAGGGTGATCCGCTTTAGGAATGTTGCGCAAATGTGCCCAAATTATTGAAATTCTCTTCTTGTCACTACAGGGTGATTCAAGAGGCCTCAGTTCTCCCTGTGGCTCTGCCATTGTGTGGCTGAGGGACAGAGACCCTGCTCTGTGCTCCTCTTTTCCCACTTTTAAAATGCCAAGAGGCAGCCCTGGTCAAACACTGAAGTCAGTAAGAGGAAAGCATCAAATACAATTTTCCTGCTCTAATCTGTAGCTTGTGTGTATCTGTATTTTAACAAATTCACATCTAATCCATCTTCAAGGGATAATTTAGTTGTAGAGTTACAGTTAACAGCTATTTAAACTCATTCATGCTTCATATGGCCTATTTGTGGCCACAGTTACCACTTCGTGTAGCATACTTCAAACCAGTGCACAGCATATACTCTCATTTCTTGTGTCATTTTGTCTAGTTTGTTCTTCAAATAAGAGATTCTTCCCTACTGACATACTGCGGATATCTTATCGTGACAGCTGGTGACTAAAGTGCCAATAGCATGAAGAGAAATAACAGAGTAAAAGTGACATCAGTTTACTCCAGCAGAGGGCTCGGTCCAGTTACGGGAGTGACAAAGTCGCCATCAAGATCACCACAAGGATTTTTGTTCTAGACATTTCTGTAGACACCTTATTAATAATGTAAAGTCACAAAGAGAAATTTTAAAATAACCATGGAGATGACGCAATGCTGCAGTTCTGGACACTTTTAAAACCAAACCTATTTGTTACAGTGCTCAGCAGTTCTGTTCCTGAAGACAGCCACAATTAAACCAAGGGTTTAAAGCAGGACTGGCCAAAAAATTCGTGCCCACCTCTCTTCAGGTGAAATACGGTTCAAGCCTCAACATCTGAGCAACCAGGGATGCCTTTGATAGAATGTGAAAATCAGATTTGGGCTCTGACGGACTGCAGAAAGAGCAAGTGCTATAGGGAAGGCTCTTCATCAGATGCCTTACTAACCCGTTCTGGTGTGCAACCTTGTCAACAGGTAGTCAACAGTAACTTTGCTGTTTGTGATAATCACAGGCCAAGGAATAACTAACTCAAATAATTCCCTTAGGATATGTAAATATTTCATGGTATCTAGAGGGCAGCACCATATTGGCATCATAGGGAAAAACGGAAAAACTATGTCCTGAGTAGCGCTGCCACTATTAAATGAAGCCTCCCAAGTGAAACTAATGCAAACTGTTTGACTTAATCTCGGCAAAGTGACACACAAAGGAAACTCATCTCAGTATAGGTCTATGAAAAGAAAGCCACTATGACCATGCAGAAGCTGTCACAGACCCTGCATGGGAAAGGCTGGAGAGAATCAGCCGAGGGCTGTGAAGACGTGGTGGTCTTCAATGAGCATTACAGCAAAAGGGGTTTCAACCAGGTTTTCATCCTGGTCTTACCAAAACTCATCAGTTCTTTGGTTTCTTTCATACTAAAAAATGTTTCAGTATAATCACATTGATACCTTCATCCATCTCATATTACTCATGGGAATAAGGAAAACTGAAATCAAAACAAGAATCCATATGGACCAAACTTCTGCGCACAGCACCAGTGTACATTGTGCCCAGTGCCTTTGAGGGATCAGTACAGATATACTCAGATGTACACATTAAAACAGGAGAGGCTGTTAGCTGTGCTTTATACACTATATTAGCTCTACACTGCCCACTGGACTGAATTTAGCAGTGATTTATTTCCCACATATTAAAATACACTTTTCTTCTGTGGCTTCAACAGCATAAAGGAAGAGGGGATATTCTTGTCTATTGCAATAAATAACAACTGCCCTACAAGCCAAACCCTTAAGTAGCTTGTTCAGAAGCTATCAGGAACTATCTCTTTTGCTAGTATGAAAAAGAGAACAAGATCTAGCTCATTATCCCATCTGGTCTGGTAGGGTTAAAAGAAAACAGAGTAAAACTTTGTTTTGTCACTGTGTAAAGGACACAGTTTTGCAAACATTTGGTACAGGTGTGTTCAATAGAGGATTTTGGTACAGGTGTGTTCAATAGAGGATTTAGTCTTCAATCATTTTCCAGAGCTTTTTGATTTGAAATACTGATGTAACCGCTTGTGTTAGGTTTTATAGTCTGATTCTTTGAATTACAAAATAAGAGACCAACTAAACAACCACTGGTAGCTCATTCTGAAAATCTTGCTGTTCTCATATTGCACATAAGATTACCTGCACAAGTCTATGGGAAACCAGGCTCTAAGTGCTCCTGCACTATTCAGTGTTCAGTTTTCTGACCCACTGGTGTTGCAAAACCCTTGAGATACATGGAAAAGAAATACTGAAATTCACAAGCCTCTTGCTATCTACTCAGGCAAGGTCTGAACTGGTATTTCTGCGCAGTTTCCAGCACTTACATCCAGTTCTTAATGTCAGATTCTTGCACGAGAACAGTTACTTGCAGGCAAAACAGAGGCCAGGCTGAAATATGGCCTGAACATCCCAAACCTAGCATGCTGCTGTAAGCCAGAAAGTCAATCTGTCTCAGCAGGGACTGTCACAGTAAGATAAAACATTGCCCCAAGGTCACTGCAGTTGGAATTCCCATCAGAAGGTTTTCATACCTGCCTTCAAATGTGTCTTGTGAGTACATGTTTCAGAGAAACAGGAAGATTGCATTTCACTGGAAAGGTGGAAGAGTCTCTCCTGTTGCAGGGTCAGCACGTGGCTCTTCCTGAAGCACGGCTTCTGGAGGGATCAGGACCATCACAAAAGGGGAAACCATTGTCTCAACTCTGAAATACTGGCTGTGATGTTTGAAATGCACGTGCCTTCAGCAGCAACTTCATAAGTTTAAAGAGGGTATTTTCAGTGTTTCCTCTCCAAGAATGTGATGTGTTGACAAAACTAAACTTCAGTTTGTGAACGTGGGCAGTGACTAAACCCCCCAAACTCTCGAATGTCTCTTAGAGCAACTTTATTTATTTTATTTCCTGGTACTAATCTTTGCAGAGAGCATGCTGCTGATATATAGACAACTGCCATTTTCATTTCAAGTCAGTACAATATTTTAAGGCACCAAACCCCTCAAAACTTTGACCCATTACAGAAGGGGGAAGACAAATAGGGGAGGGGTACTTCAGTGATTATTTTAAGCTACCATTTTTATTAATCACACGTGCTAGGTTAAGGAAATAGAAAGCAAGACCCTACATAGCCTACCAAGGAAGGAGGAGGCACACCCCAAAGTAGGCAGAGGATGGATCTGTTCTTTGTCTTTCCTAGCTATGAGTTATGACCTCTATAGAGAGATATGAAGTAATGTTAGCTATGGCACATAATTGGCAATGCACATTGTGTTTCCATCTTTCTATTTTCACAATCATATTTCAGCTCATGTCACTGCAGGTAACTCCCTCTCTGACCTTTTGGCTTTAAATAGCAAAAAAATACAACCCATGTTTTCAAGGGAGATAAATAGAAATTTATCTTTTTTATTTCACAGCTTAGTCAGTTCATGGGGGGGACTGATGGGATGGGCCAAGTTATTTAGAAGCATGCTTAGATCCTGAGAGGTACTGAACTGCTGAGCACCTGTTGACTTCCTGCAAGTAAACCCAGTCTATCTTGCAAGCTTAGGTCCTGTTTCCCATGCAACATCAAGGGATTATGCAGCTTTTTAAAACTAAATTCTTATTTCTAATCAGTGTGAATGAAGCTTTTTACAAACTGTTCAAATTTTTAGATGAAACTAAATTGAAAGCTAAATTAAAACCAGAATGCAGACCACTCTGCAGCTGATCCACTTGCTGATCAGCCAAAGCCCAGTCACACAAACATTTTTACCCAAAAGCAAAGACACACATGTGAATATTTGCAGGATTAATGCTACTGGGTACGGAAGTATGCTCAGTGTTAGGAGAGCCACCTGTCTTGGTAATACTTACGTTTGCACTTATCTATGGTAATCTTAGTGCTTCCCTTTGTGACATTTGACACAATGTGGTGGTGGTTGACTGTGCAGAGCTCAGAGACAAAGCCAGTTTGGGATTGTCGCCTGCTGCCCAGTGAAGGGTCTAAAGCCAGGACTCCAGTGCTTCAGAGCATGATTTGCATCAACAGAGTGGGGCTGCAGGAATATTGGAGGCCATGGATGCCAAACTCTCTGCTGTCAAAGCAATTGGAGCTGCAACACGCTGAATACCTTATGGAAACCCAGAAAGAGTGGGGAGATATTTGTGTCCGATTCATGAAGAAAAGCCTCTGTGTTCCCACAGCACTGAAGCACTTGTTTAGGCTGAGGACAGCCCCTGTGTAGATGGGGAAGTGGAGCCAGGCTGGTGTCAGTGCCCATATCTCACGGCCAGGCTGAGTGCTGATGGGTGACACTGCTGGGGTCAAGCACAGGGTGTGCCCCCCACTCCCTGCCAGCCACTGTGCTTGAGCATCACTTATGGTGTTATAGCAGTTATACCTGGCAATGCTGCCGTGGGTAGAAACCTGTCACATCACCAGCTTCATTAATGACCAAAGCAACCTCTGACAGACTGCTGCATGCTTTCCTGCAGCTTCTAATGCTTGGAGTTGATCTCTGGCGTGTGTTTAGCCTTTGCTTATTCCAGACAATGAGAAGAACATGTGATTTGGGAGCTGAAAGGGTGGCTTACAATTCCTGTACACACACAGCCAACTCTCCACCTCTCTCCACAACTCGGGTAGGGCTCAGGCAGCTGTCATTCATTTTTCCTCTGCTAGTTTACTCATCACAAGTGGTTTTATGTGCACCCTTGCAAGTCATGGGCTGGAAAAGCCTCATCAAAACCTCTTAAGTTGACCTAACATCTGGGATCATGATTTCCACCAATCCTCCCACAAAGATCACTGGGTTTGTTTTTTATATGTATTTCTAAATTAAACTTACTTTTTAAAAAATTCTTTTTTTTTTTTTTAAATCATAGATTTAAGTCCAGTTGCAGTTTAAGTATGGGTTCAGTGAGAACTGGCTGTGAGAAGGTTTAATTCCTGGGTCTCCGCACAAGGTGTCTAGTGAATGGGTCATAAAATTGCTCAAGAGACAGCTTGAATAGCTCACGCCATTGAGTACATTTTATTTAAGCTCTCTCCAAAAGGTCTTTTCTGATTTCACTGCTGAAAACATACCAATTTACTCTCCCAGCTACTGCCTGATCTTCTGAGCCATCTAGAGAAGGTAGTTACTGCAGATTAGAGTTTTCCACACTCTGTTGGTCATACAGAAGAGCAAACCCCTTGATTTTACCATCAACCTGCTGACTATCTATCTATTTTTGCTAGGAAAGAAGTGGCCCAAGCAGGCTCTGTGTCTCACATGGTGTGATGCATTGCTGCTAGCTCTGTCCTTTCTTTGCCCTATGTTTTGTGCCGTACCTCCTGCTTTGCTGAATTTCTTTATCTTCCTACACCAGAGGTGCTGTTCCCACCTGTGAAATATTTCGTGATGCTACAGTTACCATCACCTTCAGCTTGGGTATGAGAGTCTCAGTACAGTGTTGATATCAAAGCCTGACCTTTTTCTAGCACCAGGATCCCAAGGTTTTTACTCCTAAATTTTCGGAGGGAAAGTAAAGCATAGGTCTCAGCTGAAAACTAAACAAGAAAGAAGATAAAAGAGGATGATATCAGCTTAGTTCCCAAACTGATCCAGAATCCACCATCCAGCAGTGATGATGTTGCACCTTTCAACCTACCCATGTTTTGAGATTAGACTGAATACAGAGCAGGTCAGCTGTTCTGGAGCATCAGCAGAGTCTCAGAGGAAACCACCCATTGCCTGCAAGCAGCAGCCTGAGCCTACCTTGTTAAAGCAGCGTTTCCTTCCGAGATCCTCCAGGCACCTCAACTGTCTGCTGAAACCAGAAGCAGAGGAGTAGCATTTGCTGTTTAAAAGTGGTAGGAAAGCACATGTTCTCATGTTATCCAGTCTGCTGTCCAAAGCCCTGTTATGCTCCTTTGATATTTAAAGCATTGTCACAGAGGAGGCTCAAAATGAATTAAGTCTCCCCCTAGCCTGTATGCTGGCATTCCTATGGGCCAGACAAGGGTAATGAAGCTTCAAAAAGTGATTGATTTGTGGAAAAACAGCGATAGTTTGATACAGACGGGACAAGCCTGTTCCACTTTATCAATACTGCACAAGTGCCAAGGTGCTTCCCGCCTGGATCAATTCCTCCAGACACTTAGTTTACCTTGTAATTCTCTAACTTTAGTTTTAAAAAGCTGCTCAACTTTTCCCCCAAACAAGACCCACTTATAAAATAACTTAATTTGTGTAACATATTTTATGGCCAAGATTGACACTGGGGTCTGATTCTGCTTGTGCCAGTTTTATACTCCCTGCGTTGCATTTTGCTCCCTTCTAAGAAGCAAAAGAGCTGCTTAGTCTTTATTATGTTCAGTATGTCAGGTTAAAGTGATCTCCCAGTGTTTTTTATTCTAGATCTTGAAAACAACTTGTGATAGAGCAGAAATCATCCAACCGAAGGAAAACCAGAACCAGATGCAAATTTCACCAGAAACCCAGTGTAATGCATTGCTCCCCTCTGAGCAGAGAAACTGGGACTTCTTATTCTACCTTGCCCTGTTTGTCAGTGTATTTTTCATAGTGTTGTATTTAAAATAGTGAGGATATTGTTGAAGATAAACTGGAGGAAGAACTACAAGGTGCCCTTGCTGGTCCTGGTGGATTCACTCTGGAGTAGGACCAAATTTCCACCTGCCTCCTCTGGTGTCCATACAGAGGCACTGAGAGTGCAACTCCAAATCCACCTAAAGCCTGTGATTTCTATCCCCCATTCAGATTTTCATAAAAAGCCAAATGTTCTGGAAAGCTTCATCTGCAAAGTCCACAGTCCCAACAACTCAACATTTTGTGACTTTTTTTTAATATAGGAAAACAAGAAATCCTTTGAGGAATAATGATACTTTACTACAAGTTTCTTAAATACAGTGCATGGCAGTATTAGTGGGAATATTGCGTGTGCAATAAAAGGGTGTGAAGATGCCTATTAACAGATTTTATGTCATCTTGTTTTCCATTGTACTTCTTGCCTTAAGGAAGTGAACATTTTGCATTAGAAGAACCATTTAGTGGCAAGTAAGAGAAATCCAGATCATGGGTGTGAAAGGGACGTAGCTGAGAATGAAGTGCTTGTAAGATTTCTTTCCCAAGTAATGATTTTTTTGTGAAATCCAATAAACAACAGAAATGTGCTTGTTTCTTGTATAAGAAACTATTGCCAGTAGCTAAGCTCTGCCAGAACTCCACTGCTGGGTGTTTGGAGAAGGGAAGCTGATCTTCCCATCTGCACCTCTCCTGATTAAGAGCCTGATTCTGATCCAATTGATGCAAGGGTAGATTTTGACCTTGGAGAAATAAGAGTATGGGTAATTGCTTAGTTTGGGAGATCCAAGATTTTTTTAATGGGATGTTTGACAGACATAGGTGATCTCTGCATATCTCCTTAGGTTTTGAAGGGGCTCTCATGCATCAGAACTGGTTCTGGAAGTCTCTCAGATCTTGTAGGATCCACATATGGGAAATCCACAGAGCAGAATGCAAAAAATCTTCAAGATAAATTAAATCATAGATCTAAAGTGAGAACCAAACAGAAGCCTGTTGTTATTATAGCCATGTTGTTGGTCCTTTCCAACCCTAAGTATCCTATGATTCTGTGTTGCACAAATCAATATTGGCTTAACCTCCTCCTCGCAGTCCTCTGCGGAGGCTGTTACGTTGCCTTGCTTTTGTCATGTACCTGCAACAGTGTAGGTTATTTTTTCCATCCTAATTTTGAAAAATTAAGTGTTGAAATTTAAATTTTGAGGCATTTTGAAATTAAACCCAAAACTGATTTCATTGAGTCTGCACAAATATCACTGCTGAAAACTTTGTGATACCTACAATGTAAAAATCCCATGTTCCAGATCAGTAAAGGTATTTTCAGAACAAGATTTCTAACAGAGGTTTTCTTCCTGTAAACAGAGGCTGGTTTCCTGTACAAATAGTTTTTAGTGCAGAATGCAATTCCTAAATAAAATCCCGTTTCTGTTTTTTTAAGAAGTTTAATATGGTTGTTTTAGCAATTTCACTCCCAATTCCACCTATTTTCCTTTTCTTTCTTTCTTTTTGAGCTAGAGCATTTGCCACCCCACCCTGTTGCTATAGAAAGTTTAGTTTGACTACTTCTAATACCATCTGGAAATATATATGTGAAGTTGCCTAAACAATACTTTATATCTTACTATCTCATAGAGAGCTATCATTTCAGAAAGTGAACGTCCACAAAAATCAATACTTAGAAGAGTAGAGACTTGCTTATGCCTGCAGATTTACAGCACTCCTAATAATAGCCTCCTGATGTTTGCACGGCAGGACCTTGCCTGTGTTTTTCTAACTCATGTCACCATGTTGTATCATGTATTTACAGCACTGTTTTCATTTCAGGTAGCAGAGAAGCAGCATTCACGTACGCCATCATTGCTGCTGGGGTAGCACATGCAATCACAGCTGCCTGTACACAGGGCAACCTGAGTGACTGTGGCTGTGACAAAGAAAAACAAGGACAGTACCATAAAGAGGAAGGATGGAAATGGGGAGGCTGCTCTGCAGACATCAGATACGGAATAGGATTCGCCAAAGTGTTTGTGGATGCCCGGGAGATTAAGCAAAATGCAAGGACACTCATGAATCTGCACAACAATGAGGCTGGGCGGAAGGTAAGTCCCTCTGCTTTCCTCCCAGGCCATCTCCAGCCTGGGACTGGAGATGGGTTAGGTCATGGACAGTGCCTCGCAACTACAGTGTGCTTTAATGCCAACCTCATTTTACAGTAGACAAGTAGGCACCTTGGTGAGTTATACGAGCTGGTTGGACCATCTGTGCATCACATATTTGTCTAAATGTTACTCTCTACAGCTGGAAAAAGAAAAAAGCAAACAAACATTTTAACTGTAAAGTCAAATGATACTTTATGGTAGAAAGCTTGCTGCTACTGTGTGGGTGAATGGGATTTTCGTCAGGTTCAGACATGAACTCCTCATTTGAAAAGGGATCGTTTTCAAACCAACTCTTTAAACCTTGCTCTTTGTGTGAGGACTACCTCTAGAAGTATTAAAATACTTTAGCAAAAAGGCCACAGGCTGACTCACACCATTATATGGATTTGCTTTATCATTCTGCACAGCAAGATGCCTGCCCCCTCCCCATTCTTTTGAACTGGGTAGCTGAAAGCAGCTGCTCCAGAACCAGTGCTCAAGAAGACAGGAACTCAGCAGCTTCCAAGACGTTTCCTGTGGATCCTGGGCACTGAGTGCCCCGGGTTTGCTGCCTTTTCTATTTGCTCCACTTGGCCAGTTTTCTGATTATCAACAGCAGCTGTTGCAGAAGGAAGACCTGACCTGATCTGTGCTCCTCAGATCCCTGCTGGTCAGGCCTTCTCCAGCATACCCTGAACAGTCTCGGTGGTGCAGGGGCTCTGATTTACACCAGCGAGGAGTGGCCAGGGGCTGCCTCGTGCTCCCCATGTGCAGGTAGCCCAGCGCTGCTCTCTGTACGGAAGGTGCTGTTTTGCTAATCGCATTTTACAGAATGAGTATCAATCCTCTTGCTTTCTGAGCTCACTGCTGTACCTCCTCCACTGAGCATTAGTACTGATTTGAGCATTATGTTAGTGTGACTTAGAAGCAAATGGGAGAAGGAAGTTAGGAACAGCAGTGAATTTGTGGATACTATTTTTGTTGTAGTAATTACCTGTGGGCTCTGAGACAGCTCCACTTATGCTAGAGCCAAGTAGATTGAAAAAAAGAAAAAAGCCATTTCCACCCCAAACAAAAGCCTAACCCTTCTTTTATTTAATGCTACTGTAGTAGTTTTATAGATGAGATTATGTTTTTTACTCTGTCTAGTATCCCCAGTGCCTGCTTGTGTCTGGCTCTCTAGTGCAAACACAGTACGTCAAACCGCTAGCAAGATTAACACTGAGTTCTGAGAATAAATCAAGGGCTACCCACTAATATTTGCTGAACAAATGATCTGAGATCTTTCTTGCTTACTGAGAAGCCTGGTAAAACACCGAGATCCACAGTCTGCTCTGTTATGCAAGCACAAATCCACTGAAACAGAAGACTGCAGAGGAGTTTCACCTTTGTGGGAAAGCTACTTCCTTGAAAGGTCTGCTTGTGTTTGATAGGTGCTGGCAGTTAAAAGATCCCCAAGAAAGGACAGAGCATCCTGCAGATGGCTGCATAGGGAGATGGAACTGGCTACTGCCTAGAATTCTCTTCTTTCCAATGCAAAGCTCAGATATACAGAGAAAAGAAGAAGTTGCATTTTTTCATCTCCATTGTCGCCCAGGCATGGACCCAGGGTAGAGAAGGAGAGCAGCTGGTCCTAGAGCTGGCCTGTGTTTAGAAGCCTTGAGGACATGAGCCCCTTGTGTTTCTCACCTATATGTGCACAATTTGCTGTCCTTAAGGATTGTGCCTGGAAGACTGAGCTCTGCGCATTGTTACCTGGGAGAACAGTGGTGTGTGCTATCTCTGGCCATCTGCCATTTCTCCAGCAGGCTCAGGAACTGTTCTAATCTCAAGATATTTCTACTCTTCTTCCTGCATCTCTTACAGAGCAAAATTACTGATCTTTGTTCAAACAAATCTCTGTTTGAAATCTTCAGGGGAAAGAAGGAGTAACATGACTGGGAAGAGGCACGTTCCTCCACCATCCTGGAGAGAAGGGATAAATGATGTTTTTCCTAGTAAGATTCCTTTCAGGCTTTGCTCTTATGTGAAAGATCACAGTACTTAAAGACAATTGGCAGAGGGAGGCCATTACGGGTATTTGGCAAGCTAGGTCTCTCACAACCTAACCCTCTTACAACAAAGACTGTCTTGTTCTGAGGTGGTACTCTCCCTTTTGGAGCAATATGGATCTTATCAGCCTCCACACAATCTGTTCTTGGTGGCTTTCCTCTGGGCTACAAATTCTTGTCTAGTTTTACTCGCCCATGGCTAGGTTTTTGATGATATTTATGCACGTAGGAGACAGACTGGCACCTACTGGTCTTCCAGAAATAAACCAGATGTTCAGTTCTTATTGTTATCTTCACCTGTAGGCACTGCTATGCTGTTCATAAGCCAGTCCCCTCTACTTTGGTCTTGCAGTGTGAAACTGTACTGTGTGCTGTGCCCACTGCCCTGGGCACTCATGGATGACCTGTGGAACGGTTCTTCTTTAGGATTACACCAGCTGCAGAGGATTCAGGATGCACTCTAGTAAATCATACATGTGTTATTATCTAGTTGACTTCCTAGGAATCACTGGCAAATTCATCTGTTCCATCTTGGTGAGCAAGAGATGACAGACTTTGCAATACAGTGGGCAGGCCCACTGGGCATGTGTTGGACTGCATGGTATAAACCTACAGAGAATCAGGAAAAGTCTGATCCAGACATTTTGGAGATCTTAATTCAAGACTTTCCACCTTCTCATAGTCTTGTTTTACTTAGGCAGATGTCTCTCTATCTGCTGTGGTGCCAACAGCAGTCTCATAGAATCATAGAGTCAACCAGGTTGGAAAAGACCTTTAAGATCATCCAGTTCAGCTGTTACCCCAGCACTGCCAAGGCCACCACTAAACCAACATGACTCTGCCAGAGCAATCTCACAGTTGTCTGTCAGCTTCTTCTAGAGGTGAATGAATGAAAACTGACTGTGCCACGTGTGGAGGATTTTAAAGGTGACAGGTGGAGAATATCCATGTGTTTTTATCTCAAAGAGCCTTGGTAGTGCATGCCCAGGGCACAGTGAGAAGCACTCATACCTGTGATCAGCAGGTGTGAAATGTCTCCACTTCCAGCTGCTCCCACACTGTAAACCAATGCCAGTGATGCCAATGGTGTCCTGCAGGATGACACCTCCACTGCTGGGGTGGAGCCAGCAGGGCTTTCGCTCTGTTCCTCTCCCTGTCTCGGTGACAAACTGCCAGGACTCAGTTCTGTAGCACACAGGCACAACTTCAAAGTTCCCAGGCTGCTTGGAAGGGAAGGGGCAGAGTTCAGAACAGGGGTCACATACACCCTACACAACTGGCCCCAAGCAGCCCAAAAAGCTTCACGTAATTTGTCAAACCTACTGGAGAGCAGCTATTTCTGACCTCCAGAAGCAGAGTTTAGAGTGTCTTTCCTCTTTGAATTAGTATTTCCTGAAATGCTGATTCACTGCAGGAAGAAGCAAGCAGCATAGGGAGAACAGGAGGAGAATTCGTAACAGCTGGGTCAGAAAAGACAGATAAAGCTTGAATTAATTTAAAGGCATAATCCTGATTTGACCTGAAAACTTCCATAACTTCCATGTGAGGGGTTATAATTGCAAGGCTGAATCATCTGTTAACAAATTTGTCTTCTCAAGTACAAAGTTAATTAAATTACTGCAAGTAACACAATAATGCACATCTGAGAGATATTTATGCTCCGGGAAATAAAAATGGTTTTCTCCAAGTTATGATACTAAAAAATAGCAAAGTAGGTACTGAAAGGTTCTACACATTTTGGCTGTAAGTGTTCCATTTTGACAGCACGGCAAGGTGCTGTCAAAGACCAGATTGCTCTCTCCTCTCTTTTCTCTGTGACATTGAAATTCCACGAATGGCATCTTGCATCAGCGTTACATCATATTAAGTATAATGCAATATTATGAGTCATTGTTATAAATCATGGGCACAGGCTGCATTAGAAAGCTTTTGCAATTCAAGAGCACATCAAGGTGGATTCTTACTCAGTGCTTCTCTTTGAAGCATACACAGGTGCACTAACTTTGCAATGTACCTACATCTTCTGAATCAGGAGCATTTCAGTTTTCCCTTTCAGCTCTCAGGCTTGCAGGAGAAGTGCAGTATGTGCCTAACAGACTTGCTGCAAATATCAAGCAAGCTATGAGAAAACAGAAGGTGTTTCTGAAGTGGATCATGCAATGATCATAATAGACTGAAGTGCTCAGTATTGTATCCTTCAGGGAAAACTGTAATGATGTTAATTGCCTGCATTTGGAAAGCACGGTGTTCAGGAGTTCTCCCAAGCCATTCTTTGAAGCCTCCGCTTGTATGACACTCTCCCCCTCACCTCCTAGCACTTCTGACCTCAGAAGGAGATTGCTGCCATGTAACTTTCCTGAACTTCTTCCAGTTCTTGCATAGCATGAAATCATCACACAACTGCAGGAATGTAACTGTTCTCTAGAGGAGACAGCTATTCCTACTTCATTCAGCATACCTTTTACTTTAACTGGACTATTAGCATGAAGACAAGAAGCTGCACAGAGCACAAGCTCTTGCAGGCGAACCACTTGAAAGCTTGTAAGCATCTAGCACATTGTTAGAAAAGAGACAAGACTGATAAAAGAGGCAGCCAAACATTTGAACAATTGTAACTTTTCTGAATATAGGCCTGTCATTCTGGATGTTTAATATTTCTGCCTGAACTAGGTCTGAAAACATGTGAAAACATGGCACTATTCCTGCTTGCACCCATGGCTCAGTTCAGCTGCTCGCAGTGGAGGGGGATTGCAGCCCTGCTGGGGTGGTCCTGCCTGAGGAAGACTGCAGCCTTCGAGGGGACCCCAGCAGCCCAGGGGCTCCTGAAAGGAGCTCTGTTTCCAGAAGGTGACCACGGATGCACACTGCCTGGCTAGCAGGGTACAGTCAGTGTGCTGGAGGACGCGGGGCCCATGGTGGAACCAAAAGATTCCTTCCCACATGTCTGTACCAGCTGTAATCTGGTGCTAAGCAATGTCTGCAAACAGCACAACTGACTGATAGTGACCAAACCCATGTACTTCTGTATTCATCTGTCTCTCAGCTCCATCAGAAAGAATCTCTCTAATGGCACACGCACACCAGGATAAAGCTTGCCTGTGTGGAGCTGCTGAGAATTACCATTGACTCCAGGGAGTCTAGAGACCAGCTCTGAGCAGAGCACTGGGTGAGGCTGCACCCATACTCCTGGCACCAGCCATCAGCTGGTATTAGAGTATCAGCAGCAGAGCCACATGTTTCTTGGAGTTCAGAAGTCAACAGTGCCTTTACAATTGCACTTCACATTTCCCAATGTATTTTTCTTCTCCTTTTTGATTTTTGTTGTTGGCATGAGCACAGAAATGTTCCTGATTTTTGTGTTCAGAAGCTTCTAGTCCTTAGTGTTAGAGATGCTTTCTAAACACAAAGCTGATGAATTATTTCCCTCTTTACTGGTACTTGTGAAATGATTGAGAGTGGTTTGAAGTTGGGAAGGATTTTTGAGAAGTAACTTTCCCCTTGTAGTTACAATTCCTGTGAGGGATCATGGAGAGAGAAGCATACCTAGGACTAGTGCTGCCTGCTTGATTAAGAGCTTGTTCATTTACATCCAGGACCCCCTACTACTCCCTCACTTGGACCTCCATTGTCAACAGATGTGTTGAGTGTGTAGGAGTGACAAGCATATGTGCTGCCCCTCCGCACAGAATGACCAAGCACTTGCTTAGACTTCTTGCCTGGCTGATAAGGGACCGGGAGAAGTGCTCCTATGCTTCCATTCCTGTAGGCTGTAGGAAGATGGGGAGCTTGGTTTGTTGACAGGTAGGTGCCCCTTGCTGATAGTGGCAGTAGCAATTCTGACAGACTTCAGCAGTAGCTGTTCAGGCCCTTACAGATGAGGTCAGTAGACATAGAATCACAGAATTATAGAATCCCAGCCTGGTTTGGGTTGAAGGGACCTTAAAGATCATCCAGTCCCAACCCCTGCCATGGGCAGAGACACCTTCCACTAGAGCAGCTTGCTCCAAGCCCCTGTGTCCAACCTGGCCTTGAACACTGCCAGGGATGGGGCAGCCACAGCTTCTCTGGGCACCCTGTGCCAGCGCCTCAGCACCCTCACAGGGAAGAGCTTCTGCCTAAGAGCTCATCTCAGTCTCCCCTCTGGAGGTTAAAGCCATTTCCTGTTTTCCTGTGCCTATATATGCCTATGTAGAATGTTCTGGTAGCTGGTTTGCTTAATTCAAGTGTACGGTATTTTACATAGATTAAACTGGTCAGGAGGAGAAGGTTTACAAGAAGGTTTAGACATGTGGCTTGTGTCTCTCTGTGACCAGGTGGAATAATGGAACATGTAAAAAATGCTTCTGCCAACTCTCACTGACATGGTTGTAAGGTACAGGCAAAGAGAAGGAGCGTTCACCCATAGAACTGGGTCCACTTATAGCATGTTACCTAAGGGAAACCATGTCCTGTCCCACCCTACAGTTCCTGTGCTTCATGGCCCTGCTGTCCAGAGTACTTGCCTTCTTCCCAAGCCTCTAGCCTCAAGGCCTGGCACCATGGCTGTAGTTCAGTGCGTTTAGAAAAGGAGCATTAGATGTAACAAAGTCTTTCCTGGCAACCTCACCACCACACGCTTGCTGAGGGGCAGCAGGATTCCCAGAAAGGCCAAGCACTGGATTTGGAGGAAGTCCAATTCACTGAATGGGAAAACTGCCATTGAGGTTGGTGGGACCGCAGGATGCAGCTGAGTGCTTCCAAAAATCCCATCCCTACAGTGTTTGCAGTGCACAGCAAGAGTTTGCTGAGCAGTTTCCTAGGTGTGAAAAATATATACATCCTATGCACTCTTACAGTATTGTGTTTGTATTTGAAAGCATCAAAGTACTATTTTATGCCTTTCCTACTTTTTTTACATAGGTCTTAAAACAAGTCCCAACTTGACAGCCAAGCTCTGCATCTTCTCAACAGCCCAGAGTAAAGATAAAGGAAATATTAATGTTAGTCTGAATGATGAGAGGGAATTGGACTGCACAAGAACAGTAATCCACACGAATGGATTTTCATTCCACTTGTCCTCCACTTTCAGCTAATCAGAAACTGTGATACATGGTCCCACTTGTATTTTGGCTTTCAGCTCCCTCCTATATCTTATGTGGTTGAAAATTGAATTCCTGATTTACGCTGAAGATTAGGGAATGATAAATGAATAAATGATATCACTTACCTGCAGTCGCAGTTTGAGGATTCTGGCATTATGAACAAAACACGCATTTCGTGTATATGAGTACCAGATCTGACAATTTGTCGTGCAGCTAACTGAGGGCCAGGGCCTCTTAATAAATAACAAAGATCTCAGATTCCAAATTTAATACATGCACCTTTTATAACTGAAATGATCAGATCTTGCTCCAATGATGGATTTGCTCCACAAAGCCACTTGCTTGGTCACACCATTTTGGACATTTTCTAATTTAATTCTTTTGCTTTGGACACTTAGCAGCATTTCCTTCCCACAGGGCACACACTTGCCATCCAGCACTCAGAGGGGAATATAATCTAGGTGAAAGCAGTTGCTATATAGATTATTCAGTTCTATCATTGGTTTCAGCACTGTTGGATGTGACCCTTTTGTAGAGTCTTATTTGGCAGAAATATAGCTATCACAGAGCATAATCACTTCAAAGCAAATACGTGCTATGCATGGTATTATAAAAGTTATGCTGAACATGTAATACAAGTTTTAAGAAAGAGAAAACGTAGCGTTTATTAACCCTAACTCTGACCCATGAGCATAGCTGTTTTGCCCTGTACTGTTTATATTAACTTGTGATTTTTGATGTTTTATTGAGAAATTAAATCAGAATACAAGACTTTTGAGCTTCATACCTAAATCTAGGCCTAAGTTGTGGCAAAACTTTCAGAACTAGCTGATGAGCACAGTTCTGCTTCTCCTGTATTCCTGAGATGACATTTGTTACACTTTACATTTAGGATTCTAAACCTAAGACTGATTTCCTTGCATTAGTCTAGACACTGCCATCGCCATATTTCAGCAATTTTAGCAAAACCCAACAGAACCCAGGCATTGGCCAAATTAGCAGGAAACTAATGGCCAGGCTACTCACTGAGAACATTTTTAATAGACAAACAGGCAGTGTTTACACTGCACATAAAGTTTGCATGGAATTATGCTGGAGATCTTGCATGATGCAGTCTCATTCATTCCACCTCTGACCAAGTGTACCCATTCATCACATAACTCTAGGTTTGAGTGCTTGAATCTCTGCTACCATGCTGTGTCAATGGGGATAGAAACTGGAATCTTCTCCAGTTACAGCCCAAACCCCTACAGTCTGAGCTGGAAGTATCTCCAGGAGCGTTTCCAAGAGCCTTGCAATGATGAGTCAGTAACATGAACTCAGTTACCTTGCTATGTAGAGGCATTTGGAACAATCCATAATAGAAGTTTTGGTAAAGGTGAAAGTTAAACCAAGGTTTGGTTCAAATGCTTTACTAGACACTTGGAGGCAGAAACCCCTGAAGCCATAAAACCCTGAACCCTCACTAAAAGCAATAATTGCTGGCATTTGCTGTACAAATGGAACAGACTTTTGCTTTAATGGAAAGAATTTCCAGGTATTTTGCAGTAAACAATTAAAAAATCAATTAGATGAAGAACAACCTTTTAGTCCAAGGACACAAACAAGGCTTGCTTTGGTACTGGAAGAATGTAGAATGGATCTATTAAAGGATAAGGATTTCAGGTAATTGCAGAAAGGATACTTGGCTCTGCATGCCCAGTCAGTGCCAAAAGGCACTAGTATTAATCTACATTGGAACTGGTTATAGAAATGACCCTGAGCCTTCTGGTACTTAAATATGAGCTGCACCTAATGGGCTTCATATGGTCTCTGAGAAAGCAGAAGGGTCAATATTCACAAACTCTAAATCAGATCTAAGCTAACATCTATTGCTAGTGATCTACCAAATAGGTTTTCTTGGTAGCAATCAGCTGGTGGCCTACCCTAAGGAAACTAGCCTTGCCTTAAGCATGCTACATCTTGTACTAAATATAAGACCACACACAATTATGAATATAACCATGTATTCTCTTGCAGGGCTATTCCCATATGAGATTTTAATTGAGACACAGCACACTGTTATCTTTGGGTATATAAATCCTGCAGTCATAAAACAATTTACTAATGAGATGGCACAATAGTGTGTAGATAAAGAAGTTCAATAGAGAGTCAAGAATATGTGCCCAAAAGCTTGAATTAAGACCCTGGTTAAAACAGAAAAGGTCCAGGAAATGTCACCAATGAAACAGTGGAGATGCTTTCCTGCAAAATCATGCCTTACAAGTGATGGCAAGCTCTTTGTGAATTGCCTTTGTGAATCTAACACCACCAGCATTCACGTTGCCACCAGGAACATTTATAGGATTTGTATGCTCCCTGTGGTCTTTTATTTCATAGAATTTTCTTTAAAACATCTACCTGCTGTCATATTTGGTTGAAATGACTAAAAAGGTGCAGCCATTACCAATGGGATATGAGAAGATAGGAAGGCAGAAGGGAGCCAGACACCAAGTACTTAGGCTTTGTTTTCTAAGAAAATCCACCTGACAAGTCTGTCTTTCTATACTTGGAGCAAATTTTAACTAAAAGGTGTAATCAAAGTCTTACAATATTTTCCAGAAAATTATAGCTTTAAATAACCATGCTAAGGAATATCTTAAGACTTTTTGCAATTCTATTTCACAGGATTATAGTTTATATTAATGTTCACCTTACAGAGATATTTATAAAATTAGTATCTGATTAATACATTAAATGTGTGCTACAAACATGCATGGTTTCTTTTACTGATGGGTTTATGTACTGGTGAAACTGGTACTTAGATGCTGTTGTCACAGGCATCCTATGAGCTTGTAAACTAAAGACCTAGAGCAAGAGCAATTGGTTAACCCTTTGTTAAAAACATCTCTCTTGATATCAAGACTCATTTATAGAATCATAGAATCCCAGACTGGTTTATGTTGGAAGGGTCCTTAAAGCTCATCCAGTTCCAACCCCCTGCCATGGGCAGGGACACTTTCCACTGGACCAGGTTGCTCCAACCCCTGTCCAACCTGGCCTTGAGCACTGCTATGGCTTATAAAGAGGAACTGTTAATGGTGTTATTTGATGTTGCTATTCAACTCATCTCTAAGTGGCAAAGAGTTAGATCTGTTAACAAAAAAAGCAGCAGCTATGTCTGGTCTGGAGGGTGAGGTGGCTGAGGGGAGTTACATGCATCAATGCAGTAAACCTTAAAAGGGAGTATCTGTTAATAGGTGTTTACTCGTCTGTAAGACAAAGGCTTCAACTATTGCTTACAATGCCTGTTAGAATGAAACAGGAGAAAATCTAATAAGCCGGGTAAAAGCAAGACAAAAAGCAAAAGAGTTTTGCTTAGACTGCACTAGGCATTAAGTGTAAATTTAGGAAATTCCACTTTCTTCTGTATAGGAGGAAATTTTCATTGACAACAGGCCAAAGATCCTTGTTAAAATTCTTGGCCTGGATACGGGCATGCTGATCTTGGCAGCTGCTGGGCTACAGAGATAGGCTTTGCTGGTAGGATCTTATCTCTGATAAGTGGAAGCTATTTGCAAACATGGAAGTGTGGATCTATTGTCCAAACTGCAACTGGAGGGGGAAAACTCGTATGTATAAAACTTGATTTGAAAGTCATCTCTGTGGAATAATTATTCTCACACAAATGTTACAATTAAGACCAAAATCACGTTACTTTATGATACTGTGAATATTTTGAATTTTAAACACCAAGCGTGTGGAAATGTGTTCACAAAATACAATGTGTTATTGTGATCGAGTTGCTGCCTTATGATAACTAAAATAATTGCATGCTGATTAGCTGGAGGAGTAATGGGAAGTTTCTCTTAAAATTACAAGAATAGCTATCACTGTCCTGAGCATCTGCTGTTTGATGTGCCAGCATGGTGATATCCCACCCAGGGAACAACCATCCTTGGTGACGGGTTTGAAGCCTCTGCCACAGTCTAGGTCATGCTATCTCTGTAAAGTATTGTGGCTGAAGGAAATGGGAGTGAGTTTGATGTAGCTCAGGTGCTCTTCCCTGCTGAGGAAGGTAGCAGAGTGCGCAGTGGGTACGCCTCCAGTGTCACTTACAAACTCTGAACAGCTTGTTAGGTGTTAGGATTGCATCTTTAAAATGTGTCTCTGTGAATCAAACATGAAGATATCCTGTGCTTCTTTCTAGACCAAAGGAGTTAGTGATGAAGTTAAGACATATTGAGTTTTTATAATGGCAATACTGAAAAAATTAGCGTAGAAATACTTTGAAATTACCTGAAGAGCTTGATAGAAAGGGAAAACATCCTTTGATTACTAAAACTGCTGGCTATAAATTTTTCAGCATGAGAAATATGCCTTGCATAGTATTATGTTCTGAGTATCTAAGAATTAACTCTCATTGTCTGATATGCAACTAAATGAACCTATAATTAACTGTGTGTAGCTATTGGTTAAAACTGGAAGCAATATGAAGTGATATTGTTTTGCAGCTAGTATTCCTGCCAGTACCTGGCTTTATTAGCTGAGCACAAGAGCTGTTTTCTGATTAGTTGTCTGGAACAAGTAAGACTGTTCCTTTCATTTCTATCACTCTTTGGAAACTTTACTCTTGACAACTTAAGCATTTGTCAAAATGCTCTACATGGTTGCTCCCAATTCTTTACTGTACAATGCCAGCACCACTTCATTTGAGTGCTTCACAACCAGCGGGGAGAGTTACACGGAAGATGAAGTTTAGTGGGAATGAGTCAGAATGTGCCATTCCTCTCTGTCCTGGGTTCAGCAGTAGCTGTCTTCCTGTCTGGCTAGGTTTTAAACCACGACTCTCTCTCTGTGTACATTAGCTGTGTTGAGGATGAATTCCAGTTGTGTCATTTCCTGTTTTCCCTATGTTTTTTTTTCTATGTGAAGAATGACTCAGGCTCCATGGCATATCCCAAAGTGAGGGGCAGCAGTGTCATCCCTGCCTGAATAATCCCCAAGACTTTAATTCATTGTGATACCAAAATGAGGAGTGTAAATAAGTTTAGTTCATTTTATCTGGGAGTACTTCCAATTTCTTCAGAAACAGCATGCTAAAATATGAACTATAGGCACCATTACTTTCTTTCTTTTAAAAACTCCGAACACTCCATCCTACATTTTAATGACAGCTCGATGCATTGACATTTAGAAGCCCAGAGTATGGATGAAGATCACCATCCCAAGATCAAAACTAAAACCAGACACACTGGACACAGGATGCTAGAAGAATTATATTGACTTCGAAGAGGTCAGGGTTGGCAGACATCACTCAGTTAAGATGTCATTGACTTCATTACTCTGATCCATGAATTGACTGCAGGACTGAGCTCCTAGACAGAAGTAGGGATTAGGGAAAATGGCATTTTTAACAATGGCCATCTGTCATCTTTTTAATATATGGCAAAATACTGCTCAGATCACTATGTTAGAGAGGCCTGTTTTAGAAGTATCAGTATTTTGGAGTATTAGTGACCTGAATGTAGGAAGGTAGATATGATCAAAGAAGAAATGTTATGTTGACAGCATGTCCAAATCCAGAAAAATTGCTGTCTCGTTTGCTTGGTAAACTGTTTTAGTAGCAGTGAACACCGTATTGTTTCTTGATTTTCAAAACTGCTTGATCTTATTTTATTCACTTCTGCCATGAATATGCTATCCAGTATCTTTCTGGAGAGGAAAATATGCACTGTAGAAGACTTTCATAATGATAGGAAGGTAAACTAGATAAAATAACCACCAACTCTACCTGTAATTGTGTAACACCATCCCCCTTTCCAGTCTATTTTATCTTCATTGTATAAAGTGCCCACTTAGGCCAGACAACAGGACTATTCTGTATTTCAAAAGCTAAAATCCATCGTATCTACAATGTCAGTTTTGCTTGGACAGCAGCAAATAACAATTCTAGATAAATTTTCCCTTAATCTCACAATCCCATTTCAGTGAGGGGCTTCACTTAAAAAAATAGAGAATAGAAAATTACATGCTGAGTGTCTTTAAGACAATTCAGCTACATTCCAGTAACAGTGAAACTACATTAAAAGAAACCAGATTTTTTTTTTCACTATTTTTTCCAAGTTCCTTTTTATGATTGATCTTTAAACTTCCTCCATGATGACACTTCCTTGGCATTGCACTGATCCAGTCTAATCTAGGTGATAATGCGTCTCCCAAGAGTTATTTTTTAAAAACAAGTACTTTATCACACACGTTGACACTTGGTTTCTTAAATTATTTCCATTTTTTTTCTGTTAAAATATTTCCCTTGCTTTGAAATAGAAAAATCCACAAAACCAAAGTGTGGGTCAGCCCAGTCCTGCAGACAGAGGTATCAAAAAGCCACCACAGCAGTAACCCCTCAATATGCTGTCAAGCCAACTGTCAACTACCAAGCTTTTGTCATTAGCAACTCAGATAGCATGAAGTCCCATCCCAGGAACCCTCCATCTCACAGCCTATTTGCCAAAAGACAGTAGGAACTTGCTACTTGGAGCCTATTTCCTGATAGAAAACTTACCTAAGCATTACTTTGGTAATCTGTAGTTGAGAAGAGTTTTTATAACTGGACTTCCTGCCAACAGGAGGAAGGGTGGGAAGAAGGTTTTGTATCTGATATTACACAGAGAATTTTGTCACCCAGTACGTCTGAAGAGTCTGCAAAACTCAGCCTGAAGCTTACAATTCCAGCTCCTGAATTCATGGTTTCAATTCATATTTTGTTTACCAGAGACAGAGAGACAAGGGTTCAGGTATTTTCTCTCTGGGGAAAGAAACCTGGAATGCGTTCACAAAGGACGTAAAAAGGCAAGGAATCCCACAGGCTAGCTTGCAGCTCTTATCAGACACGATGGAAAAGGGAGAGGGAGAAGAGAATATCTGGCATGAGACCTGCTCCAAGGAGGCAATCCCGTGTGGATTTCTGCATGTATCATTCCGCATGAATCCAGATCAAATTTCGCTGAGCTATCAGCATCAGGTGTTGCCACATCATGCCCACTATCTCTGCAAGCACTATCTTGATGAAGATAAATAAAAACTTAAGAACCTTATTTGACTTTCACGGGCCATGATTAGATTTGCAGAGCTGTCAGAGAAAAATACTGAGGAATGAGCAAGATAGATACAGACTCTGAGCCACACACATGGAATTCACTCTCATAGTTACTTTTGCAAAACTGTGAGGATTTTGGCAGAGGTTCATCCTAGGAGCAGCTATGGTGGGATATAAGGTGTTCTCCTAGGAGGACCCCTGGAAGCAACAGAAAGCTTAATATTAAGACACCTCTTTTTTTGTTTCACATAGCAGTTCCTACAGCTTGAAAAAAGGCAAATACCATGCCTTATGGTTTAATTTGAGAAGAGCATTGTTAGGTTGCCTGAGAATCTGCCTTATTAAATGTCTCTTTTTACAAACACCTATGTCCTTTTTATGCTAAGTGTAACTATTCTTCAAAAATTACAACAATGAAAGTATCCTGTGACATTTACTTTCTACTGCTCTTTTGGTGCTTTTGGTCCCAGAAATGGTGATAAATTGATTTAGTGCATTGTAAGTCATGAAAGTTATCAGAAGTATAAGAAAAATATGCAGCAGAAAACAGATTTTACTGCATTCCTCTCAGCTTTTACTGGCCTTGCTGTCAGTGCTCATTTGCTATTCTGCACAGTGCTAGTTATTGAACGAAGGGTACCAGGTCTCCTGTCCTCTAATTCAAACAATACAAAGGGAAAGAGAAGCACATCTCACGCAGTTTGCATGTGCTGGCTGACAACAGTGCATTGTGACCATGCAGAAAGACTAATGTGTATTTTTGACTTTACTTATTTAATGTATTGTGGAAATAGAAGCTACATTTACAAAATCATTGCTGCATATGGTCAACTGCTTTATAAAACTGAAGTAAAGGGCAACCAATATTCCACCACAGGAAGTATAAAAATAATCATAAAACTCCATAAAATGCATATAAGAAATGTTAGGAGCCTATTGCTTTGTGGTGGCACAGAGAAAAGGCAGCAATATTACAAAAAATAGTCAACCTTATGAGAGCACAAAATTTCTGAAGTCTTAATTTTTAAGGATCTCTTGATTTAGGAAAAAGCATTTCTGGTCTTTAAAGCAGGATTTCCATTCCTGTGGGTAGATGGTGATATTGGGAAATACCACCCACCTGTGAGGCTTCCAGAATTCTGTCATTTAACAGCATTCTCTTGGCTTTTTATTCGTCCTCAGAGCAGCATGTTGCCTGATTTTCTTTAGAGCCCTAGTCTGGGGGAAGTGCATTGGTGATGTGATGGATGTAGGTCACATGCTGTGGTGATTTCCCAGTCATTTTGTATTTGAAACCAAGTCTCTTGTAATGAAAAAATGGTTCAACCTGCCAGGGCAGTCGTGTTTCTGGGATAGTCGCAGCTCAGCCTATCGCATTTGTTTGAACTGACTTCAGGTATTGTTATTTTGCACAGATTTATTGATCAAAAACATGAGAAAAAGGAAAAAAAAAGATCTTTTGGCTGTGCTTAATAAGGTCTTCATAATATGTTCAAATGAAATATGAAAGACTGGAATAAGTCACTCTTAATATGGGACACAGTTGGTTCCAAACTCACCCCAGTTAGTTTGCCATAGGATATCAATGCAAAATATGTTGTGTTTCTACAGAACACATGTTACAAAAGCTCTATTAATATAGTTAGTGAATAGATATTCACTGATGGGACTCAATCTTTTCCATTTAAATATTCCTTTGCTAACTTTAAACTTGAAATAGAGTACTTTTGTATTATGCTGTTTCTGACATTCAAAACTTTCAGGGAGTTTCTCTTCAGCAGCAGCGTTTCTTGTTTTATCCTCTCTCATGTTCATTTTTGGTTTGCAATCATTTTGTTTTGCAAAAAGCGCCAAGTATTATTTCCTTGAGTTTTAGAGCTCTGGTGTTAAGACAGTCCTGCAAGTTACTGAAACAGCAGCATCCTTTTGGTTCTCAAGTAAGTTAATTTGTTCAAACACTAACTATGACATGGCTTTACTGTATGTATTTTTACTGTATTAGCTTTAAACAGTATTCTTCCTCAAGGCATCCTTCAAAAGCAGAAACCCACATCTCTGATATAATTCCTGAATTTTGAGTAGCTTAGTCTTACAGCTACAAATGCCTCTGAAAGTAATATAAATCATGAGTCCTCATATGCCACAAGCTGAAAGGGGCAGATTTGCACCTGTCCGCTGGCCTCCCTACCCCACAGAAGTGGTGTGACCGCTCCCCAGCCCCTGGCATGCTCTTCTCCAGAGTGAAAAACCACTCTTGTTTCGCCAGTAGTGGTGGGTTCTTTCACTTATAGTAAAGGTATTTGTTCAGGCACTTGGAGGAGACAGGTATTTCCTGATCCAGATGATCTGATGTCACACAAAATTAGGAAGGATTATGGCTTTGGTGGGATAGGAATTAAGTGTCTGTTGTCTCACTCATTACGTCTGCTTCACCTGTAGACTAGAGTCTGAGTTATTTCTGATGTAGCAGTGAAGGGTCTCTGGTCTCAGGCACTATGGGCAGTGTACTGACTGTGAGGCAGGATTTAGTTTCCATGGGAATCCTGTTGGTGAAGGAGAACGTGCTGGAGGTGCGATGGTAACTGTATTTCAGATGTAAGAAGTCCTTTGGGATAGCTTTGGCACCAAGTGTTTTAGAGTTCTTGTGACCAAACCCAGGGCTGTCCCCGGTACCAGACCACATGTGAGTGGCCATGTGGAGTCTCAGACTGCCCGGGCAGATGCATTTGGAAAACCAAGGTGGTACACACCACTGACTGACTGGGTAACAGAGATACTGAGCTCAGAACACCCACTGCATGAGGGTGACCCGTGTTTCTGAGCACACCAGCCACATAACAACTCCATTTCCCCTGACCCGAGCACCCACAGCACCCATCCCACCACCCAGAGGGCACACTTCTGATATGGCTGCAGAGAAGCACTTGAGAGCAAATACCACTCCAGTGCCAAGTCACACCAGCCAGCACTTTCTGCTGGTCTCACTGGACACCAGGCACATTGGCTCAGCTACAAGGTGCCCTGGCCACTGCTGCAGGACCGCAGCGCTGGTGCCAGCCCATGCAGCTCCTGGGCTGCAGGGTTCTGCACTTGCTACCCTCACACGATACACCCTTCACATTCTCTGCAAAACCAAAGGTGAAGAAAAAACATGTTAAGTTGCTAATGGCAGTGCCCAAAGGTACTATATCGGAAGATAACATCAATAGAGAGAGCCAGCGCAAGTTCTCTTCATGCAAACTATTTCCCAGAGGCTAATGGCAAGGGGGAAGAGGGAGAGAAAAGCAAGTACTGACAGTTTACTGTAGGAGCTCAAAGAAAAAGTGGACAAAGCTAAAAGAACTGCGGCTCTTTGTTCACATTTAATCCAGTTCAGAGCATTCACTGGTGCATACAGATTTACTTTCCATGGCTGACAGAGCTGGATATGGTCATTTGGTAAGAAACAGAGGATCTAGGATTTAAATTTTGTGCCCTTCAGGCTCTTACATTTTAGGAGAAGTCAGTCTCAACATCTATAAAGTTTTAATCTAATGTAAAAAGTGAGAGCTGCTGGTTAATACCTTCAAAGACACATATCCTGGTCTTGACAGGTGAAGAACGCTTTCTGGTTTTAACCAGACTAAGTTTTTAAGGGGTAGAGCATTTTTTTGGTTCATGGAAACCAAGGGAAAGACTGAGGCCTCTTGTCCCTACGTAAGGAATCCCCTTGTTTATCTTCTTCCTTCTCTTTTTCAGTTTCATCTGCAATTTATAAAGGCAGTGATTTATCAGAGGCTACTAGAATGGTACTAAAATACCACTGCCCGCATATTTTGATGCAAAACAAATAGTCCAAGCACCTGATCTCAGAGTACAACAAAACTGTCCGATCAACACTGCAGGCTTTTGCTGAAGACAGACAGTTCAAGTTACACATAGCCTATTTCCTAAGGGCTGTAGGGTCAGTTCATGTCTGGCTGAATTTGGAAAACCCCACATTGAAAGACAGCACATTGAAAGAGGACTTTGTATAGACAAGAACAGAACCTACCAAAGGGTTTGTGAGGCAAAGGTAGAGAGGTTGGGTTAGAAAAGGCAGAACTAAAGAGGAAAGTTCAGTTGCAGAGCACAGTTGACCCAAATTAGACAGATTTTAGCACAGTATATTGGAGATGCATCTGCGTTAAAGGACAGCATTCTTCCTCATCCTTCTGCCCTCTCCAAGAATTTTTTGTCATCTAAGAAGGACCCCTGGCACTTTGGTTCAACCAGTATTGCTCAAACTTCTCATTTCCACATAAACCCACTCCTTTTTATCCTAACTGCCTGTGCCCAGCATTAGCTGAGCCCAGGAAAGCAGAAGCCTATCCTGGTTGGCATCGTGTCACCCCAAGAAGGAGCCCAACACATGACACGAGGCTGCCCAGTTGCTGAACTGCTCCAGCCGCTTGCTCAGCTCTTTCAATGGAACTACTAATTCTCTCTGAGGTTGCTGGCTGTAATGGCTTGTTAATGAAACAGGCAATTTAGGCTATTTAAGTACACTGCAGGAAAAAAGCTCTACCTGGGTAGATGACACATGATGTATTTTGTATTAATGTTTCAAGTCAATTTGGAGGATCCTGATGTCAGGCAAGGGAGAAATATTTCGTTGCAAGTTTGAACATGGTACCAGGATATAAGTCCAGCCCCTGAACATGAGCAGGGATTGAATTAGGGCTGAGAAATGCATCCCTGGCTAGTTTCAAATTAAAAAAAGAGAGATTTTTAAAAGGTACAAATGAGGCTAAAAGAATTTATGTGATTTTTCCGGTTTCTGTGCTATAACTCCTTTTCCCTCTCCTCATCTATCTTCTTAGTGTACTACCTCATAAATGAGTGAGCAATAAAAGAAGCATGCAGTGGCTGAGAAACTCAAGATAACAAGATAATGCAAATGTAAGCCAAAGCTTGAGCAGAACTGCAAGTTAAGATGTGTATAAAAATTTCTCACATCTGAGTTTTAGGGCAGTCATAGATAGTTTGCATGGAAAACGAACCTAAAAACTGTAGCATGAAATGTGACCCAGTATGTACTAAGTTTACATCTGTCAAAGTCTTGGACCTACACTTTCTACCTGTTTTATTCCTGCCTTCAGACCACAGGTTCTGACACTTCATTCATAGACTAAAAATAAAGCTATTTTAATGCCTTTGAAATCCCTGTCTTCATTGAAGAGGGGCAGAGGAAGAACAATAAGTAAAGAATCAGCTACAAACTCTCCTAAGGTTAGGCAATAGCAATTACTGTGCCTAGATGACATGGGAACAGCCTGAAGACCAAAAGGTATGAGAATAATAAGCTACTACATGCAGTCTCTAAATTACTCATTCTAAGGCTGCCAAGAGCAGGATGGAACTATGTTCACTAGGGTTAGTGCACCACTTAGGATCTGCAGTTGTGCTCCTTCTCCTTGCCGCCTCTGGTTTAATGCTGAGATTTTAGTCTTTTGAGTCCCAGGACGTATGTCCAGCCTTCAAGCTGGACTTGGCTCCTTCAGTGCAGGCTGGAGCAGCAGCCAGTGCCAATGTCTGAATGGTAAGTTTCACAAATGTCCAAAACTGAAGAGGGGTTATAAAAAAGGATTAATTCAAGTTGTTGTATCACTGCACAAGGGTACAACCAACCCACAAGTTATATCTGTTGTATCACAACCCCTGTAGGCTGCCCAGATCAGTTGTGTGGATCAGCTGGGCTTTCTCAGGGGAAAACTTGTGTGGCCACTCCCTGAACCCAGATAATCCTTTTGGCTGCACTTCCACTGCTGGGATCTGCTGGTTTAGGCAGAATTTAATCATCAAAATCATTATGGCCTCTTTCAGGCAAAGACCAGTGGAAAACTAACTGCTGGAGTTAGGTGTTTTCTAGCATTGACCCAATGTAGCTGCTCAGTGAGGTCAGGATGGACAGCAGGGACTGAGCTGGTCTCCAGTTTCATTTGGCAGAGTGGGTTGATGAACAAGCAGCAGGAGGGAGAAGATACAAGGATAAAGTGTAGAGGGTGGGAAGGTGGAAGGAAAGATGAAGCTTGGTATCTTCAAAAGGAATGTAGTGACAACTCAGGTGTAAGCATGAGATACCCCTACAAAGAAGAGAACATGTGACAGGGTGGAGCAAGCCACGGGGCTGAGGTGTTTGAGATGCTTTTACAGTATGAATGAAGTAGATTTTTTTCACAAGAATCGATGTCAAAACATGAAACCTATTCCTCATCTTTACTCGGTAAGACAGACCTAGTTTTCTTAAAAGTAGCTGGGGCATTTTGTATTCTCCGTGATCCCTGTGAGAGGACACAAAATACTTCAAACCCTACAGAAAGTGCAAATAACATGACTGTGGTATATTAAAATAATACTTAGATATCCAAATCGGAGCATTAGCTTGCAACATTTAGAACAGATGATGCCTACATGAATAAATGATCATCTGCTCTACACTGCTGATTGATGTGAGACCAACAGAAGAATAAGCCTTGATAGAGTTTAGCTGCTTGTTCCTGTCTTTCATCAGCTGACGTCATGTCCAGGTGCAAGAACTGAAATGCAGTTTATGTTTTAACCTCTGTTTACAAGAATCAAGTTCTAGTACCTATTGTTGAACTTTCAAGGCATTCTGCATGTGGCATTTCAGGAAATAGTGTGATTTTCTGCCAGTTCCTAATTTCACTGCCATGTGTCAAGAGCTGTAACACCAGATGAATCTGAAGCACTGTGCATGCCTATTGGAAATGAAAGTGATGAAAAACTGTGGTTAAGGAGAGTCCCATTTTACCCTTGCTCTGTGGGCTGTGAAATTAGGAAAAGTTTTTTTCCCTGCTTAACTCGAAGTGCAAATGGGAAATGAGCTTTGCAGCAATGCTCAGCTGACACTGATGAGCATTTCCTACCTGGGACAACAGTGTCACTGGGCAAGCAAAAGCCCCAGCTTTGGTGGGAATGTGGTCTTTGAGGTGACAATTCATGCTGGAGAGCAAACCCATCTGTGACTGTCATTCAATATGTATCAAATAACCCTGTTGAAGAGACTCTTGCTTGTATTAATGCATCATTCTTTGTTCTTCCAAATACAGATTCTGGAAGAAAACATGAAGTTAGAATGCAAGTGCCATGGGGTCTCAGGATCTTGTACCACTAAAACATGCTGGACAACTCTGCCTAAGTTCCGGGAGCTGGGCTACATCCTTAAGGACAAATACAACGAAGCTGTTCAAGTCGAACCAGTGAGGGCAAGTCGTAACAAGCGTCCCACCTTCCTGAAAATAAAGAAGCCACTTTCCTATCGCAAACCCATGGATACAGATTTAGTGTACATAGAAAAATCTCCCAATTATTGTGAAGAAGACCCTGTCACTGGCAGTGTGGGAACACAGGGCAGGATGTGCAACAAGACAGCCCAGCAGTCCAATGGCTGTGATCTCATGTGCTGTGGTCGAGGTTACAATACACACCAGTACTCAAGAGTGTGGCAGTGCAACTGCAAATTTCATTGGTGCTGCTATGTTAAATGCAACACTTGCAGTGAGAGGACAGAAGTATATACCTGTAAGTGAGCATGTGGCTGGGCAGGCTGGCATGTCCCTGGCCATGAATACATTTGCACATGCACTCAAAGTACCTACACAAGACTGTAGGAAAGATCTGCTCTCCCAGAAGAAATGCTGATGAATGGAGCCCTCTCTTTTCTTCTCATGTTTCATTGCTTCTGTGAATACACATCTCAGACTCTTATGAAAGTCAGCCAGGAAATAAAAACAAAGAACCCCCACCCTGAGCCACCTGACACACAAAACAGAGAGAAAAAAGATCATCTCAGTTAATGTGCGCCTCTAAAGCAAGAAGTATTGACTGCTTTGTGAAGAGACACCGCTGAGAGGAAAAGCTCTGAGCGTGGCAACTAACTCTTGGTTTGGAAAAACAATGGGGAAAAGCTTCAGTGTAACAAGGAGCAGGAGGGGCAGAGGAGAGATCCTCAAAAAGGGCTTTGCACAGGATGGACAGTGCCTTGTTGTGAACTGCCCATGTGAGTGTGTGGATGACACAGATTTAGGCTTCTACACTTGTGAAAAGCTTCTGCTGCTCTTGCCCATCTTTCCACTTCATAACATTTGCTACAGCGAGTAGAACTTTTGAGGGTTTCTGTAGACACTGCTTTATCTGCCTTTCTTGTGTGTGTGTGCGTGCTGCGGATTTTAGCACAGGGAGTTGGGACACTTTGGCATAATAATAGCAATATTTAACAATTTATTCAGATAAAACTAATATTAATTTATTTAATTAAAAAGAACTCTACCAACATTTTTGGATCTATTCTGCAATTAAAGTAGATAGCTGGCTTTGTGAAATAATTTTGTAGAAATGGCAAGGAAAAATGGGAGCTGTACATATTATTCTTCACTAGGATATTTCTATTAGTTGGACTTGCAGTATGTGTTCTACAGTAGTAGATGTTTAAGTACAAAAGCTGGCATCTTTATATATATATGTACATACACAAACACACACTGTTGTTTTGGGTTTTTTTGTTTGTCTGTTTGTTCGTTTCCTCCTGTTTGCTGCTAGTTGTCTGGAACAAAAGTCAAGTGGTAGGGGTTACAAATCTTTATCAGTTTTGGGGTGGTTTTCCTTCCATTAAAGAAAGAAATGTTACTAAAATCCTGTTTGGAATACGTCTAAAAAAAAAAAAAAAAAAGAAAATCCAGACAAACTTCCATCTTTTGGAAAAATCAACCATAGGATAAGAGAGTATATTTTGTAAGAGACTATTTTTATATAAATATTTTATTTATACTACGTCTGCTTGTTCAACCTGTACTTTTTCTCAAAACAGGCATACAATTTGTAATTCTTAGGCTATTTAACAGAGGAAGGGTCATTAGTTTGTGGACACAGCAGCAGCAAGCTGGATACATTCAGCTGCAGTTGGTGGATGTGTCAGGAAGCAGAATGACCTTTCTCTCTGGATGTGTGTACAAACTGGCTCTTTTCCTGCAGCTCCATTTGCAGAATATGCAAAACAAGAACAGGGTCTGTAGCATCAATTCTGTCACATGGCTTGAATTCCTCATTGGTATGAACTGGATGCTCATTTATCCCATTCAAGTAAAGCAAAATCCGAATTAGCTTCCCACATGCGTCAGTCATTAAACTGTGGTGTTATGACTAGCAAAAGTGCTGTGTGTGCTGTCAGTTAAACCTCTATATTGTGTTACTGTCAAATTTGATTTTAATCAGTGGAAGACTGTAGACTATGACTGTAAAAACTAGCATGACACACATCGTCTGATTCTCATAGATAGGATACAAAGCTTACTTTTTGTCCAGCTCTTTTTGGCATTTACATTACTCTACCCCCCCTCCCCTTTCCCCCCAGACCAGTGCTCAGGAATTCAGAAAAACATCTACGCAAACTTAGAGACTACTCACTTGTTTTCACTTGTTTGTCAGAGTCCAGCTAAGCCATTTTTGTGTTCCCTTTATGGTATTTCCTTTTTAGCACTGTAATTTCTCCAGCTATTTGAGTGGTGAATATCATTCTGTTTCTCCTGCTTGACACATTAGTGACTGGTAAAAAACTAATCTAATTTTAATGTTATTTTTCATTGGGTAAGAAGCTGATGATATTGCATGTTCTGTCTGGGACAGACCAGATTCTTCTCTACTTCCAGACTACAGGATCTCACATTTTTAATGAGGCTAAGAGGGGCATCAGTAAGGAGACAAACCTCCATCTAGTATGCAGTGCAGTTCCCTGACTCCTTGTGAGAACAGTGAGCCTTACGAGGAGGACATGGTGCAGATTTATCTTGTATCCACCTACCTTTCTGAGGCAAAACTCCCACCTAAGACTGCAAAACCAGAGGAAGTTTTCTTAGTAAATAGAAGTATCACAAAAGATGTTTTAAAGTTCCACTGTAAGGATCTAACCTTTTAGAACTTGTCTGAATGTGACATGATGTTTCCTTGGTTTAACTTACTTCTTGCATACATCATTTGTGTAAGAACACAAGCCCATGAAGTACCTGAGCCTGCAGTGTATAATTAAGATTACATAGAGAGTTTCTTTGCAGAGCTGCCACTTAAAATAGATTTTTTATGCAACTCAGACACCAGCAGAGGATATCAAAATGAAATTATGAACACAATTTACTCTCAAGCTTACGACTTGTCAGTATAAAACAATGTAAAAACAATTTGGGGAGTAATTGAGTCACTGCTTTTAATTCTAAATTCCATGCATCAAGAATTGATAAGACATAAAATGGAAGTATATACAGTATGGATGTTAATTACAACAATATGTTATAGTTCAATAATTCATACCTAACGTTTAATATTGGAATCTCCCTTCCTCCCCCAGTTTGTATTGGCTTTTTACTTAGTGAATACCATATCACAGTCAAAAATGTGTTTTCTTTACTGGTTAGAGTTATTTTACAACTTATTACTTTTGCAGCATGTTTTTACCCTGGAAGAAGAATTCGTGAAAGTCCTGCTGCCTCTCTATTTCAGTAAGCAGCGATGTGCAATGTACAGCTAGCAGATTAGTAACTGAAGGACAAATAACTTTAAACAGTTTTACTTAACAATAATAAAGAACTGGATGACGATGAAATGAATTTGATCCACATTTCCCCTGTATTTTACAGCTTTGTATATGATCAGTGTATTAATTAGTGAAAATATCAATTTGATAGCTGCAAGAACAGTTTGGGAACTATGCATTAAAGAGCAAGGAAAACGCTGCATTCAACTAGAAAGTACTTGGAAATTTGGCTGTATCATCTTAGACAGGAGAAACCTGGCCCATCAGAATCTGCCATGAGTCTGGAGTTAACTGTTCATTGGCTAAACGGTTTTGAATGGCACAAAGAATAAACAGGAGAAGGAGAAAGATTTACAATTTGGTATATATCCCCCCCCCCCCCCCCCCCGACAACAGTTTGTTCTTTGTCCTCAGGGATAGAAGAGCTCTATTTCTGCCTGGTGAAGAGCTGCACAATGGGAGTGAAATGCACACAACTGCATAACAATACAGCTCTCAAAAGAAAACACATCTTTTCATCTCCACTAACCAAGGGAAACACTGGATTGCTGCTCACATTCATAACCCAGCTGAGGCTTCTAAAGAAAACATACATGCAAGAGGAGTAAGAGGAGTAGGAAGTGTAAGAGAACAAGCATACCTGCAAGTTGTGAAGCTGTTACTCGTGCAATCTCACTTTCTCACTTGATAACAGAGCCTGGATTCATGGAAACAAAGCAGTTCTGCCTTGGGATTCCTAAGCACACTGTAAGGATTTTACCTCTCAGCCTTTTTAAAAGGACAACTAACCTGAATACAGTTAGCTTGAATGCTAGAAGTACCTACATAAAACATGAATCAGTCAATGATTAAGTTTTCTTTGCCATGTATGCACAAACCTAATGGAGATATGTCTTTCAACAGTGATAATTAAACTGAAAACATCCTTAAAATGTGCTCTCAAGTGACTCATTTGGTAAAGTTACTTTAAGGCTGCACAGTTACTTAGAAAAGGAAAATAATGGACATGAACCATAATATGCAAGGCTCTTAATAACTTATCTGTGGATTATAGAACTGTTTTTAACTCACCACACTTGAAAATCAGTGTGGTGAATACAGAAACATCACAGAGTACAGGTGGGGTGCATATGTTCTAATTAATTTCTGACATTTTTACATTTATCATTATAGGAGGTATCAGAAATATGCACTATGAATGTCCAAAATGAGTGTATTAACTAATAGAGCCCTCTGCACCCAACTCGTAACCCCAAGAAGCCAATTGAACAAGAAGCTCTCCACCTCTGCTGTTGGTAGGACTATCCTACAGCTTCAGTGATTGACGTGCCTAGACAAAGTTGGCCAAATCTGGCAGATGCTGTTGCTGTCAGCCAACAGAGGTATAGTCTGAGTCAGGCTTGAATATTCCAAAACTGTTCAAAACTGAACCAAGTGCAGGAACTGTATCACAGCAAAACTTCACATGATGAAGCTCATCTAGATTCCAAAATATTCTCCCTTAATTGATGCTTATTTTGGGTAGTTGTCACCATGGCAAGTGACCCGATTTGCTAACCCAATTCACCTTCTTCTGGTCAAAATTGTACCAGTAATTTCTCAAAATGTGAGCACTTTAATCTTGAACAAAAATTGAGGGAACCCTACCTCTGGATTAATAAGTCAAAATAATGAAGAGATGCGCTTGGATCTAAAGGACTCCAGGTGTCTGAAGAAGGATACCAAAACTTTGTGATTCTCTTGTCCAGAGGTAATGCTATAAAAGCCAAAAGGCTTCTTTTGATACTTTGGAGCTCTGTGACATTACTGATTTTTCCATTTTGTTATTACATATTCAAAGATTCATCTATAGCATGTATCATGTAGTTTGCAATTGGAGGTCAGAAACAAGTCCCGGAGAAACCTCACTTCTAAGTATAGCACAATATATTTACTACTGGTGCTCTCAGGTTTATGCAATTCCTTACCTTGATCTTGTAATTTTGTTAGCAAAGTCTCTGCATCCCACTTTTTTTTAGGAAAGATGCCTTTCTTTGTAAAGAGGTTTGATATCTCTGTGAGATGAGATCATATTTATGTTAGAGAAATGTTCCCAGGATTATGTGCACACAAAAAAAAACCCAAATGAGGTAAAGAGGATGGTATCAACATTGCAGCATTCACTTATACTTAGTAACTTAGTTCAGAAAACTTAGCCCTAGTTTGCATTTCCTATGCTAGCTTTCCTCTCCCTACACACTCAAAATACAAGTAGTATATATCATACCAGATTCATAGCTGATTTTGTGGTTGCCAATACAAACAATTCACCAGTGGTACCTCACAAACCCAGTAGGACCAGCATAGAAAACATGTGCACCCCTAATGCATAAGAATGCACAGAAGTTTCTCTTGGGAACAACACATTATGCACAACTTGCTGTTACTGCAGTGCTTCACTTACCCATTCTCATGCCTGCAGCATGTATACACTTGTTGTCTTATTATCTCCAAGCATTTGGAGTTTTAGCTCTCTTTAGAGAGTTTATAAGCTGTCCAGTCCATTCCCAGTCATCACTGATGGCTTGTGCGTCCTGTTTTTTAGCCTGTATGTGGGGCTACGATACAATAGAGGAGGACACTCAACGTGAAAAAACATTCAGTCTCTCACAATGTACCTTTAAGTTTTCAGACCAATACAAGAAATATGGCATCACTCCAGCCAACACACCATGTCCTCCTTACTCACATTTTCAACACAATTGAGAAAGCTGCCTTGATGGCTTTTTAAAACAAAGTTAAAGACTTTAGCCAAAGCTAAGCCTGCCTAGCTGTTACACACCTCACAGCACAATTTCATTTGGCTCAGGCCAAATCCAAACATCTATTCCATTGAATCAGCAAGAAACCTGTTTTGTGAGTTGTTTCTCGCACTTAATTTCTTTCCTAGCAACTTTTCTTTTGCACGTGGGCCCATGAAAATATGCACTGTTTGTCCACATGGAGCTTATTGTTGAAACGACTTAAATTTGATCTAAACTGTTTTAAACTACTCAAGATATTAAATACTTGGTACCTTGAGGAAGAAGTTACTGACAGAGAAGATAAGAGTACAGGTAGTGTTAGACCATAATGCCATCAGACAGGACTGGAAGATACATAATTTAACACCAAAAAGTCAGGATAATTCCTTTTGGCCTTCTATAATGCTGAGGTGTCAAGTTGTACAAGTGCTCTATACTGAGCCCAGCCTCAGTCAGCCACTGTTATCCCCATAAACAGGCAGGAAATCAGGAGACACAAAGCACAAGAAGGTTGGCCAGTGGGCACAAAGAAGTCTGTGAAAGGATTCAGACTCTGACCCAAATTTCTCAGCTTTTGCCATCCTGTTTTAAGGAGCTCCAGCAATGACTGAGCTGCCTCCTTTTCTAAAATTCATATTCAGATTTGAGTGGTTTGGAAATATATTCACTGCATGTAGTAGGTTCACTGTGTGTTCCGTGGAGCTGAAGTGAGGAGACTCCCTCTCAGCCTCATTAAATGCTAAGCACACAGTAATTAATATAACCTCCACATTAAGTATGAGTCATGCACTGGGGAGACTGTAGTAACCTGGTTTTGTGTTTTGTCTCCTGAAGTCAAATGATTAACAATGATTTGAGGCAAAGGAGGTAGCAGAGAGTCTTTCTAAGTCAGAAGATGTGGACAGCAGTTCTGCAGAGGGAACAGCCTCTGGCAAGCTGAAGCTCAGTGCAAAGCCTGAGGGTCTCCATGAAGCAGGGGCCAGTTGCTGTGATGCTGCATCACTGAAAGCATATACAGGAATTAGCAAATACTCTAATGGAAAGCGTTTCACAGGACAGCGCTAAACCACATTGTATCTTCTGCCACCAACAGAGGGGGGTGTGAGGTGACTCCCTCGGGTCAATGAGTTGTACCAACTAAGTACAAAATGTGAGAGTTAGAATGGAAGCTTAAAAAAAAACCCAATCCCCCCAAAAAGGATTAAACCCTTTCTGAGAAGGGAATTTATCTGCTTCTCCCCCTCAGCTCGGGTACCTGTCAGAATACTCTGACGTCTGGCCATGTCTAGTTGAAAGCCACATGAGCTGAATTCAGATTAAACAGTAAAGAAAAAAACAGTTCCCAGAATATATATTGTGTTTATTTAGGTCAGACCAGCTTGGACGAAAGTGCAAAATCAATCAAAGCCTAAAAGGAAGCTGGCAAACTATCAGTGCCTCAGCACATCCTAGCTGTGCATCCTCCACGAGGACAGCTGGGCTGAGAAAATCTTAGTGTTTCTAACACATATAATGCTGGTTTCTATAATAACAAGATGAGATAAGGTGGTACACAGCCCTTCATTAGTGACTACATGCCAAAGGTGTCATTTTGATGACTTGTTCGGGCAGGAGTGGTAGTGGCCGGGTGATAGATTATTCTCCCTTTCTCCTGCCACAATGACATCTGCTTTATTCACAGATCAGCCACCAGTTGCTACAACAACGCCACTGAGCTTTAGAAAATGTTGTTGAGCTGCTGAGAGAATCTTGGCTACCCATTAGCAAAATGTTAACTATGCAAAAGCGAGCAGCCTTTGGTTTTGTTGTAGGAAAGAAGTCAATGCTCCCCAATAAGTAAGAATGTCAAAAAGAATTTACATTCAAAAAGTAGAGAAGGGGTTTTAACCCATGATATCACCATGATTCAAAAATCCCCCTGGAATTCATTAGTGAGACATTAGGCCTGAAGAATAGAGAAAATAAATAATGAGTTTGAAAAAGAAAGGACAAATACACTTTCCTGTGAGCAGCTTGTTTTCTGCAGCATTTTAACACGTCCGTTGCCCCTTCACTTTTCCTGTTCTTTGTCTTAGATTTTTACACAGTAATCCTTTGCTAATAGGGTTTTATTTATTTATTTTTATTTATTTCTTTACTTCCACTTAGCACTTTGAGGGGACATTGGGTGCTGCTAAACCATGTGAGGAAACTGATTTGGCTGCCTGTAAAGCCCTTTGCTCCCACTTCACTAGGAGGGGAGAGAACCTCACACTCCAACATATTCCTTAGAAAGCCAATTATAAGAAAGCATTTGCAGGCATTTATAGCAGGAATAGCTTTGTCCTGCAGCCAAGAAAGGCAGCATTGGAGAGCCAAAGAGGGCAGACCATGCCTGAGGGAACAGGAGCAATGCTGGGGGCAGGTGAACGTTCCCTTGACAAGTTTATTGTGGATGGCACAGTGAAGATGTGGTCAAAAGCACTGAACTTTTCAGCTGCTGCAGTATCTGCTTTGGGGAAGAGGCAACCAAGCAGTAATGTTTAGAGTGAAATTCCTCCAATTTCTAGGAAAGTGCTGCTTGTCATCTCCCAAGTGACTCCTGTCGGGCTGCCTGCCACCGACAGTGGTGTTAATGTATGTTGGACAGCCTCTAGCATAGTGAGAGGTTTCCGCTGCTCCCAGCCCCTGCTCTCCTTTGAAATACAATGGGTCTATCTGTCTTGGTCACAATTTTTCACCCACCTCGAAGTTAAGTGAATATAATTCTTAATTTGTTTTCCAAATGACTCAAACAATTTTCTTCCCTTTGTCTCCCCCAGCAAGATCAGATTGATTTTACAACGTGTTGTACTTCGAATTTAACTTCATTAAATGTTTATAACATTAAGAGACTAATGACATAAGCCCTGTCTGTGGTATTTATAGGCTTTATGAAGAGACTGAAAAACTGAAGTTCAGGTTAATTCTTTGAGAACTAATTTCAACACCTATTCTTGCCTGTAAAGCATAAACTACTCGTCATCCTTCAGGGCTATCATGTGAATTTAACTCCAAGTTTGTCAACCACATTTACCATTAAAATTTGAAATCTAAGCCCAGCCCACAATAGATCATAGGTGCATTGTTTGTCTGCCACAGTAAATAGGTCCCAAATGTTAATCTAGTTACACCACCAAACTGAAGAGATTTTAAGATACGGATTACTGGGAGAATACATGTGGAAAATGGTTGGTAGCCTTTTTTGCTCCATTCTAAACACTTGTTGTAGTCCCCTCACCAAAGAGGCTTGCTGGGTTGTATGAGTCCCCAATTTGACTATTTTTAATGGAGATTTCCATGTCATGATTGCAAACCCGTATTTTCAAATGAAGAGTATCCCTGTATTTTGCTGCTCACCACCCCCCTGTCCAACTACTACATGTCTGGTTTTCCTCCTCAGTCCTGAGCTTTCTGCTTCTTCCAGGGATACTTTCTAAAGCTGCTGACCTTCAGTCTGTGGGAATTAAAGGGAGATCATGAATGCTAGTGCTAATGCTGAATATGCACTAGTTGAATTATATTCCAGTGCAATGTTAATTTTCAAGGGAGTACAACAGGGAAGTGGTTTGGTTTGTTGTTTTGTTTTTTTTTTTTGGGGGGGGGGGGGCGCTTTTTGCTTTGTTTTGGTTGAGTTCACAGTATAATGAGAGCTTCAGAAGTGCCAGTGGGAAACTGTTCAGAAACTGATGGCTGCAGGAGCCCACACCTGAAGTGCTCCCCTGAGCCTGCTCTGAACACTGCCTGTCCCCACTGCCCAGGGAAGGCTCTCCTGAAGCATGAGAGGAGACACACCTCCAGCACTGCTGTGATAAGTACTCCAGAGAGTAAAACATGGAAACCGGTGTGTAACAGGGGACTCATAGGTTGCTTGAAGCTCTTTAACATGTTGGCTAGTTTTACAACTGCCTGACCGGAGAATGAAGCCAGGAGGGGACTGGTCTCTGCTCCCAAGGAACAAGGGATGGGACAAGAGGAAATGGCCCCAAGCTGCCCCAGGGCAGGTTTAGATGGAGCTGAGGAACAATTCCTGCCCCAGAGGGTGCTCAGGCATTGGAACAGGCTGCCCAGGGCAGGGCTGTAGTCACCATCCCTGCAAGTGTTCACACACTGTGCAGAAAAGGCTTTCAGTGCAGTAGGTTAGTGGTGGCCTTAGCAGTGCTGGGGAATGGTTGGACTTGATCTGAAAAGTCTTTTCCAACCTGGTTGATTCTATGATTCATGGTTCTATGGTACTATGGTTCTATAACTCCCCAACTTTACCCAGGAATACCAGCAGGCATTCTAGTGTAACTGAGCAGTAGATTAAATGCAGAATTCACCTATATCTGGAATGAACGTATGGGACTCCCTGCTACACTTCTATACTTACTGTGGCTGTAGACTGAGTTGAGCAGCTCAGCACACCTAGCCAGGCACCAGCAATTCACTTGGGGTTTCATCTTTTCACAGGCTAAAGTTCACTCTCAACTTGAAAGAAAGAACATAGCACAGAAGGTAATTTTTAAAAGGAGTCTGCGTCTCACAGGTACAGCAAAGGGAAAAGCAGCATTCCCAGCACTGTTGTCATGGCTACAGACTGAAATCTGTCTCCCACATATACGGTGTGTAATGTGGGGAAAGTCCAAAGAGCATCCTTAAAAACACCAACCCCTTCTCGAAGCCCAGAGCCTGCTGTGGGAAGTGGTGGCTCAGCTGGGGAAGCAATGCTGGTGGGGGCCACTTCCCCACAGCAATAGCCACTCTTGGAGCTGTCCCTGTGCATATGTGCAGTACTGGCAAAGAGGGCAGCTTCCTCCACAGCTCTCCAAGTAAAGACCCAGCACACATCCCTGGCCCTATGGTTTGCCAATTTCAGCTAATTATACACTAGGAACCTTATTTCCTGAAGATGTATATTGCCCTACCAAGAGGGATGGATAACATCTTCATCTGCCAGAAACAGGATTGCTTTTGACAGAGTTATGTTTACAAACATAAAATTTATCACTGTTTTTTTCTAAGATAGCACCTGTGTACACCTGGAACAAGACATTTGCTAATGATTTATGTTGGACAGTAACAACGGCTGGTTTTGCTGGAGCTCTGCCATAACTTAGTGTCTGCTGCTCTGCCCTATTGGGTCAAGACAACACATCAGTCAAGTAAATCACTTAAGTAAATTATTGAGAACTTAAATTGACTTTTTCTACATAATATGTAATTACTTCCTTGAGCCAACATTCCCTTACATCACCGATCTAAAAAGCTTTCTATTTATTTTTTAACTGAATATTGATTGAATTTAAATTACAGCCAGCATGTACTATTCATCTGAAGTTCAGATTCCAGGGAACAAACTTTCCAACAGCTTTCTCAGCCTTGCAGGTCCTTGCCACCCACACTCCACAGCACTCAGCGCAGCGAGCCACAGAGCTGCAATTTGCCCATCACATTCACAACACAAGAACAGGCCTGATGCATCTGCCGAAACCAACAGTGCCAAGGCACTTGGACTGAAATTGCTGGGAGGCCAGAGATGCTGAAGGTAGTGCAGCAGCACGGGGAAAGGTGAAAGGCAAGTTTGCAACATCAATTTCTCACCAAGATGTTGTGAAGCAATGAGGATTTTTGCTGTAGCCAGCAAGAGTAGAAGCCCAGAACCAAGAATTACATGTGTAAAATCTCCATAGGGAACACAGAGATTGGGAGTTCCACAAGGCTGTATCAACCTCTAAATACACTGATAGTCCTAGCACAAGTCTAGAAGAAAAACCAAATATGCAGAGATTTCTCATGTCATTCAGAAAGACATCAAGAGAGATTTTGGCAGATGATATTCTGCTCCAGAGCTCTTGCCCTTGCTTCAAACACAGTGTGCACATACACAGCATTTCAATAGTGTCAGAGCTCAGCAGCCCTGAGCTGGGGAATCCTGGCCAGGTCAGCACTGATTACTGGCCCCTGATCTGTAGTGTGCAGTTCAGTTAATAGGGTGTGGGCCTGTAGCACTGGAATCAGCTCAGATGGTAGGAAGAAGACCCTCTGAGTGCAAATACCCTTCCTGTCTGACAGTCGTCATGTCTGTCTCTGCTCATCCTCTCTAAAACTCCTCCAAAAATCTACAAAATGAATACATAGATAAATAAATACTGTGAAGTATTTTTCTTTCTTGAGCAGATGATCAAGTGGAAACAAGCACCAATGATTTTCAAAAGTGCCTGCATGCAAGTTTGATGGAGAAGAGGCATGAAGAAGAGTCGGGATTCAAAGAGGGAAGTTTTCCTTCAGGGTGCAGGAGGCAGAAGTGTCCCAGTGAAACCTCTCACACACAGATCAGGTGCTCTGTTCTGCTTTGGGCAGAAGTAGAAAGCCCTTTAAATCCAAGTTTGAAACTGTGGTCAAGTGACCCCAGGCTGTAACATGTGTCTGGCTTTAGCATAGGCCAAGAAGGACCTGCTGCTCCTAGCAAGGGCTAGCAGCAGATCACATCTATTAGGGTGCAATGTTTAATATACCTTAGTCAGAACTGTTTCCGGTTAAAATTGGCAGAAGTGGTGAATATAATTCTCTTAGTATTTTATTAGTGAGATGAGAAGTTAATGGGAAAGGGCAGATAAAAGTACTTCTGCTAAGGCTAGAAAATACATTAAAGTCAGCGCTGTCACGGATTACATCCAAGGTCACAGGATTCAGTCACAGGAATTGATTACTGATATTTACAACTCAACAAATTGCTTTAAGCGAGGGTGACATCATGCCCTGCACTGTTTACCAGAGGAACTACATACAGTGAAGCTGTAAAATAGCTCAGCAGTCCCTGATAGCTTAATGTAGCTGGTGTGATGCTCAGCTAGAATGAAGTAGGATTCCACTCCCCGCGTCTAAAGGTCTGTATGAAGCTGCAACTGCAAGGGAAGAAAGAAGGGTTGTGTTAGTCAAGCTTACACATTCCTGAGAGCTCTGCTGACTAACATCTACAGCAGTCCCTTCCATTCAAATGTGAGATTAGAGAAAGCTGCTTTCTGTTTAATGCATTTACTTGTACTTTAATTAAGAATCATTTCAAAAAGCAAGATCCTACCTGTATCTGTTGCAACAGCTTGGAGTGAACCTCCTGAGCACATCAGCAAACAGAACAGAATGCTGTGTCCAGGTCAGCTTGAGCCTGTGTTCTGAGAAGCTCTTGTTAGCCAACAGTCACAGACACTTGGACTGAATCTTTGTTCTTAGTTTTAACTGAGTGGAGCATGTCAGTGCAGACAGACACCAGGGAAATCTAACCCAAGAGCCATTAGAGGCTGATGAAGGTCCATGGACACAAACAGCTGGAGGAGAAAACTCCCCACCTGCCCTGGTGGGGGTATGTAACGGCATAGTTCCATTGAAATCTGGAGGTAGCAGCACTCCCAAACTCTAGACAACAGAGAGAGGAGCTGGCTTTGGCTGCAGCCCTGCCTGATGGCCAGGAGAATGCTCGCTCCCGTCATGCCAGTGTGCTGCACCTCACACTGTCTGCTGTCCCTGGTGCCATTCAGCTCCTCTGCAGGCCAAGCCATGAGCTGTGCCCACAAACCCCACTGAGCTCCCAAGGGGAAGAGCTCCTCAAGCCGCAGCCTTCTTCCTCAGTAGTGCAAAGGTTTTCATTCTAAAGAGGGCAGGTTTCTGATTGCCAAAGGAGGCAAATCCCCTTTTGTGTAATTTCATGTGCTTCAAGGTGCTTGTGGACTTTGACCAACTGCTTTGTACAACCAGACTTTTTCTCCTCCCAGTTGGAGTCTGTCATTTTCTAATGCATTACATTACATAGTAAATTGAATATGGGTTTGCTGGGATTTTTTTTTGCTAACCTTTATGAATCCTCTTGAGTGATCTGTGGATGGGATCAGCAAACAAATTTTGTTCTAGCTCTCCAAAACCTGACACATGAATTGATTTCAGCAGGACACATTAAGTGAATGATGGATCTCTGCCAAGAGGGCATGTAGGATTTTGCAAGGGGGAGGGGAAGAAGGAGACTTTGCTTTCTCCCTTTTTTCTCCTCCTTAGCCACTTTTGCTAAGAAAGGACAAAAGCACTTAAATTCATTGCTCTCAAAGGAAATTGCTTTGCTTTTCTGCTCTCTCAGAAGTCCTTTTTCTTCTGGGTTTATCCTGTTGTTGCCTGCCTCATCCTTACAGCGAAACGAGGTGTGCTGTCTGCTCACTGCCAGAGCCATGGCCATGGTAGCGCTGCTCCACTGCGGTGCTGGCTTCATGTGGGCTCTGCTACCCGGCCGCCCCGGCACTGCCAGCGCTCCATTTGCTTCCCAAGGCTCAGCTGACAGCTTCTCAAGCACATGGAGGCTGGCAAGATGAGTGGGCTGTTGTAATAGATGACAGGAAGATCACAAGCTTGAGGGAGCTTGTTCCTCACCATTCACAGCTCTCCTGAGAAGTTTCCAAGGCTGTGGTTGTAGCCCTGCTCTGTATGCTGCGCCAGAGCTTCTGATGCTAATTTGTTGGCACTGCAAATTCCCACTGCAAGCGATAGATCCCATGACCTTCTTCAGTTACAGATAACACAAACTACAGTTATATTGAAGTGGCATATTGGTTAACCTCGGTGGCTTGCAATACTTTCCTTTGCCTCAATTTCTATCATTAATAAAGGGCTTTGTTACAAAGGCACCTTGGAGTCCCTCTCAGGGAAATCTAGCCAGCAAGCTCTTTCTTGTGAGCAGTTTTCTGCACTGAGCTTCTGTTTTAGCCAGGTCGTGCATTACAAATGCTCTGAAAAACCAGCAGCAATGAAGACATTAACACTGCATTAGGACAGGTATTCTGGCAAAATACTTTCAGAATTAGGTGCACTCTGTAATAACTATTATTGCTGCTATCACTTTCAAATCCTTCGAAAAGATTTCTGGTCAGAATCACCACATAACATCTAGGCAGGCTCAACACATCCAGCGGGACTATTGGGTAAATAAGGAGCACTGAGAAGCTAATGGGACTGGGCCATGATTTTAGCCTTTGAGAACAGGAGAGACACCGACCTTGTTAAGAAAAGCCGTCAAATCCAGCTGTTGTGTTTTGGGGGAGTTGAGTTGCATTTTCTCACACACATGTACACACATTTCAACAGTCAGTGCCTGACACCTGGAAACCATTGCCACAACCCTTGAAAACTCATTGCTGTCAATCATTAGCATGAACATGCTGGCTGCTCCTCCCTGCACTAGTGGAGCATGTAGCAGCTCACTGCAATAACATCCTAGGAACCCACATTGTGAAGCAGTAACCAGTGACCGCGGGTCAGGAAGCACATTACATACACATTCCTTCTGTACTGCTCTGAGGGGAGCATGAATGCCTGGTGATCCCCAAGCCTCCCTGAGACCTGTGCCGGGGGGTGGATGCCAGCACTTCTGCTCCTGGGAAATGCTGAAGACCAAACTGCCTGAGATTCTAGAAGCAGCAAGAGAGCCAACACAGAGATAGAATTCCCAGCCTTCCTGGAAAGACCTGGACTATTTGTGCTTTGGAGCTCTTCTACTCTTAAAGCCAATACACTTCATTCCATTGAAGAGTATATTTTTTTTTGCTTTTTTTTTTTTTTTCTTTAAATTAATCTAATTAAATACTAAGGGAGCAATGGGGGTGCAGAGTTCCAGTTATTAGAAAGAAAGCCCTGTCCCTTTAGTGTATATTAATAAGGTGCAGAACTAAATATACCAGACTTTCTTCTGGATACTGGACACTTAGATGACCAAACCCTGCAACACTTTCCATTGCAAGAGTCTAGGACACACCATTCTTCAGTACAACTCCCCAGAGCTTATTTCCTGTTATCCAAAGCAGATCTGCAATACACTGTTTTCATGATAAAGAAGAATTTCTTCATCTCCTCTCCTTCCCAGCAGCGGAACAGTGACTTTCAGTAATGGAGCAAGGTAGCTATAGTAGGCTGTACATAGTGCTTCTGCTTCAGCCCTAGATGTGAAACTGCATGAAGGGGTTAATCCTTGTGAGTTCTCCTCTCATTGGCATTTCAATCAACTTTTTGCATGGGTATTTGCTCAGAAATGGTACTCTCAAGAGCAAAACTGGTAGTGTCCATAAAGTGTACTTCTGACCTAAGCTTTATATTCGCATGGCTTCGAAGGAGGGCTGGTTTCAACCAAAAACCAAAAGTCAAAATAGATTCACACATATTTTTCTGCTTCTCAGAAGATTCAATACCAGAACAATATATCCAGTAACTCTTAAATTTTACTTCATAGATCTATATCATAATAGATAAACAAGTCTTATATAATTCACTTTGCTTAAAGACACAGAAGATTTGAACAAGTAAAAATCTATTGGAAGGAAGCTTCTCACTCTGAAAAGGAGAGGGCAAAATGAATGGGTGCCAATCCATGCAACCAGACTTCGTGTACAACTGTGATTCTGATCTATTCCCTTCTATTCTCCATCCAGTACCTCTGTCTTTCATGCACTAGTTCCTCTCCCTTAACTCTTAAAGGAGTAAGCTTGCTTAAAGGAGACAATTCATTAAGAGAATTTCTACATGTATAATTGTTCCTATAGATCTTAAGTAAAGAAGTCCTACAACTTCACTAGTTCACATAGTAAGTCTGAACATCCAAATATGTTTTAGTCCTTTCAGTCAGGATGTGACATATCTAGAACAACATTTAAACCCACACAGCAATGCACATACACTGCAGCATAGGCACTCTTAAATAAGTGATTCTCCTGGAAAAGATTTTTCTTCTTTTTTTACTTCCTGGAAAACTATTTATCATCAGCTCAATATAGTTCACGAAATAATTCTGCTTTTAAACGTGCTACTTCAGATCATGCTCCCAGTAAACAGGGCACTTGGGTGCAGTAAGACCCAGGTGAGGTGAAGTCTATCCCATGCTACAGCACACAAGGAAGTGCAGAATTGTGTCAGTTTATGAGTGCAGGAGCCATCCACTGTGGATGACTTGTCCAACTCACTTTCCCTTTTCTCCCAGTCACTAAAGGTGACAAGCAGGATACAGAAACCAGTTAAGATAGAGTGGTCTTCGAAACTGACCATTAGACAATAGAAAATCAGAGGGTCTTCCCAAATGCACAGTGCCAAGTGCCACTCCATTTCTAGACCACAGCAAAGAGAGAGGAAATGGGAGAGACTGAGATAATCTGCTGGCTTTTGTAAACAGCATGCAGTGCAAGACTTGTCCAATGGCAGCCCACTCAGTTATGAGGTGTAGGTAATGTCAATAGCTTTTGTATATTATGCAGCTGCAAGCCATATTGCAACAGCCAAGTGCTGTTCTGGAGCAATCCTGGAGCTACTGGCCTCTTGCCTTGGCATTCATAATTCCTGTCAGTCCCAACACCTGCTCTCCTGTGCACATTCTCCATCTTCTTGAATGCCAAAACACCTTGAATTCTTTCTAGACCAGCTCCATTTCCCTTCCATAGCAGTTTCAGTATCAAAGGTACCTTCTTGGGTTGATATTAGTAGCATAGTATTTTGAAGTAATTATATTAGATGGATGACCTCCTCCAGTTACTGCTTTGACAATTAAAAAGCATTAACAAACAAACCCAAAGCTCAGTAGTTTTACTGAATGACTGAATATTTACAAGTATACTGTACTTTAAATTATTCCTCAGCTTTCAAGAGTAACTATTACAATGTACATTAATGCATTACATTGAGCCCTTCCCCTGTATTAGATTCTAATGTAATGAGATCATTTTCTTCCTTCAAGAGTAGTATTTAGATCAAGACAGGAAAGAAAACACATTTATTCCTTTCTTCTGAGGGTTATTTGGCATAAGTCTGTATTCTATTCTTACAACTGGTGATTAAAGCACAGGTAGTTCAACTCAACTAAGTGGACTGAAATCACACACAAGTTTGAACACAAGGAACACAACCAAGTGACGCTCTGCTACATTTAGTGATGCAACAATGGAGAAATCAATCTCAAAAACCCAGATCCTTGTAAAATACATGGCGTTAAAAACAACATTACAATGGGAGACACTGAGGTGTGTATTAGATCAGATGAATTCGCAGTCAAATGCTATTACATAGTAATTGTACTACTTCGGTTTGCATTTTGTGAAGGCTTATTATTTCATGGTTCAGAGCACACTGTCTCATTCTCTCAGATATAAAACATTACAAATAGCATTTGCAGGCTGGGCATTTAAGTTTTTAAATGAAAGTTCCCTACAGAGCAAGTAAAATGCAGATTTGAACACCTATGGAGAGAGTGGAAACAAGTACAGTACAACTACGATCAACTGACTCTAGCTATTAGACTACTCATTCAGGTTATAGAATTCTTTAGTAGAAAGACACTCCCTGAAAACAAACTCTCCTCCTCAGTGGAATGCACTAATGTGAGACTGCATGGGAAAACTACCAGTATTCTCTATGATGGCTAAGGTCATGCCTGCTGAGCACTGATGAACAGTCAAGAGCAAGTGCTGGGCTTTCATTCTGCAAGACCCTTGTTTTCACCTAAACATGGCGTAGCAATTGCTGGCAAGAGACTTGCAATAGCCCACTTAATTCTGTATGTCCTGTCATACAGATGTGCCATAGTCTTATTTTCTAATCAATGCACAGCGATCTTGACAGTGCTCTGGAATGATGCAGACCCACATATTTGATATAGGCTCACAGTGAAGCCTAAAAACCTCTCATTTAACTCTCCTTCTGTGCTTGTGAGTTCAATTGTAGCAGCCAAAATATTCAAATATCAGAAGCTCTCTGAGTTTTCCAGCCTGATTTCTGCAGACCAAGTTGGCACAGTCATCATCTTACAGTTATCATCTGTCCTGAAACTGAATCTTCTGAGCCATTTCAGCACCAAGTCTGAGGCTGTGCTTTGAAACACAAAGTCCTTGACTAATGCTTCTGTGAACTAAAGTAAATTCAGATTCTGTCAGGGTGTTTTGAAATGCAGGATTTGACTCAGAACAGATTATCTTCCAACATTTAAACATTTAAGTCTTTTTTTTTGGATTTCCTTGTCTTTCATTTGCTGTGATTTAATCCAGGAACAGGGCATGACTGGCTCCTTTCGAACTGCCCCTTCTGATGGCTTCTTTGCCACATCATTCCCTATTCACTCTGTCACTTGTGAAACCATTAAAAACGTCTTTTGATCTCCCTGGCCACATGCATTTCAATAACAGGAACCTCCTTCTGCTTGTTCCCCACGTTGCATCTTACACCCAGACTTAAGCTGGTTTGCAGTAAAGAAAGAAGATTATTAGGGACAGCAGTAAAGAAAGAAGATTATTAGGGACAGGAGGAATGGATTCTGACTTCACAGATCACACTGACAATTTGGAGTTCCAGCAGAGAGAAAAAAATCATTAGAGTTTGTAGCAAAACAGAGTTTTGTTTCTTGCATTTCATGGGCTGTATGGGTTGCTACCTTTCTCAAATTCCTTACAAATTTCTTAAACATCTTCAGATTTTCCCCACAGCACATCCTGACTGGTTTTGCTGAAGTCTTCAACCAATAACGAGTAACTCTGTCAAATCACAATAGCATCTGAGGTATATCCAAGATGTTACTTAGTCTCCATGGAATTACTCTGTTGGTTTGTCACTTCCAACTTGTCACTGTTTAAGACCAAATTAAAGCATGAAGACTAAACGGGGTTGGATACCAAAACATTCTAATCACAGGTATACATGGTTTTCTCAATTATACTACTTCCCTTTCCCTGGGAGAGGCAATGTGGTTCAGGAAGAGGGTCTGACAGGTCAGTGTAGAGGTACTAGCAGTCCTGGTGGTTACCTCATGTTCTCTCTGTCCTCTTGGTGCTGGATCACCCGAAATCACAGTGTGAGATGTTGGGGTCCTTTCAGATTATCTCAGGTTCTCCCTCTTTTCTGGTCTGAACTTTCTCTCCTGACATTTTTGCACCCCTCTTCCCAGGAATTCTGTTGCTTCCCTACTTAGAGGACTGAGCAGAGAATACCCCTTTGGTGACTGATGTATTCAAAATCACGCTGCTGTATTCTAACCTTCTGTTGTCACTGATGTTCACAGTCTGCTTGGTCAGAAGACTTCTGGACAGGCTTGCACTTCCCCATGATGTTGTTTGTATAGTTTGACTGTATGCTCGAGCACATAAACACTAATCAAGGTTCATTCTATCTGGGCAAGGCACTGGTTGTATTTTGTATACTTCCATTAGAACACCCATGGAAGTGGATAAATAAATGTTGTCAGTAAAGAATATATCTATTAAATATAAGCACTTATATATGCATAAAACGACACATCTTCTCTAAACATGAGTGATGTATTAAGCCTTAGATTTAAGTTCCGTGTTTCATGAAACCTACAGAAGCATGCATATTGTACTCAGGGACTGAAAGCTGATGACTAGAAGAAGGGAAGTGCTCACACCAGGCAAAACAAGGAAGTCTCACAGAAAACACATTCATTCTGTCTGCAGAGTCCCACGTGTCACAATTTCTCTGAAGCTAATTGCAAGTCATGACTGAAATCAAAGTTAATGTGCTGAGCTGCTTTTGCCATGGATTCACAACCCATGCACCAGTGATACCGACCTGTTCAGAGCCATTCACGGGAGCAGTTGTTCAACTGACTCACGTTTGTAAAAACTTCAAAAGATTCCTGCAACTTAAGGAAATCTTATTATGATTGGGGAAAATTCCTGTCCTTTCTCCTCACACTGGGAGCCAGAAAACCGGGATGCTTTAAATTCCTCCAATTTAAAGGAGTTTGAGATGTGCTTTGAAATCAGAAATGTGTTTCCTCTTCCTGTCTCAATTTCCATTACTCTGAATGGCTGACGCTACTCCAAAAATGGTTTCTATTTAACAGAAAAATTAACAGCAAACAGATCAAACACAGAATTTCAGAACTCGGAGTGTGTTTTGTTTCTTCCCTCACCAGTTGCTTCTGTGCCAGTGAAAAGAAAGGAAGTGGGGCCATCATGTTCTGAAGAAAGCCCAAACCACACCAATCTTGCAGGTGCATGCATATGGGAAAGAGAAGGAACATATGAGAGGAAACATGGTTCTCATTCCTTCTTGGGGTAAACCCAAGAATGTTTCCTTCCCTGTGTGTGACAGCACACAGCCTTGGTGAACACAGTGACTCTCCCATGAACCTAGTCCTTCCGCAGCCCCTCTGCTGTCCCGACCACATGGTTATACAGAGTTGAACAAAGCAGAAAAATCTTTTGGAAAACCTCAGTTTACATTAGTTTTCCCCAGTACTGCACAACCCAGTGGAATGTAAGTCAGGTACCTCTGAGCTCTGCAGAGCACCTGACTGCCTCCAGCACACTGCTGTCCCAGGCATGGCCCTCAGTCCACCAGCCATGTTGTTTGCTGGGGCCAAGACCTCAGTCCCCAAGGAGCTCTCATTCCTGGCATATTTAAGGGAAGCAATTCCACACTTAACAGAAGCAGAACCAACAGTTGGTTGTTTCTCCGCTTTTCTTCTACCAACAGGTCACTTTGAGCTGAATTAAAATGGGGCTTGTCATGAGAAATAGCCACTTTTGCTCTGCAGCCTCTAATTACTCAAAGCCATTAAGAAGCTCTTGGAGAATGGAAAAGCTGCAGTGTTATTTTTATTTCTCTTTTCCCTTGCTGGTAACCTACACAGCATCTGAGGCACTCTCTTTGTGCACACTGAGCTGGATCTGTAAAACAAAGTCTGTACAACATACTCCATCTAACGAAGCTGTTTGAGGTAAATAGCCCCCTGACACCCTTTGAGACTTTCTCTCCTCTTATTTCTTCTCCCTTTTAATTCCATCTCAGCAATTGCCAGTGCTCTGGATGAATGCAAGGCCTTTCCTCTTCAGAAGCTGATTGTAGAAAGACTTAGATTGCCACCCCTTTCGAAGAAAAATGCCACTTGACAGCTCTTTGGAATGAAGGGGGAGTTACGTGCAGGGGTGACACTGGCAGAAAGAGTTGGCTCTCCCCATTTCTTCAAACTGCATAATGAATGAAATGGTGAACAGAAGAGAGGATGTAGGGCTGGCAACACCTATTAGTTGAAGGGCTTTTTGAAGCCATCTGTCCACCAGCTTTAGCCACTACTGAATGAAAATTGGTTCTGAAAGCAAAAAGGACAGACACTCTAATCTTCCAGCTCTTCATCCTCTATTGCAAGCCAAGCAAAGGCACTCCAATGCTCAGGGGAGGAGTCCTTAGCTAAGGCAGGACTGCTCTGCAGTCATGGTAAATGGTTATACTGACAGCACGTATATCAGTTAGCAGCATTTATAAATGCAAAGTGCCAATAAAGACTAAAACAATCAAAGTCAGCTGCATAAAAATCAGCTGCCTAAAAACCAGCTACCCCTCACGTGCACTTCAGTGTGAATTAACAGAAATCAAACAAAAGAGCGCTTCAGCCTCTTTTAAAAACTCACCCAGAGCAGCAGTCACAAGTCCTGACTTTCAGCCCCTCTCTTTAATCACTGAACCAAAACTGCCCTTTTATAGCTGGCGCTGCTGATGGTAGTTTTGGAGATACTGTTCTTAATGATATATGTTACCTCTATTTCTGCACAGACTGAAGGATAGAAAAATTCCCGTGTTGGGAGATAATTTGTAGTACTTACTTTTCACACGACTTGGACCAAATAAAAAGCTTTCAAGTTGGTCAGTGCAAACCCAAGATCTGCTATGGGAACACAAGCATTTTAGTTCAAAGCTTACGAAACTACCAAACAGGAGTACAAATTGCAGACTTCACTCTCTACCACCACAGTTGTGAGCAAACAGTCAGAAACAGAGATCGTTTCACACACAACAGAAGACTCTGATGAAGGTCATCATACTTGAGATCCGCTTCCTACCCAACACTGCACTGTTGATTCAACACAAGCACAAAGGAGAATGAATCCATGTTTAAGCACTCACCCTGTATTACCAAATGTGGGAAAATGACGTGTTAATTTATGCAACAGGATCTGAAGAGCAATGTAAAAGGAAAGAAAACCATCCAGGCAAATGTCTTGGGTGCGCCCTGGCCTACTGGATCCGTGCACCTGGCAAATCAGCAAACTAAAGCAAACAAATGTGGGAAGTAAGTTCATGTTTCTGAAGAAAAGAAAATAAGACAATTTCCCTCGCCCCCATTCGAAGTTTGCATTATTGTACTTTCCCAGGGCTATTCCATGTTAGTTGTTACCATCATTCACAGCCGTTGTTTAGACAGCTTGAGCAGTGGCAACAGAAGTGAAGTAGATATTTATGCAGTTGAAAGTATAGCATAGAAGTGCATCTTTGGTCCTCATTTCAGCAGAAAGATATTATACAGAGAGAGTTAAACCACATATAATACTAATGGAAAAATAAGTCCTTGAAATCTTTGTCCCCAGAATGCTGAGTTAAAACTGAGCGTTCTTTCAGTGGTACCTCACTGTTTAGGTTGTAAGATTTGCCATCTGGAGCCCAAAGACCTCACGCAGAATTACAGCCTGGAGAAAAGGCTGTGGAGCTTCAGCCCTATCAATAGAATTCTTTGCAATCCACTTGCAAAGCGCCTGTTTGTTAGTTAAAACATGTATGTGTATGTGGCAAGAAGGAATAAGGTGACACTTGGAAATGTTTGCACTCCTCTGTTGGAAAGGCAGTGAGAACCTGTGTGTAAATGATGTACCTGCAGGTCAGCTCTGGGACTCAGGACCCTAGAGCCACCCACAGGGATCAACATGGTCCCACACAGGGGGTGTGCAAGCCAGAGGCAAAGCTGGTAGGAGTTCCAAGGGAATCAAAAGTAGGACTCTAGTGAAAGATCAACTTATATCGCAGGGCTTGGAAAGCTGTGCTAAGGGCTCTGTCGAATCTGAGTCCAGGCTTGGCTGGAAGAGCACAAAGAGAGAGAAGAAACTGTAGATCTTTGGAGACCTAGTTCCAGGGAGGGAACTGCACAGCTGCGTGGCCCAGGGCACAGCAAACAGGAACAGCTAACAGACAGCAGCTTGCTATTACCATTGCTACATGTATTGCCAATGATTAAAATATGTATCTGCCAATACAGATGTGTTGAAGAGCTTAGTCCTCTGCTGTATTCAGAGCATCTCATAATCACCAGCCTTTCCAAAACAGTACATTGCAGAAAAAGAAATGAAAAAAACCTGAAGGTAAAAGGTACCGCTACCAATTCCATCAGTGACATGGAAGGCTGTAATTTACCACTGAGCAAAAATGGTCACTCTGACTTGTGTACTGCTTTCTCTCCTGCATTTAATTTAAGCAGGGCTGGACAGAACAGATTAAAGCAAAATATAATGAAAGACAGAGGATGTGCTTTGTCCAAATAGAAATGGAACTTGAATGGGTGTATAAAATAGAATGTGTACTCTTGTTTATGTGAAACAGGTATCTACAGACTGAAATGCCTGAAAAGTATCCATATACATCTATTAAAACTGGAAAGAGAGAGCCAATTTGAAAAACAACTATTTTATCTGCTAGCAAGCTGATAAGGGAAGTGATGTGACTGAATGTTGTTTTTGTTTAAAAGCAATCAAAAAGATAAGAACCAGAATCCTTGCAGAGATGTGCGGCCAGGCTCCATTACTAGCTGGACACAACTTACAAAACCCAACCCATAACTAAAATGGCAAATTACTTATTTGGCAAATACAGAAACACAGCCCTGGCTTGTGCCAACTCCCAGCCCCAGCTCTACTGAGGCACCTGAACAAAGGCCTTTCATAGGCAGTGTAATTTAGGCTCCCCAAGTTAGTCAGGATGCTCAGGTGTATAGAGGGGCCTCACGGAGCACCAGACAGAGACAAATTCACATGGAGTAAGTGAAGCACTTTGCTGGCATGTGGACGTGGGTTCCGGAGGCTATTCCCAACACAGAAGACAATCACTGGCAGGTAATAAAGGAGGCATTTATGCGATATGTCAGCGGTTAGTGCAAAGCTTTAAAGAAATGAGATCATGTGGCAAGATAGCATTCTCTGCTTTCCCCCGAGGGAAGGAGCATTACTGTTATTACTATAAGCCATTGTTACCGCTACTTCTTTGAAATAAAAGGTGCCACAGGATCGTCAGCTGATACTTGTGCGATCGCAGCTATCATAAACTGCGGTTTCCAGAGTGTTCCTCTCCAGTTACACTCTGCAGCTACCACACAAGTATGCAGCACAGACAGACAGCTCCCCGGGAGGACAAACCTCCATCAACCTGCCAGTGAGACCAGATATGGCTTTACTCTGAGCTTGCACAAGGTAACCGAAGTAAGAACAGGTTAATACAACAAGTTCCACTTGACCTCTTGGCATAGACAGTGGAGCTATAGCAGGTCAGCCCAAGAAGGCCAAGAGAGACAAAGATTATCCAGTTCTTCATGCCCCATTCACTAGACCTCGTAAGACTAATTTTCCATTTATTTTCTGTATTTCATATAGAAAAAAATCACTCTAAAGTAACCTTCCATTTGAAATGCAAAGCTAATGGCTTGTTGTAATGGGCATGACAGGTACAGTCTGGATTCTGTTAATATAAAATATCTTGAGCAAAACAGCCTTATTTCAATTTCTTATTACATGGAGAAAACATCATTTAATGAAAAGATGCAAATATTGAAACACCTGAATTTATTTGAAATGTCAAATTCATTTTTATGGTGTTCATAAACCAGCAATTTTTCCTTAGAAAATCACAGTCATGATACTCTTTTTTTTTTAAAACTTTAAATGAAGCACATGTATCACAATTGCACTATAAAAATAAAACTAACAGATAACTGAAGAACAGATGAGCACTTTCTGAGACTGAACTGCTCTGTATGTATTCAAATGCTGGTTAAACCACTAAACATTGGGTGTCAAAAGCTAAGCCTGTCAGTACACCATACAATAGTCACTCCAGCTATGGTTTGATTATATCCAACTAATGGTAAGATGGCTTAACCATGCTAAAAACCATCAACCAAATTAAACAAAACAGTGTGACTGTTTCCATCTAACTATCAATGATTTTTTGTCATTTTTATTGGTGACAACTAAGTTATACCATTTACTGAATAGAAAAGTTTTTGCCCATGGATTCCAGGCCATAGATCGATGAAGCAAGAGTAAGGTGCACTAGGTGGAACTAAATTTACAAACTGGGGAAAGCATGCTACTTGTTTTCAACATAAGCATACAGAATTGAAGGAAGTGAGTATCTAACAGCATCAGAGCTATACAATAGCATCAGAGCACAGTTCATTAAAAGGAAGTTTCCCCCATGATCAACTGGCCAATTCAGTAAGAGTTTATGTTTGGTTTCTCAAATTCTTCTGCAAAGATGTTTCCAAAATCCTCCTTGATGACCACCTAGCTGCCTGCCAGGGCTGCTCCAGGTGTCACTAAGAATATCCAGGATCACCTTAACTACAACAGCTTCATAGCTTCACCTGTGAAAGTCAAACATGGAATAAAGGCAATATGCACAGTCAGTGTTTCATTTCTATTCAAAATACTTCCTTGTTGCCCTGAGTTTTGGATTTACATGAGAGATGAGCAAAGAACATCCTACAGCCCAACATCTACTGAGCCAATTTCCTTACTTTCCAGGGAGAAATCTCTTGCATGTGCAAGAACATTTCATGGAATATGAGATCCTACGCCTGACTGATGAGCACAGTGGCCCCAAATGAACTAAAGCTACAGAGAAAGTGGACTAAACCATCTATTTCCATCTGCTTATATGTTGTAAAATATTTCATAGAATAACACTCCATAGAATAAGTCAACAGACTTTTGTGTATATTATAACACATTTTTCTAAGCACCCATGGTGACAGATTCTTCTCAGGACAGTTTAAAAATCCTAAGTTAGGTTTAAGTACATGGAAGGACTGAACACCTAGAGGCATGTTTATGCCATGCTTATGATTAACAGTGTGAATGTTCTCAGTGTAAATGTACCTCCCACCTATTTTCAAAGTGGCATTTTATTACGCATCTGTCTAGAAAGGGCTGGGAAGAGGGTCCTAGAAGAAGACAGAATGAGTTGCTTGTGCTTGTAATGTGTTTCCTAAACCAAGGTGCAAAGGGGCTTACTGAAGAAACAGTCAAGTTGTAGATGGAAAGCAACAGTGATACTGGGTCAAAAAGATAAGTTTGGTTGATCACTTCAGTTGTTACATTACTAACTTGAAATTGAAGTGCTGGATAATACTATAGTATAATGCTTCAAAGCAAAACGAAATTTAAGTGTATCCCCTTGCTGTGAGAAGGAAGTAGGGAGCAGGGGAAATACAAAGTATGAATAAAAGCATGCAGGAAGAGTGTGAATCAGCTGAGACTTGTGGAGTTATGTAGAACATGAAATAGATAAGGAAGTTGAGACAGTAAAAAGCGCAGGCACAACAGATACACCAGCACAGTAAGACTGTAATGTTGGATCCTGCTGGGGGAACATTTACAAGAGCCAAAACATGGACTGTGAGTGAGGGATGGATCTGGTTGACTGGGGGTGGGACTGTCGCAGCAGACAACTGGGAAAGTTTAAGGAGCAAGACAACCTCCCTACCTTGGACAGAGGAAGGGAAGCAATCAGCAAAGCTAACTCCTTCTGGTAGCATAGCAGTGAAGAAAGAAGATGCTGGAGATAAAGCAGAATTGGTGAGGTAGGCTGTGAGAGATGTGAAGGCAATGACATAAAACTCCATAGCAGTAAGAGAAGCGTAAGTACAAGCCAAGAACAGTTCTCCATCTGGTGGGAGGAAAGAAAGTTGAAAATGAGCTAACAGGAAAAGTAGCAAGCTCTGCAATCCAAACCAAACACTCTCTTTCCCTCTTAAGATGTCCTAATTTACAATTCTATTATATTCCTTAGCTCCTTTCAGGCTGCTTAATTTTGTTCATAGCACTTTTAAAACACTGGTAGAAGCATACAGCATCTATGACATGAGAGGTCTTAACTGTACATATTTCTTTAGGTGTAGGGTGAGGCTCAGTACAGTCCTCACAGAGTTTGTACACAATGGGTTAATGACCTAGATGATGTTCATTCCTCTTATTATCCTATCTATTAATTTGGGGATTCTGCCACCATCCGCATGTACTCTATATCCGCAATAACTTCAAAAGCTTAATGGACCCCCAGATATGTACTAATGCTATAGACTAATGTTTATCTTGAAAAGCAGTGCATTTCAGTGCACAGAAAACTTACACCTCTCCTCACTGAAAAACAACGCAGGTCCCTTAAGGCAGCTCATAAAACTAAGCAAGCCAGTGGGATTTGGGCTTTTATTTCTAGCTTGTACTTAGCAACCAGATTGCTCTGCAAGCTTGAATAGGAGATCCAGATTTTGTCCCCATTTATACATGTATGAAGGGCACCAGATGGGAAGAGTGAAGCAGCACAAGCTGAGCTGGTGGCAGAGCTCGCCACCAAGTGTCATGTACCAATCCAGGAACAACCAGAATGGCAGAGCACAGGTTGTGTATACTGAGGCAGCAGATAAACACAAATAACACACAATTGCTCCTAGTACACAGGGCTATCACAGTGTGGGCTTGCTGACTCCTTCAAGCAATAACTACTTTAAATCATTTGTTTCAGATAAGAAGCCTCTTGGATTGATGGCTGGTCCCAAGCAAGCCAACCTCAACTTTCAACAAGAAAGACTTATGACAAGGGAGAGAGCATGAAGACTGTGAAAAGAAAGAAAACCTGTAACTAAAATGTAGTTTAGAGGCAAGACTCAAAGAGCCATACGTGGTCAGATGCATGCATGAGAAGTCCAACAACTGAGAAGCATTATCAGCACCTAAGAGGATGCTGGTTGAACGCAATTATCTTCCAAAGAAAGATTATTAGGATCATGAGGGCGCATCTTAGGCATGCAACAGAGTGCAGACATGCATGATCATAGCAGCCTTCCAGTACCTGAAGGGGGCCTACAGGGTTGCTGGAGTGAGACTCTTCATTAGGGACTGTAATGAGAGGGCAAGGGGTGATGGGTTCAAACTGAAACAGGGGAAGTTCAGGTTGGACATAAGGAAGAAGCTCTTCCCTGTGAGCGTGGTGAGGTGCTGGCACAGGATGCCCAGAGAAGTGGCAAATGCTCCATCCCTGATAGTGTTCAAGGCCAGGTTGGGCAGAGCCTCAGGTGACATGGTCTAGTGTGAGGTGTCCCTGTCCATGGCAGGGGTTTGGAACTGGATGATCTTAAGGTCCTCTCCAACCCAAACCATTCCATGACACTATGATATAAGACAAAATTGACAGTAGCTCAGAAAAGCGTATTTTGCCAGTTTCCCACCCCAGTTACCACAAAATAGACATTACAAAGGCACCATGCAAGCCTCACAGAAAGCTAACACTGGTTTCAGCCAACATCAATACTGATAGTAAGGTGATAAAAGAATTGCTTTATGGCACCACCATATGGTTATGTTTCAAGGATCAGTGTTGCTATAGTCCTCCAAGTTACCTGTCTTTCTGCTTTTGAATTTTTCTTTGTTAAAACTGCAGGGGCTGACACAGTCTTTTCTGGCAGAAACTAACGGCAGTCTCAAAGATAGTGGGAAGCAAACATGGACTCCAACGTGGGAGACTCCTCCTCGTCTTCTACAGCAGAGCAACTGACCTTGGTTTTCATTATGTTTTCAGACTGGGACATATAACTCACTTTGTGGTTAATTATCTTGCACTGGAGTCCATGACAGTGGTTTGATTGTGGAGCTATTGTGGGTATAACCAGATCCATTAGAGTCTCACTGAGTATGGGAGCAGAACTAAGCTCAAGAATTTACCAACTCACTCAGTGTAATTACTGTCAGCATTAGGCAGGCAGGTATGGAAGCAGGAAGAGAAAGATCGTTTTCTTTCCTTCCCTGGAAAGTGCCTGATTACAAATGGATGGCAGTGCTAAGGTGAGAACAATCTGAATTCCTGTGTAAGGAGATAGGATTTTGTAGGTTCCCAGTCTTCAATCTTTCCTTCATGTTTGCAATTTAGCAAATACCTGAGGTAACCTGCAAGTTATTAGTAGTCAGTTTAAGAGCTGGGTTTTGGGGGTCCTTTAGAAGAGGTGGATAGTTAAGAATGTGTTGTTTCAGGAAGGTGATGAGAAATACCAGGGAAAGTGGTAAGAAGCAGCAAAGGATGCAATGGAAAGAATTGAAAGGTATTTATGAAGCAGGAATTGCAACATTGCAGGCAAGTCTTGGCACAGGAATCATAACAATTAGAGATAATCATAACTGCATTTCAGATGCATTGAAAACAGCCTTGCAGTTTCACATACATATTAGATAGGGCTGAAGTACAATTCCCTGCAGAAAAAAAGCAACCTCTGCTAAACAGCAGGTTCCTTTGGCAAACATCCTTAGCCATCACCTGGGGAAAATTCAGAGGGCCCAGGCAGAAGAAGCTCATTTCTAATGCAAAACTGCATCATGATACAGCTGCTTGATAGAACTAAGTAGACATGCTACAGCCAGGGGGCAGGCAGCCCCGGGGTGGCAGCTCTGAGGTCCTGACCCCTCCACAGGCACCACTTGCTCTAGGAGGAGTTTCCCCTGAAGTCAGAAGTGGTCCGGCTGGAGCAGAAGCTGGAGCTGGGTGAGGAGCTGTCCGCGGCAGAGGCCCAGCTGCCTGCATCCAGAGCTGTGGACTTAACTCTTGTCCCCAGCAACACCCCACTGCTTCCCCAGGCACACGCGGTAAACCCCACAGGTTTCTGGTAGGAAAGAAGCTGCTGGCTTTCACCCTGTAGTTCCCAATGAGAACAGCTGTCCTCCAAGGTCATCAGTACCAGCACACGGTCTCTTGTATAACCCAGAAAGTGAACGGCTTCTGAAAACAACCGGGCTAATCATGGTGCTGTGAGGTGTTTTTGTTATTAAAGACTATAAAAGTTCAAAATACATATTGCCTTAAAAAAAACAATAAATCACCTTTTCACAGTGAAATATTTGCCAGCCACTGCATAATCTCTTTACAGAAAAGTGACAGAATATGATAGCTATTTATTCTCCAGCAGATGTGGAAAAACCAAAACCAGCTTGGGCACATGCCACTCTGACAGCAGAATTTCCCACATTGCTTTTGTGCCACTGCTCCCAGTGGTCTGCAATCTCAGCAACTGGGGTGGGACGGAGGGGAGAAAAGGCTGCAGAAATCTTATCTTTCACTAATTTTTTCCACAGCAAGTGCTGAGCTGTCATGGGGACAGTGGACTTCCTGGTCCTTGACTCCTGTCTCCTTGTGTTAAGAGAGACATCTCATCTGTATGTACTTGTCTGCACTGTTATAAAGCATCCCCGTTATAAAGTTTCCATCTGCAAGAAGTTAGCATTAGGCAAGTACAATTTTATTGCTAGCATTTGTGCCAAAGTGGTATCTGTACAAAAGGTTTCACATTGTGAGCTGGAGATGTGCAGCTCCTGAACAAATTTCACCTCATCTTTTCCAGCAAGACTGTGCACTCCTCAGCTAAGAGCTATGGAGAGTCTAGTCAACATGCGAGCAGCTCCCACAGAGCCACAGTTCCTGTCTCCTAGGAGATCCAGTTTCCCTTATTTCCCAGTACCTCCATTTTCCTCTGCAGCCTCAGAAGGATTCATTCAGTGCTGTTCTGTGCATACTTTGAATATTCAGTTTGCAACAGCTTTATCGAACTGATAAAGCTCCTCAGCATTGAAGCACTTGTCCGGGTTCACTTGGAATTTACTTGAAGTATAAAAAACAATAATTTGTACAAACATGAGCTGTGCCTGGGTAAATATTTGCCCATATTTGGTAAATGTTTATATATATAATTTCTAAAAAGCTTCTCTTACTGTGGCAATTTCGAGGTTTTAAAAAAAGAGAGAAAAAGTTCTCTCTGTTTGCTCACACTGTTGCAGGAAATCAGCGGTTAAGCAAACTTGTAAAGAAAAAGCCTTCACAAAGCATGTTTTGCCAGTTCATTTAGTGCTGAATGAACTTGACAAATTTTGAAAGCAACCATCTCTGGAGTTTGACTAGTTTCAGAGCTCCAAGGAAAGCTGCCTTTGCTATTTGAATTGTAAAGATTGGCCAGAGTCTTCTGTCAGCTGCCTTGTTCTGCAGGCTGTCTTTGAATCCTCTTAGGGAAGTCAGGGATACCCCCAAACAATAGCATTAAAATCTGTCTTTAGGACTGGCAAAGCATTCAGAGTTGTGTCTAGCTGCTTAGCATAGACTGTGCTAGGCCTCAAGAAGAGAATAGGCCCCTAAAGAAGCAATAATTTTCAGATTGTTGTGTACAATGCAGTGATAAAGCTCCCTGTCACATTTTTCTTCCCAGTTACTGAAGTCCCCATTCAGATGAATTGTCACAGCTTCTTCAATCCAAACAAGCGCCCTTCCGGCCTTGTTTGCATTAAAATGTGATAAAACTAAAGGTGACTTTAGCACAGCTGTGCAGAAAAGTGGATTAGGTCAAAGTGACAGCGTTTGTTAGGCCTTGCCACAAAGGTAGTTCAAGATTTGTCTAGAGCGCTAATGTGGGAGAAGCAGAAGGCTCTTAAACCCAGACATTTGTAATAAAGCTACAAACAAAAAATAGTATTTCTTTCATCCAAACGGAGTTTCCCAATGGCACGGGGCCAGCCTGTTGACCTGTTGTCACAGAGAACTCTGGAATAGCACCACCAAACAAAGTGCCTTGTCTTTTCTGTCACTCTTGCCAGGCACCATGCAGCATGGAGCAGTGCTGTAAGCGCCCAGCGCCTAGACGGGCAAGAGCAGCACCTGGAAGGGAGGAAGGAAGAAATAAGGGAGGAAGGGAGGCAGGCAGGCCTTTTTTCCTTATTCATGGTGAAGCACCGCTCTTTCAGCAAAGGCAGCATTCCTCACTTCATCTTTTAAGCTCCCATTCCTAGTTTATTTTAAGGAAAAACCCCTCCGAAGCAAAAGGCCATGGGCAATAGCACCCTTTGCATGCCACCTGCTGGCAAGGTTTTGTATTCGGCTGAGATGGTGGCAGAGCGCAATTTTCTCCATGCCAAGAAACACTCATTATGTCAAAGGGTGGCCGAATCATCAGTGCAAGTCCCATGTACGAGCACTTTGAGCCGTATGAGTAGGACCAGGAAGAGGCCACCAAACCCCACCTTCCTTCCACAATTCCGCTATGTATTTCTTCAGTTCATTTATTTCTTTAGTTCATGAAGAAGCTGTTCCTAATTGTCACTCAGACACAGAGATGTGCCATTAATCTTCCCTGTGCACAAATAAAAACCTTGAAGAAATGCATAGGACACTATTGTATAGCAACAGCATTGCATATGATGCCTTTTTACTAGTTAAAGGTAATAGAGAGCTTCCATATTTATGGGATTTATCCTCAGCCTTGATTTTACACAGGGTTGCCATTATTCATACTCCCTGCACTAGTATTACTTCCAGGAAATGTGTGCCCTCAGCAGGGTTGGTCTGTGCCACACAATGCCCCATCCCTGGCAGTGTTCAAGGCCAGGTTAGATGGAGTTTAGAGCAACCTGCTCTAGTGGAAGGTGTCCCTGCCAATGGCAGGGGGTTGGAAGTGGATGTGCTTGCTTTAAGGTGCCTTCCAATGCAAACCATTCCATGATTCTATCATGTCATACAACAAACACAGCTCCTCATGGTAGAGATTGGACACAGTACCGCTGGAAAGTGAGTTGCAGTGCCAGACTAGCAAAGGGTACCAAAGCACCCAGGATTTTGGTGAGCTATACTGGTTTATTTGAAGTGGTCTGCTAGAGTGAAGATTTGCAAAGACTGCAATTTCATATAGACAACCCATTGCACCTGCAAGAAAATAACTGTCTGTTGTACCTGCAGGATGAGATTCCTGCAGTGACAGCAAACTAACCGCATTGCAAGGAAGTCCAGAAAACCACTCTCTTACAGAGTTGGTATCATCACTAGTCTTTTAGAAAAATGCAGAGGAAACAAAATCCTCTCCTGGTTTACAGCAGGGCTTCACAAACCCTAATGGAGAAAGGAACCTACAGAAAGGTCTGTCTGGGGTGGGGTTGAATTTTTTGGAAATGGTTCAGGAATTCCAAAGGGTAGAACCTCAAAACAGACGGCAAAAATCTCACTTTAGAAATTATTATAGCCTGGAACCAAGTGTGGCTGAAGCCTAGCCAGATAAGAAGCCAGCTGACATTTGAACAGCTCTGTAGCTTGGCAGGTGCTCTAACAGCTAACTACAGTGCTGATCCAAAGATGGAGAAACCAAGGCTTTCTGGGGTAGCACACAGGAGAAGGGAGCTCAGCACATGGGCCTGCAAAGGGCAAATGTGTAAGAAGACCAAGACAGATGAGACAGATTTTAATGACAAAATTGTCCACAGTGTAATATATAAATGTATTTTAAACAGAGATTAACCACAAGACTACCAGTTACTGGAGGACTGCACAGCTACTGGTGCATTTTTCTCTGCATTTGCTACAGTGAAGATATTTCTTCTATAGAGAATTTGTTAAGTTCTCAAACTTCAGGATCCTCTTCCTTCAGTGACATGTGCCCCAACAGAATGATCAAGACTTGCTCTCTTTTTGTGATTTCAAATGTATCGGGTTTGAGCTCATGTTAAATCACTACTAACAAACTTCAGCTCACTTATGCCTTTGTAAGCACTAACCAGAAAATCCACAAGTGCAAATGTGCACAGGTTATCCTATCTTTAATCCAGCAAAAACATGCATAGAGCATCTAATTGGTTATTTCTTTTTCCTCCTTTGAAATGCAGCTCGGTGAGATCTCTGAAGATCCCCATGTCCACAGACTGACACAGCACAGGACATAGTCTGCATTTGGTGCTGGACCTAAGGAGCCTTTAGATGACTTCTCCACTGAGATGCCCGTGTCTCTGCTCCTGGAGCTGTCAGAGAGGAGCCTGCTAAGGCAGGAGTAAACAGGCTGCCAACTAGCCAAGCTCCCAGTCATGTTCAGCACCATTACTAGGGTGATGCAGTTTTTCCACAGTGATCCCCTGCTACAAAGCACAGTGAAACCTTTCACTGCAGCCCATTTAGCTCTCAATAGTCAAGTATATAAAAATGTTTTCAATGGAAAGTCACTGAAGCAATATTGCTAGGGCAATAATATAATAGTTTAAAAAGGACTTCAAGCCTCAAACATTTCCTTGGTTTGGAAATGTTAAATCTGGATTAGAAAGGATCAGCATTATTGTTCTCATGCGTTGCATCTTGCAAAGTTTTCTGCTGAGTCATCATTCCTTTATCATTCAGGCTGCCACTGTTACAGCTTCAGTGTCAGTGTTCCACACACAAAAAACAAACTGTACAAGTATTTATTTTACAATAAAGGGCACTGGACTATTATCTTCACTGGCGTTTACGAATGGACTTGAAGGCTGGCCTATTCCAATATGCTGAAAGGATTGAAAGGTAGGGGTGTATACCATTGCATTAAATAGTATTAATAGTAATCATCTTCATCATAATAATAGTAATGATATGTTATCCCCAGTATTCTTCTGGTAGAAAAGTGAGCTCCTGAGTTTTTAAACAGCAGATCAAATGATGTATTTTCTTAATTTTAAGGATGTTGATAAGACATTCTTAAGTTGTATTTAAGGAAGTTTTAGAAGTTATAAACTATATGCTCTCATTTATAGAGTCATCTAAAAATAAAATTCCTACTCACTGAGCATAAAAGCATACTTGTGTAGAAGGTGTTGGCACCATGCAGATCTGTTAGTGTATCTATACATGGTGTCATGCAGTCATCCTTAGTTGCAATGGTGAGAGTTGCATTCTTTCTAAGTAGCACTTCTCAATCCCAAAACATACTCTAAAAGTGTTTGGTGTAATGACTTAAGGCCCTTAACAGACCCTAAAGAGATTAAATGCTGTTTGGCTGGGGACAAGTCTTGCAGCTCCTGGTTAGAGGGAACTCCGCAGGAGACAAGCTGCAGGACGTGGAGCTCCCTTCAAGGGAGCAGTGGGCAAAAATGCTGCCAAGAGAAGCAGCCTGAGGCCTTGCAGACATGAGGCCTGAGCACTGCCAAGTTCATGGAGGCAGGAGCAGCCCATGTTACAACGAGCAAAGGTCCCGCTGAACCCGCTGACACCTCCAGTCTGCCCCAGCGCCAGCTCCAGAGGGAACGCAGCACTGCTGTGAGTCCTGCAGGCTCTGCAGTGGCTTTGAGCAGACACCAGGGTCTGCAAGTGCCTGAACCCCACCAGAGAGCTGGTCTCTGCTGAACCCCTCCTAACCTCAGTTCCCTAGCCACTGCTGCGCCTGGGGCACTCTTGAGAAACTTCTCTGTGCACACAAGTGCAACTTGCTTCAGCATTCATGATGGAGATCTAAACACCTCTTCTGCACGCAGGATGGAAATATGCCAATACACACCTACAGAAACCAGCTACAGGAAGATCAGAGTAAGTTCATACATGACGTGCAGTACGTCTTCTGGGAGCTCAGTGAGTAGCTGGTATGGAAGATACCTGAAAGTCAAGCAGCCCCCTTCACTCTGCTGATAGGAAAGAGATGTCATCCACATCCAGCTGCTCTGATGCTTGCTAGAAACTACTGGGAAGGAAAGAAAGTGGAAGGAACAGAAGAAGAATGGAAGTAGAACACTGGTAGGTTATCAGTATGATAATTGAATCAGGCATAGGAAATAACACAAGGATTCAATTCTTCTCTGGAAATAGCTCAGTGTTACTGATTTGCTTATTAGCCTGGCCAGGTAGAGGGCCAAGGTGCTAACACCACACAACCACAAGACAAAAAGATGGTTTGTTCTTGAAAAGCTGGATAATCTGAACTGACTGGCTTTAACAATGGGCACGAGGATATGGATTCTGCAGTTTAAAAGCCTGATTCTTCACACTTGTAATGGTTAATTGAAATGCAAACTCTGCAAGCCTATAAGCATGGTATCATTTCCTTAAACTGAGACTCGCTCCTAAGCCTGACCTTGAATTTTTGCATTGATTAAAAGTAATTCTTTTGAAGTCACTGCACACCCTCCACCCTCTGAGTACTGGAAATACTGTAATGACACTCCCAAATATTTTTATCCTTTAGTTTCTTAATAATTATGACCTTTATTACTCTTGTTGGAGGGATTTTCACCTTGTTACAACTGCATTCTCCAAAGCAAGAGAATGAATTGATTGTCTGTGCCGACTCCTGCCTGTCCATGCATGCCCCTAGGTCAGCAGCACACACAAGCTCTAATCATGCTGGGATGACGTTAGCTTAAGTTTTTCCCAACCTGAAGGCAAATGCCTTCTGCATCAGCAAAGTGTACTTTCATTTCAAGGCATCCAAAGTTAAACCTCTAGGCTTTGGATTCAAAGTGAGCGCATTAAGTACATAAGAAACAATCTGGTGCAAGAGTTAGAGGATACATGCTATTTAACCTGCAATCAAGGCTTTTCCTTCTGTTTTCTCATAGGAAAAGGGAAAGAAAGAAATGTGATACACTTTCCCAGATACGATAAACGGAAGCAGTGCAGTTTAGCTTTCTGTTTCTAGAAGTGCATTTTTACAGAGTCAAGTGAGGCAATACTTCACTCTAGAATAAACATGGGGATATTTTACATGCAATTTACTTAAACTTTTCTTTAAGTTGGAAGCTAACACTTTAAAATGTATTTAGTGTTAATGATTCCAGAACCTAACATATCCTATCTACTATGTATAACTTTCTGTGGGTCTCTCAATGTACCTACTTGCCTCAAAGAGAATACATGGAAAAAACAAAGCCCAGATAGTGGTATTTTAGAACTACTTCTTGTGGCCTGTGTGCACACTGATATCACTTTGTTTAGATACCAGATATCACAGGAGGAGGATCATTATTAGTTTTAAAGCTTTAAATTCTTGCATTGAATGTTTTACATGCTCTTTTCCCTTCCAAATCTACATCCCCACAAAGGATCTTAGGCTAGGGGACCCAGGATGAGTTGACACAAGACACTGTCCTATAAAGTATATATAATAAAGTAGGGAAGAATCTGGACAGTTGTCACCAGCCACAAAACAAGTCCCTCCTACCTGCTCTGTCCCCAGCAAGGTTTCTAGGAAGCCTGAAAAGACAGCTCTGTGTTCAGCATGATCTGCAGGTGAACTGCGAAGCAAGGTCACTCCATCTCCTCCCTGTACAACACTTCAGCTCTCTGTAGAGCTCTTCACTGCTATGCTGCTGCCTCACATACTTGCTAAATCAGTATAAACACACTCCAGTGCTGTCCAAGTACATCACTTCGAAGGGCTGGTATTTCAAGAGGAACTCTGCTGCTTTTTGCCACATTGCAGAAGGCAGAGTAAGAACAAACTGTTGCTTTCCATAAACCTATGAGCTTGAACCACAAATAGCCGCTGAATCCAAGTCCATCCCGTGAGCACACATCCAGACACACACCTAAATGCAGACACAAGGAGTTCCAATTTTGATTCGGTGACTTCCCTTCCTTAGTATTCCCCTTGTTCAGCAAGAGTAACTTCCAAGAATGGTAATAAATGATATTCCTATGCCTCCATTTCCACCTATAAAAGAAGACTGATTTGTATATTGAGGTCAGTGAAATTTAAACAAGTGCTAAGAAGCTTTCACCAACTCTGAACTTGGATATTTGTGTAAGAGGTATTGCTGCAGTTGTAAGTACACTGAAATACCCAACCTTGAATTACAACCTCTCAAATGGCAGCCCCAGAATTCTCTCTATCTGTTGATTTCGACAGAAGATCTCCAGCTACAGAATATTAGCTCTATGAAAAGCTTATTTTAAACAAATGTTAAGGCAGCCTTCCAGTGTCTGAAGGTGGCTACAAGAATGGTGGAGAGGGACTCTTCATTAGGGACTGCAGTGATAGGGCAAGGAGTGATGGGTTCAAACTTAAACAGGGGATGCTCAGGTTAGAGATAAGGAAGAAGTTCTTCCCTGTGAAGGTGGTGATGCACTGGCACAGAGTGCCCAGAGAAGTGATAAATGCTCCATCCCTGGCAGTGTTCAAGGCCAGGTTAGGCAGAGCTTGGGCGACATGGTCTGGTGTGAGATGTCTCTGTCCATGGCAGGGGTTTGGAATGGGATGATTTTAAGGTCCTTTCCAACCCAAACCATCCTATGATTCTACTTTAGAAGCTGCTACCACTACTGATTTACCACTCTTATCCAAACACTTCAACTGAGTACAGAGTCTAACTTGCAGCCTCGCACCTTAACTACCTGAGACCTTCCTGCATTGTTTCATAATACTATTTCAGTACAAGTTTGTCTGATATTTAATTGGAAAAAATAATTAAGCAATAAAACCGGCACATACTGACCCAAACCAGAGAAAACTGCTGATTTGTCTGCAGCCCTGGCAACTAACTTGGACATTATTTGACTAGAACTTCTTTCAAGAGCTGCATAAAAGCAAAATCAGGATAGTCACAATTTTACAGGATTTTTATGCATGATTTACTTTGTTCTAATAACAGACACCCCAAAAATCCTAACCTAATAAGAGAAAACCCAAACACCTCATAAAATGGCTACTGGGGAGACTATGGGATCACTTACAGAGTATCTCCACCATTTTCTAGACAAGCAATGAGATCAATATTTTCCGAACTGGCTTTGAGTTTTAAACTTCACTTTGTTATAAAGAGGGGTTTCTTTTCTATATTTTTTTCTCTGCCTCCCCCTTTAACTTCTTTCCAGTGGTGGAGCACACATGGTTCCAGCCATAGTCATCATGAACAGCATCTGAACCCTTAACAATGGAAAACTTAAATCAGGACTACAAAGTGTGAACTCCAGAGAAGTCCTCAGCTCTTTGTTGCTGCCCATTCACCAAAAGTGACTACTACCGTGCCATAAGGAAGAGAACATGCACCACATTGCTTCCAATGTTCCAGTTTCACCTGGTGTTTTAAAACCAAGTCTACTTCATCATCCATTCAAACCAAGTCATAGAAAGTGGAAGAGGAATCCCTCCCAGCCAGAGCACAGCTGAGGTTGGCATTGCCTTATGCTGAAATGCTAGAATTCCCAGAGCCCTAAACTGTGTACCTGAACCTGAAGTCAAGCAAACACTTGGAGAAAACATACATCAAAAGTGACTGACCTGACGAAGTGGCAAATGAGAGGAATTCAGGGAATTTCAGTTCTATTCTTAACTCCCTCTGCTGCCTTCCTCAAGTACTGTTCAAAGATGCTTCAGAGGTCAGTCAGACATCCTTCAGATTTAAACCACCATTTTTCCATGTTACAGTGCCTCTGAAGTTTAGTGAAAATGTAAATGATGGTGGGGAAACCAAATCTTGACAATGAAACCAACACTAGAAGTCCAGGATAGGCATTTCTGGAATTAACTGAGAAACTGAAAATTCCAGTGACATCTAGAAAAATATGAAGCAACCTCTTAACTCGTGCACTAATGCTGGGAAGAAATCTCAAGGGTCTACAGCATCTTCCTCTTCAGCACTTTAATCAGCATTTCACATTAAAGGACTGCTGCTCTTACTTTAAACTGAGTGTGATACAACATTTCCACCACTGATCATAGATCTGCATAAGCTGTGTTAATAGTATTTAGATTGATGTTATACTCTTCATTTTAAAATCTATAATCCCAAACTGGTTTGTGTTGGAAGGGGCCTTAAAGCTTATCCAGTTCCAACCCCTGCCACGGGCAGGGACCCCTTCCACTAGAGCAGCTTGCTCCAAGCCCCTGTGTCCAATCTGGCCTTGAGCACTGCCAGGGATGAGTAGCTAAAAATTACTTCTCCCAGGCTCTTTTATTTGACATGGAGCACATATATGCTCTGTATTAGCATGGACTCTATTTGTAACCCACTAGAAATCAGATCAGACAGTATCACTATTATGAGCTACATTAATACATTCTCCCCCTCTTTTACTGTGAATTTTACTGCCGCATACATTGCTAAAGGTAAAAATTGTGTAAGTAAACATTACATTTTCTGTATGAGGAGGATGGTCCAACCCCTGAAGTCCTGTAGCATTCAGAAAAAGTGCTCAATAGATGCTTCAGCCCACAGCTTCCCCTTCCCATGCAGGGTGTGGAAAGGCTCCCTGTGGGACACGGACCAGAGGGGCTGATCATTGCCTGCTCAGTCTGCTCTAGCATTTACTGTATTCTTGTTGCGTTACTTGAAAACAAACAATAGAATAAAAAGATCTGCTCTTATTTTTCTCTTCCGATTATTTTGAATGAATTTTGATGTTTCATTACATAATACATCGACCAGGCAATGACGAGAGCAAGTGAAGCAATCTTTCCAGGGAGTTATAATGGTCTTAGCTAAAACTTACTTATTCAGCTGGTCTAAAGCACTGAAACCCTTCTCCAAGTCTGAAGACACAGAAACACCCATCTTTGTAACTAAATACAAGTGGAAAGCAGTTGCTGCAGAGGCGAGCAGCTGAAACCTGCACAGCACTGAGATAGTGAGCAGGGACACATCCATCCTGGGGCACGAGGAGGCCCCTGAGGAGAAGTGACGTTTCGTAGTGCTCTCACTGCCATGAGTGCCATCAGGCTGTCCAGAAAAGGCAAGCAAAGACAACTTTGGGATGTCCCCAGGCTGGTAAGAACAGTCCAGATAAAACCAGTTCCACAATAACTACTGAGAGACCCGGAATATTACTGAAGATTGCATGATTAGTAAATTAATCAGAAAGGAAGAGTAAATATGGCAGAGTCTGTAAAAGCTTCCCTGTGCACGTGTGTTGTTACAATTCCAACAACAGGAAAGCCTACTTAAACCCGCAACAAACCAAACCACCAGAATCTGTATTTGTTTAGTCTGTAGCATAGCTTATATTTATTCAACAAACTATTCTGCATATTTAAACATTTGATTGCTCAGCGTGTGGCTTTGCTAGAACTCTTCATAGACCCAACAGAGACATGGTAAGTGTATGTTTTCTAAACACAACATTGTCAAGCCTGGCAAATGTTTACACCACAACTTTTCTTCCCCTTCGCTTTCGAAGATCTCTTTCTCAAAGCTCAGACATTCTGAGATGTCTCAAGTGAAGCTTTTCACATGGGCAGAAATATTTAATTCTTCCCAGACAAGACTGAGGCCATTTGTATGGGAATATTCTAGGAAGAATTGATAATAAAATGAACCACTGAGTAGCAATCAGATCATTATTTCCACCTTGGACAATTGTGAAGTTGGGTCAAGTTTTGATGACTGAAATCGCAGTCTTAAGATACAGGCAGTGCTAGCTACTGAGGGCTGCTCCTCTTCATCTCTAGAGAGAACACCTCATACAAAGTGTTCGCAGTATTTCTTAGACAACTGACTGAACGTCACCATTCCACTAGTTGGACAGTACTAAACAGGCCAGAGATTTCCCCCCATCCCCTGTTCTTTTAACAGCACAATCATCACCAAGGCTCCATTTGACTTCCTATGTGCAAACAGGAAGGTGCCTGTCACCCTTTCCCTTGTGCAGCCTGCTGCTCTAAGGGGAAGCCTTACTATAAAAAACAGGCACAGAAAGTTACAGGGAATCTATACAAATAGAAAAGTAGTTGCTGGCATTTAATATTTGTATGAGCATGTATGAAAATATGTCAGGGCAGAGTTTGGCCTGTTATTTATTGACACTTTCCGAGTGAGGCCTTTTGTCATTCTTTTGGCCTAATATAAAGTGACATCTACCTTGTTGCTTTTGCAGTTTGCTTTCTTATCACTAATGTGACTATTAAACATTTGTAGGTTTTACTACAATGTGATTACTCCGAGCAGAAAATAAAGTTGTTTGCAATAGGGTTTTAAGAATTCGTTTTCAAAACACTGCTGAAACAAAGGCGATCAAGTGCTAAAACATAATCAGAGTGCATTGAAATGGAATAATTTATTCCTATCTTATATGGTTCTGTAAATACAGTCCATCATTATATCCTTCCCCAAACGGGGGTTAGGCTTTCAAAGGACTACGGGGGATTTAGCCACAAAGTTTCCATTAACATCAATGAGTCACTCAGCACCACTTTGAAAGGTTACCCCGGGCGGTTATCCTCCTTTAGTGCACAGGGGTTTTATACCTCCAGCTCCTCTTTATGTTAGGAAGAATTAAGTTTGTCTCTTTTCTGTTCCCTGATCAGAGAACAGTTTTTTGTAACTTCTGACTGATAATTTTCTAAGTCCCAAACTTAAATGGCTGTTTTGCTTTAGGGAAAGGAGGATCAACAGGCTCAAGGTTTTCCACCCTTAATATCCCTCTTCTTAATGCTGAAGAGTGCAGAACATATATTTTCAACATTGCTATTGCTAAAAGTTTCATTTAATTAACTCTCTATGCATCCACACAAACCAATTCTGTTTTACAATCCTCAGCCAAACTTCATGTCAATCTAAGAATTAAATAATGGAAAACAGACATTTAGCTTAGTTTATATAACCTGTGAGTGCTCCTATCCTTCCTCTGTTTCACCTAGTGTCATCTTTCAGTGTTCCTCTCTAATTTTATTTGGAACAAAATAAAAAGATTAAGATAAAATAATTCCCAAAAGATAATTGCAAAATGATTTATGTGCAGGTGTTAAATTATTTCTGGCATTGATGTTCCATAGAGTGCAACATTACAACGTTGTGGTATTCAACAGACTATCTGCATTTGATAATCCTGCTAATCATCAAAAGACACTGGATCTGAATCCTGAGGGCAACGTTACATTTTGATTAAATTTTATCATCAGTGATCCTGTTTATGGTTCACTAAGGTAAGAATTTCTTTCACATTCCACTGGTTTTACCACTTATTGTGTTTGACTTGGAACACAGTCAGTTTAAGCTTTCTGTAAGCCACCAGGTTTCCAGCTACCGCTTTTGCCCTCCTCAGCCATACCTAGTAATTCTTAGCAGAAAGAACTCCACAGTTCTGCAGTGTCTGCTGTGAACAGCTCTATCACCAGTATGAGTAAAAGCCGTGGGCACACACAGGATGCCATCACAGACTGCTCAGTGCTGCAGGTTCCTCTGGGCCATACCAAGTTTATTCTCAGCTGGCTCTTTAAGAGACAGCTCAGTCACTAAAACATGTTTCTAAACTTCTGTTGCCAAATGCTAGAACAACTTGTGGAGCAGCCTGTTAACATATATTAGTATTGTGTACATTGCTGCAAGTTGTGTAGTAATGCTTGAGAGAGCTTCTTGTAATTAAACTCTACTCCTTTGGAATCTTAATCCCAAGGCTTTCTGATTTGTAATTCCAACTTCACGGCTGCACAACCAATTTTGCGCAGCACAGCCCTAGGCTGCAGCATCTTTCCACAGCATCCAGGCAGCAAGCAGGGCACACATGACAAACTTCACTTTAAGCCCCTGTGCCTGGCTGGAAGAGCCATCACTTCTGAAAAGCAGCTCAGTGCCTGTGGTTATTTTTCACACTTGTTCCAAATCAAATCACTGCAGTTTCACAAGGTTTCAGGCTTTCCCCTGCTCCTTCTCTCTCATGCTGCACCGAACTTGATACTACACCACCTCCTACCATTGATTTTACTTGCATCCATACTACTTCTACACACACAGTTGAGAATGTACTTGGCAACTATATACATAAAGTAGATTCAAATGTATCCCTTCTCCATTCAGCTAAGAGGATTTGGGAAGTTACAGGAAGGGGTTTATGTGTAAGTGAGGACGCACAACTAGACACACACACTCAGAGAATATAGTTCATATTAACAATTAGCTACTTAGAGCAGCAACTCTTGTAAGCAGAACCACATGAAAAAACCCAACCAGCAGAGCCCTCCTTGCCCTGGAGGGATTACCCATTATTAGTTCTAATAATAATACCACCAGAAGAAACCCTCCAGCCTGTTGAGCTGGCTGACAACTGCGAATACCAAACTGCTGCAGCAGTGTTCTGACTTCAGTTGCATTGCTCTGCCCTCATGTTGCTTCTTTGGGCTGCCACAACTGTGCATGCACGCCACTGTGTGCCTTTGTGCCATAGCAAGTAACAGGAGTGGGCTCTGACCACTTAGACCTTGGCAGAGGAGCATATTTTTGATGTACCATAAGGCAGCACCATAACCTGGCTGGGGGAAGCTGAGGGGAAATGGGAAGATGGCTCTTTGCATTCTAAAGTTTACACATTTTAAGGCATTGTTTTGAGTTGCTTTTTGATATAGTAACAGGTTTGGTATCAAACAAATAAAAAATAAAAAGAAAGGAAAATACTTTGAGAACAAAGAAAAATGCCTTCAGCACCACAGGTTGAAAAAGTGAAAATATGACTATGAACGTTAACTTTATTTTCAACATTCCTCACATTTTTTTTGGTGATAAATGGCTTCACGTGTAGTTGCCTTCAGGGTTATATCCACAGCGTTGTTTCATGTTATTCTGAATAAAATTTAAGGTGGACACTAGAACAGGCTTTGCTAAAAGCTAACTCTGTAACTGGTACATGCACACCACCTACACTGGATTCACACAGGGAAGAAAAGCACAGTGAGAAACAATTCATGAAACACTCTTGTTGCGAACAAAGCTGGTGTTTTCCTCTTGCCTACAAGTGCATTGTTGCATGATGAGAGCCTTTCCTGTATGGTTAAGACAAACTTTAGTAATATATACTGAAAAGGAGAATGGTAAAAGGAATCAAGCTATTATGGGAGGACTAGAATATGTAAAGTAGCCTTGGCTCTTTCCTGCACACAAATAAATAATAATCTCTTGTCATGACTAGGTAGCTTTAGTTTCAAGAACAAGGCAGAACTGAACAGAGGGAATGGTCAGAGAATTGCATGTTTTATCACAACTAATGAAAAATACCAACTTAACGCCTGTAACACTCTGCAAGTCAGTCAATGGGGGCACACAGCCAACCAGTGCGGGGGACATGTCATTAGGCTTTGTTTTATGAACTTGGCCAGCTCCACTTAATTGTTTTAGAGGTTTAGTTTCAAGTTCACACCAATAGTTCTTTCTTTATTTCCTTTGTGTGTGTATAAATGGAGTTTGGCACTGACAAAACTCCAGAGCTGGCACCTGACAATCTGCAGTGCATCAGCACTTCTTCCACTGGTCGTTACTTTGCTTAGAGTTGCTTATGGGTGATAGGAGAGGACCTAAAATCCTGGTCACACCACACAAAATGCTTCACCTGTAAGAAATGCTGGGGCAGCAAGGGCAACAGGAGTCTGCCCATTTCACCCTCTGTGGGAGGGCTGGAGATTCCTACTCCTGAAAACACCTCACGCCAACAACCACCTTCTAAACTGAGAAAGTTAGTACCTACCAAATGGTTGGGGTTTACTTCCTGACCTTCCTCTGGTTACACACAGTTAATAGTCACTCCACAACCAGGATTGTGATCTACAAACTCCAGTGGCCTGAAGACAGTGGTCCTGCACATTCCTCCTCATGCAGGTAGATCATGGGTCACTACTCCTCATAAAGGTCTTACAGTAGCTTTAGTCCCATGATGTACAGAGACATTCCCTTAACCTGGCACTGTCTGCAGCCAGGATTTCTGGCTCAAGTGAAGTGGTGCTCTGAACCCTGGCCAGATAACCCAGCTTGGCAGATGGTGCTGGATAAAGCTCAAGGGTTGCCAGAATGCCTAATCCCAGCAGAGGGCTCTGATACTGCTGATAGTTCAGTCGTGCTGTACAGCTCTAGCCTTCTGCACCAGGATGGGACCCTTCCCACTCGACTGGGTCTAACTGTAACATGAATCAGGGCAAGAATAAAGCTATATATAAGAGGCCCTTAGTGACGTGATTTAGTGGTGGACTTGGCGGTGCTGGGGTAACAGTTGGACTTGATGATCTTGAAGGTTTTTTCCAACCCAACTGGTTCTATAAGTCTATGAGAGACATTTCTCATTTTTCTCAAACTCACCACATGCAACAGAAGTGCTGATCTATACAGAAAACTGACAGGAAAACAGCCACAAAAATGCACATGAGGGACAGGTAGTGCATACAGATGCATCACTTGGTGCACAGGACTTTGCAAGAAGAATATGAAAAGACTACCAGAGATGCACAGACTGAATTAAAGAATGTGTTACGCAACACCACGGAAATGTAATTAAAGGGTTAGAGAAGAAACATGTAGAAGTAAAACAAACCCTATCTCACTGAACTGCAGTGACTAAGACTAGGCTGACCTTGGGAAAGTGAGAAAGCTTTTGGTTTTCAGCAGGGAAGCTGTACATAGACAAGAATTCCAATTTAAGATTATAAGAAGATTCCAATGTGATGTAAGTAACCTATTCCTTTTTACACCTTCTTTGCATAGCTATGTTTATAAGTAATTATTCTTTTATGCCTAAAGTCATCTACTACTAAAGTGACCCCTAAGCTGCACTGACACACCAGCACTTGCTATCATAATGTATGGTGCAACACAAAGCATACGTAGGTCTTAACAAGAGTCCAGATTCTCCTTATATGTATCTCATGAAACACTTCTTGTTTCCCTAGGAGCTACACAGGTTAGTTTAAAAGATACTAATGCAGAGATCAGGAAAGAAGAGAGCATCTTCTAATGCCTGTCAAGAGCTACACACCTTTTGTAGGAGTTCGCGTGAAGTAGACCTCATTCTTGAGCCTCAACACACAAGCAACATGAACGAATTCACTCTACAGCTCTGCAAGACAGAAGTGTCTGGGGATGTATCACAGGGCAGGCAGCCACTACTGGTGTGAACTTCAGTATGGGATACCCAGAAGCAACCATACAAAAGTGCCTCAACTGTGACACTAGTCAGAGTTGACACAGTCTAGAAACCCTTCTTTTACCTCCGAATAAGAAATGGGTTTCTTGTTGTATTGCAAGACATTCCAAGTACACATTATTGACACACACAAAAAAATCAGTTCCAGCCACAAAAGGATCAGAGTCCTTGCACAGTTTGTCTTAGGATATCAGCAGCAAAAATGTATGTGGAAGTAGAAGACCCTACATGAAAACAAGAGAAGAAAACCCCCCAAAGACAGCAAGGTCTGCCTTGAGGCTTTCAGCATTGCTCTGCATTATCTCTACCTGTAAAGTTAGCATTTTTCTTCTCTGTTTCTCCCTAGAAACCTTCTCCGAACATAAATTTTACATTAAGCATCCATTCCAGCTGGAAGATGCCTCTCCTCATGCCATGGTGATATTTGATGCACGTGATGATGGATGTATGTGCTCCATTTTAAAGAGCAGCATTGATATAAGCTCAGTTTCTCTTCACACATCAGATATGAAAACAGATTAAAAACACCTTCCTCCACTGGGTGTTACAAAGTGTTTGCCTCCAAGAGTCTCCAAGCACTCCAAGAGTCTATGCTGTCTTACAGATTTCTTCAAGATTTCCTCATTGTGTTACAATTAACCAAACATTATGATGGTATGTTAGAAGAGAACTTTACAATAGCATGTTTTACTTGGAGTAGTGTGCTTGTAAGGCTTAAGTAAGAGCTGAGGGAAATGATGACATGAACTTTTGATTAGATTCTTATCAAAGCACCTTCTCTACACACATCTCTGCATTATTTTTTCAAAACAGAAAAAAAAATACTACAAAAAAAAAAAATATACTACACAACAAACAGCTACCAGAAGCTGACAGACAGTTCAATCTGAAATTGAATGAACTGTAAGCACTTTATTCTTTCTCTGAACTTTGCTGGATCTTCCCACTCCTTGTCATGCTGTTTGCATTGCCAAATGTTACCCCCAGAATTTCATGTCAAGCTGACTAGTTGTTAGGAGCCACAGCCAGTGCAAGACCCTCTAGTCAAGAGGAACCACTGGAATTCACCTACTACCTGTAGTCCCAAAGTTGCAGAGCAGAATGAGCCAATTTTACACAAGGTAAATGTGTGGCTATACACAGAAAAGAACAATATGTCACTGGGTGGAACAGGGGGTTTTCAAGCAGAATTACTGGTATGATTGGCTTTGTTAGATCACAAATCATTCAGAAGAAAAAATTCTGTATCAGAGTGAAACAAATGAACACTTGAAAAGGCAGCATCTTCAACCCAGCCATTTCCCTGTGGGAAGAAACACGGTATGAATTGTGGGCCAGGATGGCATAACTGTCTCTGCAGACTGTAGTACCTCAGAGGTGAGTGGTACTGTTGACAGTAGGAGAGCAAGTATAGATTGTTATCTTTGTAGCAATGGAAGGAATTACATTCATAGCAAGAAGTTTGGGAATTCAGAAGAATAATATTCTTGGCTTACTTTTATTTTAGTGACAGAAGAAGAAAAAAAAAAGCAGAAATAGCCCTAGGAACAAAGCTCTTGGTTCTCTGAAAAGCTTCGAGTCAGGGTCTGGGCTTTTTGAGGCAGTTATCTAAGAACACCGGAGGGACAAAGATTATGAGCTGAAAGGTGCACTATTGTCCTGCTTGTATCATCTGGCTTCTAATAATCTATAGTGCATTCTGTAGGTAATTTTCTGAAAGATGATGCTTACTTATTCGAACAAATTTAGGAAGTCCTGAAGGGCTTTCAGGAAGCTAAAATCACCGTGCTACTGGATACGGGAGTGCGGCTGAGTCGCAATTGCTATTCTCTGAAACCATGTTTTTAAAATGCCCAGCACACCCACATACTGCTGGGAATGGAGCCCCTCTCAAATTAAAATCCTTGCTACTGGGTCATACAACAGGAGGTCTAATGCCCCTCCAGGTAGCTGGCAGCTCCTGGATCTGGACTCCTGACAGGCTATTTGCTAATGTAAAGGTAAGCTAAGAGAATCACAGTGCAAATTAATTCAGGAATAAAAATCCCTTGTCTCTATATTTAGCTGCCACTTTGCATAATTTGCATACAATTTTTGTTAGCTTTGTGTCATTTATTTCAGAAGCCACTGTAAAAATCTTTCATTGGTAATAGATCTTAGGGAAAAGGGTTTCATGTAGTTTGAAGTCTATGTTGTTCTTTCCATTTCTGGAAAGCTGATTTTGGTTTGAATGCTGCTATGACTCTGCATTTTGTTTAACAAGCTCACCTGCATTAGCATCAGAAAACAGACTCACTCGTTTGCTTGCTCTGTAAAGTGAAAAAATACTTCAGATGTTGACAAATGACACTCCTGGTTAAAAGAACATACAAGGATAAACCCAAGTGCATGGCAAGTTAGAAGACTGAAAATATCTCCTTCCTTTCATTACATATTTTTATTACCAGCACATTAAAAAAGGGAAGCAAGTTGTAACTGGCCTGTAATATCCTTTAGATAAATCAGCCTGTATCTCTCACACCTGTCTTCTATATACAGAAATGTATGTCAGTTGTTACTTTTTAGTAAAAAGATTGCACCAACAGCTGTAAAATAGCCATGCTGATGCAGTTAAGTACAACAGGGAAGGCAGACCCTCCAACATGCGTTGCAGTCAGTGCTACAGAAGGACTTCTCTGAAGCAGCAGTAATGTGATGTGGTTACAGCACCTGACAGGGAGCCAGCCACCAGCCAGAGCTTGTAAGTGCTCCACCAGCAGGCTTGACTCCTAATTCAGCAGGTCATGCATGGAGGCCCCTGCTTGCTCTGTTTGGGATCTTGCAGTCAGACTGATAGTGAAGATCAATGCCACTGTGCAGTGCATGGACTCCTGAGGTCTCCTGTGGAGCTGCAAAGGTGAAAATTGACTTTTGCTCTAAATGTGACATCACTCGAAGTTTTTATTCATAGAAAAACACCTTCACGTCAACCTCATATAGCAAAAGTGAGGTGTCATTTTGGGGAATGGAAGGAAGTCTCTGTTAAGAGGGAAGAGTACAAAGGGAGCATCTTTCTTCCTTTCAGGTAACAAGGTCAGATTTCTAGTTTAGTGAGTAAACAGCTTTTAGTTTCAGTAACCTGGTTTTACTTAGGAAAGCTGAAGATGTCATATGGTTGAGGTTTTAGAGGCAGACAAATAAAATATACTGTCACAAATATCTATCAATATTCCAATAATAGCACCAGTAGATGGTGCTCAAGAATACACGGCACAGCTCAGGCGATGTGTAGCACTGACACAACCTGTGCACCATAGATGGCTTCTTCTGATGCTTTTTCCATGAGTGCCAGAAGGGCACAGTCTTTGTTTCACCAATATTAGTGGACAAAGTTCAGTCAGTATCCCACCCTCCCCATTAACACTATCCAGGACAGCAGGTTTCCACCTGGGAGCACCTCCTACTACCCAGGTTATGGTGCTATCTACCTAGGTTGTACATGGGGCTTAGTTAAGAACTAGAGGATCACTGAAAGAAATAAAATTGCAACTATTACAAACTACTAAAAGTGCCTCCAAAAGAGCAGTTTTTTTGGGGGGGTGGGGGGTTGGAGTATGGAGGTTGAGGCAATGTGTGTACAGAGGTGTCACTCACAGGCACAACCCCTCATGCTTCATCTGTTGCAAACTGGGTGAATTCAGGTGCAAAGCTGGTGCACTTCAGACCCATTTCTCATGGGCAACATTAGAAGAACTCTCCAACAAGAAGCAAGAATCAACACCAAGTTGGTGCCAAGAATTCCATCATAATGAACAAGCAGTAACCCTGCCTACTTACATGAGATGCCCACTGAGTACCCAGCAACTTGCAGCAGAAGTAATGTCCATGTCCTCCAACAGACCAGGAGTGCCAGGCTGTGGAGCTTTTTTTTTGGGGGGGGGGGGGGGGGGAGGTATTTTTGCAGTGAGAAGGCAAAATTTTCCTTCTTGATTAAAGTTCTTCTATCGTGTGCCTGCCTGACCTCAAGAAGGACTCAAGGTGCCACCTGATTCACCTCTACCACCAGATCTAGTGCAGCAAAAATGTTACCCTTCTGAGAACTGCAGTTCAGGTCCTTGCCCAGGAATCGGTATCGTTGTTGTATTTTTAACCTGGAGATATAATTTTGAAATCCCATTGCAGACAGAGTCCCAGATGTAATGGTCTACTGACTGCTCTAGCTCTGCTGAAGCTCTACTGTTCTACTGGAGTCAACACTTGAAAGCCTGCATCACTTCTACCCCAGCATTTGTAGGTTATTACGAACTGACAAATCCAGTTTCTGAAGTTGCCAGTTCTTATGACATCTAGTCTGTAAAAATCTGCAGCGTTTTACTGTGACCAGTGTGCATCTGGTCACAGCAGGCTTCAGGACACTTCTTGTATGTTCAGTATCACCTCCCACTCAGGATTTCTTGTTTTAAGCAATGAAATATCTGCCATCACCAGTTTACATGCAAATCATGGAGTCTTTGGCTGCGCATAAACTGGGGCCAGTGTCCTCCTACTTGAAATCTTGTTCTGTTTTTGGGAAGAAGTATTTCATTGGTAGTATTCCATCTTTAACTGAAGCATTTAGTAAGATGGCAGCAGGTCAAAGAAAATGTTTTCTTTTTGCCAGCAAGAAAGCTTGCAGTCTGAAACCTTGCACTGTTTCCTGGTGACATTCCCTACACAGGACACAGGTGGACAGCTAGGAGGAAGTATTTCTTCATTCAGATCACACTGTTTCCTATAGTGCCACTTGAGTTCTTAAAAAGTAACGGCTATATTAAAACCAAAAATCAATTATTAGAGGATGCCATCTGTAAACATGTCCACTGACTCCAACTGAAATATGGTGAGCCAAAAGACAGGCATGTTTAAAGAATCAGAGCGGAGAAAAGGAGGCTGGAAAGAAGTGAGACACAGAGAAACCTGCAATTATCAATAGGATGAATTTTCTTCCCTTTCTGACAGGGATAGGGTTCCCAAACCTATCATTATGTGGTCCTAATTACACACCTCTGCAATAGATCACTCAGGTAAGGAGAAATATCTACTGACTGGGAAGCATCACTAATTGTTCCTTTTCTGTTGGCATATGACCTGACTGGAGTAATTACAGACCTGCTTCCCCATTCTCATCTCTTCGCAAGATTTTAAAGACATATTTCTTCACAGATTGCATAGAATTTAACATTTTGAAGCTCTTGATTTTAGCTTTTGTGTTCCTCTTTTTTACCTGTTTTTCACTTGGACAAAATATCGTCTATATTACTGCATTGGAAGAAAGCTATTGCAGCAGTTTCAGCATCCCATCATGCTGTGCATTGTACATAGAATCATAGAATCATAGAATAGTTAGGGTTGGAAAGGACCTTAAGATTATCTAGTTCCAGCCCTCCTGCGATGGGCAGGGACACCTCACACTAAATCATCTCACCCAAGGCTTTGTCCAACCTGGTCTTGAACATTGCCAGGGATGGAGCATTCACAACCTCCCTGGGCAACCCATTCCAGTGCCTCACCACCCTAACAGTAAAGAATTTCTTCCTTATATCCAATCTAAACTTCCCCTGTTTAAGTTTAACCCTTGTCCCTTATGAAGAGTCCCTTATGAAGAGTCCCTCCCTACCATCCCTATAGGCCCCCTTCAGATACTTGAAGGCTGCTATGAGGTCTTCACACAGCCTTCTCTTCTCCAGACATGGTACAGAAAGTCCTTGCTTTCAATCTTATAAAGTTCTTTCACTAATTTTATAAAAGCTTTTGACCTCCATAATTATCACATGTAGCAAAAAGGGGAAAAAAGGGACGTTTAGGCCTATTAAGTGACTTATCTCTTTAATAGAACTAGTTAGCTAATTGCCTTTGAAATCAAGTTTTAACTGTCTGGGAGATATCTATCTATGGTATGTCAACAAGTTATTTAAGAAATATCTGCAAATACAGCTAGAGCTGCCGTAGCTCAGACTTTGAGCCAGGTCACACATCACTACAAATGCTACAACACAAAACTTAAATGAGAGAATACAGTAACATAGTACAGGCAGGACTGATCCTTTCACTGAGCCCAATAGCTTCCATTTGCCTACAAATGCAACTTCTAGAAAGACATTGCACCATGACTGAAAGATCCACCAGTGCTGGAGACCCGCAATCCCTTTTGCTAGGTCTTTCCTACCTAACCAGACACTTGCATGTCTATCATTTAGTGATAAAATACATCTCCTGACATACAAACTTCTCCAGTTGCAGTACTTCTCACCCTGACTTGTACAGACCATTTTATTCCAACTACACTGATCCTTATTAATACTTTTAGGTCAAATCTTCCACTCTCCTGCCATGTTTCTGCCTTTCCTTTCCCTTCTAATACAGTAAGGAAAAGTCTTATGCCAAAATTTCAGGCTTTGCTGTAGAAATGAACCAGAGATTTTAATATCCTGAAACTGTGCTGCTGGAAGCCACTATGTCTCTATACAATTAGATGCTTCAAGGGCAAGTAACCAAAGTTTGCTTTTACTGGCATCAGAGTACATTTATTGCATGAAAAATCACCATGAGAAACCACAGATCAGAAGTTCCTCTTTCATTCCCCTCATCCTGTACCATGGCTTTTATAATGGATTAAAAATCTTCCCTCCATTAGTTCTACCTATCCCATGTAAAGTCTTACCTAGCCTGGGTGCTCCTGTTCAGATATATGTGAATAGAAGCAGCAGAAAATAAATTCCAGAGCTTGGGTTTATTAAGCAGATCTTAAAACTAGATCCCAAACCCAGCCTGGTCAAAGCAAAGACTTCTTATGCCATGCCCTGGTTGTGACCAAGCCTGAAGTCTGGGAAGATTTTGTTTATTACCTGGACCTATCTCCTCTGTAAGAAATGCTGTACATTTTCCAAGCATCTACGCAACCTGATGATAGGAAGTTGCTTTATGAAGATGTACATCTTTGGAGTAATGTATTTATCACATGATGGAACTGTTTCTCTGGTTACTACAGAAATTCTTCAATAACAGAGCAAACTGGTATGTAAACAGTCACACTTATCTAACCTATTGGCACAAGCATATCTGCTGACAAGTGCATTCCACACACTCCAAAGGCCCTGTCCAGATCAAATGCACTTCCTTTTTTAGAGTCCTCCTTTAGACAGATCCTATTCCTTCAGCGAAGTACTCCTCAGCATCCTAAAGACCCTGAAAACACCAACATCAATGGTATCCAGCTGCTAAAGGCATTTTTTCCTTCGACTAGGGTTGAACACCATCCAGACACCAAACACATGGAAATAATGTCCAAGTACTGCATCCCCTATCAATCTGATGTCAACAGCTGGCTGTTCCTTATCAGATTAAATGCTACACTGAGAAGATGATAGCTCAGAAGCTCAAATAACCTAAATTTATTGCCCTTCTTGGCTGGCATCTTTAATAAAGGATTCTTAGTGTTGAAAACACTGGTCAACAGGAACACAAATTCCTTCCCTGCCCTAGATAAGACTGGAAGGCTCTCTACATTAGAGGCTGAGCCTTGTGTTCATAGAAATCAGTATGGTCCCACAATGTTCAGTGGGCAAGAGTGGCCACAGGAAATAAGTATGTTCAGTTATAAATGCTTGAAACTCATTTTCACAGACTGAATTACATAAGGAAGCAACCCCATAGCTTAAGACTTATCTTTTCCCACAGCTCACTGTGTAAACACCAGTGTGCGCTCCATGCTCCTAGCACCCCACACACTGACCTGCTGAGCAGCTATTGTCATGCAGTCTGTGAAAGCACGGCCAGCTACTACCTTGGTTAGTCTCACAAACTTTACCGAGTGCTTTTCACCTTTAAGATTTGTTGTCCTTTCAGTAGGATTTATTAGCTTCTTTTTAAAAAAACAGTTAAACATCCACAAGACTGCAGAGTTTCATGGAGAAGCCTCTCTCAGCTGCTTGACCAGTGCTACATCACAGAATGCTATACCTAAATTCTTTATTAATAGACTCTTAAAGACAAAGTTTCCTCAAAATGTACTTATCTGAATGTCCTGTATTGTTCAACTCAGTCTTTCCTGGGAAGTTCCCTTATACACTTCCTTCTAGGAAGGAGAATTATCTCTTTTTGTCCATTTCTCTCTAAGAACTTCTCTACATATGAACTAGTTTTACATCAAGAGCCAGAGAAGGTAACACATTAACATCCTGTCATGTTCTGTGATGGCTTTCCTCAGCTGTACAAAGCTGATACAGTCCTGACAAGCTGGAGTAGAAAGATACTATCTAACCTCCTGAACACAACATGATGTACCATGCCGTCCAATGCTAAAGCCCCTTTCAGCTGCTATTCTATCCCTACTCCACTGAGAATTCTGCACATGATTTACAAAACATGAAAGGTACCAAAAAAGCCAACTTGTCAGGAGATTTATTCTAATATACATCACCAAATTGTGACATTTTCCAATGCAATCTCTACTGAAAAGCAAACCAAATCACACTATGAAACCCCAACTACTACAAATACATGTATATTCATAGTAGGAATTCACAGTAGGCAACAGCCATTTCTGTGCAGTGACTTAACTACACCTACAAGCTAGGTATAGATGCAGTTGAGAATGTTATTTCTGCATGTTGTGACAGAAAAGATAAAATTATTCTGGAAGTGTGTGCCTATGTTTAACACCCACCTGGCTCTTGCTCTTGGTTTAAAATGAGGCATCAAGAAAGTTGTTGTCTTCTTAATCTGTTGGAGGGTTTAAGAAACACTGTAACATAGCATGGCAGAGTTTATCAGCCATTATCTGTGCACATAAAAGTAGCACAGAAAATGTAAAGGTGAATCCCAAGTTCAGACAAACTAAGATGTTTACTTCAAGTGGATAAATTTAGAGTGATGGGGTAATGAAAGGGGCATTGACAACCACTTGTGAGCTCCTTTAACATATCTATTTTCAGGAAATGTAACATCTGGTGTATACCACATCCATTATCCTATCTGTCCAACTTAAGTGCACACAAATAATATATGTGCATGACTGATTTCCCTGCTGATGTCTTTATTATTACTTTGAGCAGATGAAATCTAGACCAGTCTTTTACTGTTGCATTTTGTTTTCTGCATTCCAATGTTAAATTGCTTAATTATGTGACATTTGGTCACACTCAGTAAATGTTTCTTGCTGCCATTCTAGTTCCCGGTAGTTAGAACAACACACAGAAAGCCAAGACAAAGTGCAGAAACAAGAATTACTTCAATTCAAACCTGTATCAGTTCTTAACCACGTTGCTTAGAAAAAACAGAAGCAAAACCATTAATGATTTGTCAGAGACACAGAAGCTAAACCCAGAAACTGCTTCCTGTGACTACCAGGCTGAGAGCAGGAGGGCCCGTTCCCATCCCACATCCTGGCCCTGGTCTCATATCACGACCTCTTGCTCGCCCCGGGTCCTCAGCTCCGCCCCACCCTGTCTGCCTGGAGCTGTTGATTCCTGGCTGTGTTATCACAGCTCCTTCAAAGCCATCCAAACTGGGTGAAATAACTTCACTTGCCAGAGAAACAACTCAAGCCTGGCGTGACAGACTGCTCCAGTGATGCAATATCAGCACTGGAGAGCAGAAACCCTTTCACATCAAACTTGATGCATGTTACAGTAGTTGCTACTGTAATTAGTAATAGAGAAAAAAAGTGATCCTGACTTTGTCCTCATAGACATATTCCTGGACTGGAGAAAGAAACAGTCTTATGTAGAAGAACTACTGTTTTATTACTTCTTTGACCACTTGTTTTGCTTTCTGGAACTTTTTGTTCAGAGCATCTAAACTTCCATAGGACAGTGTTTCATATATGAATAAGACCCTTAACATGAAAAAAATAAGCCTTGGCCCATCTTTCTCTCTCCAGTAGCCACATGCTTGTATTTTGACAGGAAAACAGCTCTTAGAAGAGGCAACTGCTTTCAAATGTTCTGATGAAAGCTGTGTCTGTCTCAAGTTTTTCAAGCTGGCAAAAAGTACATCAGAGCAACCTGTATCACAATGGAACCTGCGAGCTCTCTTACTGCCTGAAATGGGGAAAATGGCTCACTGCCAGAGATACTCTGGTTTTAGGGTTGCCCACCACAGGGACGCTCAGGGCCCTGCTGCCCAGCAGTGGGCAAACAGCACTTCTGAGCAACAAGTGCGTATCACAGCCCATGTGCCTGTCTAGACAGCTTCCAGATGACACTGAAATGCACATTGCAACTTGCTGTCTGCTCTAGCACCTCTAGTGACTCATGTGGCAACTCTGCCCCCCAGAAATCAAGCTCACAGACTAAGAATACTACTTCAAAAGTGCCCTTAAGGCCACACACAATGCAATGCAAAATGAATAAACATGAGATGAAAGATTTTAATAAGCATTCAGAGAAGAATCATTTTGAATCATTTGAATGACACCAGTCATTTCTTGGCTGTGGAACTGGGTGCCAGAAAGAGAAGAAGCCTTAATCCTGAATGTCTGTTGGACCCCAGAAAGCAGAGTATTGGATGGTGGGCTGATAACAGCAGTGATGAAAGTGCATGTGGACAGAAGGTGCCAAAGGGCTACTGGATTTGAATGTTGTCATCTACTTGGAAATTTTCACTCCCTGGACTGTTACTTCTTCAGAACTGAGGGTAAGAAGAAGAGATAATGTATGGGGGGAAAGAACTGAAAAGCTGGGAAATGATGGATACCTAAGCTCTGGCCCTTTACTTTTATTTGAGCTTTACCATGTTCTTGCTCCTGGGGACATCCCTTCAGTGTCTGCATCCTCTCTCCAGCTCTCAGCTTGTAGGAGTCCTCACTTATGCCTCCTCTTTTGTTAGTGGGAAAAGAGGACTTATCCTTAAACAAGCCAAGAGAGACTGAAGACAGAAAGGATGCAGACAGTGAGGGAATGCTGTATCCTGAGCATCTCCTTCAATAAGCACAGGCATTTCCAAGAAACCAGAGGAAGCAGAAGGAGAACACTGATTCACATCTACACTGATGCTTTAAAATTAAGACAAAGCAAAAAGTCAATACCTAACACAATGTTCCAATAGGCTGACTAAAAATACTCTGTCTTCAAAGCACTTAAAATGTGGAGATCAGAGTCAGGTTCATGGCAGCATAAATAAGGAAGTTCCATGGCCACCTGGCCTGCCCTTACTGCAGACCTACTGAAAGTTACTGCTTCCAAAAATCCTTCCAAAACATTCCCTTCACTTATCAGCTGTTGGGCTGATATGTACTCTGTTTTGCCTTTCCTGAGATGGGCTATGACAGTCAGCCCTGAAACAAGATATACTTGATCTCTCAGGGTAGATATGTACCTCAAACCTCATTCTCTTCACAAGATTGAGAGAATGAAGAAACAAGGCAGAAAAGAAGAAACTCTTAAAGTAAAACAATTCCTGCAGCGCTGCCTTGATTCATCCCTTCAAGCACAACTCAACACAGCAGGTACATTCCTCATACTCTACCAGCACAAATAGATGATTTGGAAGAGGGCTCGGAAGCCCTGGAGGACAGGGCTGTCACTCCTCTAGCTATAGCAGATTGTAATGACAAACCTACTTAATCGGAGCTGCCTACAGATGGTCCACATCTGCAGCTTGGCAAAATGATCCCATTCATGGCATACCCAGAGACTTACCATCACAACTGCCCGCATTTAATTTGGGACTGAGAGCAGGTGTATCCCGTCACAAAAAGGGAGAGTCCTTGTCAGAGCAAGAAGGAAAATCTTCTCCACCACCCCACCAAATCACTCCAGCATGCACTGTGGTGTCACTAAGAAAGCATCAAACCCTGGAACGAGTGTGGACAGCCTATCTGAAAGCAGATCTTCAGAATGCCAAAGAGTATCTTCATCTTGTTCCTTCCACACAAGTAGTATTCTGACAATCCCAAAGTGAAGCATTTCAAATGACTCTGCCCTCAGGACTGGAAAGACTAAGCATCATGTTGCAAGCTTGCCATGGATCTTAAATCTATTTTTCTAGTTTCTCCAAAACATTGGGTCTGTGTTTCCTTAACTCTTGATTTGAGGAATGTGGAAACTTCAGTGAAGATATATTGATGCTTTGGAATATCATAACTCTTCTTTATGAACTCATGGAGCATAATCTTCACTTTATGAATTATTTTCATCATCTATTTAAACCATTAAAGTGACCGGTTTGTGTGTTATATGGCAAGAATAAAACTAAAGACTAGTTTTTGAAAACAGATTACAACTGTCCAGGTCATGCCATACTCCTCAAAATGTTATTTTCCATTTTAAAGTAGGCTAAAAAGTACCTTTGGAACAGTATTATTTCTGCATAGGTGAAAGGCTGTTGACAGAAGAAATGAAAAATAGCCACATGCACTGAATGTTGCAAGAAATCATGAGGACAGAGGTTTTGAAACAGGAAACACTTGCTAGATACAGAAATAAACATGCATGTATGTGATTACTGAGGCCTCTAGTAGAGATGCATAGCAAGCACCAAGACAGCCTAGCTTCCCTCGTTCGCTCCATCAGTTATGTGCACAGAATACCATTCTGTCCACCTCAGTGAGATGAAGGGAGCATGTACAGATGCTGTTCTGTGAACTCAGCTGTTTCGGACTCCGTGTTTCCAAACTCTAAGTCAAAGAATGACCCGCACTGAAGTACAAGTGCATTCACAACAGTTGGACTTTTATGCTGACGCAACATCCCCCGTTTCCTTACTTGATGTGGAAGTCAGAACAAACGCAGAGGATGAGCATTAATATTTCAAGATTCACACAGGCACACACAGCCCCACACCAAACGAGCAGGCTGAACACTGCTCCCAAGGACCCATCCTCCCCTGTCCCACCCCCCGTCACTCTTCCAAAGCAAGTTGCTATGGTGATGATAATTATTCTTGATCAGCAGGATACAGTAATTATTGCAATAAAAATCACGTTGAGCTTGTCACTACATGTGTGAGACAGGGATTGTCTCCTCAACTCTGCACATGCTCTGCCCTCCCCCACCTCTCAAGGTAGGGTGTTTGGGGGAGGGGGGGACAATTATGTAGTGAAAAAGATGAAATTCAATTATTTCTTGCTAATACCAACTTTGCAGGAGATGCCAGACAGTTGCCAGCAGCTCTCTGAGTGATTCCAATCAGGCAGTCCCTGATCGTTTCCACAACAAAGGAGGAAAACAGGAGTTGATTTGATAGAATATATCACAAAAATTAAACGGCTCAGTATTTCCGAACATACTCTGAAGAGTTTTAAATAGCGGCCTAAAGGTTTGCAGCCAATGAAGTCCTTCACTTCTGCCTTACGCTTAGTTCATGGATGTGGTATCTTAAAGGTCTTTATCTTAAAAGTCTTTTCCAACCTTGTTAATTCTATGATCCTGTGATCTTAGACACAACGGCAGAGTCGCCACACTTCCTATTCACATGCTTGCTGCAGTTTCCTGCTGTGTTTGCAGCCAGGATGGGGCCAATCCAGCAGAAACCCTGGTTCTAGAGCAGCACAATGAATCCAAACTTCATGGGGGCTGCTCTTACCTGACCAGCTCTACAGCAACTTCCCCTAAGACCTGTTTGCCCCTGTTTGTCATTTTAATCGTAGACCTTCATTTCCAAAGTAGTTGCAAAACTGAAATGATTGATGGAGAGAGTAACATGATACCAATATTCTGAAGACATCCATCATGAATACTAATCTTATAGAGAACTACACATTGAAGCTTCTCTAGAAATCAATCTTCTTTGTGTGCCTAAGTGCACACAGAATGTTAACATATGCATTTATACAATACCCACTTTGCTTCAGGATATCTGTTTTATGTTGAGCTGGAATAACCACTGATAGCTGAGTCACTCCTGACTAGCTTTTGGGTATTTGATGCTTCTGATCTTGCTTACAAACTGTGTCAGACATACTGCCCAAATGTTTCTCTCTCCCCTGAGACCACAAGCTGCATCCCTGTCATTACCCAGGGATCAGGCAGTATGTATCATCTAAATTGCATTTTACAATATCTTGTTTCATCTCTACATTTTGTAACTACTTCAAAAGGAGCAGAGGGAAAACAACATCACACACTATTTTCAGAAGGCCGTACGTTGGACAATAGCAGAGCAGAAATCAATCAGCGTTTCAGTAATGCAAACAACTTAAAGAGCAACAAAAGTTGTTTATGCTGTTTTAAGATCTGCTGAACCAACAGGTTTTTAAACACTGCCTTAGGAAGGTAACTGTGCTTTTCTTAGTACCTATATGACACAATCTTTTGTTATACTTCTATATGACATAATGTTTGGTAGTCATTAATATAGGACTAATCTTACAGGCATCTCCTCTGCTCTCAATGGAATGGGAGTGGGGCCAGATTCATGCAAATATCCAAGAAAAAGATTTATCTGTCTATCAGCATGTATTCATTACACTAAAATTGTTATTTGCTCACTATCAGCATAACCAGCACTTCCAAACGTCTGGAAATGGGACACTTCTATTAATCAGGCATGGTAGGATTAGGGGAAAACCCAAGAATTCTGCCTCCCTCAAACATAAGTCGAATCCCAGCAGCCCGCAGTCTAGGGCCTGGGCAGGGAATGCAACTATGGCTTTTCCCATGTTACAGGGGACAATAGGAAGGGAAGTTGATCAATTGCCTGCAAATGCGTTATCAGGTCTGTTTGGTTCATGCATTTGTCCAGTTGCAATTACAAACTATGATAGTTAGAAGCATAAAAGATAGTTATGGCTCCCAAAGCAATAGAAACTGGCAGTTTAGATGAGGATCCTGGAACCAGGATTCATGGTCTACTGCCCACTTACCATGAGCTCTCTCTATGACCTTGACCACACCCAGGCTCAAAGTCCAACAATTTGAAGGTTTTAAATCTTGGGAGGCTTTGACAAGATCCTAGATCTTACCCTGACCCCACTACCAAATGAAACAACATCTATGTCCTTCTTGACACATCACACATCTTAAACATACAAACCACCCAAATGTTCATAAAATACTTTGGGATCACTTAATACACAAGCTGCCCCAACATGAATTCAGCATCATCTGCACCAGAAGATGTTGTTTCTTTGGGTCAGTCTGACCACTAGGAACTTCTGCTGTGCCTTCAAATGACACTTCTCAATTAGTTACCTAAATCTAAACTTGTCTGTACATCATGGCTCCAAAATGAAGCCAAGCATCACCTTAAGCTGATGCCTTTCTATCGTTTGGTGTTTGTTGCCATCTCAGACACTCAAATATCTCTTTTCTGATGGTCTAGTTCAAGAAAAAAACAATGTTTTTTCTTGACAAAGAAATCTATGTATCTTTTGCACACACACAAATGCAAATACCCTAGAGACTCATATGCAGAGCCAGGACTGCCTGGCCAGTCCATCAACAGCACTTGGCTGACATGCCTTGGTTTGTTTTTGTTTCCCCTAGCACACCTTATTTCCTAAGTTTTCCACCCAGCACACTGTACAGAAGGTGACCAGGGGTTCCTTTCTATGTGAAGTATGCAGACCTCTCTGCCCCAAGGAGACAATGCTTCCCTTGTTCACCTTCCGGAAGGGATGGCTGGAAGATGCAGCAGCCTTCTGCAAGGAGATCAAAGAGCTGCTCAGACATGCTGGTCAAGTACTTCCCTTTCATCTGGATATATTGTTTGTGACCATATGCCATTTTTAAAGGGTGAAGAAGGTTTCTAATCACTGCAGAAAGAGCACTTTGAGATGACAGCAAGAGAAAAAGAAAGATTAAGAGTTGCTTATAAGCAGGCTACTGTACGGGAACCTCAGGTACATATCTGGAGTAAACTGGATATAGGCAAAAGCAGCACTAAAAATCACAAATTCATGGAATATGAAAGAAATAATACTTTATGATGTGACAGAGGTTGCTTTATTCCCAGTACAAGTATTATACTGTTAGTTATGCAATTTGTTCTGCATTTCCAAGAATTAGCACTGCACTACAATAAAAAGGACTTAAATTCTTTTCAATACACTTCATCATTCTACAGAATCAGAGAATCACCGAGTCCATAAAGCAAAGCTGTGAAAGAAAATTCACCTGTGTTCTGATAAACCTTAGAGACAACTTGCAAAGGAGACAGAACTTTCTGAACTGAAAAAAAAAAAAACCCAAACTGAAAACCAACCACAGAATTTAAAGTTTCCTCTAGTACAGCTTTGCTTCAGTTCAACACCTCAGTCTGAAACCCCTGAACTGAAGTCTGTCCAAATTTCACTTTATTGTGAAAACATTTCTCATGATAAAATGCATCAACTGTAACTCCATCTACAGCTGACTTGCTTTAAGGATGTGTCCCCCAGAAGGGATCTACTTGATTCTGTAATTAAAGCAATGAAAGGAATAAGTATTTTTTTTATATCTCGTTTTTCACCTGGTGGCAGCACTGAAGGGACCTGCAGTGAGGAGCAGAGCCCTGATCAAAGCGTGGGACAAGGCCGGTAGCATGTCACCACTGCAGTGCAGCTGCAGCCAGCACAAGGACATGGGAGCAAGACAGAGCTCACTGCAGCTCGATGCTCCAGGGCCCTAAGCCAAGCCCTGGCAGCTTGGCACCCAGCTGGGATTGCCCAGCTGGAGGGTGCTGCGCAGGTGAGACATCACAACGTATCTGCACTGAAATATGTTTGACCTCCAAGAATTCAAGCTCATTCAGACCCATCAAGTGGTTCAAGTGCAACAGAAGTGCTGAAGGAGGGCAAAGCACAAGGGCTGCTGCATGCCTGACCTCCCCAGAAAGAGGCAAAGCCTTGTGGTTTCATAGGTCCCCTGAGGCCAACCTTCTCGCACACAACATCATGCCAGTGGCCTAAAGCTACAAGCTCCTCTAGATTGTTGCTATTGAGGAAGTTTTACAGTGAGTAATCAGTGAAGCATGTGAAATCTTGAGCAGCAGATGGACCTGCTATATTTGCCTGAACTGCATCATATTTCTGTCCTGGTCTAGTTTAATAGTAATATTTTCACTAAAGCAGAATGAAAATAAGCAGTATTAAGTGCAAGTATCTCCTGTATAAATATTTAGATAAGGAAGAAAAAGTGTCCTTGTGTGCAAGCACAGGTGCACAGACAAACACTCACCACCAAATTCCATAGAATAGCCTTTGGACAAGAAGCCCAGCAGTGTTTGCACAGATGGCTAGTTCTTCCAGAAATGCTTCATTTCTATTGGGTTTTTTTGAGGGCAGGGTGATGCACTGGAAACAAAACTAAGAATCTACAGCACCCTTCTCATTTAGCACTTCCCATGAGTTATACAAATGAGTTACCACAGCCCACAGGGTCACTGACACATGCAAGGTACAGAGCACCAAGCATGAGCTGTGGGAGTCCTGCTTGCAAAGAAGCAATAGGAAAGTTGAAAGCCTCAGGGGTCCAAAACTGAAAGACTAAAGAGCCCCATAATAACTGAGAGGCATATTAACAAAAAAAGCTTCAGTGAAAAGTGTCAGTGAAGCCTGAAATAGAGGAAAAAATTCTTTCAAGTGCTGCAGCTAGCTGAGGCAAGTTCCTTGGTATTTCCTAACTGGGAAGATTCTCCCCTTTGGCTATATACAGCTCCTGCCTACAACAGAGGAGAGAGCTCATAACTAGGATTAGGTGAGCTGGTCTAGATAAAGAACTGACTTGAACCTCTGCCCAAGGTTTGAACCCAAGGCTTGCTTTAAAATTGATATTAGGAGGTAGTTTTTCTCCTTTCCTTTTTCTTTGCTCCCCCTTCTCCAAAACCTGCTCTTTCCCATTCCTGGCGAAATCAGGATCCTGCATCCCAAAGAACATTTTTCTTCTATTTTACAGTCCTATAATCCCTGTATGTCCTCCCCAGTCTCCCAGTTTTGCAGGTTTGAGAGACTGGACTGAGAACAGAGCTCAATCATGTTATTTGAAATGGCTGGTCCCAAACCACAGTGCCACCTCTATCTCATCTGCTGCTGCTTCTGTAGCCTGCTAGTGACATCTCATAGCTCATCACCAAGGAACCTTTGGATAAAATTACTATATAACATAAAAATGTGGGAAGAAAGGTATTCATATTGAGGAGGAGATCCAGGCAATATCAGGGAAGTCATTGTGACATTAGCTGCTGCGTACAGCACACACAGCACCACAGCTGATGCTCTCTCTAGGCAGCACACTGTGACAAGCCAGGCAAGGGAAGGGTTTTGCCTGTTGCCACACACTTGCTGTTGACAGCCATAAGCTGGGTTTTTTAATAAACTCTCTTCTTCTACTGTTCTACACAAGTTGTTCATCCTTTAAGAAGCAAAATGTTTATACAGATGAAAAGTCCAGCTACCACCAGTTCTGTGACATTAAAGCACATGCTCTTGGCAAAGTGGTAATGACATTATTTGCGGTACTTAAACACACAGCTATGCTCAGAATATCAGGAACATTTGCTTGGATATTTTCCTCCCCAATGACTTAAAAAAAGCATCATGTTTCTGCTGCAGATCTGTTCTCTCAGTTAACTCAGTGCCATCAGTAGACAAAGTGGATTTGTCTCTCTTCATACTCCTATTACCTTCTAACTGTACTTTGTCTAACCAGAACTTCATGGAGCACACTATTCAGTCTCTGAAAGTAGACATGAGTAGGTGTGAATTTGCTTCAGGAGGTAATGCTCTAGGAACAAACAATTAGTTTCAGATCACTATCTAACAGATCCTCACCTCTGGAGCTCACATTTTTGTGATGATCTCTGTCAAAAGTGACGTCTATATTGCCCTGTTTATAGTACCTAAAGTGGACACACCATTCAGGAGTTTATCCACCAAGTCTTGCAACCCTGCTCCCAAACTTTCCAAAACACATCACCTGGCTATTGGAAACATACTGTTGTATCTTTGTCATCTCAGATTGTCTGTGTTGCAGGCAAGTCCACTGTAGAGGGTCCCCAGCGTTATCCTCCTCCTTATCCCCCTGGGTAGACAAGGCAGGAGGCAGGCAGTACAGCCATGCAGCTACAGCAGGGCTGGGGACAAGAGCAGCAGCTGTGAGTGATACCCGCGTAAACTGATAAAGCTGATGGAAGAGATATCACTGGGGATGTCACCATGAATGAGAAACATTTGCTCAGGAGAAAATAAATAATAAGAGCCCATTAAATGGGAAAACAGTAATTGTGTGCGCTGATTTTCAAAGGTTTGTATCTCTGTTCTCCATCTTGGCTCAGAGTCATTATGGTAAAATGATGTTCTATGCTTCCTTGAAAGGTATTTGGTGAAATATTTCAAGCATTGGCAAAGAAACAATCCACTAACAGGTAAACTCATTTCCAATAGTATTTTGTCTAACATCTCCAGGAAAACTGCCACCACCTCAGCCTAACATTGGTTTCTTTGGAAAAGTAACACCTTGCATGTAAAAAGAAAATCACTGTGTCTGATGAAGGTTCCCTTCTAATTTATGGAGCTTTCTTTGGCTGCCTCACGTGGAATGCTATGAGCAAGACACAGCTGCTTTTCCAAAGTCCAGGGATTACAGAAGTTCAGCATTGATGCTGACTAATGCAGGAAGAGTGATTGCTTAAAAACATGTCCAACACATACATTAATACTGAACCATGAAGGTCAAAGATGGATGAATGTTAAAGAAATTTAGGTAGAAGAAGACACTATTGGAAGCCCTCTGCATGGTAAAGCATACCTAATGTATGCCTAAAAATGTACTTTCTGCTGGCCTCAGAAAGATAAAGGAATCAAATGGGACTGGAAGGTGGTGTTGATAGGAATTTGTCTGGCCACCTAAAGTCTCTACAAGCAGTTGAGATACTTTGCAGGTGCGCAAAGCAGTTCAGTCATATGGGAGTATGCCCATGGCAGGGGCTTGGAACTGGATGATCTTAAGGTCCTTTCCAACCCTAACTATTCTATGATTCTATGAAAGCTGGTCCTGTATGCCAGGCAGGCTGATCTTCATGTCAGCTTTGGAAGCAACCTGCAGCTTGCATGCTGTACTGTTGCTCTCTCAATGTTCTAAATCCTATAAACTCCAAAGAAGTTCTGGTATTCAAAGATATTTAAATCACAGGATCATGATAAGATGCTTCATCCAGCATTCTCCAAGGTGTATGTGGGCTACCCAGTGATGTGATGCATGAAGCTACTGCACATTGAAAAGCTTGCTTGAAAGCATTTAATCATCTAGTTATCCCAAGCATGGCTGATGGCCTCCCAGATCACATGCTGAATGAGAATACTGTCTTCTAAAGCTGCTCCATGTGTATTTTAAGAAGAGAAAAACTTATTCAGTATGTGAACATACACTTAGGAAAAAATCTATAAAGATGCCAGTCAGGCATCAAATATCTATTTACAAATGGCCTCTTTTCTAAAGCCAGGTGGATGGTATCAGTAAAACCAGAATCCTTAACTGAAGTAGCAATCCCTACTCAATTATTCTTTAAATATTCAGCAAATTTAGGAGCAAGGCAAGATCAAACTGCAGGATAATCAATAGGAGCTAACACAAAGCTGACATTTTAGCTGCCTGCTCCTATTTCTTTTCCAAAATACCAGAAGATGATGAAATATGGTTTAAAAATGAGCACACTTAATATACTCTCAAATGAACAATAAACAGCTCAAACGAGCTCTTCTTTTCAATTGTGCCATCCAATAACACTTAACATTCATTTAAATACAAAAAGGCTTCAGAAAGGTGCTAATAAAAACAAGACATACTTCAGATTTAAACAGACAGGGCAATTTGGATTTCAATTAGAAAAAAAATCACTGTTCAGTCTTGAGGAGAGAAATACCTTCACTCCTACACTGTATCCATTCATATGCACACATTTTAGCATCACTAATGCAAGCCATGCTTCAGGAAGACAATTTAAATTGCCCTTCAAAAGGCAGAAAAAGGAACATATCATTAGTGTGACACCTCTACTCCTCTTCAATGCATGAAAGGTTGGTTGTGCTACAGAAAGTTACAGGTAGCTGTAAATGAAAAAAAATACATTCTTGACTTGGTGATAAGGCAAATGTAGAAACAGAAATGCCTGTGTGACAGACTGTCTCCTGCTTTTCCTAACTAGGAGATCTGACAGCTTCAAGCTGAAGCTACTTTATAATAAGATTGGAATCCTTTATCTATTTGGAATGTAGTACATGTGCTGCTGGTGCTTTAACAAGAAAAAGAATGAATACAAACCCCAACTCCTCACCTCCCTCAGTCCTTCTGAGCCTCATCGACATTTTCTGTCTTGTCAACGTAAGTTTTTATTGCTACAGGATGGTAGTTTTTTGATGCCACCATTTCTTGAGGCCAACCTACCTTCAGCTCCTGCACACAGCAGGTGGGGTGAGAAACCTGCAGGGAGTTTTGAAAACAAAATCCTCAAGAAAATTCATCTTAACTGTCTTGATTTTTAATTTAATCAAACGATGACCTAAGTTTAGCCAGAAGTCGCTATAGCACATACGAACATTGGCTTCAGTATGAGGAACTCTCACTACATGATACTGGAAACTTGGGAGAAAAAAAGCAGAATCTGCAATGGCCACAGCAGAATTACTCGTTTTGCTCATGATGCAACACAATTGATCCATCTCAATTGATTTAGATTTACCATTGTAGATCCAGGGCACGCTTCTGCTGAAGCTCCTTGTGGAAGTCACACATTCCGCTGGTGTTCTTAGGAAAAGAGGATGATATTTGTGTATGGAAATTAGTGCAGGCTGTTATGGGAACACCTTGAGCAATTTCATGGAAAACCTCATGAGCTGCCAAGCCAAGTTTTAGGCTACAAAGGGGAATGATGAAGATGATTAGTTCTGAAAATGTGCTGTAGAGATAAAAGCCTGCACAATAAACCCTCTGCTTCTTCCTATGAGCTAAACTAAGGAAAAGTTGAAGCTTGTAAATTGATTATAATATTAGGTTTGCTGATATAAAGTTCCTAAAGCACACAAGTTGCTAAAATCTTCCCTTTCTTCCTCATGCATCCATAGTGATTTGATTATCTCCACAAATATGGGTCTGAGACAGAAGAGATTGCTGCTTGTTTCCTTTTTTTTGGTGAGCTTTCTTTTCCCTGTGACTTTTATGATTTTGCCACTGTTCAAAAATATCTTCTAAATTCTGATGTAATAAAGACAGAATTACATCCCCAGGCCCTCAGAACGATCAATAAGTAAGTTAATTTGCTGAGTGGCCATAGAGCTCCTGGTTTGTAAGAGAGGAAAAAGGACTAAAGGACACAGAGAGACGGTTCCAGCAGCAAATGTGATTCCCTGCAACTATAGACATCTCTTATGTTCATATTAGGCAATGCCCCTTCTCCCTTCACACTAGGGCATATCCACGTCTCCCACAAATAAGAAGCAAGTGTCCCATTCCTGGGGTAGCATCTTCTAGGAGCTACAGTGGGGAGGAGGAGGAAAAAGAGATAAGGGCAGCAAGCAAGAAAAGGACATCTGTGAGGGTTTTGCCTCCCCATAGCATGGCCTAGGGCATCATTACCTCACCTGCACCATAGAGGATCCACATGCCTCCTGTTCAGACTGACTCCTACTACCTTCATGGACACTTACTCTCACTCCTAGGAATAACAGGCCGTAGAGAAAACAAAACTAATCATAGAGAAAGGGAAAGATCCCTATGGGGAGCAGCCACTCTGCTATCCTCATTCTCAACTGCAAACAGGTCTACTGGAAAAGGGGAAGATTATAAAATCCTTTTTATGACAATATTCCTGAGCTTTCCCACTACTACAAACTCCAGCTGGGTCCTGTTCACTTGAGAGCTGGACCCAGACCAAGTGCAGGGAGCTGCCAGCACATCCCCACTTGTGATCTCAGCACTGCTCTCCAGCAGCAGAAGACAACACATCTGCCTATCTGCCCAGTGCGACTCCTGACACATGGCAGGGCAGTTCCACATGCATTACAGACCCCAATGCCTGTGCAAAACGCTTTTACAGCTCAAGTGCTTTTACTGTCAGTCTTCAGCATGTCTGCACTATCGCTGCTGTCTGGCTAAGCAGGCACTATACTCCATACTCAGCTATCACCACATAGAAGACAACAGCTGCATAACTGCTACTGTGACTAGCAGAGGTCTCACTGCTCCATTTAATCTGCAAGTTTCCCATATAAGTATTAGTTTCAACATTATAAAAGTTATAATGTCAAGACAACATTATTCTCTTTTAAATGGGAACCTAATGGAGCAGTGTTAGCTGCCTTCACAGATAGAGGCTTGTTTCAGATTGGTTCTGATGGCTCTCAGCTACCCACTCTGTCCTCTGCATCTGATGTTTCTCAGTAGCAAGCCTCTTCTTTCTGGATTAATGATAAAAACAAAAGTAGCACAGGTCAAGTCTAGTGAGATTGCTTTATAAACCCATTCACTCAACAATTACTGCCTGATTTATAGTCAAAGGTCTCATTTTTAGCATATTTTAATCCATCTTGAATGCACAAATTCCTTCTATCGTTCCACGTGAACCCAAGAACACTCTACCCAAATAAATTGGTATTTCCCACCAGAGAGCTGACAAACAAAGCTTGTTCTGGCTTTGTGATATACCAAGGTGTTATTCTCCTTGAAGCCACATTGATTTGCTGACACAAACCCATTCATCTATTCAAATAACTCACCCATGTTTTGTGTGTGATGTGCTCCATCTAGCAGCTCTACAGTTGCTGTTGTCATTCAGTGTATATTTGTATTTCCAACATGAAGTCCTAATGCAACTCCAGAACTTCCCAGTTTTCCTCGAGATGGGGAGGGTGTGAGAATTAGGAAACAATATTCCTTTCCCCAGTAATAATAATTCATACGTTTAACTCTTCAAAAGCTTTGGATGTCTGGCATCTAAAGACACTATGTTATACTTGCTTTTTAGCACCACTGCTGTTTCCTGTTAGAAGAGCGGGTACTCTACTCTCCCACTACACAAGCACGCCTATTTTCCTTGTGGGAATTATAACCTACCTGTCTGGATGGTCAATGGTTAGGTAATAGTACTGTAGTACCAGATTTAAGTGTGATCCAAGTTCCTTTTGTACCTATTGCTCTTAGGAAAAAAAGGAACTTGACTTCATATTCATTGGCCCCATACTGGTCTTTGCCTCCTCTTGCTGCCACCTGCAGTAATCCAGAGAGGATTCACCAACATCAGCCCCTCTTGCAGCCACTGTAATTTCCCTTTCAGCTTAGCATTTTTCTTCACATTAAAGCAGAAAACCAGCCCATCACAGTCTTTTCTCTCAACAATTTAGTGGCTTTGTAAGCATCTGTTAAAATATCTCTAAACAACTCCCTATTTTAATTGTGGATTTTGAGTCAAATGCTTTCTCCCAGTGAATCTGGCTTACAGTCACTACTTTTCACTTTGGAGTCAAACCCAGTAAGGTTTTTAATGCAGGAGGGAAAATAAAAGAGCAAGACTAGATAAGTGAGAATAACCCTGGGACTCACAATGCAAGCCCCCAACTCAGGAGAACTTGAAACTCATTTTGCCTTGTTTGTAAAAAGGAGGCATCTTGACCGGCTCCTTCTAGGCTGGCACCCTGCAGTGCTGCAGCTCGGAAGAGGGTGTGGGGAAAGGGAAGTGTCAGTGAAGGAGTTACTCACTCTCGTGGCTGCTGAACATTAGGAAGGTTCAATCTTCCTGCGCTGCAGTCACTAAACCTGGATACTCAGATGAAGAATCCAGCCTTCATTCAGCTTGTGTAACACCCAGAGCCAATGAGATGGATCCTGGCACAGAAAAGTGGAAGATTCCTGTCTACTGTTAGTTAGGGCACATCTAGGCTTACCAAACCCCACTTCTAAGCTTGGAGCTGCCTGAAGCCCCCAGCAGGTAGTTTATCATACTTGTCTGTGGAAGAGAGAGTTCTAGAAATCACCATCCATGGCTGTTTCAAGGAGTGCTGAAAAAACCCATCATGTAAAATTTAAGGTAACACAGGTTCTGAATGTTGCCTTAATTTCAGTTTTCAGGGTTCAGATGTAGCATATCAAAAGTTCTAAGGCAATCGAATCCACTTCAATAGGCCTGTGGTATAAAGGGCAACACATCTAAGCTTTCCTAAGCAGCTAAAAAAAGAGAGTTTGCGTTAGGAGATATAACAGATACACAACTGTGCTCAAGTATTTTTATTTGTCTAACATACGAAATCAAACAAGTCGCAGCAAAGCATGAAACCTGAGGAGGATTCTACCTTAAGGAAAAAAGTGCTGGCTTTTGTAATAACAAATAGTTGGAAGCGGCGCATTGCTCTAGCGACATTGTTCCCTCCAGGACAAGTCTAAACGCTTCAACATTATGAAAACTCTGCCTATTGCTTTGTACCAAAAAATTTATTACCCCCAAATCATTTACAACAGACAGCATGCATTCCAAAACTGATTTGTTACTTTAGGCCACAACAACTCACTTTCAAAGCTTAAAGAATCCCTTATACTGTGCAAAGGAAAGAGCATGAACAAGACACATATTAGAGAGGCGTTTAAATGGAATTCCACTACAAAGTGTAGATTGAGGAAGCCTACAAACATGGCCATACAATTCATCTGAAGCATTCCTGGCTCAGGGAACTGGGGAAAAAGACTGAATACAACTTTTATTTCATAAAGTGTGCAAGCACTTGTCACAATTTCAGCAACATGCTTGGTTGGCTGGGAGAAGGAAGCAAGCCAGTTCCAGAAGTCAAATATGATTAACATAGGAACTCTTCTCTTTGGGAGATGTTATTAACTGCTTCCAGAGCATGTGCCATTTATTCTACTTTAGTGCAGCACAAAAACCAACCTCTGTGTTCAGCATCACTCTGGTTCTGGTTGCCCAAGCAACAGCAGGCACTCAGGCCAGTGGGAGCTGGTTGATTCAAATGCCTTATACATGTTCCAGCTATGGAGGCCACTGACATTTAACAGCTGCTTCCCTGGTCTAATGAGTTTTCCTGAGATCAGAGTGTTGCAGCTCAAAGGCAGAGCCAGCTCAAGGAGCACAAGCTGCCACCACACTTACACTGACCGCGGGTTTTCCCAGGCCAGGATGGGAAGCGGTTGCCAGAGCCTGGGAACGGTGCAGAGAGTGCGAGGCACTGAACTGATGGACAAAAGGTGACACAGAGGCTCAGGTGTCAGCTGATGCTGTGCTTGCTGTGGCACCGGGCTGAACATCTGCATTTCAAGATCAAAGACCTTCTGCAGAAAGCAGCTTCAGAACGTTACTTCCACGCTTGATTTACAGCCTCTTTCATCACACCAGACAATCCGCAGATTTTTTTTAATCACTGCAAATTCACATCATTAAGAGTCTTTTTCTACCAAGTTATAAAATTTGAAATGTAGAGAAAGAGTGTGTAGAAGTGATATGTATTTGGTTAGCATTTTACAGTCTGTGTTCCTTTGATCTGCAGCATACCCAAAGAGCTCAACCTAGGCTTTAAGTTGTGTGTAATTCTATATGACCAAAATATAGGAAACTGCTTTGAAAACAAAACCATGCACCACAATTGGGAGCAACTGCTGTAGGTGCTTCTCTGCCTGCTGGGGTGAGCCCACAGCAGCACAGGCCCAGGCTCCTGGCAGGGACAGAGTAGTTGAGTTGGACAAAGGGGTGTTTGCAGTTTACTTTCATTCAAAGCCACAGGACAAAGAAACCCCATCACCACAGAGTCCAGCTCGTTGGTCTTGCAGAGACCTGCTCAGGACCTGATCAAGCTCAAAACTGTCTGGGTTCCTTCATCTACTGTCACTCTTGCCAAGGCTATTGATGTTCTAGGGCTCCATCCCATAACTGCTACTGCTGGAAACTGATCTTTTTTTTTTTTTTTCTTTTAAACCACTAAACATCTGCTCTTCCTTCAGCTTAAACAATTCTCCTCTTTTATTTTATGCAAAACCTACAACTTTTTTGTTTTGCAGTTCTCACTTGAAATATCGACTATAAAAAAGCCCCCAAACTGGCCAAAACCAATCCAAGCTATTCTAAGCATACTAACTGCTGAATGAAGCAAACAAGAGCATCATTATCGAGCATTTAAATGATTTCCTTAATACTGCCATTTAAGACCTGGGACTTCTATGATCTTTGTCCAAGAAAAATCACCAGTGACCTGAATGAGGTTTCTTTAGGCATACATATTACAGCATCAAGGTAACAGGGGATTCTATAACACATGGAACCAACTAGGATTCAGGTGAGCAGGTGAGCATTTACAGTCAGTAACAGCCAGAGGGGCTACTGAATGAGCTTGTATCCAGCTGATTATTTTTTTTTCCTACAGTAATACTGCTTCTTAGTGAAGATAATACATCATAATCATGAGGGACTGTAGTGATATGGCAAGGGGTAATGGTTCAAGCTTTAACAGTGGAGACTAAGATGAGATCTTAGGCAGTTCTTCCCTGTGAGGGTGCTGAGGTGCTGGCACAGGGTGCCCAGAGAAGCTGTGGCTGCCCCATTCCTGGCAGTGTTCAAGACCAGGTTGGACACGGGGGCTTGGGTGACATGGTCTAGTGTGAGGTGTCCCTGCCTGTGGCAGGGGTTGGAACTGGATGAGCTTTAAGGTCCCTTCCAACACAAACCAGTCTAGGAGTCTATCCTCAAAGAAAATGCCTTCTTTGCTCCTAACAGCATATCTGTATTTCTGCATCTGGGTCAACTGCCGATGCGCGTGTTCTAAAAAACATTTCTAAACAAGGGCAAGATATCACCTGTAAATTGACTTAGAACCACGGAAACAGACTGAGTCCAGGCCCAGAGCAGCAATGCCCTGAGTTCTGATAATCCAAACACTCAGACACACACATGCAGCAATACAAAATACTACTAGAAAGCATCCAAAGCCAGGTTAGTATACACCCCTGACTCCTGCTCTCCAGCCAAGCTCTGCATAAAACCCTCCATGAGGTCAGATGAGGAAAATGCAGTAATGCTTCCAATAGAAATACAGCTTCCAGTTCTTACTTGCAATTTGCAGTGTCAAGTGTTCCACACACCCCCTGTAACTGTGACTAATGCTGAGCTGCACTTTGTAAGCTAAGAGCCAAAAGAGTATGTTTCTACTTTCAAACCCAAAAAAAGTCTCAGAGCTTTTTGCTCTCATGTAAGCAGTAGGGAGGCAGAGATCAGCACACACAGCACACGGGTCAGTCATCAGCCTTCTCTGCACCAAAGCCTTGCTAGAGCTGGTGTTGAAAGTAAGGGTTAAAAGGCCAGCTTTAAAAGTCCTGAAGGTTGAGGGGGTGGTTTCCACCCTGATTTTTCTTCACCTTTTTTGGTCACTAAAGTACTGTAGCAGAACAATGAAAACAAGAAATTTTGATTCCTACCTGGGAGAAATCATTTAATGAGACAAATGAAAAGCATTCCTAGTTCATCACAGTCAGCTCTGGGTACTGAAAGCTCTTGTGCAGCTGGTTCCCTCGGCCCTCTCTGAGAGTTCAGGACCACATCCTCATTAAATACATACGCACAAAGCAAAACCTTCAACTGCAGGCATGTGTGAGCACTGTGGTAGTAGAAGGGACCAATTTAGAGGATGCTGAAATATAATTACATCATATATCCATTAGAAGGACGGTCCCTGCAGCTCCCAGAGAACTTGGCAAAGCATTGAAAGACTGTCAAGGTTGACCACACAGTAACTAGAGGGGAGAAAGGAAAAACACAACAAACCAAAGCAAAACACTGAAAAGAGATTTCTGGTGTGCTTTTGCCTTTTTCTTTGATCTAAAATAGAAGTAGTACTCTAGAAGTAAACTTAGGACAAAGCACTGAGAACATACCCAGCACACCTCCATCGCCACTTTGCTTACTCCCCAAACACCAAGGGGATTCTTGGCAGAATCCTTTCTTTTCCAAGGACATCCCCTTTCTTACACATTTCCCTGGAAGGTGGGAGACAGTTTCAAGCTCCAAATGTAAGAGTGGAAAAGTTCTGCAAAACTGCCCCTGACAACTTTTCCAGCTGAAGTCCCAACTGAGCATCCATATTCCTTCATTTTAAATCTGCAACTTGTTTCAACCTCCTCTTCAGAGATTCTTTTATGGGGCAAGAATAAGTCATATTTCTGATCAGCTTTAATTGCCATATAATAAACACAGATTTTGATCAACTTATTTCCAAGTTTAGAGAAAACCATCCGTGTCCTCCTCTTCCAATTCCCACCTCTCAGTAGTCTCCCATCCAGTTTTAGAAAACTGAGCTTAGATTTGGAAACCAAGTTTGATTTTTCCTTTGAGGATGCCAGTAGTAATTTGTTCTAACTTCTTAAGAGAAGCTCCTTACTTGTCCAGCTCTGTCAGTGCTAACAGGTTTGCCCAGCTTCATGCAGCCCCTTTATAATGGTCTCCATGTACAGGGCAGGCTTGTTTTCAGTGTTGCTGTTCTGGAAATTAACAGGTTCATTTGTGTGTCAAGTTCCTCTTCCCTATAGTAAGGTGTCCCAGTCTCTGCTTGGAGAGCTTGCTTCCTGCTTTTCTCAATACCCTCCCTCCTGCTCTTCTGGTACAAACAATTGATGTTGGAGGAATAGGCAGACAGCAAAGAGAAAGTTTAAATCTAGACCTACCTAACTAAGTTCTAGAGAAGGTTTGGGTTTAGTTTCCTGCATGGAAGCACAATTTTGGATAGACTTGGGGTTTATAGCATCATAAATGGCACATTTATCAGATTTATCCTGCTGGAAAGCCAAGCCTTTCTGCTCAAGTGTTAGGTGGTGTTAGTCTGCGGTCTTCATCTAACTTGGAGCAAACCAGCTTCACACCAGCATGGGCTCCAGCTCACACTTTGTGCTTTTACTAAAGGTTGTTCTGAGCCTTCATTGCTAGCTTTGACTCAGAATACTCTGACACTTTTTCACCCCTTATGGCTTTGCAATGAACTTGAATAGATTTGATTTTCTAATCCCCTCTATTGACTTCTAAGCATGTTTTTGAAACATTAAATGATTTAGATCCTTCATTTGGAACAAAGACCCTGGCACAGGGCCTTCTCACAGCACAACCAAGCTGCTGCACACACTGAGTGGACTGGAAGAAAGTTGTAGTGGTTCTGTCAGATCTCTGGACTGAAAATGATGTCTCAATAGCAGTATCTGCCAGCCAAATAGTCTGACACCCCAACACACAGCAGCTGAGGCTCACAGCAGCTGAACAGCAGAGCAAGGTTTCTCAGCTGACTTCCACAAGGGTCCCTGGGATGGGGAGGCTGGAGCAAGGCCTGTTTGAAGGAACATTTCTTTTTCTGCATCTTCTTGCCTGAAAAGGGTTTGAATCTGGTTTTGCCGCCAGTCACTGGGACTGTGTGTGCAGGCAGCTATCCTCAGCACAACAGAAGTCCTTAGAGAATTCAAAACCAGCTTTGAAATGTTAATTGATGCTTTGTCAGAAGCATCAGAGGGAGAAGGGCCAGATCCTGGACGTGTCATGGCTGTAGACAACAGAATTAAGCACTTCTGTTTCTATTCTTCATTTTATACTTCGATTCTTTCTGGTATTTACCCAGTGCCATATCCACTACTCACTGAGTTTGACTTTCCCTACAAAGACTGCATCTCCAACAAGCAGTTTTTTCAGGCACAGAAGCAAGTTTTACTTTTAAATACATTTTTGAATAGGAATTATTTCATGATGCTTAACCACCTTACTATTATTTAAAGCATTTCACTGTCTTATTATGTAAAGCATACTTTGCCAGACATGTTGGTCCAAAGGCTGTGCTCAAAAACATAAGGCCATCTCAATGTCATTGTATACCTTGGAACTCAGAAAATATACAACACATATGAAATTTAAAAGATTCTAACCATTGCTGTCGTAGGACGAGAGCCCAAAGCTGCATATTTATCCTATGTATAATAGTTCTATCTTTGCAAGAGTGGGAAGGAAAGAATACCAGTCACTGCCTGCCCCCTCTGATCCCAGACAGGATCAGAGAAGATACAGCTTGGATCTGAAATACCAAAAGTTCTGGATGAAAAGTTCTAAATTAATTCAATATATCCCCTGGTGAATCCCCTGCTCCCCTTGAAGCAGCAGCTTATCCCAAGAATTACCACACCTTCGCTACAGAGCCGGTGTTCCTAACCATGAGTAACCGGAAGATATACGCATTAACAGCGATGTGATTTGAATTTGGCCTCAATACAAGATATCTTGAGGAAATTCCTTCTCTACCCTGTGAAGGAACAAAAGGCAAAGCCAGAGCATTCAAACCTTCTTACTCCAAGCTGGATCCTATTGCAGACACTGGCCCATGTTTCCGACTCCCACTTCCCACAGAAATAAAACCCCACACACCCGCATATGATTTTATAGAGACCAGCGAGCTCTACAGAACCCACAGAATATATGTGCTTTAAATTCAAATTAGCAAATGCACAGCCCATGTGCCTCCATTACCTTGCAAACACTGTATTAGACCTGAAGCCAGTTGGGATTGCAGTGAACAATGGAGAAAGAAAAGAAAAAAAAAAAGCCCCAAATGAATGCAGACTGAGATGAGCTCTTAGGCAGAAGCTCTTCCCTGTGAGGGTGCCGAGGCGCTGGCACAGGGTGCCCAGAGAAGCTGTGGCTGCCCCATCCCTGGCAGTGCTCAAGGCCAGGTTGGACACAGGGGCTTGGAGCAAGCTGCTCTAGTGGAAGGGGTCCCTGTCCGTGGTAGGGGTTGGAACTGGATGAACTCTAAGGGCCCTTCAACCCAAACCAGCCTGGGATTCTATGAATCTAAATGGGTTCTATCTCAGCTTGTGGAAACGGGTGCAGGGGGGCTTGCTGACACTTGGCCAGCTCCACTAGATGGCAACAGGCAGCGGCTGCGCTGCCCTAGCTCAGCACCAACACTGCATTGCTGACTGGTTTTCCCCACCTCCTACTTACTGTCAAATGAATATTGATCAGAAAATAGAAAAAGATTTATTTAACTTTGTGCTTGTCACAACTGAAAACATTGCCTGAAGCGTTGTAGCATTCTCATCTCACCGTGCTCCACATCTGCTCTCTGCTTCGACTGAGAATCCACCCAGCTCTCATGCAATGGGCAAAGGGTGAGAAGGACTATTTTATGAAGTAAGTAATTGTGTAGGAGTGGGGGTAGGTACAGAGCAAGAAAATCCACGAGGTAAGGGCTTCCATATTCACACTCCTCATGCATTGCTTCAGGGATAACCATTTTGCATAGCCCCATCATGCCAGAGTAGCACTACATTTCCCCCTCATGTCAGGAGTTTCATCTCCTTGCGCTCCAAACACATCAGCTTGCCTCAACACCAGCTGCACTGCGAGTCAGCCATGAGGGCCACTGCCAACAACAGCTCTCAGAACCAAGGTCTGACTCCTAACAATGCAAAAATCCCAGCTGTCTACTGGGACCTCCTGTAGCAGAATCTCCATCAAAGATTTCAAAGCCAGCTCTTTTTGTTAGAGCTACAATCCATTTCCCTCTCATCTTCACTTCAGGAAAGCCAGAAGTGAGGTCTGGTTACACTGCTGCCTTAGTGACAAGTTAACGTATTTCAATAAAGCTCTCTTCTTTTATTGCAAACCAGTATGTTCTACATGAGGCAGAATTGCTTTATAGATTATACTGCTTTTGATGTCATCTTTGATCAGATTTACCCCTTAACTTCAATAGAGCTACTTCAAGTAGCACCTGCCCAGATGACATCAGAATCGAGACCAACATATCCACACTTTTTGTGATTTCTGCATTGACTGATTACAAGTGTAAATGAGCAGAAAACATCTTCCTAAGAATAGGTGATGTGCAGCATTAGCAGCGCATCCTTCCACAGTCTGTGCTCCTGCTTGTTACAAATGTATGAAGTACAAAACCCACCCAGCATTGCACAACACGAGCCCAGGCCTCGTCTCTGCCCTGAAGAGCTGACTTCCAGGATCCTTCACAGGCAGTACCTATCAGCATGCAGTTCAGGTACTCCATTTCCCTGGCATAGGAAGACAACATAGAGAAGAATTAACTGACACACAGAGAGCTGAAATACCTACAGAGTATACAGAGCATATACATAGAGTACAAAGAGCATATGAACAGCAGAACAAAGATGAGAACCAACAGTTTTGGTTACCATGCTCCAGTGGTAATGCAGCCTTGTGATCTCCTAACGGATGCAATACTGTGTGAACCCCCACGCCCCCCCTGAAAGTGACAGACCTGCTCTGAATCTTCTTGCATATGTAACGCCTGCCCTTCGCTCGCTTACAAAAGACCCTCTTGGCCATACTCCCATGAGGGTACATTATCATGAAAGAAACACACCTGGGTTTACTGTGATTTACAAGCTTACATCCAAATGGAACATTACATTACACAAATGTAACATTCAATGTTACAGCGCAAACTACTGTCAGCTATGGTTATGCACCAACAACATGCCCCAGAACACTTCTTTTACCACAAAATTTGGTTTTGTTTTTTTTTCCATATACTATTCTAAGGAGGTTTACAAGGTCCAAGGATGAAATGATGTAAGTTAACATATGAGAGAAGAAACTAGAATGAAACTGGCAGGGATCCTAATGCCATCAGCTTCAGGATTTCTTGCAAGCTTTTAGTCTGGGGGGGCATTGCCATAGGCAGTGTAATGTTTCCTCTGCCACCAACACTCAATCCTGCAGAGTGCAAGTTTATGAAGGACTGTATTTCGACTAATGGTACATCATATAACGTTAAAAACATTTTCTGGGTTTGCAATATTTTTAAGAGAAGTCAGATGATGCATTACAATGCAACCCCTGTGGTCATTAAACTTTTGATCTCTTCACAGTTCCAGTAGCCTAGAAAATGAACCCAGCTGATAAAGACTGGAGTCAGCTACCAGTGCTAGAGACAGCTTTTTCATTCTTAAGTTAAATTCTCTCGTGCCAGTAGAATCACAGAATGGTTTGGGTTGCAAAGGACCTTAAGATCATCCAGTTCCAAGCTGCTGCCATGGGCAAGGATACCTCACCCTAGACCACGTCACTCAAGGCTCTGTCCAGCCTGACCTTGAACACTGCCAGGGATGGAGCATTCACCACTTCTCTGGGCACCCTGTGCTAGTGCCTCACCACCTTCATAGGGAAGAGCTTCTTCCTTATATCTAACCTGAACTTCCCTGTTTCAGTCTGAACCCATCACCCCTTGTCCTATCACTACAGTCCCCAGTGAAGAGAAAACCTTTTGTTGGTTCTACCTACCTCATTTTCTGGCCAATTTAACTATAGTTGTCTTAGAGCAGGATGCATGGTCAGAATTCAGGAGCAAGAAAAAGATATTGTGTGGCATAGGCTGGTATTTCTAAAGTCAGGAAAGATTAGCTATGTACAAGGTGAGACTGGAAAAGAAACAAACCCAAGGCATTTCCAAACCCCAGCAAAACTCTGATGTGTTCTTCAGTAAGAAACTTTCTCAGAGGGGTACGAAACCTCTCAAAAACCCAGCAAGCAGTCTTCTTGGCCACTGACTACATTTGCTGCTTTATTCCTGGGTGCCCAAAGAAGATTCTTTGCTTGCGACAGATTGTCATCTGCTGGCAAAGGATAATGGGGAAGCCCAGAACCCCAGGATGCCATTTGCTTCACCAACATCCAAATCCCCTGCGAAGAACTGGACTTCAAGACAAGCAAAACCACAGTTCTCTTAATGCAATGGAGGATTTGTAGGGAAAAAAAAAATCCTCCAAAGCTGTTAGGCAATAGCATGGATACAGTTCTTCTGCTTCTGCAGAAGAGGCATGGAAGAAAACAAGGTATAACTTATCAACACATCAAGATGAAGGAGGGGTGCAGACAGATGTTCTTCACACAGTGGTTTCTGAAGTATCCTGCAAAACAAGGTGCAGGGGAAGGGGCATGGCTGTTGCTGTATGGGTGACAGCACCCTTTTAGTTTAATCCACTTGTACAAGAACAAACAACTTTTTTACCACAACAGTTTGCTTTTCCTGCCTATCATTTTTTCAAACCTCTTTTGCTCCTATTATACCCATGGATGTGCCTGGCACTTCTGTATCCAGTGCCGTAAAAGCCCCTCAGACAATTCTGGTTTAACAGCTTTTGGAGAAGGACAGAAAGAAAAAGTTCTACAATTTCAGAATAAGGAGAGATTAATTTGTTGGCAGAATGACTCCATGGATATGCAGTAAGCTGAGACATGACCAAAAAATACTAAGGCAGGGTTTCAGCTTGGGGCAGAACCTCCACTGAAGAGCTGCCAGATAAAAGACTATATGGAATGGGGGAAAATATAGGATAAAGATTAATTAGAAATGTTAGTTAAATCCAGGCAGCCGTAACTTATGGCTAAATGGCAAAGGAAGGCCTAATTTTGCCATAGTTTAAAAATGGAGTGATGATACAGAAAAGACTGAGAGCTGGGTAAGTAAAGGATCAGTGATAAAACCGTGCTTACAAATGCATCTCCCGAATATGCCCACCTAAAAATGCAAGTTTTAGAGTGATAAACTCCCCAGAGGTCAGTGCTCTGCCTGGAGGGCAGTGGTACACCTCTGCCTGTGCCCATACAGGTTTGTCTTGTGGAGGAGAATGCCACAGGAGAGCACGCAATGCAGCTGGCACATGAGTACTTCAATGCATGTACAGGGAGGTGATAAATCATTTGGAGCTGCGGGGATTAGGGACTCCTGCCAAAGCCTCAAAAATGCTTGAAACTTGATAAGAAAGAAACAAAGAACAGGCAATATTGCGTAGGCTCTATTTCTCTAACATGGGCAATATTAACTAAAAAAAAAAAAAGAGATTATCAGAGCATTTTATACAACTTATCCCAAGCTTCATTCTTGTAAACAACCTGAAAACTCACTGAGTGAGACTGATGTTAAATCCCAAGTTTGTGCACCCGATTATTTTATATACAGAAGTCACCCATTATGATTTTCCCGCTGTTCCACAAGGGAAAGGGGATGCTCATCCCTGGCATAAATTTTCATTGCATTAAGATAATTTTCAAAGCCTGCTTTCAAACCTGAACTAACTGAGGACTTCTGGGCTGGCCACAGCAGAAGTAACTTGTTTCTCTAGAAAAGTTCTGATTTTGTTTTCTACCAAGACTTACCTTAGCAGGTATCTGAGCCAATCTGGTCACGTTCACGTTGGTCAAATTCATGTTATTCTGTTGGCTTGGCAGGAACACTTGTGTGAGACCTGCAAACCTTTCTGACAGCTCACACAATTCAGTGTGAACTCCCTGTCTGGCACCTGGTGACAACCAGTGTTCAGGCACATAGGCAAGTCCTGCTCAGCCATACACTTGACTGCTCTCAGAACATGCAATCCTGCAGTGCTTGTCAGGCACAGTTTCACTCTCTGACAGGCGAAACCACAGAAATTTGGGCTGGAGCCTGGCAGTCAGAGTCACTAAAAGAAGGTGGGAAATGCCTGGTGGGTCTGGCCAAGGTTCTGTTTAGTCTGGTAACATCTTTGTGGCAAAAGGAAGCACTACTTAGAACATGCAAGTCCAGCTGCTTTCTACAGGCCATTCCTCCTGCAGATCCCTGACATCCACAACTGTTGTACTGAGGCTGTCAAGGAGATATCCCGGCCCAGTGGCCCATTAATCTGGCTTTGCCTTTGTAGAACAGCTAATACTCTTTGTCTCCACCAGTGCTTTGGGCAGCGAGCTCCAGAAGGTAAACTCCCCAGAGGTCAGTGTTCTGCCTGGAGGGCAGTGGTGCATCTACTGTGTAGAGAAGTATTCTCCCTTTCTGTTAAGTTAGTCTTACAGCACTTCTTTCAGGTGTTTCCCAGCACTAATGCACAGTTCCGCACTGTTCATCCACCACAATTCAGGATGTCCTTCTGGGATAAATCCCTCCCAAAATCCCACAAAGAGTGCAGCAGAACATGCAAGTAACCCGAGTTCCTACGATCCTTGATTAAGTCATACACAATATTAATTACGTATGACTAGGACAAGACATTCCAGCACATGCAAACATATTTAAGTTTTCCTGTGTCTGGTAATATGCAGTGAAAACCGGGATCACAATCCACAGATATTTCACCAAGAGGCCTGTTCTCAAAAGTTGTTGTTGAGGATGATCCACTGAACACAAGGAAATTTCAGTTCCAGAAGTGCTCAACATGTAGTTTTACATGATCTACTACTAAAGAAAATGAAGTCTAGCACTGCCACAGCAGCATCTGACCAAGACTGAACTCTGTAATGCAGGATAAAAGGCTATCCTCTTGCATGTAAGATATACGTACCATAAATGATCACTAAGTACAGTCAAGCACTAGGATGTTTCCAGAGCCCTATCATGCACAACTGTCTTAGCAATTCAGTGTGGCATTTGCCAGCACAACAAACAACCTGATGGAAGGCCAGGCTGGATGTGGATCTGGGCAACCTGATCTAGTTGAAGATGTCCCTGCTTATTGCAGGGGGGTTGGACTAGATGAGCTTTGAAGGTCCCTTCCAACCCAACTCATTCTGTGTTTCTATGATTCGTTACGCTGCTGAATGCCTTGCCCCACTTGTCTGTGCAGAAACTGCTGCATCTTCTCAAACTAATGATTTGCTGCATCCCAGAAAAGCAAACAGAAAGTGAAGATGAAAAACAGTATTTGAAAAATGGAAATTAGACCTGTAGTAAAGCAATTTCCTTTTGAAAACATGACAATTGCTCAAGGCATAGGAACAAAGTGGCAATTCCTATTCACCAAAGTATTGGATCACTCACAAAACCGAAGTCATGGTGCACCCCTGCACCCACGAGCAGCTGTCGGGCAAGTAAAGACAGCTCCTGTTTCGTCAGTACCAAACACTGCTCAGGTGCTTGTCTGCTTTGCTCTCCTCTTCAACAGCTTGGAGCTGCAGAATGCAACCACCACTGTCATCTCCTCGCCTCCTGAATCACAGGCTAATTCTGACTAATAATGAGGCTTTAGATCCTGACATAAAATGTCTTTATAATACATTGATTTGCAACCCCAAACCAACCTCAGCAGCCAGAGCCCTGACTCACAGTGATAATCTGTTCTGCTCCTTCCACCCCCACACAAATACTCTCAGGCTGATTCCTTTGAGACTGGTAACTAAGCACATATCTGGACTCTGCACAGGCCACGTATGGTTGAGTGACCGCATGTCTTTATTCTATTTAAACTAATAAAAGAACAAATTCCCTAGATTTCATTCAACATCCCCTTCCTCAGAAGAGCACGCTTCAGAAGCCAAGACACTCGAGCAAAGGTCTGTTTAGCCTCAGGAAGATAAGTACAATACCTGCTGCCTCCTAACTTGCTCGAGCTTGTGCTCTTTTCCTCTGTGGTCATGAAATAAAATTAAAGATCAATATAACCGCCTGGAAGAAACAAACCTATAAATAAGTAGTCATAAAACCTAGAAGACAAGGCAGGAAGAAACAAAATCTCTAACAAAGAAGAACAGAGGCAGACAATTTAATTCCAGAACTACCTACAGAAAAAGCAAACTTACTGTTGAATAGTGCTGGGAAAGAAAGCAATTTACCATTTTTCCTGGAAGCACTTGTCTGTCATAGATACGCCCTGAAAAAGGCAGATTCATGTGTCTTGGGCTGCGGTTTGTTCAGTTCTATGGAAACCGAGAGTCCCTACCCTGAAGAGTCTACAGCCTCAGTGTGTTCACACTGCTGCCATAGGTGTGACACTTTTTGTATAGGCTTCCAAGCAAACAACGCTTCATTACCCAACATCTACATCAATCATTTACCATTCTCTAAAACTCCTCAATGAGGATAAAATGGTCTGTTTCATTCTAACACAAACTCCATATCTGCAAAAACGTGCAACTTCTGGAAGTTCTTATGCAACCTCTTGCAATTCTGATTGTAAAACCATCATAGAAAAGGTGCAAAGGAGCTGGCTTCTAACTCAGTTGTAACTCAAATATTTTGGGGGAAAAGTGATGACTGGGGTATACTGAAATATTTTTTCCATTTTATGAGAAAACATACATTGCTAACCTAAAATCTTTGCTTCATTACGTCAGTGACAAAGTTCCTCTCAACTTCAGTAGAAACAGGATCATGCTCATGAAAGTAGCATAAGAATCTTGCCCAAAATTCAGGTTATTAATAAACACTGATGACTAAGAGAGACAGAAAGGCAACTTACTGCTGCCAAATGAGAATATATAGTGGAACTGAAAGGCACCCACATACATATCCTTCTTCAGGACAGCAAATGCAGTCATGGGCTGGATTAAGCAATATGTTCAAAGGGTGAGGAAGAAGAAAATCATAATATTACTCAATTCTTTCACAGAGCTATTTCTTTTCTCTAGTTCTGAATGTTTATTCTAGAGATTCAATATTGGATATTCCCAATTGCAGTTCTGATGCTGCTTGAACTTCATGGATAAGGTATTAACCTGCTCGATCGAAAATTCTGTAACCTCAAGTCAAAAAGTGGCTTGTCTGATTCCTTGCTTGGCTGCTTGCCTGTATTCCAAGTCAGGCTAAACCTGTACATAGAGACCTTGGAGTCTATTCATTTTGGGTGGGGAATTCTCTCCAGAGTACATATCCCAAGGGGTAAACATTTGTTGCTGCTTTTACTGCTTGCTGAGTGAGTTCGCTTCATTGCTGATTTGCAACATGACAAAAAACAAAAGAATAACTAAGAAAAAGTACCAAGACAGAAACAACTTCTGTCTCTTTCCTTAGGGTAATGAAGTGTTTTGACTGTTCACTAAACACAGAGGCTGTAAAGCATCAAGATTTTATATGTTCGATGCTTTGCTGATTCAAAAGAATCTTTTAATGTAGCTTTCAAGTGACACTGAAAACTCTCCTTTCTGATATACTGATGTTTATAATTTCATAGAACGAAAAAATAAATCCTTACAAATAAATAAGAATTTCATCATTTTCTCTTTTGTTTTGGGAGGAAAAAAAAGAAAGAAAGAAAAACTCCAAAAAGATTAGGAAGCTTCTTTCTTCTTAAAGAGAATCCATACACCAGGGAGGTGGCATTGTGTGGTGGCAAGAAGAGACACATTTATTTAGGTTCCTTCTGGACTGTTTCTTCAGGTGTTTCTCCTAGCAAAAAGCCATAAAAGATGGTCTGTTCCCTCAAAACCTGTCGAAAAGTGAACTTGTCTGTTGGCATTCTGTTGTAAGATGCTAACACCTAAAGGGAAAAGAAGGAAATAACCCAAGATCTCAAAGGCAAGAAGAAATGATTGTTTCTATATGGTTTTTGTCCCATCACTTATTAGAGTTCTGATACCAGTCACAAAAAATAGGAAAAAAGAATTATGAACCACAGCACCACTTGACCTTTATATTCAGATAAACCAGATTCCAGCAGACTTCTTCCATGCCAGGCCCCAACACAAGCACAAAGTCACAAGTGTATTACCAAACCCTTCTTTGCTGCAGATGGGGGAAAGATGCTCATAATAAGGCACCATTGCTGAATGAACCAGGGAAAATGTGCAACAGGAAGAACCAAACCTATGTGTCTAATGCACAAACCAGCAAAGGCAGCTTTCTCGTTATGGGGTGAACATTCACTTATGGTTGTTGGGTCTGAACAACTTAGTAAAGAAATTTTAAATTGTATAAATAAAAAAAGAATTTTTAAAGGATTCAGCCAGAGACAATTCCACCTTAAAGGAAATCTCCTCAAATCCTCACATCCGCAGATTCTTGTACCTGCAGTTCCTCAAATGTGCAATCTCTACCTGTGCAAAACTACAGTTTGACAGCGTCGTCTTAAGACAGAACTTAAGTTACTTAAGACAGGAGAGTCTTAAGTAATGAACCTCTTTCAGAATATTTATTCAACTATCTAGCTATATAGATAATAGCTCATAAATATTTATGAAAGCAGAGGTGAGACTGAGGAGGGGCAGGGGAACTTCAAAGCTCCAAACCACAGGTCTCTGAGATTTCTGCAAAAACCACCTGAGGAAATATGTCAAGTTGTGGGTGTTGTGCAGTGATTTTTCATTAATTTTAATTACTGTCATTCTATAGGATAGTGAAGCATCCTCAGTCCTTAGCCTCCAAATTGCACTGGGATTTATGCCAAACTTCTTCTCCCTCTTTGGTTCCCTCAAGCAGTATTTAGTAATGGAAGCGCTTTAACATGTTTAAATAAGAAGTGTAAATGCCAAACACTTCTGAATGAGAAGAAACCTGTATTTTAAATGGCATATGAAGCCCTTATTCATAATTCTATGAACTAAAAACATGGACTATTTGGGATCAAATAAAAAGCTTGATCAGGCTTGAGAAGAGAGTAGATGGAACATCCCCATTTAAGGAATAACAAAACAAAACATAAAGGAACTCTAACTTTTCAAAACCATTAATAGAGCATACTGGGGGCAGGGAAGAGACAAAAAACTCCACAATCAATTCCCTTGTCTAGCTTATTGTTTTACTTAAAAATACACAAAATATTGCCTACACCAGCTTTACAATCCAGGTGGCCTAATAATGGTAATATCCTAGAGCTGTCTTCCTTGAGCCGTGAGGGTCCATTCTCCTCTCACATCCCACAGCAACCTGAGAGCTGCTGTTCAAACTCAGGCATCTTTGTTGTAGTGCTCATATTCAGGTAAGTCATTCTGATGGGGCACAAGTCATGTGCCTGTGCAGAGCATTCACTCTGACCTGTGTGTGGAGCAAGTCATAGCCAACCGCCATGTAGCAGAGCACAGTAGCATCATTTTGAGCCCAAATTAGGTGCCTGCTTCCTAGGAGGCAAGAGGTGGGAAGGAAGTGAAAAAGAAACCTGCAAACTAGAAGTATCACAATGGGAATGGACACTAAGTGAACAAGATCTTAGTGGTTTGTGAAGTAAAGATTTCATTACGGTGTGTGTGCTAAGTGGGAAGCTTAGAGGCGGCAGCCACAATACAGTTTCCTGTTCTTCCACTTGGATAGCAGCGGATGGGGCAGAGATGGCAATTCCATGTTAATTAGAATTTCATGATAGCTGTGCTGCATTTGCAAAAATAGAGAACTTCTTTTCCAAAAAGCAGCATTTGTAAAGATTCACCTGAATGAGGCTTTAATGCAGATACGCTGCATCAAGCATTGCAAACAAAAGCTTCAACCAAAAGCACAAGTCAGACTCTGCTCCCCCATAACAGCCATTTAACTTCAGAGACATTTCCTACTTCTAAAGGAGCAATCCATTGAGCAAACTTCCCCGATGTTCATCAACTTTCCACAGTTGACCGAAGAGCAACTCACTTTTTGCAGTTTATATTCTTTCACACCTACAAGTGGAGCTCACCCACAAGCTCAGTCTTTCTTCATGCTAACAGTGTCAGTAGGAAGGGGAATACCTTCCACCCTCCACAAAAACAGATGCCATCCTGGAATCCTGAGTAAATGCAGTTACCAATTCTTTCCAGATGCACCTACATTACCATGTCAAAGCTATTTTAGTTGAAGAAACAGGCTGAGAGAGCTGGGGTTGTTCAGCCTGGAGAAGACATGGCTCTGAGGAGATCTTCTAACAATCTTCCAGTGTCTAAAGGGGGCCTACAAGAAAGAGAACCTCTGGAGAGGGACTTTTACAAGGGCCTGTAGTGACAGGGTAAGGGGAATGGCTTTAACCTGCCAGAGGGGAGACTGAGATGAGCTCTTAGGCAGAAGCTCTTCCCTGTGAGGGTGCTGAGGCGCTGGCACAGGGTACCCAGAGAAGCTGTGGCTGCCCCATCCCTGGCAGTGTTGAAGGCCAGGTTGGACAGGGCTTTAAGCAACCTGATCTGGTGGGAAGTGTCCCACCCATTCAATTTGGGTACAAGTCAGTTGGGTGCCAGACCCTTGGCTTTCATAAGGTTTCCTACAAAAGGCTTGCCTGCATCCTGGCCAGCCCAAGGAAATCTTCCACTGTGCAGTAGGAGAGTCTCTGTGGTACAATTCTCCTGTGACTACTCAAAATCTCAGGGTATAGAAAGGAAATTTTGAGAGCAAATATGTGCTGAAGACTATTTAGAGACCTAAATTTAACAGAGATACATCCAAGGCTGAGTCAGAACTAAGTTACAGAAGTGCCTTTCAATGTTCAGAACAGGAGATATTAGAAGGGATTTACTCATTCACTGTTAAAGGTATTTTTCACCTATAAAACAGATCTAGTTGCCTCAATACTAAATTCCACTATCTAAATTCTATTTAATTAACTACCATTGTATAGTGGAAAGAGCCAGTAGGTGCACAATACCAGCATCATAGATATGTTGACCTTCCCTCTCAAGCTGGTTACTACTCCTTTGAGTTGCCCCAGATGGATTTGGCCTGAACTCTCTACTTTCTGCCTGCCTTTGAACAGTGGTAGCAAGCTGAACTCCACCACATCCCACACAGGGCTGTCACAGCCTCCAGACTGGGTGAGACCTTTCAGAAAGGATGTGGTTGTACATCTTTAAAGTTGGAAGATTAAAAGCTGATCAAGGTAGTTTATGGCCAGCACAGAAAGGGGAGTCCATCTGCAGTAGAACAGTGGCCTGGGAGAAGCAATGAATGCTTTCCTGCAGTAAAGAGCTGACCCTTCACATATTTAACTTGAAATCTGAATAGATTTTCAGTCTTCAAATTGAAATCCCATACATAATCATAACTTCTATTGTTTGACAAAAACCCCCAAACAAGCCACATCCCCACAAGATTTCAACAGCAGCTCTATTTTTCTGGCCAACAGACAGAGTGGAAAATGAGTTTAAATTAATTTGAGATAAAAGCTCTATGTTGGGGTGATTTAATTATTCTGTTTTAAAAAATATATCAGATAACTCTGTTATTTCAGAACAGAACTACAATTTAACTGAAAAGATTTGGAATTGTTCTTGACCCTTCTAACGGTTTTGCTGGTGTCAGTTCTTGGCTGAAATATTGACTTGAAACTCTTGAATCTTGATGTCTGTGCTGAAGTGTCCCTTAAGGGTTCATTGAATTCTGGTCACACCAGAATTTCAGCTTTGTTACTTGCTAGGTCTGATCATGGTCTTCAAGACCAAAGCATTTTCAGCACCACAGAGAAGGAAGGTAATAGCATAATCAGGAAGTGGAAGCTTTTGCAGACAGAGTACAACATCAAACATAAGCTCTAGGCGGCATGTGACAGCAATGTGTCTGATACGTTACATGCAAAACAACGGAGCCTGCATTACAGAGAAACAGATCAGGACTTTTACAGGAGATACAGGAGGAACAGCAGAATGCAGCCTCTGTGCTTGCTTTGGCTCACATTTGATAATGTGAGAATTAATTTTCCATAGGGAGGGGATATTTTACTCTGTATTTGATCCAAGTACATGGTAGCCAGTGTAATATTTAAATTGCACAAGCTGGACCTGAAATGTTCTGCATTCTCTAACCATTAGAAAGGTAACGCAGAAGCAGTACAGAGATCATTTCCATCCCCCATTCCCGTGCTGTATTCTCTTTTGCAACACTTTCCACATAGATCCACAGATAAAACATTAATGAGAGGTTTTCATAATCATCTTATCAACAGTCTGAATCCTTGCACTAATGAGGAGCATGGAGCACTTTTGTATCAAGCTGTGGTGTTTGTTTAACTTTGCATGACACATTAGAGCCCAACCTCTAAGAAATACAAGGTCACTCCTTTACTGGTGTTCTCTTTAGCTGCTTGGCACCGAGATTTGGACATGTGGAGAGACACATCTTTCAGCATCAGCAGATTGAGAGAATACACGCTCTGCTTTGAAACACAGGAAAACTGATGCTGCAGGGCTGTTTTGTTCATCAGCTCACCTTCAGGTGCTATCAGGGCACCTGCATGTTGTGTAATTGCAATTTCTTTCTCAACAAAATATCAGCAAAGTTTGTAGTTGGTAAAGGTTTACTCACAGGGAGTGCTACAGCCAATGGCACAGGTCAGATTTAAACAAGAAAAGAGCTAATTTAGACAGATCTATTCAGGAGCCTACCTGCTCCATTCCCTGTATCACATGCCCCTTGAACTGGCATTAGCTTTGGAAATGTAGCTGATACGAGCACCTGCGCTAACGTGGTATATAGACAGACCTTCCTTTGTGTTGAGCTTTCATACAAACACTCACATGAAGAATTATTCAGATATACTCAGCCTTCCCAAGGATTGGGGGAAGCTGGATTTGGCTGCATGGTTTTGGTATGATTGGACAGAGCAAGGCAGTCTGAACAGCAGTATGTTGACCTTGGTAGAATTTTTCCTAGCACAGTTGCTGAAGTTGCTTTGAGTTGACTTACATTAAAAATAAGCCCATAACAGTTTGAGACAAGTCTATGCTCAAGACCACAGGTTTTAAAAGAGGAACTCAGCATTAAACTGCCCTGATTTATGGCTACGCAAATCCACAAAGCACAGACACATGCAAAGCTTTATTTGTAATCACCTTACTAACTCAGGATAGATTTTGAAATAGCAGCAGGTCTTCAGCCTCGCAGTTTAACACATGAGGCCTGAGTGACACTGTGCCATCTGATAAAACCCCTGCTGGTAGGTATTCAACAGACATCTGTTCAGTTTTATAGGGGTTTTTTTTACATGATTCACCAGCATTATTCAACTGTGTGTCTCACTTCCAAAGTTACTCTTCTATTAATGGTGTTCTGTTTCCTTGACTTTAATGAAGATAATCCTCTACTTGCTGTGAACTACAAACAGATGCTTCCACCACCACAAGTTCTGGCTTCCTTTTCTCCCAGCAGGATTCCAGGCTGACACAGCAGCAGCCACACTGCTACCAATGCCTCCCTTGAAAGAAGGACTCCATTTTCACACACTGTCAAGCTCCATGGGCAAGATTTGAGCTTCCTCTGCACTTTCAGCTTGCCCATCACCTCTCACACATCTGCAGTTTCATGGCATGTTCTGAACTGTATTGATCTGTACATAATGCGGAGTAGTAGAGCTCATCCAGGAAGAAACTGCAATGAGATTTCATCCAAAAGTTATTTTTTTCTGTACATTCCCCAAAGAACTATGCACGCCTTGAAATTCTTTGTTTAAAAGACTTTTTCCCTCTCACTTTCTGATTCACAGTAATAGAACTTCCTTGACCTGACCTTGTCCAACTGTTCTTTTTAAAACTCACTACGATAGACTACAACATGCAGTAGAGCTGTTGTTCAAGAAAAGGCCCTGATCGTCATCTGTGGACAAGATTATGCTGTATTTTCTGTACTCACAACACAAAAGCTTTAGGATAAAAACCATCAGACTCTTACTCTGGACCAAGGACATGAAGCTGTTTTTGTGATGGGACAAGTAAATCACTTCCACCACTTCCTTTTATTCCTCATGAAATTATTAAAAGACAAAACAAACAGTAACAAAGCCCCAAATTTTGAAGAGATTAAGAATCAGCACAATTCCCCCCCATGGCTGGATGCTACGGCCCAGTTCATCAGTCTCAGAATCTGGGCTCAGTGTCTGGCTTTGTGGGCTTCTTCAACTGCACACTGGTAAGATATAAGATGTTGCTTAACTACTGACATAGCAAGCCATGGTTTACCTCTGTACATAATATAATGGCGTAAAGTACACAGCACTTGCCAGAATGAATGTATGGATGAATAAGGATGCTTAAGGGTATGCAACAGTAAATAGATATTTCTCATGTGACTGATCAGAGTGAAAACCATATTCCAGTTTATTACATAGCCTGCAGACATAAAATTGAACGGTAATTGTTTGAACTAGATTCAGCAATACCTACCACAACCCACTAATGAAAGAGACCTGTGTTGTCTTGCACTTTTGGATTAAGACTGTTGAATACATTGTATTTTTAGAACAGCAATAAGGATCTCCTCCATTGCTCATGAAACACATGACACAAAGGTTTATCCAGGTAGAACAACTACTCTGGCTGCACGAGAAAAACTGGGGGAAATTCAGCTTCTACATGGCACAAGACAGAAGTCTGCAGTCCAATCTAAGGCTATTCTGAGTCGAGAGGACTTGCACTGGTTTCACTGGGTTTTACTCTAGTCTTTATGGAGGCCAGTTAACAAAGTTACCAGATCAGTCCCTGCAGAGCTGCTTGGGGATTTTTCTTTTTTAAAATCTGGTCCTGCTTTCCTTTTAAAACAACAAATATTTCATATGTTTGCGTAACAGTGTGAGGTGTCCCTGCCCATGGCAGGTGTTGGAACTGGATGATCTTAAGGTCCTTTCCAACCCAAACCAGTCTGGGATCCTATGATATACAAGAACCAGATTAAACTAAAAGTACAGATCTCTGCCCCATACAAAGTATTGGGAACAACAACAGAAAATCCATGCGAACTTAAACATTTAGTAAGAATGTCTACAAGGATTGATAAACTTCTTCAGGAGTAACTGATGCAGAACAACACCTGATGAAGTCTTTGGCTTCACAATCTGCTATTAACACCAAAGCACAAGAATGCGAGCATGAGTGCCAACACACATCAGCTTTATTACTTAGAGAAAGCAGAACGTGCATTTGTCATGGGCAGCACTGACACATCAAAGTGCTGATTATGTGCCCCTCTGGAGCTACCCAAACTCCATTGTTCCAGCTCATTCAACATCAGTATTGCAAAATGTTGCAGACAGACTTTGTTGATTCAAAGGAAAGGACATCACTTGTTACAGCAAAGATGAGGCTGCTGGACCAGAAAGAAACCAGAAAGCAAAGTGGTACCAGGAGAGCAAACAAACAAACAAGCCCAGCAGCTTTCATTGCTTCCCTGACTGCTCTGTGCAGGCCTTGCTGTTACTCAGAAAAAATGCCTTAAAGCAAGCTGGGAGCAAAGCAAATGCACAGGACAGAGAACGCACTAGTGTTTACTGAGGACTACCTCTGGTTACACCCCAACCATCAAAATACCAACACATCCTATAGCAGATAAACCAAGAACAGTACTATAGTCCTCACATCAATTATTTCCTAAGCAACATTATTTGACACAAGACCACAGTCACAAGAAAAGGCCCAGTCCAGAGAAATCCCTCCCTCCCCACACGCTGTAACATACACTCCTGCTTGGAGTCTTAGCCATGAATCTCACAACTGCTGTTTTTCTTCTTGAAGGACTGGAATCATCTGTTGTAAAATTGGAGCTCTCGATATAATCAGAGCAGAAAGCTTCCCAGAGCTACAGAACTGGAAAAATAACACCATTATGCAGAATAACCCAATACCTCCACCTAATGTTCACTCTCAACAGGCTGAGGTGACTATCAGCAGTTGGGTTTGCTCACAGCCATGGCTAAGTAATGGTGGGGTAGACCACAGGGAAAGTGAGCCACCACTCCCAACGCAGAGGAACATCCGACAGCCAAAGCTCTTCCTTTAAAACACACAATAGCAGCTCAAAACGAGAGAGAAACCACCTGCAGGATAGGTTTGCCCTACCACCACTGTGATGACTGACCACAGGAAGATATGAGGCTGTTGGGCTGAGCCTGCCCTGAGCACAGGGGGTGCCTGCCCAGCCCTGGAAACCCCATGTTGGCCCAGAGCTGAGGCAGGGAACAAGCACTCATATCTACCTGTACACAGAGCCCACCACAGCCCCAGCCCTCTCCAGGTGCTTTATTTACATCCTTTTGGCTTTCATTTAAGGAGGACAAAAGAAATAACCTCGCAACCACAAAAAAGAAGTATAAGGGAGCACAATAAAACACGCTACGCAGGGCTGTGTTTCTTTTCTCTCCCTACACCAAGGCCAGTGGCTTCATTACAGTTCTCTTCACTTGACATGAGAGCACTGGGGTTCCTGCTGAAAGTATTAAATATTTTGTCTTAAACCCAAAATTGATGCCCAGTTTCAGGCTGCTCACCTTAGAGGCCTACAAGGTGGCATGCGGACCAGGTATTTTGGTGAGAAATGGAAAGAACATAAAAGTGACCATTTTTCAAGTAGCTTTTTATGATTTGGCTTTTAGAGTTCAGTCCAGATTGTGGCCTGAACAGTAATTTACATTCTGCTCAGATTCTGGCATCTGTAAATGTACCAGATCTGACATTTACAGGGAATGCCTAACATTAGAGCAAGCCAATTATTTCTGGAAAAGCTTTGCTAGGAATTAATAAATATGGATATTTTCTAAAGGAAAAGATGCATTCAGATCTCTCATTTTATAGTCATTTACACATAGCTTGTAGCAGGGGATGGGCTGCAGAGTAAAATTCAGTGCAGGGAAAAGAATAATGGTGATAAGGTAACAACAAAATAATGGTGTGTGACTGGATGCTCTCCTTTCTTGCACAGTATTGCACCTATTGTGCTGTGTAGTACTCTTACACAGCACAACACTGCACCTGAGGCACAACACTACACTGAGGCTTTAGCCCTTTGCCATGGCTCCTGAGATAGAACAGGAACTTGCATTACTCTCTGTAGTGTGTTTATTCTGGTTGCAAATATCCAGTGAGATACTTGAAGAAAGCCTTATTATCTTATGCATGTAATCTATGTAAACCATGTAAATGACATCTTTCCAAGAGTCAATTCAATCATGAGTCAATTAGACCAGGCTCAATTATCCAAAGCTTCAGCATCCAGCACCATAAATGCTGTTACTGAAGTACAAGCCTGACATCAATGAATGCATTTGAAATATCTTGTTGGCTGTTGAGTGCAAGTTATTGAGTCTTCCAGTGCATTTTTTTTGAGAAATCTATTATTATCTATACACTTCTGCAATGGTCAAGGAATATTTTACAATGTAGTTACCTTTCCAGTTTTGTTACCATACCTTCTAAGTGCCGCAGAATGATACTTCCTGTTCTTTTGAAGAGCTGCCTTTTCTTACTTGCTGCTAGCACATTTCTCTGTGATTTACTCCTTATTGGCAACCCCTGCACAGCAGAAAAACAGCAAAGGTGTTTTGCTACTGAATTAAAGGTATAAATTTGAGCTTTGCAGTTAACTGGTCTGGAAAGCCATACCCAGGCAAGACCAATGCTTGCACAGGACTATTAGGTGTGGGAGTCCAGGTTGTGCTTTAATTTTATTTACTTCTTTTTTTCTTCACAATTTCATTAGGTATCTCTTAATAGCAAACACTGCGTCAGACTCATGAGGCTGACCAGAACGGTGTTGTTTGCATCAGTGCTTGAGAGCAGTATCCATCTCAGACCTCACATAATAATAACAGTTGCTAAGAGATCTCAAAGGGAAAATACCCTGTTGATTACAGTGGGGACTGTGAGGAAGCTGATGGGCAGATGAAGAAGGCTGAGAAGGAAACACATTGAAGGTGATATGGCTATAAAAAAGAGGTTCCCATTCTTTCAGCACATTTGGATTTGCAATCATATCTCACTTTATTTGTAGGAAGCTAAAGAGCTACACACCCTGTTATAAATATGGACATGAAACTCCCAGTGATGTTGCTTATGGCTTAGAGAAAAGTTTGCTGCCATTCAGCTTCTCCATGTGTCAGCAGGTACAGTGATATTCACCTCTGTAGCAGAGTTGAGGGGTGCAGTTTCATAATATGCACTGGAATTTTCACAAAAGGGATATTACTACATCAGCTGCAATATTCCCTTTACATCTGATTGTGAAGGGAGATGTGGAAAACATTGAAAGAAAGTGTCACTTGTGCTAATCTTGCTGCTAATTATTTTAACTCCTATATTTGGAATTCCTGTATATGTTTCTTCTACTTGCCTTCTGAAACTGGGAGTGAAATGTACAAAAGGGCAGGTATTTCCTCCTTTCTGGTCCTACTCCGCCTCTTATTGGGCCATGCTACATGCCTGGGAATTTCATAATGGAAACTGGAAATGGAATTAAAGAAAAGGAAATTGCTACAAATGAAGCCATTTCCTGGGTGTAAACAGTGCTTGTCATTTTGGAGACCAGATTTAACACTAAAAGGTATTTTGTTCTGTCAAACAAGTGTGATGATTTGCTGTATATTATTTAACTGAAAACACTCACAAATAACCTCATTATAACTTCTGATGACATAAAAAAAAGGGGCTGAACACTGAAGTCCTAATTTGAGCAAAACTCCAGAACGTCAATGATAATTCTGTCTCAGTAATCACATTAGGATCTGGCTTTGGCAGGTTCAACCCTGACAGACAGCAACACACCCTGGACTAACTTTTCAAAAACCCGGTAACTTGATGTCAAAACAATAAATTGAGACTGGAGGAGCTAAATCCTATTGACGTGCACCAAAAGTAACACTTAGTGTGTTGGTTTATGACAACATTTAGATACCAGGAGGGTCTGCACTAAGTACTTCCTCAGATCTCAAACCATTGAACACTGGGCATCTGCCTCATGCAGTTCCTGTGAATGTCCCACTCTGACTGCATTATCTTTTAAGACAGAGTGTCGTCTTCAGGCCACAGGCACTGTCCTCCTGCAGCAATGCCCTCCAAGAGCTCCTATTTCCATGGGACCTTCAGAAAGCATTGAGGAATGTTGCCTCCTGGTGAGTGGCAGGCCACACCTGCCATTCATTGTATCTCCAGTTACCCAAATCCCTTTGAAACTCTGTTCCACAAATATTTCAGAAATAGCAATTCTGCTCACACAAAATTCTTTTAACTTCTCTCCTGTTTAGTTCAGCACCGAGGGCTGCACACTGAGAATCAGTCTTCATATCTCTGGGTGGCTCTGAATGCAAAAGATTCAGTTCATTTGTCAAAACTAAACAAGACTGCTTGAAGTTGCTGGATGAACTAATATTCTGAACATCTTAGTAGGTAACACTGACAGACAGATGTGTTGACAGTCACACTGGTTTGAACAGTTAGGGCTAAGTTCTGCCTTCTGAGAAGCCCACCAAAGTTCCCTGGCTGCCATGAAGAATGGATCTGGTTGATGATCTGTTGCACAGTCCACAACTGAAAAGAGCAGGAATGTTACATCTGCAAACACTGCATCCTGCCACTATACATAGCGTTGTGTTTTTTTTTTTCTTTTTGAAACCCTTTGAAGACTTTGGATCAAATTTAAAGGTATTAAATTCCATTTTAGCCTTTGCTCTTCCCAATCTCGTGGCCTGGTGAGTATGTGCACCATACAGGCACAAAACATCAGCGTCAAAAGACCTTACAGAACATATCCACGGCAACATGTGAAACAAATTTTACCACCACAGACTGATACATCAAAAGTAATGGAGCAAAAGTACATCAGACTTCAGCAATCCTGGATGTACTGGAGGTAAGAAAATCATTCATCCAAGAATAATCAACTTCTGGAAATCATTCACAGCTGCTATAACTGAGCACAATGCACCAGCAATTAGTTGTGCATCATTGCTTTCACACTGCACAAAGCTGACTGCAGTGGGGGTGGTGAGAATTTGTTAAACAGGGTTTTATATTAAGTAAAAGATCAGCTAGAGGAGGCATATTACTGGAATTTACATTTCAGGTCATATCTGGGAATTTACATTTCAATTGTAGAGTGTCTCCATTTGGCTTTCACAGCTAATGATGTCATAGATCAAAGATACTGGGTATCTTTGAAAGCCCTGCTGGAGAGATACGGTGAATAATTCCACATTTGCAGACCGGCTCCTACTCTTATTTGTACAGGTATTAATAAGAAGTGATTCCATTGAAACCAAAAGAAAATTTTATTCCAGTCAGAGTGATATCAGAATGAGAGAAACAGACCTCACCCATGGTTCTACTGCCTTCACAGTGGGCGTCAGGCCCAGAGCAGTCCACCCAGGTTAACTGCAGTACTTAAGCTTTAAAGCTATCTTCTACAGTCCACGAAGAGATGCACGTTGAGAGGGAAGAGGACTACAAACTACACAGAAGATTAAGGCAGCTAAACATAGCTCAAGAATCTCATTGAAACATTTGATGATAAACCAGATGAATTCATTGCATACAGTCAAGGCAATTAAAACACAGGTCTGCACAGTAAATGTCTGTGTTTGGATGAAGTACAAATGAGAGCACTATTCTTTTTTTACAAACATTTTGCAATAGCAAGAGGAAACAAGCCTGGGAGCATTTTGTAATAGGCTTTTATGTACTCTCAGAAAAAACAAAGAAACAAACAAATCTCTGAAGAAGTTGAGATTGAGGGCTCAGTTAGAGCCTCATAAAATCTATGGCTGAATTGTACCAAACATTACCATTTACAGAATCATAGAACTATGGAATCAAGTAGGTTGGAAAAGGCCTTTAAGATCATCAAGTCCAACCGTTCCCCTGATCTTGCAAGAGTTTTGTGGCACGAGCGGGTCTGGAAAGACTGGCAGTGGAGGAGCGCGAGGCTCGTGAGGTACCGGGGCTGCAGGCGACCAGTGGCAGCAACTCCTACACAGAACCATAGCGCCAGCTAGGTTGGAAAAGACCTTTAGGATCGTTTGGCACTCTCCAAAGAGTGTACACAAGCTCCATGCTCAGATGCACCTGTCAGTCTTTACTGCCAAACCCATGAACCACTGTGCTCTCCTACTACATTTGGCTTCGGTCCCATAGGAAAGTTTCCAGTTGATGCCCTTTGCAAACTTTCCCAGCCAGACTTGCCTCAAGAGATTACTGAAGGGACAAAAGAGCCAGAAGGTCCTAAAGAACAGGTTCAAACGGGGAACAGGATGTCCAAAGTGGTAAATGCTCTATCCCTGGCAGTGTTCAAGGCTAGGCTGGACAGAGCCTTGGGTGACATGGTCTGGTGAGAGGCATCCCTGCCCATGGCAGGGGGCTGGAACTGGATGCTCTTAAGGTCCTTTCCAACCCAAACTATTCTATGATTCTAAGACTGAAGAAGTATGACAATAAGCTTCTGATGGAACTTAAAGAAGTAACTGATCTCTTTACAAAAACACAAAGCTTGATACAAAACCAGCTTTTATTCAACAGCTGAGAAAGAAATAAAGTACATGGTTACTTTCCAAGCCCCAAGTGATTTGCCCAAGGTTTTCTTCCTCTACACAGATCTCTCTGTAAATTTCCTTTTATGGTCTCCTATTATTTTCACCACTTTCTTCTATACTACTGCTATCCTAGAGGCAATCTCCCCAGTCTCGAAGCCTCAGATGATTTCTGACTCCTCATTTAAATCCTTCCTTCAAACACCTCTCTTCCATGAAGTTATCCAAGAATGCTTTACTGTAACTCCTGCAGCCACACTGAAATGACTCTCATCCTTGGTCTGCTGCTTATGTGAATGGCCTATTATTTTTCCATAGGAAACTCTTCAGCAGCCTTTATATCCCTTTATGCTGCTGTGCAGCAGCTATTTCACTGACACTGCACAAGTAGGTAATACATCTGGGTAAGTTAATAGAAAAGCCCCAAATTACACCAGACCATTTGGTAAAAGCAATAATAAGGAGCAATAAATACCATTATCATTTGCAGTCAGAATATATTGACTACCCACCAGTCTGGCAGTTCAAAAGCGAGCTAAGAACTACATCAGTAAGCTGTTTCATTTTAAATAATTAGTTTTATAAGAGAACATTGATCAAAGGCATAGGTAGCAAGTTTAGTGAAGTGTTCATCATGTACAAAGTCACTGGAAAATTGCTCAGACCTGAACTGAGCCCAGCCAAAATCAGGTAAACCATAAATAATCAGGGTTAAAGATGTACTGTCAGATCTGAACAAAGGAATTCCACAGACAGGAAAGCATGGCTACAGTCTCAGCAGCAGTGCACGGTTTGTAATGAGGACCTCTGCAGGACTTCACTGCCAAAACAGTGGCACTGTTGTATCATCCGTGCTCTGAACAGGGCTTACCCCTTGGCTGCAGTGACGAACAGGTGAGCTCTAGAAAATGAAGTCCATGAAGCTGCTACTTCACACAGCAAAATGATTCTCAAGGGCAAGAGAGCTGTATGGAAGCTGCCCAGTGCCACAGGAAACCTGCAGTGACAGAAATGCAAGGTTTCTTATGCCATCTGGTTTAATTGAAAAATGGTGAAATAGTGGAGATACGGGGAAAAGCTCATAATATTTTGTTGTGAGCAGAGAAAATTCAGACTTTCTGGAAGAAGTTCTTTTCTGCTCATCCTGCTGGGGCAAGGTCTTAACTATTGCTCAGGGCTACACAAACAGCTCACTGCAGATACTGCAGTTTAGTAAACAGTTGTCTTCTATGTTTCCTGCACGTTTACAGCTACCTAACGAAAGGTTCCCCTAAAGTCAAAACATTCATATTTCTCCTATAAAATTTTCTGTATTAGTAAAAAAACAGCTAAAATAAGCCTTTCTGTTCTCCAAAACTGCTGGCAAAACAGCTTGTTATAGTGGCTCATGCTGTACAGACATGGTTGGTAAGGAAGCAAACTGGAAGCACTCATCTGAGTGAGCACCCATCAGAGAGGTCAGTGATTTTTCACCCTCTCCCATTGGACTGAGAGTAAAGAGATTGTATCCTCCTGCCAAACCTTAAAGTCACGCGGACTCACATGCAGTACTATATAGTTTTAACCTTCTAGGACAGTTTACTTACACATAATAGTTTATAGCTATAGAGCTTTTTCTTGCACTCCTAATGAGAAAGACATAAGTAGTTTTCCAAGTACATAAGATGATTTTTTTTTCCAATATAGAAATAAACTGGAAATTTCATGTAATTCAACATGAACCTGCTGAACAAACTAAGTCTAGTAATTCCTTATTCCCTTTTCTGGGAATCAGGGAGGGAAGCACATGTGATAACTAACTAGGACAAACTAGATGCTGCTTGAATTAGTTTCTAGCCCCTAGGAACAGTTGAAGTAAAGCTCCTTGCAGCAAAATGCCAGCCTTAGGCCTCTTGCTCTTTTAACACCACCACCAAGATAGTGGCTAATATTTGTCACTAAGAAAAGGTTAGCTTCTCATTACTTGTGGAAGTTCACATTCGAGACAAAACCCCGAGGAACTGAATTTGACCTTGAACTGATTCCAAAAATTTGGCTTGTGCACTTCCAGTTGAAAGCAAACTCAAGGATCCTGGCTCAAGGGTGAAATGGAAGCCTTGTTTGAACTCTGAAATTAGTGCAGTTGGAGAAAAATGACTGTGGAGCATGGGAACATAAATTAAAGGTAAATCATGAAAACAATGAGGGGGTTTAAAAAACCAAAATCACTTTCCGTTAAAAGTCAATTATTTTGCTAGAAGGTCAAATATATGTTCAGAACTAACAGTGTTCACCAGTAGACCATGAAGACCTGTGCACTTCTGAGATCTTTCAATATGCAGAACAGCAACTGGCTGTTGGAACAGTGTCAAACAGTCTCTGCAAAATTACAATGCAAGTCGGACCATATGAAGTAATCAAAGTCTCAGTTTATTAAAATGTGTTATTTATGACTTACAGAAAATATTTCTTGTCTGTGAAAGAGCAATGAGTTAAGAATTAACCCTTTTAATATTAAAGAGGTGGGGTTTTTTCATTTAACTTACAAATACTGAATTTTATTCATGAAGCAGGCAAAACAGATGCCAAGTCTCCCACATTATCATGTGGATTCATTTTCTTGCTAATAAATCTTCTGATTCACATACTCTCTTCACAGAATCATAACATCTTACCCTTCTGGCTAGGGTTGCTGACATCCTCTATGTAAAGATTTCCTTGGCTGCTGGCACTGTATGGCACTGTACCACACTGTACCATAACTACAACTAAGCAAACAGTGATTTGAAAGCTTGTTTTAGAATGGTTAATGGTTGTCTCAGACCACTGCTTGTCAAGATATGTTGTCAAAAGCAAGATAAAATAGGCTGTCCTCCTAGATCAATCTAGTTAGCATGAACACTGGCTTTGCCTGAGGAAATAAAAAAGAAAACAGAGCTTTGACAACCTTATCTTGCTTATTTTAGGGTCTGGTCCTTCTGTTCACAATTACATTTTAGCCAAAAAAATTGAAGACCAGTATAACACTTCTCATGCTGATGTTCCCTATATTTGGTCAGATGAAATATAGCAATAGTGAATTTGAAAAGCTTGGATTCATCTCATTTGACTTGAGAAACTCATGACCAGACTTTGGCACCACAAACATGCACAGCCTGCACCAGCTGCTATGACAGCTTAGACTTCGAGCCTGAAGGCAGAATTCCCTTAGATATAGCCCTTAAGTCTCCCATGGTAGCTTGACCCACAGTCAGGAGAAACTGAGTAGAAAGTCAGTCATTGCTCAGTATGGCTCTGCTACATGGACTCAAATCCTAAAGGGAGCCTTGGGATTTGACGATGATGCCTGAGGCAGGGAAGATATTTACACCTCTCATATATGGATACACTCTCACCTTCTTTAGTTCAGTTTTGATGTATATTAGTTTTTAAGATGACTTAGATTTTTGATGTGGAATGCTGATATTTTATGTGTATGTTGGAATTTTTGCCCTTTTCAGACAATATTATGCTTTGCCTCTTAATCCAACATCAGCTTTTCAGCTAAAGTTGAAAAAAATGCATTTTTCCATAAAAAGAAAAGCAGAAGATTCCTATTTTGACTTAAACACAATTCACAGCACAAAATCACCACAAGTTAATGATTTCCCAGGGTCTCCTGGTTAGAGCTCCTTAGGTCAGTATCTCCCTAATAGCTCAGGTGACAGCTGCACTGGTATGATCAGCAAGTCCCAAGCCCACCCAGAACAGATGTGGAAGACGCAGCAGATACCCACTGCTCTCTGCATTTGTCTGCTAATAGTCCAGAACACCGAACGAATAAGTATGAATTTATGTTCCAATAAGGTGGCAATTTTAAACACTTTTTATGTTCTGGCGTATGTTATCTAAGTATAGATTTGAAAAGGGAAAGATGTGGTGTGGAGAAGACACATCAACAGGCTTTCCTGGTGTTGGCACATCAGTGTGAGGCTGGCATCAGCAATGGTATGAACAAACAAGGCACTCAGCACCTGGCTACATTATACAGGGTCTTAAAAAGCACCTTAAGTCAGACTTCTTACTCAGCAATGTGGTTGTATTGAAAGGTCACATAAAATACATAATTAGTCAAAGAAATAGCCTTGGTCTAGTGATTTTGTCTTGTTAGAATACAGGAAGGTGTCTTTAACACGCAACAGTTACTTGTGCTCTATTTGCTCAGTGAGGGTTTGCTGGGGTTTTTAAACTCACAATATTGAAATGATAGTGGGTTTAACACTTTCCAAATACTTTTAAGTCTGAATACTTCAGACCTGAAGTAAGTCTTCCCTTAGGGATTTAATGTATTTAATTATCTGTGAAGTTTTATCCATCATAATAGCTAAGTGAAATCACTGCTCTTGTATGGAACAAAGGGAAGCCAAACATATAAATCAATATTTGATTTTTTAAAGTTATTTACTGGAGTAATATGACAGACACCGAAACAGTCAAAGAATTCCCAGTAATTATGTTTTTTTTACAGGAAACGAACAAAAGGGCACTTTAAAACAACAAAACTGGAGGCTAATTACTGCAGAGCAATAGAATTGTACTCAGCAGCATGGTGGGAGAGACAGAAAGATGAACAATGGAAACTTCTAATTACTTCTGCATTAATCCCAGCCACAGGCTCAGGTAGGACTTTGACTGGTTGCTGCTTATGTAAAAGTGACCTTGAAGTTGCCTGAAGTTACAAGAGACTTGCACAAAAGCCCAGGGTAGCTGAGCCATTTTGTATCCTTCCACTAGGAACTTCATAATTCTTTTTTCCTTTGTGGTCACACTAATACAATCCCTGGATATTTGAAAAAGCAAGGGGAGATGAAGGGTTTTCTAGTTCCATTCCTTCAACCAGTCATAGCCTTCCATCAACAAGATGCACAAAGGTATAGACCCCAGTGCAACCACTCTGAAACTATATTCAGGATCAGTTCCCACCTTTAGCAGAAGAGTGACTTTTCTTGTTACTTTTCCCTATCAGTGTAGTAGAAAAACGCTAGAGGATAAGATGAAATCACCAGTCCTTTTTCAAGCATTTCCTGTGGTCTGGAGCCAGCCTTTTGAGGCTCAGCTCCACTTCCTGCTCTTCTATCCAAAATTCCAGTCTCTCTCCAGACCAAGATCCCAGCCCAGGTTTCTGTAGTTTCTCATTCTCCAGTCACACTCTTGTGCATCCTACAAGGTGTGGTACACCCAGGCACTCATCTTCCACAGGCTCTATGGCCTGAACAGCATGAATCTTGTAGCCTTTACCTGTGAGCTGGGGGTATGATTGTCTCGACTTCAGAAGGCAAATGCCCCAGCTGCAGCCAGCTTCACTTATCCCTGTGTGTCCTTATCCTTGTCTTCACCTTAGGAGACTTCCAGGTGACTCCCTGACCTCTGTATGGCCCGACATAGCCTGTCACCTCCTGACACAGCAGATAAGATCAACTGAGAGAGGGCTGGGGCGTGCTAAGCTGTCATTTGCTCCCTGTAACGTGGCCACCTCTGCCTTGCGCACATGAGGAGAGCTTCATTGAGCCAGTGACTAGTTTATACTCCACTTTAGCACACAAACACTATGTCATAGCTCAACTGTGCACAACTACATCCGCAACTTCTAAAACCTTTGAGTGTAAATTATGACATGTTCTGTAGCCTTTATGTAATCCCATAGATACCATGTCAATTTACTTATAACTTATGTTCCTAAACTTTGTTTTACTTTACATCTATTTCCTATCATATTACTAAATATTCAGTCTACAAGGGATGTAGTTTGAAACATTTCCAAACCAGGCATAAACCCATGGATTAATTCTTGAGTACATTAATCAGTTCTTTGCCTGTTGGCATTAATTCCTTGTCCCGTCAGCACAGCACCACTCCCCCCACCCCCTCCCCGTGCTGAGTGGTGGTGCTTGGTCCGAGCTATCACTGCCTGCCAGCCCTACTGCCACTGAAGCTGGGAGCTGGAGCAGCAGTTAGAAAGAGAACTATTAGATCAGCATTACTGTGCTGACACGCCATCTCTGGGGTCAACACTGGCAAAGAAGTGAAGCAGCCAAGTGGGGAACAAGGACTAGAGTGCTGCCTAAATCTCGCATCCCTCCTGCAGTACCTGCAGTTCATGTGCTCTCCTTCCAGGATCTGAGGCACTTGGGATTAGCAGGGTCACACCCTGCTCAGAGGTAAAGGCAACACCACTCCTCCAATAAGGAAATCTAAAGCATTTCCTTGGATTTATCAACCCCCAATGTTTCCTGGCCCATGAAGTTTTGTTGATGTAGGGTATGATCTGGCTGTTGTCTCCTGGCTATTGCAAATGATGCAATGGCAAATGCACTACCCCACAACTACAATATGGAGAGATTTGATAGAAATTAGCCATCAGGACTTTACTCTGCTGGATAATACTACTGCAGGCAACAGGGGAATAACAGCTTTACGAGAGGAGAGACATATGGAATCTCAATTTACAAACAAGAAAACTGGAGCATATGGAAGAAAACAACTCGCACAACGTCACAGAGGGAACCAGGACTCCCTGGGGAGTAGAAGCCAAGACTCCATGTCACAAAAGCACTGTTAGATGCCACACATTTCATATACATGATGGGCAATAACAAATGCTGAACATCATCTACTGCAGGTATGCACTGGGAAATATCCTGGTTAGTATTCTTGTATTTACTGTAAGAAGCTGCAGTGAGTGACCATAACACTGTACACGTATTGCAGGACCAATTCCAGAGGAAAGCTGGAAGACGTAGAAACGTAAGCACAAACTGACCAAGGAACAGGAAGTTATGTACATTCACGATCAACACCTGGAGAGACATTCAATTGAAGCAAAATAAATTATCCCAACCAGTGTTAGAAAGGGAGTCACTGGGCTGCTTTAGGTTTTTGTTTAAAGGGAACCCTGCAGCAATTAGATACCAATCACATCACCACACAAAGTTACAAACAGGAAAGAGCTGCAGCCCAACGCATGCACACAGGTTTCTTTAATCCTTTTTCCTTTCAGGCAAATTCCAGACTATTCCCACCTGCCTGCTGTACCCTTGCTGATCAATTATCCTGTTGAACTGAAGGTGAACCTGCTGCAAAGGGCTAAGGTGGCTGCACTGGCGCAGAGTCAATTGCATGGAAAACAAGCTGTGTAAAACCCTCCCGAGAAGCAGGATCAGCAGTAATAATACTGATGTCCAGCTTAGCAGGTGTCCCAGATGGACCGTTTGGTTTGTTTCATTAAGTGAAAGGATCATAATGTAATGAAGTGTAAATACTGTGGTCATTTTAAAAAGGATCAGGATGTTCTTTTTGAGACAAGACTTACTCCTTTAAAAAGCCCTAAAAATACCACAAAAGGTGCCATGGGCACTATACTTCCTAAGGCATCAAGCTTACCTATTTAGAGCACTTAGGGGAAACACAATGCCTAACTCACCAAAAAGATACCCATTCTTCAATTTAATAAGAGTCTTGAAGTATGAAGGTCCTTCACAGGGTACATCAAGGAAGGGCACCAAGAGAGGTAAAGTTTGTCAAGTGGAATTGTGGCTGTCCTGACACCGAACTGTAAGTGCCACACTGTGCAGGCCACCAGTCACGGCACAGAAGCCAGCCTCTGCTTGGCTGCTCCGTTAACAGTGTCAGTAAAGGAGTCATTTAGTAGTAATAGTAATGGTTATATTGGGACATCTGTGCTCTGCAAACAGCATCCAGAATGGCCTGCCCTACAGAGCTCACTAAACTTTCTTTAAAACTTCAACCTTTGCTGTCACTACTAACCAGACTCACTCTGAACTGGCTCTCTGCTTTTATGTATGACCCATTTTCTGCCTGGATACACAGGTGAGGACACTGCACAATTAATATTGCTCAGAATTTTGCATGTTGTAGTTTGTATTCGGATTCTCTGTTCTAATTTACATTTTAGAGTCTGCTCTCTCTTGCCTCTCTCCTTTAATAGATATATTATATATATATGTATTTTCCAGAAAAATATTAGTTTATATTTTCACTTGGTTTTCAAGAATTTTGTCGCTGGAATTTGTGAGGATTATCTTGATATGGAAAAGATTCCCCCTTCCTTCCTTCATTCGTACCGTGGGCACGTACTAACAAGCCATGGTATGTCACGAATGTCAGAGAAAAGATCTCTGCAGCATGCTGACAGAGAACTGACATACAGCGGTGACGTGTTATCTCCTGAGCCAGACTGATGTGCCATATGATTATACATCCCATCCTGCCCCAACTCACCTGAAACCAAAGACAATGGCAACAGGAAATTTTAACACTCATGATCTCATGGGGAAACAAAGCTGCTGTTTCACAACAAAGTAAAGCATTAACAAGTATTTGCACTGTCCTAGCTATAAACCTAAACATTCTTTTCAACAGATATGATTAAGTTGCTGGTTTTGTGGTATTGCAAACCCCTCACCCCTTCAGAAGTCATGAGTCAACCCCCAAAAGCTCATCAGATTGGCTAGAAGGGATCACTGAATATATAAATACATATAGATATATATGTATAAACACACACATGGATTACTATTTGCCTGCGAGATATCAAAACTTGAGGCATAAGGATTAATTCTGAAACATTCTGCTGCAACTAAGTGACCTTCAGGAGCTATCTTTAATAAGCAGATGAAATTCTAACATGAAAGATTATATTCAAGAACTAACTCAACTTTAAAATAGAAAATGGTGTTCTGTAGTACAATACGATTAGGCAAAGCTATTAAAGATACTATACAATTCAAATTATTGGACTTGGAGACAACATTACTGGATGGCAGGTTTTAAGGGGCAGCTTCAGAAGTTCTGGTGTTCAGTGGCAAGATCCAAGCTGAGATCAGGCTCCTTTAGATAGGAAATGAAACTGCCCTGTCCGGCAGGTGTTACACTGGATTATAACAATGGTTCACGTTTCCCCTTTAAAAAACAGCAATCCTTAGACAATTAAGAATTAAATATAAATAACTCAAAACTCAAACAACAGAGTAGTGGGGATCACTGTGAATTAAAGAAAACATCTCAGTTTGTTTCATTTTCTTTGCAAGGTCAGGATGGGCAGTGTGCTCTGAGGAACAGTTTGCTTAATGCGCAGTCTAATGAAAGGGCACCTGGTCATCTTATTATTAAAGCAATAAGTTAAAAGCCTCCAGATGCCTCAGAGAATGATTTTGGATTCGTCATTGTAACTTGTTCAAGAATATACTACCCTCAATGCAGCAATCAGACTGATCTTGTCAGACTCTCTGGAAATGTGGAATATCTCCTCATTTTGGCTATGACAAAATATAGCACTGGAATGGTTTTCTGAAGAAACTTTTATTTTAAAATCTTCCAGTAAACCAACATATTAATAACCAGAAGAGTTAATGTAATCCTAAAGCCTAATCCAAATATTCTCAGAGCAGCCTTCCAGTATCTGAAAGGGGCCTATGAAGATGGACTTGTAGAGGGGGACTCTTCATCAGGGACTGCAGTGATAGGAGGAGCGATGGGTTTAAATTTAAACAGGGGAGATTCAGGTTAGATACAAGGAAACACTGTGAGGGTGATGAGGCCCTGGAACAGGGTGCCCAGAAGCAGGTAAATGCTGCATCTCTGGCTGTGTTCAAAGCCGGGTTGGACAGAGCCTTGGGTGACATCGTCTGGTGTGAGGTGTCCCTGCCCATGGCAGGGGGTTGGAACTGGATGCCCTTAAGGTCCTTTCCAACCCTAACCATTCTATGAGTCTATGATTCTATGATTCTATGAAATACGCCTCAAGTCCAGGGAAGTCTTTCCTGATTTTAAGCACATCCCAGCTGATGTTGGGCAGGCAGTGCTCAGGATGGCCATGCAGTACTCCCAGAGTGGTTGCACAGACAGACCTGTCACACGATGGCCTTGATTCCAAATGCTATATTTTCCAAGAAAGGATATTACAATTTTTTCACTGGGTTATTGCATCATCAGAGATACTTCAATACCTGCAGGTATCTGCAGCTAAAAATCTCTAACCTGTGTGAACTGGCCAGAATTACTGTTCTATCTATGCTGAAAGTGAGACACACAGGTCAAGCGACTGTCCAGGAGACTTGAGTCATTCTATGAGCTACGCACAAAGCATTGGTAGGACTAGAACTTGGCACCTCCATTTCAGAAGACTTCAGTGTTCTTTCCAGTGGAACTATGCTCCCAGAGGACACACAGGGAAGTAAGCTGCATTAATTGAATTAGTGGGTTTGAATATATTCTTTACACTTGCTAAAGTGTCATAAATGTGCCATTGATTCTCTTTTTCAGTAGTAAAAAGGTGTTAAGTCTGAACAGGAGCCAATTCTGTTCATGAAATTTATACTTTGAACATGACTTAACTTTGAGTCTCCCAGTTTGAACAAGCCATCAGATACCTTTGGATTTTTAAGGCATTGAGTGTTCTTATCACCCCCTAACTTGATGCAGCTCCTTTTTCAATGGGACCTGAGGGTACTCAGCAGCCTTTCTAAATTCATTTGGCATCTTACAGAACCAAGAAGATAACATTTAGATTCAGCATAGCAGCAAACAGCCACTGCTGACCCCTAATAGGCAATGTGCAGCAATGTGTCTTGACATTGACACCATGAAAAGTAATCCAGGTGCTCCTTCTGCCTTTTTTTAACCCTTCCACATGCCTCTTTATCATGTTTCATTTTTCTTAGTGCCAAGGAGCTTTCATTTACAGTGCCACACTTTCACAGGAGGTACAGGGCTTTCCTGTACCCATTGTGTATAACAGAGATTCTGGCACTAGAGCATGCAACTCCCACACTACTACTATATTTGTCTGAAACAAGCACAGGCAGATCACAGAGACAACAAACTGTGATAATAGAACATTATGAATGTGCAATGCAGCTTCCAAGTATTTGGAAATGCTCTCCTACAGCATCTCAGCCACTGTGCCAGAAATGTTGCATTTTTAACTGAAGGGATTGCTCCTCCAAGTCAAATTCTGCCATGTCATATACATCTGGATACAGGGAACAAAGAAAATTAAACAACTGGCCCAGTTAGAAACATCCCCAACAGCACAGTGAGACTCAAAGAGGAACACAACAGGCCTCTCTGCAGCACAGACACATCAGGGAAAGAACTTCCCAGAAAGAGACAAGGAGCAGGGGAAACAAATGCCCACAGATTTATTAGGTAGCTGGGCGTAAGAAGTATTCTCCCATTAATTCCATGTGCACACTTCCCTTTTTTATTAGGGAGAAAAACCCCACAAACCTGCCATCAGTCTGTGATAACACTTTTACTACTGTATAGAGCTAGATACACGAACTAGTCTAGCAATAATTGATTCTGTGATTGTAAAGTGTTGGTTATTCTTTTAATCTTGCCTTGATGAGAATATAATTATGAATTTGCTGCTGCATTTTTGTTTGCTACTGAAACCGCTAGATTATGTATTAAGAAGACACACAAGAGATTCATGCTTTGATATGACCTATCAGAATAAATGAAACAAGGATCAGCTCCAGCAGCAGCAGCCTCAGCGCAGTTTGGTTGCCCCTGCTTCATGGGTGGACCCTCTGCAGTCCCAACATACAGAACTTGTCCTGCAGCTGGGGCATTCAGAATGCTTTTCACTCATCTCTCTAGCAAAAGCCCACCCTCTGCTCCTGCCTTTTCCAATAGTAGTAAAGTCTCCTACATTTGACCAGATACTTTTGTGAAACCTGAAGGAACTTTGAAAGTATTGCCCCTTGACCACATCTAGGTGGAATAAGCTGAGTGTCAGACTGGTGGGAGAATCCCACTAGCTCCTTAGAAAATGAGCTAAAGAAATAAAGGTTGAAGAAATGAGGAAAATGACAACAAAAAGTCTCTCAGCTTAAACCCAACAGTCTACACGCTATTTAATTGCTTACTCTGTTTTCAGTTTTAAGCATATGCTGTTGTAATCATCAAGTAAAAACAGGGTTTAGGTATGTGAGATAAGTTTGTGGATAATGTGAAAGAAAAAATGTTGAGGGATACTATACTCCGAGTATTTACATTCCTGTTTTTATAATTACCTTAATTAAGGAGTAATTATTTCACTCACAGATAGGCTTATCTCTAACATGAAACTACCTGTCTACCATAAGTAAAATTGAAAACCATCAAAATTGCACTTTTTACTGTCTTTAATGGGTGTTCTGTACTTTAAATGCTGTCTTCACCGCAAGGAAAATACATTGTTTTACTCACTTGGTATTCATTTTCTGTAAAGAGCAGTCATGTTGCTAATAATGGAAGCAGGATTTCCAGAAGCACAGAATCAGTTGGCTAACAAAAATACGCTTTCACCTTCTGTGAAATACAAGATAAACCCATAAACTGCCAACACAGGGGTAGTGATGAAAAATTAAGCCTGGCCACCAGTAAAGCGAGGACCTACAGTCAAACACGTGTGAGCTCCTTCTGTTTCCTGCCTTCCCCTGCTGCTGCCTTGTGCCTGGAGAGCACCCAGCGAGGCCAAGCCCCAGGCCCTCACCTGGGAGATCCTGGATCAGGAGCCAGGTGCTGCTGCAGCTGAGCTGAGCTATCAAACAGGCACATAATCAGGTTATCTTTTTGGCTGGCATCTGTGCTCCAGACTCCCTTTGCAAGACAGAACCAGGTCTCGTAAGACCCTGCCTAAGAGCTATCTTATGACATTAAAAAGTGCTTCTATTTGTAGGTAAACAAACCCAGGCATGTGAGACAGCATATGTATTTTCACTAGGGGTGACCTGTCTTCCCATGACTTGACAGCTCACTTGCATGCGGCCCTAGATCAAAGTGGAACAAACAGGGGCCTAATCCCAGGGAAGTTGCTGGGTTACCATTCTCATGGAGAACTGGCAGGGAAGAAGGTGGGACTTTAAAATAGGTCAGTTCACAAAACTTAACTCACAGGTATTAAACACTGCCTATGAATTATGAATTGGGCAAGGTCCTAAAAAGCTGCCAGAAGTCATACTCAGACTTACTTACTAATCCCTGGGACCAAGGGAAGCTCTCACCAATAGGACTATCTTTGTCTCCAGTGTATGTGCTACTTAAATAGATGTTTAACTTATCAGCTGAGGCACCTTCTAACCCCACTTATTTTCCCAGTCTAAATTCTTTATTTTCTTTTGGGGTTTTGGAGGTTAGTATAGGTAAATGATGTATTCCTTGTTCCCCAAAGGCTTTACTGCTTAGCTGAGCCTAAGCCTGTTTCACCTTCAATCACAATGACATGGCAGCAAGTACAGAAGGTGGACCTTAACAGAGCTGTGCTTGCTGGCACCAGCTGGGTTGCTGCTGAGAAGATGGTAAGACACTGCATTTTAGTATCAACAGCTTTTCTACTCCCTGTTGTATGCTGTAGGCCCACTGCACCTACTAGTTTATGTCATGACAGAAGGCACTGGATTTGTGGCATGAAAACAAACCAAAAGAAGCTACAGTGCATCACAAGAGATGCAGAAACCCCTGGGACGAGTGCAAAGCAGGAGGCAGGGGACTGGCCTTTCCTCCCTGAGGAGTGACAAGCACAGCACTGTATTAATGGCACTTCCCTAGTTTAAAACATGCTTTCTGAGTACAAACCCACCTCGCTTCCGCTGTGCCTGCTGGTTCTGTCACAAGGACTTTTAAGTTTAGTACATACACTGCAAAGGCTGTTATTTCTAGGAGTAATTTTGGGGGTGGGGTTTGTTAAGATATGTTAGGGACATTAATCTATACTAGCAACCAACTCCTTGCAGCAATATGAACACTCACTGACTTGTGTCATTCTATGTTGCTAGACCATTTGAAAGTGCCTGCAAGGTTTTCCGGAATGCTGTTAACCACATCACTGATACTGAGCAGAATGTATTCCCTTTAATAACAAACAATGGCAAAATCAAACCAAAGCCCACCCTCAAGAATCCACAAAGATCCCTTCAATACGGCACCTAAATCTCTTTACTTCTAAATAACTGGAACAACAGAACAGAAAACCTACCAAATGCATGGAGACAATAGTTCCTACAGCCATATGGGACAGTTGCATCACAGCTATGACCAGGTTGATATTTATAGCAGATACACAACAGTGTTTTACTTATGCAAATAGAGTAATCAATGAATTTGTCCAGCTTATGTGTTTTCCCAAAATAAAGTGAATTTCCAAACCAGACATGGTTTTGTCTACCAAAATTTGCCTGTGATGACACCGTTGAGCTAAAGCCTCAGCATATACTGCTGTCACATAGAGATTTCTTGGGTGTATTTCATTTTTGGCATTGTTTCTTCTGCAGCATGTTTTGCAGTGTACCATGAGTGCTCCAGGAGCCTTATGCCATCAGACTTCACAGAAGAATTTGCTATATATTGGCAAAAGGTCTTGACTCTTACTCAAAAGAACAGGAGTTTCCCCTCGGATTATTTGTGTCAGGATTTTACTGCGTAAAGCTTTAATGACAGTGTCTAGAACCGGAGCAGCCGAATACTGAAAAGAAACGTCCTACACACATAAATCTCTGCAACGTGAAGAAAGTCCCGGCTTGAAAACAGGTTTCCTCTGTCTCTATTCCGCCCTCCAGTGGTTTAACAACGGGAGAGGTCAAGGCAGAGCAAAACAGAAAGCACCGACCGAAACGTAGCAACCCGTTTCTCTGTGTGAGTAATGCACTGAGGGGTACGCGGAACAGGGCAGGGCAATGCTGAAATTATCACATTTTTAAAAAGAGAACAAAATAAGATTTTTTTTTTTTGTACGATAAAGTGTCAATAAAACAGAGACAAATGCTTCTCACTGAGGAGTAAAATCACTTTGGAAGTGTATTTCAAAGCCTCACATAGAAGCAGATTTGAATTAACTCTTTCTGAATAATATCAGAGTGTATCAACAGAACACATGAGCTGCTGATGCCAAAAGAACAGCCTCTGCCCATGGTCTATCCCCATGAAACATGAGCTCTCCTTATTGGAAGAGATTTCTATTCTCACCTAATCCCTTCCACAGTGATTGTGAAATTGCATTTTCCCAAAGTGGCTTTGTCCCGTACTCTGTATTTGAGAATGTGCCTTGTATTATTTTCTATGGTGTCACGATCCACAGAACACAGATGGGAGGGTGGCACAACATAGAAATACACTTCAAAATCTTCACTGAGACATCTTTACTTAGAATAAAACCTCAGCTTCTATCCTCTTCTGAAGTTCTTGGTTTCCCCTGCAGGAAGTAAGACTTTGGGAACGGAAAGAGAGCTCAGGTTCCAAACAGGTGCAGGTTTTTTGTGCCAGTGTTGAAGCCTGTGCCTGACCATTACCACTGCCTGGTGGGGTGCCTGCTGGTGGATGTTATGTGGGAGCATATGGATGGTCAATGCTACCATTAGCAGGAGAGACCTGCAGGATGAATGAAGAAGCCCTCCTCTCCTGGCTCTTGCTGCTGAGCTTGTCCTCAAGGACAAGTGTCTCACAGTCCTGAACTCTAAATGGCCATTGCGTTCCCCCCAGTTTACCGTCAGCTGGCTGTCTAGTGCCCATGTAAGACCACACAGAGCCAGGACCTGTGTGTTTTCTTCTCTCTGAGGCTAATCTTCCTGAGATAGGTGAGGTTTGTTCAGGATTTCTTCTGTCAGTCCCAGATGCTGTTTTTCAATCTGTGGTTTGACCTTCCCATGTATTTTTCCCCCTGTGGCAATGTTCTTTCTAATTCCACCTTGTTACAACCTTCCCTGTTTTCTGTGGTTCCGTGCCACACATCCACAGCTCTCCCTATTTCTATATCTTAACTGTGTGGAAGGATGGGTCCCACATTACACATCTGCCTTTACTGTTGGTTACTGGCTAAAGAAACATTTCTATATGAAAGAGTTAGGCATATGGCATGGTGCAGGACCAGTGGTGCAGTGCTGCACAGAGCTGTAGTTCCAGTCACAGCTAAAACGCAAGGAAACTGCTCAACCCTGCAGCAAGCAGCTTTTGAGGTTATGAGAATACCACAACTCAACAGCAAGTCAGAGGGGCAGAAGATCATTTTCCCAGAGCTGGGATGAGGAATAGCCCTGCAGTCTCCTCCTTCCCCACGTCAGGCAATAAGTTACAATCAATGAGATTTTAAAATAATACCTCTTTGACTCTTTTAGACATCACTGCTGGGTTTGAGCCTTCAAACTCTTCTTGAACACAAAGGCATTCACCCCACACCAATAGTGTGTATACAAACTGTTAGTCTACTGATCAGTTGGCAGTTGACACCCTTCTCATCCATATGTCCTTTCTTAGTGCGCAAACCAAACTGATCTAGTGTGGTTATTCATGCCCTGGTTTTCCTTCCAGCTTCTGCCACTCACTCTCTGTTCAAAGCCTGCATAAGTGTCTTAGTGGACCTGCAGTATGTAAAGCTGAAACGATGAACCTCTCCTTTCCCCTGCATATCAGCTGCCTCAATTCCACAGCTAATGCAGTTTTATATATGAAAGCTTCCTGGAGGTTCATACCTCTGAACACTCCCAGAATTGCCCCTGCATTGAGACATGCACCTAATCAAGATCTACACAGCAACTCAGCTGTTCCACTGCCCATGTCCTGCAAGAAACTTGGACAGGGGGTCTTACTAAAGAATGCAGAACACCCAGGGACAAGGTGTGTTCCTCAGGACAGGAGTGCCAATTGCTGCAAAGTTCTGATGAGCAGCACTGGGTATTATTTTACAGTAGCCTGATTTTTGAGAAGTGCGAGATAGAAGCTCAGCGTTCTGCCAGAGAGGAGCTGAAGGCCATTTCCCTCCCTTCCCAACAGGGCTGGCTGATCGGCCACTGTCCAGTCCATGGAAGATAGCACTGAGTGGTACATAATTCAAGCTCTTTTTAACATACTCACTTTGGAGTGGTTAGGGCCACGGACTAGGCATGGCCAGGCTATGTTCTGGTCCCAGCTGCCACATCTGCTTATACATCTTGAACATCAGAAGTTAGTTGGTGAAAACTGAAGTGACTACAACAAAGGGCAGAGACGGAGGTCTGCAGCTCAAATGCAGCAAGAGGAATGGGGTGAAGGTATCAGCATGACTTTGAGAAGCAAACAGACACAAAAATTCTTGTGCTCGGATCCCATTCTATTGAAAGAGGCCATCATTTCTGCTCATTGTATGGAAAACAGGCTTGCATGGAATGAAAGTTTGGAATAGACAACATAATTCCCAGACCATATTTCTGGTTCATAATGCAGCTTTTCCTTCTGAAGGGAATGACCAAGCCTTAACCACCTCTGTCTGCCTGAGAAGTTGCAACTTGGTGAAACATGTTCACAGTTGCACAGGGGAAAGGAGGATTTTTGCACAGATACCTAGGCTGAGGCTGGTTTCACAGTTGTTGTAACTGATCTAATACAAATGAGGAAGCACGAAGCACACGAAACATGACAGAAGCATGGCAACAGATATTCAAAAAAGAGTCAGACTTCTATATAGCTTTATAGTCTGGAGTATAACTGTTAATATGTGGAGAGCACTCCAATACCACAGTGATGGACAGTACCAGAAAAAAAACATGAAATCTTAAAAGAGATCAAACACTGATTCTGAAGTATTCAGAAACAGAAGGTGAAACAAGAACAATCAGCAGAACTCCATTATTCAAGATTTCCTCCTTAAGAGCACACTGAGCTGGTCCAGCTGAAGTCTTGGTTAGGCCCACTCCACAAAGACTTGAAATCCATGAGCTATGTTTTCCTCTATGTGTCACCAGAGTAACTGAAATAGTAAAGGGAGTTTCTGTGATCTCACACTACTAACTATAAAGGGAGGGTGGCATCTGGTTTTCGCTGAGAACATTAAAACACTGACTGATCCTTGAGGGCCATTAGGAAATGCCATCAGTACCCACACAACTGTTGTTTTGGGTAAACTTCTGTTGTGACCGGAACCAGGATTATATAATATACAATAAGGAACACAGACGAGGGCACCAGCTTCCCATTCCTGTCCCACCATATGACACACTTTCTTCCAAAGGGAATGTTTAAAAGTTCTATATTTAATGTTTAATCACAGATGTGCAGAAAAGGGGAAGGAAAAAGGGAATTAATAATTACGTTACTAAAACTAGTTATAACCGCCTGAACCATAAGAAGTCTTTAATAATTTTTAATAATTATTAAAAATAATCTCTATTATTGTTACAAACTTCCAAAAAGCTGTGCTGATTTTAATATTGTTTCCTCCAGACAATCAGAAAACTGGGTTAACAAAATGGTAAGAAACTACAACCTGGGAAGTTCTCACAAGCTATAAGTACTCTGCAAGTGCCAGCCACTGATTATTCTCTTCTAATTCATTAGTGAATCTTCCCAGCGATTCAATCAGAATGTCTCTGGTTCATTTCCCATCACTTGGTATTATGAAAACCAGGCTGGCGTTTAGTCAAACCAGGACAGCTTTACTGATAAAGCCAGTGGGGGAAGCAAAGAATTTGTCAAATCTTACTCCTCCTAAACATAAAGAGCACAGCAAATCAATACACGGAAGTGTTCTTAGTTTGATTCTGACTGCAGAGAGGAAAGGGCAGCACTGTGTTCACTGTCTCCAGCCTAATTGAGTGAGTGCATTCTCCATCATATCTACTTCTTACCAGAAAGGAAATGTGCAAGATACTGTGTCAAACTCCAGAGGGAAGAAAGGAGAATTAAGAAAAGATTTCTTGATCTTCACCTTATTTAGATGAACACCCACCCAGCTGACTGTATAGCATTTGATGGATGAAGTAGGATTCAACAGTTTCTCATCAAGAAAACATGGTGAACATAAATTTCATCTAAAGTATCTATAAATAGGCTCAGAAAATACAAATCCACAGTGCTGGATTTATCTTTAGCTACATTTATTGTTTTCCATATTATCATTTGTCATGGCTATGATTTCATGACATCTGCATTTTTGGAAACAAAAACTGAAACCATGCATGAAATCCATGTGACAAATTGATGTTCAAGACTCCAGATCTTTGCTAATGTCATTCATCAAAAACTTTGTTTCATTAATTGTGAAAAAATATTCGTAACACTTACAATAATGTCTAACAATCTAACCAACCTAAGTGCCAACACTACAGCCTGGAAAGTTTACCACCTCCGCGAACTCAAGTGCAACATTAAAATATGACCAAAGGCTGTGCTGAGAGCACCCATCTTTCTAAAAGGACAGCAAAAGTGAGCTGCTTGCAGCTCAGGCACTAACAGATTGTCACAACTCGCCCAGGTTTGCTAACAAGTCAGTAATTATCCCAAAGAGTCCCAGGAATACTAACGCCAAGAAAACTATTGCAATGTTATGAGAGTTGCATGAACATTTCTTTTAATCTAAAATTATGCAGTGAAGAAATCTGACTTTCACACACCTTTGCTTCCCCTCAGTGTCTCAGGGCTGAAACTTACTATTAAAAAGGAACACAAATACATTCTTTTGTTTGATAATGGCCTAACAGAGAAAAACAGCATTTATTTTGCTCAACTACTCTGTATGTCTCACATGGGTTTCATGCTTTCCAGGCATGCAAATCCTGCACACAGGCCCTCTGTCTGGCTCAAGATTTAAGATGCTTGTCTCTCCTCTTTATCACTGGTTAACTTTTATGCCAAAGACTCATTTCTCAACTGCTCCGTATAGTTTGACTCCGTCCCCTTAAGATACTCAGTGCTACCCTCCTATTTCTTTTCATCTTGGGTTGGCCCCTAAATTACAGTAGACACCAGCTTCACCTGCTGGCCCTGGCCTGGCTGAGGGCAGCACGCCACATTCCCAGGACTCCATTCCCAGCAGAGCACAGGAATGCATGTCACCAGGTACGTTTTGAGAGAGAAGCAGGCTGAGGTGGGTTGGTACTGCTGCTGCACTAGCTCACCCAGTCTGCAGTTGGTTCTGTGGGCATGGTTCTGTGACTGGAAATGGGCAGCCTGTCTCAACAGGACAGTGCTCATCCTGAAGATCTACGTGATCTTTTGATGCTGAGAATGAGCCAAATTGACATAAGCCCTTTAACTTCCAGGTTTGTGGACTCTTCTGTTACCCCACAGCTTCAGCAATAAGTTTGTCTTTTTTAGTACATTTTCAAAATGTCTCCAAGAGCCTTGAGAGCAGCGTGCATGTAGAAAAGCCATTTCACTGGTTCAGATCCTAAAACTACTGTACAAGCCACCATTTCTTACCCAAAACCTTTGTTGTAGCAGTGTGCAATATATCAGAGCTTATCACCTTTACCATGACAAAGAATCTCCTACTGCCAGCATTCTCAGCTTCCAATCAGACAAGTCATTCCCATTCTTCCATTAGGGCAAGTACTCGAGAATTAGTAACACGCTAAGGAACATCTTCTTAAAGGAATTCTTGCTTTCTGGGATGTTTACACTCATATTCTGAGAAGGGGAAGACCGAAGCACCTTTTCTTCTGAAAGAAAGTACATGAAATAATTAGAAGAACCAGAGACATACAGTCCTGTGCTTGATACACAGCTTAGCACTTTAAAAGGACAGAACCAGTCCTGGGAGCAGGGAACTAAAATCTCCCCTCCTAAATGACTTCTTTAAGAGTTATGTTCAATCCTTCCCTTCTATCTGGCCTAGAGTCCAGCAGGAGTGTGGAGGACTTCCTGTGTCGAAACTAGCCTGGCAGTTTAGGCATTCTCCTTCAAGGTGGGAGTTGAGGATGTTAATGCAACCAGACAGAGGAGGGAATTCTCTACCTCTCCCTGAAAAATCCCTTAGGACATTGAATAGCAGGTTGCAGAGCAACAAACTTTTGGAAAAAAAAATAAAATAAATCCAATAGCTTTGGCGTTTCTGTAGGAAGCCTGATCCTGTCTGTGCCATGGAGCAACCACATTGTTCAGGTCATGTTTCCTTTTAAGATGATATTTTCTTGAACATGGCAGTCATTGACAGTATAAATGCTGTTTCCTAGGGCAGGAATTAGTTGTAGAATCATTTAAATCAGGTGAGAATGATTTTTTGGAGAACAAAATCACTTCATTTCAGCTACACAAGACTAAACTCTAAGTCCAAACATTGCTTGCTTTCAATCTTGAGCCAATGGAACTTTTTGTTGCAGCATTACACACTGGTGGAAATGCCTGGTAGGTGGAACTGAGGTATCTAATGGCTATTTGGAGCTGTGTAAGAACACTGAACATTGAAACTATGGTTATAATATGAGACAGTAAAGTGGTTTAGTGGGCACTGGCAGCTTCACTTGCACTAAGAGCCATATTTAAGAGCATTTCAAGAAATGTTGTTTCAGCATCACCTGTTCTATAGTAATTGTATGCAAATATTTTGTATTCCAGATCAGTAACTCCTTTCCCTCAAGTTGAAGTCCTCCCAGGACATGAGAACAGCCAGGTTTACATTGAAGTAGGAATGAGTGGTATAGATCTGGGTAGTACCAGATGTAAGTACCTAGAAATGTTGTTTTTTTTTTAACAAAATAGATCAATTGATATGAAAGTACTTACTGCAGCACTGTATTGATTTAATTAATGTATAACAACAGTGCAATATGGCATCAAGACACATGCCTTACAAAATATCTTTTTCTGAAGCCATAGATAATAGAGCATCACAAACACAGACTTAATAAAGAAAAGTGATGCCCATTTACCTTGTGTCAGTAAAATCATCACCCATGTTATATTTAGCTAACAGACAAAAAGTTACAGGGCGTGAGCAGGCTTTTGCAGGAACATCCTCTGGCAGCTGATTCTCTGAGAGACATTGACTGTGGCCTTGGGAGGAGAAGGCTGTGAGATTAGCTTCTTCCTTCTGGTGGGAGCACAGCCCATTGCCTTGCCGATTGCAACAGAGACAGGAGAAATGATGCTAAAAGAGCTTGGGGAGGGGGGATTCATATATATCAGGAGGTATCGTATTTACAGACACCAGACAAGAACCGGGTAGAAGTCATGGACGGCTCTCAGAACTATAAATCACCTCTTTCCTGCCCATTTGCCCTCTCCTACTTTCCCTTCAGGAAGTACTCACACACTGCATGCATGCATGCTCAGTGTGGGAAGGGTATGCAGAAATACGCTCCTACAGCTTTGCTCTTGCAGTGCTAGCTAAGGCACAGTCACCAGTGTGACTGTTAACAGTATCTGCACTATACACATCTGAGTTAAAACATACTGAGCAGAGAAAGGGAGCAGAGGAGAGATGATATGGAAAATGCAAACAGTGTAAATGCATTTAGCAGTTCTAATCTCCTAAAAGACACAGCATTTTCCTATTCAGTTACAATCACAGAGAAATAATTCTTAGGAGGAAAACTAGTGAGATTTGTGTTTAATGCAAAGGTGTCTCTCATGCTTTCAGATATTAGATGTTTCTGGCTGGGCATAATCACACGTAACTGCACTCCTGTCTGATAAAGTGAGATAACATATCTGCATCTCTAGTCAGTGGTTCCTTTCCTGGAGCACTGTAATGCTGCCCTATGTCTTAATCGATAGATCGCAAAGACCTATCACAGTTCCAGAGCTGTTGAGGCATAAGAGGTGATGTTTTGCATCTCCAGCTTCTGTATTCAAGAGAGGGCTAAATGACGCACACAACAGGCCAGATTGACTAGCTGCTGCTGCACAGCACGAGAATACACTGATTATAAGCGTCTGTCTTCCAAGCCTCTGCAGCATGGCCTTACAGAATACCTTGTGCCAAAGCAGCACAAGCAGGCAACAAAAAAAAACAACCATTGTAATGAGAAGTAATTACTTCTTGAACAACATTGCACACAAGAACATGTGCGTGACTAGAGTGACATATATCTCCATATAAAAACTGAACTAGGGAAATAAAGTCATTGCTACAATAAAGCTTCTACAAAGCTATGTAGAAGTCCCACATCTGCAAGAAAACTCCCTTCCTGTCCTTTTGCAATCAGCTGACAGCGGTGGTTTGCTGCTGTTTCAGCTAGTGATGGCCACTCACAGAAGCACAGTCTTGGCCCTGTTCAAAAGCCATGTTTTCTAAATAACAAAAAGAAACGTGTGCCTTAGTCTTCAGCAAAAAGAAGAAAAAGTGCTGTCACCTGAGGTCTGGACCTTAGGACACATGCACGGAGTTGCTATATTTGCTGTCAGATTTAGTGCTACAGTGTAGAGCACTCATGAACCAGTTATTCATGCCCCCAGGCTCAGGGTTAAGTACAACGATTGGGCAACATCCCAGTAACAATACACCCAGCTTCCCCAGGAGCATTTGGTTCCCATTGTTTCCTAGTGGTATTTTCCATTTGCTTCCTAAGTGTTTACATCTCTTGCACCCAGTAGGCTCTTCAGGATACCCCAGTAATAGAGAACGCTCATCAGGAAGTCTCAGAGCATGAAGGGTGAAAGGCTACAATGGCTTAGAGAGACAACCTGGGCCAAGATATGCAGTGCCCTGAGCTCATTATCTGCCTGCAATCAAGACACTACCTAAGCAAATAAGCATGTCCAGCCTGGAGAACCTGAGCCGTAACTGCCTGAGAGGAGTCACCAAGACAGAGAACCTTAAAGCAAGATTCCAGATGCAGCTGCTGCAGGTGACCCTGCACAGACGAATGGCTGGAAAAAGGCTCCTTTGTCTCACATGGAGCTGTTCTGGATTAACATAGAGCCGATGCCTTCTTTGCTGGTAGAGATTTACATCCTGTGATGATCCTGAACCCAGTGGTTTAATTTTTTTCCCCTCTCCTTTCAGGGCAACTGAGGAGTTTCTCAGGACACTAACTTTACTCAGTGAAGTCTGTAGCTTTAATACATAAATGATTTACAGCCTTTCTCAAAAATACATGTGGGCTGTACCTTCCTGTCCACACTTAAGTCCAGTCGTGCTATTTGGGGAACTCCCTGGGGTCCGAGTTTGTGGTCAAGAAAGGGAAGGATGAAGACTACTCTTATAGTAATTTTAAAGAGATTCTGAAGAGCATAAAAGGAGCCACTTGGCCCAGATCTCTAACTGCTATCTGCCTTCTGCAGGCTTTCCCCAGTGAAGATCAGGCTGCCCTGAAAAACTGATGAGGAGAATTCAGAATCTTTGACAGCAGCTTCCACCACCAAGGTGTCGTGGTTTAAACTCGGTCAGACATGCAGTCTCTCTCTCACTCCCACCCTTCCTTCCCCCACTCCCGGAGGGATGGGGAGGGGAATAGAAAGAATGCAACTCCCACAGGTTGAGATAAGAGCAGTCCAGTAACTAAGGTATAACACAAACCACTGCTGCTGCCACCAATAATAATAATAATGATAAGGGAAATAAAAGGGAAGAGAATACAACAGCTTGCCACCCGCTGACCGATACCCAGCCCAACCGAACAGTGATCTAGCCCTTCCGGGTAACTGACCCCAGTTTATACAGTGGGCATGCCGTGCTGTGGTATGGAATACCTCTATGGCTAGTTTGGGTCAGGTGTCCTGTCTCTGCTTCCTTCTGGCTTCACCCTCCTCCCTGGCAGAGCATGAGACTCAGAAAGTCTTTGGTCAGAGTAAACATTACTGAGCAGCAACTAAAAACATCGGTGTTATCAGCGCTGTTCCCAGGCTGAAAGTCAAAACCACAGCACTGCACCAGCTACTAAGGAGAAAAATGACTGCTACTGCTGAACCCAGGACAGTATCCACCCCTTATTCCATACCATTCACGTCATGCTCAGATCCCACATTTTCAATATACCATCACTCTTATATATATACATATATATATATATCCACAGAGAGAGAGAGAGAGATCATTCCTTAGTGCATGGACCAATTCCCATAAAGCTGCTGAGTCCATCCGGTCCATGATGTCGGGCTCCATCTCTTGTAACAGTCTTTCAGAGCAGGAGAGGGAGTGTAATACAGTCAATCTGCCAGGCCTCCCCATATCTGTGCTTCAGCCATCGTCCTCCATACCAAAGAGGCTTTAACCGCTTGCCTTGCTTAATTGCAGCATGTCCACCCCTCGATCATGAGTCCATCTCTATGTTGCATCTCTGCCCTGATGGCCTGCGGTGTCATGGGCCCACCAGGCCCAAAATAATTCACCCTCCCCTTCAGCAGTTTCTGTAACTTGTCGCTGGGAACTCCATACAGCTGCCTTCCATCTCCAACACAGCACTGCACCAGCTACTAAGAAGGAGAAAAATGACTGCTACTGCTGAACCCAGGACACAAGGGAACATGCTTTGAGAAGTGATGGCTGGACCATGGGCAGGGGAAGGAAACATTCAAATTACAGCAGGTCTCCAAGAGTCCAGCAGATGTGGTTTCACAAGACAGCTAGCCAGCAAAGTCAAATAGACCCTGCCTTCTGCTGGCACTCGTGTCCATCCCAGATCTGGAGCTTGCCTCATTGAGGGGATGAATGCTTGCTGATCTGATGATACTGTCTACCAGCTCATGTCAAACACCTTACATGCCTCATGAGCTTAGGAGAGAAAACTTTCAAGACAGCACATCAGTCACAATTAAAACTAGAACAACCTAGAGCAAACAAAATGATATTTTTACCCAGGGACAATGTGACAATGGGCAAGCCCATTTGGGCTTTGGCAATAAACAGACACCAATGCTACTGCGTGCAAGGGCATGGTCTGCACTGTATTACACCCACTGAGAGAAAACAGAAGGGGATCTTAGGGGAGGCGGCAAACCAATGTATTATGAAGAGAGACTAAAACAATAATATTATGGAAAAGCATGGCAAAGAGAAATTAAACTACACCATAATAAAGGAAATTGAATTAATTGTTTACAAGTAGTTATGATTTATTTTTAATGACACAAAAGACAATGATCTTGAATGGAACATACAACCCCATATATATATCCCTGTCCAAGTCCTTTTCACACCCTTTCCTATATTTATAATTGCGAAGGAAGTCTTCTGATGATGTGCCTCAGGAAGAATGAGAAATTACTTGGGTAAGTTAAATAGCAGCTTCAAGTCCTCCTGGAAAATGGATTATGATCAGAGGTCACATTCATCAGTAGGTCTGAAGAGAATGAGAGAGACTCTTTGGACATATTATCCATGTGTAAATTAGCCACATTTATGTGTAATCAATATACAGCATATAAATAGTACGTGACTTAAGACAGCGGGTTTCCTACAAGCTGCTTTTGCACAGGTACTGAGAGTTTGCTTTTAAAAATAAAGTCAGTGTGTTATTTTGGTTCCTTGATGAGCAAAGCTCATATAATAAGGGTACAGCTGCACAGAATGGTGGCTTTGAGTATGTTAACGAAAATAGAGTCTTTACGCATAGAATAGCACCTTCAAATATAAATAAAAATCATCACTGGCCTGATACTGGCCTGAGGGAAGTCAGCTGAGTAACTGGCTGAATGCTGTCTGCATGCACACCTCCACTTGCCCAAAATACACTGCACCTACCTGGGAGCATCCTCCAACAGCTCATGACTCCCCATTAACAAAATCTGAGTGTGGAACATGCACATTGCTATCACAGCTGTGTACAATGTGGTACATCGTAGGCAGGTAGAAGGCTAAAGCACTTAACCTCTTACAAAGGCCTTGCAACCTGAACTTAAAACCTGTTTCCATTTTGCTTCTTGGATACTCAAATCTTTTACCTTTACGAAGAATTTTCTTTGTTGTTCTTTATGCATGCTGAATTTTTGTAAACTACTTAAAGTCTGGATTGCTTCAAGGACTGCACTTTTCTGGATGAGAGCTCAGCCTCTGTGCAAAGGTTCCTTCCCTCAGAATGAGTAGTTTTAATTCTATAAATGAGTGTCACCTTGGAAAACTTGACAAAACCAGCTTGACCTTGGCAGTGTATGTTCCTCATCTTCCCTTTTCACACACAACTCTAAAGATCCATTCACTTTGTTTTCTAGCCTCTGAGATCTGCCTTTCTCCTGCAGCCACAGACTAAATTATGGTGTTATATGCTATAGAATATGGTATCTATACAATATTGGTACCTATGGCTTCTACAGAGCATATAAATATTTAATTCCATATTCGTCTGAAATTTTGTTCCCTGTGTTCTCAGCTTGCATTTATCCAGAAGAGATAACCATTTCCCTTATGTCATAGGTCCTGCAACTCTCACTCTGGTAAAAGACAAGAAGACAATAGTATTTCAACAATATGCAACTGAAAGAGCAAACTGCTGGAAAGAGATGGGCCAGAACTTCCCTGTTTTGTTCACCAACATGGTAAGGTATTGCTTTGGCCTAGTCCAACCTGAAACAGCCTGGGACTGACCCACCTGAGTTACTGCTTTTGTCCTCATGGCTTTTTGTCAGAGTTGCTGAACCCTCTCATTATAAAAGAGCAAGGAACGGGTGTTCTTTGGGTGGACTCCAGGATGCTGGAATTAGTTCTTTATCTTGGCCCACACAACTGAATTTGTTGCCCTGCTAGGCATACTGGAAATAAAAAGGTTTGAAATGGAATGAGTTCTGCTTCCCTCAAAGATCCAGAGATAAAAAGGCATGAAGAGTCTTTGAGCTGTCATCATTCATCCACTCCAACCCAGGCTTAACAATGCCATTTTGTAAGATAAGCAGTAAGAGGGAAGGGCAGGCACTGACAGGGTGGGTTTGTGGAGCAGGGCACTAGCAGTTGGGAACAGAGCCCAGCAACTCTCCCAGGTCAATATGCTACTTGTATGACCAAGATAGCAGGCACTAACAAATGGAACACTACCAGTTTCTATTTGTGTTGTTAATTGCTCAAACTGACACTCTGCCTTTGAAACCTGGGTAGCTTTGAACTTGTATCATTTTAAACAGGCAGATTTTTACTTGGTGTGAATCTGAGTGAGTACAGATCGCATAAACACTGAGGGAACTGGGCACATGCAACTGGCTGGGTGTCACCGGGGCACGCAGTGTCTCTGGCTTTGCCTGTCTCGGAGTGACTTCTGAAACCTCTGACGTGACTAGATGTAATCTGGCTTGTTCTGGTGATGCATGCTCCCAGGTCACATCTTGTGCGTAACACAAGGTGACAGTGTTAACGAAGCAGGACATAGTGGTTATCCCAAATCATCAGATTTCAGTTTTGAAGTTTATAGTGAAAGTTTCCTTTAAAAATACCTCATTTTCCCCCTCACTATTTTCATTTGTTAGTGAACAAAATTACATGCTCAGGTCAGCAGTGTACTTGGCACATGCCTGTCCCAAGGAAAAGGAGGAAGCAATTATACTTGCAGCCTTGCAGCCCAGAAAGTACCAGCCTGCAGCCCAATTCTCACCAGACCTGTGTGTCCATGGTCCTTGGAGTCAAACATCTCTATGGCCAGACTCACTTATTTACATCACCTACAGACAACACCACAGTGTTAAAAGCGTGGTTAAGGTTGGAAAGCACTCCAGAAATACCAAGTGCCTCAGTCCAGGTCAGTGCGTCACGGAGCTGCTGCACAAGCCAAGGGAAACAGATTCCCACTGGTTCTGGTGCAGTTTTGAGGTGCTCAGTGGCACAACAGTAGTTGAGTCCTGCTGGCTTTGCCCATTCCCCCTAGAGCAGAGCAGGGCAGCACACCCCAGCACACCCACCTCAAACCTGTTAGCCCAGGGTCAATTTGACCATTCAGGAGAGAACTTTATGGCACCTTTTCTCTAAGCTCTTGGCTGTCCAGAGTCTTCCCCAGCTTGGCCCTCCCGTCACACAGCCCTGACCCCTGTTCCGTTCCTCAACCCACCACCGTTTGCCCATTACCTCCCATAGCCAGAAGAGGCCCCTGGCACCATGTCCCAGCTTCCCTCGGTGGCTCGCCACAGCTCCACGTCCCACCCGCCACAGGTCCCTCTGTCTGCGGTGACCAGCCCAGAGGAAGCCTCTCCTGCCCCGAGGGACACTGCCCTCCACACTGGGGGGGACACATGTCACCCCCCACCCTGAGGAGGGGACAACACATGGCCCTGCACCAAACGGCCTACTCCGCACCAGCTTAGGATAACACGACATTCTCTGTTGCTTCCTCTTACAACCCTACAGAGGATGAGCCCGTGAGCGCAGACAGGTTTCCGGTCCTCAACACATGCTGGGGACCCCTGTGAGGATTTAAGGACTTCCGCAGCAGCCGCAGCGCCGGGCGCGTGCAATAACCCCAGACACCACTAGATGTCACGGTTGACGCATTAAAAGGTCAAACCGTCCCGTTTCGATTCCAGCTGGAAACGCCCGATGTTCTCAGAGCAGTGACTGCCCAGGTGAGTTCCTGTAACAGGGACGAGTCCTTCCCAGGGGCACCCGCCCACCCAGCAGTCCCGACCATCGCCGCGCCTTTGACATCGCTGCCGGCCCGCACACCGGAGCAAAGGCAAACACTCGTATTGCTGGGCTGGCCGAGCTGAATCCGTCCTGGCGAGACGGAAACGATCACTTGGGCTTTAAATGGAGTTGGGTAAAAAACATGTCTTCTGGGCCTTGAAATCCCAAGTCAGAGCAGGTTGCCTCCCCTTCCCTAGCCAGGGCCCCGTGCCACCTAACCCCTTCCTGCCACGCCAAACAACACCTTTTTCATTTGTTTAAATGCGGATAAGACACATTTTCCCCAGGGATATATATTACATAGGATGCTGAGGAGATCTGCTCCGATTTCTTCTTTTCTAGAGCATATCTAAGGAAGGAGACACTTGCAGGAAAAAGTTTTCAAAGAGAGGCCAGGACTAAATGGCACATCTGTGCCCCAGGAAGCAGAGAAAGAAAAGATAAACGGGTGGGAAAGTCTTGGGGATAAAAAGAGATGGATACTGCTGAGCAGGGGAGGCAGGTAGAGAAGTGCAAGCAGACAAAGGGATAAATGCTGGCAGCTCCTGTGATCTTTTGACATTGGAAGCAAGGATGAAGTGGCACTTGATGTACCTCATGACAGTGAAGTGACCCAATTAGTAAAGGCTAAGGCTGGCATCTCAGTGAGATGAATCTACCATGTGGGAGAGAGATCTGCAGCTGAAGGCTAGATATGCTTGGAAAGAGGAAAAGGGACAGGATGATTCCTCTATCTTCTTGATACAGAAGGTGGAGAAACGGCAGCCGTGGGAGGCAAGGGCAGTAGCAGAGCTTGTAGGGATGGACAGACAGCTCATGGGAGACCACAGGTCCAAAATAAAGAGCACCTGGAGGAAGCAGAGGTCACTCAGGACAGTTATCAGAAAGAAATAAAGGGTGAGTAAAACTACAGTGACGAAGAAAGCAGGCCGGTGCTTTCCTTCACATACTATCCACCGAGTAGGAGAAAAACAGGAGATATGCCCACAAAAGGGATGTTTTCCTGCAGAGCAAAAGCATTCACAGTTACAAGCATCCTAAACTGTGAACATCTCCATCTAACAAAAGGCATGGCACCATTTGAGGTCTGCAGTTTCTACATAAGAAGGTTCCAAATTAGTTTTAGTTCTCAGGCATAGGGGACAACCCTGAAGCAATGAATGTCCATGGGTATCGCCTGGAAGAGATTCTGTGAGTGGTTAAAGCAATGTGCCCCTAGCAAGAGCTCAAAGCAAAATATCCCTATTAATTGGAGAAAATTTGTTAAAATTCATGTTGCAGAAAGGGAGCAAAGATCTGTCCTATATTCATTTACAACAGTAATTCACATAAGTGGAACTAAACTACTATAAAACTTTTAAATAGAGAACTGGCCTTGTGCTTTGGCAGCTTTTCTTTAAGTTAGATTTTTATGGCTTGGCTAATTGTTCCACTTGCTGTTCTCCCCTGAAGAATCCTGATGGGCTTTGCGTTAATTTGCTGAAAGCCAGGAATCAAGTAAAAATGTAATTTTACCCTTGCTAACAGCTGGAGAACCAATATCAACTTCAGCAGCTTGCTGAGTAATGAAATCAGAGGACTCACAACTGACAGAAACCTGACATGAGTGAGCTGAAGGGCAGTGCCATCACTTTTATTTAACCCACTGAACCCACCCTTCAGACACAGCTCAGGAGGGCACTGGGCATATCTTCTGAATCTTAAAGGAGGTTTATATTCACAAACAATACAATGGTAGATCACAGAAAGAAAGCCTGGTTTGTATTAAACTATGAGCCAAAACACGAAGGAAGATACTTGATAAGCTCTAATGTCTGTACATGCACATCAGCCATCTGCACAGCTCATGCCTACAAGATCTAGGAGTAGGAAAGGTTCACTGGGAGAGTTAGTTGCACTCACCAGTGCCAACTGTTTGCCTGGGAAGCTGCCAGACCCACGTTTGCTGCTCTTAAATTTAGCATCTACTTTTGATTATTTCAGAAGATACTGGACAACCTGCAGCATCATTAGCCAGAGTTCAGTTCTGTTGTACACCTTTCTGGAGCAAGGTCCAAAGGGATGCTCCTCTACAAGAAAACTGACTTGGAGTGAAACAACGCTCAGCCACCTTCCAGCTATCCATGAAGTTCCCATTGCTGTGGACCTACTACCCTCCATAAAGCTCAAAAGTGCTGGATTTGCTACTCAGCAGTCACCACACAGTCTGAAGTTAAAGATTTATTTGTGGTCACTCGGCCTATAAACAGGCAGAGGGTGAAAATAACCCACTGAGCAAAGACAGAGCTGTCTCCATCACTCATTAAAGAGCCAGTTTTTAAAACACAGGCCTACGTTTTACAGGTATTAGATTACTGATGCCGTTGGTATAAGGTACACATAATTCTTCTGGGAATAGGGAAGCCTGATATCTCCATTTTCCAAAACTCAAAGCTGAGCTGAGGGCTCTTTAAATGTGTGGCCTCAAAAGTCAACAAATGCCTTTGGACTGGTTATTGTACTGTTTATTTGGCACACCCCTTTCATCCAGAGGATCCCAAAGCCTTTGTAAGGATGAACTAAATGAAGCTTTCAGTGTCTGAGATAGGCAGATAGGTAACGAACCTTGAGAGATTTGTGGGACAGAGAGGAAACCAGCAATAGCTCCAGCTCACAGGGAAAGAACCCTGCCATATTCCTCGCCTTTACTGTATGATCCAGGTATTTGGAAAGGCAGAAAAACACAAAAGATTTTGCCTTACAGCCAGAAAGCCAGAAACTGTGTTTCTCTCCCACTGCTCGCCTCCTCCTCCTCTCTTGGGTGCAGATTATACACAGCCCCATGCACTGCTGCTTGCTTTCCAAGTGTTGGAAATAAGAGCAGTAAGATATGCCAGCCAGAGGCAAGAATGCAGCCTGGACCCATCTCAGGTAGAAGGACTTCATATTCTCCAGATGCTGTAAGAGGGTTGATGGCTTTGAGACACTCTATACGCTGGGTGGTGCAGGCTCCAGTGCTCAAGGCATCCTGACGAGGCTTTCCTTACAAGAGAGCTGTGCTCAATGTTTCTATGAAAGAGCCACCACCTTTAAAAGCATTTCAAGTACAATTCACTGGGAAAAGGATGCTGAAAGTAATTAGTGACTTGAATTTTTATGCCTTGGAAATTAACTGAGCTTAAAAATAACCCAAGCATATTAACATCTTAAAGAGAGACTGCACAAACTGGCTGCTGTAAGGCTATGGTGCATATTACAAGCACTTGCCCTTTGCCTTCATGATCTCTCTCCACATAATAAGGAATAAAAGGACATCCAAAGATCAATTTTTCTTTAGCAAAGAAACCCTGTAGGAGCAGCAGATAGCACAATGATTCCCTTATCTTACTTCCTCTCCGCAACCATCACATCAACTCAGCCCACACAGAAGATGAAACATGCCTCTCTGCTACTGGTAACAGCAGGTTTACCAATGTAGGGGTTGGGTTTATTTTATTCCACCCAAAAACATGATCTGCCACAACTTGGTAATGTTGTTTGATTAGAAAATCTGATACTGGAAAGTGGCCGATTAATTTATTATTTGTAAAGCCGGTCCCGAGTTTGCCATATAAAGCAGTCTAGTTCAGAATATTTATTTACCACTGACATACAAAAACCTCCTTTTACATCACAAATTAGAGATGTAGGCGAAGCATGTACTGGGAACATGCTCCTTGCAGGATAAGCACGTTTATGGATTAGAAGAAAACCCACCAGTTTATTAATTACTATCTTTTGAACTGATGGGTGGCAGCAACAGCAATGTTACTTCCAGACATCTGATTTATGTCGGCATGGAACTGCTCATTAAAATCCATAATGTTTATTTGCAATGTGCAGCTGGTAGGGATTCCCTGAGATCCAGTTCTGCCAGCAGGTACAGTTTTCTGCTGGGTAAGATCTTCCTGTCATCAGCGGATTAAACATAGTTATTTTTACATGCAACTGAAAGGCAGGTGAGCAATGTCTTTATAGGGAGAAAACCACAATATTAAAATCAATCTATACAGCTATAAAGGCAACACCACCTTTCCTCAATACTGATCCAAAAAAAAGGGCTTGGATAGAAGCAAACTCCTAACTTACAGTGCAGACTTCAATATGATGTGAACTGGGAAGTCTTCAGAACATGGTATCTACAGTGCAAGTACCCAAAAAGCAATTTCTAGCAGAAACCCTCTTCCGTGGTACATGCTGGCAACACTACTTCTCTTCTGCTTTTACTCCTCACACAGATGTATGAAATAAATTCAAGGGCAACACCCTGAGACGTATCTGTATTTGAATTACATTCAAGTCCTAACCTAACTGTATGTTATGCTGCTCCTTGTCCCTAATTCTTGCCTAAATTATGTATTATCTTCTTCTGCACACCAAATGAATTCCTAAATCCTCTGAGATCATCTCCTGGCACTAGTGCACACAAAGTGCACAGAACACCAGCTTTATGCTGCTCCAAGACCTGTGCTCCTCAGGGGTCCATTTTCTCCCCACAAAATAACTTTAGACACAATATACCTCAGGTTATATCACACAGTATCACAGTATGCTAGAGATTGGAAGGGACCTCGAAAGATTATCTAGTCCAATCCCCCTGCCGGAGCAGGAACACCTAGATAATGTTACACAGGAATGTCTCCAGGGAAGGAGACTCCACCACCTCCCTGGGCAGCCTGTTCCAGTGTTCCGTCACCCTCACTGAGAAGAAGTTTCTTCTCAAGTTTAAGTGGAACCTCTTGTGTTCCATTTTGTACCCATTACCCCTTGTCCTATCATTGTTTGCCACTGAGTAGAGCCTGGCTCCATCCTCATGACACTCCCCCTTTATATATTTATAGACACTTATAAGGTCACCCCTCAGTCTCCTCTTCTCCAAACTATAGAGACCCAGCTCCCTCAGTCTTTCTTCATAAGGGAGATGCTCCACTCCCTTAATCATCTTTGTTGCCCTGCGCTGGACTTTCTCCAGCAGCTCCCTGTCCTTCTTGAACTGAGTGGCCCAGAACTGGACACAATATTCCAGATGGGGTCTCACCAGGGCAGAGGAGAGGGGAAGGAGGACCTCTCTCGACCTACTAACCACCCCCCTTCTAATACACCCCAGGATGCCATTGGCCTTCTTAGCCACAAGGGCACAGTGTTGGCTCATGGTCATCCTGTTGTCCACTAGGACCCCCAGGTCCCTCTCCCCTACACTGCTCTCTAACAGGTTATTCCCCAACCTATACTGGAACCTGGGGTTGTTCCTGCCCAGATGCAGGACTCTACACTTTCCCTTGTTATATTTCATCAAGTTATTCCCTGCCCAACTCTCCAGCCTGTCCAGGTCTCGCTGGATGGCAGCACAGCCTTCTGGCGTATCAGCCACTCCTCCCAGCTTAGTGTCATCAGCAAACTTGCTGATAGTACACTCAATTCCCTCATCTAAATCGTTGATGAATATATTAAACAATACCGGTCCCAGTACTGACCCTTGAGGCACTCCACTAGTTACAGGCCTCCAACTAGACTCAGCCCCATAGACTACAACTCTCTGGCTTCTCTCCTTCAGCCAGTTCGCAGTCCACCCCACTACCTGATCATCCAGTCCACAGTTCCTCAATTTAGCCGTGAGGATGCTGTGGGAGACTGTGTCAAATGCTTTGCTGAAGTCAAGGTAGACTACATCCACCGCTCTGCCATCATCCATCCACCGTGTTATTTCCTCATAAAAGGCTAAGAGATTGGCCAAGCATGATTTCCCCTTGGTGAAGCCATGTTGACTGCCCCTCATAACCCTCTTATCCTTGATATGCCTTAAGATGGCACCAAGGATAAGGTGTTCCATCACTTTCCCAGGGATGGAGGTGAGGCTGACCGGTCTATAGTTACCCGGGTCCTCCTTCTTGCCCTTTTTGAAGACTGGAGTAACATTTGCCTTCCTCCAGTCCTCAGGCACCTCTCCCATCTCCCAAGACTTGGTAAAGACGATGGAGAGTGGTCTAGCAATGACTTCCGCCAGTTCCCTCAGCACCCGCGGGTGCATCCCATCTGGACCCATGGATTTATGGATGTCCAGATTGCTCAACTGATCTCTAACCCATTCCTCATCAACTAAGGCAAACCGCTCCGTTGACCTGACTTCATCTAAGGTCTCAGGGGTACAGGGCTCTTCAGGACTGCCTGCAGCAGAGTAGACAGAGACAAAGAAGGAATTCAGTAACTCTCCCATCTCTGTATCTTCTGTCACCAGTGCACCCATCCCGTTCATCAGTGGGCCTACATTGCCTCTGGTGTTAGTTTTGTCTGCCATGTATTTGAAAAAGCTCTTTTTGCTGTCCTTGACCCTTCTCGCCAGGTTTAATTCTAAGGATGCCTTAGTCCTCCTAGCTGTCTTCCTACATCCTCTAGCAGCAGCCTTATATTCCTCCCAAGTGGCCAGCCCCTCCTTCCATGACCTGTAAACTCTCCTCTTCCACTTGAGCATACCCAGCAATTCCCTATTTAGCCATGCAGGTCTCTTGGCCCTCTTCCTTGACTTCCTACGTGTCGGGATGCTCCGATCTTGAGCACGGAAAAAGCAATCCTTGAATGTCAACCAACTATCTTGGGCCCCTTTACCTTCAAGCAGCCTTGCCCATGGGATTTCCCCTAGCAATTGCTTGAAAAGGCCAAAGTTTGCCCTGCTAAAGTCCAGGGTTGCAATTCTACTTGCTATTCTACTAGTCCTACCACACAAGATCCTGAACTCCACCATCTCGTGGTCGCTGCAACCAAGGCAGCCCTCAACCCTTACTGCTTCAACCAGATCCTCCTTGTTAGTGAGGATGAGATCCAGCAGCGCTCCTCTCCTGGTCGGCTCATCCACCATTTGCAGGAGGAAGTTATCAGCCATACACTGGAGGAACCTCCTGGACTGTGGCTGGGTTGCCGAGTGGTCCTTCCAGCAAACATCAGGGAAGTTAAAATCCCCCACGACAACCACAGCCTGTGACTGTGAGGCCGCTCTCAGCTGCCTGTAGAAGGCCTCGTCAACTTCCTCACCCTGATCTGGTGGTCTGTAACAGAAACCTACAACAGTATCCCCCCTGCCAGCCTGCCCCTTAATTCTCACCCACAGACTCTCAACTCGCTCGTCATCTGTCCCTGGACAGAACTCGGTGCATTGTAGTTCCTCCCGCATATAAAGAGCAACCCCACCACCCCGCCTGGCTGGCCTGTCTTTCCTGAAAAGGACATAGCCCTCCATGACTATATTCCAGTCATGTGAGCTGTCCCACCACGTCTCTGTAATTGCCACCAGATCATAGTCTCCTGACCTGACACAGGTTTCCAACTCCTCCTGCTTATTTCCCATGCTGCGCGCATTGGTGTACAGACGTTCCAGGGAGCGAGCTGAGCACACCGATTTCACCCTAGGATTATAGGGGGCCTCCCAGTCTTCATTAATTCTGGAGCGCTGCCCCACTGGGGCAAGCCCAGCTACAACCCCATCCCCCTTCGAATCTAGTTTAAAGCTCTCCAAATGAGCCCTGCTAATTCGTGCCCCAGCATCCTTTTGCCTCTGTGAGACAAACCTTTCTCACTTGTCATTGTCCAGACTGGTGCCCTATAAAACCAGCTGTTATCAAAGAATCCAAAGCCCTGCCTGTAGCACCAGTCTCGAAGCCAATCGTTTATGAGCTGAATCTTCCCATTCCTTCCCACATCATCAGTGGAAGATGGAAGGAGTGAGGAGAAGATCACTTGAGCCCCAGACTCTTTCACCATCCGCCCCAAGGCCCTGTAGTCTTTCTTCATCCCCCTCAGACTGCGGGAAGCAGCTTCCTCCCCACCTGTCTGGAAGACCAGCAGCGGGTAGTAGTCTGTCGGGTGCACCAGGTTGGGGAGCGCCCTGGTGATATCCCTGATCCGGGCTCCAGGCAGACTACACACTTCCCTATGATGAGGGTCAACTCTGCATATCGGGCCCTCTGTTCCTCTCAGGAGGGAATCCCCTACTACAATGACCCTTCTTTCTTTCTTAACAGAGGCAGTCTTGAGGTGCAAAGTCGACCCCCTTTTCCTATGTGGCCTTGTGGGCTGGCCTTGCCCCACATCCTCACCTACCTCTCCTTCAAGATCCAGGGCCTCGAACCTATTACGGAGGGACACCCGGGGAAGCAGGGCAGGAAGGGGGGAGGGTTTCTCACGACACCAAACCGGAACTCTCTTCCAACCCTCGTCGTCTTTTTGGTCCCCTACCTCTGCGCAACAGCTACAGGGCAGGGGCTGTCTCGGGCATCCCCCTCTGTGTGAGAAGGCAGGGGGTCCTTCCCCTTTTGGGGGGTATCCCCCTGGAACCGTTCCGACTGGCACGCCAGGGAGTTACTCCACCAGTCGATCTCCCTTTCACGCTCCCTGATGGTCCTCAGCGTCTCAACCTCCTCCTTAAGTCTTGCCACCAGGCTAAGCAGATCTTCTACCTGCTCACACCTCCCGCAGGTGGAATGCTGTCCTCCCTCCCCGGCAGCAGCAGGCTCTGGCGCTCCCTGCACCCAGAGACCTGAACAGCCACGGTTTGGGACGGGGTCTCTGTCTGAGTTGCTGCAGTCACCTTACTGCAAGCTCTCTTTCTGGAGGCGACCATATTGGTCCGCAGTCTGGGACACGGGGCAGCAACAGGGGCAGCAACACGACCTGCTCGCTCCTCCCTGCACCCGGTGGGCAGCCATCGCTGCCCTCACCGAGGCTCTTTCAAGGCAAGCGGCAGGGGCGTGGTCACCGTCACCGTGGGCACGCCCCCCGCCACGTCAGCCGCTCTCTCGCAAGGGCTGCTGGGGCTTCGGGGATCGGGAGGTGTCGGGGGTCGCGATGTCCCTGCGCTGTCCCCGCTGGTTTTCCTCATCTCCGTTGACCCTCGCGGTCGCTGAAGCGTGCCGGCTGTGGCTCTAGCTGGGCTAGCTCCGATCAGCTGAATATAGTCAAACAGACCCTGAGAGACTGCAGAATATGAGTCAAACATCAGCTTCTTACCGCAGCACAGAATCTGATCAAGGAAAATAGTCCATAAGGTAGCACAACCCCTTTACACCTAACACTGGTGGCATCAGGATATGACTTAACTACAAGAGGTTAGACTGCCTGGGGTACTAACCATCTCCACCGCAAATGCTACTATGCAGTGAGAAGCAGAATGAGAACAAGCTGATTTCTCTGTATGAAGCAGCATGAAGTTCTGTGCAGGCTCCAAAATCCTTCCAGGATTTTGTGAACACAAACATGTGATTGACCTGCTTGGAGCTCCATGCTGCTCTGACTACTCAAGATACCCAGTTTGAAGCTGGCTCAGAATTAGATGCATATCAGTCACCCTTTTGACTTTAATTTAAAATTAACTGAACTGTCCATACAGTCAACTCATGAAATAAAACCATTGTCAACAAGCAGCTGCTTTCATATAAAAGAAAGAGGATGAGCATTTATAAAGAAAAGAATGTTATTCTTAAAAGTAATCACTGTTGCAGCCTCCATGCTTTCTCCAGCATAGCTCCTGCCTGTTGCCATACTCCAACACCACCCTTTGCTTGTGGAACGCATCCATCCTTGTGGAAGGAACACTGCTCTCAGTTTATGCCATTAGCTACACCAGTCTCCTGGAGAAAAGCCTCTTGCTCTTCCTAGTTTGTCCTACTGTGGAGAGAAGGTTCAGAAATAATCAGATAAAACTTTAGGTGGAAAGGCAGATTTTAACCTAAGACAAAAAAAGCACTTTCACCCCCGAGTAAAAGCACTGAATTTGGTACAAAGCAAAACCTGACTTGAAAAACTCTAGTTTCAAAGAAAGTATGGTCATGCTACTGTCAATGCATGGCTTAGAACTTACCAGGTTATAGTTAACTTCTTGTGCCAAGAGGGGTATCAGAACCTTGCCATGCTGAGCAGTGGTTCTGTCTCAGTATCACCAACAGAAATCCTTGCCTTAAGTAAGGAACTCAGTGTCTGGGGCATTTCACACCACCCCCCCCACCCCCCCCCCTCCAAAAAAACAACCACCAAACAAACCCACCCCAACAACAACAAAACCAAACTAAAAAATCCACCCACAAAAAGCCATACACCAAACACTCCCCCCCCCAAACCCCAACAACCCAAAACCAACCCCCCAAACCACATCACACAAAACCCAAAACCACCCCCCCAAAAAAAACCCACTATAACAAACTACAGCTTCCCACCCCCCCAAAAAAACCCTGACAACAACAAAAAACCCAGAAAAGTATCATAGCAGATGGTAGGATTAAGTGCACACCTGAGTCACTTTAGGCTAAGGGGAAAAAACATGTAAGATAGAGCAGAATTGAGAAATGACATTAGAAGCAGCATGTACGTGTTTATGACTTCTTAAAGGGGTGCAATACACTCAGATATTTCCTTCAGATGTCCCACCACACCCCTTATTATTTTAATAAATTCTTTGTAAGCAAGAGCACCCTGCAAAATTATGGGACATTTTCCCAGTCTAATCCAAACCACCTCAGCATTTATATTCTCAGTTGGTTTGGGTTTGGGTTTTTTTTTCAGGACTGATGCAGGTATATACGATGCAAGTTGTGAATGCTCCATCCCTGGCAGTGTTCAAGGCCAGGTTGGACAGAGGGTGCCATGGTTTAGTGTGAGGTGTCCCTGCCCATGGCGGGGGGGTTGGAACTGGATGATCTTAAGGTCCTTTCCAACCCTAACTATTCTATGATTCTATATTTCTTTTTTAACATAAAGAAAAAGAAAATCCTATAGATAGAAGCTTGATATTCTGGCTGTCATCCCAGCAGCTCTTAAAAATGTTTAATACCAAGAATCCCTGGACTCTGCAGGTTGTTAATGTACAAGCACAGAAGTTTACAAATAAAAATAAAAATCTTGGTGGCTTTTCTTCAGAAAATTCTCCTTTTTTTCTTTCTTTTTTTTTTCTTTGCAGTAACAAGTGAGTCACCAGCAGCTCCCTGAGCACAGCCTTGTCTCTGAGGAGCTGGACTCACACTGGACACTGATCAGCTGCACAGGCAGCTGATCTCCCAAGGCAGAAAGCCAGCTTTGCCTACTACAAGCTTTTCCATTTTCTTTCCCAAACCTACAAATATATCCCACATCAAAGCCTGTTAGGAGTTAGGGGGAAGAACATTTAGTATGGACTGACAGCTACTCTTTGGAATAACTTCAAGAGCTGGAATAGGAGGGCTCTGTGCAGGAAGAAGAGGGAGTCGGGATCTGGAGGCATCTTAAGGCCTGTGAGCTGCGCTGCAGTTACTTACTGTAAAACCTGACCTCTCTGCTGTAAATGAAGCATTTTTAAAGCTGTCTTTCCTTAAGGGCAGAACGAGTCTCTATCCTGCCCAACAGTGCAGATACTCTTGAAGGATTTCTTCTAGCAAAATGGCCTGCAGAGAAACATGGAATAGCTTCTGGCATGCAGCGAATTCTCTTAGTGTTGAATTACTGTGAAGGTTGTCCTGCATAAGATTTACGTACCTTATAAACTAGATACTTATGGAGAAAATAGGTTGTAAATAGGTATTGTGGTTTCCTGAACATGAACTTTATGTTCATTGTGAATTAAGCATGTTTTAACATGCGTATTTGTGAAGTTTCCAAGGGGAAGTTAGATTAATTTTGCTCTGTTTCTGACCTTTTGTGCATCACTCACTCTTAGCAGCCAATGTTTGCTGAATTTTAATCTGCCTGGGATTTTCAAAAGTAAGTATTGAATAAATAAGTAACTCAATAATCAGATGGTTGGCTAATGTCCCAAGGTGTGATTAGCCTACCTAAGCCATGAAGCAGAGTTCAAAGGGCTACACTGCATTCTGTACTGGTTTAATCTCCCACCTTAAGGAAACCAAACTCCCCTTGGTAAAATCTTTCAGCAATGAGATTACTTAGGTGGCTCTTGCTTAATGAGTTGATATAAATTCCTTGTCATCTAAGCATGAAAATAAGTGTGCCTTGTGCCTTCTTGTGTCTCAGAGCAGCATGTATGTCAGCCCATCCTCACTCTTCAAAATACACTTTCAGTATAACTTTTCATTGGAAACAAATGCCCAGGAATGCATGTCTGCAGTTAAACTGCACCCAATTCATGCATCTGTTAGGTACTTTGAAATAGAATTACATTGATAAAGATTTCAAATCCACAAACCAGGCTTTCATATCTTGTTTTGCTACTGATTCACTGTGGACCTTTGCAAATCATTTCATCTCTGTGGCAGTCTCCCGTCAGACCCATCTCAATAGGTCTGCATGTTGTTAGGACCAAGACAGTCTCTAACCAACTTTTAGAGATTGTGAATAGCCTTGCCTAGTTATCGGCAAGTTTTAGTTGAGAATCTAATAAAAAATAACATTCCACTTGTTTCTAAGGTAAGATCCAAACCAAACCAAAACCTTTCCAAACTGTTTCAAAGTATCTTAACAAAATACTTTCATTGAAGTCTGGTCAGAAGCCTTTCTTATTGATTTCTCAGCTTTGCAGCAGTTGAAGTCAATTCAGATTTAGCAGTGCACTACAGTAAATCACAGTTTTCCTCTCTTCCCCTTCTCATTTTTCAACACTAACAATACCTGTAGGATTACTAGACAGTCTCTGTTAAGCTGCTCCTGGTGCTAACATTCCACTTGAAGTCAAACACCGTCTTCAGCACCTGATTCTGCTTGGAGCTATGAAAATGACTACAGCATGTACGGAGATGCAAGGATGTGTTTAGTGCTAATGAGTCCAGTCTGGAAGTGGTCCCTAGTCCCTAAATGAAGCAAATGGTCAGAGTGTTTCTATGCACACTGCTCATGTGTAGACCTGCTTTAGCTCCGGTGTTTGTCCAGGTCTTCTCCAGGCTTCTCAAGGGATCATGTGCCCATAAGACATCACTATAATTTTTTTCTGAATTTGGTTTCTGTCATGAGGACTTTCACCCAAAGCATTTGGAAAACAACTCAGTGCTTTCCTTATAGGCCTCAAGAGTGATAGGGTTTTGGAATAAATCCAAATGTGTGCACTTGTGCCTTGCATTTGAAGGTGCAAGCCTTTACAGGATAGCAAGGATGGTACAGGACAGGGAAAGGTAGACCTGGCCTGGTCTTCACTCTGCACACTGGGGAGAGTTCCCGTAGTGAGGTACCCCAGGCCTGCACAGAGCCCATCTCAGAAAGAGACAAATGGTTAATTCACAGCAGAAGCAGTACCCAAGAGTGAACACATGCACAAAGGGGTAAGGATCTCCAAACACACCAGAGGACTAAGATATAGCCTGTACAGGCATTCCACAAGGGTTTCATGTTGATAGTACCACACAAGCATTCACCCTTGGTATTTATAATCTCTGTTGTAGTAAGACTCACAGAGTTTGCACCACCTGTATTCCAACAGCTAAAGGACTGATAAACACAAAAAATAACACTTGTGAACAAAAACCAGTTGTGATGGAAGCAGTATTTCTACAGAGAAAAGTACAGATCTACTGATACAGCATGGAAAACCCCAGCACGCATGACCTTGCAGTTCCTAAGTCTCTTAATACGGTGCTATACAGAGGACTACTTTTTTTTTTCTTTACAATTCATCACGATTGTATGCAGCCAAACAAAGCAATTCTGTTATGAGGACTGGGAAGTCTGGAATTGCCCCACAGTAAAGGGAGACCATCCGGACGACCGTGTGCTAAAGCTGTGCCTTTCTGAATGCAGCAGTGAAACAAAACTGGTCACTAGGTGGTGGTGATGAACCACTACAGAGCTGCCAGCTACATGCTTGGTTGATGAGCTCCAAAGCACCGTGGAGGGGAAAAAAAAAGCTAAATATTGAAAGTACTAACATTTACCTGGTACGTGTAGAGCTTTATTTCAGAATTCATTGTACATACTGGTGCGTTTGTCCTCCTCACACGCCTGTGCGGATGCTGCACTTGTCTTCCGCGCAGGGGAGAGGGAGGTTCAGGGGCACAGGGCTCTGCCAGGAGCCCTTGGGGCTGTTGGGCTGAGGAGGATCTCAGGAGGGATCCCAGGCACGATCTGTCTGGGGAAAGGGAGGCATATGCTCTCTGCATCACCTTTAAGCTGCATCATCTTGAAGCTCCTCTCTGAGCATCACAGCAACGCTGATAGCAGGGGCTGAGTGGAAGAAGGCAGGGCCTTCCACCACTTCATGGCTATATGTCTACTGGACATGATGAAAGAAATTCTGGCATAGTGTCTGCACCTGAAAAGGGATTATGCAGGTTGAGAACCCTCCATCTCCCAAACAGCTATACGTAAGCTGCAGCTTAATGTTTGCCTAGAGGCCTTGGTTTAGGAAGAAATAGACTCATATTTTCACTGCATCCCTCAGTCTTTCACTCAGGGTAGCAAACTATGCTTTGTCAGATAGAATATGATTTTTCTATCATTAGCTTTTTCACACAGGAACCGTGTTTTATTAACACTACCATGAAACACTTACATTCCTCAGAGGAAAGATTTCTAGACCACGCTTTGAGAGCAAGACCTTAAAATCCCCTCCACTGTCTTCGTATTTCTAGAAGCAATGTGTTCTCCCTACCCCCTTTGGGCAATCAGTCCAAGATGAAATAAATGAAGGGACGGTTGGGAGCAATGCAGAGAGATTGCAGCACGAAGTTAAATGATAAAAGCAATCTGTTTGGCTTTATTTAAATTTCAGTCCTCACATTAGAGACTACAATAAAGCTGAAGGTCAAGCACTGATAAGCGCTGTTGAAGTATAGCAGCCATGCCATCCATCCCTGTACCACTGGCCTGCTGCAGTAGTTCCAGTGATGTGAGACAGAAACTACACCAGGATGGGAGATGCAGGTACTGTCTTGAGTCACCCACAATGGAGTATTTCAGCCTACTCTTTCTTTTCTTCCCTTCACATAGCTGACATACTGTCTTTCAACCTTGTGTCCCCTCTGCAGAACCTTTAGCTTCCTAGCCATCTGCCCACTGCAGCCAGCTGGGAAGACACAGACATCTGGATGCCTCAAAGCCCAGCCAGTATTTTCAGTAAAACTTTTCACACACTCCTAGCCTGCCTTCTGATGAAAGAACTTGTGATGCAGAGCCCGTTTAACAGCAGGAGTAGCAATGGGAGTAATAGGGTAGTGCAGTGCTAACTGTGGCGCTTAGTGACTGTGACACTCTCTGACATTGACTGATTAAGAGGCTGAAACACTGAATGTGGCACTGGGCTGTTAAGAATAAAATGAACTTTCACTTCTCATTCATACACATCCATCACTAGCAGACAAGTCTTAGCTTTTGTAGTAATGACTGCATTTCTTTTGTGAGAGAGATACAAGTAAGATGTAAATGCAGTTTCTTCTATAATTTCAAAACCATTTTACTTCATCAACATTTTTTGAAAGGATCCTTAAAGAAGAAATAAAGCTCTTTGGTAACACAGCTGGGTTTCAGCATGTTCAGCATCTCAGCTCTCAAAGTCTTTTCCTTGTTTGGCTGGGAACCTGGCTAGAGATTTTGGAGTGGTTGTGCGTTGTTGTTCCCTTGGTGCAGCAGTCGATCCCTGTGCAGGATGGCTGTCAGCACCTACCAAAACACCAGGGTCTTGCCTGGATCTTTAAAGCTAAGAATACTCTGAAGCCCTGCCTTGGACAGAGCGCATATCTGGATGCTATAAAGGGTATCTCTATGGAATCAGCTTGTGCATTACAGGGTGCTCCCAGGTTTCTGTACTGTCCTATGCGTACATCTCCAACTATTTTGGCTTCAGTATTAAGCAAGATGGCAGCTGTGATTCAGGGCCTGGCTAATGAAAGTGAGAAAGGTCTGTGTATTAGATGTTAGCAGTTTAAATAAGACAGAAGGAGACTCCTCCTTACTTTGGCTTCTGCTTTTAGCCTTAAGGGACCCACATGCTAAGAATTCTTCATGTGATATTACTGCAGCCTTGGGCTGCTGCAGGAAGATGCCTGAAAACTTCATCAAGATACCAAGTCACAACACTGAATCAAAAGAACAAGCCAAAACAAGCTTCTAGAATATAAGCATTATCTTTAGGAATAATGACAGTACCATGAGTTTCTGAAGAGGTAATTGTCCTCAGCAGACACTCAGGAAGACAATATTACAAAGTCATTTAATACTGCAATCTGAAAGTGTCAGTATATAGAGACAGTGAGTATGAAAGCACAAAGACCCACTCAGCTAAATCTTTAAAGAAGCAAATAGTCATCAGCTGAAAAATATACTGCCTAGACTGGCTCATAAGCAAGTGCTTTGCTGGACCAAATCCCTTGGTACTATTGGATTGCCATGTAGGTACCATATTACAGTTCCCAGCACTGAGCTCTCTTGTTCAGATCATAAAATGACTTGGGTTTTTTTTCAAATTAGTTGACACAGAGCCCTCAGCTGCATCTGGCTCCAGTCTACTTTGAGCTCTCATTTTCCCTCGATCCCAAATGCGGGCTATCTTCAAAAAAAAAATTAAAAAAAGGCATTTACATCATGTTCAAATTAAGGCAGATTCCAGGAGAATTTCATCCATCCGTCCAGGACATTTCAGTTGTTGGAAACATGACATGCCAACCTCCGTCACCCTCCTTACAGTGTTGCCACAACATCGGAGTAAGAAGATGGCTACTGAAAAAGCTATTTAGGACTATTCCCATGACGTTAACTGCAACATCACTTGCCTAGTTCCTCAATTCATCCTCCACAGTTCGTCTTTCAATCTGTCTGATCCACTCACTGTATCTTGTCATAACCTATACTCCAGCTGCTTCAGAAATGGACAGCCTGTCACATAATTACACATCATCTAACATTACGGTGGTCCAAAATGTTGCGGCTGTACCAAAGAGCACAGGATCTTCACTGCAAGTGAGAAATAGGGGCTCCAGAGTGTTAAGTGTTGTTTAATTTGGAACTTTATTAGCCTCAGATCAAATACGATCCAAATGCAGGCATCAACTAACAGCATTTGAATGATTAATTTATTTGCCAAGTTTTACTATTGTGCTAATGAACTACCCAAATAGGAAACAGCAGCTTCAACTGTTACAAGATACACACGTTGCTCTAGTTCCCTAACAGGATGAGCAAAACTTTTAATATTTGTGATCAAAATAGACCTCAAAAGCAAAATTGAAAGTCATCATTTGCTGGTGTCCACACTTTCAAGTTAAAATTAGCTTCCAGCTAGTATACCCATAGCAAAATAAAGCCCTTGATGCCTATATGTTCCTACAGGAGGAAATACAAAGAGGGTGTGAGCAGAGCCAAAGCTAATCCATTCAGCAAGATGAACAGCTATCTGCAGAATGCTCTTTTGGAGAAGTCAATCAGCACAGACAGCTATGATGCTTTCCTCTTCAAAGAATGCTGGCCTTTCATCTAGGCTGGCTTTGTGCATAAGGAGAGTATTTTTAGCAATGCATTGAATGATTTGACATTGAGAGAACTGAGGGACATTGTCAAACTGGGAAAACTTGGATTGTTAGTACTTGTCTTCTACTTGAAGACTTTCTGGGCCTGAAGAAGAGCTTTCTCCTCTGATACCAGTCTGGAAGAATTCATAGACACGATAGTTATTTAGATTTCTACATCATGCATTTAAAAGAAACCTTGATGCTCTCATACCATTATCCAGTCTTCCCAGAGAGTGCTAAAATATTCCTGTGTGGACATCCCTTCTCCTACTTTATATTCAGGATTTAAGTAGACAAAAGGTCAAAGATGCTGGAAACTGTGTGGTACTTTAGTGGTATAAAACACAAATAGAACCAGATTTGTCTGCAAATACAACCTACTTCCCCTGGGAATACGGAGTCAGCACAGTAGCTGCATCCCTGTGGAACTTGCAGCCTCTGGAACCTGAGATTTCATGGGTAAAGATGTTTTCCACAGAAAATCTCTGCTCCTTGGTCATCCCTATTGCAGGAGACAGACCTTTGGAGCCATAGCATTCAGACAACTTGATCTAGTGGGCAAGAAACTGCCCCATCCCAGGAGACTTGTCATGTGGAACAGAAAGCTGTGGCTGGAGGGTGTCTTTCCCTCATTGTCCCTGCTGACCACAACCGCCCTATACCGCAGATACCTAACCAGGGCCTTGGACCAAACAGATACTGCCAGGGTAACACTGCATACTGATATTATTACAGTCTTAAAAGGAGACACCCAGTAGATGTAGACAATATATACAGTTATAAAATTGTATGTTCACCTTCACTACCAAAGCCTTTAGCTCTCACATTAATATTCTGCCACTGCAAATCCCAAATTCTGTATCTAGCTAATTAGGACCCAAGTGTTACACCATAAAAACCAGATCTGTCCCATTGGTGTCTATTTCAAGATGAAAACCTACAGTCCTTAAAAAACTATTCTAATGACAGCATTCTTAATGTCTAACTGAAAACTAAGAGAGAACTAATCAATATGCAAAGCCTTTCATGAACCAGAAGTCTTAAATTATGACTGCTATTAATTGTATATAATTGAAATTATAAACTCCAAGATAAATCTTATCTCACTTGTAAATCTTAACAAATATTTCTTCCTAACCTTTATAAGTAAGTCCTTGCACATAAGCAGTTACAGATTAATGCAGATCTATGGATGCAACATCTTTGCAAATGAACCTATGTCAACGTCACTGTTATTTATAAATCCTAGGCTCCATTTTTTTTTTGTCAGTGTAGCAGGTTATGGATCAAGGCATTTTGTTGTAGCTTGGCGTATAGGCCTTTAGAGTCAGACAGTGGCTCTGTAATCTAATTTCCCCAGAGATTATATAACAAAAGTGATAAACTTCTAGTTAGCACAGCAATGGTTTGACAGCTATAATTTTTTCCCCAGAAGAAAGTAATTTGAATTTTGATTAAGATACATCACTATAGCTTTCCTTATAAACTGCTGGATTAAGCTTCCTGATTGCTCTGTGTGCACATATGCCCAAATGAACCAAAATGTGGAAATTAAAAATGTAGGAAGAGAGAAGCTTATGCATTCCATTGACCTTTATATTAGTTAAGCATTGGAATCTTAATATATGTATGATGCGTACTTGAATTAAAGTATAAATCAGTACTCTGAATTTCTCAGATTTATGAGCCATGCATCACTGATGCTTCATTCCAAAACCTTCCAGCCAGAAGGCTCTGTTATGGAAGCATGTTGCCGTATGACACCCTGCTACATGCTGATAGTTAAAGAGCACAGAAACTAAAGGTGAGAACTTCTGGCCAGTTCTTATTTTCTTTAATTTAAATTTGAATATGAAGGTAATCAGAAGATTAGGGAGAGAAAATATTCTATCTGGCTGTGTAAATTAATAGTGACAGAGGAATCCAAGCCTTCTCTGTCTTCTTGTACCTAATCATTTCATAGTACAGTCTGTCTGTATTTTCCCTCAAGCACAGGGTAATACATATGTGCTCATCTTCTACTCTTGAGTAGAGAGTACATTCAGTTCGTAGTGCGGCACTGAAGTATACTGATGTAACAGTGGGTCTGCTGTCTGCCCTAGTGCCATGGAAGGGAAAGGCTGTATTCCCCCTCTTTTCAATACCATTTCACAAGAAGCTGTTTAAAACAAGCAAACAAACAAAAATTAATAATACTTAAAAAATAAAACCACAACACCCCCTCCCTCCCAAAAAACCCAACATATACCCCACCCCACCACAGCTCCCAACCCCACACCAGAAAACACTCCTTCAGCACAACCTACTTATGGAGTACATGAGGCTCAGAATCTTGCCTGTGTACAGTTTTTATATAAGTGGAACACAACAAGCACATCTTTCACAAATAACCACTCTGAAGGCTGCTAAGAAATACATATATAATTCCTCAGATTGACTGTTCAGTACTTCCCCTTCACAAATCCTTTACAATAAGTTGTATATTTATAGCAGCTGAAATGCATCCATCACAATTACCATTACTCACTACAACATTTCTAGCATGCTCTTTTACTCCCCTACCTTTTGTTGTACTGCAAAGCCACACAATTCTAAAAGATGCTAAAATTTAACTCTGGTTGGGGAGATCTCATCCTGCATTTCTATTAACTCTCATTAGATTTCTCCGGTGAATAGATGAGTCCTGGAACACTAGTTTGGATGGAAGACTCAAGGTTTCTTGCTTAGATTGCACCTCTTAGGAAGGCAAACCAGACCATCCTTGGAACCCTGCTGCTCCTGAAGCAGTCGCTTGGCTTACATAGCCCTCAAGATCTCAAGGACCCCAGTTTGAATGCTCTGTGAGTAACTGTGTTCTGTTGGGAAAGCAGGACTACAACAGAATTGAATCTCTGGTTGGAGAATGTCTGGAATTTTGCTTAGTTCTGAAAGAAACCCTTGAGGAGTGGGGCTTGATGTCGGTCATACTTCTCCTGGCAGGGTGGTGGTACCCATCATCTTTCTGACTATTTCTGCTGATGAATGTGATGGAACATTGTGAATTTTGTTTAGTTTTAAATCAGCTGATGCTCCCCTTTAGAAGGAATCTTTGTCCTCTGCAGCTGAGAAATAGTTCTGGCAACAGTTAATCATGAGTGACAAAATCTTTAACAATACTTTTCTCATTCTGGCCTATGTATAGTACTTAGATGTTGTTTCCACTCAGAACAATGTTATCTGAGATGGCACAATAGTTTGGTTGTAGTGCTGTGAAGGCAAATATAGGATCTGAGCCTCACAGCCTGTCTGCTGCCTGCAGGCAGCCTGATCCTGCCTCCAAGGCCTCTAGATCCATGCAGGGACAATGGTGTAGAAGGCAGAACTTTAGGAGTGCAGGAAACATACTGAGGTGCTACCAGTAACCCTAGAGTTAAATGAAACCTAGCCATTTGCACTGCCCGTTGCCTTCAAAAGCTGGTTTTTGCCCCTTGTGCATCCTACAGTTTTTGCCTACATGTTTCACAAAACACTGTCTCAGCACATACCCTGACCTGCATTTGCTCCAACTCAGCAGTTTAATGCCTTCTTTAGCAGCCAGGCTACATTGGTTACATAAATTTGTGGCATAACTGAAGGCAGTGGCCATTAGCCATACTTCTATTTTGACTTGTAAAACCAAAAACATTTGCATAACCAGGGGGAATGCTGAAACCAAGAGGGGAATGACAGCTGTGGTGTTGCCTCCTCCTATTATTGTGCACTATGTGATCATGCTGTGAGGACATCACCAACTGCCCACTAAAAACAGTCTACTTCGGATGCTAGTGCAGGGTTAGTCAGTTTGCAGAGTCTGTTTTAGCACTAGCTTATGCAATCAAAGAGATAATTAAGCAAGATCATTGTGGGTATAACTCTGTTGAGATGGTGCATTACATCACAAATGACTTGTGCCCAGTACTCCAAGCCTGGCTGACAAGCCAACTGGGGCTCCAGGCAGGAAAGGTGGAGATGCAGGTGTGGGAGCATAGCCAGTAAAAGTGCTGCAGTAAGAGAACTGCTAATTAATTCAGTACCAAAATACTTGCTTAGGTAGAAAGCCCCCTCTGTAACTCACACAGACTGAAAGAGCCGCATTGCAACTTCAACATTGCTCTGAGATTTGCAGCCTTTTCCTGAAAGACTCCAAGATTTTAATCTTAGCAAAGGAAAGAGATAACTGCAAACCAGCTTTCCTCTGAGCCATATGTGGTGGTATCCCCTCCGGGCCCACGCAGCAGAGTTCCCACTCCTGTCCTTACAGCTAACTTATCTTTAGAAACTGTCCTGCTACCCATTTCCCTCCTGTCTCATTCACGAGAGCCCCTCCAGATTCCCACTCTGAAGGAAGCAGAATGCATTAATTTCCCTTCACATATTCATGGGGTAAAGAGAATGTCATTGTCACTGGCTGATGGCAACCATTCAGGAAAGTCCAGCAACTTCAGGAGCACTGGCATGCTCAGAGCCTTGGAGAAACAGCATTTATTTTTTATAACAGGTCTTAATTGTCTCTGAAAACGTGCCCCTGACTCTCAAGGACAGAGTCCTCTTTTCTCTCAAGGCTCGTTTCTGTGGGCAGGTCAGTTCCCTCTCCTGCCGCCCTGGCTCCTCCATTCATTATTCCCACCCAGTCTGCTTTCCCCTCCTCTGCTGGCAAAGCAATCTCATCCCTCTCCCAGCTACAGCTGACATTTCTTTCTTTCCAGTTGCCGTTACCCACTTTTGTCCTGGGAAACACTGGATAGTCATAGCTGCACTCATCGCCCCTTCAAACACATAGACCAAGAAAAGGGATTTCTTCCTGAGTCAACTCTTCTTTCTCCACATTACTGAAGAATACAGGCAGTGTTTTAAGAGTTCCACTCTGGCATAGTTGTTATTCCTCCCACTTCAAACAGAGAGGGAGAAAACCCCAGTGCAGGGGAAAGCAGTAAAAAAAAAAAGAAAGAAAGAATCTATTGTGAAAAATATTCTACGAGCATAACCTAGTTGCCTAAGTTTAGAGATGGTATTTTCTGAAGGAAGGAGTTAGACCAAAGTCTCCTAAACCTTGTGAGCATCTTGTAAACTACCTAGCCCGGCAATCCTCTACTTAAAGGAAAATGAACACACTTACTGCCTTAACAGACCACACGGATAAGGGACAATACTTAAAGGAAGAAAAAAAATAAAAGATAAAAACAAAAAAGAGGCAATTGTGTTCTTTTGTTACATATTCCTTGAAAGAAATAAAGCAGCATCTTTCACAGTCTTTTTGCCCATCTGCTTTGAAATTCCCTGTGAAAGCTTCTGATTGTCCTTGATAGCAGATGAGTTTATTTTTGGTTTCAGCTTACACTGCTCCATCACTTACAGGGTGAGATCAGTGACTGCTCCAACTTCATTAGTCTCAATATGGCATCTAACCAGGAGCAGCAAACTTCACAGCAGAGGTAGTGGTGTGTTTAAACGTACAAAGACGGTCGTGTTTACTGGTTGGCTTTATGTTTTCATTTTCTAACTAATTCTTTCTAAAGATTCAGTAGGTTTGTCACAGGAGAGACAAGTTATGCCAAAACTGGAGACAGCCAACATTGTCTCCCAAGAAAATATGTATACATTCTGCATTCCACAGTGCTGGTGTCTGGGGAGGCCATCAGGGTACAGGCCAGGAGAAACTGGAGAGAGGGGCAGCAATCCTAGAGTACCAGGAGATGTTAACCTAACCTGTTCTTCTTCTCATGAGACTTGTGTCTTCCATCAGGAAACCAGTGAAGGAAAAATTGAGCATTCTTGTTCTTTGAGTACATCACATTACTCTGAATGGTGATAAAGTTCTGGTCACAGTGCCAGATGCTCCATCTGCAAGTGGATGTTACCCAGTGCAGCCCTAATCCTGTTCTCCCGAAAGCTTTGATAGGACCTGAAGATCAGTATCTATCATTTACCATCCTGTTGCTGCCTGTCTAAATAAGGAACACATTGCATTTACCACCATCTTCTGTCATCGCTTATCATGGTGTAGCCCATTATAACCCTTAGACATCCTCCCCTCAGTACTGAGGAGATGCAGGATTTGGCCAACTTAAAATTAATAATAAAGATAAATTCTACCTGAAGCCTTTCCTATCTTAGTAACTCACATGGGCTTCTTGTTTTGTGATTTGGTTTTATTGGCTTGCACTTAAGGCTCAGATAATTAAGTAGATTTGTATTTGTATTGTCTTAGTTACTCATGCCTGCTGCTTTAAACCTAAATAACAAACAATGACGTTACTCAAGTACTTATGATATCCACAATCTAAATTAAGAGCCAGTACAAATGACTGTTTATTTTGACTTTATGGATAAACATTCAGCAGTAAAACCAATGAGGACAGCAAAGACACCCTTACTCCCACATCCTCTGCCAAACATGAGGACATACAGCATGCGTTAAAGGTGGGCCAATGCAGACATCAATATCAAGTATGGGAAATTAAGTTAGAAAGTCAAATCCTACTCGTGTAATTTTGGACATGAAAGTATTGGAACACGAGCAAGACAAATTTGAGGGAAGAGATAACATCTTTATTGCACATAAGGGTAAACTGGTAGAAAGAAGTAAGTATTCAGGCTCAAAATGGTTTTGCAGCTTGCATGCTCTAAAGCTTCTCTGTTTTTTCCAAGTATATCATTATATCTCACGAACAATATTATCTCTCCCTGCAGACTTTATAGTGCTTTAAATGTCAGCTCCTCTTGAAGATCTCTGCTTTGCACCTTCCATCTGTTCCCAGAGCTGGAGCTGCTGTCCATCACTCCTTCTCACCCCTCCCACAGCAACGTGGGAAAAGGTACACTTGTAGATAGGCATTTCCAAATAAATTATGGCTTTTAGATGAGCATTAATCTCCTTTCCATACCTAAAGCTAGTGGCGGAGATCACAGAGCATGGATATTACATGCTTGCCATATGAAATTCTATTAATAGGACCCAGCTCTCAAAGTAAGCACAAGAAAAAGTTACAAGTTGTTTCAGTGCAATGTGTGTACAGTAAAATCAGTCTAAAACCCTCAAGAGAAATCTTTTACTAGAAAAAAAAAGAAGAGTTAAGAGGCAAAAAGCTGGTGGGTGCAGCAATATCAGTTTCAGTTCTTTCCAAAACAAACACCAAAGCAAACAGGAAATACCCTAACCTCATATTTTAGATGCTTGGGCAGCATTTGTTTTTATTAGAGGGAAAAAAATTATCTTCCATGTTCATGCAATGTGTGTTAAGGGCCGGTGTGTTTCCCACTGTGGGGAGGAGAGCCAGGTAAAGGGGGTTTGACTGATTTGACCGGTCACATCAAGTCTGTAGCAGTACAAAGAATTCAACCTTCGTCTCCCTCCAGAGGAGGTGCCCACACTACAGCTGGTCTCTACGCTTTGCACAGAGCATCCCTATGAAGGGCCACAGCCAAACCAGCTCTTGGGTGAAGTCCCACCGTGTTTTCACAGAGGACAGAAGGGAGGAGAGGCTACTGAGTTTGAGTTTCCACTCAAACGATTTTGCATCATTCTGCATGCAATAATGTGTGGGTAAGGTGGCCACAGGGTGAGGACAGGTTTGATTTATATCCCCTGAAATCCATTTACACCCCACTAAGGCCTCATCATCAACGGAAATGAGGCCCAAGAACTCAGTTGCCATGTTCTGGGTTGGCCTCCATCTCAGCAGCAGAGGGGCTGTACCACCATCCAAACTTAAGGGGACAGGGTCACAGACAGATGCAGCAGCGCTGCGTTCCCATGAAAGATCCCAGCCTTTCTGCCAGGTGCAGATGGAAAGATGCAGTCTCCTGGCCACAGCTGCTAGCTGGGGCAGCCCAGTTGTTATCAACCACTAACACTGTGTGCTCACATTCTCGATGCCAGCCACGCTTGTGGATTCAGGAGCACCAGCAAGAAACCTACCCACTCCTCTGGCTCCTTTCTTCCACAATGAGTCAGTCTGTTATAAACCACTGAAGCCAGCTAGCTCCCCATCAAAGCTCTGCACTCATGTAGTCAGAAATATTCCTCCCTTCTGTTCCTGCCAGCTTTCAGCAAGGGGGAGTTCTGCTTTGCTCCACTTTTTCAGCCAGCCACATGCCATACTGTGATGACTTCATGCGAGTCTAGAGACTAATCTTGCCAAGAACTCAGAACTAAACTGCATCCACTGAACCATGGTAAACCTCAGCACTTATGGTCTCAGGGATGTAATTCCTGGCAGGGATGTCTTAAAACGGTGCTTTCCAACTCTTGACGGTGGAAAGCCTCCAGAAGCGTCTGTCCCAGCGTTGAGTCTCCAATGTGTACACCATCATGCAAGGATCTGGAGCTCACTGTGTAGTAAACAGCTCACGCCTTCTGTCCGTGGCTTTTTGGATGTGCATTTCTTCTGTCTGTAGCTGAGAAAACGTAGGCATGACAGAACGGATGGGAATGCCTCGAGGTGCTAATTATGAACCAGTTTAAAACATTTATCAAGTCTGCTGATCATTACCTGGCTGCATGGCTGGGATGACTGCAACTACTTCAGTCATTGCTTTAACCAATTGCACTTAAAAGACATTCTGATTTTTTCCATGGGTGACCTGCTTTTTGTTTTCCTTTTTATGTGGTTTTTCCATTTACTCCTTTATGATGCTCCTCCCTGACCAACTGTACTGCAACATCCCAAAGAACACAGGAGCCAACTGTAAGTGTGCGACAGGGCAGGTATAGAGGATTATAATAATCTCAACTGAAGTCACCAAACCTAACTTCCTCCATACTCAAAGAAAAACATTCTGCCACCTTGAATCATTAAGACTATTTTAACATCTTCTCCTTTTCCCATAAGTATATATATTAATGCTTTTCCCCTTTTGTTCTGAGTTGCGTGGTTGCTCATTGTTTCTAAAATGGCCCTTCAGTACAAAAATGAAGAATGGCAGTAATTTCCTCAGGAAGCTCATAAAAACACTCTTATAGTCTATTCTAGAACATAAGAAATAAAGAGCAGATCAGAACACCCCTCACATTTCTGGGAATCTTTACATGTATTATGGATCTTGAGATGGTTAAATGGCACTCAAGTAAACAGGGAAGCTCCTACCAAAAAAAAAGCCTTGTTTGAGATAAAAAGTTCTCTTTCACCTCAGCATCAAATTAAGATGTGAGGACTATCAAAGATGTCAGCAGTCCTGTGAAGCTGGTGTTTATGAGGTGACAAGGGAAAAGCCTGCCCTGCACGTAGGCTCTCATCCTGCACTGCTGCCCCGACACCCTAGCCCAGACTTCCTCTGGGAACTGCAGCCCCCAGTGACTGTGCTGAGCTCCTGGCCCTTCCCACCCAGTGTGGGATATTCTTGGCAATAGGGATAAGGGCACTTGCTCCAAATAAGGAGAAATCTAGAAACTGGTTTGTCTCGGCAATCTGAGCCAAGCAAATCTGCCAAAACTGATGGGGCAGCCACAGAAGGCAGGAAAAAACACCAACAGAAAACCCAAATGAAGCAAGAATGAACTTGTGACTGTCTGTCTAGCCAGTACCAGCATAATCCCATTAGAGAGCCATGATGAAACACACTGACAGCAAGTGTTAACAGATTTGATGAAAGACCTTGAGATGTTTATGCTAATACAAGGCTTCGGTTTCACATTCCATACAAGCTTTTCACACAACAACAGTGCCAGGAAACTGGGAAGAAGGATTATCTTAAATTTTACCATCAAAAAACCAAAACCAAACCCCAAACCCCAACCCCTGCTCCCCTGCATGCAGGACAGGTTAAAAAGGGGCTCTTTTAAGTGGAAACAAATGTTTGAGCTCAGCCGTGGGACGAGCCTGCATTAGAACTATGCACTGCTTCAGATCACCATGTTGCCAAAACCTCCACTTAGAGTTTGCAGAAGCAACGTGGTCCTTATTCTACACCATGGAGGAACTGCCCCGCTGCCTTCACAGTTACTACACATGTATTCACCAGCAAGACACCCGTGTGCAGACAATGAACAATTTAGCACTCTGAAAACGAAACAACCCCCCCTAAAAGCTCTAGTCCTGGTTCAACTCCAACCATGCACTATTTATTCTGTCTGCCCCCATTCTACTTCCTCCACTTTGATTAACTAATGGCCAAGAAAAGCAATTAGCAGCATAAGAAAAATATATCTTTGGTATCTCGGAATGGCTGTGAATGCATTACTTTCTATGAGATGAGAGGAAATATTTCTCCAGTGGCTCAGATGAGAAACAAAAGGGAAAAAAGGTAGGAAGAGGTAGGGGAGAAACCATTATTAACTGATTAAATCAGCGTTGGAAGAAAATGAGCCTGCCTGCAAATCTCTACATTATTGATTCTGAAGGGGAAGCTGTAGTATACAATGGAGATAATGAAACACCTTGATTTGCATTTGAAACTGGCTAGAGCTGCCTGGGCAGGGGGATCCAGTGATCTGCTGCATCACCCAGTCCTGGTAAAGGGGCAGAGGAAGAGATCACTGCCAAGTGGCAGCTTATGAAACAGCTATCATGATGCTCCTGCTCACCATGAATGCCCTACTCCGGTGCTCTGGACAACCAGTTATAGCACAAACCTGGGCCAAGAAAGCCAGAATAGTACCAAGGAGGCCCCAGAATGACCTGACCTTGTGAGCACCAGTTGTGGGTCAGAGTAGACACTGCCCATGCCAGTTCTGTTGCTGGCTACCAGTGACAGTGACACTTACAGACACACACTGTAAACTCCAATACCCTCCCAGGAAAATGTACATGAAGAACATGTGGGAACAAATATTCAACATTAAACTCTATATTTGCTTTCTTCTTCTAAAACACTCTGAGAGAATGAAATATAATGCCTAAAAAAGGAGGAAACCCACCAAAACCAGTGGAATTTGGGAACACATAAATCATCTTTTATTAGTCATTTCCTAGGGCAGTCATTCAGCAATGGTCCCCATGATGTCCCCAGAGGCACGAAGCAGCTGCCTGCCTGACCCATAGCACTGCACTGTGTGAAGGCACAGTGTAATGTAAAACAATACTGTCCTTCAGCTCCTGACTGGGCAGTGGTGGTGCCAGCGGATGATGCCCTGCCAGCGCCAGGGTGGCCTCGAAGGCATCAGTGAGAAAGGGCTGATGGTTTTTTGGATGTTTCTGTTTTTGACCTGTGCCCCTTTCAAAAGGAAGAGATGCGATGAAACGGAAACCTCCTGGCAGTGGGGCAAAAGCACTACAGCTTACAGAAGGCAACCATGGAAAGGGAGAGGCTACCAAACACTCTGTGAAGCTCAGGGGTCTCTAAGGGTGAGAAGGCTGTGAAATGGGGCTGATGGGAGCTTTGCAGTCCTGAGCAGGTAAAAACTACACCGAAAAAGCAGCTCTGCACTACATGCCAAAGGGCTTGGACTCTACCCCAGTGAGGAAGAGACTACCCAAACAACGTACTCACAGCAGCGACAGGGACATCCACCTCCTCCTCCTCCAGACTAATCTAACTCACTAAACACACAAACCAATCCCTCAGTTCCCCACACACTGTGTCCGTACAGGGTGTGAGGTGGATGGAGGGATGGGGGGAGTCCCACAGTGACCAGTCTGGCATCTCCATTCCTGTCTGTTACCTCCTCAAGGTTCTTCCTAACTGGGGCCAGGCCTTCAGCTTCCTCTGACCCCTGGATTTACAAGCTGAAAGATGTGTTTTTGCACAATAGTATAGGTACCTATGTGGAGTAATTGTATTCTTAAACAGCCTTCAGCACTAGAGATGTGCGAGTCTTCCAGATGTGATTCAGGCAACATTGCAGACATCTGTCATGTGTCTTTGTTCCTCTCCCCAGGGGAAAATTAAGTTAGATTAAAGCTGTGTCTTCACCTAAACCATTCACTGCAATGGAGCTCTGCGTCCACAGCTGCTGGGAAACTGCAGAAAATTCTTCCCTGAAACAATTAAGTGTTTTTCTGAGGAAATCACTGTTTTCAGGGTCACTGAGGTTGGGGTTTTGTTGGTTGGCTGTTCTGGGATGGGGGTTTTGGCAGATAGGAGAAGATGCCCCGCGGCCCACAACAACTCTACATTTGTGACAGCTGGGAACACCCTCAGCCACACCAGCCACTGCTACCAGCTCTGGTGTCTGCTATGGGAGATCCTCAGGTGACAGGGAATAGTCAGTAGGATTTGTTCCAGCCTCTAATGCAGTAGATACCCAACCACAGATACTCTCACAGGGTAGAGAGTTTATTTTATAACTCTTATCCTGCATGCAAGGACATGTAGAGGCTGTAACTACGTGCATCACAATTGCTTTGCACTTGGTTATCTGTTTGGATAGAGCCCAGAACAGACTCCAGCACTTCCAGATCCCAAATCCCAGTGGAGTACTCAAACCTTCCCAGTTAATGGGATTACTTGCATCAATAATTGCTACCTTTGTGTCAATGGGGAGTGCAGACTCTTGCCTACATGAATTGTGGTGTAATATGTGGTACAGGGTCTGTCTCCACCCCCCCCCCCCGTTCCCTCAAGGCGTTTATGTCCCATTTTGGATGCATTTTCCTTAAATTGGAAACTGGTTTTACTAGCATGCTTCATGGTTACTTCCTAGAAACAGTGGCACTGAGGAGAGTTCTCTGCACATTTGGCTATTATTCCAAAATAAATTTAGATTTAAATCCTTCCCACGACCACTACTTCTCCTCCTCCCCCGCAAAGACAGCATTCATCACTTTTCTACTGGGTCTACCGAGTCAATAGAATGGGGTCCATAGGGTCTATTAATTCTACTGAGTCAAATATTTGACTCCTTCAGGTGGCCCTTTCCATAACCAGTGTTTCTCTTCAGAATCTTCATGTTTCTCTGTGAGATTTGATTTATTGCTTTAGTTATAGGCTGCTAATAATGAAATAAATACCCATGAGCCCTGGGTATAACTAATTTCATCTGCATTCTCATATGTTGTGTGTTGACTAACCTGGCCCTGGGTCACCTGTGAGCACAAGGTGTCTCACCCAAGGCCAATTCTTTCCCTGGAGTGAACCTTTCCCATCGTGCTGGTCTTGGTCTGACAGACTGGATTGTCTTGTTTGCTGCAGCAGCTTCCCGATCCCTGCACCACCCGTTCAGTTCTGCCAGCCCACCATCACTGTTGAACCATCCCATGGGCGGAGCAGCTAAACCCTGCTGTGAATTCCTGCAGTCAGAACAGTTCTCGGCTACCACACGGAACACAAGGATCTCCTCCTTGCCTCTCTCAATGGGGCCCCACAGCAGCACCCTCTGCCTCTCCAACCCTAGCTAATAAAGCAAAACCCACTGCACACGTTGTAATGTTCAACCCCACCACAAAGGGAACCTCAGCTCACCAGAAGCCGATGTCACCGTCTACCCTGAAACAGCTCCTGGGCCAAGCAAGCCCGTGCTGGGGTTGCAGCTGGAGAACCCATCCATTGCTCCAACACTGCCACCTGCACTGGGACGAGCCCATGGAGCAGCCTCAGGACAAGGGGTGACACTCCTTGTCAACTCCTCCAGCAGCATATGCCAGGGGACACCAGGCAGGAGCCCTTGGAGGGTGGAAGCTTATCTAAAGGTCTCCAAAGCTCTGGAATAGTCCTACGCATGGACTGCTGTTTGTAGAGAACCCCCCGGATAAAGAATTCTGGTTTAGAAGACAAAAGTCCCAAGTGTGTGACTTCAGTTTCACAGCACTGGAACTGGATATAATTAAATCCTGGTTTCCAAAAGCCTCTTCACAATGAATGTCTCTGTGATGCAGAAAACTCTGAAAGTGTGAAGAGCCTTTTGTTTAACCTCAAAAATCTATTTTTACTCTAGAGTCATAATTCTCCCTGGCTGGAAGTTTCTCTTCCTCCTCGCATGGATGAAAGCAATGGAAAGATGAAGGGGAAAATAAAGAAGAATAAGTGGGGAAGAGCAGCCAGGGGCTCTCGCATGAGCTGTAGAGGATAAAGAGGGAGACAAAGAGCCAAAGAACATGGAACAGATTCCCTATATCCTGCAAACCAGATGAAAGAAAATCCCCTGCAAAGGTCTGATGGGAAGCACAGGACTTACCCACCCCCAAAGGAGCCCAGTTTTAATCACACACCCCGGACTTCACCCCAGGGCCACACAAAATCCCAAATGCAGCACCAAAACCACCTACGACAGCACCAGGGAACTGAAGAACCTTACTCCAGTCTTGTTTAGTTTCACTGTTCCTCTCCTTTGCCTTTCAGTTTCTGCAGGCAGCTCCCAGTGCTGCTGCCTCCGGCTGGGCTGTAAAGAGCAATGTGCTGCAGGGCACAGCAGCCCCAAGGCTGGGTGAAGGTACCACCCCGAGCAGAACCTGCAGGCAGGGAGGGAGGGAGGGAGGAGCAATGCCTCCTCCAGCTCAACATAAAGCTGAGCCCTGCCAGGCGCTGGGCTCTGCAAAGCCCCACCAGCCACGGGTCCCTGTAACATCACCTGAAGTAATTTGCCACCGGCTCTGCCCATCCTAACAAACAACACCCAGCACCAGGGCTGACAGGGGTGTTCTGGATGGGACCTGATCCGCTGATGTTGAAGCCTCTGTTGCAGCATCACAGAATCAGACTGGTTGGGGTAGGAAGGGACCTTAAAGCTCACCCAGTTCCAACCCCTGCCACGGGCAGGGACCCCTTCCACTAGAGCAGCTTGCTCCAAGCCCCTGTGTCCAACCTGGCCTTGAACACTGCCAGGGATGGGGCAGCCACAGCTTCTCTGGGCACCCTGTGCCAGCACCTCAGCACCCTCACAGGGAAGAGCTTCTGCCTAAGAGCTCATCTCAGCCTCCCCTCTGGCAGGTTAAAGCCATTCCCCTTGGCCTGTCCCTGCAGGCCCTTGTCCCAAGCCCCTCTCCAGGTTTCCTGCAGCCCCTTTAGGCACTGGAGCTGCTCTAAGAGCTACCCTTCAGGAGCCTTCTCTTTGCAGAGTGAACCAGCCCAGCTCTCAGCCTGGCTCCAGAGCAGAGCTGCTCCAGCCCTCTGATCATTATGTCTCGTATTGCAGCTTTAACCTCAAAGGATGATCCAAACCATAAAATCCACAAGTTTGAAATCAACTTCTGTTCTAAATCACTAAACTGAGGAATAACTGATATAAAGAAGAAGAAAACGTACAGTGAATGAAGTTCTGTTTGTGGATCCTGGGTCCCATTACAGTTAACAGCTTGCTCTTCTGTGATGGATGACACATAGACTCTGGTCCCTTAGTGTGAGGAGAAAGGGTAAAGCCCAAGCTGAGCAATCCAATGCCTTTTCTCTCCATCAGGCTCAGGCAGGGATGCACAGACCAGTCAGCCACTGCAGTAACCCACAGACTTGTACTCTTTACATACGAAGAGACTGTAAAATGCTTCCTCCCTGGTGCAGAAAGGAAACCGTTAAAAACATCAGGTAAAACCTTCTTTCCCACCCATCTCCTGCTATTTCAAGTCTATGTTATGTTAATTCCAGCCAAAAGAACATGCATTGTTCAGAGAGGTCACATAAAGGCCATTTCCAATTTCGGGAATGTACTAATAATCTGAGTTCTTACACATATATAATCATCTGCCCCACGTCTGCTCTAATTCTTCATTAGGTTTGCAGCTCTTGTCTTCCTCATGAATTTATCAGCTTTCATAGCTCTTGAGTAGCTCTTCTTGATCCACCTCAACCAGGCCACAAGGAAGCTGAGGGAATAAATAAAAGCTACTTAACCCACGTGGTCATAAAGGTGCAGTCAGGCCTGAGCTCTTCTTGCTGAGACCCTTTGTGTACGTGGATATACACTCACATTCCCTGTCTCTGTTACCCAACCAAATGAAGCAAAAGGAGCATTCCTGAAGATGGGAACTGGCCCTTCTAAGAGCTAGACCAGAGGCAGGAGACTGAAGCTCCAGCACAAAGCCATTTGGACCCAGTGAAAGCCCACCCTTGCTGGCCAGTGGGTCTTTGGTGGACATGTCTGCTCCAGTTCAATCATGAAAACAGCCAAGGCTGCAGTGCCAATGGCCCCTGCATTGCAGCTCCTCCCAGAACTGACAGGGACCACGCTTTGGATTGGTAAGAGATCCCTCTGATCATATTGGGAACAGAAGAATGGGAAATGGTCTCCCACAAGCCTTTCCTTTGCTTTGACCAGCTGCACTGAATAACTACCTCAACCCTCTTTAGAATGCCTACTGTGCACAGTGCTGATGGAGGCAGACTTTACTTGTAATATAGCACTTCCTGATAATCGTATGCAAAGCCTTTCCTAAACTTTCCTCATCAATTACCTGTCTAGAAAATGAAATGTTGGTGTTGCAAACTGCCAGATCCTTCATATGATTGGCTGTGGCTGGGTTTAGTCAGCAAAAGGTCTCCAAGTAACAAATGGCTTGTCCATTTGTTCTCTGACAAGAGCGACTGTCGAGGCTCGAATATCATTTACGCTCAATCAAATAGTAACACTGATGGAAAACTCTGGTGTTGGTGACTCCTGATGTACCCCCACTGGGGCTTGGAGGAAGGTATCTCCGCTTAACACAGATCCTGCGCAATGGATGGGAAAGGCTCTCCTACTTGCTGCTGTGGCCGCTTCTTCCTGTGCCAGGGCTGTGGCTGTGAGATCTGCATTAACTGAGACGACAGATCACATGAACGTGTATTTGTCAGCTGGCACTTCCCCGCTCAGTGCCTATGGAACTGTTCACTAAGGAAAACAAAGGACGGATGGAAGAAAGTCACTTGTATGAACCAATTTTTACCGAAAAACCAAAGAAAAGCTTGATGTATGCAAACTCCCACAGCTCCCAAGTTTTACAGCTGGAGAACAGCAATAATTTTTCCCTGGTAATAGGTCTTTATGATATCAGATACAGAAAGATTTGCACTTTATTACTGGTAAGAGTCCAAATTAAAGAAATGACTTGAAGTGGTAGAAACTGGCCTTGGGCTATAGCGAATACAGAACATCTCCCTTCTCACCATACTGGTGGTGTTTACAAGACTTGAAGCTGCAGTTCAAACAAGTATTTTACAATATAATAAAATTGTTGGTTATGGCATAAAAAGCCCCAAGATTTGGTCTCTCCGTTTGTTTTGTGTACACACAGGTCAAAATAAGATCAACTGCAGAAAAGAGCAGCTGATTATTTTACCAGGCAAGGTTGGAGCAGATGACCCGTGAGGTCCCTCCTAAACTGGTATTCTATAGTTCTGTGATTACTGAGCTGTATGTACTGTAGCAAACATTCATAGATTGTAGCTATGATTTTCCTTTGAAACATTTTGCAGAATATCTATTTCTAGCTGGAGCAAGGGAAGCTCAGAACATTCCAGCACTGGAGCTTCTTTGCTGTTTTGGGAGGGAAAATAAAAAAAGAATTGATTGTGTGGAAGATAACTTCCTTCTGCAAGTAATAGAGAAGCGGACAAGGAGAGGTGCCATGCTTGACCTCGTGCTCACCAACAGGGAAGGGCTTGTTGGAAATGTGACTCTCCAGGGCAGCCTTGGATGCAGCGATCACGAGATGGTCGAATTTGAGATCCTCAGGACAGTGAGAAGAGCGTGCAGCAAGCTCACTGCCCTGGACTTCAGAAGAGCAGACCTTGGCCTCTTCAGGAACCTGCTTTGGAAGGTTCCATGGGATACAGCCCTAGAGGGCAGGGGGGCCCAAGACTCTTGGTGGATATTCAAGGATCACCTGCTACAAGCTCAGGAGTGTTGCATCCCAACTAGAAGGGAGTGCAGCAGGAGGGCCAGGAGACCTCCTTGGATGGATAAGGAGCTGCTGAGGAAACTTAGAGGGGTAAAAAGCAGCTTATAAAAGGTAGAAGCAAGGACAGGTGGCCTGGAAAGAATACAGGGATGTTGTTCAGGAAGCTAGGGACCAAGTCAGGAAAGCTAAGGCCCAGTTAGAATTGAGTCTGGCAAGGGATGTGAAAGATAACAGGAAGGGATTCTATAGGTATGTAGCAAACAGAAGACAGACTGGGGATAAAATGGGTCCTTTCCAGAAGCTACCAGAACTGGCTACCCTGCATTTGGAGAAGGCTGAGGTTCTCAATGACTTCTTTGCCTCAATCTTCACTGGCAAAGGCTCTGACCACACCACCCAAGTCTTGGAAGGCAGACGCAGGGACTGTGAGAATGAAGACCTTGGGCCACTGTAGGAAAGGATCTGGTTCAAGACCATCTTAAGAACCTGAACATGCACAAATCCATGGGTCCTGATGAGATCCATCCGCGGGTCCTGAAGGAGCTGGAGAATGAAGTTGTGAAGCCACTGTCCATCATATTTGAGAAATCATGGCAGTGAGGTGAAGTTCCCAAAGACTGGAAAAAGGGAAATACAACCCCCATTTTCAAGAAGGGGGAAATGGATGCCCCAGGGAACTACAGAGCAGTCAGTCTCACCTCTGTGCCTGGCAAAATCTTGGAGCAGATTCTCCTGGAAGACATGCTAAGGCACATGAAAATCAACAAGGTGCTTGGTGACAGCCAGCATGGCTTCACTAAGGGGAAATCCTGCCTGACCAATTTGGTGGCCTTCTATGATGGGGCTACAGAACTGATGGACAGGGGTAGAGCAGTTGATGTCATCTACCTGCACTTGTGTAAAGCGTTCGACACTGTCCCACACGACATCCTTGTCTCTTAAATTGGAGAGACATCAATTTGATGGATGGACCACTCGGTGGATAAAGAACTGGCTGGATGGCTGCACGCAAAGAGTTGTGGTCAATGGCTCAATGTCCAACAGGAGACCAGTAACGAGTGGTGTCCCTCAGGGATCTGTGTTGGGACCGGTCTTGTTCAACATCTTTGTCGCAGACATGGACAGTGGGATTGAGTGCGCCCTCAGCAAGTTTACCGATGACACCGAGCTGTGTGGTTCGGTTGATACCCTGGAGGGAAGGAATGCCATCCAGAGGGACCTTGACACACTTGTGAGGTGGGCTGATGCCAACCTCATGAAGTTTAACCATGCCAAGTGCAAGGTCCTACACCTGGGTCAGAGCAATCCCAGGCACAGCTACAGGTTGGGCGGAGAAGAGATTCTGAGCAGCCCAAGGAGAAGGACTTGGGGGTGTTGGTTGATGAGAAAATGAACATGAGCCGGGTCCAGTGTGCGCTTGCAGCCCAGAAAGCAACCGTATCCTGGGCTGCATCAAAAGGGGCGTGACCAGCAGGTCGAAGGAGGTGATCCTGCCCCTCTGCTCTGCTCTCGTGAGACCTCACCTGGAGCATTGTGTGCAGTTCTGGTGTCCTCGACATAAAAAGGACATGGAACTGTTGGAACAAGTCCAGAGGAGGCCACAAGGATGATCAGGGACTGGAGCGCCTCCTGTATGAAGACAGGCTGAGAAAGTTGGGGATGTTCAGCCTGGAGAAGAGAAGGCTGCATGGAGACCTCATAGCAGCCTTCAAGTATCTGAAGGGGGCCTATAGGGATGCTGGGGAGGGACTCTTCATTAGGGACTGTACTGACAGGAGAAGGGTTAACAGGTTAAAACTTAAACAGGGGAGGTTTAGATTGGTTATAGGGAAGAAGTTCTTTACTGTAAGGGTGGTGAGGCACTGGAATGGGTTGCCCAGGGAAGCTGTGAATGCTCCATCCCTGGCAGTGTTCAAGGCCAGGTTGGACAGAGCCTTGGGTGAGATGGTTTAGTGTGAGGTGTCCCTGCCCATGGCAGGGGGATTGGAACGAGATCTTAAGGTCCTTTGCAACCCTAACTGTTCTGTGATTCTAAGAAGAAAAAAGCCATAAGGAAGTTCTGATATTCATTTCTAATTCTAACAAATACTTTGATTATTCTTTGCTTTGTCACATCTGGCCTTCAGCTTTGGACCTCATCCAGTTTCCTGGAGAACCAGAGGAAATCCAGCTCAAAACTCTGGTTGTGCTCTTCTTGAAATGGTGTGATATAAACCACCAGCTGAACCAGCATTTTCCTCTGCACCACTTAGTAACACAAATGAAGTGATTTTGCTGAAGAAGAGAAGCAACCCTCCTTTGTCTTTATTTGAACTCACAAGTGATTCTTCAGTGGCACACCCAATCTTTAAAATAAGGAGCAGTAATGGATTTTTTCATTATTTCCATGTTTCCTCTTGGACTTTCCTTTGAGAATGGTAAAGCACTTACAGAACAAGAGAATGACAGTCCCTATAAAGGCAACTACTAAAAGTGGCAACGTGAGCTTCCACCCTAAAGCAGACATTCTTTTAAGGCCTTGGTCTTGCAACCATTTAGCATATAAGCAGTCCCACCAAAGCAAGTCTCATTCATAGGCTTTTTCTCTGGTGGAGGTTTCTTTTATTTATATATACTTTAGGCAACATAGTATGAAAGTTGGAAGGAGGAAAATAAACTGGTAACATGAGATGAGCCAACTATCAGTGTACACGTACGGCTGCCAACAGCATCCCAACACAGAGAAACCTCAGTGAATCCCGTGGCTAAGCCAAGATATAAGCTGGTGTCATAAAGAGAAATTGCTCAAGGTTTTTTTCCTTACTGGCAAAACCCAATACTCCCAAGTGAACATCCTTCCTCTCTAGTGCAATACCCTGCAGATGTGACTAAAACTAAAAGTCATTGCTAAGAAAAGGTTCCAGCATTGAACACAATGTACGTGCTGCCTCTGTAACCCTTCCTTCGTTCCTTGTCAAACGATGATGTAAAGAATTGCTTAAGAAAACAAAACACAAAAGATAAAAATTAACTTAATTTACACAACCAATAAAAAAGTTTAAAGCAATGATAGAAAAATAATATAAAGGCTAAATACATGAAATGCCAGTTCAACAGGATTAAGCTTTGGTAGAAGAGCTAAAGAGCATAGCACCAATAAAATCCAATGTCAATACATGCTTCAGTACGCATGAGCTGTGATGAAAATGTAAATTTTGGCAAGAAAAGTGGTGTATGTTCCCTGACGCCACAGTTTCATTTCCACATCCAGCAAAAAGTCTTTAGGCTCCTTCACTTGTCGCTGAAGATAGACAATGCCCGTATACGAGTTCAGCCTTCGAGTGCTGAAGTAGTTTTCTTCATTTCCCTTGATAATAGTAAGGATTATGTTGTCTCCAGCATAGGCAGGCGATGGTCCAATACGGAAAATGTGAGCTGGGACCACGATGTTGGTTTGGAAGTTCAGCTGGTAGTAGGTGATGCGCACTGGGGTGTTCTGGCAGTCCAGATAGTTAAAACAACTGATTCGTTCACACCTCCTAAGACATGAGAAATGAAGCACAGTCAGTGCACATGTAAAAGCAGGAAAGGGTCTATGTATTTAAGACTACAGCAAAATATTAGCCAGAGGAGTCCCAAACTTCAGTGTGCAATTACCAACTGCTTGTTCTGCTTTTACAATGCCCATAAAGCATTTGTAAATGATGTAACATTGTCAAAGTACAGTATCAAAAGGAAAAGATCATGGACATGTGCAGCTGTTTTGGGAAGTTCCACAATGAGGAAAGAATCACAGAATCAGACTGGTTTATGTTGAAGGAACCTTAAAGCTCATACAGCTCCAGCCCCTGCCACGGGCAGGGACCCCTTCCACTAGAGCAGCTTGCTCCAAGCCCCTGTGTCCAACCTGGCCTTGAACACTGCCAGGGATGGGGCAGCCACAGCTTCTCTGGGCACCCTGCGCCAGCGCCTCAGCACCCTCACAGGGGAGAAAGATCCAGTCACACCGCATAGAGCTTGGAATAGGAGTCTGTGATTCACCACCAACAGCACAAGCCCAGGAGAGTGCCCCAAGAAATACAGCCAAAAACACCCTTAAAAGGATAGCTAAAACATGGGAATGGGAAACAAGCTCCTCAACTTGCTGTTCCATTCTTTAAGGCAGGAAAAGTATGTTTTAAGTCATAAGCAACTAAATGTGGATTCCTAAAGCACTGGCAGCCACTAAGGCAGGAAATGGGGCTCCCAAGCCTCAGCTGCTGAGTAGCTGTGAGCTGTGGGATGTGCCATTCTCAGAACCCTGCAGCCTGGCCAGCTCCTGCTCCTGCTCCCCTTCAACGTTTCAACCCTCTCTGAGGAACTGCAATCAGAATATGAAACTGGGAGCCCCAGACCCACTGTAAGTGGTGACTGTTGCAGCCACTGCTGCTGGAAGCAGCATAGAGGATCTCATTTTTTGAAACTAAATTATAAATAGAGCTCTTCTAGAGCTGCAGCAAGTAGAGCTGCAGGCTCTGGTGACTGCTGTTAGAGCAGCAGTTGGAGGGCAAATGGGGGCTTGAGGGCTTGGAAGAAAGAAGAGGCAAAACCAGCCAAAAATTCTATACTGGGAAGGTCGATGTGTTCCAGGTACCAAAGCATCTCCTTAGAGCTCTGAGCACTTACATCCGCCTCATACAAACTAAAGCACTACGTAACACCTCAGGCTCTGGCCTGGGCTGCTCACTCTGTTCTTGCAATACTCACATGTCAGACACTTTTCTGTAGTTGGAAGGGCACTCGAAGGACAGGCAGCGGAAGCTACCCTGGATGTTATAGCAAGTCTCTGCAGCTGAGCAGTTGTGGGTTCCTATTGCACATTCATCGACATCTAACGAGAAGAAACACAAGGATAAAGACAGGGTAAGTTCACAAGTGAACACAGTTTAGGGGATGCAATATGCTCATGGGAGACTGTGCACAGGAAGCAAGAGGAGCCAGGGGCTCTGCAGGCTGAGGGCTCTTGTCCTCACCACTCAGTTGCTGTGTTACCTCTTCAGGCAGGACTGAGCATAGAGGAGACCTCGGGGGTGTGATGCACAGCCAGTGGGGTTTGCCAGGGTCACCTTGGTGCACAGGCACTCTGGGTGACGGGTCCATCACACTGCTTCCGACCTGCTAAAATCCATATGTCCTCAGTGAAAAAACATCCCTTCCTTGCCATGACCAATGAGAGCTGCCAGCACTGCTCAGTGTGTGCAGCAGCCAAGGGAGCCCACCCTACCAGCAGCCTGTGAGCCTTCCCCTACTGTATGATAGTCTCTGCCCTGCTTGGCAGCCAGCATGGCCAGGGCTGGCCCCCTACCACAGGCTAAGTTTGTCTCTGTGCCTGTGCTTTGCACACTGGCACACTCCTGCGGACCTGGCTGTTCTCATTCCAAACACATGTGATGCAATACAGGGTTTAACCTTCAGTGGAGAAACAACATGAGAAGGAGAAAAAGTCCTCAAAACCCAGGATCCTTCTGTCTTGCCGCTCCACACTGCAATAAAAGCCAAACACAGCCATGTTTGGCTCAAACCAAATGTGTACATCCAGACAGAACTGACCCTGCTGTATTCTCCCTTGCTCCTGATGTTTTGTAAGTCACATTATAAACCAGGCTGAAAGGAAACACAACGAAGTAACTAGGTAGCAGTCCAAGGCAGTGGAACCCTGAACTTCTCAGAGCAGCCAACCTGTCCATGCCCACAGCTGCTGTGTATGCATTCACCACTGCTTTGCTTGACACTAGTTTTCAGTTTCCTGAAGGTGATGGGCCAATTCTGACAGTTTCACAGCTCACTGGTACTCGCTGAACCACAGGTTCTTGCTCAGAGCCAGCCTATGTCATGCAAGGAGTTCCTAAACAAGCCTGGTGGATGTCCACTACTGTGCATGTGTGACAGGCTCATTGGCTGGAGGAAGCATCTACCTGGTTTCAAGCATCAGAGCATGGGCACAGACACTGGTCTGTGCTCCCTCTTCATGGATGAGGCTGTAAAATGTCCACATAGCCCAAGCAAACAAAGCTTGCAGAGGAGCCTTCCCCTCCTCAGAGCAACCACATGCAATGGATGGAGGCATATTCTCTGTCTGCCTACACATTAGCTATTCCCATGTCACATTCCCATGTCATATTCCATATTGCGACAAAAGCTATCCCTCAGGAATAAACAGATCCCATCCCTCAGGTTGCATCAGAATATAACCAACCCATGCTAAAAGCCAATAGGACCTTCTCACTGAGTTGTTGAGAACTGAGAAAGCTGGGCTATGTCAGGAGAATTTATCTGTGAAGAAGGTTGCTCTGGATTAAAGCATGGGGCAAGCACAAAGCAAAGTAACCACTGCAGACCAGCTGCAGTGTCCAGGAGGTACAAGCTCCAACAGATCAATGTGAACACTTTCTGAATGTGACAGAATGCGAACAACGCTTTAGGAGCAGTGCACACCTTTCTGAACATGTAAATTAATGCCACGGTTTAATCCCAGCTGGCAAGTGACTCCCACACAGCTGCGCACTCACTGCCCCCAGTGGGATGAGGGAGAGAACTGGAGGGTAAAGGTGAGAAAATGGGCGAGCCAAGTTAAAGGCAGTTCAGTAAGTAAAGCAAAAGCTGCACATGCAACTAAAGCAAACCAAAGCATTCATTCTCTGCTTCACACAGGCAGGCAGGTGCTTAGTAATGCCCAGGACAGCAGGGCTCCATCACACCTAATGGTAACTTGGGAAGCAAATGCCATCACTCCACATGTTCCCCATTCCTATTTCTTCCCCCCACTTTATCTACTGAGCATGATGACATATGGTCTAAAGCATCCCTTGGGTCAGTTGGGGTCAGCTATCCTGGCCGGGTCCCCCACAGCTCCTTGTGGACCCCCAGCCCTTGCTAGTGGGGTGTGTGAGGAGCAGAAAAGCCCTTGGCTGTGTGTAAGCACTGCTCAGCAATAGCGGTGTGATCAACACTGCTTCCAGCACAAAGCCAAAACACAGCCCCGTACCAGCTACTATGAAGAAAATTAACTGTGCTCCAGCCAAAACCAGCACAGTTAAATATAAATATCTCCCTGTAATGAGAAGTAATGCTGCAGAAGACAAAAAAAGAACATTTAAAGCTCAAAGACACTTTATGGCCTAGAGCATAAACATGGTTACCTAAATAAGGCCCAAGCCATGGACCTTAAAATGTTGAAAACCAGATGCAATAACAAGGATCCAGCCTGAGCACAAAATACTGGCAAAGACCTCACAGTCACATTGTGTACTCCCAAATGTCTAGACAACGCACGGAGGCTTTAAAATGAACTAAATGCTAACAGACAAACCATGTGGACTGTGCAGGGCTCTGCAGTTCTGCCAACTGTCACAGAGGAGAGAGATTCTTCAGAGGAAAACTATAACCTCCCACACCCTCCATTCCCCTGGGACGAGAACTGATCTCATGCACTGAACTGACTGGTTTAAAAGTCTTGCAAAGAAAAGCATACAACAGGGAGGAGGGAATCAAAGCAAACGAAATCCCTGGCTGATCCTCAGACGTGCCTCTAGGTGAAAAGAAAATTTCTTCCACATTGCAATCCCTGCCGTGAGACCCTCCCTTCACCAGCTTGGCTGTGCTGAAAAATACCACAGGCAGTTTCTCCACAAAGGTCCATATGTTGAGATGTTATTACATGAGCTACATCTCGTCTGTTTGGAATGAAAGGTACAAAGAATATACCACCAGTAACTCGTAAGAGCTGGTCAGATGATGTGCAACCGATGAGCAATCTTAGGTGGTGGAAACCAGTATCATCTTCTTGAGTTTAGTACAGCTGACACTGGTTCAGACTTTCTCTGACCATGGTTGCAGGGTCAGCATGTAAGCCTGCCCAGACCTGCAACTATGGACTTGCAGAGCTCAGGAAAAGGGCATGTACCTGGCGTTACTTCAAAGGCTTGACTAAATGCCACATGCAGAGCTGCAACACTCACACTGTTCTGCAGGTTGACCACCTTCGCCCTCTAAGGAGGGCACATGTACCAAGTGGCATAGGCACCTCGAAAAGCTTCTCCAAACACTGCTGTTTGGCTGATCTGTACAATAGGAACTCTCTCCACACAGGAGGAGTGAGCAGGGAGGATTTGACCCCATGTGTTGGTCCATGTGGCAAACCCTCTTCCTGCACCTCCAGTGACTGGAGCACGCTGGGTGCCTCCAGCTTGGAAGGGCTGTGCTGGCCAATGAATGAAGTGACTCACACTGTTAACTCTGGAACTGGTCCTCAGCTCCAGCCCCAGGTCTGGCAGAGGTGGCAGAGAACATGCCAGCAGCACTTGAGTTAGCAAAGGAAAGAAACCAAACAAACAAAGCCTGAGGAGAGGAACAGCTGCAGTTTCTAAAGGTGACTTTTACATGAGAATTTAACTGCACATGGATGTGACCACGTCCATACTTAAAAACTGAAAAGATTTTGTTGTTTAGTCTGCTCCTCTGCTCCAAAGTCAGGACCAAGCACGTTCATGCTGTTCATGATTTACACAGTGTAAATTTACTGCCCTTACCACTAAGAAGAGAATTTAAGCCTAGGAGAGACATAACCAAAAGTTATGTGACAGGTTCCTCAAAACCTAAGAGCAGGAAATGCCTGGTAGTTAGTGTAACAGACTGCAGGAATGCATGTAGAGTACGAAAAGGTAACCAGATCTTCAGTCATTCCACAGTCAGGGCATCCTTTGGAAATGAGGGATTTTTACTTCAAAACCAGACAGCTGTGCACCAAATGAAAATCATCAGACACCCAGAACACATTTCTACAGCTCTGGAAAAAATGGTGTATGCGTGGAGGACATGCCATTTACACTAACATTTAATAACACCAGTCTAATTAAGCTTAGGTGGCAGGCTTCTGGATGCCCAGGTCCTCATTAGAGCTCCTACTTTCACTCTCCCAGTTTTCCAGGACAGGAAACTGCAACCCGTAACAAAGCCACAGATTTCTATGTCTGGCACCTCTAAGACACCAGATCACTTCCTGCTGTGCCAAGGTGCACATACAGCTCACGCAAGTAATCAAGTGCACCAGTCTGAATGATGAAGCGGGGTCCCTCAGGAATTAATTTAAGCAATTAGCTCCAATTGGCAGCTGGGTTGCCACAGCAAAAAGCTGACACAGCAGATAACAATATTTGGCAACTTTGTCAAATACTGGCTTTTTAGCAGTGACTGATATAAAACATGGAGACTTGACTGAATCACCATAATAGCTTAGATCTTTCCAAGGATTAAAGTTTCATGACATAATGGCTTCAGTTCCTAAACTCCTCATTACCTCGACAGGTTCTTCCATTGGCTGCCATGGTGTATCCCTGCTCAGGACAAGCACACTGATAACTACCAGGAACATTCACGCAGCGGAAAGTACAAAGAATGCCTGCACTCTGTGTGCACTCGTCAATATCTGGGGAAAAAACACAGTTACAAACACATGTAAATAAAAAAACAGGAATCTGGAAAGGAAGGCTGCAGAACACAAGGAAATTCTTATCTGATGCATTTATAATACATTCTTAAACAAGAATGCAACCATGAAAGTTTGACATTGCTCTAGGACCACTGATGGTGCATTCTGAAATGCTGAACATGAGGCTGCTCCCCAAAAAACTGGTTGCAAGTAGTATGGATCCATGGAAAAGAAAAAGCCTAGAGCACATCTGAGTGAAAGGCTCTCTCTGGTAGCTCTGTAATTCTTCTAAGATTAGTTTGGGAGCTTCCTTGTGCTAGGAAGAACATGGGTTTCTTCATAATTTCTTAGAGACTCTCCAATGTCACTATTGGTAACTCCAAGCAAACGGGTAAAACCCTTCCTTTCTCCATTCTGATCACTCCTCATTCAGCTAACATGAGCAGAAATAACAACAACCCTTCACTCACCTATGGCTCAGTGGAGGCTTTAACTGATGCTACATAGGTAAACCTATCTTCACTTCTATTTATTTATTTCAGAAGCTCTAGCCCCATGAGACAACAACCCCACCAGTTCTACGGTCGCACAAGTGTATTCCAGCCCCAGCTGAAAGGTATGAAAATGAATTACATTTCCCAATTTGCAGTGTCTGTGGCAGGGTGTAACTCACAATCATCCTTAGGCATCACCTGCAGCATTAGGTGCTGTGGAGAGTCAGACAGCCCTGCCTGTTGAAGAGTATACACATTTAACTTGATCTGCCAAAGCAGCAGCCTTACCTTTGCAAGAATGCCCATCTTCTGCTAGCTGGAAACCTTGCCTGCAGTAACACTGATAGGAACCATAAACATTGGCACACTCCTGGCTGCAAGGACTAGTATCACATTCATTCACATCTGTATCCAAAAACAAACACACACACGTTGCCACAGTAGGTCAGGTATCTTCCACTATTTTTTACTCTGAGAGCAGTTACCAGGTCCTTCTGGTCAGAGTGAATAAGGAGGGACTAATTTGTACCAAGAAGATGTTTCTGCTTTAGGCAGAATGCCAAGAAGCATGAGGATGTCTGTTCCACCTGAATTTTATGTTCATATATGCCAATGAAAACACATATACATGCAAACTATGTTTCTGACCTTATGTTACAGTTGATTAAAATTATGTAATCATTGCCTTAAAAAATCATGGGTAACTTTCAATTCAAAATCAATTTTTTCAGGTTTTATCACTACCATGTTTCACCCTTACTAAAATTGGCATGAACAGTCTCCTGTCCTTACCTTGTTCTGTTCTCCTCTGTTAACAAAAAAAGTATGAGAGGGAAAAGAAGAAAGGGAAGAAACTTGTTGGCTCTCATCTGACAGTGTGAATATTGAATATTTGCAAATTTGAGGACATCATGAGTTTACTGTATTTATACTGAACCTCACTCCTTCTCTAAAGTTCCTTAAATCAGACTGCAATTTCTTCTGAGTGGGAAAAATGTCTGGTACCTTCACAGTGCTTCTCATCATAGGACAGGCGGAAACCAGAAGAACAAGTGCAGTGGTAGGACCCAGGGGTGTTCTCACACGTGTGCTGACACAGGCGTCCAGGGTAGTTCCAGCACTCATTTATATCTGCCAGCACACCAAGCAAACACACACTCAGCTTAGAAGCAAAAGCATCAACCAAAACGCAGGTTATTTTAAAATGCGTCAAGAGATTGATCTGCAGAGCATGAAATGCTGCAACCTCAGGTTTTATGCTGTCTGACTTTGTGCTCTAATTGGTGCACAGCAGTGATAAATCACAAGATGCCGTATCTTATGAAGAAAGCTGTGGCATCTTCAGAAAGATAAATACCTACAGCAGCAGAAACATAACCCATATGGAAGTACCTTGCAGATTACTTTAATTGATAACCTGCAACTAACCAAACCAAGGGCACCTGGGCCACAATCACAACACAGAATGGCAGAGCTCTAAATGGCTGGTCACACTCGGCGATGGCTGCTTTGGAGGTGACTCTGCTATCTACTGAGGCTCTGCATTGCAGAACTCATAACTGCACACTACAGTGGTGCTAAGCACTGCCTTGAGGTCCAAGGCTCAGTCAATCAGTCTTTTCATCTCATCTTGTGCCTTACATACCAATACAGCTCCTGCTGAAGGCATCGTACTGATACCCCATCTTGCAGTCACAGCGGTAAGACCCAGGAAGGTTATGACAAATCTGCCCTTCGCCACAACGATGCACACCAGTTTGACATTCATCCACATCTGCAGAACCAGAGAAAGTGATCAGTTAAATACGGTTTGCTAAAAATCAGTGTTTATGAAGAGAAAACACAAAGTAACAGGAATAGAAACTGCTAGGGTTGTTCCCTGCACAGAACAAAGAGAATCAGCCTTTCCCACTGTGCTCCTCTGGTCAGCTTTACATATCCTAAGTAAACTTTTGAAAAGGAATGCATTATCTTAGAAGTGAAAATGGCAACTGCAACGGACCTTTCCCAGTATATTCGGCATTTCAACCTACACACATTTTGATTCTGATCAAACCATGACATTTAAACACCCTATTCTGATGTTCTGCCATTCTGTGAGTCACGGCAAGGCATTTAAAGCAAACCGAGAACTAGCCAGAAATTCTGCTCATCCCTTCAATTAAAGCAATTGCTATTTTCATCTCCAGTTGCCCTTTCAGTCTTGCTTCTGCTGTCTATACTTTACTCTTTCTCAATGTTGATCTTTCTTCTTTTCTCAATCAACTCACATTTTAATATTCTTCATGGCCTTTCATCCAAACCCAACACCAACAAATTAGCTGCTTCTCCACTCACATGCATCACTCCCAATCTCATTTTAATAATGCTCAAATGAAGATGAGAGTTTTCAATACACACTGATTTACAAGACTTGTAACATGACTAAATAGCTCATCAGTATCTAACAAATCCCTGTTACCATCTGTGACAAGAAGCATCAGAAATTCTGATTAGCCCTCAGAAACTTGTATTTCTTGAAGCATTCTGAGTTCTGCTGTTTCCTAAGCCATCGAGTTCTGCTTCCTTCCTGTTACTGAGACCTTCAACTACTTTTACAACCCAAATTGCTGTTCATGTAACACTAGTTAGGATGATAGTCTAAGGCTGGAGGTTCTCCCTACTGCTCTCTTTGAAGTGATCAACTGGAGCACTATTTAACTTCAAAGGTTTTCTGGGCAGTTCTCCAACAAACAGCAGCCTTGGAGAGCACTCGGGAAAACAGTCACTTGTGGAGAAAATCCTAGGGAAGTGAGAGCAAGTTACCTGCCACAAAAACCTGGATGTGGAAAGGTGGGGATTGTATCAACCCTGGTGAGAGGTGCTGACAAATACTGCTCAATACTCAGCACAGACTCCCACCTAAAAAACTCCTGTTGGCACAGGGAGGGGTCAGGGATGGCAGGGAATGTCACTTGCCAAGCAAGGAATTCCTGACAGGCTCACAGATTTCTGCTGAAATGCTGTCTCACTTTCTTTTAATCCAGAGGCAGTATTAGAATAAGGAAGTTTTAAATGCAGATATACATTTGTAAAGTAGCAGTTTTATCTGTAATGTATTTGTGTGTGTAACCATTTTATTACTTTGTCCAGGATTATATATTCCATTGCATTCAGACTTTAGTTCTAGGGCATTATACCATCACCAGTATGCTGTATTTCACAATAGCTACAGTATTTTTCAGTTACATTATGAGGTAGCTTCTAATGGCTCATTTATTAAACCAGAAAATACCAACATTTTAAAGAGAGGTGAATCCTCTAAGCAGAGAAGATAACCATACAAGTAGAGTTCTGCTGGGGAAACGTGCAGATTATGTATTTACTACTGTGAATAAATTTGAATCAGGAATCTAATTAGCATTGTAATGCCTTAAAGAAACTAGTCTTTACCACAGAGAAGGGAAGTAGGACCACACGTTTGGGGTTTCTTTTCCTGCATGTCTCTGACTACTTAAAGAAAGCCATACAAAAAAATACCAGAAGATCCAGACTGTGGAGACACAGTGACATGGCAAAGACAGAAATCACGAGTTTACATTAAACATTTGTTTTCCCAAAATCAAACTAGAGAAGCTTCCTTATACGTGCTCCTTAAAAACATTGTCAGTCATGTAAAGTGGAGACAAAGCATCATCAGTAATTACAATGCATTGTGTTATCTCATCAGCCTATGAAGATATAAATGCTGCATGAACGGTGGCAATTTCCTCCTGTGTCACACATTACAAATACTCTCTTTTAGGAACAACTGGGGAAAGAAGCTGGCTTCTTTCTATAAATCATCCACTTGAAATTTAGGAAGAGGATTTGCACTAGCCACTGGCAGGACTTGAAAGTGAAGGCTATTAGCAATGCAGCCAGTACTTCAGAGCTGCTCAGTGATAACTGCTGACCTGTGAAAGAAATGGCAGTCATGGAGATGCTGGCATGGTGGAAACCCTAAAAACAATGTCGGGGCCATCACACTTCAGGTGGTGCAAGCGTACCCAGCCCCCTGACTTCTCTGCAACAGGACTGATGGAAACCAGCTGAAGAGCTGTGTCTTCACAGCAACAAAGAAAGACCTTCGGGGCCTTCCCTCTGTGACAACTGAAATACTTCAGGCTGCCCTACTCTGCCCCCTGGAGCTGTTTTAGGAAGCTTTCTCCACTTCCTCAGTTACACACAAACTGTCCCCATCTTGTGCTACTTCCAAATCTTCCCACCTTCTCAGTGGCCAAGCATGGTCTGGGTAGTCCTGGGGGTAAAATCACGAAGGGAGACAGAGCATAATGAATAGCAAAAAAGGAGAATGCAGAAATTTATGCAGAAATGGGGTCTATCTATACCACTATTTTTCATTTCAACTTGCTAATCACAGAATCACAGAATCATACAGCTTCTAACACAGTTTCCACCCACCTGGCGCAGCACAAAGCAAATCTTCTTTATTTTCCACCCTTCCTTTCATTCAAAGGTACTATAAGCAGAAATCATCAGGATTTCATCACTAACCAAAATGCTGATTTGTCTTATTTTTTTCTCCCCACTCTTGTTTTATGATTTCCTACTCTGTGTAACACAGAACATAGGGAATTAAAGAACACATAGCCAACCCTGCCTGGCCAAGCAGCAGGCTTTCAGTTCCTCTGTGCATAGTGTGCATTTACAGAACAAATGTTAATAAGAGACGAAATCTGCTATTCTGTGTCAGTAACTCCATAAACACATTGGAACAAATACAAATCAGAATCAAGCTGCATGCCAGCCTGTATGAATATTTCAACATTTTTTCACAAAGAAAAGTAAGAAGTTATCCTAAATAGACACACAACTGGATGTAAACGGGGAGCACCATTCATAGTGCTACGAAGAACATCCACTTAGTGCTACTCTTGTGAGTCCATAAACTCAGTGTCTGTCTTTGCTGCATCCCATGGCTTCAGATCCTGTCACTCACAGTGAGATACTGTAAAAATAGCAAAGGATTGTGGTTTTGACTGACAGCATGAGTTTGAAAAGTAGCTAGAGCACATTCACTCCAGAACAGCAGCCAGTAAATCCCATATGCAGTCAAAACCAGTGTCACCTGGTGTACCAGGAGGAACTCCATGCAGCAGCCAGACATCAGTGCAGCATCCTGTAGTGCAAGCATATCGCCGAGCTCATTGGACAGCAAATGCATACAGCAAATTCCCATTTCTCAAACACAGTTAGCAACCTCAAACCCCCTTTTTTAGAACTGAAATGTTCTTCTTCCTCTGAGAAAGCACCTGAACAGACCCTGGAGTCTAACCTTACCGACGCATCGCGTTCCCTCCTCGTTGGAGTGGTAGCCTCTGCTGCATGTCAGCATGTTCCTTTGGCAGGTGTAAGACCCAACGGTATTGATGCAGTTGAATCCTGGTTTACATGGCTCAGGGAGAGATGTGCATTCATTAATATCTGGTGAAGAAAATGAATTAGAATAGTGAGAGAAGCTACTTAACCTTTCTGGTCTGTTTTCTTCCAGCTGTTACTTCTTTTCCTTCATTTCAATATATTGTGCTGATGAAGGTCTCCTGTGGCAAGACTTTCAAATTCAATAAGCAAGCACGCATATCTTTGAAAGGACTGCGACGTTTAAGTTAAATTCACAGCAGGATTTGATGAAAACTACATGTGGTCAATATGTACCTTTTGGAGAGGCTAAAAGGAAGAGGAGTTGGCCAGTGCTGCTGCACATATGACAAACATATTCCCAGTCAAGACTTACCCACGCAGTTTCCCTCAGGGTCTTGTAAAAATCCATCCATGCAGCGTTGCTTTGACTCACAGTAGAATGATCCTTCTGTATTCTGACAAACGAAGTTTACCTTGCAACTGTGAGTTCCCCTCTTGCACTCATCAATATCTGTTATCAGATCAAAACACCAAATTGTGACCAGTGAAGCTGTAATTTTCAGTAGTCTTCATGACTAGCTAAATTCTCAGAAGGGAAGTTAGGAAGCATTACTGAAATCAGATAACAAACATTGCCTATGGGAAATCTGAGGTTTAGGTGCGTTTGCTCTTGGCCATCCATTTTAGCAGAGGCTTCAGAACTTGTCTACAGCAAATCTGACTGAGATCCCTACTGCCTTGGTCACAGCATCTCTTGTAAACCACAAATACTCAGACAACTGCAGTTTTAAAATCCTAAAGACCCAAATCAAAACTACAAATAAGGTACACAAAATATGTTCCACACTCAAAAGCAAAATGGTCTCTTGCTCCTCAGTAATTCCAGGTAGAAACCTACCTCCACTGAATTTGATATTAATAGGGCACCTCATTTCAACAAGGCTGGGGTTTCCTGTGTACACAGGTACATGTGTATATATACATGTACTTACATACACAGAACAAACACTTATCCAACTCTGAAAACTATACTGAAAAAATGGGAATGACAGACAGTGATATTAGTAACCAATGTTCCTCCTCTGCAGCCAGAGGCCAACACAGATTTCTCATTTCTTATTACATGTATGAGATTATTTCTCAGAGATGCTCACCAGCCCAACACTTGCTTGCTGGGCAGACTGAAAGCTTTAAAGTTTCAAGCTTATCAGTTTACACTCAACTGATCTGTGTTGAGTAACTGCAAGTACCAGCTGGTTTGCTGCCACTTTCCAGTGGAAGGAACCTCACCCAGGAAGAAACTTCAGCTGTAAACTCATTCAAAATTCAGTTCTGTGAATATTTTCAAACCCTGCTGGCTCCTACGAACACTCCCTGTGATGAACATCTTTACTAGAAGATAAGACAGAGGAAACTACATCTGCATCCCCATTCCTCCAGGAGGACAAGGATAGAACTGCTGGTACTTCTCTTTCTATTCTAAATCCTCAGTTAAATGCTAGGGCCACAAGGGAACATGCAGAAGGTACAATATTCATAGGTTCATAGAACCACAGAATAGTTTGTGTAGAAGGGACTTTAAAGCCCATCCAGTTCCAACCCCCTGCCATGGGCGGGGACACCTGCCCACCAGACCAGGTTGCTCAAAGCCCAGTCCAACCTGGCCTTGAACACTGCCAGGGATGGGGCAGCCACAGCTTCTCTGGGCACCCTGTGCCAGCGCCTCAGCACCCTCACAGGGAAGAGCTTCTGCCTAAGAGCTCAGCTCAGTCTCCCCTCTGGCAGGTTCAAGCCATTCCCCTTGGCCTGTCCCTACAGGCCCTTGTCCAAAGCCCCTCTCCAGGTTTCCTGCAGCCCCTTTAGGCACTGGAGCTGCTCTAAGTTCTCCCCTTGAGGAGCCTTCTCTTCTCCAGGCTGAACAACCCCAGCTCTCTCAGCCTGTCATATATTAATTGTTTTCTTACCATATCTATAGACAGAGACAAAGAAAAATGTGGAATTGAGTATTTCATAAACTGCAAATTCAGGAGATATCTGTAGGCAATTTTACAGAGCCGTTCTGAAACTTTAGTCTTTCTTATAGGCCATTAATTTAAAGGGTACTTTAAAACAATTTGTAAAATTTTGTAACCTTTTATAACCTAACTTTAAGACTAGAAAGATTAGCAATAAATGTTAGAAATGCTGTAGAATCAGACAGCAGAACAAGACATTCACAAATAACCTCTTCAATTAAACCAAGGTTTCTTTATAATGGCTGTATACAAAGCGAGATTTCTGAGCAGTTCTGTTTATGACCTTATGGTATATGTCAAGAGCTCAGTTCTTCCCCTGCACATCTCTTACTCCAGCTGTCAGAAAACTCTTTGTGTAAAAAATTTAGGAGTAAATAGCACTGACTTTTGCCCCAGAAGACAGGGCACATGTGTCTATTGCACACTCCCATGCTGCAGAGCAACTTCTGCTGTGCTGATGTTAGCAGCTCCAGTCGACCTCTATAACAGGCCAAGAAGGGGGAGATGAAGAATAACTTCTTAACCCCATGAGAATTCCAAATGTAAATAAATGCAAGACAGACCTCCTAAACACAGGAAGGGCCAGACTGAATCAACCCCACGATCCACTCAGGCTGTGATTCAGTGCTCAACAGCAAACAGTATCAGCCCCTTCAGAGAAAAGAAGAGCTGCGCAGAGGAATGCAATAGGAATTCCTCCATCAGTGAAATCTCTCTCTAACACCTTAAAAGCAGGGTAAATCCTAATTCAAAAGGTTTCATCAATTTTCAAATAATTTATAGGTATTGCTGGACTATTTCAAATAAATGCATTTCAGAAGCCAAACATTTGATCAGCCTTTTTTAGCTACAATCCTGGTATCACAGCCCAGCCGCAGTAAAATGCTTTGCTATTTCTTCCCTTTCTCTTTTGCTAACAGCTATTGCATCAGCTGAAGAACACTTGTCTTACCAACACATTCTCCATCCTTCAGTTCATAACCTGGCTGACAGCTCAGTTCCTGGAGACACTTGAATGATCCCACTGTGTTGAGGCAGTGCTCTCTCCGCTGGCAGGTGTGTGTGTCTGTCACACATTCATTGATGTCTACAAAGAACAGTTCAACAAGTCAGTGCCATGTATTGGCAAGGGATCTGCCTCTTCCTGCTCTTTTGGAAGGAGTCAAAAGCTCAAGTGAAATCGTTTTTTTTCCAAAAGATAGCCAATACAGCCTGTGCTCCAGTATTCTGATGAAAGACTTTTGTCCCAGGATCTTTTGTTAACACAGAGTAACTTAAGACACAAATCACAGGGAGATCTCCTTCTCCTCCCCTCTACCCAAATGTGCAGTGGCATTGAGGACAAGGGATGCACAGAACTGATTAAATGCAGGGTATGGGCAGAGGATTGATAATCAGCTTCTGATTTACTGGAGAGAAACCTCCTGGACAACTGAATGAGAAAGTGGTTAATGCTCATTGGTCATGACCAGGTTTTCCCAGCTCAGCGTATGTAACAATCTTGCTGCTTCATGCCACATGCTTCATGACAGGAGCTGCTGGTGTGGAACTGCTGCTGGAGACAGGAACTGAAACTGCCTGCCTGGCTGAAGGTGAAGGAGTCATGTAACGCACTGATTGCCTGAGAAATATGTCCATAGAAGTGGATATAACAAGGAAACATGGAGAGAGAAAACCTGAAAGGCTCAATCAACTTTGTAAATTTGTATTTCAATATTAAAAAAGATTTGATTTCAGCAGGTGAAGAAGGAAAAAAAGTCTTTTTTTTTTAGAAAAAAAAATAAAATTACTTAAATACAAGGTTGCAGAATGTAGGACAATGTGGGAAGGAAATACAATACCTCTAAAATGGTACATTTTGATAGGTTTGGGTGAAATAACCTCAGATTCAGGTTTTGCTTATTTTAATAATGAAAGCTAGAAATAGCAAGTACTTAAAAGCAACAAAAAAGGGGTAGAGACTGGGAGAGAGAATGGCCTGTGCTTCTCCACAAAATCTTACATATTCACATCTCTGTATACAGCTAAGAAGTACTTCTGGAACTAACAAAAGCCAAATGTGACCATAATCATTACCAGTCATCTGGTTTCTCTGTGCATGAAGCTGTTTTCATATATACACTAATGCAAGTAATCTTGCCCCTGAGCTTGCCCCTGTTCCAGGGCAGTCTGGATCAGTCCACGGGCAGATGGCAGGGCTGTGTTTCCATCCCTAAAAACAGAAATGTCAGAAGTGGGATTCGAACCCACGCCTCCAGAGGAGACTGCGACCTGAACGCAGCGCCTTAGACCGCTCGGCCATCCTGACCTGCATGAAAGTGTGCAGGTGATGATGTGCTCCCGTGGATGTGCTCATCTTGGCTGTAGAACCTCATTTTCGGAGCAGTACAACATCAGATACATTACTTCCCCTCATGAAGCGTGAAAACAGGAAAAGCCATTTTTAAAACTTTTTGTCTCAGAAAACGTGTCATTTTTTTTTCTACCAAGTATATTAGGACGAGCACCAAGACATTTCAGCTCCTGCTGAAGTCAGCTAACTGGTGACGTGCACCGAGTTTGGCAAGACCAGTGTGTTAGCTTGGTGCCATTTTATTTCTCATTTATTTGTGCTTTGTTTTCTTCTCACCACTATTATTCACATGCGGTGTACTTGCTATCCAACGGCACCTGATTAATCCACAGCAAGGTCACTGCCATGCTGGAGATCTCTCTGCCTGTCCCACACGATGCTGGAGTACTTCCACTGAGTGGCAGGTACTTGCCTACCTCAGTGTTTTTACATAGTGGTGTCCTCCTAAGGCTTGCACAGTTCCCTACTTGCTACAGATTAGAGTGAAGAGTAAGGAACAAAATTCTTGTAAGTGGTCTTGGCTCTGGGGAAACACAGCCAAAACAAAGAAAAATCCCCAAACCAAACGACCTCCCCCTCCAGCTCACATGAGCTGCTGTGGTAGACCTCTCTCACCCGATCAGACCTAGCTCTTAAGTAAATTTGAGAGATTTTTCTTCTTGTTGTTGTTGCTTGGGTTTTATTGAATTTTAGAGGTAAATGGCTCTGGATAGCCACTCAACAGCATCCAAACCAGTGCAAAGACTCTCTGCTGGCTATACAACAGATCTGAGATTATCTTTTCTTGGAAACCACAAAAAGCCTTCCCACATAAACAAACTGTCAGCACTACACTGCATCATGTGAACTCCACTCAGTTCAGCACGATGTTGGAAAAGCCAGTGGGAGGAAAGCGTGCTTGTCTGAAACACTACCCAGAGAAGGTAGGAGGTGTTCCGCCTGACTCCCAGGTGTACACAGGTAGAAAGAAGGTCAAGATTTCACAGAGGAAAAAAAGATCTAATATAATTTCCTGGTTTGTCTACATTGTTTCATTCAATTTTCTAATCTCTGAGTACTTGAAAAAAACAAGTCCAACAGGTCAGAATGCATCTGAAGAAATTAGAATGATGGGAATTAGAATTTCTGTCTTCTGTGAAAGTTTTGTGCACAAGTGATGCACTGACTATCTCTAAAGCCTAATGATTGTGACCTGGGTTTAAATTGTGAGCCATGCAGTATGCACAGCTCTGCTCTGTCATATCCACTGTTAGGGTATGAATGTCATTCTCTGGTATCAGGCCAGTTGCCAGCCCACTGAAGTTCCCTTTCATTTCATTACAGACATGCCCTTTTTTGTTCATTTTCCTAAACACATTCCTAAATGGTCATGCCACAAAATGAGATCTCTGAAGACTTCCACCATCTTCCTCCTGAGTTCCCACCTGCCCGTGTCGTTGCTCCTCCTACCAATACTTATTGCAAAACAGCGTCCCTTAGCATGAGCGTGGGAAAAGGCATCCCTGGAACTATGGTCGCAGTTTGTGCTGGGGCAGCACACAGCTGTTGCACAAGCTCTGTTCAGCCCGGGCTGTACCTACTATCACTTTGCTCTACCATTATGAAACACAGTAGAGGGAAGTGATGACTGACTGTATTTCTATAAAACAGGACAATCTCTCTCCTTTTTCCCTCCCTGTTGATTACCCATAAAATCAAGAATGCCCATAACCTGCCTCTCTTCAGTACTGGAAACCAGCTCAACAAGTCAGAAAGATGATTTGCAGAGCGCTAGGAAAAACAAGAGTTATGTTTTAAGTTTGAAACAAAGTTAACTCCCAACATGGGAAGCTGCAGCCTTCATCCAGTGCAGTTCAGACTGAGAGGTAAGGCAAGATGGTATTTAAAAAAAACAGGAATAAGAGGAAAAATAATTCAGTAAATATTAAAAACAAGGAACAGTTTGTTTTTTAAAAACCTACTAGGTCAATGTGTGTGGCAACAACATTCCTCATGTGATGTCAGTAAAACCAGAATGAAATGTAATCATGTAATACCTCTTCTTTTCAAGACGTACTTTGACATTAAAAATTAATTTTTATGCACTTTTTCTAACAATGTGAAATGCAGACTTCGTTTTTTCCTGCAGCTGTAGTTCCTCAGGATTTTTTTTCTCTTCAAATGACTTCAGCTCAGTTTGCTTTATGGAATACATCTGCTTAATGTAGACCCGCTGTTACTTTGCAACCACCCATCCTGTACTCACGCACAGTCCCTGTGGGTCAGCAATAAAATGACCACTTGCTGGTCACTGGCAGAAGGGGGAATTTAGACGGGAAGAGCAAAGAAAGCAGCAGTAAAGTAGCCTCCTGTCAATGTGCATGTAGGTGGTGGTAATGACTTTGCCTGAAAGTCACCAGGAAAAGCAATCCACATTAAAAACATCCAACCTGGCTCTTATCTCTGGAGAACATGGAGCTTTCAAGCCTAAAGACATTTTAATATCTGTTCACAAAGTTACACAAAGCTGGTGTGCGCAAGCTGTTTAAACAGCTGGTGACTCTTCACTGTGCATGGTTGGCTTTCAGGAATTCTGGATATCTGCTCTTGAGTGCACCTGGAATTATAATCTTCCACAGTCTGACTAAAGGCAATTCAAGAGATAAAAGGTTATCGGCTGTTTTGCTGCTGTGCAAAGATTGCTCCTCCTGTCCCTAAAAATATGCAAAGAGTAACATCATTAAAACAACAATAATTTGCAAACAAATTACCAAGAAGCTTCCCTCATGGAGTTTGAGATAGCTCAAGATGGAGCACAAAAGCAGTTAAGCTGGCAAAGGATACCTTAGGTGAATATGGCTGCAATGAGACAGTTGAACAAAACAAACCACAGTATGCTCGTGGCTTTCCCCTTTGACTAGAAAAGCAGAAAAATGTTAACTGCTGCAGATGTCCTCCAGCACCACAGAGGGCAGAGCACACAGGGCTCTGGTAGGGAGCACACAGGGCTGATCCAGCCAAAAAAAAACACCAAAAAAAAAAAGAGAAACTTCAAGTTTTCTAGATTATTTACAAGGATACCTGTAAAAACCTGACCTGCAGTAGAGAAATACAGAGGTTTGATACTTAGTGAAGGAGAAGAGGATCTTTTATCTTTACAAATGAGAGCTGTATCCTTCATTTAATGAGCAATGCCTGAGGTTTATCTTTTCTCAGTCACAATAAAACTCTCTATAATGTCATGGAGTAGAGGACAGGAGAGGAAGAAAGTGAACAAAAGGAAGCACTTGGCATCTTCTATAGCCTCTTATGCCAAAGATGCTGACAAACATGCATTAATTTACTTTCAGAGCGCTCATGGGAGATGTAGAAAAGGACAGCTCTCTATATATATATATCTGCATAGTCCGGGAAAAACATCAGGGGATTAAATAGCAAGATCTTCGGAAGCAGAATGCAAGGTGAGGCAGTTCCTTAGGCTGCTCACTTACCAGACCTTCTATTCAGAAGCGTGGTACGTACAACAGGCTCTGTGAAAGCCATGAAACCCATCATGCAGACTGTGGCCAACTACAAGTACCATTTTCCATCTCACAATCTGGTACTTTCACTGTAAAGACATCCTTATTTCCAGTAGCGTTCTCTCAGCCATTTAATTTAAACTAAATAATTTCATTAGTTTTCCATGTATCTCTGATTTCAAAAGAAATAATAAAACTAAATAAATAAAAAAACAATTGTGACAATTTAAGAAAAACTCAGAAGATACTAAATTGCATTTCTGCTCTAAACTATGACAATGCATCAACTTTCCTGCTCATGCCCTTATGCCATATCACAGAGTCATGGAATTGTTTGGGTTGAAGGGACCTTAAAGTCCCATGGGCAGGGACACCTTCCACTAGAGCAGCTTGCTCCAAGCCCCATCCAACCCAGCCTTGAACACTGTCATGGATGGGGCAGCCACAGCTGCTCTGGGCACCCTGTGACAGTGCCTCACCACCCTCACGGGAAGGAGGAACTGCTTCCTAGTATCTAATCTAAATCTCCTTTCTGTCAGTTTAAAACCATTCCACGTATGATGCTCATTAATAAGATGAGATCATAGAGCTTTAAAAGATAGGAACAAAACCAAAGCTGTGATTGTCAGAAGATCGATGTTATAAATGTAGGAGAAGGACAGGGGTGGAAGGAGGTGAATGTATTCACACATGACATTATAGTCACAGGCACTGCTGCTTTCATTAGTGACTACAGGTCTCTGCGTGCTCCGTTTTTCCAGCGTTACCACACAACACTGCTGCAGTTCAGGTGTCTCTTAAACCAGCCTCTATGAAAGAACCCCTAACAGAAACTATTTCATAAGCTCAAGCCTTGGCTTTTGGAAAGAAATTGAATCCTCATAAATGCACTTGTAAAAACAGATTGGTTTCTTACATGAACTTAAATAGCAGGGATGATACAGCAGAATTATGATGCATCTTTGACATTACACAAAGAAATTGGTGCCAGAATCACTAATAGACTAATCTGAATTTTTTCCATTATTTTGGAATGGATCTTTTCCACTGCCCAGACTTATGCAGATTTCTTGAGCTGTATTTATGAAGTTTTGTCATTTCACGATGTCTGGGGATTTGCCAGTATTGACACTGTCCAGAGAGATCAGCTGCTGTTTTCTTAGTCCACTTTAATAGTCATCAATACTGCTGTGGTCATCATACCTATGGAGTTTTATGATTTTTTGCACAAAGTTATATGTATCCTGAGAATGTATTGCTAGGGAAAAAGCCAAATAGCATACAACTCATGATGTTAAGTGGCTGAGCAAATGGTGCACATGTGTTTTTACTAACTCATATTGAAATGTCATATGCAAAGATGGCCAGAGAGCCTTTGAGCACAAATGGTTTAAATGCATTGCAGAGCATGAAGAATTATGATGCTGTGGTGAACGGCTTACACCTATCGTCTTACCAACACATTTTCTATGCCTGTTGAGTATAAAGCCCTCTGCACAGATCACTCTGTGGTTGACACAGTAGAATGATCCCAATGTGTTCACACATAATTGTCCTCTGGAACAAGCGTGAGCACCTGTGAGGCACTCATCCAAATCTATATCAACATGTTGCAGCCAAAAGGGAAAAACAGAATTCTATTAGAACAATTGCTGAAATGAAACAATACTTCTTTCACACTGGAGATGTCCAAATGAAGTGTGCTGGAACTACCGCATCAGCACCATGCTATAATACATACAGTGTTACACTGAAAATAGGGCTGGAATAAACCCCCAGAGATCATCCAGTCCTTGCTTGCACCCCTACACTGTTGTCATCACAGAAAGAGACATTCTTGGAAACAGGCAGTCACACAGAGGCCATGCACACTCTGCAGGAAACCTGCTCCAGTACACCACCCCCCTTACCATCAAATCCTTACTTGAATACAGATAAGAAATGTCTCTTGCTGCAATTTAAACTTACTATTTCCACTGACATCACCACATTCTTTCACCTCCTGTAGGAAAATGATTGCCTGGAAATGCCCCTTTTGATGCTGACATCAATTAATCAGATTAGTTTCCACCACACTTGAGTAAGCAATGCACAGTGACTATTTCAGCTGGTGATATTAAATTCCCATTTTCTTCACAGACTCTCCAGAATTTCATGAAAATGATTTGTGATCTGTTATTCAATCAGATCTGAGATTAAGAGGGATGTGGATCATGTGTGAGCAATTCTGAGCATCAGAAGCTTCTTTCATTTCTCTGCTGGCTGTTATTGCTTTCATACTTCCAGATTTATAATTAAAGTATGTCACAGGGCATTGCTTTTTAACCTCCAGCCCTTTCCCGAGCAAACATATCCTTCACCACTACCCAAACATGTCCATTTAAGATTTATACAACATGAACAATCATGATGCAGCTTTGGAATTCACCATTCATCATTGTGCAGGCCTGAGCTTCAGTGTCAAGTGAAACACATGGAGCTGAACTAGCTCACAATGGCACATTCTTCACAGCACTGAAGCCTCACTGGATTCAGGTTTTCAAGAAATAAAACCAAACAAAACAGATGACAGGGCAGAGCTATAGCTCTGAGGGGGTTCCCCAGGACAACAAACATGCCCAAGTCCTGCTAGCTGCTCCCGTTCTCAGGAAGAAAAGCTGCATGTCCATAGTTGTGTAGACAGACACTGGGGAGGAACAGCAGTGGGAAGAGAAACCAAGAGGGCTGAAAAAAAAGCCTGGAATGTCAAAGGGAAAAAGCACGTGTCCAGGCTTGTCTTCACCTAAAGTCCCCAAGTAATAGGCACACTGGACAGATGTGCTTCAGGAGTCATCTGTAAAGCAGATCTGGTATTCCTTCTGCCACTGATCTCTGTACTGCCACTTACAAGTCACAATACTGAAAAGAAGGAACTCTTAGAGAAACACCTAGGGGTATGAGGTAGAAAAGTGCTTTAACCATGTCTCTGTGGTGAACATGAACCACTTACCTTCACAAGAAATCCCATCAGCCATGAGTGTATATCCAGACAAACAAGAGCACACAACATTTCCTTCCACAACATTGCAGATGTGTTTGCAGGGACCATTATCTATACAAAGAAAATTGCGAAATACATTAGCAACCACAACACAGATCAGCTGAAGTTACAAACCTCCAGGTCACCCAAATAGAACCCCAGTTTAGGCAATGGGGAATGCAGTTTGTAAACAATCTGTCCAGGCAGCCCTAATCACTCAACTCTCCTATTATACTACCTGTATTGCTCACACTACGCTGCACAGCTGTCCTGCTTACCTTGAACTACACAGCAGGTGTGCAACAACGCTGAAATAAGAGAATAGCCTCAAATTACTTCCAGAGCTTTCCCCTGACAATTACTCAGCCTTATGCCAGAAGTAACAAATTAAGGACGTGCACTGAAAGCAGATTGGTGAAGGGATGTGTGGAATTCTATTCTGGCTCTCTAAACATTCCTCACTCATCTGCACCTTCAGTTTATACCTCCAACATACCTTTACACTTATCCTGCTCTTCTTCTAAAGACATGATGCGAAGAGGCTGAGAAGGAGAGGCTACCGGAGGGATGGTGGCTTCTGCTTCCAGCCTTGTCACCTGTCCTCTGTCAGGATCTGTAAGGCAAAAGAGATAGATCAGAGACAGCATTACCTCCACCATCACCCCATGGCAAGGCTCCCATTCATCCCACTCCATCGTGGTTTGCAGGAGGAAACATCCTGGTGACCTGAAGAACTGCCTTTGCATGGAGGTGAACAGTCAGTTTTAGAAGCTGCCATCTGTTTGATATGAGCAACTGTCTGACAGCCCAAACATGTAGAGTACTGCAAGCTAATGGAGATGCTCACAAACACCACGGATACAGATCAGGGAGTCTGCCTGAAAACAACTTCTGGAGAGTAAAATGAATAAAACAAAGTGTTACTTCTGTTTCCTCAGACACTGTTCTATTGTAAACACAGCGGCTGTCTTTCAGTCAGTGTATGACCAAAAAAATGCTGAATCCAAGCCAAGTCTTTAAAGTTCTTCTGTACATCCCATTTCAACATGGATGAAAAGGATCCACCTTTACAAGCATAGGATACCCTGGAATGACTTTTACACAACCAAGTGGAAAACATGACAGCTGCTATCTGTCACGAGGATTTTAAACAAACAGCAATGTTAAAGGTATCAGAATAGTTAAAAAGAAAAAAAGCTCTAGTACGTTAATAGGAGTAATCCAGTTTATCCATATCACCAAATCAGAAGCCTAAATCATAGAATCACAGAATGGTTTGGCTTGGAAAATACCTTAAGATCATCTAGTTCTAACCCCCTCTGCTAAGGCTAAATTCTCTCTGAAGAGGGATGTGTCCTGTTCTCATTGATCTGAGTACAAGTGTCACCCGGAGCAAAGTGTGAGCCACGGAACAATGACAACATTAAATGAATGTGATTGCAAGGCAGGTTTGAGGTATAGAAAGAGCCACTTAATTAGAAAAATATAAACATTAAATCAGAGACAACCAATGGGCTATAACACAGAGGCAAATAAGAGGTTATGCTTGTGGTATAACCTGAATTCCCCAGAAAGAGAGCAGAGAACAAGAAGTAGCTTCTGAAGTTTCACCAATGTCTGCTTTCTCCTTGCCTCGCAGAGCCACTGCAAGCACATCCTTCCTTCCAAGCCTCCGGAAAAAGTGTGACACGTTTTAAAAAGCAAAAGTTAAATGCAAAGACTTTCACAGTCCATCGAAGAGCAGGAAATGTGCTGGGAAAGGTTCAAATACAAAAGCATTCTATCTAATCACAGGAGTAAAAATTACCACCAGTATGAGATTCACAACTACCTGGTGTGGGTGCACAGAGCACATGACAGAGCCGTGCACATACACAGAGAAAAATGGGAAATGGAAGGCCACCGTGCCACGTTGCCAGGTAGAGCACAGCTCATGCAGGTGTAACAAGTGAGGTGTTCTGCCCTGCCAGCTCCCTTGCTCAACCTTTGATTTGACCCAGGACTGGAGGACAGCAGCAACCCTCCCTAACCTCACTCTACCTATGTGTCTCAGCTGTGTCACTTGCAGTCCCTACCCTTGTTGCAATCCTCTTCCTCAAGGGATAACTGAGCCCCCCCTCAATTCTTGGCACACGCATGAGGACTGCAGTCCTGCACATCTGCACTGACTACCCAGATACAAGGTGCATGAACCCAAATCTGCACTCAAGTTAGTAGTGGGAGAAGCAAAGCCAAGCTAAACCACACACATATGCTCCAGGTGAAGGATGCAGCCAAATTTTGCAGTGCTAAAATAAGAACCATTTTTTTTTGCCTCTTTTGGATCAGGTTCCTTCCCCAGAATTTTAATATAAGCAAGAGAGCAGAGCACTGCTGCAGAAACCCTGTCAAACACATTATTGATGCAAGCACTGTAGCATGACGTTGAGAAGAATGACATAATGAATGCTGTTTGGCTTGGGCAGAAAGTATCTGAAGTCTACGGAACTTTGTCATTGGATGGCAGCACTTACTCTGCTTGTTAAATAACTGAAAGCACTTGTAACTAATATAAGGTTTCAACGTTAAAGGTTATCTGATTTCAGATCTTGCCATTGGAGAACTCCAGACATCAAAATAATTACAGCACAAGAGACTTTCTTTTCAAGCCTTCCACCACACTAGATATATTAAGATTTTGTATCACTGTGTCGTGGTTTAAACCCAGCTGCTACTGCTGAACCCATGACACGCTGAAAGATGTTAATGATTTTAGATAAAAATCAAAACTCAGGAAGCAATGATGTCTGGGGAAAAGTTCATTTAAAGGGAAGCTAACTGTGAAATACAAAATGACTCTGAGAAGAAAAGGTATTTCATTAACAACCTTTACAAATCCTCTTTTGAATAGTGAAAACAGTCTTGATTTGAACATATTAAATACCACCCTGCCCCCATGCCACCAATACACAAAACCAAGGCATAATTAAGTTGCCTAAATTGTTGGTTTCCTCTGTATTATTAACCTGTCCAATTCCTACAGCAAATGTCTATGCACCAGTACCCATCAAATACCTCACAGAAACAAAGCAAGCTTGATAGATCAATGCAGTTGGCACAAAGACACCATCATTCATGGTGTTTCCTGCCCATTTTCTCACCTGGAGAGCAGCTGGTCCCATCCTCTTGCAAAGTGAATTCTGGAAAACACGAGCACTTGTAGGACCCCACCGTGTTTATACACAAATGCTGACAGAGCTCCCCACCATAGATAAGACATTCATCCAGGTCATCTCCAGGCAGATTATTTGACAGCTCAGCTTCATTATTGATGGACAAAGCTTCATTGTGATCTTCTGTCTCTGAAACTACAACAGAACAACACTTGCTGTTTCTCTAGCAGGATTAGGACTCTACAGTACAGAGTGTTTTACCAGATGAACTCCAGATATCAAATCCACCCAGAACAATCCAAGAGCAAATGAACCCATCCTGAAGACCATTGTGCTGCAGATCCACCACCTCCTTCCTGGAGGGACAGTCATTTTACAGGGGCCATTGAGAAATACGGTGACACTGGGAGGTCACAAGCTCACCTTTCACGTGGACTGCTAACACCGTTGCTACCATTATTTGAACCAATGCATCACACTGAGGACCTGTCTGAAATTGGCCCCACTGAAGAACAACACTGAATTTCAAATTTCAGGAGAAAAACTTGTCCAGTTGGTTTGGAAACTCTTGTCAACACAAAATACTACTTTATTGGTTACCTCTGTAGATAGCATCACAAACCTTCGGGGACCCTCTTGACAGTGACGTGGCTATCCTTCCTACTGCTTTTAAAGCCTCCCAGAAGCACGATACTTTTCCTTTCTTGACAAGGTTTGCCAAGACTTTCTACCATACTACAGTAAGTTTTTCAGCAAGTTTTTTAGTCAGTTTTCCTTAAACACATATGTGCAAACTTCCTCGCTCAGTAAGGCCTCAGCTAGGTCAAAATAAACCCTTACATTTGTTGGTGAGGAAGAATACACACTTAGTTCACAAGAAGAAAATGGGCAAAAATGGAACTCCAGCATATGCAGGAGGTCACCATGCAACTCATGTGTGACTGGTGGCTACAGAGCGATATCAAAGGAGTATGGTCTTGGGCTGAGGGAAGAAGCAAAGCTGTCCAAGTTCCACATTCCTCATGCTCCCTTTATCACGCCTCTTTGGCTGCCGGGATTTGACTCAGATCTTCAGCATCACCATGTTTGCATGTTGAAAGAGTTCAAACTAACTTGCAGTCCTCTGAGGCTTCTCCAGAGTGTGCTATGAGAAAGCTGCTGTGATGTTCAGCAGCACAATAGAAAATCTATTCCCGGGATATTTCACTGGTATCAGAACCCATGGGACTACTTGCTTAATGAAGAATCTTTCAGGATTGCTTCTGCTAAAAGACAAATGACCAGCTTCAGCTTTACTTCTTACCAATGTCTTGTGGCAGGTCTCTGTACTATGTGACTCGGGGAAAACCCAAACCCCCACACTACTAAAGAAGGTATATTTTAACAACCAGAAGCACCTACTTTATTATTATTATTATTATTATTATTATTATTATTATTATTATTATTATTATTATTTCAAACTGTTTTAAGATCAAGGAACTCTTTCCTGCAATGTCTTCAAACCATGACTGGACACTTACCTTTCTCAGGTGTCACTGTTGGCAGAGGTTCAGGTTGCCTTTTTATTTCTGGATGGATGAAGTGGTCTCCCCCTTCACAGCAGGACAGCATCACATGGCTGCAGGGATAGCCCAGATTGATGCTGGACTCACAGGATTTCCCCTCACTCCTCAATCGCAGGCCCAGATTACAACAGTCACAGCATTGCTGCAAGAAGAGATCAGTAACAAGGATTTAACACAATCTGCTCAGGGGTGAGCCCACACATAGCCCTGCAAAGATCTGCACTGTCTTCAACAGTGGAGCATCTGGAGAAGCCCCTTGGTTTAGACAGTTGCAGACATCAAAGCTTTGCTGGTGCTTGGGTTTGCCATCCTACACTAACTGTGCCAGGCTGCAAACCAAGTCTCAATGTGACAATGGTTTCAGCAACTCTGCATGCAAGGAAGTAATGGTGCCACAGACCATCTCTTTCTAGCTCTTGCACAGCCATTGCTCTGCATATAGCATATTCTAAACAAAGTAACACAGATGTACACATCTTTGTATTAGAGCTCAAAAAATGTTTAGTTGTTTGAAGCAATTTGAAACGACTTGTAAATATCTTGCATGGATATGAGGATCAGCATCAGCATCTCAGCTCTGGCAGTAAAGACTTTCCCCTGTGAACCACTGCCCTGCAAACCTACTTGTACCTTTAATCACTTGAGTGTCCAGGGGACACCCTCTTGCTAAGACAGTGGCTAATGAAAGACCAGGGTGTATTTTGTGAGCTATTTGCCTTCCTTTTCTTTCCTGAGTGCACCTAAGCAGCAGCTTCATTGATGATGCAATGGGGCACCCCTGAAATGTCATCTCTCCTCCAGTTTTCTCTGCTGCAGGATGCAGACAAAAGCTATGTTATGCTTTACTCAGTCACATCCAAATCTATTGCAGTCAGGCAACAGAAATATATCAGGTTTCTATCAGATTCAAAAAGTGCATAATATGTGGATACCTAATCAAGAAAGGAAGCTGAGGAGCTGCAAGTCTCTGCTAGAAACATACAGGAGTTATATGAGAATTGAAGATGCCTGTCTGGGTTTAAATGCAAGTGTCCTAACATCTCTAATATATACATATATTTAGGTGCTTTCATTGACAGAACAGTTATAAAATGCCGAGTCTCTTCCCCCCTGCAATTCCTTTCAGGGTCAGGACATCCAGCCCAGCAGCACTCATTTGAAGGTTGCAGCTACACTGTAACAGCCTCTCTGAACTAAGAGAAGTGATTTCAGGGTCTATTCAGATACTCAGTCTATAAAAAGGCATCAGACACACAAAATGAAGGTCATAATTCAAACTGGCCCCGGTTGCATGCGTCAACAGAAAGCCCAAGGATGGAACCGAAGAAAACTAAATTAAGCCCTGCTTCCCAGGAGAGGAAAAGCCCTACTTCCCTGACCTGAGGAGAACAAATAAGAGCAGCGGTGTTGTGAGGGTTGGACACAGTATGGAAGTGGAAAGGAATCAAGTTTCATGATTAGCAATCCTAGATGCGTATTCACACAAACCCAGAGATTGTCTCTGCTAGGAAGGCTGGGAACACTGTCCTTTAACAGGACTCTTCCCCCAAGTCACCTTTTTCCAGTTTCAAACACTGTTGCTTTTAGTTTTGAGCATTTCACACGCAGTTTGTATCCCTTGCACGTTCAGCGCAGTACCTATGACTGCACCTCATGTTCTATGTTCCTCTTCCTAATCTGAACACCTGCTCCAAACATCATAAATATTAGATGTTGTTCACATTTGTAAATATGCACAGCCATAAAGAGTTGCTTTTACATGCCCAGATACATGTTTGTGAAAAAATTAACAGAGCAGGTCCTGAAGATGCTGCATTATTTTTTATGCTAACTGGACTAAATCATCTCTTCCAAAGATGCATTAAAAAATAACATTGACATAACGTCTTGTGGTCATGCTAGAAAAGAGAAACATCCTGTCTTCATCCCCCCAAACCCAGAATACCCACATTTAAAATTTTATGAACTGAAAATTCTACTTTCTATACATGTTTTTAGTATGGCAACAATTTTTTCAGCTTCAATATGCAAAATAGAAGTAACTAAGAAAAAATGCATGTTTTTACTGAAGTATTGTAAAATACTGGAATATTTGCCTTGCAGAACATGTATTTTTCAGTCATAGATTTGATTCACAGTTTCTCCTATGTGTAGGCATCACAGGGAGTATTAATTCACTCACACACTTCTCACAGGGTTCACATACTTTCCAGGTAAATAGAAGTGTTCCATTTTCCAGTGGAAAAACTTGTTCATTGAAAAGTTCCTTTTAAAACGTAAAAACTTTAATGTCTTGTTCTTTTCTGAGCTCCCTTTTGAACTACACCAGAGTCCACAACTGATTTTATAACAAATATGATTATTTTTACATTGCAATCAAGAAACACACCTTGACAATCACTCTAAGATTCACAACATTCTATGTTTTTCTCAAAAATATCTTTGCAAGGAATCATTTACCATGGTGGCGTCTCCATCCACTAGGAAAAAGTCCCTAAGCATGTGCTTGTTGTATTAGACTAAGTAACAGCTGAAGGCAGCCTAAAATTAAGTTGTATTGAACACAAGTTGAATACCTATAGCTAAAGACCTGGCACTCCTGCATTCATCTAAAAGTAAAAGAAAGGACCCCACACCTAAAATGCCTGAAGAAGACCTACATATGTTCATTACCTGAAGTAAAACACCTGGCTTTTGGCAGGACAGTCCAAACATCTTGCAAAGTCTTTGGGGAAAAAATCTTTTCACATTCCAGACAAATACCTTTGATCTATAGCTCTCAGACACAGCAGTCACCAACAGCAAAGTGGATCAGGGGAAACACTGCTATACACGGTCAGCATTTTCTGTGAGGTCACCTCTGAAGGAATGTTTCATAGAATCGCAGACTGGTTTGTGTTGGAAGGGACCTTAAAGCCCCCCCCCGTTCCAACCCCCTGCCATGGGCAGGGACACCTTCCACTAGAGCAGCTTGCTCCAAGCCCCATCCAACCCAGTCTTCCTAACGTCTCTTCTAAATCTATCCTCTTTCAACTTAAAGCATTCCCCTTGGCCTGTCCCTGCAGGCCCTTGTCCCAAGCCCCTCTCCAGGTTTCCTGCAGCCCCTTTAGGCACTGGAGCTGCTCTCAGGTCTTCCCTTCAGGAGTCTTCTCTTCTCCAGGCTGACCCAGCCCAGCTCTCTCAGCCTGGCTCCAGAGCAGAGCTGCTCCAGCCCTCGCAGCATCTCCATGGCCTCCTTTGGCCTTGCTCCAACAGCTCCACATCCCTCTTGTGCTGCTGCCCCAGAGCTGGATCAGGGCTGCAGGGGGCAAAGCTGTTCCTTGATAATTTACCATTTCAGATAGTTTCTCTTGAAGGAAAACATGACATCGGCACTGGCATGAGGAGCTATTCCACAAGAGTATTTTGTAACTTGTTTCAGTTCAAACAGGAATTATGATGTTTTCCCTCTCCACTTCTTTCTGAGCAATGGCATGTGTGCTAAGACTTACTTTACAGCTCGTGCTCTGTCTGGCATGTAAGAGATCCATGGTGAAAACCTCAGGATAATAATCCTGCCAGACTTCAGAAATATTAATGTTTTCTCTCAAAGGTACAAATTCTCTTTCTATGGCAAACTCCAAACCCAAGTAAATAACGGCTGTGAAAAAGACAAATCAACACAGCTGATTAAACTTGAAACTCCTCAGCAGTCACCCATGTATTTTGCTTTTCCAGTGAACAATTATCCACAAGAATCACCAGCGTATGAGAACAGACAGAACTAATGAGTTCCCTGCTGAGACAACGGAAGCTGCACTTCAGCTTTGCTATAGCTATGTAAATTGTTATGAGAGTGAAATGACTTCTGATATGCACCCTTCTGGTAAAATGAAGAGCGAGCAAGCAAGATACTGAATCTTCGAACTGGTTTAAATTGGTTTGGCTCCACTGGTTCTCATAAAGCAAATCTCATTTGTATAAGCTGAGGCTGTGGCTCATGATTTGCGATTTGAACCATTCTTTAATGGTCTCTCTTTATTTATGAACAAAAGCTTTCATCATCATCTCAAATGCTTCTTCATCTAAGCTGTAATCTTGTTTAACTGAGAAATGAGGCTGCAGCTCAACCCTGCAGCCAAGTAAACTCTTCACTAATGGGTTTCACATCAGATCATTGATTCAGTTTTGCTCCATCATTTTCTAAAGCCTTCTACTCCCAGACAGAAAAACTAAAATGGTCTTTTCAGCTGTTTCCAAATTGAGGAAGCAAAAGTAATACAGTAAGTTACACCTTAAAAACAGAGCTGGAAATAATTCAAAGCAACATTCCTGTGAAGCTTTTGAAGAAGCTGCATCACCAGTCAATTGAAACCTCAATGCAAACAGTGTCATTTCCTTGCCACATTCCTGCAACTTTACAACCTTCAGTGCTCCATGATAATGTATGAAGAAACTACTGCTAAATGCAGGACATGAGGACACCTCATATTAACAGCAAAGCCCGTAGAAGCATCAGAGCAACTCACCTTGTATGCTGATCCTCCGCAGGGATCTCCTTCCTCTGGCCCACACACATCTCCTTCCTTCGCAGCAATCATGCCGGCCAGGCAGCTGTTCTCCTTCACGGTGGAGATGCAGCACTGCTTCTGAGCAATTCTGCAAAGGAATATGAGCTCAGGCACTCACTCACATTGAGAAGACATCAGGAGGGGATGCAAAACGCCCTGGACCTATTGGATTCACAACGTATTCCAGAGATGTGGTCTCTCTTTGACATATGTCTCAATACTAGTGTAGATGGTACCACTGACCTTTGCAGGATGTATTTTGTTCATATTACTAGTAAAAAAAATCATTAATAAATGCTCAAGAAGCATTGAGTTTAGGTCTCTCAACATCTGGTCACTGATATCCTTTACAGCTCTCCTGTATTTGTGCAAGGGTCCCTCTGCCCTAGGTTTTATTTCTCTGAAGTCTTCAAAGGTTTCAGAAGCAGCAAACAGACAGAAGCCTTCTTCCCTGGACAGCGGCAAAGGGAAATGCACCTCTACACACTTCTTCACCAGCCAGAGGGCTGAAGCTCTGGACAAAATTTAAGGGAAGTATAATGTCACAGAACCCCTATAAACTCTCCTTTATAGCTCCACAGATTGTAACCCAGAACTTAAGCTTCTGGTTATCAAATAGAAGGTTATGGGTGACTCGATCGCTGTATATAGGGTCAGTACTGGGACCGGTATTATTTAATATATTCATCAATGATTTAGATGAGGGAATTGAGTGTACTATCAGCAAGTTTGCTGATGACACTAAGCTGGGAGGAGTGGCTGATACGCCAGAAGGCTGTGCTGCCATCCAGCGAGACCTGGATAGGCTGGAGAGTTGGGCAGGGAGTAACTTGATGAAATATAACAAAGGAAAGTGTAGAGTCCTGCATCTGGGCAGGAACAACCCCAGGTTCCAGTATAGGTTGGGGAACGACCTGTTAGAGAGCAGTGTAGGGGAGAGGGACCTGGGGGTACTAGTGGACGACAGGATGACCATGAGCCAACACTGTGCCCTTGTGGCTAAGAAGGCCAATGGCATCCTGGGGTGTATTAGAAGGGGGGTGGTTAGTAGGTCGAGAGAGGTCCTCCTTCCCCTCTACTCTGCCCTGGTGAGACCGCATCTGGAGTATTGTGTCCAGTTCTGGGCCCCTCAGTTCAAGAAGGACAGGGAGCTGCTGGAGAGAGTCCAGCGCAGGGCAACAAAGATGATTAAGGGAGTGGAACATCTCCCTTATGAGGAAAGACTGAGGGAGCTGGGTCTCTATAGTTTGGAGAAGAGGAGACTGAGGGGTGACCTTATCAGTGTCTATAAATATATAAAGGGGGAGTGTCACGAGGACGGAGCCAGGCTCTACTCAGTGGCAAACAATGATAGGACAAGGGGTAATGGGTACAAACTGGAACACAAGAGGTTCCACTTAAACTTGAGAAGAAACTTCTTCTCAGTGAGGGTGACGGAACACTGGAACAGGCTGCCCAGGGAGGTTGTGGAGTCTCCTTCCCTGGAGACATTCAAAACCCGCCTGGACGCATTCCTGTGTAACATTATCTAGGTGTTCCTGCTCCGGCAGGGGGATTGGACTAGATGATCTTTCGAGGTCCCTTCCAATCTCTAACATACTGTGTGTGATACTGTGATATGAAGTGCTTTGGGTAGGTACATTTCCTACACATGGCTCTTCAAATCAAACATTTTAACAAGATTTACTGAAGGCTGAAATGAAACATATTAAAAATCTCAATGGCAATTTCCTAAATGAAATTCAATAGATGTTCATTGAAATAATATTCTTCCCTACTATTTTAAAGTCTATAGTGTATTTCCCCACCCCAGCCCCTTCAAAGAGGTACATGATTCTTTTATTCTTGTACAAAAGGGCAGCAAAATCAGTCCCTTTGGCTGTACCCCATGGCCCTGTCTCTCAATCCACGAATTGCAGCACCAGGAGGAACGTCTGGTCCTGGGAGAGGGAAGGGTCCCTGTGATAGGGAAGGGTGAGGACTAAGAGCTTCAGACCACAAGAATTCGCTTGAGGGGGTTATGCTGAGTACGTGACCTGTGGATTGGGCATATGTGACACAGATAATGTGTTAAAGCTCAGATTAACTTCTGTATTATGTTATATGAGTTAGGGTGAACTTCTGTTCTGGACAGATCTGGTGGCATGAAGGAATTAAACAAAGTTTTTCTTTCTCCAAGAATAACCTAGGTGTCTAACTATCATTTGCTGATGCACTGTCACAGGGCAGGCTGCCTTGTAGGGCACCCTGGTAATGGTGAATGGGAGGCTGATGCATTTTAACAGCCAGCATCTAATAGCAAAGCATTCTCCTGCAACAGAAATATTTGCAAGCAAACAACTTTTGTCAGTCAGATACCATTATTACTGAAATAAAATACAGTTGTCCAGGAAACAAAAGCTTTCCTTTTCTGAGAAGAATATATTTCCAATTCACAGCTTTCATCCTAATGCTTCAATTGAAATTAAAAAGGAAAGAGATGTCTCTTATTCCAGTAGAAACCCATCCACTTTCACAAGTGACAGCCACTTGGCCACTTTCCCAATGCCAGTGGCCTGTGGTGTCAGCTTTACATTAACATTTTTGTGCTGATAACATAAGGGAAGTATGACCAGGAAGCTGTGATTTGAGTTTGATTACAGGAAGTGGAACACCACCTCCATGCACTTTGTTTTCAAGGAAGTTAGTTTTCTACTCCAGTATTAATTACCAACTGGAGAAATACCATTTTTGGAGCAATGAATGGTTACTACCCAAATATATTTAAGTACCAGTAATTTAAGCACTACTGCTTAGCTAAGACACACCAACTTTCATTGAAAAATTAAAAAAAAAAAAAAACAACAAACCGAAAAAGCCAAACTAACTGAAAGGTTTCACCATTTGTTGAAATGACAAAATGCTACTAAAAGCATTTTATATATGCATAGTGTTTACTGCATTGAAACACTCCATAGATTCGTGTTCTTCTGAAGTGTGACATTTGTCCATGAGAAATTTCTTTCTGGTGTGAAATACATCCTGGGAACAGCACTGGCTGAAGCACTAGTGTATCACTGACCAGTTGTTATGTTAGTATTTCTTTACCTATCAGCATAGCTCAGGTTCAACTGCTCCTTCCCCAGAAATGAATTGGGAACAGTATTCATCACATTCTCTTGTTTCTTCTTCACAAACCTCCTCTTTGCAGACTCGATAAATGAGATGTTGGCTCAAAAATAATATTCAGAACATTTCTGCTTTAGGGGAAGAGTTAATGAGTTCAGATCAGTGAAATGATGTCAGCATCTTAAACTGATGTGAGTCTCTAATCAGGGCACAGTGTCAGCAGAAAGCAGGATTCATATTTGTACAGCTGATGCAAATGCCACCCAGATAAACACTGATCTGCTATGAAAAAACACACATCAGTTAGGAGATAAAAATTGCTATCCTGGGTCAGAGGAGATTCCATCTAGCCCAACATCCTATTTCTGATACAGCCAGTGGCACAAGCTCTGCGAATATTTTTATATCTGGCTATCAACTGACTATCTAAGGATTTCCTTAACTTGCTTTAAGTTCATCCACAAGTTACCACACATGACCTCTTTTAGGAAGCCCCAGGTCCCATCCTGCAGTTAGGGTTGTTGGCTGCTACACAGAGATAGGCCAATTTGATACATGAACGTCCAGAGACATCAAGATACATAAAATCCCAGACTGGTTTGTGTTGGAAGGGCCCTTAAAGCTCATCCAGTTCCAACCCCTGCCACAGGCAGGGACACCTTCCACTAGAGCAGCTTGCTCCAAGCCCCTGTGTCCAACCTGGCCTTGAACACTGCCAGGGATGGGGCAGCCACAGCTTCTCTGGGCACCCTGTGCCAGCGCCTCAGCACCCTCACAGGGAAGAGCTTCTGCCCAAGAGCTCATCTCAGTCTCCCCTCTGGCAGGTTAAAGTCATTCCCCCTTGTCCTGTCCCTACAGACCCTTGTCCAAAGCCCCTCTCCAGGTTTTCTGTTGCCCCTTTAGGCACTGGAGCTGCTCTAAGTTCTCCCCTTAAGGAGCCCTCTCTTCTCCAGGCTGAACAAGCCACATGCATAGTAGCTTTAACCTTTAAGTTTTCACCACCCTAAAACCCCAAAATTACGTTTGGAAGCAACAGACCCGTCAATTTGCAACTTCTCTAGAAACAATCTCCAGCCTTGGCACAGGGGAGGCTTCATCCATTTGCTTCAGCTGAAGCAAATCAATCCCTTTTGCAGTGATGATCACTTGTGAACCCCAAGTATTTATAGGATAGAGGAACCAATTTTTACAGTCAATACCTATCTTCCACTTTCTAAAATCTTTAGGTACTGAGTCAGGATAGCAGCAGACCCTTTGGGAGCTTGAATTACTTGCAGGCACTCTGCCATACGAAGTGGTGCACTTGAGGTTTGGATATGTGTACAGTGACCAGGTCTGCCACTCTCCAGTGTGGGAGCAGCAAGGTCCGGCCTATGCTTTCCTTTCTGAGACCACAGATTTGAATACGTCTCCACATCAAATGTTTGCTTTACACAGAATATTTACAGGTGGTTTTAAATCTTTAAAGCAGGGACACAACTGAAAGTTTGAAAGTAAAACAACTGAACTCCTGATAGCTTTTAAATCCCAACAGATTCCCAGGCATTGTAACATTTTGGATGTGGGTTTTTTCATCTAACCCTGGCCTCAGATGTGCACGTGCAGCTCATTACTGTATTGGATTTGCACCTACTTAGGGCAAGGCTGGAATTTTTTAATCTGTCTTTACTTCACAGGTGGTTGGTATGTGTCAGTTATGTCATGCCACATCCAGGTGGGGGGAGGACTTTCATCTCCCAGTAACTCCAGAAACGTGCAATGATACTAACTTTGATAAAACCAATTATCCCAGGCTCTTTTTAATGTTGAAAACATTGGGATCACTCTTAAAGAAGTCTATCTGGCTCACGTTGCACTGTGTGAGTCTCAGATAACTTTGCCTTCATCTCTCCCTAAGTCCCATTTCAGACTAGGGGGGAGGAGAGAGAGATAAGATGAATTACAGCCAGTGCAATATGCTGTCCATGTTACTCTGCACCCATTCTTCTTTCCTTCCTGTGCAGTTGGAATCTGGCACCCTCACTCAGTCCAGATGCTACCAGTACCAGCAGTACTGCCAAGGCCTATGGTCCCCACTCCAGCTGAACATAGACATCATACTGGACAATGAACGCATCATTTAATGATACAGATAGCCATTGCATTTAGCATTGCCAAATGGAAGACAAACTCTGCCCTGCTATTTTTCTGCAACTCCACAGACGTGCATAAAACTGGGAAGCACAAAATTGTGCTCTGCTCATGTGAGAGACAGAAAGAAACCCTAAGAGGTTTTTGTTTGGACTAAATTTTGGAAAATTGGAGGAGAAAATCCTTCTTTCTAATTTGCCAAGACACATTGCAAGTCTACCAATATTTCACCCAGTGAATTAAGCAGCTCCCAGTCTCCTGGACATCCCATGAACTGTACAATCATTTGATTTCTCCTGAAGGGCTGCTCTCTACATTAACCTAAACCACTCGGGTTTGCCTCACGTACCTGCAAATGTCACCATCCGTTCCACTGACAGGGATTTCTGTGCACTCCCCGTTGTCTATAGCCCACTGCTGGCCAGCTCCACAGCAGCTCTCAATCAATTCCTTTGCGGAACCTGCATAGAACACACACCCAAAATTATTTAAATGGAATGAATTGGGTTTAGCTCTGTTTTCTTAATTGAGAAGATCTTTAAAATAACAGTAGTTCAGCTTTTTCTTCTTTCTTTTCCCATCTCACTTGGTTATATGCAAAAAGAGGCAACTGATACCTGCAGTATCTTGACATGATCGATCATATGGTAATATCTTTCAGGGAGGAACAAACAGCAAATTAGAGTTTTAAACACAATAAAAGACACAACTGATTTGAAGACAACTCCATCTTTGACATCTCTGAATAAAAGAAGCCCTGTAATCATGCTTGGCCACCTAACTCAAGTTGGTTTAGTAAGTCATTATGCTGTTGTAACAGTGCCTTCAACACAAGACCAAGTTGCTCCTGAACACTGCCAGGAACAGGGCAGCCACAGACTCTCTGGGCACCCTGTGCCTGCACCTCAGCAATGGAAGGCACACATGTGCCTCACATGTCAATACATGTAATAAAGATGGTCTTTAAGACCACAGGGCTCTGCTTTCTCCACAAAGAGTCAATGGCCCAGTGCTGCACCTGCTCTCTCCACTGGCTCATCAGAATTGAGTTCACCAGTTCCTTTTAAAGCAATTTATATGAATGTAAGGAACATCTTGTGAATTTCATTATTCATACTTCCAGGCCAGTTTCTGGGATGGTTTGGTGTTGTCATAAAGAGGAAATAAGACAAAACCATCCCAAGTCGAGTTGTAGGAGATGTGTGAGTGCAATGGACCTTGGATGTCTCCACAGCTGGGCACTCTCTGACCAACACCCAGCAACCCCACGCTGCACAACAATGTGTTTTCAAGAACCCTCAGCTAGTTTTGGGCCTTCAGTCTGTGCAATGCTTCCATTTTATGCAGCATTATTAACAATGTTAAAAATATACTTCAGTCTCAAAAGCTGTGTTATGTGTAAGAGGTGCTGTATGACACGAGAGGGATGATATATGCAGTTAAACTAAGCAGGAAATACACTTGGTGCCAGGTAATTACAAGACATTGCTATAAAACAGTGTTTCAACACCATTTTAATTCAGTCCTGTGGTGGAAATGCCATTCATTTTACCAAGTGTTGAAACACATTTGTTGCTATATTACTGCTAGGTTTAAAACACAAGAATACATCAGAAATTACTAATCTACAGTAATCTACATGATTTATAATTCCAATCAAAATTAATTGCTCAGTCCTCAGTAAAGATTCAATGGCAGATTGCTGGGCTCGAGTGCCATTCTATTGAGCAGTCACACTTACCAAATATATCGCCTTCTGTTATGAGCTTATGAATAATTAACTCTAGAATGCAGTTATAATAAAATGAACTATTCCATTTTATCTCAATCAGGAATTAGAAAAGCTGAATAATTCATAGTAGGACTCAGTAGTTAGAATGGATTTATGATACTTTGATTTTACATTAGAACTAGATACATGTACAAGACTGAAGATCACATAGGTCTATGCGGGAAGGAGACTTTAAGCTATAACAGACTGAAATACTTAAACATTCAAACAGAGCTTTGTTTATTTGGGGCTTTCATAATTTTAGCATGATTTAGAAGTAGATTTGCATCTGCTCATGGAAAACAAAGTCATTTTAGTTGAGAACACCATAATCCTGAATATTTGTTATACTGTGCGCATCTCTGATACTTCATAGAGTCATTTAACAGGACCTGTTAACAGATAATTTGCTACTTATGTATTTCTTCACAAGGAAAAGAAATAACTTATTTCAGGCTGTACTATCAAACACCATCACATCCCCTTACTTGTTTTCCATTTAGTAACTTATTTCCTACAATTATCACTCTATGTCACTCTGAAGATATGAACCAAAGCATATTTTGACGTAATCTCAAGTTTGTGTATTGTCTTTTAGAGGCATTTAGAGTTTAATTGAAATAGTTAGAGAAACATTTCCCCCCCAGAGAACTTTAACTCCTCCTTGACTGCGCCTTGAAATGTCACCTTGTCTCAGTGCTGGGTACAAACCCGACTCATGGTGCGACGGCCTTCCAATGACCCAGGGACACATCAAAGTTTTCCATACGATATCTCTGCAGCTTTGACATGCTACTCCTCAGGAATTTCACCTTTCAGCTACAAGAACTGAAATACCTGCTATGGAAGGTAGGGGTTTGTGTGTGTATTTTAAAAAGCTCAGCTGAAGCTCAACCTTACACCGAGGAAAGGAGACACTTAAAGGCTACTGAAGTGCTTACACAGGGAGATAGAACAGCAAAGGAGACAAAAAGGATTTTCAAAAACCCTCCCTTCCTTTTCACCCCCACCCTACCCCCCCACCCCACCCCCGTATTCACAAATCATGTTTTGAGAGTGATAAAGCACTGGCCAGCTCTATGATGGTCAAGAAGGGATAGGATATTCAGCAGAGGTTTCCTGACACTAAAGTTCCACTGATTTCAGCTTCACCTGAATTTCCACAAACAGGCAACATTCGTACCTTCATAACTGAGCTGAGCTCTTGTTCTTATGATGAAGCAAGCCATCCAGCTACTATACCTGAGGAAAATCATTTATCTTCCTCAGAACTGCAGTACTTACTCTTGGGAGGGACGGACAACACTAAAAACCAACAAACACCACAGGATCTTGCAAGGAAATGAGTTTGTGCACTGAGATTAATTTTGATGTGGAGGCTTCTAGAAATGAGGCACTCCATTAAGATGCACCTTCATTCTGAAGGTCTCATTGCTCATCCACAGAGGAAGCTGACAGCCGTGACTCTCAAGCCATAACATCATTTTTGAACAAAACCACTGCACAAACTGTCCGAGCCCTGAGCTGCCATAAATTATCCACCCCCGAGCCCAGTAGAGCAGCCTCGCAGCCCAGCATCACCTGCAAGAAGGCAGCAGCACATCAGCTTGATGAACCGGCCTTGGAGAGCCCCAAATGAGCCTCCTCAGCAACACCCATGGCAGATAACAACTTAACAAGTAGCAAAGAGTAGAACGATAGAATCCCAGACTCGTTTGGGTTGGAAAGGACCTTAAGATCACCCAGTTCCAACACCCTGCCATGGTCAGGGAGAGCAGGAAGGCTGATTCCTTCACTGGAGCACACCTAGCACCCTCCTGCACCTTAAAACCAAGCTGTGATGTGGTATAAAAGTTGATCTGGTGGGATAGGTTGCTTTCACCTGCTGCAACTACTCTCATCCATCAGAGATGAGTGGAAAAAGAACAGAAATGGTACAGATCAGAACAGGAGCAGTTGCCATCACCTTTCCATGAGCAAACATGATCAAAAAGGGATCAAAGCAGAGTGCTGCTTTTCCTGTCTAGTCAGTGCTCATGACTTGTTTCCTGCTCCCTTATGAAAAAAACCCAAAGCACCTTGAACATATGTTTATGGTTTCATATGTGTCTATCTTTCCTCTTAAAAGAAGGGGTATCTAGACCTGCAGAGCAAGCAGCACGTCCATGTCACAAGATTTGTTTGCTCACACTGGAAAAAAAGGTATTGTATTTCTTTATCAAATACGCACCTTAGAACATAAACCCCCACATTATGGCGAATAATGAAGAACTTCACAGAACAACAATTAACTTGACGGAGTCCTTAAAAAACTGAAAAATACCTGCTTCCAGGGGGCCTTCTTTCTGCTCCAGTCTCTTCATCACTTAAAGCTTTAATTAATAACAATAATAGTACTGTAGCTTTCCCCTGTAACAGTTTGTCATTTCTTACCTGTCAACAGTCTGAGAGGCTTTATTAAATTCCCTCACTGAATTTTGCCATTCAGTGTGCAGTGCAACATGCTCTTGATTCATCAGAGGTGGGTAGGAAGACATTTTAATGAGTAAAGGTGAAGAGGAGAACATTTATCTTGGCAAAGACAGGGGAGGGGAGAGTGACAACACAGCATCAGAGCCAGTTGCTTTCACTTCAATCTGAACCACCACTTACGTCATTAGGCCTGGTTAAGCTTTCCTCAGGACCTGTTCCCAGATAAATGAGTGCACGGTTTATTCTGTGCAGGTTATTGCAAGCTCCTTAAAGTGCTCAGTGTCCAGAAGCAGATTTGACTCTAAATCTCATTGAAATGAGAGTAGTGCTCAAGTGTTTCCATGACCAAACCTCAGTTAGCTCATTGCTCGGGAAGGGGCTTTAACCCACATGCACTCATGAGGCTTTTAGGCTCCTCTCATTGGAAATAATGAAAAAGCAGATTGCAGGAGAAATACAGGCTGAGCTGAGTTCAACACACATCCCATGGCTTCAGTCCAGTACCTAATCCTTCTTCCCTCTTTTCCATCACCCCATTCCATTCCTACTGCACTCAATTTGCTATGCCATCACCACAGTAATGTGACTGAGTTCCATCACACTTGCAGCAACGTGCCTTCATTTTAAACTTCAAGCAAAGTGGGTTTCTACGATCTCCTTCTTCCCCTCTGGTCACCTGCATCTTTTTAGAAATCCATCCCACTGTTCATCCAGGACAAGTTCCTGTTATATTGCCTTCACTCCTTGGGAGGCATCTGCTTTCTATTTCAACCTGAAAATTCTGTTTCCTACATTACTCTTTTTTCATAAATTCCTTATGCTGGCTCACTTGGCAAAATATGAAGAGTTGCGTCTGCCCAAAGGCACAATGAAAAACTGGATAAACCCAAGTGAATGTTCTCATTTTACTACACACTGTACAATAGAGACATACATCAACATTGCCTCAGCCAGGATTGTTTGGCAGATTTTGTTCAAAGTGTGAATGAATAGCAACCTTATATTCCCTCTGGCTTTAGTTCTGGATAATCCTTGTAAGTCAAAACTTGTATTACCTGTGCCAGAGGTCAGATAATTTAGACTATGTTTTTGTCTATGTTTCCATGACAGCATCCTTTATTAGCTCCAGGTTGGAAGAATGGGGGGGAGAAGTGGTGGTGGTGGGGGATCAACTAAATAAATTCTTTAACCTTTTTCACCAACTAGAAATCTAAGCAATTTCTCTTCCTGCTTCTGAAAACTTTGGCTCACTGAGATCTATCCTTCTGTCACTGAGTTTAGAGTGAAATGGTTCGTACACAGCCATCCTTCTACTAGCTACAATAATAACTCAAAGCAAGCATAATGTTTCTTGCCCTTCAGCGTAGTCTTGGCTGTATTTTCCTCCTTGACTTTCCTTCCTCAGATATTGCACAGAGTATATTTCTGCTGGCTATTAACTTTCAAAAGAGCTGAGGCTTTGGAACGCCTGGTTCCCATTATCCTTGTAATTCCTGCCTAAGGAATTTTATCTTGGGGGAGAGTGCTCTTTGCATGCTCCTTTTTGTAGCTAGGTAGGCTCCTTTCTTCACAGCCATCATTTCCACCAGCCCTGTTGAATTTCCAAGTTAAATCAAAAGGCGCAGTGAGATGTAGGCAGGGACTGTCTGTCACGCAAGACGACTGAATCTGCTGCATCTCAAGCATTTAGTAACACAAGCACTTTGAGTATGTTCTGACAAATTGAGCTGAGGCTGGAATGGGAGTTAAATTACAGATATAATATTCCTTAAAAAGAAAAAGCAAATAAACATAAAAAGGCAGAAGGATGTGTAAGAGGTTAATGTAGCTTATGTGCTCCCCCACTTATGTGGGGTTTTCTACAGAAAAAATCACTAGTTTCACCACATAACTATTCAACCCCCACCACTGCAATGCTAGGGACAGCCACCCATCAAGACATGTTGCTGCTTCTTTGAGAGTGTAGCAGTGAAAAAGGTCTTTGGAAGGTTGATGAAGGACAAGCCAAGCTGCTGTGTCATGTCAGAGTTCAAGTGCTTAACAATGCTAGATACACCTTAATCATGCAACCCATATCAATAATATATGTATTTGATCCATATGTGATATATATGATCCATATCTCTCACCATTTCATCTCATACCAATCAAGGCAGAAATTGTACTTTTGTTTAAAGTCACAAAGAAGTGCTGTACATTTGTATCTGGATCATATCTTCTTCACTGGGGCACACACTGCAGGTTCAGACACTTCACATACACTGGCGGAGCTAACACATGAGAGGGAGCTGCTTATGAAGCCAATCCCAAAGTCCGCCCATCTTTCAGGTTGCATCTTTCAGGAGCTTTTAGGTATTTGAGTTTTGCAATTTGAAAAAACAAGAAGCCAAGCAGCTGACCAGTGCTTGATGTGCTTCCATCAGTCCAAGCACACGCAGCAAAGAGCCAGAATACGCACCCCGAGCTGCTCTCTAGGAAAGCCTATCCAGACACTGTTCACAGGACAACTCTTGGATCATTCTGGGAGAAAAACAAGCCAAGATTTTCTTTCTCTTCACAACCAATTCATGCAAAGTAGAAACCCAGTAAAATTCATCAGAGAAGTTATTCACTGTGAATTGAATGCTCATCTCTATTCAGAACATTGCTGAAACAAAGCGGGAAAATTGACTCACTGACTCATCCCCAGCTGCTGCCTTGTTTTTCCTGCTGCATTTCTCAGCGTGGCTTTCAAAGTAACCTGACACGGTGTTAGCAGGGGTTTCAGCCCTTGCAAACCACCTTGCATACCTTGAGAAGGTAACCGAAGGCAGGATTACACATCAGCATCAGGCATCGACCCGGTGTCCCAGGGGAGGTATGTGCCCTCCAGCTCTGCTAGGACTGAGCTGAGGCTTGCTCACCACAAACTGCTCATCAAAGGAGGGAAAACTCCAAGTTTCATTGAGTTTCTAATTAGTGCATAGGGATGCTTAAACTGCTCAGAAAAGCTGCTGCGGGGCTCCAGCTCTCCTTAGCTGGGTATCCTCCTGTACCTATTGCTAGTCCTTGTCAAGTTTCTAATCCTAAATGACATTGTTTATTTGGTTTACAATGTTCTGAAGAACCTCTCATTTCCTTTGACTCTTCTTTATGAAGTTCTGCGGTCAGTGTTTGTGCAAAGATTGCAGCAATGATTGTGGCCCAGGGCATTTCCTGGAATGATGACAGGCTGGAAGAAGTTGATGGCCCAGGGCTCTGCCTTGATCCATTAACCCCAAGGACTTTCAATTCTCTAGGAAACACCCATTGCCAGAGCAATTATTGCAAAGGAAATTCAGTGGGATACTTTAGTCAACAGCACAGAACAACCTTCCCTTTATCCTTCACAAATGTAGGAGGAAATATTAATTTGAATGAGCTGATAATGGTGTTTGGAATGTTTCAGGGGAGTTTTGCAGCCACTAGCAGGAAGCACAGCAGGAAATTTCTCTTGCCGTGCAGTGTGCATCAGAACCAGAGCTGTTTGGAAAAAAGATTGTTCAATTCCCTAGGAAATTAATAATTTGGGGGGGAAATTCGGAAATGAAGCACCTTGTTTGAAACTGGTGCTGTGGTTTCACACAGGAAGTAGTACTAGGTACTCATTTGTCTCATTTCCACTTCCAACTTTAACTCCAGCTCAAACTATCTGGTCTCCCAGCTGCAGCTCAGCGTAATCCCACTAGAGCCTTTGACCACAATACACTAAGAGAAATACAGTGACACAAGGTGTTTAATTCCCTGTTTCCTCCCTGTCAAAAATCTACACCACCCAGATCACAGGCAGAAGTCCGGTTTTGTTTCAACTCCATGTTTCTAATTAAAAGTAGCAAGTCTTGCTTGTATGTGCATATCAGTATTAACGATACTTTAGTTTACTTGCAAGTACTGTTAGTGAAGCCACCTTCAAATAAGACCCCATTTGCAAATTATTGTAAACTATGGTCAAAGTGGATGTTTTCACCTGAAGCTAGGGCTTGAACCAGTGTCCATGGAAGCCTACAGGCCCTGTCTGCTCCTCTACAAAAAAATTAAAGCACAGAGCCCTTGAATATGTAGAGTAACTCTGAACATGTTTATATCCAAGCAAGTCCTGAGTTCAGCAGCATTGATGAAACTCAGACACGTGCTGACTGAAGTCCTGTACGAGGCGCAGTGTGATCGAGGATAATAGTGCTTCCTCCAGGGAACATTCAACAAGAAACATCTGTCTCCCACAGAGTATGAACTAATCATAGGGATGTTGTGAATAGACTGGCATTTCATTAGCTGACAGCTTGTCTCCACAGAAAGTATTCCTTCAGCCATATCAGCATTTTATGCTTTACATAAAGACAGTTGTGATGCTTTTCCTTCTCAAGCTCTTATGCATACACCACTTGAACTAAGTACAAACACAACTGAGAAGAAGGAGCCACGGTCCAGTTTAGCCATGTTCTCCATACACAGCTAGGAAGGAGGTTTCCCTTCCTGATCCTGCCCAGCTGGGGGAGGTCTGTGTGCCACAGCAGCACCAGGGCATGCCCACCCACAGCACCTGAACCAGGCACGAGTTAAGTCTCAGCCGGAATTCCATCTCCTGCAATGGACTCTGGCTACACTTCCCACTTGGAAACTACAGACTGCAGCCAATTTTAAAGGAATTTACATTCCTGAACATATTTTACTTTGGAACCAGAGATGAAGAGAGAGAAAAGGGACTGACTTGTGAAAAACTCCAACTCTGACTCAAGTGTGTTTTGGAGCATTTGGGATAAAGGCCGCAAATTCTACTGAAGGGTGGAGGGGTCTCTGCATCTCTCCCACAGAGGCTCATTACAGTTACTGCAGGAGACTTCTGAAACAGAGTAAAAGAAAATACTGAAAGAGGCAGAGCTTTACATGCCACTTCATCAATACATTTCCAAAAAGCAGAATTTATTATTTGTATGTAAAGAGTCCACTGCTCACTTTCTTTCTTTTTTAATATCCAACCACAAAGTGGGAAAGCAATGCCCACTGGCACACAGCACCTGCTGAGGCGGAGGAAACAGAAGCTAGATAAGGGACGAGGTGATGGAGAACAGAACTAACTGCAAAATAGAGGAGGGAAGTGGGTTTAGTGCTCCATGTTTAAAGATCAAATTGTAATTGGATGATGGAAATATCAGGACAGTTCCATTTTGAAACTTCTTAACCAGGTTTCCAGTTCAAGTCAGCTTGCTACTAGCTAACAATTGGTGCACAGTCTCAGTACAGTACTGGAGGCTGTTGATAATAAGATCCATACGAAGCACTCAGTGGTGATGGAAACCTTTTGGGGCAGCACATAAGAAAGGAGCTGAGTGTCTGTACGCTTAAACCCAGAAAAGTCTGCACACAGCTGCAAAAAGAAAATAACTTGCTGAGTCATCAGCCATGAAGAAGGGATCCAAGTGGTTGAAACCAGGCTCTGGGTGGCTGAGAGGTTTTGGAGCACCACCAAACTGTAGAGGCCCACACAGGCAAGCACAATGCCTGGGAAGGACGAGGTCCTTCACATCATTCTCACAATTTTAGTTCTTAGCTTAACAACTGTGCTCCATTAGCAGAGTTGGCCAACAGCTTCAAACAGGACAGTGTTTGTTTATTGTCTTTATAGGCTACAAAAGGCTGATGCAGAGTCAAGCTTTTTAATGTCTGCCTGGGTTCAAAATGAAAGTTTTTCTCTTCCCTCTCTTGAGTTCTCAGTGGCCTCTTAATTTATAAGAAAAAAGAGCACAACCCTTGCACCTTCACTGAGAAGGACCTGCCCATTTTGTCTGGGGAATGGAAAAATACATTCACAGCCCTATAAGGCATAAATTTATCTTCACATATGAGACAATTACTTCATACAGAGCTGCTTGCATTCTGAATTGCTACAAGCACAACTCTGGTAAGTACTGACACATGGTTCACACAGTCTGCATTCAATCTGAATGCAGAATGGCTGAAGTGCGTGGTTACCCCCTCAACTGTGTTCCAACAATCCAGCTGCATTTCCACCCTTGAAATCAAAGGGATATAAATATATCCTGCACAGAGACCAAAGTCACTAGGCAGATACTGGGTTTCAGAGCTTTAATCTCCCTGTGTCAGTACACCTTCTGAAAAACAGATCCTTTAATATCTGAGAACACAAGTGAAAGAAACTCATCCCCTCTTGGTTGTTCAATAGATCCAGGACAAGAGGAGAAATATCTTAGCACTAACTATTCACTGGCTGTACTTGCAACCACTGACATCACTCTGTAAAGGGACTGTAATGTACATTTTAAATCCTGTAGCTGACAACCTGATTTGTTCTTTATGTGCACAAAGGTAAACGAGCACAAACCAGGTCTTTTATAACCTACTCCATAGCAGCAGGACTCTGCATAACTTCTAGTCTCTCCAGCAATCACAGAGATCTAATTTGGTTTTATCTGCATTTCCCAATTACATCTTTCTATACTGTATCTGAAATCTCAGATGGGGTGGAAAATGGATCTGTAAAGGCAAATAACAACACCAGGCAACCCAGAGATCCCAGTGAAGTGCCAGTGGCATCTCCCCATTTTCCTCATTGAATGCAATTTCTCTACTAACCTCCAAGCCAGCCTCTCTTGCTGAGAAAGACCTCTGACAAATCAAGATCCCACACATCCCAAATGGGATCCTGAAGGCAGGAAAGAGGCAAGTTCCTGTGGGAAGGACTCTCTTTACCACTGCCAGGCTCCAGGTCACATTTAAAGCCACAAACTCTTTACTTCAATACCTGACTAACACATGCAAGGGGAAATCCTCTCTTACAGCGCTAGAACTCAAATGGTTCAAGACTTCAGAGATGAAACTTGACATAATGCAGCCACTTCAGAACAATGTGTTTGCTGATGACACCTATGAGATGAAAGCTCTCACACTTGGCACCAGCTGCATTTCCACGTGGCCCAGGAGCTGTCGCACCACTTTCCACCCCCACTGCCCCATCACTGATAAACTGATGCAGACCTCAGCAGGAAGAAGGGAAGCAACGTGCGCAACAGTGTGGGACAGTACACCATGTTCTTGGCAGTGTCCGGGCACCAGCCACATCCCTCCCCCAGTAAGGAATGCATCTTTCTTAATATCAAGGGAGAGCTTCAACTCTGAACTTGCTGCTTCTCCCAGTCAACAAACACTCTTTGCTAACTGTCAGCTGTTTCCTAATCACTGCAGGACATCAGCTTTCACATAGGACAAGAGGTGAGAGGTGAAGAACTGCTCCCCCCCATACAGCTGGAAACATGGGGTCAAAATCTGACTTGTGATGTGGCTTTGCCAATCTGCATTAACCTGCAAGGAAAAGGAAGGGGGTGGAGTGAAGACAGGGTATGTATGATTCTAACAGAGTATCAGCACATATCTTCAAAGTGTCTGCATACCAAAATGAAAGCCAGAATTCTTTATCACATCAGAGAGGCAAGTCCTTATAAATAATTAAAAAACAATGTACCTGTTCCCAACACAAGAGTGCTTGGAAAGCCATTGACCCAACAAGCCCAAGCTGCAGGTATCTAAGATGCTTTTTGACCTGAAGGATTTTCCAGTCCTTTCTGCAGATGAGATGATAGAAAGTTTTCTGAGGCTCAACACTGTCCCCATGGCACTGATGTTTGGTACAAGGACATGGGAGAAGGCTTTTCTGTCACAGCAGTACCATGACAAGTTTAAGCTGCTGTGCCAGGGGGAGCTCCCAGGCTGTGGGAGAAGCACCCACTCGGAGCCCTGCTCTTGCCGGCAAGGGCTGAGACCACCAGCAGTCTGTTGGCAAGGCTGCTTTTAGGGAGGAGTTGTTTGTTTTTAAGCTCAAGTTAAATGCACTGCAACCACATTATAATGACAGATTGGCTATCTGGCAAAAAGACAACACAAAACCTCTTGGGATCACAAGCTTTCTAGGCAATTTGTTACAAAAACTTTCGCACAAAATATGAATATTCAGCTTTCAACAACAGAGAAGTGCCACCCACATGTTTCAGGTTAGGACCGCTCTAATCTTGCCTCACCCAAACTGCACTGAGCAAAGGCAGAGCTGCGCATGCAGCTATGGCCTGAGCCGAGTCTGTGCTCACACGGCACTGTACCGTGTTGATAAAAGCATCAGTAACCCAGCTGCTGGGACAGACAGAAGTAACCAGAGCAGCAGCAGCCCCTCCAACACTAAGCAATGGCATCTGTGTCCAGCTGGTTTCCTGTAGCTCTTACCCTGGAAGGTTTCTCTCTTTCACCCCTGGTTTTCATCTCAGAGTACCTTAGTCTTCTCCCTTTGCTAACAGCACATATTATTCCTATTTTCCTTGACCCTTTTTCCTTATCTCCCCCAAATATCTTTTCCCATGTCTTTTTGGAAACTCTCCAGCAGAAAAAAAACAATCCTTTCATGTCAGGGCACAAAACAACCATTCAGCAAGCCCACAATTCCTGATGCTCCACACACTGCCCACCACACTGCTCACACAGTCTACATTTCCCCTTGCCCTTCATCAGTCTTAAACCTCTTTGCACTTTGGCTCAATGACTCAGCAAAGCTTCTGATTTCAGCATGTATTAAAGGTCTGGGAAGAGGAGATCCATTCTGCTGTTGGCAGCACCAGCACGTAGTGTGTCTGCACTGCACCACCCCACCACACAATTCCTGCCTGCAACCACCTCAAGCCAATGGATGAAATCAAACTAATACAACACCTACACTGAATTTATACAGTTGGAAAAGATGTGATTCCTCTGCAGCAATTCGCTGACTTTCATAGGATGCTCCATCTCCAGTGTCTTCATGAGCTAGCACTGTAATAGAGTGAATAATACTTACCATAGAATCCCAGGATGGAAGGGACCTCAAGGATCATCTCGTCCAACCTTTCTTGGTAAAAGCATGGTCTAGACAAGATGCCCAGCACTCTGACCAGCTGAATCCTAAAGTATCCAACACTGGGAAATCCACCACTTCACTGAGGAGATTATTCCAGTGGCTGATTCTCACTGTGAAAAATTCTCCTCTCGAGTCCAACTGGAATCTCCCTAGGAGAAACTCCTACCCACCTTACCTTTTCCATCACCCCTTGTCTTTTCCATGGGGTTCCCTATAAAAAGGGATTCTCCATCTTCTTTGTAGACACACTTTAAATACTGGTACACAGTGACAAGGTCTCCTGTGAGCCTTCTTCTCTCCAGGCTGAACAAGCTCAGCTCTCAGCCTTTCCTCACATGCTGCCCAGTCCTTGATCATCTTTGTGGTCCTTCTCTGGACCTCTTCAGCCCATCCACATCTTTTTTGTACAGCATGGACCAAAACTGAGCCCAGTATTCCAGGGGTGGCCCGACCAGCACAGAGCAGAGTGGGACAATGACATCTTTACCTCTGCTGGTGATGGCCTTGTTGATGTAACCCCACATCCTGTTGGCTTTCTTTGCTGCAGCTGCACACCGGTCACTCCTATTGAGCTTGTGTCCCCCAAGACCCCCTTTCCACTGAGTTGTTCCAAATCCAGGCAGATTCCAGCCTGTGCTGCATGCCTGTGTTTTCCCAGGAGCAAGACCTGACACCTGTCCTTGTTGAACTCCCATCAGGTTCTTGTCAACCCCCTCTTCCAGCCTGTACAGGTCAACCTGCAGGGTGGCTCTCCCTTCCTAGGTGTCCACTTATCCACTCAGTTTGATGTCATCGGCAAACCTCATCAGGGTGCATTTAATCCTATCATCCAGATCACTTACGAAGATGTAAAACAGGTATTTGAAGAACTTGAGAGAACACAGAAACCTGAGTTCACAGTTTCATGAATTCCTAATGTTATTGAGGTAGCTTACATTTCCAGCATGTTAAGCATAGAGCAGAACTGCCTGGCGTAGCATAACAATTTGTTAGTAAGGCTGATTTCTTTTCTACACCCTCACCTGTTCCAGTAATGACCAGTGCAACTCCATGCACTTGATTTGTGGATTAAAGTTATTTAGATAGGAAGTAATATTTAATACTGAAAGGAGTGAAAAGAAGCCTTCTAAATACATTTTTTGCTTTCACCATTCTCATCCCCTCTATAAATCTCACATTTTAGTTGCTTAACTGCCTAGGAGTGGGGAACTGTTTCACCACCTTCAGCTTTCCAAGGCTTTATGTCAATGTTCATCTAGGATACAAAGTTTAATGACATCAATTGTCACTGACAATCAGAGATAAAAGAAGTTAACAAACATCTGTGCAGTGGGGTTGGCACATAAAAAACAACTGTGAATGAGCAAAATATTTTAACATTTAGAACAGGTTACATTAGTTCCCAAGACTCAACATCTGGCTTCAAACAAAACCAGCCCAAGGCCAGCAAGAGCCCAAATTGTCCAGTTCTCTGCCAGCAACATACAGATCCAACTTGAACAGAAACACGACAGGTAAGACTTCTGAAGGCTTTTTTCATGGAGCAGTTCCAAAACACCTCATATGTTGAAGAAGTCAATTAAATTTGATACGGTTGCTTGACATCCAGTGACATTTGCTAAAAAGACAGACTTGACATTTTTAACTCTTGATGTAATATTTTCACAATCCAGCCCAGCATAAGAAAACAAGTTACAAGTTGAACTTCCTAACTATTTACCTAGCACCATCCAGTATCGATCCTGTTGGAGGAATGCAAGCAATCTGAAGTTTTACAGGTATACATACAATCAGCAATGTAAAAAATTATTATTGATTACAACCACACAGCTTCACAAGTGACAGCTCCTCTCCTGATATTTCCCACTGCAATACATCCACTTTTTTAGTCACTATTTTCTCACTTGAAAGTCTGAGGACAGACTGACCTGACACGCATTAGAATGACTTCAAGCTGAGGACACTTTCCCTTCAGTATGGCCACAAATGTAAACCCCAGCAGCCTAACTCACAGCAATCTCTCTTTATGCATATCTTGACAACCTTCTCAATGCCTTGAGAACTGTTCTGGCTGTCAGCATGAAGTATTGTGCCCATATATGAAGCTATGTACAGCATGGCCAAGGTCACCTTCATTTCATACAGATCTCAGATGACTTTTCCTTCCCTTGTCACCCAGATAAATAGATGGGTCTGTCACACCCCATCTTTGCAAAATGATTTTTTTTAAGTAGGACCCAAGCTAACATGCAAGTTTTCTATGTTTTTTAATCATCTTATCAAGGTACTTTTCCCTTCATAGTGGTAATCTTCAGTTACCAGAGCTGGTGCAATACAAATGCCCCTCCCAGTCCTCCTTCCCCCCTAAAAGAAAAGATTATGCAATTTTTTATGGTTTGTGAAAAAAAAACATTTGTTTTCCCTTTGTAGCTGACAGGATTTGAGGAAACCAGGGAATGGGGATAGTGACAAAAGACTAAAACGTGGTGGGGCTCCTGACAACAGCAGGGAGGGGTAGACTCCTCCGGACAATGAGAAAAACATTGCTGCCGAGTTCCTGCTCCACGTCACTCGCTCAAGCGAAGGCTGCCAATTCCCGTGCCAAGAGCGTCCGCAGGTGCCAATATCCGCTGTGGAGCCAGAGGCAGGGAGGTGCAGGCAGAGAGAAGGTGCCAGCAAACCCCCTCAGCTGCACGGAGGCAGCAGCACACCCGGGCCTGGGATGACCCTCCTGTGCTGAATCGTTTTGCATCTGTGAGGCTCTCGTGGGCCAGGACACCCAGCACTGGTGCCCAGCTGTGGTCCCAGCAGCAGAGCCCTGCGCCAGCCCAGGGCCACTGACTTGCTGTGCTCCAGAGCAACCCACGTTCCTCCTTCACAGGGGCAGGAGCCAACAGGCCAGGCTCTCTTAGCCGAAGTTCTCCTTTGTGAGCTATCTCCCACTGAGGAGTTCATTCAAACCATGCGCATTGCTCTCTTCATTTACTACAACTACGAAACACATTCCTGCCTCCCCTCAGGAGACCTGGCTCAGCCAGCTCCAGCTCACAGGTATGAGCATTATGTTAGTTATGATTTACTTCCACATAGATACAAGTTTATTTCAGCAGACCAAAAAAGAACCCAAGAGAGAAAAAAACAACAAAAGATGCTGGCCATATGTCCCGTCAGATCCAGAGGATCACACTTTTTACACCTGAATTTGACACTCTGAAGAATGAAGATCTGTCTTGTCTCATCACATGGCTTTTGAATGTCATGTTCAAGAAGTACATTTGTAAATAAGGCATAACTGGCATAAACTGAAGAACACAGGTCAAAAAGAGTGATGCCCTGGCAAGAAACCAACAAAAAGTAGGCGCTACATGTACTGCTGCTCCTTTCTGACTTCCTTAAAAATGGATATGGAGATCCACCAAAATCCCCCACACTTCACTCCCTATTCTGTGTTTTCTTTAAAAATATCTGAGAATTTGCAGTGCAAATTATAGCCATGTCTGCAGAGCAGAGAGGAAGCTGCAGTCACTTACCTAGTACCTGACACAATAACTCCTTTGTTTTCTTTTTGTCCACAGGCTTTCACAAACTGCAAGTGACAGAAGTGGACTTTTGACCTGTAGGGATTGATGCTGCTTATCATAACACTGTCCCCAGAGGTAAGCCATTTTGTGTAAAGACCAGCCTTAAAGCTGCAATGACAGCTGAAGCAGGGATGCTGAGCACATCTTCAGACAGCCCACTCTCTGTTCTGCAAGCGTCACGGCAGCTTTAAGCCCTGTGTGGTGCGAAGCTGTTTGCTTTGCCAGGCTGTAAGAAGATAGTTAGCTTTTGCTTTTTCTTAGAATCACAGAATCACCTAGGTTCGAAAAGACCTTTAAGATCATCAAGTCCAACCGTTCCCCAGCACTGCCAAGGCCACCAGTAACCCACTGGTCCCTGAGGGCCTTGTCTACACAGTGTGTGAAACACTTCCAGGGATGGTGACTCCACCACTGCCTTGGGCAGCCTGTTCCTGTTCTTTCCTGACTGAAGAGCCTGTGTGAATGTCCTCACATTTGCCCATGGCTACGGTGCAAGCCACGCACACAGCCCGGTGCAGGCCTCCTTGTTACTCGCTGTCCCCTCAGCCTACCTGTCATTTACAGGCTGCATCCACCATGACTCTGATTTTAAATTTCTGATTAGGAAAACCGAGATACTGCTGCAAGACCCCATGGGAGCAGCACACAGGCCCTGCTTTGTTTGCTTTTGCACTTTTTTCACCTCATACCAAAAAGAAATGCCCTACAGAACAATACATTACATGTCTCTATAGGTATGGCCAATCTTACATTTTTTTTTTAAAGTTGTCAGCTAGACTTCCAGTTGAATCCCAGAATCCCAGCCTGGTTTGGGTTGGAGGAACCTTAAAGCTCATCCAGTTACAGCCCCCTGCCACAGGCAGGGACCCCTTCCACTAGAGCAGCTTGCTCCAAGCCCCTGTGTCCAACCTGGCCTTGAACACTGCCAGGGATGGGGCAGCCACAGCTTCTCTGGGCACCCTGTGCCAGCGCCTCAGCACCCTCACAGGGAAGAGCTTCTGCCTAAGAGCTCATCTCAGTCTCCCCTCTGGCAGGTTAAAGCCATTCCCCTTGGCCTGTCCCTACATCCCTTGTCCCAAGCCCCTCTCCAGGTTTCCACTGGAGCTGCTCTCAGGTCTCCCCTTCAGGAGCCTTCTCTTCTCCAGGCTGCCCCAGCCCAGCTCTCTCAGCCTGGCTCCAGAGCAGAGCTGCTCCAGCCCTCACAGCATCTCCATGACCTCCTCTGGCCTCTCTCCAACAGCTCCACGTCCCTCTTGTGCTGCTGCCCCAGAGCTGGACCAGGGCTGCAGGGGGGGGTCTCCCCAGAGCACAGCAGAGGGGCAGGATCCCCTCCCTGTGCCACTGCTCAAGCTCTGGGGGTGCAGCCCAGCACACGGGGGGTTCTGGGCTGAAGCCACACTGAAGCCAGGTCATGGGGAGCTTCTCACCCAACACCCCCAAGTCCTTCTCCTCAGGCTGCTCCATCCAGTCTCCCCCAGGCTGTAGTTGTGCTTGGTGCTTGATGTTGCTGACAGCCAGCCATATCAAGGCTCCTGGAAACACTGTGAGGCTGGCTGGCCTGGGCACAGAGAAGCGGCCCGACTGCAGCGCCACGGGGAGGACCAGCCTCATGTCAGGCAGCACCTCACACACAGACCTCCTCTCTGGAGGATTGTTTGAAATGCCTGCCCTCCCAAGGAGGCTCAGCTTGCACGAACAGTATTTAGGACAACTAACACCGTACTGAAGCGCAAAATAGACTTTGGTCTTTTTAAAGTGGGCAGACCCACACCTCAAGCACAAACAATTTAGAGACTGGAAGATGAAAACCAACTGTGCAGGACTTTGAAATGCCCTCCCCTTGAGCAGCTTCCAGGCTCTGATGGAACAAATGGTTGAACTAAACTGATTTGGCCAGAATGGAGATGATACTCTCTGGAGAACCTGCAAGTGCCTGACACATTTACTGCCGGGCAAGGTCAGGCCCCATGCACCCAGGTCCGAATTCACTCCTTTCAATTCAGTTCAGTTCCCTTCCTTCCTCTGAGAAAACTTCAGCTGCACATACCAATTGTTGCAGCATTATTACTCAGAGAAGCTGTGGCTGCCCCATCCCGGCAGTGTTCAAGGCCAGGTTGGACACAGGGGCTTGGAGAAGCTGCTCTAGTGGAAGGGGTCCCTTCTCATGGGAAGGGACATCACGTTTAAGGTCCCTTCCAACCCAAACTATTCTACAAATCAATAAAATCACAGGTAGCTCACTAGTTAACTAAAATGCTTTTTATTTTTCACACAGACACACTATGTGCTCTTCCTGTTCCAGCTGCAGAAATCCTTATCACATAGGATATACCTCTGCCTGCCTTGGCACTCTGGCTATCAAGTATTGCAATGTCACAATGCATCATCTCCTCTGCTCCCAGATTTAGGATTTTCTATCCACCCCCCTCAGCCTGGAAGAGGCCCAGGGCAGAGTCACCCTTACACCTCAGTGGAGCCAGCCTTTTACTTGGGCACAGATGCAGTGCAGCCATGAAACTTTCATGTCCCTTAGCACAGCATCTCCCTATTTACTTATTTCATACTTCTTTCATCACCCCTTCAAGTGTTCTTTCCATTGTGACAGTGACATTTCACTGGTGACGCTGGAGGACCACATGGATTGGCACTGCACTGGAGCTCTGCTGTGCAAGAGGCTTTCTTGGACCACAGACTCTACTGCTCAACCCATGAGTACAGGCCCAGAGATGAACAAGTTCAGAATCATTATGATGAGTGTAATTCCTTCAAAAATAAAGCTATTCTTACATTGTCTTACCTGCTTCAGCAAAAGGCAAAAACAATGACAAAAATAACACACAGCTATTCACAGAGTGGGAAATAGTTTAGGGGTTCATTCTGGCTGTACTAAATCCATCACGTATCAAATGTTCAGTTAAAGAAATACCTCTAAAGTAAAGAAGAAAGTCTTATTCTACTTTTTAAAGAAGTATTTAACAGAGTATTTAAAAGTCAAGCTCCATTAAAATCAACAGAAACCACCACAACAGCCTGTTACCTATCCAAGAGATAACAATTTCCATCTGTAAAAATGCAGCCCTGAAGTGACAAGACCCAAAGTGTGTGATAGAGAAACCTGCTTATCTGCTCATTAAAAGACAATTCAAAACTAAATCTCTCATTCTGCTGAACCAAATTACTAGCAAACAGATAGCTATTAAATGCTACTAAATTAATCTTTGCAAGCCTCAGACTCTTGATTTCTTGATTGTATGTGTAATAAATACCAAGAGCTTGAGGCAATACAATATTCAAGAGGTCTGAATCATTTCTTGGCCATACAAAGAGGAGATAATTTTAAAACTTTATGTAATCTTAGCAGACTGACAGCTGAGGTAACCACCTCAAATGACAGTTATAGCTAAAGAGCTATATGAAACACAGCATTATCCCAAAACTCCTCTCTCTCTCATCATTCACTGAGTGAAAGTTATTGTCAGTGTGCAACTTTGAATACTAGAGCCTCTTTTCAGCATGGAAAGAAAACCTTTACCCAAAATATGAAGCTTAAATAACTGTAAATAATACACGGAGTGGAAAAGTCAACCAAAAGTAAGGATGATTTGCTATCATGAATGTGGTACAGGCAACAAGAGGATAATTCCAACTAGTACAACGGCAGTGCCAGTTCACAGTACACAACTTCAGTAACGAAACCCATAAAATAGCAAAACAAATTATTTACTCACTACAGTGCACTGTATATTGAACATCAGCTTCCATTTTGCTCATAAAAAGATGAGAGTGACTTACAAAAGGAAAAGAAAACTTACCTGTAAGCATCAATACAACTAATGAGTTGGTTGATGAACGTTCTGACCAGTAACCCAGACCAACATGCAGACGAAGGACTGAGGAGGAGGAAAGACTCATCTGTGCACAAGGCCATCACTTCCCTCTCGCACACAGGACTCCAGGCAGCAACTTGTGGTGTTCCTTCAGGAGCAAAAATGTACTGTAGCCTTAAAGAGCAGATGTAAGTCTTAGATGTGTACGTACAGGCAGTTAATTCTAAGGAGTTACACCTTACAACACCTGCACCTCCACTCCTGCAGCCCAGCCTGCAAAGTGAGAGCCCTAAAAGGTTCTGCTGCAGACCCCGAAGCTGACAAACATGTCACACCAGCAGTACAAGCACTACATGACACTTGCCCACCACTGTAGCACAGCTCTGGAGCCTCTGAACTCCAGCGTGCCAGAACATCCTGCACAGAAGCACGTGACACTTCAGAGAGTTGTAGCCCTCACAGTCTCCTCTAATCAACAAGGATTTCTGTGAATCCCATGGGTTTGTTGCTCAGTACACTGCCCACCAATTAGCTTCCTTAAAACTTTACATTCACTACAACTTCAGTAACAGAATCTCAAACCTGGTTGCAAAGGTGACAGGTGACATCACATAACTCCACACAAACCATGCTATAAGATGCACAGATCATACTGGGAATTCATTATACTGGCAAACCACTCACAAGAAAGCTGAAAGATCTGTTCCCATTCTAGATAAAAGGACTCGGAGGCATACATCTTTGCAATCTGGGCTTCAAAGCTGCAGCTTCAAGACTTGAGACAACCTGAAAACATGAGAAGTGAATTTTTACCCTAAAACTTCCTTAAAACTCGAGTTAAATTTAAACGTGTGGCCAGCAGTGCCAGTCATTTTTAAGCTGGATGGGGAGTGAACTCCTTAGTGAGGCATACATTTTCACAGCACAATGGCAACGAGAGAAGACATTGATGACAAAGAAGCTGAGTCAGATCAGGAATAGACAGCTTGAGAGCATCTGCAAAGCAGGATGGCTGAGAACTTTCTGGGATGAGTCACCGGAGATAAGAAGGAAATGAGGATTACTCAAACCAGGAACAATTATCAGAGTTTTTGATGGGAAATTAATGTTTTATTCAAGTGATGTTTGGGAGGTGTAATTCCTTGCATCCAAGCAAGTCTAGAACTCCAGCTCCACCTTGAAGACGTGGCTCTGATGAACTCCCACAACGGCACAAGCCTCCTGAATGACAGACGTGGATCTTTTCAAAAGCTAGGAAGCAGAATGCTATAAATGAGATTTATCAGACATAAGATCACAAAGATGTGGATGCATTTTTGTTAAATAGATAAAAGCTCTTTGGGAACAAACATTTATCTCAGTATAAGGTATAAAAGATAAACAAGCACTGTAAAGTCTTCCATAGACTTTGAGAAAAGCTGAGCCACAGCGAACACTCAGCTCCAGCCTTATCCAGAATGTAAACAGTTTCAGGGGGCTGGTTGCCGTGCATAGCCTGCAAGTAATTAAACACTAATTCTCTACCACCTACTGAGCAAGAAATTGGAGAGGAAATATGACACAATGTTCAGTATGTGCTTTTCAGGCCAGACTGTGTCTTCTGCGCATCTCTGTCATCTTCACTAGAGCAGTACTTACTGACTTGCCCTCCCCATATAACAACACACAGATGAGGCTAGAAACCTCTACAGGCAGAATGACAGATTTCTATCTTAAAGTGAGGGATTTCCATGTCAGCTGAAATTGTCTCAATACGTCCAAAGCCACCCACAAAGCAGAAGGATAAGGCAAAAAACATTCCCAGTTCCCTAAGTGGGGCTCATTAGTGATGACCAGATCCTTGAGAAGACCTTCATACATTTCACCAAAACATTTTCCATTTTATTTGCAGATTCTTTTTCACTCAAAGAAGATGAAAGGCTTTGTTGCCTTATCTGTAATTAGACACACACTGGCCACACATTCCTGGGACAAATAAACTGAATTTACCTTAATAGGATGCCTTCATCCAGCTGAACTACTTAAAATGTGCTGCTGCTTTGTTGCACAGAAACATTTACAAAACACAAATCAAACCCAGTCCCAGGATTCCATGGCATTTTTCCGAGCTCTACAGACCTCCTGGGGCAAAAAAGGAGGAGAAAGTGTTTGAAGCATGAAGGATTTTTCCCTTCCCAGTCTCCAGGCCTATGTGAACCCTTCCTGGAGCTGCCTGGTGATGTCAAACGCATCCTCACCCTCTGTGGCAAGGCTGAATCAGATTGTGGCAACGCAAGCATCAGCGTCGCTCCTCAAACCCACTCGGGTTTCATCCCTAGGTCCAAGCTTTGCCTTGGCAGACAGACTGAACGCCTGGTCCAGACCTCTATTTCCAATTCAGACCTGTATCTATGGCAACTATGATACTATTTGAAACCACTCCTGTTTAGCTGCCTCCAAGTTGCAAGCGAAAGAGAAAAAGCCAAGCCCAGCCTATCACCCACTCCTCTACCAGCATAGTGTGTGACGAGCAGGACATACCTGTCTGGTCATCTCCCCACCCCTGCTGAAAATTTCTGCAGGGCTGATTTCCCTCTCCAGTGTTCTCTGTTAGGGCTCAGCAAGAGAAATGCCTTCATCTGGATCTCACACTCTGATTTTACCAGCTCCTCTCTGGGTCCTCCCTGCTGCAGTGACCTTCCTCTGAATGTGCTCCAGGTACATACACGGAGAGGTGCTCAGAAAGATGGGTCCCCCATGGGTCACGGCCACCCGACCTCAGCCGCCATGTCCACAGAGCATGACAGCTGGAGAAGGGCTGCAACAGGGCCTGAGCTGAAACATGCACATGTATGAATGCTTTTCATTTGCCTTTTTTCCTTTTTTCTTTTTTTAATTAACTTTTGCTTTCTTTTTTTGCTTCTTCTAATTGGCTGCATTTTATTTAGAAGCTGGGTTGGGTTTTTTGCTTGGTTTTAAACACCTGAGATCTACTTTTTCCCTTTGAGGAAGACTGTGGCTCTCTTACAATTTAAGTGAAAGATGATGTTTTGGGACAGTCACATGACTCTGGATGGTTTACAAATAACCGTAAATATCAGATTACTTGAATCACAGCGTAGGATTTGGCACTCCTTCCTTAATTCTGTAGGTGATGTTCAAGGCATGCATTTCCATGCTGGAAAATGTTTATTAGTCTCCCTCACCTACTTCAGCACCCTCCTAATCCTATCTCACATCATCACATCCTTAGAAAACAAAATGCTTGACAACTAAAATACTACAATAGTTTATGAAAAACACATCTTATAAAACGAAGAGTGAAGACTACACCTTTTCTTAGAGTTCCCAAAACATCTCAGTGTAAGTGGGGCTGTTCAGCCTGGAGAAGAGGAGCTGTGTGGAGATTCATAGCAGCCTTCCAATATCTGAAGGGGGCCTAAAGGATGCTGGAGAAGGGCTCTTCATCAGGGACTGTAGCGATAGGACAAGGGATGATGGGTTCAAACTGAAACAGGGGAAGTTCAGGTTAGATACAAGTTAAAAATTCTTTACTGTGAGGGTGGTGAGGCACTGGAATGGGCTGCCCAGAGAAGCGGTGAATGCTCCACCCCTGGCGGTGTTCAAGGCCAGGTTGGACAGAGCCTTGAGTGACATGGTCTAGGGTGAGATGTCCCTGCCCATGACAGCGGGTTGGAACTGGATGAGTTTAAGGTCCTTTCCAACCCTAACCATTCTGTGATTCTGTGATCTCAGAAAAAGAGGACTCAAACCTCTCTCCCCAACTCTCAAAGCTGGCATTTTACATTAAACTATTTCCTGTTATCCCTCATCCCTTCCCCTCCTAAACTACCCAAAATGCTCCACAAGAGAAGCCCTGAACAATCTCCAACACAAACAAGTCAACAATAGCCCTCAACCAGCCACAAAAAACATCCCTACACCACATGAATAAAACATAGCCACCCCGCTAACATCCAACTGAACAGAAACCATCCCCCACTACCAACAGTACCAACTCCTAACTTTCAATTCCGAATAAACTCCCTAAGAGCTGCCCCCATGACAAGTATTGAAACAAGACTCACATATACCCCATAACACACCAATGCCCCCAAAGCCTGGGTAAGGGCTTAGCTGCTAAAACAACAGAACAAACATTATTTTGCATGACTTTGAGGGCTTTGGGCTCACCTTCACCCAAGCAAAGGCTCCCTGGTTCAGGAGGGATACCCTGCAGCACAGCTCGATCTCCAGCTACCAAACCCAAGGGGCTCTCTGCAGCACCTCACTTTTCAGGGACGTGAATATAGTTTCCATCTGTCTATATGCTGAATCTTTACACTGAGATAGCAAGCATTCCTACACCACCATGCAAACCTGCGGAGTAATTCTGCCGCTCATAAAGCTCCTGCTTACAAAACTTCTCTTTTCAATGGCCATCACCACTGCAGGACTGAACTCTCCCCTGCTTGACAGACTGAGTCAGAGAACGTTAAGAAGTATTTTAGTGTCAGATTGAGGTGGTTTTATAAATACACAAGTACTTGAAAGTCACTCAGCAGTTTTAAAGTTAATAATCAAGTCTTGCTAACCAAGGAGTAAGAAAAGGGCAAACAAGACAAAGTCATTTTCCAGGTCCCCAGCACACAGCTGGAAGTTACTTTGCACTTTTTCTAAGGTATTTGATACCCAACACAGAGTCACACACAACCTGTACATCAGTGTTGGCGCTATTTACACATTCATACTTATGGTCAGGTGCAGGATTAACTCCCTGGAGGAGAATGGACTTTCCTGTGTCCCACCTGAAACACAGCAGCGTGGACCTCAGTTCTGTTTTGCAGGCATGGATGGGGAAAGCATGTTCATGGATCAGCACCAGCTATTTTTCCTGCAGGACTGTGGTTTGTGATGCCGGATCAGTCGCATCGAGCCCCTTCCTGCCTGTCATGGGAAGAGGCATTTAGCACTATGCTGTGCTGTGGGCTCAGTCACTGCTATCGACTGCATCTTCATAAATATCCATTATCCTGACATTCGATTTGTGGAATTTACAAACAAAGAGACAAATGGGTATCATAATGTATTTGCATAACGATCGTGGGGTTTATGAGGGTTTTGTTTATTGTAACTTGAAGATCTGGCAGGGGAATTTGAGTCTGCCTGAAAAATATAACATACAAGATTTTTGTGACTGCAAAGGAAGGCGTGTGAGGAGAGAGCAACCGCTCTATGCTCATGGGAGAGGTGAGGAGCTCTTTCTTACAGATAGAATTTAACTTTTAAGATTTCTAGCGCTTAACAGTTGCCCTTCATCACTTTAAAATACTACCGGAAGCAGCAATACAGCTAAAATGAGTGTATTCCTTATTGAAACAAATGGGGTTAATATGGCAATGATAGGACAGGATTTGACCTTCAAAGTCTTCTTTTTGAAGAAATGTTACCAACACGATTGACAAGCTGAATAGCAGTGTGCAACCCCCCTGAAATATCAGGTTCAGATTTCAAGACTATGTAAAGCTGCTCCCCATTCCAAAACAGGACTTTAGTGTCACCTAATAAAGGTCAGATCCCATGGTTTGAAAGACTGCAGACAAACAGCAGTGCTGATGAAGCACCCACCTTTGAAGGCCCTGACGTTTTCTCACCCAGGAGCTGCTTGCTCTGCACAGCTGCCCTGGAATTCTGCAGGGCCAGCACTCACCAAAGTGAGAATGTGCACTCAGAACTGAAGGACAAAGGATGCTCAGTTTCAGCCCCAGCATGTTAGACACATTTAACCTTAGCACAGAAGTGTGAGTATAAATATTAAGCCCATGCTGGCCTCTCTGCTACATGTCAGAATTTTTCAGCATATCAAATTATTCACACTGAAAAGCAGATGTAACTGGTTGACTCCACAAGCCCCTGTCCATTTTAACTGATTGGTTACATTCATCAAGAATAAGAACACCAAGAGTATAACTCTTTTCTCATCTGATTTGGTTAGTTTTACCTAATACTCAGGGAGTTAAAGTCCCTGCCTGTCCAACAACAGAAACTCACAACAATTCAAACCTGCTCCTCTTGTCCCTGAGGCCAAGAACAAAGGAGAAATAGTACAGGCACCACCAGGAATATTGCTTCCCAGGGCCAGAGGCCAAGCAAGGGCAAAAGTCCATTCTTCAACAACATATGTAAAGCACATTTGTTAGTTTAATGAAACAACTGAAATCTCTGAGACCAGTGCACAAGATCTTGGGAAGTCTCCATACTTATCTTACCCCTCACTTAGAGAGACAAGAAAAACACAATTTGCTTGTGACTCCAGTCAATCCAAGCTGGTTCAAATTAAACATCTATGTAAAGTTCTAATATCAAACCCAGCCATTGCTGGTGTGTACTATAAGTTTCTTTTGATTTCAGTGCCATGAGTTAACGCAGAGCTTATCAACTTTGATCCAGAACCAGCAAAAGTACAAGTTTTATCATTATTACACGAGACATTACTTAAGTGTATGTTATCTTCAACGAAAACAGTCCCTCAGAGTAAATCTCTTACAAAATCATTTGGCTAGAAAGCTGCAGTTCTGAATTTGGAAATTAAAGCTATGAGTAGTTTCATGAAAGGAAATTCCAACAAAAGGAAAATTAATGCACATTGCAGAGGAAGAATTCTTGGATTAGAGGAAGAACTACACTAATCTTCGGCAGCTTATAGGCCATAAACAAGATGTTTTATAGAAATAGCTGAAGAATTACAATAGGGTCTACTTGAGCTGTAGAGAGAAACAGCCATCAACTGAAGGCTTGATGGCCAAATACTGACAGTGTTTGGCAGAGGTGTTATGTGTGTGTAAGGCTTTCCATGCCACCAAGCAGCCAATGGATTGACTTAATACTCTTATCTGGAAGTCCTCCTCCTAGTGATCTCTCAGAATCATTATTAAAGAAAAAAATAAAGAAAGAAGACTCCTTAAACACCATTGAACAAGCCGAAAGTTTCCCTTTCTGCTCGCTCAGTGCAAAAGAGCTCTTTCTGGAAAGAGTCATAAGAAGTGACCATTATATACAGTAAGCTCCACTCTCGTTCAAAAGGCATGTTTTCAGTACCAAAGCTAGCCAAGGCTATCTGCTTTCACCACCCAGCTGCAGAAGATGACATGCTTTTCAGGTCAGTGTTTGCAGAAAATTCTGTTCTGCACTGAAGCAAGGTTTGTGTTTCTGGAATGTCACTGCATGTGCCATGCGCTAGTGGCAGGCTATAGATTTGGTATTCAGTACAATAAATTCTATGTTACAAATCACTGACAGCAAAATATAATTGTTTCCTAAATCCCTGTAGGATGTCTCAATCAGAATATACGAATACAAGAAACACTTCTGATGCTTCACTTCATACAAGATGTATGACTCTGTAATATTAATCAATTTAACTTGTGCTCAGAAAATGCTTCCAGTAAGTAGCACATACAATGTCTTTCAAACCTCAGACAGAAACTAACATATAAATAGCGAGAGGTGAGAAGAAAAGGGAACTGAAGTATAGCCAGATGTTCTTGCTGCAAGAGCTCATTCATTTTCTTCTCAATTCTGTTCCCTGCATATGAGCCAGCTCCAGTCAAACTCCAGCTCCCCTGCTCCAAACACAGCTGATGTTGTTCACAGTGAATATAAGGAGGAGGTGAGTACTATTACAGCTTCATGCCAGACTGCAGCCCTCACATGATGCTATCGAGGTTATGACTCAAAGAAATACACCAAAACATCTCGGTGACATACTAAGACCAGAATACACCATGTAAAGTCAGCTTAAAATTTCTTGGACTATGTATTTCTTGGGCTATGCATGGCCATGATGTTTTAACCTGTCTGGTATTCTTCTGTCCCTTTTCAGCAGTGCTCATTGATGATCCCGTACTAAGCACAGTTTATATGGGTTTTGTTAACCTGGTAACTTCCCTAACACCACTGCAGGCAAGACTTTCTCCTGCAGCTCTCTCAGAAGAGTTTCTCCACTCATCTCCAGTGTCTGGTGGCCAACACCAGGCTGCAAATTCCCTGTGCTAGTCCACCAAGCCCCCAGGCTGCGCTGCAGCCATCCATTGCCACTTCAGCAATCAGAGGCTGTCATTCTACCCCAACCTGCAGCTACCAGCATGCCCCAGAGTGCTGCTTCAGGTGGAAGGAAACAATTCCTTAATTGAAAAAACACACAATGTGGCTCCTAGAGGGCTATGGGGAGAGAAGAGGAGACAGCATCAAACAAGGAGGGGGGAAATCCATAGTGAGATCCAGTGACAGCCAAAAAACAGGGAAGGTAATGGTGCAGCACAGATGGGTAACACAGGAGAGAAGGTGCAAATTCTTGCTCTTGAAATAAGATTTCTACATAGTGACCTCATACAAAATAAAGCTTATTCTAAGCACTTACCTTACTTGAGACACACTCATATGCCCAATTCACCACATCACCCCTGTGGAAAGGGGTATAACTCTGTGTACAAACCTGTTCCTGTACCGTACCAGTCACTGGAGATGCAAGCAACAACTTGTCCTGTGAATGGTAGCAGTAAGGCTATAAGGTTCCCTTTGATGATGCTCACTGCTTTTGAGATGCGTATCATACACAGGGGATGCAGCTCCCTGGCCTCCAGGCAAAGCTAAGAAAGGGAAAACACTTCAGTGGAGGTTTGCTGTTCCTAAACGTAGCACAATTCCCTTTTTTCCACTTATCCTTCTCAGACTCTGGCTTAGTGCCCAAACCACCACTGCTTTGGGATAGCAGTTTAGGACTTTTTGGTGGCTTTGGAAGAGAATTGGTCATCTCAGGCATAGCACAGGCAGACTGGGAATAGTCAGTAAAACATAAAACCTGCTCACACATAAGGGGATCTTTATGAAATTCCAATTACTGCTGGCTTGTTACCTAAGAATCCCTAAGAGGTAGGAGAGATTGCTCACTGTGAGGCCCAGGGTAATGAAATTACAAATCCTTTCATGAGTAAGCAGATGCTAGAAAGCTACGTCTGTTTGGCCTATGTATTTGAAACTGTTCAAAAGGTTATTTATTGTCTCATCAAATGTGAATCACACGGTACTTTTGCCTTCCTCTAACAAGGAGCTGTATTCAGGGTCATTTTTAATTCCTCAGTGATTGATTAGAATACTACAAACACTGCTGCAAAGAAGTCTCGTTTCAATTCTGCCTTCCGAAGAAGTATCAATCATGCAAACGAACCCAAAAATACTCTCAGATACATGCTATAAATAACCAGCAAACGCAGTCCCCTCAGAAAACCTGTTGAGCCCAGCAGCCTGAGCTTTTCAAGTGCTTCATTCATTTGTTCAAGAAAACTCCCATCTTATTTCCACGGTTTGTCTCCAGCGTGTTTTAATTTCATAACTGAGATCAAATGTTCCTGTCGCACGCCATGGAGAGCTAACTTTTCACAAATGGTGATGTTTACCTCTACAAAATAGGTACACAGGATGGGATTCCAAACATATTTTGATGCCACCATAGGTCAAATTCTCAACTCCAATAGAATTTATTATTTCAACATGTAAGATTTGTACTCTCTTGGTAACTAAATCCCATGAAGTTAAGGATATCTGTGTTCAGTGTGACTGTGCAAGACCTGTCCCATGCAGACACTGCCTTTGAGGCTTGTCCCAGCAGCCCCGTGCTCCTGCCCCCCTGGGCAGGAAGGGACATGGACACCATAGTACCCACCTACAGTCCTCAGCCAGGTGTGAATGCTTCATCCTGCTTCACTTTCTCTTCAAACGTTCTCTGCACCTCTCCTTGGTGCCAACACAATGAATTTCCTTATAAAACACTGCTCCAGTCAGCTGCCTGAGTACCAGTCCTTGTGCTGCAGTGGAAGAGCTTCCCAGTGATGGGAAGTCTGACTACACCACATTATCACACCAGCTGCAGAAGATGACATGCTTTTCAGGTCAGTGCTTGCTTTGCAGGAAATTCTGTTCTCCACTGAGGCAAGGTTTGTGTTTCTGGAATGTCACTGCATCTGCCGTGTGCTAGTGGCAGGCTGCAGATTTGGTATTCAGTGTAATAAATCCTATGTTACAAACCACTGACAGCAAAATGTAATTGTTTCCTACGTCCCTGCAGGATGTCTCAATCAGAATATACAAATAAAAGAAACACTTCTGATGCTTCACTTGCAAAGAAAGAACAATGCTCCACATTCAGTATCTGCAGCTTTGAGAGGCACACTGACCTGAAGCCAGCTGGAAAAGCAGCAGCAGTGGTCTGGCCCCCAGCAGCTCCCAAAACACACACAGGCAAGCAGCAGTCACGCAGCAACGTGCCCAGAGACCAGCTAGACACAAACACAAACCCATGACCACTGACCCCACAGGTACGCTTGGGCAGGGCAAGGCTGGGTGCCCACAGTTCAGCTGCGTGCCTCGGCTAGCAGGATGCATCAGCTCTCCTGATACATGCTTAAATTCCTCACGTGGGACTACAGGACTAATGCTGCTTCCACTGAAAGCAAGAGCTTTGGAAATGGAAAGTCAGGCTGCATCTGGCAGTCCAGGGAATCACAGAATCAGGGAATCCCAGGTTGGAAGGGACCTCAAGGATCATCTGGTCCAACCTGTCCCACAAAAGCACAGTCCAGAATAGATGTCCCAGCGCCCTGATGAGCTGAATAGTAACAATTTCCAGTGCTGGGGAATCTACCACTTCCACAGGGAGATTATTCCAGTGGCTGGTTGTTCTCAGGTCTGAATGCCATTGTTGGCACAACAGAGACATCTATTTTGCAGTTCTCTCTAAAACTCTTCTTAATTTTACAGCATTTTAGTCTTCCTCTATCTCAGCCTGCCTTATCTCCATTCACACTATCTTCCTCCATAATCTTACTATCTCAGAACTTCTACTACCAAAGAAACAACTGAGCACAGTCCCCAGGGGCTGGAATTCATGCTGATTCACACTTGCAGGCCCAGAGGCTTTTCTCTCCACACCCCACTCTCTCAAGGTTTATTTTTATTCCTCAAGTTATCCTAGTTTGAGGGCTCAGAGCTGATTGCTTTCTGTTGCAGAGAGAATTGGGATGAAGTAGACAAAGTAGAATCTAGCCTGAGGTAATTTAAGAAGATGTGAAAGAACACTTCACTTGATACCAAAAAATACAACGTAATTGCAAACAGCTTGTGCTTCTGAGGCACCATTCATAGCACCCTCCCACCTGCAGGACATGTTATGGTGGCAGAAGGAGTGATGAAGGGTTGGTGTGCTCAGGGAAGACCTCACTGCAGGTCTGCTTCATGGAGCTCATTTCCAGATTGTCCTCAGTTCAGAAATTCATGAGACTCAGTATTAGCAATCATGCAGTAGATGGGCTGTTTGAAACCTCAAATGCATCCTTACAAGTTAAGAGAGCCTCCTAGTACCTCCTACCTGATCAGGATTCACATGCCATAAATGCCATTCTCTCATCCACTGCTCTCAGCTTGCAAATTGGTGAGAGCAGCTGGAGAGCAATTATCCTTATCTCTAAAAACAACCAGGATAAACTCATACACAACTGGGGACTGGTTTAAGTGGAAAAGTACCTCCATTCTGAAACACAAAGGTTCCAAGCTAGACAAATTCCTATCCAGCCTGCCAAACCCAGAGTACAAATTAAACCCCATTCACAACAAGGCTCTTTGCAACCTGAGTTACATTGATCCAGGAAACAGTACTCCACTGGCAGAGCATGGGGAAATGGGGAAAAAAGTGGGAAAATCATAACAAAAGTTGACAGTAAGATCTTTAAATACGTTTTATCCAACCTTCCTCTGTTCAGGGCATTTTTAGGATGAGGAAATATGGAAAATTAAACTCCCTGTGTTTGCTGCTCTTGCAGTATGTGACAGGGTATAACATCAATGTTTGGAAAGAGACTGTATAATGAGAACATTCTCCATCAATCTCAACCCTTCCCTTGGTGAAAGTACTAAATTTATACTTTCTCAGCAGAGCAAGTACCTCTACTTTACACTTACAGCTCCTTTACGAATGGAGCAATTAGCATTTGCCACAGAAACTGCAATAGATCTATATGTTTCTGAAGAAAGTTGCTCTTCAACCTGGGTAGGGCAAGGTATTCATGATCTATGACAACTGCACTTACACATGGGGTAACAGCCCAATGCTTCCTCTGCAGGGGAGTGCTATGGGCTGGCACTGAGCAGTGTGCTGGAAACCCCCAGCAGCCACAGCCACACCTGTCAGAGGGAGGAAAGCATCCACTGGGATCACCCAACCCTGCAGAGCTGGTGCTGTGTGTTCCACCTTGCAAACAGAAACCAGCTCCCCAAAGTCACCCCCTTACCAGTGGGTTTGCAACAGAGCCCATTTCTGTGATGGCAGCAGCTCCCTGGGGCTGTGAGTGCTGCTGCTGCCCCAGATCACCACCAGAGAGGGCCAGGTCCCACACAGCACCCAGAGAATCACCACGAGGGTGTTAAGGCGCTGGCACAGGGTGCCCAGAGAAGCTGTGGCTGCCCCATCCCTGGCAGTGTTCAAGGCCAGGTTGGACACAGGGGCTTGGAGCAAGCTGCTCCAGTGGAAGGTGTCCCTGCCTGTGGCAGGGGGTTGGAGCTGGATAAGCTTTAAGGTCCTTTCCAACTCAAATCAGGCTGGGATTCCATGAAAGCAGATGGTTCCAGAAAAGCTCAGAGCAGCTAAATAAGGAGAGGGGAAAAAATGCCCCCAAACACATGGCACCTCACTGGAGTCCATGAGTGAAAATGCTAAATGGATCATCTGAGCTGGCTGATGCAAAATACAGTGCAGTGTAACATCTGGTTGCATATGCTTGTGTCTAACAACAGCAGTTTTTCAGATGCAGTTATTGCTGTCCCTGGGTTGTCCTCATCAGGACACAGACTCTCCCAGTGACCAGACCAGGGCTCAGTGGAAGGGAACCAGCATGGGTCATACTGAAACACAGGGGAAAGCAAAGTGCAAAAGGAGAATCAAAACTCAGTTAACCTTTCCTAAGCACCAAAGTCCTCCACATTGTTTCCACCATTAGATTATATATGAGCCATTAGAGATTTGGGAGATGAAAACTCAGCTACATATAAAACCAAAGTGAGATATATAAAATATACGTAATGAAGCCAAGTTTTTAACCAAAGGCATCAGGGATCCAGCCACAGTTGAGTTCTTCTGCCAGGACACAGCTAATAAGAAGAACAAATGCAATAGCCATCTAGCTTGGGCTGAATTTTTAGTGAATTCCTGTGAAGCCTTCTATACTTTTCATAGAATCCTAGAATCCCAGACTGGTTTGGGCTGAAGGAACCTCAAAGCTCATTCAGTTCCAGCTCCCTGCCACAGGCAGGGACACCTTCCACTAGAGCAGTTTGCTCCAAGCCCCTGTGTCCAACCTGGGCTCAGACAGTTTTCTTAATTCTGGAGAATTATTACAAAATCCCACCAAACTGGAACTATCCTACTGCCACTAACGTGTATCTGAGTGACTCTGGAACAAATGTCAGAGAAGAGCTTTGTGCTTAAGCTTCACAGTAGTACTGCAGATTAACTCAGTGTACCACACAGGCTGATGCTTTTTGCCACTTGCATTTGCACTGGGCAGATGAAGGTGTTATGGACAGATCCTCTTATTCATGTTACATGAACAGGAATGCTGCAATCAGTTCACTACTCCCCCAGGATAATCAGCCATTCACCCGTTTGATTCACCTTTCATATAACAAAAAGGAGCTAGAAATAAAATACAACAGGCATCCATGAAGAGAAGATAGTACAAAGGTAAGGCTTGGAGCACAGGAACTATCTATTAAATCACTTTTGAAAGACTATACTTCCTAATGGCATCCCACTGGATGGTGTGTGTGAGGTTCTTCAAGCAAGATTGGTTTGTAGAGCCTCGTCTTGGTGAAATCCAGAGGTCAAGTCACCTCACTAACTGAGGTAAATGTTTACAACAAAAACAGAAGTGGAAGTGACAGATAAAAGCCACCATCTCCAATCACAGACCTGGCACATCTTTTGTGTGGTAAACAATCATGAGGTGCTGTTTGTGTTGGACCTAGAGTCCCAGCTGCAAATCTGCTCTCCTCCTATCTCCCCTAAGCTTCTTGAGTAGATGGAGTAGGCAGCTCAAGATGTTGAAGGGCAACCTCGATAACCTGGGAAGAAGTGTCACTGTCTAGGGAGTAATCAGTATTCTCTACTCAGACTGCAAGCACTATACATCTGAGTCTCAGGGGACCATTTTGTGTCACATCTTGAAAAAGAAGATATTACTCTTGATTTGACGAAAAATGAATTGGAAATATGAGCTGCATATGTGCTAATTTCTAGCAATGAAGTTTGCATTCATTACAGTAATGAGCATTGCATAAAGCATATAATCAACACCTACTGCAGATGTCAAGAGGAATCCAGAGGCACAGAGGAAATACGTATACTTGCCACAGTTGATCATAAACATCATAAACTTCCAGCCCCCAAAAAACATAAGGCAAGAGGCAGTCCTTTTTCTCCCTACTAGTCCTCAGGGGTATTTGAGTGTATCTATCAAGTTCTTGTACTAACCAGCTTAGACAACCTTTCAACCATGGGATAAATATTACAAGAAATCCTATCAATATTTCTGTAGTGGAAGCACAACGTACCACTTCCTCCCCAGCAAAAGACAAAAGCTACAAATGTCATTACATTTAGTTGTAATTGGAGGATCCAAGCAGAAAACTGATTAAATCCTGGTGTGTAGAGTTATGATCTTTCTCCAACATCAGATTAGAAATTAAAAGCAAGTAATGGAAAGAAAAGGTTGGAGTTCAACAAATCATCATCTGAAATAAAGTCCAAATACCAGAAAACACTATCCATTGTCTGTGAAATCAAAGCAAGGCAGGCAATAGTGAAACGGGATCTATTATGTCAAATGAAATACAAACCATCTTCTGACAGAGATCAAAGAAGGTAACTGGTTTCATGCCTGTGAGGAGCAATAAGGAGAAAAGAACGGTGGGTATGCACCAACATTATTATGAGTAAATGTTCTCTAGGCATCTACAATGGAAGCAGTTCTTACCTTCTGGCAACCTGGGGTTAGCGTGAATAGAGTTGGGGTCCCCATGCTCCTCAGGATGGTAACGATAAAGCGTCTGCGACTGCTTTTGGGATGACTGACTACGGTCTTCCTTTAGAGCAACAGGAGGAGAGGTTGTGGCACTGAACTTTACCTTGGGGAAATCATTTCCCTCCTGTGTTTCATGGGAAGATTTTGATGCACTCGGCTCTGTCAAATTCATCTCTTTCAAGCCTAGATACAGGCTGTTCCCTAGGTCGTCTTTTCTGGCATGCTTTTTCATTTTAGAGTGTGGGGCTCTTTCCTGATCTTGCTTCTCTTTGTCCCCTTGTTTTCCCTTTGGTTTCCTCTCCAATTCCTCCATGTGCTTGGGTGTCTCAGTGGTGGCTCTTGTGTGCCCTGGAGGAGCACTGGTGGTTACTGGTGTTCCCTTATGTGTCAGTTGCTGGAGTGATGCTGCAGTGGTGCGGGGCACCCTTTTTCGCTCACTTCTCTCTGTGGCACTTCGAACTTCAGAGGGGGCCCTGGGCACTGGTGTGGTGAGCAGCGCAGCCAGTTCCTCGGAGTCTGGCTCACCCGGAGCCAAAGCTGAAGGAGCAATGCTGGCTGGTAGGTAGTCATAATCCTCACTCTGCTCCTGGCTGATGCTCTCTTGCTCTAGGTGGGACGAGTAACTCCTGTATTTTTTTGGAGACTCCACCTGGGTGTTGTCTCCTTCTGGTGCCTCCTGGTCATAGCTGTATGGATCATCATAGTGCCTCTCGGGCTCGCTGTCTTCAGCATCTATTGGACTTGCAGTGTTCAGGGCAAATGTGTTACAGTCTGGAAGCTGGTAGCACATCAGCTCACCACCAGCGTTCGGGCAATGGCAAACCTTGCAGGGGGGCATGTGGAAGGTGTGCCCCGCTACATACTTCTGACCTTCGTGGAGGCAGCCTATTCTCCCACATTGAGGACACCCATCTGCTGGCACCACCGCATCGATGCAGTTGGGGGGCAGCTCTGGGCACAGCATGAACTGGCAGCTGATCTTGCCTCCTCCCTTGGGGCATGAGCACTCAGTACTTCCAAAGTCCACAAAGTAAGACTGCCCCTCAGGTACCTTGCCGTTGATGAAGCCCACGTTGACACAGTCGTAGTACTGGTAGCCTTCACATGTGCAGCCATGCTGCAGGCATGTGGCACAGCACTCGCCGGGCTCCAGCACATCCTCAATGCAGTTGTCCAGGGGCTGGCACTCCGCACCCGTGCAGTCTCTCTGGGCATGGGAAATGCTGCTCCATAGCAGCACAAGAAGGAAGGCATTCAAACAGTTCTGCTGCCAGCTTTGATACCTATCCATAGTCTTCCGAAACAAACACAGCTCCAATCCAAACTTGCACATTTAATGTTTTCGGGGTTTTTTTTTCCTAGAAGGCTGTAGATTTAGCTCCGAATCTGCAGTGTTTTCCTGAATTACCTTGTCTCATAGATCCTAGAGTTATGAAAGAAAACTCTGTTAAAGACCATACTCAGCACATATCCTGTTAAACATTAGAGGTCTTTAAAAGTTGGGACAAAATCCAACATCTGGAAACCTAAGTACAAAATTAATCATAATGTCTTCCAAGCATCGTAGGCACTAAGTTTGGAGTTGCGTGCTTCCCCCTTGCTCCCATTTTGAAACAGAAAAAGAAAAAGAAAAAAAGTTTTGACTGCTCTCTTTTGAATCTGTTCACAAAATGTAGATATTTTCAATGAAAAGAATGCTTTTATACTTCAATGCCTTTTTGTTAATCTTTCTAGCTAAAGAGAGAGATTTTTTTGGCAGATAAGAAGTAAACACACAGTTGTTCCTCTGCAGATGTAAGTTTAAGATAATTACTCTTTTTGGTTTAATTACAAAGACCCAAATCATAAAGATCTTTCTCAGACAAAACTTAGCCTTGAGACGTGAGAATTTGTCTGTACACATGTTAACTCAAAAGAGGAGGAGGCTTTTTCCTGCCTCCTTCCCCTACTTTGCAATCTTTTGTTCTTCAGGCTTCAGCATTAACAGCTACTTTTTTGCTCTAGCAGTGCTAAAATAGAACTTCTTTGTATACTGCGGTTACTGTGTGGTTAAACATCATATTAGCTATCCTGTAATACAGATTAGAGGCCGGATCCTCAGCTCACAGAAGCTGGCACAGCTCCACAGCAGGCCTGCAACTACAGAGGTATCAACTCTGACTTCACTCGAGTTTCAACTGTACATGCAGTAGATGTTCACACCAGCTGAGCATATGCCACCATTGGCAAGTACCTCTTATTTTTGACATCAGTAACACCTAATAGTGAATGATTATACTATGAATAGAATCGATATACATATATACACTAATACATAAATGAACTGGTATAATAACACTTTGTTAAAATGTGCTGAGGAAAAGGAAGTGGTTTGTTTTTAATTACTAAACCCTTTGACCACAGAAAACTTTAAGAGTTAAAGTAAATCAGCTGGTGTCCTTTGTATCAAAAGCACGCTCAAAAAGCTACACAATTAACAAGGAAAAGTAGTTAAAACCAAAAAGGTTTCCTATACAATTTTATGGGATTAGCAGCCTAATTCTTTTTCCAGAACCATTCCCATCAACAAAAAAATAATGACCCACAACCATTAATCTAGGGGGTAAAACGTAGTCACATCAGCACGAACAATGAGCCACACACACAACAGGAACCCTGCCAGAAAATCCATTCAGAAAGATTACTTCTCCCATTGAAATTGGGCTTCCAGCAAGTGTGTGGGGCGCTGCTGGCAGGGGAAGCTGTGCTGATAAGATACGGACACGCTGTGCTGAGAGTTTCCATAGCTCTGACCCACAATCTGAATGACTCCAGCATGGTGCACAGAGAGACACTTCTTACAAAAGCAGGTTTTCCACTACTAACGTGAGTGTAGTGGCGTCAGTATGCTCAAGGATACTGGTTGAAGGAAAAATGGCAGAAATATGGCTTAGAAGAATCATAGAATTAACCAGGTTGGAAAAGACCTTTAAGCTTATCAAGTCCAACCTCTCCCCAGCACTGCCAAGGCCACTAGTAACCCATGTCACTGAGGGTCTCATCTACATGGTGTGTGAACACTTCCAGGAACAGTGACTCCAGCACTGCCCTAAGCAGTCTGTTCCAACGCCTGAGCACCTTTTGGGGAAGGAATTATTCCTCATCTCCATCTAAACCTCCCCTCCTTGAGGCTGTTCCCACTTGTCTCATCCTTTGTTTTTTCGTGAGCAGAGACCAGCCCCCTCCTGGCTTCATCCTCCTGGTCAAGCAGTTGTTGGGAGTGATAAGGTTGCCCCTGAGCCTTCTCTTCACTGTTTCAGAACTACTCTCAAACCCAGAATATTTTGTATGGAGGAGAATTTTCAGTATGTGGTGCTGCAATTAATTCTTCAGAATCTAGGTTGGGAATTAATAATTTCTCCTACTTTCAGCAGCTTTTCCAGGTAATCCAAATTTGTAATTATTACATAGCTTTAGCTGGAAAATAATGAATGGAAGGACAACTAAATATAAACTTCTTCCATAAGGGTCCCACAGCAGGATGTTGCCATCATCCCCTCCCATTGGTACCTCCTGGCTCCAACACTCCAGCGCACACAAGTCCCTTGGCCAGACTCTGTGCTGGTGCCAGCTGAGCACAGCTGATAATCAGCACCCATAGGCCACATCAAGGGCAAGCTTGTGTTCATCACCCACTTCATATCCAACCAGCAATTGCTCACTACTGCTGGTAGTGAGGCAACTACTGCTGCCCTGGTGCTGTGCAGCCTGCAAGGTAAATGTGACAATGGAAGTAGGACACCCCCGTGAAACAGTGTTTACCCTCCAGCTTGTACCTTCAGGTTTCTCAAAACAAGCACTCACTTCTCAGGCATAAGCTTGAACTCCCAACAAGAAACCCCCAAATCACCTCATATGCTGAAGCAAGAAGCAGAAAGCCAGTTATGTCTATATCTAACATGCCTGGAAGTTCAAGCACACCTGAGGGTTTATCATGGCACAGCCCTGTTTTTGTGAAACAAGCTGCTCAACTGCCCTCCCCTGTACAGTTGCCTCCTCCTCTCCCCATCTGCATCCTTCTTCTGCCCAACGTCTCACTTGCTTGCTCAGGTCACCTCCATTTTTCCCCTCTGGTTCCTCTCCTTGCTCCCTTGCCTCTTGCCCACAGAGAGGCTGGAGAGCTGGTGGCCCCTCTCTGCAGCAAGCCCTGTCCCTGCTCCCCACCTCTCAACCATTCTGCTCAATGCCTCATTCAGTCCCTCTGTACCCTTTCTCTTTTAATCATTTCCACATCCCTCAACATTTGGTTTCTCAAGCTACTAACCTCAAACCGATAAGGCTGAAATCCTTTTTCTGTCAATAGCATCACAGTCTTTCCTATCCTCAGGCTCACTTTCCTTCATTAGAGGCTCCTTGCTTCTAGTGCAATGATCCCAACAAGAGTATCTCTTTTAATTCCTCTCAAGCACTGCATTTTCCCTGTGCTTTCTCCATCTGTTCCCCACACCCATCACTCTTCCACCCCATAAACTTCCATATCAAAGAAGCAGTCTCTACTTCAGGCACTGAGAAAACAGCTTTGAGTGAAGCACAGGCACGGCTGTTGAGCCCCACTGTGAAAGCACATCCCTCCAAACTGAGTGTGTGTGCTCGTGCCAGCCATGCAGCTGACATGCCATTGCCTCTGGATCTATCCCTTCCCAGTGCTCAAATGATGCCCTGGAGGCAGCAGCTAATTACTTGCTAATGGCATGAAAAGCTGGAGCTGTGAAATAGAGGTGTCTGCACCAAGAGGGTAAAAAAACCACTATCTCTGGAGAATAGGGGAGTCTAACACCAACAGATATTATTGCAATCCTTTGTTTCCATTAAACATTTTAACGCTTTCCTTAATGTCCTTTTACACAACCAGGACAACAGATTCACCGAAATGAGAATCGAGTCTTCTTACTCTCAGCTCTGTCCTTCACCCACAGTTAACAATGTCATGGACTTTCACTGCTCAGTTGAGATATCACTACAAATTAAGCCATGCACATCTGAAATAAAGGTCTTCCGAAGTCTCTGTTGAAAGCTTTACAGAGCTCTACAGCAAGATAACCCAAGTGTCACCCCAGTCCTGATGCCCATGAAGTCCTTCATGAACCAAAAGGCTTCAATTTACGTCCTTTGTGGAGCTCCCTAACCCACTGTGCTGCAATGTCTTGTTCTCCTATGGTTCGAGGATTAACCCCTTTGGCATTAGCAGGGCTGTACTGGGCCGCTATCAGTTTAGTTGTTGCCAGTCCTGTGCACAGTATGTGTACTGAGCAAGCATGAGTGCCCATGCACAGGAGGACCAGTGCTCTGAACTGGGACTAAGTCCCTCAAGGTCAACAGAAGTAAAACTGTGAGGTAAACCAGCAGTAAACAGAGGATGGTCAGAACACCAAGGAGTTGCTTCTTCCTCAATTCCTTCATTAACAATGATTCCTAGGACAGGCAGAGCACAGACACCGCATGGAAAACCAGCTTGAAGAAATAAGAGTCCATATGAACATGAAATATAGGCATACATATTCATAGAAAAGGAAATGAGAATGTTTCACACTGCAGATGAAACCATTATCTGTGTGACAGAACATTGAGGGCTAACAGCAACCACCAAAATTGTAACTAACATTGGCTGAAAACCATCATATTCCTGTCTCCTGGCAGGGAAACAGAACAGAATTTCAAAATGCTTACTTCAATTCAATTTAGGGCCAGAAAGTTATAAATTCTGATGTTTTTGCAAAACAATATACTCAGAGTGATTTACTTCAATCAAAGCCATAACAAAGTCAAAAGGAAGAATGTTGACTTGATTAAACCAGTTCAGCAGCATTGCTTGAAAATGTTGATGAAACCAGCATGCTCCCACAGAAGATCTAGACATTTTAAATGTGCAACTTCTTTAAATTAAGAGGAGTATTTTATTAGGAGATTCTTTTTCCAGATGGTTTCATTTCAGTGCTGAACCAAAAAGCTTATTTTAGGTAAGCAGAGGTGACAGGAGGCACTTTTCTTCAAAAACTTCACACAAACACCATCTTTCTGTGTGAAGGTTGCTTCAGAGACAGCAGAACAACAGCAGAACATGTGCACGTGTGGAAGAGATGCTGCAGGATCAAAAGCATTCTTTCAAATGTTCACTGCATAAAGCAAGGCAGCCATTTATAAGCAAAAAGCAATAAATAGAATAATTCAGCCCGTTGCAGGGGACACCACCTGCATGAGCACCCACTGACCTCCAGCTGTGCAGATGTACCTGCCATTTAACCAGCTGCAGACCCCTGCAAACAGGTTTAGACACAACGGTTATTCTCCCACTTCTCAATTCCTCACTAAACTGCCCTTTTTAAGGATGCTAAAATAGAAATGCTGGTTTGATACACATCATCTCCTGTTGAACCATGTGCAGGGCCAGATGCCAGCCTGATGTGAGGACAGAAGGTGGCAGACACACGCAACCCCTCCTGTGCCATGTCCTGGGAGCATGCTCCTCGCTGGGTGCAACCATGGGGTTTGCGCTTTGGTTGTCCATTAACCCACATGCAGGTTCACACATACAGAGAACAAGCCTGGCTGTGCTCTGAACTGTGGGAAAGCAAATGAACTCGTGGCAATCACCACCTGTGCACAAAGTAGGTTCATCAGCCCACAGTGATGCTGTAAATGGTTCTCCTGGGCTCCAGGCTCAAGCTGTCCATGGCCAGGCACCAAACACAGCCCTGCTCTGTGGCATCGCATCTCTTCTCCATCACGTTGGTGAGGGCATTGCAAAAAGCCCAGCAGCAGTCTGAAGCACATGTGCACACCCACACTGAACACCCAGGCGAATGTGTTTCACCAGCCTGTGCATTTGAGCACTTCTCTGCAGCCAGCAGTCTGTCTGCTGAGTTGCCAGCAGCTCCTGAATGGCTGCGGTCATAGTTTAGACTAAGGGAGGAAGGAGGGAGGGGACGGAAGGAAATATCCATTTAAAAACAATCCCTTTTAAATGAAAGAGAAAAATGGAAACTTGTGAGAGAACTTTCTCGTATGAAAAGCAGAAAAAAACCCTGAGCCTGGTCACTCCTGTGCCAGGCAGTGGATTAGCTCTTCCTTTCACACCCTCCCAGTCCGGAACCTGGTGATCTCATGGAGTGCTGGAAGGGCTGGATGGCTGCACCAGCGGAGGTACCAGCAGTGTTGCTCACTACACGGAGCAATAAGCAGTGCAGAAGGGTTTCCTCCACTGCTCTTACACAACATCCAGTGCACACAGACCGGCATGTCTGCCTGCTGACGAACACAATCTGGACGGGCTGGAGCCAGCCTTTGCAGTCTGGGCACCAGAGGTGGGGAGAAAAAGGAGAGGGGTAGGATAAACTCCAGCATAAAGCTAATCTCAATGAGCTGCTTTTGCTTATCAAATGGAAAGCACAAGATGCTTAGTCACTTCAGCGTTGTCAACACTCCAGCTCTTGGCAAAATCAGCCTGTTTTCAGCAGTCATAGCTTTTGCAGGCAGTTTTCCTCAGCTTTATTTTCAATAAACCATCAGTTACAGTTAACTGCCTTTTCATGGAAAAGATTAAAAAACCGGACATTTGGAAGTCCAGAGGATCAGTCAGGGAACTTGAAAGTGGGACAAACACAGAGCAAATAGCACGGGATCAAAACTCACGCAGCTTACCAAAAGCAACTCTGATAAGTCCTCCCTTCCCAGAAGCAGTACCCCAGGAAGAGATGCTCCCAACACTCTCCAGGACACTCCCAACACTCCAAATAGGAATCTGATGTGGTGCAGTAATGGAAAAGCATCACTCAAGTATTTCAGCTGAAGTACCCAAGTGTTAGCACTAGTGACAGGGCAGCTCTGGGATGTATCCTTCCAGACTGTGCAGCTTCTGAAGCCGTTTCTGAAGTCTTGGAGTGTGAAGGCAGCTTTTTTTCCAGAGCCAAGGAGGGGAGAATCGTGTCTTGGGTCTCTTGTGTCAGTGCTCCCTCTCACCCCAGACCAGCCCAAACTAATAGGGCAGGTAGCTGGCTCACTGAAAGGTGTCCTGTGCCATTAGCAGTCTCCACTGCAGCACGTCCAAGTGATAAGCAGGAGTATGGCAACTGCAGAGGAGCTAAAGAGACATGGAGGAACGGAGGTGAACAGAAACACTGTCATGCCGACCACATGGGGCTGGGCATAGAATCACAGAATAGTTGGAGTTGGATGGGACCTTCAAAGCTCATCTAGTCCAATCCCTGCAATAAGCAGGGACATCTTCAACTAGAGCAAGTTACCCAGAACCACATCCAGCCTGATCATGAATGTATCCAGGGATGGCACATCCACCACCTCTTTGGGCAACCTGTGCCGGTGTTTTAGACCATCATGGTAATCATTTTTCCTCACATCCACCCTGAATCTCCTCTCTTTTAGTTTAAAATCATCACCTCTCATCCTGTTGCAACAGGCCCTGCTAAAGAATCTGTCTCCGTATTTTTTACAGGCCCCTTTTAAGTACTGAAAGGACACAGTAAGGTCTCCCCAGAATCTTCTCCAGCTGAACCACCCCAGTTCCCTCAGCTATTCCTGACAGGAGAGGTGCTCCATCTCTCTGATCATTTTTGTGGCCTCCCCTGGACCCTCTCCAACAGGTCCATGTCCTTCCCGTACTGAAAGACTCCAGAGCTGGATGCAGTACTCCAGGTAGAGTCTCACCAGAGCAGAGAGGGAGAATTGGCCTCTGGGCTGCAAGCACACACTGCTGGGTCATGGTCACTCTCCCAAATCTGACCCCCTGGTAACGGTGAGCTCAGCAGAGGGGCTGTGTGTGGACAGGGGGACTGGAGCAGCTGAAACAGGACAAGCACGGAGCCTCTAACAAACCAACAGAGATCTGGTTTCCCTCAGGACAATGCAAGAGCAGCTTCCATGCACAGCAGAATCGGCATAGCCTTGCAGCTAGGCCAGGGTCACGCAGCTCTGCTCTCCAGTGAAAACACGTGCACTTGTTATTGATACATGCAGGTTTTTACACCACCAGGTTTCAGGTGACTATATATGCACCTCAAAAACACAACTAAATAATCCAGCTATTTCCGCTCCAGCCAAAAGAATCTGGGCAAAGATTAAAGCACGGCAACAGCCACTCAGAAACGTTTCCCAAGGCACAGCCAACAAAAACTTGTCAAAGCTCCCAAGTAATGAACCAATTTGCACAGAGAGCACCTCTGTCAGCAGGCAGAGCATGCCCCTCAGCGTGCTGCTCAGCACTTCAAGCAGTCATCCATGTCTGGACACAGCCTGAGGAGATGTGGCAGCACAGCTCCAGTGACGGCCCTGCGCCAGTGCCAGCCCCAGCTCAGGTGAACACTGTCAATGGGAACACTGGTGGCTGCTGTGATGAGTGAAGAGAAGGATTTTTTCCCATTTACTTAAAGAGCTGCACTCTTCGCTTTCCACTCAGGGACAAATCCGTTTCCACAGTGCTCCCCAGCACGTAGATACCTCTTGATGAGAAACTGTAACTCAAGCAGAGCATAACCCTTACAGACTCATAACTAGCTCCTCAAAAAGTATCCTTTCAAGTCCTGGATTACATTTCTCTCTCTTCTCCTTTCTTTCCCCATCTTCCTCCAGGATACTCCAATTCGCTGCCTCATCCAGCATTTCCCAGAGCTCACATTTCTGCAGGGCTGCTGCTGACTCCCACCAAGGAGAAAACCACCTGCAACCTCAAGGACAGTGCCATGCAAAACCTGAGCATCCCATTTCCACTCTCTGCAATTCCCTCTCCTCACTTCTTCTTTCCTCAATGACATGACTATGATGCCTCTTGGAACTTTCTGTAAGCACCAGATTGAAGCTTTGGGTTTGTTTTCTTAATCCAGTCTTACATTATACATGAGTCCTGCCACTGCTCTGAGCCCCACTGCCCTATGCAGGGGCCAATACAGATGATCTTTTGTTGGGAAACACATTGGAGCACCTGGCACTACAGAAGTACATCTGGGCACTACCTGCCTATTTCAGGCAGCCCTTTTGGAACAGCTGAAAATGGAAATTCCAACCCCACCTGAAACACGAATTAAGCAAATTAAAGGCTGCTGTTTGCTGACAGCTTTGCAAATGACCTTTCCTGCCCTGTGCACTGCCCCGTGCCAGACTGGACATAACGAACAACTGTTTGCATTGAGAGAAGGCTGAGGGGAACTGCAGCAGCCTTCCCCAGCCTACCTGTGAGGCAAAACTACTCACAGAGGAGCAGTGGCTCCTCCATCGCCTCAGCTTCAACTCAGAACTGAAGACTGCGATTTGAGACTCTCCAGAGCAACTTGAGGCGTTTGCTTCATCCTTCCAATTAATTCCAAATGAGAGCCAAAACAAAACGCCAATACAGGCAGTTTGTAGTAAATAATTCTTTGGTAAACATGTCCTTGCCTTGTCATTGTCATGATTAATAGTGAAATTCTATCTGCTGATGAGGTGAAAACACCACATATTATACAGTGAGCACTCTACAGTCTCTTACTAATTCGGTTCACAGTTTCTCCAGGGCTTCCATGCAGCACTTGATCAACATACCTCTTGTGATCCACAACACAGAGTTGCTGCCTACAATTATGATTTCCTAAGAGTAGACTATGAATCTTGACAACCTCCTCAAAAGGCAGAACAATTTTTCACAATGGAGCAAAATCCCCAGACGGACCCAGGATCAAACCCTTTTCTTTGTAACTCAACAGGATCCCTATCTGTCCCTCAAGAGTGCTCCAACTGTAACAACAAACCAGCTCCTTTCGTTAACTGTGCTCTGCTCCACAGCTGAGAAAATACATGTAGGGCTGTCACAGCTGCAGAGCACACCTACCTGAGCCCTGAGTGAGTGGTGAACTGCATACCCACCGTTCTGCCTGCGCTATACCTCTTCACAAGTAACACTGACACACAGCACACCAGGCCATCACTGCCTCTGCTCCATGCACAGAGGGCATCCTCTGCCCTGTTCTTCTGGATGAAGCCTGGGCGCACAGGGATGCCACTGGAAAAGGAAGACTCCTTAGCTTCTTATAAACTGCTAGCTCAAATGTAGCCTTTTCAGGTTTTGGAGGTATCATTGCTGTCATCCTCACCTCCACCTTACACTTGAAGGAAACATCTCTGTCTTGGGTCACAAGGATGACATCTTCATTACAGTGTGTGTTCCAGAATTTTTCATTTACAGCATTGTCAGCCCCTGTGTAGCCCTGAGCACATGAGTACTGCTGGAATTACCCCCATATTTGCTAGTTCTGCCCTTGACAGTGATCCTGAGAGTTTGCTGTGCTCTAATCTGCACAGAGAGTCTTCCTGTTAGAAGGAAGGAGTAGGAATAAATAGTGTAAGAAGGAACAATTGTCTTGACCACTACTTCTGCCTATAATGAACCAAGACCTGGAAGCTTCACTGCAGGACAGGATGGGCAGGAGCTCTACTGACTGAACCTTCACACAAGAAATATGGCTACAGGACGAAATGCATGGCCCTACAGAAACTAGTACCAGTATCACTGAATACTCTACTCCTTTGCTTTCCTGCTCCTCAGCCCCATTTCTTCATTCCCCAATCCTGTGGTTTTCTACAAGGACATAAAAGTTTAGAAATCAACTCCATGAAGACAGGCTGGGGGAAGGATCCAGCCATGTAGTACTGCCCTGAAAGATGTTCAGCTACTTAATCTGATTATCTGCCCAGACACTCTTTAGTGGGAAAACAAGGAACCCGTGTTTATTTCAGCACTCCCATCCATGCCCTCTCTCCACCCCACCAGCAGACAGTGGGCTGCAGACAGAAGAGTGTCTGTAGAAGTGGATGGGATGTACCATGAGGCATATTGCCAATTATAAATTAACGAAGCCCAGAAAAAGCAGCAGTGTCATTCCTCAGGAACAGTCTCCTCTCGTATGGTGAGGAAAGAGCTTTCATATCAGGGTTATTCTAGATACCAATTAAATTCTTTAGCAAAAGCAAAAAATACATTATTTTAATGGAGGAAAAACTAGACCATTTGGTTACAATGTTCTCCCAGAAATGTTAATTACCACAGGCATTAAGCAAACGGAAATCAAAGCCTGCCATTTGTTGAGCACTTTGAAAAGTTGTAATGCAAAAAAAAACAACAACAAAACTTGCTGGAAAGCAACCTGCAATTTTTCCTGATGAATGAAAGCAAATCCCTGTAAACGAAGCTACATCTACCACACTGCTAATCAGTCAGCAGCCGCAGATGCAATCCATCAATCAAAACTGGTCCTGCACCAACTCTCCATAAAAGATAATAGAATTAATTTGGTGTGTTGGATACCAAAATGCAGAAAGCTGCTGCTCTGCTATTCCATCTGAGAGCCTATTGTTCAGAGGCAACAATAATGCCAGATGTTACTAACAAGCTACACTTGCAACACCTCCCATCTTCCAATCTGTGGTTATTCTTCAGTCATCCTCAGAGATTGTAAAGAGTTGTGTAAGAGAAGCTGAGAGCTCCTGTGTCTGGAAAGCAAACTACCTGGCACTCCACTGGCTGGGCACGAAGCTGAGGAAGGTTTTGCTCCTCAGCAACCAGCGAGTCCTTGAGGTGATGGGACAAGCAGGTTGGGATCCCATGTACCCCCCCACACACACTGCCTGGGATCTTTTATTGTATCTGCTGTGGCACACAATTGTATAAACTAAACATGATGCTGACCAGGAAGATGTCTAGATAGACAGACAGGGTCAGTTCTCTGCTGGACAGGATGTGGATGGATGGTGCTTTGAGCCTTAGTTATCCTTCAAGAGATGTCAAGGCCAGTAATGGTCCTTTCTTTATTGAAGATTAAAATCTAGAGAAGTGTTTCAGAGGAGGCATCATGGAATCACAGAATCAGCTAGATTGGAAAAGACCTTTAAGATCATCGTATTACATGCTGGAGAAAGCCTGGTTTGTTTCTTCAGTGATAAGACCTGTTCTCTTCTGGGCAGTAAATGTATTTATAACCAACCTGACATAGATTTAAAGCTCTTTAGAGGCCGTTATAAAATGGAAGCTGTGACTGGTACTTTGAAACTCATAAAAGCAAACTATCTAGTATTAATTCTTGCTGAAAGGTTCCAACATAAACAGATACAGAAACTTGTAAATAAACACATTTCTTGTACTCCCCTGGCATGTTTTTGCTCTCCAAGGGAGGCACACAATCCATTTGTCTGCTGCACATGTGGAACTCCAGATCCTAACTCTTTCCATTGATCTCAGTAGCTTTGGACTGGGTCCAAATTGTCCAAGTTGTAACCTTAATGGGGAGGATGATTTCCTGGAGATAGGAGCACTGTTTTTTTCCTGTATACTGTAGAGAATCTCAAGCTGACGTACTCAGAGATCACCAACACAGTTTGCTGCATGTTTAAAAGCATTCAGCCAACTTCTGCCCTCAGATACACAAATTTAGTTCTTGTGCTCTAATGGTTTGTGGTTCTGCACCATATTTACCCTACAAACCGGAACAATTATTAGAAGAGCAAATCTGGTCTACTTTTTAAGTTATACACTACATTTTCTGTTACCACAGGAAGCTAACATGATCTGCTGTGCAAACAGGCAATCCATACTCCTGAAGATTTTAAGTTACTGATCGTCAACAGATACAAGTAAACCCATGGAAACCTGCAACTAAAGGCAGAACACCTACATTAGAAATCTCAGCAATCCACAAACACTGACACTGCAGAATTTGGCTTTATTCTGTTGGGGAAGATACTATGGGTTTACGGTATATAACAACTTGCAAGTTTAACTGCTGCCCAGAAAAGAATAGGTGTCGTCACTGGAGAAATCAACCAGACTTCTCCAACCTTTGTGAGAAAAAGACAGCTCCTTTCACACTGAACAGTAAGCTAGCCCTGTGTTCTGGTAGAGCATTTGCGGAAATGCACACGCTGGTGTAAACGTTGCTTTTCATGTCAGGCTACACCCAAGTATTCTGTCAATGCTGGAGAGAGAACCCAGTGCAATCAACTGATGAGAGCACTATTTTTGCATCAAATATGTAGCTGCAGGTAGACACACTAATATAACGTGCTGATTGAATATTTTTATGGTAGTTTATAGAGGTGCATAGAATTTAAACAAGAATATTTCCATTCACAACATCTTGTTTTTGTAGAACACATTAACCAAACAATAAATGGAATCTGATTTTCATTGCAATTAACAATACTCCACTAAGGTGGCACTGACTAGTGCACACAACTGGTTTAGTCTTGGTGCATTTAAGTATATATGTATGTATGCTTTGGTCAATCTTTCCCTGGAAAGGGAGGAAGCTGGTTTATTTTCCATCTGAAGAAATCTTATAACTGTAAAGATGACTTACGCAAGGGGAAAGAAATCATCAATGCAACAGAAGAAAGAGCTCATACTCCCCCCTTCCATGCTGCTTATGCACAGTCCAGCATATAACTGACAAGAAAAATTAAGATGACTAAATTACTAATCTGGAAAAGATAAAATAACATCTCCCCAGCATGACAGAACACTTGGTACTTAAAAAGCAACCCCCAGACTCCAATAAACCCAAACACGATGGAAAGTAAAGCAAGCTGAATGAGAGGTACCCCAGCTGCCCAGATCCTCTCAAATTCCTCCCTTGTGCTTCCACGAGCACAGGCTCCATCCAGCAGAAAGGACACCTGCAGAGAGGCTTCCTGAGGCACGACCTTGCCTCACCCCACATGTGATGTTACACACTCTGGCAGCCCAGCCAGACCTTCCCACCAGCTGCCTCATTCTGGAGGCTGGGAGAGGGAACAGTTTCACTGCATTTGCAATACTATAAAGGTACTACAAATTTGCAGAATCATTTCCAAAAGCAGGTTGCCGATACAGTGACCTTGGGTATTCAAAGTACAAAGAACAAGACTAGAACAAAGGAAGGGGACCATGAACTAGATTCTGCAGATCACATGTTCAGTTTAACTTCAGTTTTCTAGGAGTTACTTCACTGCTGAAGCTTCCTATACAGTCAGTGGAAAGGTGGGTAAAACTTCAGAAGGCAACTAATATCACTGATACTCTGTTTATGCCCCCCTAACAATATCACTGATAGTGTGGTTTTGCCCCCCTAGGTGTGAGCTTGTCTTCATGACCATACGGGGACCTTACATGATTAATCAGCTAATTTTCAGGTAGATAAAGCTGAAGAGCCTGTGATTTTTCAATTTGCAAAGGAAAACTCTACAGAGAATATGAAAAAAAATGTACAGAATTGTAAGACAGACAGATAAACTGAAGGGGATGTTACTTCAGCAAACGCTGACCTCAAAAGTGCAGAGGCCAGTGAAGAGAAAGCAATCATTTCCCAGGAGGCCAACTGGAAGAATCTCAGAAGACCTCTGAAAAGCATGGATTCCATCACTCTAACAATTCCTGGTCATTTAGAAGAATGGAGAAGGAAAGTGGAGCAACTTCTCACAATGTTGCCAATCCTCTGTTTGACCTTAACTTTCATGGAAGGTGCAAGATAGGCATTGCAATGGAGATGTTCAACTCAGTTCTGCACAGTTGGCTACATTATATATTGACATGAGGAGGACTGTCAGGAACTGGGTGCTCATGGCTTCCACACTATTCTCAGAGAGCCAAAGCTCTATAAACTTTATTGCATGGAGACATGATGAAGCCATAGCCAATCTATCTGACTGCAAACGTAACATACTTCTGTTACACTCAGACTACTGTCAGTACATACTGATCAGGTTATATACTGAGCACTGCCTTCCAAGCCCTAGTACATAAGATCGTCCATTGGGAATGTTTAACCAAAGTAAGTGTTCATTTAAATAAAGGTAAGCTATAGCTTTCCACATTACCTTCCAATGCACACTCCCACCTTAGCGTACAGGCACTGGTTTTCCTTCAGTAGAGAATTTCGAGTTTGACTCTACCCTGTTTATTTTACACAAATGCTATTCCTTTCTTACAGATGGATATGATCTATTGAAGACCTGGAACATTTTATCCCATTGCAAAACTCATTCAAAAGTACCATCTGTTCTTCCTGCAGGGGCACAGTAATGCCAGAAACTGTTTAACATTCCATAAATTAAGACCATATAATGGATAGCTCATTGCTAAAGTGAAGGAAGGAATTGTTTGGAACCTGATGACAGACATTTTGCTGGGGTTTTGCCTTAAAAATAGTATCCAGTGTATTATTTTTGGTTTGCTGCTTTAAAAACCTCACATTCAATATTAGACAGCAAAGGCATGTTGCAATCTAGACCATCTTAATGCCCGGCTTTATCCCCACTTCCATCAGTGTCAGCAGGGTCCTTTCTAATAACTTCAGAGGAAGGCTTGGACTGGGCCAGTGGGTTAGAACAGACTCACTGAGAAACCAAATTCTGCTCTCATTTACCCTGGCATGTGTCTGTTGTATCTGCATGACACAATTCCTAAGAGAACAGAATTCAATCTTCAAGAGCCATTAAAATACCTCTTATTTTATAACAGTACACTAATATATCACACACACAGAGAGCTCCCCACCCTGCCTTTCACTTATTGGGAAGAAACCTCAGCCAGAAATGAACTGCCATTTGCTATTCCTTTCTACATCCAAGTGCTAAGACATGCAGATGTTTAATGAATAAAAAGGCTGGACATAAAATCCCGCTATGAGTATGTATCACTGGAGTCAACATTCAAACAGCCTTCATTTGCCATTCATACAGAGAAACCACAGATGTAAAAAAAGAAAGTTTACAACAAAAAGAATAAACCAGGCACAGAAGAGCTCAATAGTGCTTAATTGGAACAAAATGGCACTGTGAAACCCTCCACCCGAGAGCGGGCTCAGTGGCACCATGCCCGGGGCTCCAGGCTGCCTGGGGACATGCGGTCCAGCCTGAGTGCAGCCCCTGTCACACACGCCAGGAGCTGAGCCGAGTGCCCGCACCTCTGCAACCACAGCACCGCTATGTACGGGGGCCATTCACCACCGAGACACAGAAGCAGGTGACACTCATGCACTCAGTTACGAGAATTAGCATCTAAGAATTGAGCTATTTAAGCACACAAGTCCTTATTTAACACTATGTGTGTAAGCATGGAGTTATTATCATCTCGTGGTGAGGCTCGCTCATTGCTACAGCAAGATTTGCAGAAGCAAAGCACTTTCAGCACAACCATTACTATTCCCAGGGACAATGCATATATTTTTCCATCACATCAGATCCTGGCTGGTGGGGGAAGGGCAGGAGCAGAGGGAAAGGGGAAATGCAACTTGAGAAGTGGTAAGCGTGTCAAAATCTAAATTACTTGGAGATATTTTGCAGCACAATCATCCTTTATGCTTGTGCAGCGTGGCTCATATGGCTCACATTCAGCCTGTCACAGTGAATCATTGCTACTTCTTGACTTCCATTAACAAAAACAAACCTTACTTTCGCTGCAGTACGTGAGGTAAAATGCCCCGAATTCCCACTCAAAAGGCCAGAAGCGGCGTTAAAAATAATTGTTTTTGTAAGAAGCGCTTCTGAGGAGAAGAGGAAGAAAAAAGCCCATGAAGATCTAACTAATGGCACAAACACGTGTTGCTTATGGAGTGGCTTGCAGAAGAGAAAAAAAAACCCTGACTGCAAAAAGCTTTGTCCAGAAGCAGACACAGCTTTAGCAGTGCTAACAAAGCCAACCCACACGGATCTACTTGAGTCTCCAAACTTTATCAAACAGAAGAAACTTAGCAAGAGCTTTAGATGAACAGTTAGAAAGGAAATCTGGAAAACAAAGTACAGAAGCAGAGAAACACATCCAGACAGAATCTTTGCAGCTAGCAGAACACAGGCACACAGCAAAGCCAGCACTCAAACAAAGTTCTTTTACACTTCTCCAAGTAAATTTGCAACAAATGGCCAGTTAGGAAGGGTTTCTGCTGACCTGTGGATGCGCAGCAATGCGGATGCAGGGAGTTTTTCTATCACCTTTTGTTCCCAGCCATTTCAGCTGTGCTCTGCTCCAAGTGCTGCTCTCACTCCCAAATCCCCTTTTCCAGCTCTATCTTAGGAACTGCCCAGATTTTGTAGTGTAATCTGAGCAGGGAAGTACCATGTGCCTATGATATGGTTAATTCTCGTTTTACCCCCCTCCCCAGTGCCTAAAGAAGCTGCTTCACATTTCAAAGCCCTTCCTATAGCCGCCTGACCCAGGTAGGGCCAGGGCAGCACTGGGGCTGCCTGCTCCACTCGAATGGGGCCCTTAAGCAGCTTGTTCCCACCTACCAAACTCTGGGATGGGGGTCACTGGGCCAAGGAGGCATTTGTCTCCTCTTCCCCGGGTGCCCACCGCAGAGGGGACCATAGCCCACACACTGAATGGGGCCAGCCCTCCTTGCTCAGGGCCACCACCCCCGTGCTGGGGCCACCAGCTGATACCAAGGGCCTCCACTGAGATAGCTCTGGTGAGGCTCAGTGAGGTGCCTCGAGACCCAGCAAAGCCTGGGCAGCTGGTTCAGGATCTTTGGCAATGAAGGTGTTACATAGGTCGAGCTGTAAGACTCCCATCCACTCCTCTCCAGTGCTGTTATCAGCTAACTGAGAAACAACCTGTTTTCTGCCAACAAAACAAAACTTTCTCCTAAAAAAAAAAAAAAAGTGAAAAGGTGCCTCTCAACTTTCTGTTCTTATTAATCTACTTGTGGTTTGTACTTGCAATCATCATCATGGTTAATGATAAGGAGACTACACTACAAAAAAGAAGGAAAAGCCTCTGTCCTGCGTTCAGCAATAGCAATCATTTTTCTCTTTCTTAGTAGCTGGTGCAATGCTGCCTTTCTGACTTTCAGCCTGGGAACAACACTGGTTCTGGGTTGCTGGCTGGGCTTAAACCATAACAGCCTCTCAGAATCATAGAACAGAACAGAACTTCTTCACCAGTTCTGCACAGGGAAGAGTTAAACCAGTTGTGAAACACACAGGCACAGAAAAGGCAATGGAGAAGAAAGGTAGAGTAGCCCTCAATTGCTGTCACTCCTGCTCATCCAGCCCCAACCACATCACCAGGTCCTAAGTGCTGTGCACCAAACCCAGGTGATTGACAACTAGCACCAGTCTGGTGTGGGCTTTTCCTTGATGTTTAGGTCTTGAAAAACTGTAAAGTGAAAGCTGTTATTCCCTTATTTTCTTGAAAGCCAATTCCATTAAATCCCAACATCAAAATGGTCAATGTCTCAAACACTGCTAAATCAAGTTACGCAGGGAGGCTGAATGATCCCACTTAACAAAGAAAGGGGAGGTTTCTACTATTCTGCCAGACCCAGGCAGATGTGGGGAGCAGCTGTAGCTGCTGTGAAACAGCTAAGAAAGGGCCCTTAAAAGAGATTAAAGGGGAGCAAAGCTCTTGGAAAAGCAAGGATGTAAGGCACAAAGATGGCAGAAAATAAAAAAGCTGGGGAGAGGGGAATTTTAAATCTTGGCCAGAAGACAGCAAAGCAACTTCATGTAAGGAACCTGCTTTTTACATTCTTGGCCTTGTAACACCTGCAAACATTTGTGTGGGATTTCTAATAATTGCATTATGCATCTACAGAGGTTTCCTTTCTTCAAACTCTAGCCTTTATTTTAATGCAAAGGTGCTAGTTGCAGCTTCCCTGTTGCATAATTTACTAAGACCAGCTATGTTTGAAAACATCATGTAAAACCTGACATAATGTACTCTGTAAGACTATGTCAGAGAAAAACATGCATTTTTCAATGATGAATTCAAGATCTCAGCTTGGAAACGTGAACTTGATCAGCAACTGCTTAGAAAAAAGTAACAAAGAGGAAGTGAAGTGATCTCAAAGGTTAGGAATTACGGCCAACAGACATCTCTCTTGCTGGCTGGCTGTGCTTCTGCCCACAACTTGTACCTCTTTCAGGCACAAGCATCATCTCCACTGCGCTCTGGGCACTGCTCTGTGGTCCTCACACCATTCAATAGGACTCTACGCTCCCCATCCTGACTCCTGACAGTGATGCTGGTGCACCTCAAGCCCTGCAGGTCTGGGCTAGGCGATGAGGCTGCACAGCGAGGGTGGGTCACAGCTAGCTGCAGGGAGCAGCTCTTCATTGCTTGCTTTCATTACCCCCCTGTAGCACAGGCTATAATTTGCTGAAATGATGATTAATCAGATCTTATTTTCCTCTAAGGCAGTTAATGAACAGCCAATTCTGTGTTTCAGTAATTCTGAAGTGACAAAGGAACACTTTTGTGACAAGAAGCAGCTACTTAACAGCACAAGCTAGCATCACAGCAGGAGCCAGTCTGGCTGACAGGGCAGAAGGTACATGACTAGAAGGTCCTTTCACCAACAACATCACAAAGTCACCAATTTTTCCTGCTTCAGACAGCCCTTAGAGCTCAGGTGCCCTTTACTGGCCACTAAGCATTCCACGTCTGGGTGCACCACCACCACCCTCCCTGCTTACTCCCAGGGCGTTTCCTTTTTCTTCCTGCACCCCAGGCTGCAAAACCCCTCCCTTTCCCAGCTGCAAAGGGAACCAACGAGTGCCTTCAGCCTTCAGCCAAACCCCTGTGCCCATCACTACCCCTCAGGCCTCTGAGCAGTGAGGAGAACCAAGGGACTGGTACCTCTGGCTGGGATGTTGGGAATGAGGGCAACACATGGCTACAGCAGCTCACCACCCAGCTGGGAGAGCTTGAGTCTGTGCATTCAGCAGGGCAGCGACTGCTCAGTTCATATCTTCTCCAGACAAAACCCATGAATGCTTGGTTTTGATCTCATAAATCAGGGTAAGATTAAGATACATAAACACAACTTAGTGCTGTACCCACGAAGCAAAGAATGACTCTTTTAAAAGAATCCATAATCTTGTTTTTGAAGTATTTCTTCAGTGGGAGCTATGCTGGAACAAAGAATGCAGAACTCCAATGGTTCCAAGAGGGGGTCATGTGAAATTACTCTATTTCAAGATTTTTCCAAATCACTAACATTTTGATTCTGAGTCTGTGTATTGGCAAGAATCTGCCAACAAGCCCTTTTTCACCAAAAGAACAAACAAGTCTTTGCAGTTTGTAACTGGCCTTCTTTCCAGGTTGAGAAAAAGAGGATTTCGTAGAGAACTTCTGCAATCCACAATGACACTGCATATTTTTTTCAACTAAAAAGCACCCTCCAAAAGAAGAACAAAGAACATCCTTTGTTTCAGACAAAGAATTTCAGGAGAAACCACAAAATGTTCAAGCAAAACATTAAACATTTGATTTTCCACCCCTTTTGCCAGCAGTCTAAGTTTTCCCATAGTCCTAATATCAGCGTCAATAGGAGGGGAGGAGAGGTGGGTCAGATGGATGACACTCACTCTGCAGCTTCAAGTCCATGCTAATTGAATGTGGATGAAAACAGGATGTGATTTGCAGAAAGCAGTTTTCTTTAACTTTGTTTTATTTTAATGAATTAACGAATTTTTATCTTCCTTCATTTACCCATCAGGAAAGACTGCACTGAAAAGCAGTTCGAAGCTGTTCAGAGCATCATTACCCAAACCCTGGGCTCTGCTTCTGCCCAGTCCTGCTATGAACCCCTCACTCTATGCCCATTCCTTGGGACTTACGGGAGCGCCATATGCTGGGCACTCCCAGGGACGGGCCAAAGTGAAGGGTGTTCCTGATGGCAGATGTTATTTTGGCTCTTTAAAGGAGTTTTAGAAAAGCAGGCTTAAAAAGCAATGGAAACATTTTCTTTTAAACCCAGTGGAGACTATTTTGTTTGAAATACACACACATGCTTGCCCAAACATTTCCCTGCCTCTTTTAGTGGGTTTTTCCCAGTGCAAAACAGACCACAATCATGGCAGCATGCAGAACCTGAGCTGTGTGTTAAGGGTACCACAGTGCCCAAACATGCAACACAGTGCTAGTCACAGCCTCAAAGCCAAGCAACCATGAACTAGAGACACGTAACCAAGAATCAGAATGAAATACATGCAACTGTCTAATCTACATCAAAGTGCTAAGTTTGTTTTCACTCTTGACAGAAGGAGAGATTATAGGAAACGTAAATACATACAGGTGAGTTTCCTTTTTGATTATGAGCATCTAAGTTAATTCTGTTTCAAAGCAGGAAAAGCAGTGGTGCCCTCAAGTTAACCTGTTTGCCCAGACAGGTTGCATATTCTTGCTCTTTTACACATCCTTAATATTCAGACACTTCCAGCACCCCAGGGTATAGTGAACTATGGCAACACTTTGAGAAGAATGCAGAAATCTTCATTTTTATATACAGCCATTGCCTATCATGCACTCCTGCCACTTCAGAAAAGCCCACAAATGATTACAAATGCTTTCCACAGAACGTATCCTTCTGGATACGCAAGTAGCCATGCCAGGAACCAAACTGCATGTCAGAAAGCTGATCGTCTGTTTGGTTTTGCTCTAAAGGCAAACTAATGTTTCAGAGTAGTTCCTCTTACTGAGCGGATCCATTTACCCTATTTACCAGTCTGGAACTGAGGAGTAAACCCCTACATAAATCTGCTCTGCACAGTATCCGTTTATATTCTTTCCAAGTGGCCATCCAAGTTTTACACACTAATCATACCCAGTCCCTCAAGATCATCAGGCAGTATGTGATACTGATTATATATATGATAGAGCTCCATGCATGAGGCAGATTAGTTTGGAAAGGAGAACATGACATGCTACCAAATATAAGTGTTCTGCTTATGAGAACTTAATAAGTAAAAACTAAGCCTCATCAGAGGTGGTAGAGTCACAGGGCAAGCCTCAGCAGCCCAGAAAGAAAGATGTTCTCCTTCAGTAAGGACTTCATTAGGCTGCTAGTGAGCCATGGTGACTATCCATCCCCCACCCTCAGCTACAGCAGTGCTGGTGAGGAGACCTCCATCTGCCTGCCCTTACACCAACAGCCCAGCTCCCTTCAGATGTGGCTGGTCGAGCAGCCTTTCATGGTCCTCCCTCATTCACTTCAGGAAAGTAAAAGACAAACCCAAAAGCCAGCAGGATTCTCTTCAGTAGTCTAATTACTGTCTTAAAATAATCCACTTGATTTGGCCTAAAGCAAGTTAGGAAGTGCTGCTGTGAACCACGTAGCAGGAGGACTGCTAGATTCGGCCAAGAGGCAGCACTGGGACCACACAGCCAATGTGAGGGGAAGGTCTCGCGCTGGGCAGAGAGGCGGGATATCTACAGATATGCCACCCTTGACCCATTCTCAAGGGGGTTCAGAAGGTGCAAAGCAGGTCCAGTAACTCTGCCCAGGGGAGTTGCTAGCATGTCTACTCCAACATGGAGTCTAGCCAACTCCATGAAAAACCAGCAATACATTCTGCAAAGCAAACTGATATTATAAACAAAACAAAATGGGGCTTTGGTATCAAAACTAAACCCTGGCAGCCTGTTCCCATGCACAAATCCATCACAAGTGAGACATTTGTGGAAGACAGCTGGAATAAATCCACGACAATTCATGGCATGGTAAAAGCAAACCTTGAGCAAACAACTTTAAATCATTTGAAATACTATTCTGAATAGACGAGACTTTACAGCACTCACAGGTTAGAATAATTCATCATTTCTAAACAGTTAGGTTTAATTCTTAAAAAAAAAAAAAAAAAAGAAAAAAATCATCATTTTCAGAAGTGTTTTTTTTTTTCCCATTCCAGACATATATTTAAAGTAGCATTCTCCTGTGAATAGGTTTCAGGCTACACAACACTTCAGAGTGTTAGATGTTCTGTCTCTCCCCCACCTAATGATTCACGATGCTAGCAAAACACCTTTCCCAGCTTCCATCTTCTTTTATAAGTAACCTGGCCTCCAAAGCCCAGTGCACAGGACAGAAAGGCAAAAGTTCTAGAAGCTGTTTCTATAAATGGGATTGCCACAGAAACACAGACATCAAACTGCCCTTCAATTTAAATGGGAATTCAGATCTGAAGGCATCCTCTCAATCTCTGTCCACACAGGAATATCCAGTATCATCCCAGATGGTTCATGAATCCCCAGGTAAAAGAACAAGTCTGTCCTTCCATGGGCAAAGTAAGTATTCACTCTGAACCACAGCCACCTGCAGGAAGGAGTTCAGCCAGTCCCACTCATGAAGTGTCCAACTGCACAGCAGCAGGGAGCGACCTGTGACATCTCCCAGGAAGAACTGCTAATGGGAGCAGAGCTCAGAGCTACACACTGAGGTGATTTAGGACAGCACAAACATGAGTATAAGGGGCACATCTTAAGCTGTCTCTGACAAACGTTGTTGATACTGAACAAAGGCTCAGCTCTCATTTAAGCAAAGCCTGGGGGACACACAGTCTCTCCTGGATGTGGCTACAGCAGAAGCTGGCTGAGGACCAGCAGCTGGCTGGTAGTCCTCCACCATACATTTGGCAGGAGGGACAGAGAGAACATTCACTGCACTAGTGCAGACTCAGCTAATTTAGGTCAAAACCAAAGGTGGATTGAGCTAACCTGGCTGGCTTTGCACTGAGGTGGATTAAGAACACCCATAAGATGCCTTCTGCCAGCTCTGTTAGGGATATAACCTTTGCTGGTTGTATTTTCTGCTTCCAAAAAGTCATGTATCCATGCCCCAGGAATTGCTTTCTCTCCCTCCATCACAAGTCTAGACAAAACCACATTAAGATCCTTTTTTGACTATACATGTACAGGTGTAAAGGGTTAGCAGTTACTAAAAGGTTTTGTGGATACAGGAAAAAATGAGCACCTTGTCTCCAAGGTGTCTTAACTGAATAGAGTCAAGAGTGAAAACCAGAACTGAACCGAAACAAGTTTCATGCTGAGGATCAAAAAGAAATTCCTACCAAAACAGGCAGGAGAGAGCCTGTGAGGCGAGAAGGGACACTTTGTAAGCCTTCACAACACAACACACTTCTTCACTTGCTCTCTCCAGGGTGCCCTGAGCCCAGGCCCCCCACAAGCACAGGAACACCATGGCTGTGCTGGGACTGGACACGCTCCCGGCTCCTGTCTCCACCCTCGTGGCTACAATAGCAGATTGCTGGCACCAGTGGGGACTGCCTTCATTCATAAAATGAGACCACCCTGAGGGAAGCCACAGGCTCCAGTGCTCCCGGGGTACAGGTCAGCGACATCTTCCGGCCAGACATTCACTTCCATAGCCTCCCTGATGTGGGAAGCCTGGAGAGCACATCTGGACAATGATGTCAGGGCAAGCTACTTGTGTGAAACAGTGACAGTGCTTAAACTTCTGCCTGACTTTGGATTTAATCCATAGAGTTCATTAGCAAACAAGACAGACAGGAATGTATGTCTGTCTTAAAGCAGACCAGGAGATGGAATTAACACGGCTTAATTTTCATGAATAATATATTAGGGTTGTAACACCAGAATGAAAAGGTAAAACCCAAAGGGTCTGGTCTGGCTCTAACCATGTTCAGCAGAAGGAAGACTGGATCCAGGCCACAAGTGAGCTGCAATTTCTTCATACCTATGCAGGATACATATTTGCTTCAACAGTTTGATTTCTTACAAAAAGACCACAGTAATGTAAGCAGGAGAAAATAAACCACTTTTCGGAAAGTCCCTTTCAGAAGTCTCTTTTCTTTTAGCTCTAGATCTGTACAAACACGGGAGTCAGAAAAAGGACTACTTGGGATATTAAATCCAGACCTATGTTATTAAAGGCAACATGTCACCTCCAGAAAAATGGAAGGATAATGTTATGCCAATGAGCTAGAAGGAAATCACATTTCTAATGCAAGAGAATGAGGGGAAAAGCTAAACAAAAGTGAATGCATGAGACCATAGCACTGTATCAGAGCCTTACTCTTAAAACACCCAGGCTTTTGCCACATCTAAGAGGAGATAAGAGGCAGAATAACTAAGATCAAAGTTCTTAATCCCACCAGGGATCTGCATGCAACTTTGCAAAGAAAGCCCTCAGTGCAGTTCAGCCCTGGCCAGAGGAGGAAGAGGAGCTCCAGCAGACACAGCCCTCTCATGGGGCAGATATGGCTCATGGAAGAGTCGTGCAGCCCTGGCACTGGTGGGCCACCCAGCAGCCCTCTGGTTTCTTCAGCTGGAAAGACAGAAGGCAGCTGCAGGAAAGCATGTGCCCACTGTAAGTCTTTCAGCAACCGCAAACATCTCTGGACAACTTAAAGGACACTTCTGGTCTTGCCAGAAGCAGTTGAATCCCACCTCTGACCTGCAAACTGGGGGAGGAAACTCTCAAGCATGGAAAAAATTCCAAAGAACTGCTTGAAAGAGAAGACCAATATTGTAAACATTTGTCTCCTCCTGAAATAAAGGAAAGAAGGCATCTGTGAAAGGCATGTTTGGCAGTAAACTTGGTTTGATTTACACAGGATAAAATGTAAGGGCACAGGGATGACAAGGAAGGACCCTCCATACCCAACAGTCTCCATGCAGGCTTTGAGAGCAGATACCAAACACTACAGCAATGAGCCACAGGAGGTTCAAACACACAGAAAATAGGGACAAAAAGCATGATTTTCAACATGGAGTGAAAGCAGGCCACAGCCTGGAGATAGGATGTAACTACTCTCTGCTCCTGCAAATCCTGAGGAATAGACATCCACAGGGCTGGAGTGGTTCTGGCAGTGTGGAAGTGCCCCAGCACTGTCCCTCCTGCCAAGGAGGAACTGTCCAGCAAAACAGTGTTTCCCAAAAGTGTAACAGCAGAGCTCAACACAACCAGGGACACAGCAGCTGAGAAGATGCCATGTCGTCAAAAGAGCCAAAAGCCAGCCTGAGGTGCCTGGTGGACTACACCCATGAGCACCCCAGTGCAGACTCCTGTGTGCAACTGATCCTCAGCTCTGCTTCCCCAGAAGTCTGCAGGTATGGGCATCGCTGTAGCTCTCCCATGCTGCATGCCTGAGTGGGACAGAAGGTGCTGATGGCACTGGAATATCACCTTTAATGCCACCAGCCTCTGTGGGACTTTGCTCAGCACCACCCCTGAAAGGCTACCTACCCCTCAGCGCACAGAACTGCATAAGGATGGCTTCTTCCACCTGCATGGAGACCAGGCAAATTTAGCAGTATGTAATGTGACATTATCACCTAATGACACTGAAAAGGTCTTCAAGTGGATGGAGGGATAACAGTGAGAAATCTCTCCAATTACAGAAACGGATTTTAATTAAAAGAAAAACATTTTTTCCTAGGATTTAAATACCTGCAGGGCTATCATTTACGTATTATTTACCCCATCAAGCAAAGCAGCTTCCTGCAGAATGCTCAGGCCAGAGGCCCCACAGGAGTAAAGCCATGTTTGTGGGATGTGCCCACAGCCTCCCTCTGCGACCCAAAGGATGCCTGAAACAAAGATGTCCCATGAGGAGGAGCAGGAAAGGAGAATTCAGGTGCTGATGATGCGCTACAAAACCATAGGAACAGCTACACTGCCAAACACCACCCCTCTACTCATCACCTCTAGGTGCAAAGAAACAAACCTCAGTACTTGTATAGCTCAGCATTAACATCTTTTCCTTCAGCACCAAAGGCTTAGAGAAAAAAACTCGCTGTGGCACCACTAAGCTCAAAGGACCTTCCTGCAGGTCCAGGAGGTGGTACAGACCCTGCGCCCAACCCCACCTCCTCTGGCCTCACTCCCCGCGGGTGGCTCAGCGCTGGGTGGACCTCCACGCCCCAGCACAAGGCTTTGAGTGACAAGAGGAAGAGATAAGGTGAGGAAGGCGTGGGGCAGAGAACAGGGTGGCTCTCGCTGAAGCCCTGTACGCGCCGGGGGCGACTCTGCTGCCGGGCTGGATTTCTGCAGCGATCCTGCAAGCCTTATTCCCCAAATCCCCCCAACACAGCCCACCCTGCCAGTGAGGCAGCTGGCAAGTGCCCCTCTCAGCACCCATCACTCCAGGAGTGCCAGCACACCGGCAAAAGCACGCAGAAAGCACTTTCCTTAGTTACCCATCTATTTCCTGCTCTTCTTTTCAAACTTGCCATTGGCTTTGGTTGAGCTCGCACGACGTAGTCCAGCCTGCGCAGCTTGGAGAGCGCGCTCCTGGAAAAATTCTGCCAGATCTCCCCCCACCTCCAAATGACATATGATTTCCAAACACTCCCACGGAACCGCAGGCTGCTCCCCCTCCACCCAGGGAGTTGTCTGCAGTAAAGCAACAGCCCTGAAACATCTACAGCAACTTTTCTGCTTTGACAATTTGCCACTTTCGGAACTACAGAAACCTAAAAGGAGAAAGCGCAGAGCAGCAGCGTAAGGAAATACCCGCGTGTCCCTGCAGCAGGGAAAGGGCTGTGGGTCGCGTCCCCCGCACGGAGGGGGTGCAGCCGGCTCCGCTCCGCCCGGGACCGGGATGTTCCGCTGTGCTCCGCGGATGGGGCACCGGGGCCAATCCGCGCCCGGGGCTCCGCTGCCGCGCTGCCTCCGCCGCTGCCCTCACGGCGCCGCGCTGCTTCTCTCGGCTCTGCGGGGGAAGGGGCAAGCGGACCCCGGGAGCCAGAGGGAGGGGCCGGAAAGCCGCGGCGGGGCTGCCCGAGCGCGGGGTGTTTGTCTAACCTGACACCGGCGCCGCCGTCCCGCTCCGTTCCCAGCGCCGGCAGCCCCGGCGAGCGCAAAGCGGGGCCGGGCACGGCCGGACAATGAGCGCGGCTGTGGGGCAGCGCGCACGTGAAGGAGGAGAAGCTGCAACCCGTTCCCAGGGGCTTGCCATTGAAAAGCAAACGCCACCACAAAACAAAAGGGGGAGAGAGGCGAAGGCCGAGCCCCGCGCCCTCCGTGGGGCAGAGCCGCCTCGCCTCCGGAGTCTGCCCAGCTTCACCCGCTCAGGCCACCAAAGGAGGCCTCAAGACTCTGCTCAGAAGCGCTTCTCGGTTTCTTTTCATCCCACCGCTGCTTACCGAGGTTTAAGCAGCCCCAAACTTACAGCGTTGCAAGCCACCATGGAAGCGTTTGGTGATTTCGATCCTAATCTTTACCTCGAGAGGGTCCAGTTGTCATATTTCTATGATAATAGAGACTGCTTATAGAAACCCATCCTGGTATAAATTAGAGTCAAGTCCCTGGGAAGAACAAAGTCACTGCAACACTATGTCATCGAGAAAACATCCTTCAGAGGGCCGTAAGAATAGCCGGGGTGCCTTCTCCCTCCAGGCAGCAGGATGTGCTTGCAGGCAGAGGGAGCTTGGCCCACCCTGGGTGGGGAGCTCTGGGACCTCGCCTGGGACACCCTTATGGCTTGGCTGCAGGGCCAGCCCTGAACCTCTGAAGCAAGACCCTAGGACAGGGAGCACAGGGAGACCCAGCTGGGCTTGTTTCACACTGCAGAGCTCCTCCTTCTTCTCAGGCATTTAGTTATGGGAGGAAGGGACTGACCAAACACCCCCAGGTGTGTCCAGGCCCCATTGCTTGTCCTGCTCTGGCCAGGCCTGCATGGGAAGCACCAAAGCGTGGTGCTCAGTGCCCCACCAAGGTTGCCTACTCAGCCCTCAGCACAGCAGCTCTGCACTGACCCTGCCCTGGCCCAGGCAAGGTGAACACCAGCCTGGAGCAACCAGCTGGGGAGGGTAGCACAGCAACCATGGTCTGGCTGCTGGCTTTGCCTTTCCTTGCAGTCAAGGGGTGGAGCAGCATCTACTCCTGCAGTCAGAGATGGTGGCTCCCTGCAGTGCTGGGTCAGCTTCTCCTATCACTGCCACTCTGGGGAAAGGTTCCTTGTCATGCCCTCTTCCTTCAGCGCTCTCCTCTTTATAGCAAACACAGCCCAGCCCTGCCTGTGACTGGAAAAATGCAACATTATCAAAGGAAGTTTGGGGCTGCCCCTGGCTCTCAGCAGCTCCCATCCACAGGCAAGTCTGAAATCTGCACAGGCACAATGTGCATGCAATTAGGGAGAAGCAGCAGTGGAAGAGTTTCCATTTCTGAATGCTGTGGTATCCTGTCTCTGACACAGCCAAAGCTTGGGAAAGTGGGACTATTTTATTTTGTGATGTTACAGCATGTGTGAGGGCAGGGATTGCTGCCGATTGCTGCTGGACACCCTCAGGGCTTGACCAGCTTTACAAAATCATTGCATAACTTTAGACAGAGAGAAAAATGGTTTTTACTGTGAGGGGAAACAATCAACCCTCAAAAACTGATCCTACACACTCCTGGGATTTCATTCACGGGAGAAAAAGCACAGTAAGAGCAGAGGACTCTGATTCCTCTCTGACGCTGCAAAGGTGCAACATGAGCACTGCTGTTCTGAAGGTGGCATCTACAGTCTCCTTAAAACACCTAGTGACAGCCCTTGAGTGCCACTTGCTGTCACCTGCTGCACCATGAGGGGCCGGGAAGCAGCAGGACCCACAGTAATGCCTCAGTCGAGTTTGGACCTGGCTTTGTGGCTGAGCTGAGAGCGAGCCCATGTCCCCCAGCTCCACACCCTCGAGTCTGAGTCACAGGTGTTTGGAGGAGACCAGGAGAGACCAATGGAGTCACCTCCAGCACTGGGATAGAATGAAAATGGGAACTACAGGAGACTCCCAGAATCACTCCAGCAGTTTTTGCTGTTAAAGTCATAGTGGCCTCAGCAAGGCAGAGTCTCTAAGTAGGGGCAAAATCTCTCAGAACAACTGATGCACATTGAAAATACTTGAGAACTTTTCAGGCACATAAATCCATCCTCAGATCTAAGTGGGGGTGCAAGCTGCCCCGGCTACATTAGACCTTTAGCATGAGGTTTCCTCTCCCTGAAGTGCCCAACTGTGCCCACCATTTTTGCCCCACTCACACAACCAACACAGGCAGAGGAAACGGAGATCCCAATATCCAGACCCGTTAAAGACTGGTTTACAATTCTTCTCACCACTTGTACAACAGCATTTCCAATGTCCTTGCTACAGCCAGAGTTGCAGGTACAGCAATGGGGGGGACTTCAGGAGGAAACACAGCCACAGACTCCATGTTTGTTGGTGCACCTTTAGGAGAGGTGTGGTGAAGTCATGCTCAAGGTGTCAGTCTTGTGTCCAGCAGCTGACGACCGAGCTGAAGGAGAGCAATGGCATTGTAGGGTGGGTAAGTGTGACATGGGGAGCAGACTCTACCCTGTTCTGCCATTAATCTCCTCACATACCACTGGGACAAGCAATTCATCCCTCTACATGCCAATGTAAAACAGCAGTGATGGATGCAATACAGCCCCAGAGGACCTTGCTGTAGAGCATAGAAACTTCTCACCACAGAGAGCAAAATGGCTGTTAAGAACCTGCCAGCTCAGCTCTGCTGCACAACACACCACCACTCACCTGCATAAACCCAGGAAGCCCTAAAACTAAATGGACAGTTGGAGTCCTATGCTGGTGGCCTGTCCTTAGGTAGTGCGTTCACTGCCCAAGTGAAAACATGGCTCAGAAACAGGATTTTTTTTAACAACATCAGCTCACTTAAAACATTTTGCTTTGACTTCAGGTGGCACTGAAGAACTAATACATCTAGGATTTAATAAAGTGAGGCTAAATGGAAATATCCACCATTCGTGAATGAAAGAAAACTGACAACATTATCTGGGGCCTGAAATGATAAGGCAGGTCATATGAACCCAGACAAAGATACAAAGCAGCCATCATCAGTGGTGTGATTAGCACATACACACATAGGGACTAGCTTTGGAAAACAAAACTAACTCTAGAAGTCTGACTTAAGGAGGGGAATTTTCTATTGGACTTGCATTCAGCCATTTTTTTGCATCTCTAACACTCCTGAAACTGAGCTCTGCACTGGGCACCAAAGGGGAGAGGGGTAGCACTGCCTCCTTCCAAGAGACAGGCAGGAAACCAGAACATATAGAGAAGACTCTATACATGGTGTGGTTAATCCCAGAGAACTTGACACACTTAGAATCAACTGGAGCTTTCCCAAATAAAAGCCCCAAAGAAGTGGAACCGAATCAGGGAAGGGAAAATGAGACTTTTTAGAATTCCAGACTTAACACAAAAAAAAAGTCTTTAATGTTTTCCTAAGCAACCATTTCCTAATTGCAAACCAGTGGGAAGCACATCCCAGTGTCCTCTGCCCCTTTTTTTTCTTGCCATTGTCAATAGGAGGAACTCATTTGTCACATCTCTTCCACGACTCTCTCTTCCACATGGCTACAGCATTCCCACTTTAAAGCAGTGCTACTCTGGTTGAATAACCACAAAGCAGAACAATTGTCAAGTGCAGGCAGGCTCTGACTGAAACATTTCCTCCCGTGTCCTCATCCTGCCACAGTTTTTCAGACTTTGGGAAGATGTCACACAGCAGCAGAAGACAATGCCTACGTGGCCAAAGTCAGGCTGGGCAGTGTGCCTTTGACTGCAGTGTACAGGTGAGAAGTGTAAGACACGTAAAGCTCACACAGGAAGAGCTTTTAGAAGATACTGCTGCTTTGAAATGCCAGAGTCTAACACATTTCAAATGGGACAAAAATGGCACAGTTTATAGACTAGCCCAGTCCAAACACATCAGTTGCAATGTATGTGTACTCTGAACCCAGGGCAGAAAAGCTCATGCTGCTCTGGAGACTTCTGCTCACCAGGACTCACAAAGGTGTCCTATGAATAGCACAGTTGAATTCTTAATGTGAAGTTAAAGAAACAGCTTACAAGAGAAGGTTCCTGCAGCACTGGATGAGTGCAGCGGGAGAATTACCTACTTAGGCAGTTTAGGAGGAAAAGGGCATCACACTTTCTTTATCATTAGAGATGTGAAAAACTAGGGACTATGGTATTGTTTATTAAGATTTATGCTAAGCCTGATGTAAAGATTAGACAACAAAAAAAAAAGATAACCGTGGTCGCTTGTGCAGATTAAACCAGACACCGCTTGCGCAAGTTTTGAGGAAACATCTGCAAGTTTTGAGGAAATATCTGCAAGATGTTCTAAAAAAAAAAAAAAACTGGCAGACATATGGGTGGGGGCAACTATTGCTTTGCTTAAGTGCTTTACTTGCATAAGTTGACACCAAAATTATTTACAAACCGCAAGACGCTTACTAAGGGCTTTTGCAAAACAATTCTAAAAATTATTGCACAGCAAGTTGAAGACCATATATGGAAAAGGATATCTAAAGGTAACCGAGGAGGACTTCAAGCCTTCAGCCTCAAGCAACTGGGGCATGCGCAGAGTACTCCGTTGAAGATACGAATGCGGAACTGGAGGACTGATAAAAAGGGACTGTTAGAACTGTTCAGCACGGCAGTTGTCGGAGCGCAGACTCCCCTGTCGTCCAGCGCTGTCTTTGCTCATATTCTACTTGCTATAATTAATAAAATTCAATTGGATTATGATCCGTTGTGGTCCCAATTTATAACAATTACTTGGTGCCGTGACTCGGATAAGGAACGGTGGGCTTTGGTCCTCCGGGGAGGCGCCCCGCGACATTTCGCGGCCCCGCGACCAACAGCTCACCCCAACCTTACCGACGAACCTAAATTCTAGAATAATGAGCAAAGGAGAAACCGGTAAAATCCCATAAAATTCTGTGCACAGGAGTCCGGACGAAGACGCAGGACGCGTAAGTATATTGCGAAATTTTTCGTGGGTTTGCCGTTCGGGCGGGATTGGGTTTCCTGGAATATAACAAATGAGAGGTTCGATATACTGAACCAAGCGAGTGTGGACACTTAAGTACTGCGTTTTCCATCTCCCGCGAGGGACTGGGCCAGGAACAAGGGGAGTGACTGAGTGTGTGTTTGTGGATATTCCAGAAGATGGGGGCGAAGGGCAGCAAGCCTTCGGCTCCCATGGGAAGGGTACCTACTGTACCTAAGAATACCCCTCTGGCATATATCTTAGATAATTGGAGATATTTCCCTGGAACCCAAGGGAAAGATAAGCAGAAGATGATAGAATATTGTACTAAGATATGGGGAGGGAAGAAGATTTTTAAAAAATGTCTTTTGGCCAGTCTATGGGTCAGAAGAAGATTGGGTAAGACAGCAATTAAACCTCTGGGTTAATAGTAAAAAAACCCCTTAACCCGGAGGAGAGTCAATATGCAGAAGTCTGGCTGGAAAAACCAGGAACTAGACTTTATCCATTGAATGAACTGAAAACTAAATTAAAGAAAAAGAAGGAAGAATTGGATGAAACCCTTCTGACCCCCCCTCCTTATATTCCTCCTCCTGCTCCCACAGCCCCTCCAGAGGCCCCCAGAGCATCCACTCCCCCACCAGAGTCGGAACAAGAGTCTCCCCCTCCTCCTAGACGCGTAACTAGAAGTCAAAAAGGGGCAGCTCAGATGTACCCTCTAAGGGAAATACCCATGGGGGACCTCAACCTGTGATCGGATATATTTCCGTACCTTTAAATTCGGCTGACCTACGAGATTTTAAAAGAACCGAGATGGGAAACTTAATTGAGGACCCACTCGGAGTGGCAGAAAGATTAGATCAATTTTTGGGACCAAACCTTTATACTTGGGATGAGATGCAATCTATCCTTGGTCAATTATTTACTACTGAGGAAAGAGATATGATCAGACGAGCAGGAATGAGACTGTGGGATGCTCAACATGTCCAGGGACCCCAAGCAGATATTAAATGGCCACTCCAAAGACCTAATTGGGATAATCAAGATCCGGTACATAGAACTCATATGCAGGATCTGAGAACTATAGTAATTCAGGGAATTAGAGAAGCAGTACCCCGTGGCCAGAATATCAATAAAGCATTTAATGAAATGCAAAAGAAAGATGAAAGCCCTACTGAGTGGCTAGAACGACTGAGGAAAGCCCTTCAACTGTACTCTGGGGTAAATCCAGACGACCCTTTAGGGCAAGCGCTCCTCAAAACTCAGTTTGTGGCAAAATCATGGGAAGATATCAGAAAGAAGATTGAAAAGTTAGAAGACTGGCAGAATAGAGGGCTGGATGAATTACTGAGAGAAGCTCAGAAAGTTTATGTAAGGCGGGAAGAAGAGAGCAGCAAGCGACAAGTAAAAATGATGGTAGCAGTGGTCAGAGAGGATCGCAAAGGGCGAACTGGTGAACACAGATCTGCTGGAACGAAACAAGGGAACGTAGTAGTAGAGAAGGAACAGAGATATTTTTTTTACTGTGGAAAGAAGGGACATATAAAGAAGAATTGCAGACAAAGGATCAGGGATGAGGAAATGTTGAAAACAGAATAGGAGAGTCAGGGGCTCTATATCTTAGGGGACCGGAGTCATCATGAGCCCTTGATAAAATTAAGAATAGGTCCCCATAAACAAGAGTTCACCTTTTTAGTAGACACTGGGGCTGAGAAATCAACTATTAAACAATTACCTGAGGGATGTAAAGTTTCCCCTGAAAAAGTACAGGTAATTGGGGCAAAAGGAGAACCCTTTAAAGTAAACAAAATCAAGAATGTGGTATTCGAAACTGAAAATAAATTTGGAATGGGTGAACTCTTGCTCGTCCCTGAAGCAGAATTTAATCTGTCAGGACGAGATTTAATTGTTGAATTGCAATTAGAAATTAAAGTAAAAAATAATGAACTAACAGTGTCTACTTATCCTTTGACCGTGGATGATCAAAAACAAATTAACCCCGATGTCTGGTACTCTCCGGATACAATAAGTAGACTGGAAATCCCACCAATTAAGATCCAGATTTCCGAACCCCACATACCTGTGAGGGTGAAACAATATCCCATCTCCCTAGAAGGACGGAGAGGATTAAAACCAGAAATCGATCGATTGTTGGCAAAAGGAGTCTTAGAGCCTTGTATGTCACCCTTTAATACTCCCATTCTGCCTGTAAAGAAACCAAATGGGAAGTATCGGCTCGTACATGATTTAAGAGAAATAAACAAAAGAACTATTACCCGGTTCCCTGTAGTAGCAAACCCATACACATTGTTAAGTAAACTAGGACCCCATAATTCCTGGTATAGTGTAATTGATTTGAAGGATGCTTTTTGGGCCTGTCCACTGGCAGAGGAATGTCGTGATTATTTTGCTTTTGAATGGGAGGACATAGAGACAGGCCGTAGACAACAATTGAGATGGACCGTGCTTCCCCAAGGGTTTACGGAGTCCCCTAATTTGTTTGGACAAGCCCTGGAAGAGCTCTTAAAGGAATACCAGGTCCAAACGGGAAATGTGTTGTTACAATATGTAGATGATCTACTCATAGCAGGGAATAATAAGGAGGATGTAAGAAAAGAAAGCATTCGACTCCTAAACTTTCTTGCACAAAAAGGACTACAGGTATCACAGGAAAAGTTACAATTTGTGGAGGAAAAGGTGAAGTATTTGGGACATTATTTGTTTAATGGCAAGAAGATATTGGATCCAGAACGCATTAAAGGAATTCTGGAATTACCTATGCCTGTCACTAAGAGGCAAATTAGGCAGGCATTAGGGCTATTTGGGTATTGTAGGCAGTGGATAGAGAACTACAGCTTTAAAGTTAAATTCTTATATGAACAACTATCTAAAGACAAACTACCCAAATGGACCCCACAAGATCAAGAGCAGTTTGCCAATCTCAAAAGGGAACTAAGCCAAGCACCGGTTTTAAGCTTACCAGATTTAAAGCGGCCATTCCATTTATTTGTTAACATACATGAAGGTATGGCATTCGGAGTATTAACTTAGGAATGGGCCGGACAAAAGAAACCGGTGGCATATCTATCAAAGCTGTTGGATCCTGTGAGCAGGGGTTGGCCGAGTTGTTTACAAATCATTGTGGCTGCTGCCTTATTACTTGAGGAAACGAATCGCATTACCTTTAATGGAGAAGTAGTTTTATATGCACCTCATAACATCAGGGGAGTGTTACAACAAAAAGCAGAAAAATGGCTTACAGATAGTTGATTATTAAAGTATGAGGGAATACTTCTAGAATCCCCTAAATTATCTTTAAAAACTATTGGGGCAGTTAACCCCGCTGAATTTTTGTACCCAGGAGAAGGTAATGAACTATTGCACAATTGCTTTCAAACAATTGAACAGCAGACACGTATTAGACCAGACTTAGAGGAAGAAGAACTACGATGTGGAGAGATACTATTTATAGACGGGTCATCACGAATCGTGGAAGAAACAGCTGTCCGGACTGCTGAGAGCGGATGGACTCATGCCAGTCGCATTAAAGGCCCAGTGACGAAACCCCACTGGAAAGTAATCAGTGCACCAGGTGATACCAAGATAATATTAAGGAGATAAAGTTATGATAGAGACTTGGTTTGATTATTTTAAAGCTTTACCCTTTGGAGTTAAGTGTGTGATTTGTTTTGCAATTGCTTTTATAATGTCTTTAATAGTGTATTACCTGTGGAAACATACCAAGTGCGGTCGTAAAAATTGTTAAATACCCATGCAACCTGATATAGACTATAGAGACCCCACGGAAAATAAGGAACAATTATATACAAAACCTACGATTAAGGTGTAGCAACCCACAGTGTGATTGTTATCCATTTGTATGTTTTAAATGCAAGGTATGCCAGGACAAATGGTGGGTGCACTGTTATGAGGGGTACCCTCCGAACGGAGTCTGTGAACGATGCTATAAATTTGAAAGATGGTTAACCGATTGGAAATTAAAACAATTTGAACAAAGACGAGAAATTGTAAAAGGATTCCCCCAATGGTGGGATATTTTTACTAAGGGAATACACCCCCAATATTATTGTTACCACTCAAATCAACCAATCCCTTTTGTGATTGAAATCGTGGCTGTCCAGTGCCGGAGGGAAGTACTAACCGTGTCTTGCTTGGCCCCATTAATTAAGGCTGTAAAGTGGGAAGCCTATGTAAGCAGGCAAAAAGCCCGAAACAGCTATTCTCCTGAAGAATTCGCTTGCTGCCGAGAAGATGGTACACCCCGTGGCTCGAAGCAACCGAGTCGACGGGCGAGGCAGAAGAGAAACAAACCGTGGAGAAAAGAGCCAGAAAAATGGGATGCAGAAGCAGCCATGGCCGAACTTCCCCAGGACTGGTAAGAATATATTTAAATTGGCAAAATTGACAAACACCCTTTTTCCTGGTATACCATTAGTCTTGATATTGATAATAACCCAGGCAAAAGGGGAAAACCCACATGAACCATTTAAGTGGGAACTAGTATCTTGGGAAGGAACGAGAACAATAGCCACTTTTAGCGACCCAGGGCCACCTGAATTCATAGTGGAACTTTATGTGAGACAATAGCCTCAGGCTGGTCAGTAAATGCGTACAGGTGATTATTGTTCTGAGGAGGTGTTACACCATTTTGAAGGAGACCTGAATAGACAAAAACGAGAGCCAATTACAGTGGTAACCTTAGCTACACTGCTGATAGCGGGCGGAGTTGGAGCAGGCACAGGCATAGCCTCCCTAGTAAAAGGTCAGGAATTACAAAGTTTGCAGATGGCTGTAGATGAGGATTTAGCAAAAATAGAACAATCTATCCAAAATTTAGCCACTTCAGTAAAGTCTTTATCAGAAGTAGTACTGCAAAATAGAAGAGGATTAGATCTGTTGTTCTTAAAGGAGGGAGGGTTATGTGTAGCTCTCAATGAAGAATGTTGTTCTTTTGCTGACCATACGGGAGTAGTCCAGGACACCATGTCTGAACTCCGGAAAAGGTTAGATCAACGTAAGAAAGATTGTGAGACGGGCAGGTCATGGTATGAGAACTGGTTTAATGTTTCACCCTGGCTAACCACTTTGTTATCTACTTTAGCAGGACCGCTTATTATGCTAATCTTAGGACTTGTATTTGGACCTTGTATATTGCGTTATATTTTACATTTTATTAAGGAAAGGCTTGACATAGCCAAATTGCTTATTCTAACTACAAAATTCGAAACAAAGTATAAGAAGGTATCTATCAATGAAGAGGAAGAATACTGTGAATGTACTATACCACGAAAATGCTATGAATGTAACTGCGAGGTATTACCTTGTGAATGTTATGATAAGTGTTGGGAGTGTGGGAACAAATTAGCTTACAGTACTGAGAATGAAAATGAAAGTAACATCTAATAAACAATAATAGGATAAAAAGAAAAAGGGGGGATTGTGAAAAACTAGGGACTATGGTATTGTTTATTAAGATTTATGCTAAGCCTGATGTAAAGATTAGACAACAAAAAAAAAAGATAACCGTGGTCGCTTGTGCAGATTAAACCAGACACCGCTTGCGCAAGTTTTGAGGAAACATCTGCAAGTTTTGAGGAAATATCTGCAAGATGTTCTAAAAAAAAAAAAAAACTGGCAGACATATGGGTGGGGGCAACTATTGCTTTGCTTAAGTGCTTTACTTGCATAAGTTGACACCAAAATTATTTACAAACCGCAAGACGCTTACTAAGGGCTTTTGCAAAACAATTCTAAAAATTATTGCACAGCAAGTTGAAGACCATATATGGAAAAGGATATCTAAAGGTAACCGAGGAGGACTTCAAGCCTTCAGCCTCAAGCAACTGGGGCATGCGCAGAGTACTCCGTTGAAGATACGAATGCGGAACTGGAGGACTGATAAAAAGGGACTGTTAGAACTGTTCAGCACGGCAGTTGTCGGAGCGCAGACTCCCCTGTCGTCCAGCGCTGTCTTTGCTCATATTCTACTTGCTATAATTAATAAAATTCAATTGGATTATGATCCGTTGTGGTCCCAATTTATAACAGAGAGTTTTTCAGCAGGTATGTGGTCAAATTCAATAGTCTGCTGTACCCATCCAGTGGCCTTGGAGGAAGTAAAGTTATACATGTGAAATAGAGTAAAGCATAATTCTTTAAGCAAGGAGCAAGTGTGCCTGACAGCAACTTTAATGTTTTAACTTAACTTAGTTAATGTACTAACAAACCAAGAGCACTTTTAAGCAGCATTTGATAAGGTGTTCTTTCAGATTCCGACATTTTACTGCAAGTGTCTGAGAAATGTACCCAAATGTAAGATCAAAGGGCTCTTCCAGACAAATAGCAGGAAAGTTATCCCTGTCTTGGAACCTGACTTGAAACTACTCTTTGTTCTCATGCTCTTTCACCATTTCCTTTTCCATCGTACAATGGAAGGAACAGCTCTCAAATCAGCACTCTGATGCCAGCAAATGTCACCTCATTGATGAACTCTCAGATGGCAAAGGCTACTGAAACAAACCCTCTGCCAAGGAGAGCTCTTCCTTTACCCCATAGTCTTAGAAATGGGTACTACATGCCCTCTTCCAGGGCTTGTTACCTTCATTTTTGTCACACACAGTCCCCAAGAAACGCCAGCAGAGCACACCCGACACCCTTTAGTTTGGACTGATTCCTGGTTATGCAGTAGTGGCTCAAACCCGACATCCACACAGATGTGCAGAGAGCAGGCAGAGTTGTATTTCCCCCCAGTGACCCCTGTTGGCATTTCCAGTTTCCTCCTGGCTATCCCAGTTCCTCTCACGGAATCTTCTGTACCTGAATGTTTTGCTGGTGAGGAAGTTGAGGGTGCAATTGAAACAACGAGTTTCTTTCTACTGCTTTTTTTTGAAAGGGTTAAACATTGACCTTGAAAGTTTTCAAAAACCAGATGAAGCTCTAGGTCTTCTCACGATGGAGGAGCCAACTAATGCACACTGTTCAGATTTGCTGCAGCAAACAGCATGCGGGTTGTAAACTAAACACCATGGATATTCCAGATAAGAATAACCATCAGCACGCTGCATCATGCAAAGCTACCCTCCAAGTAATGCTTCACATCACGATTCTGAAACATGCTCCTAATTTGGAAGGGGCAACAGTATTGAAATGTCATTTCAGCAGAGCATTACGAATATTTAAGGTTGTCAACTAGGACCCAGACCCCACAGGCTTTTTCTGTGTGGGCTCTTTTCATGTGGGTTTTGCACACATACAGCTCTGCTAACGTCAGCAGGGTTCTCTGTGGGTGCAGTGATCTGTCAGTGCTGCCCAGCCTTGCCGGATATAGCAATAGGTAGGATGCAAGAGAGCAGCCAGTGTGAAAGTCAGGATGGCTACAGGTTGCAAGAAGAAAGTAAGCAAGGGGAAGCCTGGCAGCCATGCCTGAGCAGGGCTGAAATGCCCTGTGGAGCTGTGCACACTCTGTGTGGCTCTTCTTGTAAAAAGCTGCTTCAGTTTTCAAAGTCTGGAATCCTCTTATACTTTTGTCCCCTATTGGTGCATGGAACAAATTAATGTCACAAGACAGTAATTTGTCTGGAGAGGACATAATGACAAGGCAAATAGGTGGCATTGCCCAGAGCTATTCAGAGCTAAAGAGGAATTAAGGATCAGGGTATCTCCTAAAGAACATTGACTGAGCAACTGGCAGGTGGTAAAACAAGGAGAGGGCCTGACAGCAAAGGGAACAGGAGGAAGCAAAGGGCCCCTGTTTGGTAATATGGGACCATTGCTTCTCCACGGCTAGGCAGGATCTGAGAATGGCTCAGGGGCACAGAGTGCTCCCAGGGGTGCTCAGAGCAGCCACTGAGAGGCACACAGGAAGCTGGGCAGCAGCCATGGGCCAGGGGTGAGAAGGGATGATGCTTCTCATGGAAGCTTCATGGAGAAGCGGAGGGGCACACAGCCAGCCCCAGGCAGCATGGCTAGGTAACTTCAACCTCTCTCTTCAGTTTGTGTGTGGTTGTTATTTAATCCCTTGCCCTTTCAATGCAAGCAAGGACTTGCCAGGTCGCTAACCTGAAGCTAATTATATCTTCTGTCATTCCTTTACTCAGATACGTAGTTTATGTCCCTCCCAACTGCTGAATTTTGCCTGCTCCTCTTTTACTGCCAGAAGCTCTTCCCTTTCTGCTCCCAGCGGTGTAGTGGCTCGTATTTGCATGAGCACCTCAAAATTAACAGTTCTTGCATTTGCTTCCAAGGTGAGCCCATATCCACCTCATGCTGTAGTATCCTGTAGCTATCAGAAGGAGCTGGTGCTGGAGTCAGCATCCTCATATACACCCTGCAAGCACCACAGAACTCCCCAAACCCAGTGTATGTGTGTTCACCAGGGCATAGACAGCACTGCAGGCACATGGGTCTGCACTCTTATTTCTGCTCTTGGAAAACCTGGGTTTCACTCTCATGTCCATAACATCAACTCTGTGATTTTCACATATCCCAGCCTACGCAGGATCCCCTTCTTTCCTTTCCAAACTCTAAATTAGTTTTGTAAAGGTTTCATTCCCATCTAGATGCCAATGGAAAGCTCATCATCCCCATAACACACTTCCCAAAATGGGAAGATTGTGTCTTCCCAAAGCAAGATATGATTTCCATCTGATCCTTCTGTGCTTCACTGCATGGGAAGCACCATTTCTCAAGTTTCTGCTTGGCCATCTGGCTTGCCCACTGCCTTTTCCCACTCCCTGAGGTACCAGAAAACTACTATAAACATACAACTCTTCAAACCCACTAGAATCATAAATAAGACTACCTCTGTCTCATCTCTGTACTCACAAACACAGAGGAAACTACTGTTTAAGCCTTCCACAGAGCCCCTCTATTCTCCAGCAGGGTCTCAAATCCCAGCGGTACTTTACATCCCCTTGTTAATCAAGGTGTGGCTTTGTTTCATCTGCCCCAGATACCCAGTCCTGCTCAGTCCCCACATATGACTCACACAGAGACATTTGTTCTAACCAGCACCTGGATTGCTGTGAGGACCCTGGTGTAACCCGAGCTGTAGTAACACACAAGACTGAGGCAGAGACCACCACTACTGATGAGAGGTTTCCAGCTCAAGCTGGTGCCAGTGAGTGCTGGTCATTGGCAATAACCTATGCACTTGGGAGGTACAGAATGGTCCCCTTTGACAAAGAAGCGCATAAGCCCCTAGAATTACTTGACACAGGTCATTGTTTTCTTCTGGTGGATGTCTCAAATAAAGATGTTTGCACTGAGGTCAAGAATTCAGGGTCTGAGCCCTAGTAACATCCTGTATTCATAACAAATACCTACCATACAAATAAACCACCCGAATGGCTGTTTCCCCAGACAACCAAAGTTACCCAGTTCACAAGTTGCTGTTTGATGCTGCCTGCTTTCCTGAAGGAGCGAGACAGGCAATTCCTTGCCAAAATACCTTTCGGTAGCTATTACAAGCCATTATGGTTAGAGCATGTGAGAAGCTGCCCGAGCCTGAATGTGGGTTCAGCCATGAGGCAGGCAGAGCTGTGCCACGTTGCCTTGCTCTGCCCTTCAGTAACACACCATCATGGGGAAAACATAGCACGGATTGCTGGTTTTACCAATAAACCTGTCTCTCAACCCCACCAGGCAGGGGTGACCACCACCAGAACACTCTTTTTCCATTTTCTTTCCTCAAAGCTATTTTCTAATAAAAGCATCATCCTCAGGCTTTTGCCCTTTTTTCTACACAAAACCAGCCTTATGCTAGAATAAACCACTTAGGTTAGAAATCAACTTATTGTTATTTAGTATGCAATTGTCATGACTGATTTCCTTGTATCTTTTAAAATGCAAGTCCAAAGAAACAAGAAAAAACATGCTTTGACTGCTGTGAGGAAAAGGGTGACCATCACCAAGTACTGGCAGACCATACCTCTCAGCCAGGAACAAGGCTTCGTGTTAGAAGCTTCCCAAATTGGGTAAGGGGTGGAGCTAATAAAAACTTGAATCAGCCTGGAGACCTGATGACTAAATGTTGGAAAGCTGAAGGCCATGTGAGCCAGTTAGTACTGACTTCTACTGTGATGGATCTCTAACAACATGTGAAAGTTATCATCTAGTGAGGCAAAACATCCCTGTTGTTGGGCAGCACAGATGCACAGCTAGCCAAGTTCTTAGCAAAACCATCTCATGAGCCCCACAGGGACTATCTGGAGATGTCATCCTGCACAAATGTATCTAGTTCACACAAAATCATTTCAATTGAGAGTTAAAAAGTGTTCCCAATGTTACCTGCTCTGGAAAATCCAACTGCAAAGTTTCCTTTTCTTTTTTTCCACTGCAGCTTTGGAGCTTGGTCCATGCAATAGGCATCCACATACTTCTTTGCTGAATTTATGGATGCTGTTGCATAGGAAAGTAACAAGGCTGTATGTAATACTGTGTAGCCCTGGTTAGTTCATACTCAAAGGCCAGCTCACTATTGCTTTGGATGCGCTTCTCCTGTTACTACTGAAGGGAATAGATGACCCACACAGTCATAGAGCAGACAGCAGCAACGCCCCTTTCACAGCTGTCTCCGGTTTCTTTCTCTCCTGAAATCTGGCTCGGTGTTTTCTTCCAGACTCAGAGCACAGATGTAAACTATTTAGGAATATCCCTATAGCCCTTAGTAATGCCCGAGAGAATGAAAAATGTGGCCCGTTAGTTTTATAACCATCAGAAAGCAAAAATAAACAAACAGGGACCCCGCTTTCCAGCGTGGGTCTGACATGCAGCAGCCTGGGCTGTCTGTTCTTGACACAGCACGCTCCATGGTGAAGTGTTGCTCTGCAGAAGTGTTGGGGCAGGTCCCACGCCGGTGGTCTCCAGTGTAAGCCATGAGCCTTTGCAGGGGAAAGAGAGGGTCACAGGGGAAAGGTTGGTTGTTGGGTGGGTTTGCTGTTGTTGAGATGGGAGAACTGGGGTTACCAGAGCACTGTGGCAGCTGCTCATCAGAAAGGCCCCACTGAACCTGTGCTACCTGCTGACCTCCAGGTTTCCTGGAACAGTTACAGCTGGGCTACACTCTGCCTTTCCACAGGGGGAGAGGGAAAACTGGATTCCATCTCTGCCACCAGAGCAGGAAGGAGGGTCTGATTCTCCCCCCCCCCAGTTTTAAACACAAGCCAGGCTTTAGGAGGAGGAGAGGGGATTCCACATGGCTGCCAAAGCCCTGTTCAACATGGTGAGCCCTTGGAGACAGGGCTCCTCCTGCCCCAGCGCCTCTGCAGAGGCTGCACTCGTGTCTGTGCAGGTGCTGACCAGGCCGTGCCTTGGCCCAGGGCCAGAGGCAAGGGAGGTAGGTAAGACAGGGAGCATGGAGGAGCGCAGCTTACAGCCCATGAGGAGGAGCCTCTGACCACGGGGGAGGGTTTCAGGCCAGGGGAAAGGCGACAGGCAGGAGGACAGTGTCCCAAGATGAATGAGCTTCACTTACAGCTCCTGCTGTGTGAAACGCCAGCAACAGCCATGGGGAGAGCGCTGCCCTGCTGCGGGGCGAGGGCCGGGCACCCGCAGCTCCTTCCCGCCTCCCGGCGCTCACCTTTGCCCAGGTATCCTCGGAGCAGCGCGGTGCCTTCTGCTTCTCATGGTTTCCACACAGAACCTGCCTTTTCCGCTGCCTTTGCACTGTGGCCATGGCGGGCCTGCAGGGTCTCTCACAGGAGCGGCCGCGGCACAGACATGGCCGGTTCCGGCCGCTCAGGCGCCTCTGAGGAGAGGTGGCCATGAAGGTTACAATTCCACATGGCCGTGAGGAAAAAAAGTGTTAGAACCAGCCCCGCGATGCCCAGGAGAGAGCAGGGAGGTGGTTTAGGGGTTTGTTTGTGACGGTCCTGGTTTGATCAGCAATAAATTACATTAATTTTCCCTCAGACCGACACCGGTCTCCCAGAAACAGGAAAAGACGACAAAGATTTCCCTCTGAAGTGCTGCCTGCATAAAGATCATTGGAAATTGTTGCTGTAAGTAACCACCTCATCCCGTTTATGGCAGGAGCAGCTGATCTGCTCGCAGTTTCGGATGAAACCGGACGGCCAGCACCCGCCAGCTGCCCCTCCCGCCCAGGGCAGCCCGCCGGCCGGCACACGGCACACGAATGCCGCCCCGGGGCGCTGCACGCACCGTGTGCTTCCCCGTCCGTGTGCTGGGGCAGCGCCTGGGAGACCCTCTGGAGCCGAGCCCTGCGGCAGAGCCAGTCCCGTTTGCAGGGCCCCGCAGTCACGGTTTCCAGCAGACCTTTCCGCGGCTCCCCGCGAGGGTCGGAAGGGCTAAATTGAGGCTTGCTGTTATTTAAGGGAAAAGATAATCAACTCACTTCTTAATGAGACATATCTGTGCGCAAGGCGCTGTGCGGGAAGCGTGCGTGGGCTTGAGGAGTGGGTGAGAGCTGTGAATAGAGTCAAGTTTGTCCGCAGTTACCAGGAGTCTGCTTGAGATGTAAATGCATCCTTAGTACCAAGAGCTTAAAACCCCGTGGAAGCCTGAGCTCGTGTTGTCTTTCATTTTGTGTAGACCTTTACCTTCAAATGCTAAAGCGATGCTTCAGCCTATGCAAGGCACTGCTGAAAAGAGAGAGAGAATGTCTTTTATCTCCTACTTTGTTGTTCTGTGGCCTCAACAAAGCATCTAATAAAAACCATCTTGATATAATAATAATAATAATCAAGTTTGTTTTCCAAACAAAGCTGTGTTTGGCCATAGTAATGTAAATTCGCAGTTCTCCTTCACCCTTCCCAGATGAGGAGAGAAAAAGACTCCAAGATCTCCCCAAAGGAGAGATTTAATTGTAAAACAAAGCACTAAGTATGACATTTAGCTGAGACTGTAAAGGCTGCAGTAATTAAAACAGACTAAAACATATGGTGCACTCATGAGAGTCGTTAACGTGATCTCCCAAACCCTTATAGTTACTGAGAAGAAACAGGAAAATACAGCTATTCTCCTCAATCCTGAATCACAAAAGAAGCCTTTGCTTCAGTCCTGGTGAATCAGGAATGGCACTCCCATTTTAATTCAGTTAATCCAGAGGAGAATTATTTCCTTTCATCTGCTAAGCAAGATATGAGGTACAGTTGTGATCTGCTAATGCATTTACAATCTGATATGAGGGAAGGATATTGTCATTAGTGGCTTGTAAATAGTTGGTTACTATTACAAGCTGATGCCAGCTCACGACCCTGCCATGATTCAGGTGGACAAGTGTCAGATAATAAACACTTCAGTTACACTCAGTGCACCTCTCTAGTCACAACAGCTAGGTTATATTTCAGTGACGTTGTAGATGTAACATGGACCACAACAAAGCTTTTGTCAGGAGGCTCTTTGACAGGCTTCTAGTTGGAGATGTTGCAATGCTGTCAAATCCCAGAACAGCGGACCTGGAGATAGAAACAAAACAAAACCAAGCCCACAACAATAACAACTTATGTAATCAGATAATTTATAGGAGCTGAGAGCCAAATCCTTAGCTGGTGTAAATTGGCACATATACACTCACTTTCTCCATTCTGGGCTTAGTTCTCATTATTTCATAGTTTTTAAGCTCTACCTTCCCACTTCAAGGTGCAGAGAGAAAGACTGTAAACTTAGAGCTAGCAGTCTGAAACTATTTGGTGAAAATCTGTGCTTGTTTAAAACCTGTAAATGTCTTTTCCAAACATTTACGTCTTTTGCTGCTGTGCTTCACTTGGGTACACACAGCTTGGAAAAGTGTTCATTTCATTTAGATGAGCTCTTAGGCAGAAGCTCTTCCCTGTGAGGGTGCCCAGAGAAGCTGTGGCTGCCCCATCCCTGGCAGCGTTCAAGGCCAGGCTGGACACAGGGGCTTGGAGCAAGCTGCTCTAGTGGAAGGTGTCCCTGCCCGTGGCAGGGGGTTGAAACTGGGTGAGCTTTAAGGGCCCTTCCAACACAAACGAGTCTGGGATTCTGTGATTCTATGACTGGCAAAGTGTTCATTTTTGACAGTATGTCAGTACCTGCTAATTACTTGAGCCTTCCATCTGAGAATGCACTATGAATTAAACTAAAAGTGATGAATATTCACAGGTTTTTTGCTTTCAGGAAGATAGTCCAAAAGGAAGCCAAGGAAAATGGTATATTTCTTCTTTCTGCTCCCTGAAATGGCAGCCAGAAAAATAAGAATATCAGCAAAAGGCAAAAATACATATATGAAGAGGGAAGTAGCTAAGAAAATACATCTGACTGCCATTGAGTCAAACATTTAGTATCACACACTTGCCTGTATGAGCCAGTGTATTACATGTACGCTATGCTACATACAGTGTATCACAAGAAGACTATCTGATGCTAGGCTCATTCTAGCTCCCAGTGCAATCCCTGGGTGTCACTGGGGAAGATGCATTACGCAAGCATGTGAGTGTAACATTGACCAAGAATCCTCTTCCTCAGTGTAAGCAGCCCCCACCACATAGAGTTTCCTCCCTGACCTCCTTTTGAATTGGCTCTAAATTCACAGTCACTTTGCTCTCAGTCACAAACACCAGCACCCAGGGGCACATGCTGTAATAACCACACTCAGGGCAAAAGCAAGCCCTGTCCTCGCATCTTAGCAGGCAGGAGGGCTGGTCCATCCCACGCTAATTGAGTCAGGATCTCCATCGATTCAAAGTGGCACTTAGCAAAGGGAAAGAGAGAAATTTTGGCATGCTTTCCCTGGAGGGTAACCTGAAGCTCATAGCCTTCTGCCAGCACTAGATATAAGAGATAATTTGCCCAATTAAATGACGTGACTGGTCAGGAAAGATGGGCTGATCTGTCAGACCTGCAAAGCAATAAATGTCTTGGACAGCAGCTCCTAGAAGAGCAAGTGCATAGCAACAAGTAGCCCAAACCTTTAGCAAAGGAAAGAAAATTCTTCCCTGAGATACACATTTCCTGAAAAAGTAATATCAAGCTCATAAAAGCTGGTAGGTTTTATTATCTTTCCTTCTTTTTCTTCTTCTGTATAAGTAACATGGAAACAAAACGGAAGAAAGAGGATAATTTCTCTGATGTTAAAGTTCTTTCTGACTGCAGCTGTTTCTGGATTCCACAAACCCAACAGTTGCAGTTTCATCCCGGTTGGAAATGGTGTGGCTCGCTTTTTTGGGAGACAAGATCTCAGATTAATTTGTGCAGATTGGGATACAAATTACTTTCAGGCTCAGCTTCCACCACGATGACAAGTCTTGTTTGTGACTCCCCAGCTGTCTGCAGTCTCCAGTAATTGTAGCAGTCTGTAGGTATTCTCTCAAATTGGGTTTACTTCATTCATTTGAGAAAGAGCTCAAAGGCAGAAATACATTCTCTTCTACCAGATGCCTTATTTAGATGTGATTTACATAAGGGAAAAGAAGTGTGAGAAATATCAATATTTGCATTTTAAACATGATTCCAGGATGTCAGTCATGGTTCATTCATCTGCTTTTTGGCTCTTCAATAGATTTAGCTCACTTTTATTTGCCTACACAAGCATATGGGTCTCATTAGCTTAATGATGTGCTTATTTATTCTTCATCCTTGCTGGCAGATTTTAGCTGCAGTGGGGGTTTAGGTGAACTATGTTGATATTCAATATTGCCCTTATCATAACTAACCTGATTGGTAACTTGTTGATCCTGGCTAGATACCCAGGGAAACCAGGTGATGATCATCTTGGACTTCCTCTTTTTAGGTAAGATGAGGTACCTTGCTAAGCAGAGGCTTTGGATCTGGAAGGCCATCAAGGAATGGTTTCTTGAAGCTGACTCAGGACTTATAAGCCTCCAGGCATTCATGTTCCAAGTAGGCTGTCTTGGGTCTCCTGCTGCCACATGGAAACCAGGAACAAATATTTTTCCTGCAACTGTCCTGCTTGAGCAACCAGGCAAAATGCTGGAGAGAAGCACCCTCCAGAGGCACTGGTTTAACACAGGCATGTGTGCTGGTGACTGTCCCAGATGACACTGGGGTGGCACAGATGCCTCCCCAAAGCCCAGGGCAACCTCCAGTGCAGAGACAGGGCAGTTATGATGTAGGTCCAATGGCCACCTCTAGCTTTGCATTCAGCTCCATGAGTTTTCCTTAGAAATCCCTGCAGGTTACCTGCTCCCCTGGTTGAGTTCAACAAAAGCATGACTTTAACTTGGGTAGTGTTAGAATAGCAGATATTTGACCTTTACTCTGAAGGAAAGGAGGTGCAGACATAGATATATAAAATTAATAAAAGACTAAGCCAGCTCCTAGGACACAGAAAAAACTCTGTGCTTAGATCTGTTCAACAGCATCTGTGCCCCTCAGAGAGGAGGTGTGAAAGGAAGGAGTGCTGGTTGGAAAAGCTACTGAGAAAAATGGAGTAGCTGTCTTTGCTAAGGAAGTACTTCAACAGCCATTTAACACTCCAAGCTGAGCTCACATGTCTAGGCAATACGTGGGTAATTCACCACTTACCAAGCATTAGTGCTGCATTGAGCCCAGCAGCTCACAGCACCGACCTGCTAGATATCTGCAAAAACACTCCGAGCACATCTCATTTTTCACTCTAATCCAGCTGATAAATACAATACAGCAGTTTTGACCTTACTTGTAAGATGTTTACATTACTGCTTCCACTGCTATTTGTATTTCTCTGTTGGCTTTTCTTCCATCGTGGGTGATGACTGACTGATGCAGGCCCACAGGCTCACTTCCAGCAGCAATCCCACCCTGCTTGGTGCCCGCTATCCCTTGCAGCTGCTTGGTGCCTGGCTGCTGTTGATGTCGTGCTTAGACTTTATAGTGAGTCCCTGTGGTGGTAACAACTTGAAAGCATTAACACCCACCTGACATGCCGGAGACAAGAAAATTGGTGAAAAATAGAGCAGTTGAGTTTCCCAGCTTCCTGAGTGGTGCTGAGCAGCCTTCCCCCTCTTCAGGCTTCACACAGAAGTCTCTCACTTTCTGTTGTTCCATCTATGCTGACAGGGTTTAAATGTGAAGCAGGCTGTAGTGATGCAGAGCTTGTTTCAAAGCTCCCCTAAGCCCCTGCCACTGGGACTTTCTAGCAAAGGCACAGTTTGGCTCCTGTACCCTCACTGTGCTTCCCAGAAAAGTAACTCCCCAGAGCTCACCTGATTAAATTCCATCTTGTAGACTGCCAAAAATATCTTCTTATTTAAAGTCTACCTTTAACATTATACACAAGAGCTTAATTTTTTGTAAAGAACTACTTTGCATGATACAGAAATAACACATGAGAGAGGTTAAATAGAAAATTATTTTTGTTTCAAGGAATCAGTTCCAGGACAAGCTTCCAAATGCAGATATATTGTTTCCTTTCAAATGTCTGCTTATAGCCAGCAGGAACACCTACAATAATCTCACTAAAATAGAAAAAAGAAGTAAAAAAAATAGCACTCTCCAGAGTAAAGTCTTCTGTATGCAAGAGCAAGTGAAGCCAGTACATTTTTACAGCACAATTCACTCTGCTGCAGAAGGAATGTCCCCAGGGCCCAGGGTTTACATACTTTATCCAATCTGTCCTACACCTCCCATATGAAGATAGGCTGAGGAAGTTGGGGCTGTTCAGCCTGGAGAAGAGAAGGCTGTGTGGAGACCTCATAGCAGCCTTCCAGTATCTGAAGGGGGCCTATAGGGATGCTGGGGAGGGACTCTTCATTAGAGACTGTAGTGATAGGACAAGGGGTAACGGGTTAAAAGTTAAACAGGGGAATTTATATTGGATATAAGAAGGAAATTCTTTCCTGTGAGGGTGGTGAGGCACTGGAATGGGTTGCCCAGGGAGGTTGTGAATGCTCCATCCCTGGCAGTGTTCAAGACCAGGCTGGACGAGGCCTTGGGTGATATGGTTTAGTGTAAGGTGTCCCTGCCCATGGCAGGGGGGTTGGAACTGGATGATCTTATGGTCCTTTCCAACCCGAACTATTCTATGATTCTGATTCCTTGCTCCCTCCTGCTCCTGTGTCTTCCAAACCAGAGTCCTCATCAGCACTTGGGGGGTTGCAGTGGGCGTAGGGAGTTAACACCTGACCCCAGCTAAGCTATCCTGTGGAACCTGAGGGGATGCTCAAGGGCAGTTTAAGTTTAGCTCCAGAAGACAATGTAGAATTCTGATCATTTCCTCACAGGGATGTGTGAGTTTGCAGAAATCAGTGGTTACATCCTCAGGGGATCCCAAAGGCAGAGGTGCTTCACTCCTCAGAGGGGCAGAGCAGGAGGAGAGGCAGCTCCTGGCAGGACACACGCACTGCAGACTTCCCCCCAGCATCCTGGGTGGATAATTATCCGATTTCCGCTAATTGGATACATGGCCCTGGCCATTTCTGTAGCCTTCCATGTCCATCTTAGGCTGAAATTTGACAGATATCTACCTACAAAGCATCTAATAAGGGGTCATTAGTGGAGAAAACAATGAAGTATTACACTAGTGCTACGCAGAGATCTTAGAGAATGAGTTAGCTGCAATAAGCCAGCTTGTCACCCGAAATTGTCACCCTGACAGCCAGGTCACCCCAGGGAGATTAAGAGCTCAAGAGCAACATGGAAGGTTTGCAAAGTGATAAACAGGCAGAAGCAGCATCCGGTCAGCTATTCCCACAGCTTGGACTGAATAAATAGTGCCAACCGATGGAACTGTCAAACACTGCATGCTACCTCCTCCACTGCAAGCACAGACCTTCTGGGACTATGTGAAGAGGCATGAGGCATGGGAACCCATGTGAGCTCAGACCAGCCACTGCCTGGGAGCTGTTCCTCTGCCATCTACCAATTCCACACTCCATCTTAATAGACGACCTTAAGATGCAGGGCATAGTATCATCTGCCCAGAAGAATAACTTAATAAAGCAGTTGGTTGCCGACACGCTCCTGACTTTTTCCAATTACGAAGTGCTATGCACAACTATCAGTTTCACAGGAGCTGGGGCACAAGCAATAAGACTGTAGGTAACATCATTATGTACCAATGTCGAGAAGAGGGAAACAAGGACTCGCCCGAGATCCTGTCTGTGCTCCCAGCACAGCAGTGATGAATGCAGTGGAAATGCCAGGGCAGCTCTAAGCCTGGAAAAGAGGAGATACTTTGCTGGAATGGCAGAAACAAAAAACAGAGCTCATGAATGTAGCTGCAGTCCTGATACCACTAGTAGTGAGGCTGCATCCTCTTCAGCCTCAGGCTTGCAGGCAATGTTAGTAGTGTTTTTAGCTGTACGAGGAATGCTGAATAAAGCCTTAAATTGGTCTGCTGTGACAACAGAAAATCCTACATAGGAGGTGAGCTGCATGAGCATTAACAATGAGGTTTTGCAGGTCTGGTCTAATAAAACTTTACACACCACAATGCATAACAGAAAATCCAAAGCTCTCCGGCTGAGCCCAGCAAACCTTTCCTACCTGCCTTTATGCACTGGATCTGCTTGGCTGATGGTGCCTTCTGTGTTATGGTTTAAACCCAGCGAGTTGTTTTGTGTCTCTTTAACAGAATATGGCCTAATATTAAGAAATGTTCCCTTAATATTTTGAGAATTAATGATGCATGAGTAATGCAGCAGTCTGATCCAAGAAATGTTCCAGTATACTTTCGTATTATCAAGTTTTTCCAGATACCTAATTTCACCAGCTACCCACAAACATTGGAGGGGACTAGTCAGCAGCAGAAGAAGCAGTGGCTGTGGGTTTAGGAGCTGCAGCAGTGGAGGCTGCTCCGGTCCCTGCCAGGCTCACCGACAACACAGGGCAGGAGATTGTGAAGGGGCATCTGCAACACATGCACTCTCTCTCTGGAGGCTGTACAGCTTCTGAAACTCACTTCCATGAGTTATCTGCATTCGTTTAGAATTTGCAAAGAGGCTTTCCCAATGCAGTCAGACAGAAAGCTCTACACAGGCATATCCACACAGTTCTGCAGCAGTATCTCCAGGAGCCAGCATGCTGTGCCATGCAGCTCTTACTGCAATGCCTGAGAATTTACAGTCCTGCTTTCCTCTGCTTTGTCAAACCACAGGATTCCTATTAGCTAAAAGCCTCCTCCTAATCAGCATTTTCTGAGCTTTTGGAACTCAAAGGATCATAGGTGGTTACTTAATGAATCGCATGGTTTGTATTGCTTCTGCTTGTTGATATTTTTAAGATAACACTCATTAGTCTGCCTCACCCACTGGTGTTTGTCAGCTGGTCCATCGCCAGGATGTTAATGTGGCTGTCTTACAGTATATGTTGCATTACAATACATTTAGCTCCCCTAAAGCCTGAAGTTTCTTTCCATTACTGATAATTGCTCAATTCTGTGGTGAGGACACCCGCAGTGTCTCTATGAACTTGGAGGCATATTTCCTAAAGAATGGGTAGATTTGGGCCTTTCCAAAGTATTAGCAAGTTCCTGAGAGGTTTTTCATGCACCCCTTCAAGTGAGCCTACCTGACTGTGCCCTGGAGGTGGCAGACATCAGGATGCGGCTGCACGCAGCCCACACCACCGAGGCCCTTTGTACTGCTCTTTGGTTCAGCTCCAACCTCCTGTTAGTGACCCCTTTCTTCCAGTGCAATTCCACTCTGCAGTTTGACATCGGGAAGCGGGCCTGGTGGGGTTTCACAGCAAGCTGGAAATCCATGGGAAACGATAATATGTGCACAGTTCACAGGGGGGATTTTTCCTTTGCTTTTTAATTTATTGCTAAGACTACAAAACCGAATCTGGGATCTGACAGGCAAGCTGGATTCCTTCCTTGTCATACCCTAGCAATAAAGAGCTGTAGGAAAAACTCGCTTAACCCTTCTGCCTAATGAAAACCATGCAGAGCTCTGTCTCCTGAAGCTGTTTGCGCTCAGCAGTTGGGAGGGAGGAGAGGGCAGGGCAAGGACAGGGAACCAGCACTGACTGAGCTTGTACCTTTATTGAACTTGCACCTTCAAAAACTAGGCAGTGCTTTAAATAAACCCAAATATATTTAGTACACTTTTTGTCAGCAATGAAACCCAAAACCTATTTCCAGTAAAATCCAGGTGCTAATTAGCTTGTTAATGTTACTGTTAGATTCTCCACAATTACTTAAAACTGACTGGATAAAAGGGAAAAGCTTTAACAGAGCAAAATCAGAGGTTTGATTCGATCTCTTATTTCCCTGCTGTAGTCCAGACTCACTTCCCAGCCTTTGCACACTCCCCAGGGATTCTGTCTGTCAACTGGCTGATCTGAAATTTTGGGTTTAGCTTCCTCTATTTCTACCCAAGTTCCCATAGTAAGTCTCAGCCATGTATCACCCTGAGCCTCAGCCTTGTCTTCTTGATTCTCCAGGCTGTCTCCACCTGATTGTAAGGCATTTGAGACATATAATCCTCTAGCAAACCCTTACTATTTAGCAAAGGTAAATGCTATGGCTCTGCTCCCATCTAGTCCAACTGCCAAGGCTATCAGGGCAGTCAATAGGCAAATATTTTGCTTGGAAGCCCTGGTTGCAGTAGGAACATTGTTTTGCAAACTGAATTTAATGTCCAGAGCAATGAGTTGCTTTGTATAATGCCCTACAAATTATACAGGAAAGTATGCTCAGTTTCCTGTACCTAGTATGGAAAGAAAATTACTATAAACCACATAAAAATGTTAAATCAGTCTATCAGTTGATGGCACTGCTACTGTAAAGTGAGGAACAGACTGGTAGCTGCAGTTTGAGTATACACATGTGAAAACCACAGCTCATTACACTCATGGAGATGAGATTACTTGAAGGGAACCCTGATGTGCAGAACAGAATTCTCCTTTCCTTGTTATAAGGCAAAGATGACAAACCAGTAAACAGTTGTATTTTAAAGACATGTGCCAAGAAAATACCGAAGCTGCTGTTGTAACCTTAACAGAAAGAAGCAACCATGTCAATATTTCCCATAAATCCTCATGTGGTGTGAAAAATATATGTGGTTTATTCTGCTTCTGGAGCTCTAAATGAAAAATTGCTCCATCTTTCTCCCAGAGCAGCTCCCTGTGCTATTGTGCAATGGAAAGATATTTCAGCACAGTGTAAACTTGGAACTGGATTTCAAAAATGCTGGGGGGTTTCTTCATGGTTAATACTGCTGTTATGCAGAAAAGAATAATCTTTGCTTGTACCAAGTCCCTGTTGGCTTCACAGTCCAGAGACCTTTGCACAGGGAAGATGTGATGCGGTATTTGTATATTACACACACACACAGAGCCCTTTACTTTTCACTTAGAATCATGGAATCCCAGCCTGGTTTGTGTTGAAGGGCCCTTAAAGCTCATCCAGTTCCAACCCCTGCCATGGGCAGGGACCCCTTCCACTAGAGCAGCTTGCTCCAAGCCCCTGTGTCCAACCTGGCCTTGAACACTGCCAGGGATGGGGCAGCCACAGCTTCTCTGGGCACCCTGTGCCAGCGCCTCAGCACCCTCACAGCAGCTCCTGCTGGGAGGGAGATTCCAGGGCACAATCCTCCACCCAGCCCCATTACTGTAAGAATATTTCCTGCATTACTGTACATAGCAGTGGGTTTCCCAGGAGGCAGCAGTGGCCTTCTTGTCATTTGACCTAACCAGCCATAAAGAGTCAAAAAGCCAGTTTAGAATTGAAGGCAGTTTGGAGAACAGATGAAAAACTCCTAATAAAACAAAAATACAACATTTTTCATTCCTCCATATAAGGTGGTTTTTAACAGTTGTATTTGACCAGAATACTCACAATTTAAGCCCAGGACCATCTGGTCCCATTTTCAAGTAACCAGCTCTCTGCAAGACCTTGGAAATCTGGCCGCTGCTTGGACCAAACCAGAGATATTTTTTGGTAAGGCAAAGAACAAGCTGATGGCACCTCGTTCAACTATATCATTCCCAGAGCTGCCTCCTGCAGCCCCATCCCAGCACTGTAACACTGGCTGTGGTCCTCACCCTGACATTTCTGTGCTCAACAAGAAGTGCTGCTCTGGGATCCTTTCGGTCCCCCATGAAGTTCAGTTTCTCATTACCTCCAGACAATCTTTTTTTGCCCCTTACCTTATTCTCTTTGCTGCCTTCAGCAGAAGTACAAATGAAGCTTATCCATACCGGCTCACTGGCCTGTGAGCCGTCTGTCAGCACCCAGAGTGGGGAGCCAGTCCCTTTTGATCTCTTTTCTTGCATTCAGGCTCCAGCCCTGTGCGGGGTGGTAGGACCTCATTAGACCTGCAGCCTCTTGGACTTCATTTTGCACCTACTGCTCAGCTCCTTAGGGAAATCCTGCATGACTGACTGAACAGCACAAGCATTTTAAACGTGCTTTGAGCACACAAGGTGTTTGTCCCTGTGCCTCTCTGCAAAATTCCAGCTGGGCACTCTCCTCTTCCCACATTGTTCTTGCTGCAGGTGAAAAGCTGGCCTCCATCCTGGGCAATACTAAAGGACACGGCCACCACTGTCACCACAGGCAGCTGAAGCAGCCTCTGGCACTAGCACAGCCGTATAAATTACATGTGTTTCCTTACTTTGTTCCTGCAGCTAGCGGAAATGTTTTGTGGCTACAAAAGATTTAATACAACTCGACTGAGGGTCTTTAGGCTTGGTTTCACTTGTTTCTTCGTATGCTATATGGAGGCATCTGCTGCCTGGGGGAGTGAGGCAGCCACAGTTTTACCACGCAGCTGGTTCTGGAGCTGCTTAGGCTTCTGGAGGCAGGAGAAAGCTGAGGCTTTGCATACGGCATGCTCTGAAGTTCTTATCACATTCCCATTCCTCACCAGCAGCACAGGCATTTCTGACACAGCAGTGGCCAACTGGCAGGCGCCCGCAGAGATCAAAGCCTTCCCTGCAGCTCCATGGCTCTCCAGTGGACTGCTCGCTGCAGGTCAGGCCAGTGCTTTGTGCTGTGAATTGTGTGACCCTCATGAACCTGCTGAATCAGGACCAGAAACATGTTTGTCCCATCCTCGCATCTGTGAAGCCTACAAAGAGCAAGGCTATTTTTCATTAATTGCTAACTATTCCTCTTGGCAAGCGCCTTCTCCTCCCACTTTTATTCACTTGGAAAAAATTATCAAGAGCCCATTTACTCCAACACTACAATGGGGCTGAGAGTATATCCCTAGTTTCTCTTCCAAATTCCCATACAAGCTATCAAATGTTGGCACGTAACAACTAATTCAGCGTATCAGCCACTTGAAATCTGAGATAACTGTAATTTTAAAGATATCGTTTAAGTGATGCTTAGTGGTCAGTCAAAACCAACACCGTGCTTCAAAGAGAGAGCTGCAAGCCCAGCTGTAACCAAGCATGGTGAGAAAAGCAGGCAAGCTCCTCTTTCACTCACAGCAAGAGACTGTTTCTGTGAGGACAGCATAGCAATCACTGTGGGGACAGGGTTTTGGATGCTGGCTTCAGTTAGCCACATCTAGGGCTTTCCAGGTCACTCAGCTCTGTGTTTCATAGGCTGGTCCTGACATAAAGCTGCTGCACCCTTCTGCATTAGCTGCTTCACACTCCTCATGCTTCCAAGCCTTGTTTTCCACCACACAGGACAAGATAGACAGGAAACCCACAGCCAAGGAACACGGAGACTGTTTCAGAAGCACAGAAACACTCTTCCAGTGGGAGCTCTGTCCTGGTGCCCACATCTTCCTCCACAGCATTAAAAATTGAATGCTTCGGGTGTCTCTGGTATTTCCTGCAACACAAAGTACAAAACATTCTGCTGATTGCTCCATCCTGGACTCAAGAGCTCTGCAGCCTCCCAGCAGTGGCAGCGCTGACTTCTGATCAGTTTTCATCACAGCTCGAAGTGTCAGGCTGTTAGTATGATTCTGATATAAGGCTGTACCTTTCCCCTTTCCTTCATTTCATGCTAATTTGCCTTTTCACTTAACACTGGTATTTACAAATTTAAAATACATGTTCCTTTTTAGTCATCCATTAAATATCTGCTTTGTCTTTAGTGAGAGTGGAAAGAGGCTCAGCCATTTCCTTGTTGCCTGTGAAACTCATTTGAGAGTTATCACCAGATCAACATGTCAGCAGTGTCCTCTTTTAGACATTACCCCTAAATAACTGAGGGCTGCAGCAGCCCAATAGCCCCTGTGTGAAATTCCCCCTCCCCACTTCTCTGGAGTGAAGGTTACACCAAGTCCACAAGACAAGCCATATGCTTGCAGGAGAGGAGGGAGACAAGAGCAACACTCAGAGGTCCATTTCATGTTATCATTACCTAAGCAGTTCTCAGTCTAACCCCCAAAATCTCACAGGTGATTCCGTTTTCCCCCACCCTCTTTCACAAGATTGAAATCACAGCATGCAGAATGTTTTGGATACAGCAGAAGCTGTGCCTCCTAAGCCTCCCCAGGCCTTAAGAAATGAGGCTATGACAGTTTCAGGGTACTCCATACAGCTCAAGGGCCTTGTTTTATATAATTTTTTTTCTATTTCTTAATTTCTTCCACTTCTCAAAGTAATTTCACTTAATCAGTATGGATGGCTGGGTGAGTGGCTTTTTGTCCCTCATCCACAAGTTATCCCTGGATCACAGGGTTCTTTGCTGAGGAGACACCACCTTCAGAGCTGATTGAGTAGAACTTCCCTTCTCCCAGCAACTGGAGTTTAAGTTCTGATTCTGATTTGGTAAATTTGGGAGAAACATTCCTATTTTAACTTATAAAACCTGAGGGAAAAAAAAAACAAAACAAATGTAATAGCTAATTATGTATTCCAAGCCCCTCATAAGGCACCCAGTAAATGTGTCCTCCCCAATATAAGCAGATCATCTGCAATAACCATCAGCTCCTTCTGGATAGCTGGCTGCTCCTTTCACTGTCTGAACATTCAAATAGAGGTCTTTACAAAGCAGTGACCCAGAATAAACACGTAACTAGAAATGCTGCCTGTTTATGAGCTGTCATTTGACATTACTGAAACTCAAAAAATCCTCTTTGTAAAATATCTATTGATTTTGTCACTGACTGCTAACATTGGCGTAGTGATAGAATTCATGTCTCATATGTACTATTATAGAATCATAGAATCATAGAATAGTTAGGGTTGGAAAGGACCTTAAGATCATCCAGTTCCAGCCCCCATGCCATGGGCAGGGACACCTCACATTAAACCATGTCAACCAAGGCTCTGTCCAACCTGGCCTTGAACACTGCCAGGCATGGAGCATTCACAACCTCCCTGGGCAGCCCATTCCAGTGCCTCACCACCCTCACAGTAAAGAATTTCTTCCTTATATCCAATCTAAACTTCTCCTGTTTCAGTTTGAACCCATTACCCCTTGTCCTATCACTACAGTCCCTAAAGTTTAAGTTATTAAATCTTTATTAATATCCATTAGAAAGAGCAAAAGCTGTCTGAATTTAAGACCATTGTAAATAGAATTTCCTCAGTATGTTTGTTCATTGAATGATCAAAGCAATCCAAAGTGGAAATAACAAAATACTGTATAGAGTGTAATTACATAGAGAATATGTTAAAAATGTAATGCAAAATCTGTGTTACTACATGTGCCAAAACCACAGCACAACACTCTGTAAGAGCATATTGTGTACATGTGTACCAGTCTAACAAAGCTCTGGGGACAAAAAGCAGGGGACCAGAGCACAGGACAGTATTTCATCACTAGCCACCTGCTTTGGGAAGCATTCCTTGTTCTTATCAAGTTTTATATTAAATATATTGTACCTAGAAGATGAGAAGGATGTAAGAGAAAAACCTTGACAATTAAGAAGTTCTGTATTTTATTTTGCGTGGGTAGCTCATAAAATGCCTTCAAGGCCTCTCCTTCAGTTTTGTGCTACAGTGCTGGATGTCCATGCAGCTGACATCACATACAGCCCCAGGTGCTGTCAGTGCTCCCAAGGCAGCGGTTACTGGACCAAAGCGGGTTTGGCCTCCTGGTATTGTTAATTCTTTCCCTTTTCTTCCCCTCCTCCCCCAGCTACAAGGTCCTGTGCTGGTGTGTGCTGGTCCTGAGCTCAGCTCATGTGGCTGACCTACCCTTGCCCCCAGGCACAGAGAAGCTGTACCACGCACCATCAACTGACCGCTTCCTGGGGCTGAAGAACAAGGCACGCTGCAGCAGCGCTGGCACGAGCATGGAGCTGCTTTTGCAAGGAAGCACATGGGAATTCACACAGAGCCCAGCCAGGCTGAGCAGCCAGATCGTGTGCAGCTATCAATTAGATTTACAGAGGGTGGTTCAGAAGGTTCACCCAACACCTCCCAGTGAAACAGCACGGATCTGTTTGAAAACACTGTACAGGAAGTTACTGTTGTTGCGGCATTTGCTCAGACTTACAGAAGGCCAAGAGGGGTTTTTCCCCACCCAGGTTATTTTGGCTGCTGAGGTACCAGGGTTGCCAGGGAACTGCTGCAGCAACCACCAGCAGGAAAACAGTCCTTGCATATGGAAAAACACCTCGGGGAAGACATTCATCTCATCTGTTCCTGCTGACTAAGGGTCCTCCATAGGTATAGAAGAAGTTTTGTTCTTTAACTGGGCTATTACTTCTTTTCAGTCATCTCCAACCAAGTCACCTCATTAAACTGAACTTAGACTGTCCTGGAGGTGTGTGGTTTTGGTTTGGTTTAGAATGGTATTTGGCCTGTTTCTTCCTCACCTAACTTCACCATTACATCCTGTGTACACTGCTGTGAGTCCCATGTGCTTCCCAGTGGTGTGCTGCATCAGTTTGGAGTTTTAAGGCCCATATACCTTTGAAGTGGTTATGGTGCTATGCCTTCACCAAGAACAAAGACATTCTCATCCCTTGAAACATTGCACCGCTGAAGAATTTTGTCTACCAGATGGACTGCAAAGTGAAGTATTGCCACAGACGAGAAGTAATTTATGATTTCCATTAATTCCTGCCACCAACCATACTAACTGGCATTTATCAGCAAGGAATGGATGAACAATTAGTCACAGGAATAAAAACAAGGGAGTAGACCCTTGAAATGGAAAGAGGATTATTACTGCTTACAAATCAAAATTATATTGGCTCCTTTTTAAGAGATTAGGTGGGGAATTTATAGGAAACTATGCCAAGAGCTCAAACATGAACCCACTTAATTGTGGGAAAAAATTATAATGGATCTATGTGCTTTGGTGGGTACTGTCAAACTACTGCTGCATGAGACGTTCTTCCAAGATTTAAGTGATGAGGATGAATTGCCTTCAGCCCTTATTGCCAAATAGTCACTCATTTCTACAGTTATTAGGGAGGAATTTCAGTGTAAGAGGAAGATGGAATCCAGCCCTGGGACAGGCAAAGAAACAGCTCCGGCCCTCCCACGTGTCCAACAGCCCAAGTTCCCATGATCTTCCCTCAGAAAAGGACATGCTCAAGTTCTGCTGCACTCGAAGACGCTTGAACATGGTCCCACGGAGCAAAGTGCTTATTGTAGTCCACTGAGCCCATGCAAAGCCAATGACAGTGTCCCTTCCCTCTACACCACCCAGGCTGCATCCCAGGGGCTCTGCAGAGCTGGGATCCACGAACATGAGTTTGTCTGTCCCAACAGTTCTGGTCATTTCCACAGCTTACACTCGGAGCATCGTGTTTCCGGGTTAAAAGATTAGATCTGTAGAACACTGATATGAGGAAATATTCCCTGTGGGTTTTTAAAGAATTCAGAGTCCTTCCCTGAACTATGGTTTTGATCATTTTCTTAATGGAATGCAGCTGGCTGAATGAAAAGGAATAGTCAAGAATCGTTTATTCAGTGACTGATGGGAAGAAGTGTCCCAAATAATATAGTTGTACTCTGTGAAAATGATCTATTAATGAAGGCATTTGTTCATAAGAAGTATGTTCAACAATGGTGGTGAAAATTAATCAAACATGTTACTAGCAATTATTCTCCCACCATTTCTAATTTAGAGATAAAATGTCCTTTAGCTATAGTTTCTATATGAAGTGCACAGGGAAATAATTATTCAGGTACCCGCATCAAAAATAGCTCAGCAACGGATGCATCAGACAATATGAATTAAACCCATTCTGGCTAAAAATGGCAATGTTCTCCTTGGGGTTTTCGCTGCTTTCTAGTTATTTTGCATTATTAATTTGGAGTAATGCTTACACAGAATACCAACAGGAATTTGACAGGAAATTAACGTAGTGACTCCCCCCAGAGATCTTCGATGTTGCTAAGCCCATTTTTCCTTACCCAGAGTTAATGAGTAATGATCTCCTTGGCAATGGTTCCTGGAGTACAGACTTGTACTTGGGTTCCTGTTAAATACAGAAAAATAAGAAGTGTCAGATAACGGAGGTATCGGAGGATTTATCTAAAGAAACTTAGTGAGTAAATATCCTCCAATGCAATGAGTCATTTACTTGCTCCAAACTGTTAAGAATATTAATACAGCTAACTTCAGTTTTAACGAAAGTTTTATATACAAGTAACACTTATTCCTGATCATTCTAAAGATCCTTTCATGTCTCTTCCACATCCAAAAGCAGCCCCCCCTCCAACCAGTTCAGAAGTCCAGGGATTTCTTGATTCTTTCTTTCTCAAGTTGTAGGACAGCTTCTTTCATAGGTGCTGCTCTGGTATTTCATTGCTGAATTTATTGGAGGTGCAAAGGTGAGTGCTGGAAAGTCATTTTCCTGTTGCTCTTGTGCTAAGGAGAAGCTGGCCTTGGGGGCAAACTTACTTGGAGCAGAATTCCCTTGCAAAACCTGAACCGCTGAGCTTGAGCTGAACACCCACTGAAGCTAACAGACCATTGATTCAATCCCACTCACTGTCTGCCGCAGGATGGTGCTGCGGTGGCTCCCAGAGCAAGCAAGCTCCACTTTTCACTCCTCAGTGTGCAACACCTCAGTACTGGTGTTGTGCAGGCCAGGCTCTGAGGCACCGCTGCTTACCTGAGCTGTCAGTGACTTCAGGCGGGAGAGTGAGACCACGGTGGGTATCCTGATCTCCATCCCCTCCAGTGCATTGCAATGGGACCAGAAGGGCACAACAGCCATTTCCAGGATCAGAGCAGTCTTGTCTTTATAGGCTGATCCCTAATATCCACCCCAAGGAGACACAGAATGACAGTGTTCTCTCCCAGAGTAGATAAGATTGTCTTGTCCAGAGAATATTCTTCATCATGAGATGTCCCAGCTAAATGCTAGTGCCAAATTAGATCCAAAGCTAATTTATTTTTGCTCCATAGCTACCTCCAGTAATCCCCTTTTCCCTCTAACCACCCACTCAAGAAGAGCTGGAAGAGGCGGAAGAGGATGCTCAGGATCTTGTGTGGTAGGGGACCAACCAATGTGCAACTTCACCATCACTGAGCATGAGATGAACTAAACACATAAAATCCAAACAGTGTGAAAAGCAGGTTTGTGCCTGTGGTGGTGCTGAGCTGTGTCCCTGCTGCCCCTCCAAGCACGGCTCAGCACCTGCTGAAACCCATGTCAGCGTGGCTTGGCTCAGCACATCCCATCAACAACCAAACAAATGCTTTACCATCAGTTTTCCACATGTGCTGCAACAGCAATAATATATGTAAATAGATCAAACCTTATATGAACTTTTGCATAGACTAGCAATGCGTGATCTAACATCATCTTCCTATTTTATATGTATTAAAAAACGAGATATGCTAACCCCCTTTGAAATCCTCATATTTTTAATGCACAGTGTAAATAAGGTTACTTGGGTTTTTTTTCAATGAACATTTAGAATTACCACTGACATAAGAAAATTCTGTTTGCAAGTCCCATTTCTACACCCTTACAGTCACCTTACTCAGAATGGTCAGTTCCAACAGGGACTGCAGCAGCAGCAAGTCCCAGAAAACACCAGGGGAACTAAAATTCACGTCAGGAATACAAAAATAAAACACATACACTGTTTAAAATGGACAGCCAGACCTGAAAAACTGATCTTACACATCTGGAACTGTACTTCTATCATTAGTGTCACAGGGAGACAATTCACTTATATTCATTTCTGCTCATGTCCATGCACAGGGCCAGGCACCAGTCCCTGGAGTCTTTGAGGGATGCAGTGGTGCAGTGATGCAGCTGGTTTGTGGTGGCTTTCATGGAGGATGGTTACTATGGCCTGGGGCTTCTCAGAGGTGAGACTAGAAGCACCAGAAGCTGTTTCCCAATATTTCTCGTCATGGATTATAACTGAGTTTTTCCACATTCAGGGTTGGTTTTTGCTTATTCCCTCTCCTTTTTAAAAGCAATATTCTATAGTTGCACTTTGATTTACTTTAATAACTAACAAAGGTACTTGTTACTCGTAACAAAGGTACTTTTAATCTGGCCTATGTCTACGTATCCCTCTAATTAAACCTTTCAAGAACCACTTATGTTAGAACTGGTTCTTGAACCACTTCAAGGTAGAATTATCTTATAAAAAAGGCAAAAAGCACATCTCCATCCTGCAAAGCCTTCAGATTAGCTGAGCCATGCTGGGCTCTGTCACCTGGATCTGTGGGAGGAGCCTGGCAGAGTTAGCCCAAAGAGGTGAGTGATTGATAGTCTAGAAAACGAGTTGCAAGTAGAGGAGAGGAAGGGGCAGGGACTCCGAGCTGTGCTTTAAGCCCTTGCTGTCAGACCACATCCCCCCTCAGGGGACTCCCCACAACCCCACATGATGGAGTCCCCCCAGACAGGGCTGAGCTCTCCATCTTGCTGTTCAACATCTGACCCTGAAGAAGTGGCTTCACCTCCCTGGCCTCTGTTTTCCCTCCTGAGAGTACCACATGCCTGCTGTCAGTACCATCTGGAGGTGAGAAGGGGACAGAGGATGAAGAAAGAGCAAAGGCAAACAGTGCACAGTGAATGCTCTTGCGCAAGCACGCACCACCTTTCTGTAGGATGCCAAAAACCAAACATGGTTTGAGTTCAGCCATCGCTCAAACACGGCTGTATCTGTAAATTCAGCCCTCTAATCATGAAGAGCAAGAGCAAAGAGATCAATCCATCCAGCCCACTGGGCATCGCCCTGTGTTTGGTAAGCTCTGATTGGCGTCATTAAGTCCAGGTTTCTGTTTGGAGAGTTCAGTCTCCTCCTCAAACGAAAAACAAACTCAATGAAAAGGTAAATGTACAAAAGGATCTTGCTCACCTCGAGGTCTCTGGTGGGTGCCGAACTCTGAATAATGCCGAGGGCAGTTCTCCTCTGCCATCTGCATCCAGCCTTGCTTTGCCTGGGCCCAGACTAGGGAATCATCACCTTTGCAGTAACTTCAGAGAGCACTCTCAACTTGTGCAATGGTCCTGCTGTTGCTCAGACTCCCTTGCAAAGATCAGGAAGTTCAGAACCCAGGCGGTGACTTTGGCAAGGGCAAGGTGAGGCTGGCAGAGCTCAATCAGAGGAGGGAGATAAGTCCAACTGAAATGACTCCCTTGAGGTGGCTCCAGCATGGGACTGCAGGCAATGTCAAACCGCAGCCTGTCCCTCCTCCTGCAAGAACATTTATCACTGAAAAAGGACAGCTTGTTTCTGAAACACTTTGGGAAGACCATGGTCATGGAGCCACTCCACCAAAGCTGGGGTTTTCCTTCAGCATGGGGGGGTGCCTTCCCCAGCAGAGCGCTGGCTGCTGCTCACCCCTGTTGAGAGAGGAGCCCAGCTGAGCCTCATCCACCAGTTTATCCTGTAGGAGCTCACTGCTGGGACTGCCCATCAGCAGCCACTTCAGACCTGATGGAGTAATCACTGGAAGGTTAACTGGGGAGGCGCTCATACGTTGTAATGCATGGATCACTTCATTAGGGTGTTTATTTCTGCTATCACCATCCTTTGCTAAAGCAGCCTAGAGAATGAGAAGACTGAAGGCACAGGAAGTGCTCTTAACGAGACATATATCTGAATGTGGATCATTCCTCTTGGTTCAGGTGAAAACAGAGCCATTTTAGGTAATGTTTGCATCCTGTAATGGTTCCTTCAACACTTACATAGACAAGGGCAGCAACTGGAGATTTTGGTAAAAGCAGTAATTACATAGAAGTGGTGTTGGGAAAGGAGGAGGTAGGAAAGTACAGGTGAAAAGAGAGTTCATATGATGTAAAATTATCGTACTGTTTAATTGATATACTGCAGGACACTGTTCCAATGGTATGGGGAAAAAGAAATAATGATCAGTTAACTCATTATTAATGTTCATTTTCTTTTGCAGAATTGCCAGAGGCTTGAGTTAATTATTAAGCATGACAGTTGGGCTTTAATATATCAGCTATAGATTCCAGTCACAGCAGTCTAGTTCAATAATTGGGTCTCTTTCTGCTTCATTTTGACTAATAGCATACTTACAGCAATTATTAACATTCATCATCGCACAGAAATAGGCCGTTTGAAACCTCACCAAAAATGGCAGCACAGCAGACCTCAGCTTGTTATTTAGTGCTGAATTCAAAGCAGGTACTTGGAAAACATTGAGCAACTTCTCTGATAACTTCTGAACAGTCACATCAGAACATGGATGTCCACTGAAAGCCAGCGATGCCTCAGGTGAGCCGCGGCAGTGTCAACCGAACAGGCTGCATTCAGATTGCACAGGAAAATACACTTACCCCTGGAAATGCAAATTCATACACAGTTCTTCAGCTACAGGTAGTTCAGTCATGGAATGTGGTGTTTAAACACTCTATCATCAGACTTTGATAGTCCCCCTTCAAATGGCTGTAGGTGCAAACGGACACAGCTTCTGCCATGAGGAAACTGAATCAATGGAGCTGTTGGAGTGAGGCCAGAGGCCACAGAGATGCTGCAAGGGCTGGAGCAGCTCTGCTCTGGAGCCAGGCTGAGAGAGCTGGGCTGGGGCAGCCTGGAGAAGAGAAGGCTCCTGAAGGGGAGACCTGAGAGCAGCTCCAGTGCCTAAAGGGGCTGCAGGAAAGCTGGAGAGGGGCTTGGGACAAGGGATGTAGGGACAGGCCAAGGGGAATGGCTTTAACCTGCCAGAGGGGAGACTGAGATGAGCTCTTAGGCAGAAGCTCTTCCCTGTGAGGGTGCTGAGGCGCTGGCACAGGGTGCCCAGAGAAGCTGTGGCTGCCCCATCCCTGGCAGTGTTCAAGGCCAGGTTGGACACAGGGGCTTGGAGCAAGCTGCTCTAGTGGAAGGGGTCCCTGCCCGTGGCAGGGGTTGGAGCTGGAGGAGCTTTAAGGTCCCTTCCAACACAAACCAGTCTGGGATTCCATGATAATGATGAAATCCTCCTTACCAGTCTTGTAGCCTCTTTAAAGAAGTAGTTTAACTTCCAACAGGAGCACAGCCCCACATAAGCATACTCAATGTAAGACCTACAGGTATCATGTCAGTCAGCAGAAGTCCTGCACATTCCCCCCATGCTAGAGAGGGAGGGGCCTTACACCATAACTGACAATTAAGCAAGATTTTGAGTGTTGAAAGAGACAATTAGTTATAAAAATATAAAATGAATACAGAAAACTTGAGCAGAGCCAGGCTATAGCCGCTGGAGAGGGGCTGAAAGGACTGCAAGCGTCTGACTGACCATCTCTCACAAGTCCACCAAAGGGATGGAGCCAAGGTTTTGAACAGACACATGGTATGGTGAAGGCAGTAAAACCATTATAGACTCGAAATCTGTTCACAAGTGAACATAAGGTCAAAGTAATCAAGAGGCTGGTAAATGCCTCACTATTATAAAAGGCTGGATAAATTTGTGCTTAAACATGACCCACATAAATCATCACCTCTTGTGCCCATCACCTGGGCTCTGTTCAGGCAATAGCCCTTGAAACAAGTTGCTCCTGTGGCTGTGCTCTGGCTGTAGCCCGCACAGAGAAATGGGTCACCACAGGCCCATAGAGGAGCAGGGAGAGAAACTGTAGTTGCACCTTGAAGATGAAAAGGGAGCAGTTTGTACCTGAACAGCACTTTCACCCCCTAAATGATCTAAAAGTGAAAGCAGAAAAGGCTTAGTAATGAAACAACCCTCGGATTAATATTTGAGCAAAACTAAAGGCTGGAAGGGTAACAAGGCTTACCCCAGAGATCAGTCAGCGGCACTGATCACAACACTGATCACTGATCACATCACAACCAAACTCATCCTTCAGCCACTACAGCAGGAGAAGACCGTGGAAGGGAGAAAACACCAGTTTGTTAGATTTGCTCTGAAAGAAAACCCCAAGGAGCACCACGCGTCCACACACGGTGCTCCATCGTTTCATGCTATTGTTAAGAGCCTTGTTCTATGTGCTCCGATGCTGCAGAGCCCACCAGTAGGCTGAGCAGGCTGAGGCTTGGAAAACCAGAGAACCCCATAAAAGGAGTGGAAATGATGCTGTAATTGCTGGTTTGCATAGTTGTCTGCTTAAATGATCACCTCTACATAACCAGCTGAGCCACTCCACCTGGGAAGCAGAGCAGAGCACACTGCACACTGTGCACACACAGTACACACCTGCACAGTGCATATCTAATGCTGTAGGTGCATATTGAAATGCAATAGATTTTTATTTTGAAATAGATTTAGCAAATGATGATCCAAGACACTGCATTATACTGAACACATGGACTGCTAGCATGAGAGGAAGCCTGAGTTAAATAACAGCTATTTGTAATACCACAGGACATATGTAGAGGATTATTCTTTCCCCATGTGGAGTGACTTAGGTAAACAAGTCGTAGAAACTGCAGTAAAAGATGCAAAGCCTGTTTCAAACACAGCCGTTCTGAAATGAAGTGTTCTGTGCCAATATGGGGTGAGAACACAGTTCAGACAATGTTGTGGCAAGAGTTAAAGATTTCCCATAGCAAGGAGCTCTCTGGAGATGTACTAAAATACACATGGTTTTAGGTGAGACAAACCTACATGCGGCATCCTCTTGGTTTCGTCCCAGTTTTGGACAGTAGCTTTCAACTATGTGTTAAACCTGGCTCACCTGCCTTACGAGCCTTCACTCAACAATCACACCAGTCACCTCACATGAAGGCTTTGAGTGATCTCTGAGACCCCTGGGTACCCTGTAGGGTTTTTGGATGGTTAGGTTTTGGGTTTGGGATTTTCCTGACACTCCAGTGTGAAGGACTGCAATATAAACTACCCCAAAATGGCATCCTGCAGCACTACCCACCCGCTTGGCTTGCCAGTTGCTCTTGCACAGGCAAACAAAGGGCTTCACAGGAGCTGCTCCTTGGACTCCTTCATCTTCTCCCACAGGCACTGAGGGCAAGGCAGGCTCACTGCAGTGCTCACAGCTTGTGAGCAGAACTGCCCAAGGCCTCTTCATGGCATTTACCTAACACATCCCCATCACAAGTGCTACTTGTTTCATGTAGGTGTTGTGAAGTATGAAATAATCTCAACCTGAAGCAGTTGCCATAACATTCCTGTGTCTCTGTTCCAACTTTTTAGACTACTCATTCCACTGCAGTAACCAGCATTCAGAAAATACCAGGAATGCAGTTCAGTTACCTGGTGCGCAGCAGATGCTGCTTTGGCGTTTGCAGTAATGGAGTGAGTAAGCTCAGACATGGCTGTAGCAAACCCAGAGTGCTCTGCACCAGCGCAGCAGTGCAGAGACAGCACAGGCCCACCTGCCCACATGTCCTCTGCATCGTGAGAAGCTTCTGCTCGTCTTCTGGCCATGCACAGTCACATGGATATGAGCACAGAGACATGGCAGGAGTGACCAGGATTAATAACCCTTGGCTGAGCATCATCAGATGGCATCCGCATCTCTGCTCAAAGTTCGGTCCACACCCAGAGCATGAAACAGGAGCATGTGCTTCAAGCCCCACCAAAGCACTTGCTGGCACCAGCACCTCTCTCTCATCAGGTGTTTGCACCCCCTGTGCAGATTTCTGTTTGTTGATTTAAAAAAAAAAGGTAATAAATCATAAATGGTTCCTGAATCCACTGCGGCAGTTTCGCACCTCCCTGTTCTAATCAACAGTAGCAATTCGACAGTTATAAATTGCATTTGTAAAGTGTCCATCTTACCTAACACCTAACTTTTAAACAAACTTTACAGGTGCTCCTTGTCTTTAATATTAAAACATAAATGAAGGGAAATTCTTACACCCGAGGCCACACTGCTGGTGGCGGTGTCTGTCTGTGTTACCTGTCCGGTTTTCACCACTCATAGAACATCAGGGAAGCAATGTGGGACAGCATCGAAGACCCATGGAGGTTTTAAAACCCACGTAGTTTGTTCATGTTTCAGACCTGGGCTCCATTTCCTGGTCTCACCCTAGAGGCTACATCTGTGAAAGACCAAAAAATAACCATTTCACTCTTGCTGTGCTGGCACATGCAGTTCCTCCACAGCCACTATTCTCTCCAGGAATATTACAGTGCACCAAATGCCAAAGTTCTAATTTCATTGGTCATAGTTTTAGCTAAGATAGAAGCTTGTTCTTCTGTATCACGCTATTGGACATAATACCTGTTTATGTGTGGTTTTGTGGAGTGACCAACCTATGCAGCTCAGAGATACCCAGAAGAAATAAGTGTAGATATAGAACTGAAGCTGCTGGTTTGCTCATATGTGTATTCGGGTCAGGGTTTCTGAATCAATCATTGCAGAACATCAAGTAAGTATCAGCATAGAGGCAGCCTTCTCACCCAGCGTTGCTTGTGCAATAGAAACAATAACAGTCTTTATTTAAAGGCATATTTGTTGTTTTCTAGGACAATTTGGGAATCAAAGGTGTTTTTCCAGCCCCTCATCTTCACAGACGCTGCAGTGCACACTGGCTGCTGAACACCACCTTTACATGAGCTCCTGACTGATCAGCCAAAACCTCTTTCTTGTCACCAAGCTCATCCTTAGCTACGACTCTGCACATTCAGAAATTAACTGATAATGGAAGGTTTTATCCCCCTAATAACAATAATGCAGGATAGTAGCAGATGCAGTTTTACACTTTAATCAAAACCTCGTCCCCAGCGATGCTCCAGAGTTACCCAAGAGTTCAGGAAAGTCCCAGCTCCCTCAAACACAAGTGCTCCAGCCCAGGACATTTCATTTCATGGCCCGAGGCAGCAAAACACCACTGTTACAAGGCTCTGATGCCAGCGATCCACACTCCAGAGCAGATACTCTCTTCTCTTGCTACTGCTTTTCTTTGGCAGGGGTGGAGGAGTGGGAGATTTAACTACTGAGCTCACCTGGGGCTGATCAACATCTAGGAAACGGGTTTTGTTGTCTCTACGTGAGGGCTCAGGAGTAGGGTCCCAGCCAGGTCCTGTCTGCGCCAGGGATGTCACCTCCTGTACACACACCTCATAAAAGCATTAGAAACCACGGGCATGCCCCTGCTGTGTTTGCATTACTGTGGGGTTATGTCAGTGCTTCCATCATAAAATCATTTCAGCAGGTTGTAAGTCAGGTGTAAAAACTCTCTTTGGGCTGAAACTTGGCACGTGCACACATGCAAACAGACACACACAGCCTGATTTCTGGGAATGGGAGAACAGGGGAGAGATCTGCATAACTTCTGGATCCTGAGCAGGAGCAGAGGATTTTCTGTGGGGAATTCCCATGGGGAGAAGCTGCACAGCGCCTGCAAGGGCAGTGGGGAAGGCAAGGACTGCTACAGGTGTGACAGAGAAAGAACTGTCCTGCACTGCCATTCCCAGCCCCATCCCTCCTAGCTCTGCAAATGAAAAGGGAAAGGTGACTTGTCTGTCTCGATGTTAAGGTCCCTCTCCAAGGGGCGCTTGGACACTCTCCAAGCTCAGTCTAAATGTGAAAGTGTATGTGGACTCCCCTGCATGTACTGCAGTCCCCTGGTGCAGCGAGAAACCTGGAGAGGGGCTTGGGACAAGGGCCTGTAGGGACAGGCCAAGGGGAATGGCTTTAACCTGCCAGAGGGGAGACTGAGATGAGCTCTTAGGCAGAAGCTCTTCCCTGTGAGGGTGCTGAGGCGCTGGCACAGGGTGCCCAGAGAAGCTGTGGCTGCCCCATCCCTGGCAGTGCTCAAGGGCAGGTTGGACACGGGCTTGGAGCAAGCTGCTCCAGTGGAAGGGGTCCCTGCCTGTGGCAGGGGTTGGAACTGGATGAGCTTTAAGGGCCCTTCAACACAAACAATTCCATGTTCTCTTGGAAGCCCACAGACCAAGCCAAGCCTTAAAACAAGCTTCAGGTTAGTCTGGATGCCCCTCTGCAAACTGCAGAGGAGAAATGCCCTTATATAACCAGGACTTTCCTCGGACTCCACTACGAAGCGTGCAAACCCCACTGCTATCAGAGGACCCTCCTACAGGGCCCTCCAATTTCAGCGCTACTAGTGAAAGGAGAAATCATGCAACTCGAAGCTACATCCAACAGTGTTTGTACAGGACATTCAGGGGGACCAGGGGAGGAGTTTTTAAGAAGCATAAAGGAAAAGAAACCCTCTTGCTGTCTCTTGACTCTTCACCCAGCTCTGGACCAGCTCCTTGTTTCAGAACTTGAGGCTTCCTACCAGAAGAGAGCAGGGCAGGGACTGACTGTGGCTGCAGCATCCTTTGGCTCATTTGCAGCTGAAGGTGTTCAGCATACTTGACCTTTTGTAATGCAACAAGTACATTTTCTTCACACTTACTTCACAGCTACAAGTCTCCTACTAAAACAGGCCAAACTTCAAGCAGCCATTTGCTGTGACATTTTGTTCCCTGAATAACACAATGCTCCACCTTTATGTCAGTTTTACTGTAGTTTGCTGGGTCAAAAATCCATGTCTAGCCCATGGGAGGTGAGTCATTACCCCATGTGCTTCCACTCCTGCTGCAGCTGCAGCCCTCCTAGAGTCTAGATGATGAACATACATTAGGAAGAAACATACAGAAAGAACTATAATAATATATTACTGTATCATCTGGTGATAAAAAAAGGGAACATGGGTGACAATAAGGGTATTCTTATTCAATTTCATGCAACCATATTCAGTGATATTAATGGTTTGAGCATTAGTATCCGTCATCCCAACTAGGAATTATCTGACTTTCTGGTTACAGACACCGTGTGAGCTCAGGAGCCCATTACAGCTCCATCTTTCCATGGCACACACAGCACCAGCTCTCAGTGACTCTTCACTGAGCAGACCCTGAGCACGGGGTGATACCAACTAAAAACTTCCGAAGGATAAATTATGAGGAGTATCATTCCAGCAGGAACTCCGATGGTTATCATGAGATAATCATCACACATCTGCATTTATAAGACATAGGGCATAGTCTGGTGCTTTCCAGTCCCGAGTGACATGATCTCATAACCACACACCCCTGGAGCTGTACTGTGGCTGCTAACGGAGTGCTTTATGGTGGGGGAAGGATGCTTTTCTATGCTGGAAGAACATGGAATTGGCAGCTCATTGCTGTAGTTTACACAAAGCTGTTTGTTCCTTGTAAACAGATTTATTTTCCTTCAGTGGTAGGGACCCAGGAGACTCACCACACAGCAGTGTAACAGAGAGCATCTTCTTGCAGCGCAGCACCAGGGGAAGCATGGACCTTCCGGCACGGGCAGAGTGCTCCCACGGTGATTATTTAAATGAAGAGGTGTAGTGAATATGTAAGGTTAGATAAGGTCAGGAGATTCTTCTGCTGTATGAATGAACTCCCCACTATTTGTGTTGCTGTGGTTCCAGGCATTCAGGCTCCTGCTGGGCTAATAATCCTTCCCAAACGGAGCTGGTGCCATGTTACTCATTCCCTGGGTCTGTCTATGACTATTTGGCTATTCCTCAGGAGCTATGGCTCTAACCCAGTCCTCTGCTTTCTAATCAGTAGTAAGCAAGATTAAAATGTCCCTTATCACCCATGCAGAGAGATCTGCTGATACCGACCCACACTCACTATGGAAAACACCCATAGCCAGAACACCACCCTGGTAAGGCCCTGGTTGACACATGCTGCCATGTCACCGCCGAGGGGCAGCAGGAGAGCTCTGCTGAGCTCCAGCTCCCCCAGCACTCCTGCCTCCTCAGGTGGATGTGGGGCCTGTCTCCACCCAGCCTGCCCCACTGCTTCCCCCCGGGGAACATGGGCAGTGCCCATCAGCAGCCGAGGCAGCAATGGAGCTTGCACAGATGAACTTCAGCTCGCTCTGATCTCACCAGCTTGGTGTCCAGGAACAGCACAACCCTGAGCCAGCCACGGGCTCAGCAGGGATTGCAAAACCTGCTGGAAACCTGCAGCAACACTTGGGTAGTTTTCCATACTAACCTCCACTTGTCCTGTGCTGTTCACGGTACCTGTGCTGGGTGAACCCAGGATGGAGATGCTCTTTGAGCCGAGAGGAACTTTTGGGGCTGGCTGCTTAATGGCAAGGAGGTGTCAAACTGAAGAGTTACTGGTGGCCTCTGTCTGCCCTGCCACAAATCAGGGTAAGCACTGTGGTCTCCTTCCCCAGTCATAGAACCCCAGACTGGTTTGGGTTGCAAGGGAGCTTAAAAGCCCATCCAGTTCCAACTCCCTGCCACAGGCAGAGACAACTTCCACTACAGCAGCTTGCTCCAAACCCCATTCAACCTGGCCTTGAACACTTAAACCTTCCCACCTGGTTTATTCCTTCCACATGCTGGGAGATGCACTGGAGGGTGGAGGTGGAGAAAATGGTGGCAAGTGGACCAAGCCATTTACACAGGAGAGAAAGAAGGGCAGTACTTTTCTGCAGCCCTGTTTTTTCTCCACTTCCTGCTCCAGCAGCTGAGGCAGTGCTGGAAAGGCTGCCCGACCCCTTTTCCTTTGTCCCATGCAGAGCTTCTACAAGCTCCTGAGAGAAGAAAGGAGAACTCTGACCCAGGCTCCAGCTGCCTGATCCTCTCCTCTCACAGCACAATCCTCACAGTGGGATTGTTCCTCCAAGAAACTCTGCAGCCCCCTCACTGCAAGGGCTTCCCGCAGCATCTCCTGCTGCACCTGGGCCCAGCCACACACCAGCATTCCCGGTGTCCCTGGGGATGGAGCTGCCCCTTTCACACTCTGCTACCTACCGGGACTCCATTCTACTCTCCTTTCCACCCCAGGAGATGGCAGCTGCTGCATGCCCAGTGCCCACAGAAGGACCCAGCGCCTCCTCCAGCACTTGCCCACATGTCAGAAGTGTTGGATGAACAGGGACTCTGAGGAGAGGAATCCCTTCTGATACAATGAAGGGATTTATGGTGATGTGAAAGGAAAAGGCAAATTGAAGAGAAATTTGCCTTTTAGGAAAAAAAGTTCTGCAGTGAACATGCTATTTTTTATCACAAAGCCAAATTATTTCAAGCAACATCTGGTTATTTCTTGTAATCAGAGTTATTTACTATGAGCAAGAGGAGAAAAAGAGAGGAACACACACAAGCATATTGCCTAGGATGCTCTGCTCCATGGGTGACTGCTCGGTACAGTCACTACACAATGGAGGACATACACACAAACACAACAGTGGCATGGCATGGCATAACATGGCTAAAAGAGGCTAAAAGAGCCCCATTCCAGACCCCCATGGAACACACACACACACACACCCCCCAGAACCTATTTTCATCTGGGAAAGCCACCATGAATGCATCGTGCAGCTTCTGCAGCTGCAATAATACACCAGCCTTTGAGAACCAAATCCTCACAGTGGGCACGTTTTTTCTCCTCCTATTTCCAAACAAAAATCAAACATAAAGACTAAAAAATCAGCCCATCTTCACTAATGAATGGCAGCATGAGAACATCAGCAGTGGTTTAAGTGAAAATCTTTCTGGTGCACTGAATTAGGTTTTTCCTGGAGTGGAGCAAGACCCTTTGTGCTTGAGCAACTCACGTCCCAGTTAATCCACAGGCTGTGGGGAGGAGTGGCCTTTTTTCTGTTTTTAGTCCTTACTCAGTTTTTCACTTAGTTTTCCATACCCTGTAATTGCCAAGCACACTGTAAGAACCCAGTAGCACTTAAATGACTCATTCTGAGAGCAGAAGGTGCAAGACTGAAGCATCAGTTTATTGCATGACTTCTCCTGTAACAGTGAGTAAAGCTGGCTCCTCCGGAGCAATCGCTCCCTTTCCTGCTCCCCACCCTGCCAACCCCCCCCACACTTGTCATGAACATCCTTCAGAGCATGAAACCCTCACCCTGCCCCTTTCCTGGGACAGGGCTGCAGTGGTCTCGGCAGCAGCACCACATCCTCATGGGCTTTGGAAAGAAACCTTGGCGCAAAGGCAAAGGGGAAAATATAAAGGGAGATGCAAAGCAGGTAACAGGAGATGCAAAGAGGACAACAAGCCACACAGAGAAGATACATTACAAAGAAGTACAACATTGTTCAAGGCCATACATTCACTCACAAAGAGGGGCTCCAGCTGTGCACCTTCTGGTCCTCAGGCCCTGTGGGAACTCCAGGAAAGGCAAACCCTGGTGCACCCCAAGGGGCCAAAGCACATCTAAGAATCCCAGAATCCCAGAATGGTTTGGGTTGGAAGGGACCTTAAAGCTCCTCCAGCTCCAACCCCTGCCACAGGCAGGGACACCTTCCACTAGAGCAGCTTGCTCCAAGCCCTGTGTCCAACCTGGCCTTGAACACTGCCAGGGATGGGGCAGCCACAGCTTCTCTGGGCACCCTGTGCCAGCGCCTCAGCACCCTCACAGGGAAGAGCTTCTGCCTAAGAGCTCATCTCAGTCTCCCCTCTGGCAGGTTAAAGCCATTCCCCTTGGCCTGTCCCTACAGGCCCTTGTCCCAGGCCCCTCTCCAGGTTTCCTGGAGCCCCTTTAGGCACTGGAGCTGCTCTAAGAAGCATGGAAACACCAGTCATACTGAACTGTGAACGTCGTGCACCAACACGATGGGCTGCAGAGCTCAGCACAGTGCGTGTCCTCCCAGAGTGCTTCCCCGGGTGAGTGCTCTGCTGGGCAGCCCTGCGCTGGGCTCAGCTGGACCACAGGCCCCTGTGCACGCTTGCCCTGTGCCCAAGCTTCCTCAGCCGTGCCTGGCAGCAGGAGCTGTCCTGCTCTGGTACTTGGAGCAAAGCTGCCTGTGTCATTGCTGAACATCCTGGTGCAAGTTCAGTGAATCATCTCTCACCGGGACATGCATCCAAATATGGAGGAGCAGGGACTCGTTGACCTGAAAGGCCTTCCATAGAAACAGGAGGGCCCGGACCGGCAGGACTGCTGAAGCACAGTGGGGAGAGCATCCAGGCTGGCTGCCCTTGGCCAAGGTTGGGGCAGTGGAAAACCCACAGTGGGAAGTAAACAACAGAGCACCTGGTATCTTGAAATGCAGCTGCAGTTATCCTGGGTGTCACTAGGAACAGGCTGAGAAATCCCTGTGCTAAGCTGGTGTCTGTCTTGGGGCTGAGCCATGGGGTGTTGCTGGAAGAGATCATGGTGGGGTCACTCAGGTCACTGGGGTCCCCCAGGCAGAGCAGAGCCCATCTGTGGGATCCCACCCTTCACATACAACATCAAAAGGTTGCTGAAGTGATGCATCGCCACTCTGATGGATGCTCACCTGCGCAAGGGGCATTCAGCAAAGCAGCCCCAGGGACAAACACCTTCCAGCAGGCTGAGCTGCAGTGCTGCTCTGCCCCAGGCACTCAGCCAGCCTGGCCTGAGCAGGAGAGCACAGGATGGTTTCTGCAGGAAAGAAGAGAGGCCCAAAGCCTGAGGTTTCAGCAGCAATAGCAGTGCTGTTCAATGGAGGGAAGGCAGCAGTGCACCTTCCCTGGAGGTCTGTCTCCCATCACAATGGGAGTAGGGCAGGGCGGCGAAGAGGAATCATCTCCAGGAGATGGCTGGGGAGCAACAGAGCCTCCTGTGCCACCACGGCCAAGCACCAGGAAAAGAAAGCAAACAGCAGCAGAGCAGGGGATTTTCTTTCCTTTACTAGACTAGCAGGACAGCAAAGTGTTTGTGTGCATAAACATCATTATGGAGACAGAAGCGTGCCGGTGATGACATCTGTCCAGGGAGCCTATGCAGAGTGACAGCCGCACAGGCGCAGCCCCCATTGAGGGGGCAGTGAGGTGGGAGGAGAGGTGAAGAAGGTCAGACTGGTCCTCAGTGCCCTCAGCACACCTGCAACCACGGAGGTGTGAGAGGCGAGGCAGGAACCATCAGCTGGCCATCAGCAGCTCCAGTAACTCCAACAGGGAAACGCAAATGCACCCTTGGAAACCTTTTGCCTCGGTTCCAAGGGCCGGAGCAGGAAAAACACTCATGAAGGGTGTGTCCGGCCCCTCCCCCTGTGTGAAGGGCAGAGGATCCAGCCTGGGATGACCACTGTGCCTGGTGAACCTCCCCAGCCAGCAGAGCTCCAGCTCAGGGCTACATCCACACCCCCAAGCGCCAGCCACAGCTGAGCCCAGCCCCTGCTGCGAGGCTCCACAAGAGTGCTGCCATCCAACAACCACCACCCGCGGTCCCGCAGGCACTGCGGAAACGTCTGCTGCAGCCCCTCTGCCCGCAGTGCAGAGACAGCCTGAGACGAGCCCTCCAGGGCTGCTACCTGCAGCACCAGGCACCGGGACCAGGCTGGCCAGTGCCTGCAGGGCATCCTTCATGTCACCCATCCCTTCCAACTTGCAATGCCTGCAGGGCATCCATCATGGCACCCATCCCTTCCACCCTGCAATGTCTGCATGTGTCATGGTTCAAGTGCAGTCAGTAACTCAGAACCATGCAGCTGCTTGCTCACTCCCCCCCCCTCCCCCCTGCTCCCGGAGAGATGGGGAGGAGACTCAAAAGAATGTAAACCCCACGGGTTGAGATAAGAGCAGTCCAATAACTAAGGTATAACACAAACCACTGCTGCTACCACCAATAATAATAATGATAAGGGAAATAACAAGGGGAGAGAATACAATACCACCCGTCAATACGCAGGCTGATCAAGCAATAAGCCAGCCCTTCCAGGTAACTCCCAGTTTACATCCTGGGTATGACGTGCTGTGGTATGGAATACCTCTTTGGCTAGTTTGGGTCAGGTGTCCTGTCTCTGCTTCCTCCTGGCTTCCCCTCCTCCCTGGCAGAGCATGAGACACAGAAAGTCCTTGGTCAGACTAAACATTTGAGCAGTAACTAAAAACATCGGTGTTATCAGCGCTGTTCCCAGGCCGAAAGTCAAAGCCACAGCACTGCACCAGCTACTAAGGAGAAAACTGACTTACTGCTGAACCCAGGACATTCCTTCCACTTTGCAATGCCTCCAGGGCATCCATTGTATTACCCATCCCTTCCACCTTGCCAATGCCTTCAGGGTATCCATCATGTTACCCATCCCTTCCAACTTGCAGTGCCTGCAGGGCATCCCTCATGTCACCCATCCTTTCCGCCTTGCAATGCCTTGCAAGAGATACACAGAGGAACCAAAACAGTAGGAGGCAGAATCCCAATTCTTACTCTCAAAATAAATCTCTAAATAATCAACACACCACAGATCTCTTAAGGTCCTGTTATCATACACAGTGAAAGGTGGGAGCACTTGCATAGGGCTGTAAAAGACCAAATGAACAGTGAGAAGTGTAAGAAGGTTCTGATAAAATTCCTCTCCAGGCCTGCAGTGAAAAGGAACAAAACCATTTCTCCTCCCAGAAGTGAAATTTCAGAACCCTGAGGCTGCATTTCTTCAGAAGGCTGCCTCGTGCTCTCTAGGAAATTACTGGATTGGCAAAATCAATCTCTGACTACGCAGAGTGGGGATAAAAAAGAAGTGATGAATTTGTATCAAGAGAGACCTGAGCAGATAAAAGCAAGTATCAGCTGTGTGATCAATTCACATGCTGAAAACAACTGCCCATAAACAAATCCAACCACCTTACAACCTGTTTTTCTACAAGAAGCAGTTTTTTTCTACCAATAATAAATTATTTTTAGGGCTAAATCCCAAGCATAGAGGAATGCACTAGGAAAACAAACAAAGTTTCTGCAGTATCACCTGGAAACCTCAGCTATAAACCAGGATCCCCCTCGGGCACATATTGCACAGTGTAAATGCTGAGCATCACCATCAGCAGCAGTTTTGATTTCATAGTATGGTTTGTGTTGGAAGAGACCTTAAAGCTCATCCGGTCCCAACCCCGGCCACGGGCAGGGACACCTTCCACTAGAGCAGGTTGCTCCAAGCCCTGTCCAAAATGGCCTTGAACATGGCCAGGGATGGGGCAGCCACAGCTTCTCTGGGGTTGGAACCAGGTGAGCTTTAAGGCTCCTTCCAGCCAAAACGAGTCTGGCATTCTATGATGCTGTGGGAGACTGTGCCAAAGGCCTTACAGAAGCCCAGGAGAGATGACAGCGGTAGCTCTTCCCTTGCCCACTGGTACAGTCACTCCACTAAAGAAGGCCCCTAGGCTGGTCGGGCAGCAGATACTCGCTGTGTGCTCTCTCACAGCTTCCTTCTGCATGTCAGTTTAAGAGAATATGTTTTAGTTTACTGATTGACTTTGTTCTTTGAGGACCCGGACAGAAAGTCTTCCCTTAAACTCCATGGGAACAGGAAATGGAAAAGTAAAGGCTTCATCTTTCCTGTAAGGTGAAAGTGACTTGTGAGCCCTGAGGTCCCCCAAGGTGCCAAAATGGGCTCCAGCCTGGGAGATGCCTCCAGGAGGGGATCTTGCACCTGCTTTGGGACTGAAATTGCTCGCTCCTCACCCCTATAAGCTGCTGGTTCTGCACCTGAGGAGGTCAGATCTCCCTTGGCTGTGGTTTCCTGTGGTTCTCGGGGACTGTGAGCCCCTCGCTGCCCCCATGACAGTGCCTGGAGAGCAGGACAGAGCTGTGGGCTCAGCTGCGGGTGGGCTGTGTCCCAGCCCCTGGAGCAAGCTCACCTTGGAACGTGCTGCCCTCCACAGATGGGCTGAGAGCTGCCCCCACTCAGCTTGGCCATGACGTCACAGAGCCCCATGGTGCCAGCCAGCAATAAGAGCCACTGCTCAGCCCCCAGCCCTGACGGCAGACTGCAGCGGCAGTGGGGGAGGCCATAGCAGTAGCTGTACAGCTGTAGCAGCAGCAGCAGCAGCAATAGAAGCTGTAGCAGCAGCAGCAATAGCAGCAGCGGCAGCAGCCTCAGCAGTGTGCTGCGGATGCAGGGGGCAATGGCCCTCACTGACCACCTCCTCCTCATCCTCCTCCTCCTCCTCCTTGCCCCACAGGCTGCAGCTGCTCCATGGCGAACACGGAGAGCAGGTGAGCAGTGGCTCTGCTGCTTCAGGCAGGGGTTCCTCTTCGAGCAGGAGCACTCCTGGGAAGAGCGCCCCAAGGGGCCTCATGTTGGTCCTTCCGCCCCTCGAGGGGTGTTGGACATGGCCTTGAAAGAGGGTTTGTAGCTGCTACATGCCAGCCAAGAGCTCACAAGTACCCCCAGAAGCTCTGTCAAGCTCCCACATTGCTACCTGACCCTCGCAGTGCCTGCAGTTCACTAAGTCAGAAGTGGATCCCAACATGTAGCGGCAACGTTTCTCCCCTGTGCTTGGGTCTAGATATGGCCGGTGGCAACGGTCAAGAAGCTACTTGGCAGGATGCTGATTTAGTGCCCTCGGAGACCTTGGAGCAGCCTGAGGGTAAGTCCTCAATGTCCCTTTCCTTGACAGAATCAACAGCTGTCAATGTGGCAAGAGCTTATGCGTGTGCAATTTTCCTTCAGATCCTCTGCAGGTCAACAATGTCCTAGCTCCTACTGCTGATCTTCTCCCCAAGCCTGAAAGCAATCCCAGAGCTATGTCAGAGGGAGGAAGAAGGAGAATACGTCCCTGGAGCAGTCTGAAGACTCAAGGCAAATATTGGAGGAACTGGAGAGAGGACATGGCGGGTTTTCTGTGACTATTTGTGTGAAACTGACCCAAATACTTCCCGTTCAGGTCTTACAAGAGCAAAGCCCCAGGATGAAAGAATAATAACTACCCCAGAGCCCTCTGAAGTTCTGAGGCAAATACTGGAAGAAATGAGGAGAGGACACGGTGGGTCTACTTCACTCTGCTTTAGCTGTGAGGCTGTAGCTACACATCTGGAGCTGCCATAGCCTGCCAAGAGGGAAGGGATCGATCAGAGTCTCACTGCAGCAATGCTGCTTTCATGCCTTGTAGGAGCTGGAGAGCACAGAGATGGGTCAGAGCCTCTGCTGCCAGATGTGGCTCCAGCGAGTGCCAGGGGCAGCTGCTCCCCAGTGTTGCCATTACAGCTGAGCTGGTCTCTGCAGATGGCAGTAGCAGAGCTGAGGCCTAGCCTGGACCAAGCTTGTGTTCAGCTCATGTGCAGTACTGCTCACCCACGGGGCCAGTTCCAGGCAGGAGCGAGGTCCCAGCCAACCTGGCGACCCTTTCCCCGCTCTGGAAGTGAAGTGGAGATGCTGATTCGGCAGCTTCTTGGGATGTGTTCCATTTCCTGCCTGCAGAGCAATAGCTGGATGGGATGAATGTGAACACTGCTGGTGCTGATAGGGATGGGTGCAGGAGCCCTTCTCAGAAAGGCTGTTTCCCCACTGGCCTCGCTGCAGCTTCTTCCTGTCCTCTCTGAAGGACCATTTAGCATCACCTTACAGGGGACAAAATGCACGCGTGCACTGCACACCATGAGGCATTTGCCACTCCGTGGTCCCCAGCGCTCGGGCTTGGAGTAGTGACGAGGTGCAGTGGGGACGAGGTGCAGAGTGATGAGATCCCCAACACTACTCCTTGCAGTAGTGATGAGGTGCAGCACCAAAACCTGATCGATGTTCTTGAGAACTATTGCCTCATGAAGATGCCACCTCTCTGGTGGGGAACGGTTCCATTAGATCCAACTTTCTTTCCCAAGCGATGGAACAAGAGGCTGTGCAGAGTGAGGCGGCTGTGGGAGGACACAGCATCTCAGGGCCTGTCTCTGCTCAGCACAGTTGCAATGCAGGACACTGACAAGCCCAGTAATTGCCCTGATTGCCAGATTGGGCAGGGGCTTAGAGGGAACCTCCCTGTCCTCCTGCCCCCTCTGGGCCAAGCTGAGGCTCTACCTGTCGTCTCTGCTTTTTGGCAGTGCTGTCACAGCCTGGAGAGGATTCGCATGGCCGCGTCTATGCCTTCTATTCAGTGGACTCAGGTACTGACCGCTCTTGCTGGGGTCCCTAAGAAGGAGACACATCCCACATGGGAGGGGCTGTAAACCGTGCCTGTACTGGAGACAAGGCAGAAGGGGAGAGCAAGGCTCAAGTCTCTCCCAAGAGGGGTGACTGTTCCCTTGGGGTGTGGGAGCTGGCCCGAGGCGAGGGAGAGTTGGGGCTGGCACTGCCTGCAGCAGGGATGGCTTCTGTCCCTGTCCCTCGAAGGGGCGGCTGGTCAAGCAGCTGTGCCCCCCCCCCCCCCGGCTCTCCTCCTGGCCCCCGAGTTGTGTTCACTGGGACGCCCTGTCCCAAAGGCAGGGAGCGGCCTACAGGCACCAGCACTGCGGGAAACAGAGTCTTTCCTGGGCATAGCACTGTGCTGCCAGCTTAGCAGCGGTGCACAGGCCATGCTCACCTTCTGAACTGCCCCTGCAGGCGCTGGCAAGGAGAGATCCTCGAGCGATTCCAGTGCTCAGGGTGCCACAAGTTTTGTCTGTCCACAAGACGTGAGAAGGAGCTGCATGATCGGCACAGCAGCCATCGTGATTTCTGTGCCTCTTGCACTTGCATTTTGTTGTTGCATGTACAGGCGGCAGAAGTCATAAGGGTGAGTTGGTCATTTCCCCCCCCCACACTGCTTCCTTCATGCCTGCTCTTGGTATGAAGCATTTCTCATCAGGCTGCTGTGGAGTGGGAAGTGAGTGCTCGGCCGAAGATGATCTGGGGAGGTTTCTGCTGCAGTCACGTGTTTTAATGTGCCAGGAATTATGTGGCCCTCCTTATGGGGAGCCTGCTCTGACTTCAGCCAGTGCCAGCTCCAACACCCTGCTGGGACAAGAGCAGCTCCCAGGAGAGACAGGCAGAGGCAGGGCGAGAGGGGGCAGGGGATGACATTGCTCTGCAAATGGGTACTCGTGCCCTCTTCTGACACGTGAACCTGCCCACAGGAATGCCCCTGCTTGCTGGTGCTGTGAAGTGCACGTGTTCACCTCGGCCACAGTGTGCCAGCAGCTGCACTCGTGGTGGCCTTGCCAGCTCTGCTCCATGCTGTGGAGGAGAGTCCCTGTGCTCCATCTACAGCTGAGGGCCTCAGTGGCCTCCTGTCCCCACAGGCACCTCTTTGCAGTTCAACAGACCACCTGGAAAGTGGTGGCTGCCCCTCGTGACCGGCAGCAGGACCATCCAAACCATCAGTCTTGGGAGCTGGACCATGCAAACCATTACCCCTGGGAGCTGGACCATCCAAACCATCACCTCTGGGAGATGGACCATCTGAACCATCACCTCTGGGAGCTGGACCATCCAAACCATCACCCATGGGAGCCAGACCATCCAAACCATCACTCCTGGGAACTGGACCCAACACCAAGAACTGCTCCTGCCCGGAACACCATTGCTCTCAGCCTCCCCATGGGCCTACACCTTCCATCCTGCCATCACATTGTAAGGAGCCCAGCATCCTGTAGCTCCAGCTGAAACGGCCCCACTGCTCTGGCCCTCCATCTGTGGCTGAAGGTGCCCCACCAGTCTAGGGACTGGCGGTGTGCTGACAGAATAACCCACAGCTTTGGAGATCAGCCCTTTGTGGGAGTAAAGATGGGAAGCTCTCACACAGGGGTCCCAGAGGAGAAAAAATGCAGAGAACCTTGGATAAAGTCAATGTAATAGGAAAGACACAGCCTCAATCTGTGGATCAAAGCAGAAAAGGGAAACTGAGGAGTCCTCCATCACCACTGAGCGCAAGAGGTGATGGGAGATGTGGTTAGACAAAGGGCCCTCCCTGAGTGCATTAAATGGGCTTGCAACTCCCAGTTACAGCAACTGGTCGGGTTTCCCCTCATGAATTCCTCACCACTGTCCTGCGGGGTCTGTGTCAGGAGAGGGATTGACACCATACAATATGGTGTTCAGGGTGTGAGCCCCAGTCTATCAGCACTGAACCTAGGCTGCCAACATGCAGGAATCAAGACTCAGACCTTGATCCTCAGGGCGCTGTCCCCGCTGCTCTGGCTCCCAGACCTGAGCTGATGGCAGCTGTTAGTGACTGCTACTTCACAGCATTCCTTATGGACACAGGCACCCGAAGATTGATGCTAGATAGGGACACATGAGAAGGAACAGGCTCCACTGAGGAGGCACATCATTTCTCTTGCAGGTGGCAATGGCAACTACCCGCTGGTCAGGGCTAAGTTAATTCTACCTAACGGACAGTCTGGCTTTACTTCTAGGTCACATAATAGGTTTGGTATGGATGCACAGAAGGGTCACTTGAGCGTGGACTCGTCGGGAAGGTGGGAAATAGGGGCACCATTCGCTCTGCCCCCCAGTTTACTTCCCACCAAGACATTCCTGGGCATGAACCTGTTGCAAACACCACTAGCAACACCACAGCACATCCAAAAGTTAACAGACACCTCACAGTTAGATTATGGGGACCTGGTTTTCAGAAGGATAGATGGGAAGTCCATATCCTCTTCTGTGTAACATTCTCCCACAAAATTTTATGATCATTTGTTGTCCTTAAGACCCTAAAGACAAGAGCAGGCTGCACGCCAGCCCACAAGAGTTCACTATGCAGGTGCCCCAGGACAGCCCAGGTCCCAGGATTAACACTGGGAGCACAGAACTCAGTGAGACAGGTTTCCTTGACCCAGGCTGGGCAGCAGTGAGACAGCCCCCACAGCACTCCTGGCATCAAACCAGGCTGCTCCCAGCTTTGGAACACTTAGGTTCCTCTTGGGCACTGCAGCACAGCCGGCAACACGGCCCCCAACAGGCCCCCAGATTCCATGCAAACCAAATAGTGAGCAAAGAACAAAACCTGCGGCCACCCCTTCCCGCAGCCTCCCTCTGTGCATTGCTTCCAGTGCTGTGGCTAGATCCACTTCAGAACATCAGCTAAGTGCGTCGGTTTGCCTTCCTGTTCACCCATCCCCATAAATATCAGGATGGAGACAGAAGAGTGCCGGTGATGACATCTGTCCAGGGAGCCTATGCAGAGTGACAGCCGCACAGGGGCAGCCCCCATTGAGGGGGCAGTGAGGTGGGAGGAGAGGTGAAGAAGGTCAGACTGGTCCTCAGCGCCCTCAGCACACCTGCAACCACGGAGGTGTGAGAGGCGAGGCAGGAACCATCAGCTGGCCATCAGCAGCTCCAGTAACTCCAACAGGGAAACGCAAATGCACCCTTGGAAACCTTTTGCCTCGGTTCCAAGGGCCGGAGCAGGAAAAACACTCATGAAGGGTGTGTCCGGCCCCTCCCCCTGTGTGAAGGGCAGAGGATCCAGCCTGGGATGACCACTGTGCCTGGTGAACCTCCCCAGCCAGCAGAGCTCCAGCTCAGGGCTACATCCACACCCCCAAGCGCCAGCCACAGCTGAGCCCAGCCCCTGCTGCGAGGCTCCACAAGAGTGCTGCCATCCAACAACCACCACCCGCGGTCCCGCAGGCACTGCGGAAACGTCTGCTGCAGCCCCTCTGCCCGCAGTGCAGAGACAGCCTGAGACGAGCCCTCCAGGGCTGCTACCTGCAGCACCAGGCACCGGGACCAGGCTGGCCAGTGCCTGCAGGGCATCCTTCATGTCACCCATCCCTTCCAACTTGCAATGCCTGCAGGGCATCCATCATGGCACCCATCCCTTCCACCCTGCAATGTCTGCATGTGTCATGGTTCAAGTGCAGTCAGTAACTCAGAACCATGCAGCTGCTTGCTCACTCCCCCCCCCTCCCCCCTGCTCCCGGAGAGATGGGGAGGAGACTCAAAAGAATGTAAACCCCACGGGTTGAGATAAGAGCAGTCCAATAACTAAGGTATAACACAAACCACTGCTGCTACCACCAATAATAATAATGATAAGGGAAATAACAAGGGGAGAGAACACAATACCACCCGTCAATACGCAGGCTGATCAAGCAATAAGCCAGCCCTTCCAGGTAACTCCCAGTTTACATCCTGGGTATGACGTGCTGTGGTATGGAATACCTCTTTGGCTAGTTTGGGTCAGGTGTCCTGTCTCTGCTTCCTCCTGGCTTCCCCTCCTCCCTGGCAGAGCATGAGACACAGAAAGTCCTTGGTCAGACTAAACATTTGAGCAGTAACTAAAACCATCGGTGTTATCAGCGCTGTTCCCAGGCCGAAAGTCAAAGCCACAGCACTGCACCAGCTACTAAGGAGAAAACTGACTTACTGCTGAACCCAGGACATTCCTTCCACTTTGCAATGCCTCCAGGGCATCCATTGTATTACCCATCCCTTCCACCTTGCCAATGCCTTCAGGGTATCCATCATGTTACCCATCCCTTCCAACTTGCAGTGCCTGCAGGGCATCCCTCATGTCACCCATCCTTTCCGCCTTGCAATGCCTTGCAAGAGATACACAGAGGAACCAAAACAGTAGGAGGCAGAATCCCAATTCTTACTCTCAAAATAAATCTCTAAATAATCAACACACCACAGATCTCTTAAGGTCCTGTTATCATACACAGTGAAAGGTGGGAGCACTTGCATAGGGCTGTAAAAGACCAAATGAACAGTGAGAAGTGTAAGAAGGTTCTGATAAAATTCCTCTCCAGGCCTGCAGTGAAAAGGCACAAAACCATTTCTCCTCCCAGAAGTGAAATTTCAGAACCCTGATGCTGCATTTCTTCAGAAGGCTGCCTCGTGCTCTCCAGGAAATTACTGGATTGGCAAAATCAATCTCTGACTACGCAGAGTGGGGATAAAAAAGAAGTGATGAATTTGTATCAAGAGAGACCTGAGCAGATAAAAGCAAGTATCAGCTGTGTGATCAATTCACATGCTGAAAACAACTGCCCATAAACAAATCCAACCACCTTACAACCTGTTTTTCTACAAGAAGCAGTTTTTTTCTACCAATAATAAATTATTTTTAGGGCTAAATCCCAAGCATAGAGGAATGCACTAGGAAAACAAACAAAGTTTCTGCAGTATCACCTGGAAACCTCAGCTATAAACCAGGATCCCCCTCGGGCACATATTGCACAGTGTAAATGCTGAGCATCACCATCAGCAGCAGTTTTGATTTCATAGTATGGTTTGTGTTGGAAGAGACCTTAAAGCTCATCCGGTCCCAACCCCGGCCACGGGCAGGGACACCTTCCACTAGAGCAGGTTGCTCCAAGCCCTGTCCAAAATGGCCTTGAACACGGCCAGGGATGGGGCAGCCACAGCTTCTCTGGGGTTGGAACCAGGTGAGCTTTAAGGCTCCTTCCAGCCAAAACGAGTCTGGCATTCTATGATGCTGTGGGAGACTGTGCCAAAGGCCTTACAGAAGCCCAGGAGAGATGACAGCGGTAGCTCTTCCCTTGCCCACTGGTACAGTCACTCCACTAAAGAAGGCCCCTAGGCTGGTCGGGCAGCAGATACTCGCTGTGTGCTCTCTCACAGCTTCCTTCTGCATGTCAGTTTAAGAGAATATGTTTTAGTTTACTGATTGACTTTGTTCTTTGAGGACCCGGACAGAAAGTCTTCCCTTAAACTCCATGGGAACAGGAAATGGAAAAGTAAAGGCTTCATCTTTCCTGTAAGGTGAAAGTGACTTGTGAGCCCTGAGGTCCCCCAAGGTGCCAAAATGGGCTCCAGCCTGGGAGATGCCTCCAGGAGGGGATCTTGCACCTGCTTTGGGACTGAAACCACTCGCACCTCACCCCTATAAGCTGCTGGTTCTGCACCTGCGGAGGTCAGATCTCCCTTGGCTGTGGTTTCCTGTGGTTCTCAGGGACTGTGAGCCCCTCGCTGCCCCCATGACAGCGCCTGGAGAACAGGACAGAGCTGTGGGCTCAGCTGCGGGTGGGCTGTGTCCCAGCCCCTGGAGCAAGCTCACCTTGGAACGTGCTGCCCTCCACAGATGGGCTGAGAGCTGCCCCCACTCAGCTTGGCCATGACGTCACAGAGCCCCATGGTGCCAGCCAGCAATAAGAGCCACTGCTCAGCCCCCAGCCCTGACGGCAGACTGCAGCGGCAGTGGGGAAGGCCATAGCAGTAGCTGTACAGCAGCAGCAGCAGCAGCAGCAGCAGCAATAGAAGCTGTAGCAGCAGCAGCAATAGCAGCAGCGGCAGCAGCCTCAGCAGTGTGCTGCGGATGCAGGGGGCAATGGCCCTCACTGACCACCTCCTCCTCATCCTCCTCCTCCTCCTCCTTGCCCCACAGGTTGCAGCTGCTCCATGGCGAACACGGAGAGCAGGTGAGCAGTGGCTCTGCTGCTTCAGGCAGGGGTTCCTCTTCGAGCAGGAGCGCTCCTGGGAAGAGCACCCCAAGGGGCCTCATGTTGATCCTTCCGCCCCTCGAGGGGTGTTGGACATGGCCTTGAAAGAGGGTTTGTAGCTGCTACATGCCAGCCAAGAGCTCACAAGTACCCCCAGAAGCTCTGTCAAGCTCCCACATTGCTACCGGACCCTCGCAGTGCCTGCACTAAGTCAGAAGTGGATCCCAACATGTAGCGGCAACGTTTCTCCCCTGTGCTTGGGTCTAGATAAGGCTGGTGGCAATGGTCAAGAGCCTACTTGGCAGGATGATGATTTAGTGCCCTCGGAGACCTTGGAGCAGCCTGAGGGTAAGTCCTCAATGTCCCTTTCCTTGACAGAATCAACAGCTGTCAATGTGGCAAGAGCTTATGCGTGTGCAATTTTCCTTCAGATCCTCTGCAGGTCAACAATGTCCTAGCTCCTACTGCTGATCTTCTCCCCAAGCCTGAAAGCAATCCCAGAGCTATGTCAGAGGGAGGAAGAAGGAGAATACGTCCCTGGAGCAGTCTGAAGACTCAAGGCAAATATTGGAGGAACTGGAGAGAGGACATGGCGGGTTTTCTGTGACTATTTGTGTGAAACTGACCCAAATACTTCCCGTTCAGGTCTTACAAGAGCAAAGCCCCAGGATGAAAGAATAATAACTACCCCAGAGCCCTCTGAAGTTCTGAGGCAAATACTGGAAGAAATGAGGAGAGGACACGGTGGGTCTACTTCACTCTGCTTTAGCTGTGAGGTTGTAGCTACACATCTGGAGCTGCCATAGCCTGCCAAGAGGGAAGGGATCGATCAGAGTCTCGCTGCAGCAATGCTGCTTTCATGCCTTGTAGGAGCTGGAGAGCACAGAGATGGGTCAGAGCCTCTGCTGCCAGATGTGGCTCCAGCGAGTGCCAGGGGCAGCTGCTCCCCAGTGTTGCCATTACAGCTGAGCTGAGGCCTAGCCTGGACCAAGCTTGTGTTCAGCTCATGTGCAGCACTGCTCACCCACGGGGCCAGTTCCAGGCAGAAGCGAGGTCCCAGCCAACCTGCCGACCCTTTCCCAGCTCTGGAAGTGAAGTGGAGATGCTGATTCGGCAGCTTCTTGGGATGTGTTCCATTTCCTGCCTGCAGAGCAATAGCTGGATGGGATGAATGTGAACACTGCTGGTGCTGATAGGGATGGGTGCAGGAGCCCTTCTCAGAAAGGCTGTTTCCCCACTGGCCTGGCTGCAGCTTCTTCCTGTCCTCTCTGAAGGACCATTTAGCATCACCTTACAGGGGACAAAATGCACGCGTGCACTGCACACCATGAGGCAGTTGCCACTCCGTGGTCCCCAGCGCTCGGGCTTGGAGTAGTGATGAGGTGCAGTGGGGACGAGGTGCAGAGTGATGAGATCCCCAACACTACTCCTTGCAGTAGTGATGAGGTGCAGCACCAAAGCCTGATCGATGTTCTTGAGAACTATTGCCTCATGAAGATGCCACCTCTCTGGTGGGGAATGGTTCCATCAGATCCAATTTTCTTTCCCAAGCGATGGAACAAGAGGCTGTGCAGAGTGAGGCGGCTGTGGGAGGACACAGCATCTCAGGGCCTGTCTCTGCTCAGCACAGTTGCAATGCAGGACACTGACAAGCCCAGTAATTGCCCTGATTGCCAGATTGGGCAGGGGCTTAGAGGGAACCTCCCTGTCCTCCTGCCCCCTCTGGGCCAAGCTGAGGCTCTACCTGTCGTCTCTGCTTTTTGGCAGTGCTGTCACAGCCTGGAGAGGATTCGCATGGCCGCGTCTATGCCTTCTATTCAGTGGACTCAGGTACTGACCGCTCTTGCTGGGGTCCCTAAGAAGGAGACACATCCCACATGGGAGGGGCTGTAAACCGTGCCTGTACTGGAGACAAGGCAGAAGGGGAGAGCAAGGCTCAAGTCTCTCCCAAGAGGGGTGACTGTTCCCTTGGGGTGTGGGAGCTGGCCCGAGGCGAGGGAGAGTTGGGGCTGGCACTGCCTGCAGCAGGGATGGCTTCTGTCCCTGTCCCTCGAAGGGGCGGCTGGTCAAGCAGCTGTGTCCCCCCCCGGCTCTCCTCCTGGCCCCTGAGTTGTGTTCACTGGGACGCCCTGTCCCAAAGGCAGGGAGCGGCCTACAGGCACCAGCACTGCGGGAAACAGAGTCTTTCCTGGGCATAGCACTGTGCTGCCAGCTTAGAAGCGGTGCACAGGCCATGCTCACCTTCTGAACTGCCCCTGCAGGCGCTGGCAAGGAGAGATCCTCGAGCGATTCCAGTGCTCAGGGTGCCACAAGTTTTGTCTGTCCACAAGACGTGAGAAGGAGCTGCATGATCGGCACAGCAGCCATCGTGATTTCTGTGCCTCTTGCACTTGCATTTTGTTGTTGCATGTACAGGCGGCAGAAGTCATAAGGGTGAGTTGGTCATTTCCCCCCCCCACACTGCTTCCTTCATGCCTGCTCTTGGTATGAAGCATTTCTCATCAGGCTGCTGTGGAGTGGGAAGTGAGTGCTCGGCCGAAGATGATCTGGGGAGGTTTCTGCTGCAGTCACGTGTTTTAATGTGCCAGGAATTATGTGGCCCTCCTTATGGGGAGCCTGCTCTGACTTCAGCCAGTGCCAGCTCCAACACCCTGCTGGGACAAGAGCAGCTCCCAGGAGAGACAGGCAGAGGCAGGGCGAGAGGGGGCAGGGGATGACATTGCTCTGCAAATGGGTACTCGTGCCCTCTTCTGACACGTGAACCTGCCCACAGGAATGCCCCTGCTTGCTGGTGCTGTGAAGTGCACGTGTTCACCTCAGCCACAGTGTGCCAGCAGCTGCACTCGTGGTGGCCTTGCCAGCTCTGCTCCATGCTGTGGAGGAGAGTCCCTGTGCTCCATCTACAGCTGAGGGCCTCAGTGGCCTCCTGTCCCCACAGGCACCTCTTTGCAGTTCAACAGACCACCTGGAAAGTGGTGGCTGCCCCTCGTGACCGGCAGCAGGACCATCCAAACCATCAGTCTTGGGAGCTGGACCATGCAAACCATTACCCCTGGGAGCTGGACCATCCAAACCATCACCTCTGGGAGATGGACCATCTGAACCATCACCTCTGGGAGCTGGACCATCCAAACCATCACCCATGGGAGCCAGACCATCCAAACCATCACTCCTGGGAACTGGACCCAACACCAAGAACTGCTCCTGCCCGGAACACCATTGCTCTCAGCCTCCCCATGGGCCTACACCTTCCATCCTGCCATCACATTGTAAGGAGCCCAGCATCCTGTAGCTCCAGCTGAAACGGCCCCACTGCTCTGGCCCTCCATCTGTGGCTGAAGGTGCCCCGCCAGTCTAGGGACTGGCGGTGTGCTGACAGAATAACCCACAGCTTTGGAGATCAGCCCTTTGTGGGAGTAAAGATGGGAAGCTCTCACACAGGGGTCCCAGAGGAGAAAAAATGCAGAGAACCTTGGATAAAGTCAATGTAATAGGAAAGACACAGCCTCAATCTGTGGATCAAAGCAGAAAAGGGAAACTGAGGAGTCCTCCATCACCACTGAGCGCAAGAGGTGATGGGAGATGTGGTTAGACAAAGGGCCCTCCCTGAGTGCATTAAATGGGCTCGTAACTCCCAGTTACAGCAACTGGTCGGGTTTCCCCTCATGAATTCCTCACCACTGTCCTGCGGGGTCTGTGTCAGGAGAGGGATTGACACCATACAATATGGTGTTCAGGGTGTGAGCCCCAGTCTATCAGCACTGAACCTAGGCTGCCAACACGCAGGAATCAAGACTCAGACCTTGATCCTCAGGGCGCTGTCCCCGCTGCTCTGGCTCCCAGACCTGAGCTGATGGCAGCTGTTAGTGACTGCTACTTCACAGCATTCCTTATGGACACAGGCACCCGAAGATTGATGCTAGACAGGGACACATGAGAAGGAACAGGCTCCACTGAGGAGGCACATCATTTCTCTTGCAGGTGGCAATGGCAACTACCCGCTGGTCAGGGCTAAGTTAATTCTACCTAATGGACAGTCTGGCTTTACTTCTAGGTCACATAATAGGTTTGGTATGGATGCACAGAAGGGTCACTTGAGCGTGGACTCGTCGGGAAGGTGGGAAATAGGGGCACCATTCGCTCTGCCCCCCAGTTTACTTCCCACCAAGACATTCCTGGGCTTGAACCTGTTGCAAACACCACTAGCAACACCACAGCACATCCAAAAGTTAACAGACACCTCACAGTTAGATTATGGGGACCTGGTTTTCAGAAGGATAGATGGGAAGTCCATATCCTCTTCTGTGTAACATTCTCCCACAAAATTTTATGATCATTTGTTGTCCTTAAGACCCTAAAGACAAGAGCAGGCTGCACGCCAGCCCACAAGAGTTCACTATGCAGGTGCCCCAGGACAGCCCAGGTCCCAGGATTAACACTGGGAGCACAGAACTCAGTGAGACAGGTTTCCTTGACCCAGGCTGGGCAGCAGTGAGACAGCCCCCACAGCACTCCTGGCATCAAACCAGGCTGCTCCCAGCTTTGGAACACTTAGGTTCCTCTTGGGCACTGCAGCACAGCCGGCAACACGGCCCCCAACAGGCCCCCAGAATCCATGCAAACCAAATAGTGAGCAAAGAACAAAACCTGCGGCCACCCCTTCCCGCAGCCTCCCTCTGTGCATTGCTTCCAGTGCTGTGGCTAGATCCACTTCAGAACATCAGCTAAGTGCATCCGTTTGCCTTGCTGTGCCACCCGTCCCCATTCCAGGAGCACACCAGAGGAGGGGAACACGCCAGCGGGTGGCAGCCCAGGTTATTCATATGACAGAATCATCAGGTTTGGAGGGGACCTCTGGAGATCTAGTGCAAACCCCTGCCAAGGCAGGGCCACCCAGAGAAGGTTACACATATGGGAGAGCAAAGCAAACAGTGCACTTCAGCCATCAGCTGAAAAGGAAATATTCATGTCCTTCTCCTTTAGCAGCCAGTCTATGGAAATCTGTGTTTGACGCAACATCGTCTTCCTCTTTCAAAAAGTAGTAAGAGAAATCCTCTCTGTATCTAGTTTTACATGTAGAGGGACATCAGTGAAAAACAACCTGGTGAGAGCACAAGAGAGTGACTGATGGTGTTCGCCCCACCATGGGCTGTTACCTTCGATTTACATTTCAGGAGTCACACACAGACTGGAATTTGCTCTTCTTCTCACACTGAGGTGACCTGGGAAGTGCCAGGCCCCTTGCACCCTGCACAGGGCCTGGATACCAGCCCTGTGGCAACTCAGCTCCTTTTAATCCGCTTACTGATTTGTGTGTGTGAAACTTCAACAGTGACACGTTCCAAGGTCATTTATATCTTTAGACACATGCGCCTGGGTTGGTTTGGGGTTTTGAAAAAACAAGCTATCCATGACAAAAGAGTCAATGTCTTTCATAGGGATGGGTTCTGCAGTTTAGGACCACCCCTGTTTGTCAGAGGATTATTTTCACAGATCTGGGAAACCAAAAATATTCTGACCTTTCTGCATGAAACAGTAGAATTAATTACCTGTAATCCTTAATCTTGACCCTAGGAAGCACTAAGATATCCCAGTGAGGAGCAGCCTCCTGGAGAGGCTCTTTTGCAGTTGGAGATTTGTACCTAATCACAGCCAGATCAGCCACCACCATGGCCATTCCAGGCCTTTTCCAAGATAGCTTTGAAGGAGTTTTGTTCTTTTCTGCAAAACCACTTCATTTACCGGGCACCTCTGTGTCGTGGTTTAAACCCAGTCAGGTAATTCGTTCACTCACCCCCCCCTACTTTCCCTCCCCCTACTCCCGGAGGGACGGAGAGGAGAATCGAAAAGAATGCAACTCCCACGGGTTGAGATAAGAACAGTTTAGTAACTAAGGTATAACACAAATCACTGCTGCTACCACCAATAATAATAATGATAAAGGAAATAACAAGGGAAGAGAATACAACACCTCAGCACCAGCTGACCGATAACTTGCCCCCCAAGCCCGACCAAGCACCGACCGATACCTCCTCCAACCCTGCAGTCTCCCAGCCCTGGCTAACTCCCAGTTACATCCTGGGCATGACGTGCTGTGGTATGGAATACCTCTTTGGTCAGTTTGGGTCAGGTGTCCTGTCTCTGCTTCCTCCTGGCTTCCCCTCCTCCCTGGCAGAGCATGAGGCTCACAAAGTCCTTGGCCAAACCAAAACATCCTTGTTATCAGCTCTGTTCCCGAGCTGAAAGTCAAAACACTGCACTTCACCAGCTACCAAGGAGGAGAAAAATGACTGCTACTGCTGAACCCAGGACATTATCCACCCCTTATTCCATACCATTCACGTCATGCTCAGATCCCACATTTTCAATATACCATCACTCTTATCTTAGTGCATGGACCAGTCCCTATAAAGCTGCTGCGTCCATCTGGTCCATGTCAGGCTCCATCTCTTGTAACAGTCTTCCAGAGCAGGAGAGACTGTGTGCAGTGTTCACACTCGTGAATAACCTGGGCAATAGTGTCCATTGTTAAGTCCACCCCTCGATCATGAGTCCATCTCTGTGTTGCATCTCTGCTCTGATGGCCTGAAGTGCCATGGGCCTACCAGGCTCAAAATAATTCACTGTCCCCTTAAGCAGTTTCTGCAGCTTGTTGCTGGGGACTCCATACAGCTGCCTTCCATCTCCGACGCTTCCAAAGCACTGGAGGGGCCCAGTGGACTAGATACTTGCCCATACTGTCCCACACACCCTGCCACTCATGACTGTCCAGCCTTGGGGAAAATCTCTTGGTCCCCCTATATTGTTGTCTAACCCCAGACAAGACCCAAACCTGACTCTGCTTAACTTTTGAGATCAGACAAAATGGTGGTGGGTAGAACACACTCTGTATGTGTGCCAACATGCTGATCCCCATCACAATCAGCAGGCAGGTCCCAAGGATACCCAAAGGCCATTCAGAGCCTTCAGAACTCTCAAACGATGCTGCTGTACTTGTCACTGGGGCTGGTGTAGCTGCTGTGCTTGCCGGCTCTCCCACTGCCAGCTTCCTTTTCCTGAGTCCAGCTCTTCCTCCTCTGCCTTGCTGGGAAACGCTGCGTGGTCTCCTGCACCCTCCTGGGGCTCGGCGGGCGGCTGCCGGGGAATGCTCTCGGCCGTCGCGGGGCTGGGCTCGGCCGGGAGGCTCGGCTCCTCCGCGGGGCTGGGCTCCTCCGCGGGGCTGGGCTCCTCCGCCGCCTTCTCCCGCTGCTCGGCAGCCGCCTCCTTCCTCTCCTCGACCGCCCCGACCTCCTCCACCGGCAGCCGTCCCCTGGCGGCCTCCGGCCCCGCTCCCGCCGCCGCTTGGTCCCCGGGGCCGCTCTCCCGGGCCGCTTCAGCAGCCGCCGGCTCCCGGGGCCGCTCCCCCTCAGTTCCCCGCAGCCTCACGAAGATGGAGAGTAGGGTGAGGGCCAGGACGGTGAAGAGCAGCCGGACGGCCAGGTACAAGTCCACGGCCACGTCCGTCCCGCCCTGCTGCTGGAGCCCGCCCGTATTACAAGCCATTGCCATAAAGCACAGTGAGACAAGAACCTTAGCCCAGGCCCCACACTTGATAAACACTAACACAGCAAATACCGGCTCTACATAAGTTACAACGGTCTGAAGCTGTGAGATCAACAAGAACAACTCTGATAGCCAATAAATCAGCATTGTGACGAATGACTATTAATCCAGTCAAATCTGTCGTTATCTCAACCCTTCGTGCCCCACGTTGGGCGCCAAAAAGAACTGTCGTGGTTTAAACCCAGTCAGGTAATTCGTTCGCTCACCCCCCCCTACTTTCCCTCCCCCTACTCCCGGAGGGACGGAGAGGAGAATCGAAAAGAATGCAACTCCCACGGGTTGAGATAAGAACAGTTTAGTAACTAAGGTATAACAGAGATCACTCCTGCTACCACCAATGATAATAATGATAAAGGAAATAACAAGGGAAGAGAATACAACACCTCAGCACCCGCTGACCGATAACTTGCCCCCCAAGCCCGACCAAGCACCGACCGATACCTCCTCCAACCCTGCAGTCTCCCAGCCCTTCCGGCTAACTCCCAGTTACATCCTGGGCATGACGTGCTGTGGTATGGAATACCTCTTTGGCTAGCTTGGGTCAGGTGTCCTGTCTCTGCTTCCTCCCGGCTTCCCCTCCCCCCTGGCAGAGCATGAGGCTCACAAAGTCCTTGGCCAAACCAAAACATCCTTGTTATCAGCTCTGTTCCCGAGCTGAAAGTCAAAACACTGCACTACACCAGCTACCAAGGAGGAGAAAAATGACTGCTACTGCTGAACCCAGGACACTCTGACAAGGTCACCTGCCAGGATGCAAGCACAGCAGGCTCCAGGAAGCTCCCAGGGACGCCATCCTGGTTTGGGCTGGAAGAACTCCCTCTCCCTGGTGGAACAAGCGGGGTGCTCTTAGCCCCATTCCCACTCCTCCAGCTGGAAATGCAGCACCGATGTGGCTCCCGGCTCGCTTTCCCATGAAACTGATTTCAGTGCTGTGAAAGACATTACCTCTGCAAAACCAGCTCAGCAGGATTTGAGAAGCTTTATATCCTTGTTTACATTAGCTTGTTGGGTTCTCTGAACAAGAGCTTAGCTTTTGAGTGATATATTTCACCTGGCAGAAGAACTGATGCTCCATTTCTTACAGAGGCTAAACTCCCATTGACTTCAATAGCTGTCTGGCCAGCATAAGACCTGGAAAACCATTTAATGGAGCTATTTAGTACCAAAAATGGCCCAACAACCATATGAAAAGAAGCTTGTTTGAATGTTGGAGCCGATTAGAGCACCCCTTAAATTAGTCAATGGCAAATCTTTCTCCCTCCCTCCCCTCCATGACTTGGGAGCAGCATGCTTTGACACAGTTCTTTTTCCCAGAAACTAAACTGCCCGCTTTTAATCTGGAAAGAAAAAGTCAACGTGTTGTGTGTTCTCATCAGCATCAGAATGAGCTGCTCAATAAATGCACGTTAACAGCTCTGACTGTGGAGTTATTTCCTCAGACTGTAACGCTGAAGGATTTCTGCGAGCAGTTATAAAACAGGCTCTCTCACCCCATGCAAGTGTAGTGCTATAATCTTCAAAAGCAGTTTGAGGCAGTGCTACAGCCTCCACACATCACTCTGGAGTCAACCACAGCAATATGAACGCTTCAGTGATCAGGTCTACACCGATACCGACGCCTCTCTCACATCTGGAGCAAACACCATACCATTTCACACCTGAACAGCAAAGCTGCCCATGGAGAAACACAGGCTGAAGGGGCTCCAACTCTCAGGACGGACACTGTCATCCTGCAGTAGGACTGGATGGAGACCAGAAATTATATCTGGCAAAAAGAAAACAAGGCGGCAGAGGTCCCTGGAGCCTACCCAGACCAGAGCTCTTCCAAGCCCACGGGCCTGCTGACACTCCAGGTGTGAACAGCTCCACAGCTCAACCTCTGAAACCTGCGATGTCCTGCAACTGCAGTACCCAACACAACGAAATGAGGCAAATCCTGCTCAGCTATCGGGAGCAAGTCGAGCCAAGCTGTAGGCCGTAGGCTGGCTGCTCTGGTCACCGTCCTGCCTAATCCCGGCTGCACCCTGCTGTGCTCTAAATTTAAACCACCCTTCTGCTCTGTCGGATGTGCTGGGGTCATGACACCAGGACTCTCGGAAAGGCCTCAGTGTGAGTGGACAGCAGCAGCCTGGCTCCACAGAGCACACACTGATAAGCTTTGGCTATTTTGAGAGTACAGACTTGCAGCCCTAAGGGGGGAAATCAAAGCCCAGGGACGCACTGTCTGTCATTTTATCAAAAGGCTTTGGACAGGGATGAGGGAGCCCCATTCTTCACAGCTAAAGCTCCTCTGCCCTGTGAGGACAGGAGCTTTCTCTCTGGTTTTCTGACATCTGTTTTACACCGGACAAGAGGGGTGGGATTTATTTGGCTCCCTCAGTAAGGGAGCCGGGAGCCTGCTGCTGCACCTCTCATTTCTGGGGCTATCAGAAAACTCACCTGGGCTCTTTCCCTGTGCAGCGAGTCCCAGCTCCAGTCCCTCACGCATCCACTGCCCACAACGAGGAGCAGAACAAACATGCTATGCAGGCAAACCCAACATCTGCTTTCCGGATGAGAGTACGGAGTGAGGCTTGGGCTCTGCATGTGACTGGAGTAGAAGGTCTAGTGCAAACATAAGAGACACTTACACTGCTGTTCATGTCTTTGATGCTTGCAGGGTGCTGGTTAGTTACAGATTGCTCTCTGTATATTGTTACAGATGACCCCTGGTCTTTTCATTCTTACTTGTTCCTTTGATTTATCTTTCTCTTCCCAAAAGACAGAGCAACAGAGGTTGGAAGTGCTGGGGCCACCCTTTCAGAAGCTGTCAGGGGCACAGAAAAATCCATGTTAACTTCTCTGCTATACCCTCACCAACTCGCAGGCACCGCTCCAGGTTAACTCACCTGATCAGAAGAGGCTGTGTGCTTTAGGAAACTACATTATTGCTGATGAATAGAACTTCCCCCCCCCCCCCCCCAATAAGCTCTTAGCACTGCTTAAAGGTGAATTAATAGTTTGAAAGTTAAAAATCCCCTCTGACTGTCCCAGAGATCACAAAATCTCCCCCTACATGTACAAAACCACAAGTGAAGAATTGTCTCAAGGAGCAACTGAAATGTAGAAAATGTTTCCTTATTTACTAAAAGCTTAATGACTTCCTAAACCACACAAAACCAAACCAACAACCCCAGCCTTCCCTAGTGGAAGTGGGACTTGTTAAGTCCAGAGGCCCCTCCTCTTCCTCCTTCAGAGCATCCCTGGCCTGCAATATCTCCCTGCTTTGCATCTCTGACTCCCAACAGACTTGGGGGGGGGTCGAGTCACGAGTCACAAATCCCAAAACGAGCCTATGATGCTCTCCCTGATGTTGCAACCCCAGAGAAGCTGTGGCTGCCCCATCCCTGGCAGTGCTCAAGGCCAGGTTGGACACAGGGGCTTGGAGCAAGCTGCTCTAGTGGAAGGGGTCCCTGCCCGTGGCAGGGGTTGGAGCTGGAGGAGCTTTAGGGGCCCTTCAACACAAACCAGTCTGGGATTCTGTGATTCTATAATTTGAAAATGCAGGCAGTGTAGCAATAACTACTGAAGACAGGAGACAAGGTATGTATGCATTCTCACCCTCACAGCAGCTGCACCCTTGGCCTCTCCTTCAAAGCATCCTTACCTTCAGAGAATGAAACACAGCAAATGTGACGTGGCATGAAAGGGGAAATGGAGGTCAGCCTCTTGCTACTGCCCTCCTCTATCTTACAATTCCTACACATTGCTTTTGCTTAAAACTCCCTTGACGTTTGCATATTTTTCCACTTGGGTGCAAAAGAAGAAAACTAAATGTGATACTTTGGGTTGCCCCAACATGACTGTGTTGTGCCTACAAAGAACAAACAAAATGCTTTTGCCAGTGAACTCAGTATGTGAAGTACTGCAAGGTTCAGATTTCCTGCCAGATTTTTGTGTTGCCCATCCAGACAGCGTCAAAGTATTTCTTTAATGAAAAACAAACCCAGGAACTCCAATAAAAACCTGGGGTTAGTTGTGACTGGGATGAATGTAGATGTGGAGCAGAAAACAGTGTTGTAGTTGGACTCGGCTGTACGGCCGAATCATCTGAGAGCAAATCCCTTGCCATTGTTGTGGGCACATTAAGATGTGTTTGCTAACTTGGAAAAGAATAATGAAAAATGTTGTTTCCTAAAAGGACAGCCATGCTGATGGGTAATGGAGAGCAGATGTCAAAAAGCATTTCAAAGGCTTGAAAAAGAAAGCAAGCAACCTCGGGAAAGCAGCACGCAGGCTGCAGTCACTGGCTGTGCCGGAGCTGCTCCCGTCTCTGTGACAATCGCCAATGTGTTGTCACTTTAACTGGGGAGCACAGTCCCTGGGGGCTCCGGCATGTGCCCATCCACCCCTTCCGCAGCACAGGCCTGGCCCAGGCAGGGAATCTCTTCCCAGCAGTGGGAAATCTCCCTTCTGAGGAGAAATTGCAAGACAGAGGAGAACGTGTGCGGCACTACCAAGGAAACACACAGCAGGGATGCACGCCGCGCCCCAGGGATGGGTGCCATGCACACTGGCTCTGAGCAGCCTTCCTACCATGCTCCTCCTCCTCCTCCTCATCTTCCTCCAGGGCCAGGGCAGGAGCCAGGACTCTCACGCCAAGGGGAAAGGCTGGATTCTCATCTGATGCATCGCGGCAGATTTGCTTTGGCTTCAGGTGGCGGTTTACACCGCTGAGTAACCAGCTCATGTTTTAAGCGTTAAAATTGCAAAACCGAGTTCCAGTTTCATGTGCGATTTTATTAGAGGACAGAATTGCAGCCAAGTGTTTATCTGGTGTCTGGCCTAAGTGCTGATAAAGACTTGGCTGAAACTTATATAATCTGCCATTAATAAATGCAATTTATGATAGTCTCAAGGAAAGACACGACCACTGCTGGCTCCATTAATGGTACACTCAGCAGAGGCCAGGGATTTAGACTGTACAGAGACAAGACTTAATTCATTTCTTGTCCCTAAATGCTCGTGATTTAGGTCAGGCCCAAGACAAAAAAACTACATAAATCTAAAGGCTCCATCCAGGCTTTGCTAATATGAGCTCAGTTGCTTTAATACAACCCAGCACCCTACTTTATAATACCATCTAAAGCAAATACTGGCTCCAATAACCACGCTCCAGTTAAAGTGATAAGCCCTGAACCTGATGTAAATAGATGTCTGAGCTTAATTTTACACACTAGGAGTAGTTCTGCTGGAGAGCAGCAGGACAGAGCACGGCTCATAAACACCTTCTCAGAACCAGAGGCATTGAGATCAGAGACAGAGACAAACTATTACACTGTGTGGCCCAGGCTCCCCCTCTGCTCTCCCTCCTTTCTTCCTGCTGTGCTTTGGTGAGCTGGGAGCTGCACAAGCTGTCTGTGTGCCTCACCTCTGCCCAGCACCCACCAGGTCTGCCAGGATCCCAGCTCCATATGGGTCTGCTCAACGCTCATCAGCTGCTGAACACCCCTGTGCACGTGCAAGCTGATAAAACAAAATAGAGAATCCCAGACTGCTTTGGGCTGGGAAGGACCTTAAGATCATCCAGTTCCAACCCCCTGCCATGGGCAGAGACATATACACAGCAATAACTTTGGTTGCCATTCACGATGCCTGATGAGAACAGAATTAATTCAAGGAAGTAAATTTACTTGCCAAATGCTGACATATTTAAAATGTAACCCCAGCTTAACACAGAGTTGCATATTCCATTGCCAATGATAAATTTAAAGTTTACACTTACCATTAATGGAATATATACAAACCTGATCCCTATGTAAGCTCTGCAGATTTAAAGGAACCTATTTTTAATGTACATACACTTTATAGTTTGAATTCATCCTTTGAAAAATTCCATGGCCCTATCTGAAAGCCAAGAGACATTTCTTTTCAAGATCTGTGATGAATAAGATCCAGACACAGGGCTGTTTCACTAAGTATGCCAAAAGCTTCATCCAAAGAAAAATTCCAAGAACAATTATGAGGATCTAACTACCAAAGCCCCAGTTCTGCTCTATTCCAAGCAAAAGAGAAATTTATAAACGCATGGATAAACCACTTAAAAAGTACATGCCAGAAAACATTAAAATCAGGCACCTAAAATAATTTCAGAGATATTTCTAAATGAGCAATGTTTGCATTATCTTTTTAGCGTCTAATATAACATCACTGCAATCTAGTGCTAAAGGACCCCAATATGTTTACTCATTTTAACCTGGAATTTAATCGTCAGAGTTTGAATCTTCTAGATAATCTGACCCTGCAACAGGGCAAAATTCAAAGGAGACAATGCAAATAACAGCAAATGCTGCAGAATTTCACTGAAAAACATTTAAAACTCATCCAAGCTCTTTTCCCTATCCCCACCTACTTCAAACTGCTCCACTACCCCCAGCCAGAGGGGACTAAAACTCTTGGCATCAAAGGTTACGCCATGGCCAGACTTGGGCTCCAGGTACGAAGCTGTCCAGGACAAATCTCTGCCAGCTCTTGCCGAGAGACCCAGTTCGCAGTCCTCTTCCTGGTGTCACCACCCTGCTCTCAAGCACCCTCAGGTGGTGGGACCACAACACCCGCTGGCTGTGGGTTGCCGTTCAAGTGCAGACATCTCCAACGCGCAGTCCTACCCGTGCTGGGCTCTGAGGAGACCTGAGAGCAGGCAGAAAGCTGAGCTCCTTTAGACAGTGCCTGAAAACAGCAACAGTCAACTGCGAGCTTTTGGGAACTTGGGCAACCCTATGCTATCAACTGCATCTAATCCACGGCAATGCAAGTGAAGCAGTGGAGATGAACTCCATTTACAGCCACTAATGGGGAAAGGATTTCACCTCTGTTGAACCCAAGACAACCTGATCACACAGGGGGTAAAGCAGCACGCAAGGGTGTACCTGCTGCTTTTCAAGGAACGGTGCTGCTGCTGTGGGGTTCTCTGTCAGACACCTCGACCCTGACTCTGCTCAGCCATCCCTCACCACAGTGATGTGGGTGAAACGTCCACTGGGAAAGCTGGGTAGAGCAGAGACCTGAAGACCCTCCTTGATTTGGTACCTGAGGGGGTCCTCAGGTACTGAGATGTGGCCGAGACAACTCTCACTGGCATCCCAAAAAGAACAGCCCAACTAGTAGGTATTTCTGTGCTAAAACCTCCCACAACTGAAGTGCAACATATCTATAGCCACACTGATGAGAACAGATGTTGATTAAAAGACAGCAAACATTGCAGTGCTGAGGCCTTTAGACAGTGACTCAGCAATGGTGTCTGTTTAAAGAACAGAAACATGTGATAAGACTTGATACTGTGAACCACGACACTCATATCAAATAAATAAAATGCTCTATAATAGCACTACACTTGAAAAAACATTCAACAACTTCAGCAGAGGACACATGTATGGAAAACACTGCTTGTAAACAACATGATTATTATGTGTGCTTTTGTCATAGGACAGAACAGTTTGTGTTGGAAGGGCCCTTAAAGCTCATCCAGCTCCAACCCCTGCCACAGGCAGGGACCCCTTCCACTAGAGCAGCTTGCTCCAAGCCCCTGTGTCCAACCTGGCCTTGAACACTGCCAGGGATGGGGCAGCCACAGCTTCTCTGGGCTCCCTGTGCCAGCGCCTTACCATGGCATAGGTGGCTTCCATTCCCATGCTACATGCCCCTGATTTGCTCTCCCACAGCAGGTAGGCATCCCTTGATGATACACATGAGAGAAGCCAGGACCGTGGTTACGGGAATCACACACCTCCTTGACTCAAAGAGGGACCACAGTGTGGCTGAGGGCATCCTTCATAGCGTTTGCTCTGCTTCAGGGGTGGCATGCCCACACTTTATGGCTCAGGCATTCAACGGTGCTGATCTGGGTGACTTGCCCAATTGTGCTGCAGCGTGATTTTAATGCTTTTAAGTTCGTAAGCATATTGAACAGACCCATTTACAGCTGTTTTCATCACAGATTTGACTTAAACTCCCCTCACCTTAGCTGTGCTGAATGTGAGAGGAGAACAGATACAGCACTAAATTGCAGAGACTGCATCAGCAGCTGGGATAGCTGCATTAGCAGCTCTCTCCTCCAAAGAGGAGCCAGCTCAAGATCCAGAACACAAAGAACTCTGCCTGAGCAGGTGATGAGGGTGATGAGTCAAGGTAGACCTGCAGGACTACTCACCTCAGCAAAAATCACCCATCAGCTGGTCTGACACAGAAGGAAGCTCAGTGCAGTCACAGAATAGTCCTATATCCAGTTTTAACAACAAACCCAAATGCTTTCCTAGTAAAATGAACACAAAACAATTAACATTTATCATTGCTTAGGTAATTGATTTGGGCTTCCAGCTGTACGAAAGTGATCAAGCTCCCTGTACTTCCATGCATGAACCGTTATTAGCTACCCAACGTTACATTCCCTTTTTCCAAGCAGCACTGTGTTCTGAGCAACCCTGTTCTTACCAAAGCTTTACGGCTACAAATCTCAGGCACCTGTCAGTCAAAAATATGTTTCCCATCTGGCTGCCTTTCAGTCGAGCTCAAGCCTCAAGAGACCTCTGAGCAGCTCTTCTGTTGTTCTGAGAATCGCTTTCGTGCAGAGTACAGGAACAGAACTCACCACAATTACAACAACGGAAATAAATACATGCACTTGTGAGTGAAATAGTGCTTGCTGGCAGCATCCAGCAAGGAACTCTGCAGACATGCTTTCTGACGTGCACAGAAACGCTGCCTAGGAGTGACCAGTTTACCTTGAGACACAGCCCCTGCCACAGCCGTTTATTGGGGTTCGTACATCTGCACCACAACATTCATCTCCTTTTAGACAATTCTGATAGTTTTACTCCTTTTTTAATTGCCATGAGGTTCTTCACTTCTCCATTATTAGTAGAACAACACCAAATCTTCCACATAAAAGGGGTATTTGGGATAGCTTGTATTTATGGGGAGCAGACACCTGTATGAATATTCATCATGGAGGGAGCTGCTGAGACCCAGTGAGATGTGCTGCAGAGAGCAGCAGTTTTTATACAAGGCACATGGGCACACCGATGTTGACACTGCACAGGAACTGACTGATTGATACTTTCAGACTATCCCATCTCCTCATGGTTATAACAGCACTTTATCAAAGCTGAATTCACTTGGACACCTCAGCGATTCACAGCAACTGAACAGAGCCAGTTCTGTAACATAACCCAGCAAATTGCCTCTTTCCAATATGCAGGGTATGGGATGCACAAGCAAAGTAGCTCTTGGAGGAGATGCATTTATCTGATTCACGAGGGACGACTTCCCAAGTCAGTAAGTTCATGATGCAATTGAAGTGAGTTGTGGGATTCAGCAGAAGAACATCTATATTCACTTATTCCTTATGGTTATAGCAGCTCTGTGGATGTAATCAAAAACCTAGATACATTCCTGCTACCGCCATGGGACTCTGTTACAATTCCATACCCTGACAGACGAAAGCAGCAGCAAATTCTATCAATCTGCCCTGAAGCATACCTATATTCTCCTGCTTGGATCCCGCTACATAAAACAATGCTCTTTGATGGACAGCCTACTTCTGAAGCTGTCCCAAGATGGAGACAGAAAAAGAATTGTACCTTCTCCTTTCTCTTCCCAGAGGAAGCAAAGCTCTGCCCCTGTTGCCTACACATACCAGCTCCACACACTGGACTGCAGCACCATTCACTTGATGGCCTCCTGATTCTGCCATAGCCAGAGCACAAGAGCATCGTGGGCTGGTAAAGCATGAGGCCATCCCACCCAGCTCTGCCATCACCCTGTGGAGGATTCCCAATGGGAACAGTGTCTTTCCTGCTTCCTCTTTGCTGCTCACAGGATCAGCATGGGATCTACCTTCTTGCACAGTCCTTGTGGTGTGCTTTAGAGCAAAGGCCAAAGTTTATCAAGCCTGAAAGAGACTCTAACAATAAGTGTGAGCCTAACCAATTGCTCACAGAGGAACTCACCCAACTGGTGCTTCACTCTTTATACTGCAGGGTCTTCTAGCAGTGCTTTCCACTAAGCAGTAAGACCAGATATTTTCTTTCACCTGGGGAAGGACAACATAATTGTCTGTCTTTGGGCCCTGGCTCAGCTTGAAGTAGAATCGGAGCATGGCAGCACTATGGATAGTTACAGTGCAAAACAAACAAATCTTACCTGAGATTAAGTTAATCCAACAGGAGGACAACCCCTGTAATTTGGCATTTTGAACGCGCAGTGATTAATTTCCCTAATAATAATAATGAGGCAGTGTCCTCTAGTGGTTAAAGCGCTGGACATGGAGTTATGAGCCCAGCAGCTCACTCTGCTCTGCAGGTAACTTCTGCATAGCCTTTGGCTACTCATGCTGGGTATGTTCCATGAAGCCACCGAGGTGCTTCACGTGCACTAAATTAGCCCAGGGAGCCCAAATATTTTCAGGAACTTGGGGTCCAGCCAACACTTACTGATGCCCTACTTGCAACATTAGGACTTTTTAGAACCTTTTATGTCTTCATTAAGTCATGAAGACACAGAGACACCTCCCAGCGCTAGCATAGCACTTCTAATAGGCAGGATATTGGAAAGGGCATGGACAACCCTTCACCACATGGGGCCCCATGGAGAAGGTGCTGGGAGGCCCACGTGCAATATCTTGGCTCTGCTCCCCAAATTCCCCTTTAAAAAAAAAGTACATCAAGCTACTCACCATGAAGACTCATGAAATCAGCTTGAACCATGCACATCCTAGGATAAGGGGGGTCTAGGGGATCCAGCACATCATACGATCAAAGATTTGGAATACACTGAGACTCCATGAAAGATTAGTGCCCTGTTTTACTATAAGCCTACCGTATTATCAGCATCTTCAGCCTGGAGTGGTAACAAAGGAAGAGGGTCTTTGTTCCCTATGCAAACTACATTGTTCTTTCAGCTGAAAACGGTGAAGTCATTTGTTGGGCTACTTTTTAACAACTTGCTTGAAGGCACCATGCCAAACCAAGAAAGGTCTGGTGTGAGATCTCAGGTACACCGCCAGCCAGGTTTACGCACTACAAATCTTAACTTTGATTCAGCAAAGATTTCTGTATTTCCACCCAGAAAGACCATCTAGATACAGTTCTTACAGAGATTTAAAGATTAAATAGACTGAAGTAAGCCATTATCATAAAGTTCTCATTTAGTATGGTTATAACAAGACTACTAGCTCAGGGACTTTTCAGGTCTCCTGTATATTTTGGTTTGGATTATACCGAGTACACTTCTGAAAGCATAGCTAATTCTGCTTTAGCCCAGAGTTAAGCGACTGGATCCTGCACACATTCTATCAGGTTAGGTTGATTAAAACTATTGCAGTTTATAGAATTAGAATAGATAAATACTCACAAAACTCAGTCAATCTCATCCAAAGCATGTAACATACAGTGAAACAACAGTGCGTAACACAAATGCAGTCTGAAACCAGAAGGGAAGGGAATTATTTTGATCAGACCTCTCTCCTAAGAGAATGTCATCCAGCACATGTAATAAATACTCTCGGCTCGTTGCAAAGTTGGTAGGTTTCCAAGCAATAACAATTGTGATACATGGAGACACGTTACTAGGGAGCCTGAGGAAATGTTGTAGTTGAAGGGTTTTTTTGACCTAGTGGGAGTCCTGGAATCTCTCAGAGCATTGCATGTTTCTATCTCCATTTCAGTCAAAACCAGCAGGCCAGCCTTCAACATTAAATGTTTCTCCAGAGCACTTGCAGCCTCTACAATGGAGACAGAAAGCCTAATCACATTTTAATTGAGCCAAATCAGACTTCCAAATTCAACACGCATTCAAGCAATATTTCCTCCAGTTCAAATGTAAAACTGCTAGGCCCTCCTGCAGTAAGTAACTTGGAAAAGCCAGATTGGGGGGTTTAAATGTGACCATGCACACAGAGGAAAACACATCTTTAAACAGCATTACCATCACGAGGATAATTGGTACTGCCTGCTCTTCAAGGCACTGGCTTTTCCTCTCCATCAAAACAGCAGGGTTTCCCATTAGCTTCCTGTAAACACTGGTCATCTTCCCCATCACTACTCTTTGCTGCGGCGAGAAGCTGAATGGCTTGGTGCTGAGATTGCCACGGGCCACAGAGGCCATTTACTGGCAGCAAGCTGGGCCACACGATGATGTTACATGAAAAGGACCAAGAAAGGGCTCATGGAAAGATTCACACAGTGGCTCAAAACTGAGCAGTTTGGGGTTTTTCATTGCAGAGCACTGAATCTGTTGTAAATGCAATGAAAGCTGAAATAACTTCATTTCAATAATATGCCTCTTACGTTATGCTGCCTGTTCAATAGGCCTGCAAGGAGCAAGTGTGGCATTGTCCAACAATAAGTGACAATTATTTACAACTAGCCTACCAGTGCAGTGCCCACAAACCCAGCTCACATTCCGATAAACACCAGTTATTTCTCTAGGGCTGTTATGTCTTTAAAAAGAGGACTAATGCAATCCTCTGCGCACTGACTGATAGAACCATGCCCTTGTAGGCAGCAGATTGCTTTAAAACATCTCACTTCTCCCCCAGCTGTTTTCACAAAGATTTAAAGGTAATTTATTTCCCTGATCATGATATGACTAAGTTTAAAGGAAATTTATCATTTGGTTCAAGCAAAGCATTGCTATTTCCTCCATGGAAATGGAAACACTAAATCATACATTTTTCTCACATACCATATTTTGAAAGGTCTGCATTCTTTCACGTTTCACGCTCAAATGTTCCCACAACTAAAGCTTATTATAAAAGCATTCAACTCCTAAAGCACTCCCACCTCTAGTAAGCAGTCAACCCAAGAACACCCCAGTTTTACATGCAGCCTCGTTCATCCAAAATAAATAACTTGGCTGGTCCACTGGAGATTTATTATCTTAATGTGCTCATTTCATTGTTGGCCTTGGCAGAGATGTCCAGGTTCAGAATGAAAGACAGCAAAAATTGACAAACCTTAAATCCCAGTGCTACAAATTCCTATAAAGTAACAGATGGGAAAGATAATTAGCCTACAACTCAACCATCACACGCTTCATTAGGAGCCCCGCTCCTATCAGGCACAATGTCTCAGATTCTATCTCCATGATAATAATGGCTGTTGTTTTCCACCACAGGTCCTTGAACTGGCAAAAACCAAGGCAAGCTCTTGAAATCTAGAAAAGAAAAAATTATCTTCTTTAAATCCAGTGGTTTGCTTCCATGTTAGCGACTACAGCCATAAACCAGAACTAGGATTGCTTGGTAGGAGTTTATCGTGGTGACAGAAAGGCCAGCTCAAGAGTGTCCCGGCAGCAGAGACTTGTTAAACAGTTACCATGCAGTGTAAAATAAATACACGTACACATACATGCAGCAACAGCAACGACGGCTTCCTCTTAACGTGCACGCAGCCAAAATTTAACCAGAGTCTTGCTCTCTGTTTGTGAAGAAATACTGAAAGAGACTTGGGCGTCTTAAATTGCCACACAGCTCTGCACTGCGTGAGAAGGTACTCCAAGTGTAGATAGATGAATATCCTTTAATTACGATGGCTTGTCGAGATCTGCACATCATTTCTCTAGGTCAGGCCAATTTTTCTCTGGAAAAAAAGGTTAACTTCTAGGATTTGTGGCCTCACTGTCCCTCCATGAGTTACTTACCCATAGGACAAACCCTCGCCTGCTGCCAGACTCGGACTCCTCAGCCCCTGCAGGGTCTGTACCTTTCCTATCATTTGTGTGCTACTCGGTATTTCTAGTCATATTTTCACTCCCTCTATAAACAGTTAAAGATTAAGCATTATATCTTTTGAGCAGTTGTGCTCTGATTTACTCTGAGACTGCACAGCAAAGGAACCCAATGGAAGCAGAGCAGAATACCAAACACCAGGTAACACACAGGAACGTTCAAAAGCAGCTTCCACACGTGGTATTCTGCCATCTCTGTACTAAGTCACCAAAGATTATGCAACTCCTGGTTGATGACACAGATATTGCATCCCCCTCTCTTCCAGAAAGAACAGCTTGAAAACCACCCATACAGAGTGCAAAAGAAAAGCAAGCCATTTCCATAGTGCCAGGGGAAGTATCATTATAAAAGCAGCACATTTTTTTTCAGATCTACCATTTTATTCTCAATGGAATTCTTCCAAATAGTCAAAGGAAGAACTGAGCCAAACCTTTGATTTGCAAAAATCCTTCCCACCTCCTTTTAAGCAGACGAACTGCAGAACAGCTACAGCAGAGGAGGGAAGAGATGAAACACAACCAGAGCCCCAAGTCTAAGATACACCAGGAGTCCAGTTTGGTAAACTTAAGCTGATACAATGGAAGGAAAATGTTAAAAACAAAAAAAAATGAGACATTTTAAGCATCTGAATTATCACTTTCAAGTGTAAAATACCTTCAGTGAGCTGCCAGTCCCCGAGTCTGGGTAGCACTTATGGGCAGTCGCAGGTCAAGGGTGAGCAACAGTATTATTCCTCTCCCTGAGTTGAGCTACCACCAAAATGTACCTGCCTGGATACTACTCCTGCTTCTAACTTTGAACTGCTTCTGATGGCTAAAGTGACCCCATGATTCCCTTTAGGCTCATTTAAAACACTGCCAAGTATTACAAGAGTCTGCTTGCTCAGAGAGGTGGTGGATGCCCCATCCCTGGAGACACCCAAGGCCAGGCTGGATGTGGTTCTGGGGTACCTGCTCTAGTTGAAGATGTCCCTGCTCATCGTAGAGGGGTTGGCCTGCATGAGCTTTGAAGGTTCCATCCAACCCAAACTCTTCTGTGATTGTATGATTCCACATTTCCAACTCTTCCCCCTGGATGCCATCCACTCCCCAAACGCCGCAGGCTGCTCTCCTCACAGCACAGGAGGAGGTGCAAGTGTATTCTGTAGGGACAGTATGGAAGCAATGTGCACCTCAAAGACAGCATCTCACTGAGATGTGCTAGAAGATCTGTATCATTTCAAGGTACATGCCTTGAAAAAAAGAAACAAGAAGTGTATTACTGTTGTGCGACCACCACTGATTCCATCACCTCCACAGCACGCTGATTTGGTGTGTTGCTTGTTTCTTACCCCAGCAGTACCTCAGTGGTGACAACTAAATCAAACCCAAGCCTCTACACACTGTCCTTGTGGTAGAAATGCACAATAAATCAGGCTCAACTTCATTAGCTCTGACCTTGACAATCCCACTGTCCGCATCTAAGCTCAAACATTCCTTGTCCTTAGCTGGGAAAGACTTGTATGTGAACTAAAGCTTACAACTTCATTTCTTAACAATTATCACCTCTTGCCCACACCCCCAATCAATTGGTTTTATAATAAAACTGACTTTAATAACAACCATCCAGGCAACTGTGCAGCACATGGACTTACTTGGTTTAGACTAATTAGGTGAGGCCTGGGGAAGGACTGATCACCTCTGTGGACAAATAGAAGGTTAGCATTGGGTTTTACCTCTACCCTGAGAATGTTCCTTCTAAAGTTCCTCAAGTTATTTGCTTAAGAGCATTAAGTATGCTTTAAATTCATTCCCAAGCATGAGAGGGAGACAGCGTGTATGATCCTCAAGTTGTAAACGACATGAGAATGGCCATGCTACAACACTGGAATGCCCCATTTCCACTGCAGCATTTGGGAAAAATCAGCCTTCCAGTTTTAATGAGGAATGTAAAAAAAGCCCAGATGGCAACTGTTTTGAATGCAGTTTATTGCAGTCTTCATTTGGTGACTCAGCTTTACTTCTCATGCTGGGTAGACCCATCTCATCAAGAGCATCAGGTAATTAAAAATAAGATAGAATTACTGCAACTACACCGTAAAGCACAGATCTCTTGTAGCTTGTTAACTTCCAGACATATTTACTTTTCTGAGGTCAAAATAAGGTAAACTTCTTGAATTCCTAATACTGCTCTCTAGAACATGCAGCCACATCTGCAGTTCATCAGCACTGCTGCTGTCACACTTCATGAAACCCTTTAATTCAACCAGTGTGCTGGCATGGCAGGCCACCCATTTATACTGCAAGTCTCACCTTTCACATTCCTGCTCTGCGCATGCTGTTGGTCTGTGCAAACAACAGTTTCACAAGCAGACAGACTGAACAACAATTTGCACATATCAAGCCACCAGCACCAACACGAGAAGGTAACAATGATTATTTGTGCTACCCCATAAGCCAAGAACTGCTATAAAATAAGGGTACCTAGCCTTTCTTTTGCACATCCAATAAAACGTCCTAACTGCAGGTTCGAATGATTTCTGTTTGAACACTTGTTAACAACCATCATTACTTTTGTATCACTGTGTACTCAGTTTTCAATTTACAGTACATACGAGATTAAAACTTTGAAGTACATTCATTGCCCTCAATACTATTCAAGGAGCTGCAGCATTCAGACTGATACTACACTGCTTTCTGGCCAGTAAAGAAGCACCAGTCTAAAAATGGACCAGTTTGGGTTAGAAGGGCCCTTAAAGCTCCTCCAGCTCCAACCCCTGCCACGGGCAGGGACCCCTTCCACTAGAGCAGCTTGCTCCAAGCCCCTGTGTCCAACCTGGCCTTGAACACTGCCAGGGATGGGGCAGCCACAGCTTCTCTGGGCACCCTGTGCCAGCGCCTCAGCACCCTCACAGGGAAGAGCTTCTGCCTAAGAGCTCATCTAAATACTGTGTAAAACCAGATTACCCCACAAAATAAATCATGAGGTGCTTTGATGTACCAGTACAGTAGGCGATTCATCTTTACAGCTGCCTTTCCATTCTGACCATTACTTATGGTGTCAGAGAACAGCATTTCATGGTTGGCATAACACGTGCACAAATGGACACACGGAGAACTATCTATGTAACACAGCCCGCTTTTGTGAGCGGGTCACAAAGATTCTCTGCAGACAGAGTAGGGAAACGGGCCTTGAACTTCTTGCTGTGACAAATTCAGCTGAAGTTCCCTCCTGCTGTAGCACTTTAGGAAATGCACTGTAACTTCATTAATGATCAAGTCCTTTCTGTACAGCCACGCACACATCCTCAACACCTACACAGAGCACCCTGTAATTGCTACCATCACACAGCTTCTGTAAGGAAGCAAGAGATCTGGGAAGAGTTTTAAATAGCATTAAATCAAGCTTTGCTCTTCATCTTTCTCTTGTGGCTCAGCAAACTCTGCATTCACAGAAATGTCATCTTTCTCTAGCCAGCTTTTTGGGGGGGGTTTCCCCCACACAGAATATCTTTCTCTGAACTTGTTTTTCTAGTTAGCCAGCACAGAAACACAGCTCATATTTTAATCAAACAAATGAAACCAGACTATAAAGCATTTAGTAATATCCGGATTCTTATGACAATATAGCAAATATTGTCCCTAGCAGCAGATAGAGCTGATGAAGCACTAGGGCTTATATGGAGTTGTGTTCTTCAGCACAGTTAGATACAGTTTCCAGATTAATTTATCAGCATATGGTCTTGTATCTAATCACAACTGTCGTGGTTTAAACCCAGTCAGGTAACTTGTTCACTCACTCCCAGTGAGTGGTGCCAAGCTGACAACAATCAAGGTCCGTGTCCGTCTCCCCCCCCCTCCCTGCACCGGGGCTCTCCCTTTCCCCGCTCCCGGAGGAACGGGGAGGAGGATCGAGAGAGTGCAACTCCTACGGGTTGAGACAAGAACAGTCCAGCAACAAATCACCACCGCTACTATCAGCTAAAACAATGATAAGGGAAAATAACAAGGGAGAGCCCCGGTGCAGGGAGGGGGGGGGGAGACGAACACGGACCTTGATTGTTGTCAGCTTGGCACCACTCACTGGGAGTGAGTGAACAAGTTACCTGACTGGGTTTAAACCACGACAGTTCTTTTTGGCGCCCAACGTGGGGCACGAAGGGTTGAGAAAAAGAACTGTCCTGGTTTAAACCCAGTCAGGTAATTTGTTCGCTCACTTCCCCCCCTTTCTTGCCCTCCCCCTGCTCTCGGAGGGACGGAGAGGAGAATCAAAAGAATGCAACTCCCACGGGTTGAGATAAGAACAGTTTAGTAACTAAGGTATAACACAAATCACTACTGCTACCACCAATGATAATAATGATAAAGGAAATAACAAGGGAAGAGAATACAACACCTCACCACCCACTGACCGATAACTCGCCCCCCAAGCCCGACCAAGCTCTGACCGATACCTCCTCCAACCCTGCAGTCTCCCAGCCCTTCCGGCTAACTCCCAGTTACATCCTGGGCATGACGTGCTGTGGTATGGAATACCTCTTTGGTCAGTTTGGGTCAGGTGTCCTGTCTCTGCTTCCTCCTGGCTTCCCCTCCTCCCTGGCAGAGCATGAGGCTCACAAAGTCCTTGGCCAAACCAAAACATCTCTATCAGCTCTGTTCCCGAGCCGAAAGTCAAAACACCGCACTGCACCAGCTACCAAGGAGGAGAAACATGACTGCTACTGCTGAACCCAGGACAACAACTAACAGTGGGAAATCTTGATGGACCGTGGAACATCCATCACTCACCAGTTTTGTTTCAGTATTCTCCTCCCTAAAGAGTAAATGAATGCAGGCTAGAGAAAATACAAGACTTCTCTTCCTACTGCACATTGTACTTACTTTTCTTGCATAATACACTTTTTACTGTGTTATTTGTAAAACTTGTGCTTAATTAAGGATTGGGTAAAATGTGCATCTCTCCTACAGATCAGTGTCAAGTCTGAAACACTCCAGGTATGTTTTTAATGCTCTTGGCAAGTTGGGAATAACTCTTACCTGGGAACTCTTAAAGCTTTCTAACAATATCAACAGTAAAGAGAAGGAATCACAAGGACAGCTGGCTTGAGCTACCTTGGTTGGTTTGCCCACTATTGGAGTTATATGGAAGAGTTACTTTAGTGTCTTACTACGAGACATGTCCATAAATTAGCATACTAAGATAAGGAGGAAATGGAGGGAATCACCTGGGAAGCAAACCTGGGGTGATTTTCCCTCCAGATATCAACACCACTGTTTAAATAAGGCTTCCACTCTAAAACTGCGTCTTTGTGACACCACGTTTATATCTAGAAACAGTAACAAAGAGACAAAAGATTAATATCAGTTACAGAGCTGGTGGGACTGCAGATTAGAAAGAATGAAAGGCTGGGTTTGGCTTGTCTCCTTCTCAGACTGCTTTTATAGAGCTCTGCCTATTTCTACCATCTCAAATACTTCTTTGATTTTCAGTACTTATTGCTTGCCAGTTCTGTTCAACTGCATGGCATCAAGCCCTAGTCTGGCTTTATATATAATCTCATAACATAATCATCAATCTTATATAATCTCATCACAGAATATTTCTTTGGGCTGTGAGTACATCTAATTTCTGTTCATAGAATTTGTTCTCCGGTCTTAATGTGGCAGCAACAGCCTTAAGTGTATTATTTAATTGCATGCCTAAATAAAACTCCTGAAAGCATTTTCTCATAGTGCCTGTGATACATTTAGCACCAACACAAAGTTGCCCAGAAGTGGGGGGGTTTGGATTTTAGCTTGGGGTTTTTTCTGCCTGGTTGGTTGGGTTTTTTTGGTGATCAAAAGGCAACTTTAAGGAACAGTGGCCAAGACAATTAACCTCAGAATCAGTTTCAGAGCAAGCGACCACGAAGCTGAAACAATTCACCCAGAAAAGGCTCATTTCATCCATATTTCTGTTTGTAACTTCAATGGTCTCAGCACATCCTCTAACAGTATTTTAGGGAATTTTTATGAACTCAGTTCCTGGATAGGAAGAGTACTGTGCAATCTCACAGGGCTACCTGAAACAGATGCAGGAGAGCAGAGACCAGAACTGGGTGCTGGTGCTCAGGGGTGCTCCTGATCAGCCTCTCCCATGGACTGCAAATAATAACATTTTAACTCTTCTGGGAAAAGTAAATAGGAATGAGGAACTGTAGAACCACTTACCTACTACAGTTCCACCCTCCTGCTTACGTCCACAGACCAACAAGCATCTTATTATGCCATTATTTCCTCTGCTAAGCCAAAGCAGTGCTGTGCTCAAACTCGCATCGCAGCACCTGCAGCTCTGCCTTTTCCCCTCTGCACTTCTGTGACTATGACAGGACGTAGTCTTGGCAAAGACTAACTCATCTAATTTACAATAGTACTCCAAGACAATCACAGTATCTTGAAATCAAGAACCATCCAGAAATTAAGACACACCAGTTTTTAGTCATCTCACAGGAAGAATGAAATGAATCTACTTCTGATGTTTGTCAACCTGTTTGCATTTGTAATCAAATTAAAATCTGACTCTGTTTCCATTCTTCAACAAGCTATTATGAATTACTTGTACTCAGGCAGCAATCAAACACCTCTTCCTGACGCGGGGCCCTGTTGAGCTGCGTACCCTAAACACAAACATCCGTCAACAGAAGTCGCTGTGTGTACCTGCCACAGACGCAGATTCTGGCGCACATGCAGAGCCTGCCTTGGCACACCCATCTCTGAAAATCTCATATGCAAGATCCAAACCCTGACGTAGCCCAGACCAAAGCAAGTAAGCCTGAAGTTCACTAAGCCCTGAGACTGAGAATTTCTAAGTAGCCAGAGGTCTCTATGAAGTGGAAACCACTCAGCAGGAAGCTGTGCCATGGCTGGAGAGCAGTGCCAACGCTGGGGAAGTCCTGGTCATCAGCACAGGACAGCAGGAGGCTCCTGGTGACACTTTTGGTGGATGGTTGTCACAGGAGAGACTAGGAGAGAATGAAGAAAGAGAGAAGCCAGAGCACACACAACATATGGGAGCAGCAAATAAATATGCCAGTACTCACATACCAGGAAAGATGCTACCCAATGCACACAAAAAGCAGAGAGGCTCTTGCTGGCTGCAGCTCTGGTGCCTCATGCAAGGAAAGCAGAGCAGGCTCCAGCTTCTTGTTTCAGAAACTCTCAGTCTCCTTGACTCATCTCTGCTACAGACCTAAACAGACTTTAAATCTATTCTGCCCTCTTCTGTACCTGTGGCAAGTACAAGGGCAAAACCCACCCAGAACAAATGACAAGCTAACAGGGCTAACAACAATCTTTCTTAGGTGTCAAAAGTACAAGACAGGAGACATCTCTTTGCTCTTACAAAGCACTGCAATCTGGTATAGCTCTACTAAGGGCTAAATTTAAGACACCATAAAGACAAGATGCATTATTTTAGGTTGGCTTTGAATTAATTTTCCTTTTTTTTTTTAAATCCATAAATCCAACATGCGTTTCCAGAATAATCAGTACCAGACAAGCTTAAAGGACATCTCCTCTCAACTGCAAAATAAAACAAGAGTTTGGATCTTATTAGTGAAACATATAACTAACCTTACATCTGACAACCAACAGTTTAACTAATTAACGTTACTTTTGAGAGAGGAAATGGTTTATGGAAGTGTGCCATGGCTCCACAGGCCACTGCACTGGCAAAATACAATACTGCAGGATGGTAATACAGGATGGGCATGTCAGTCTCTTTATTTTTGTACTTAACCGATCTCAAAGCAGAGGCCTCATCTCAGGGAAGCTGCTGGGGGGGAGGTCAGAACTGCACCAGGCTGGGTAAGTCAGAACCACAGCCTCACCACAATCATTTCCTATGCTCCCTCAATCTTTTCCATCAAAATGGCATTTCTGACTTCCCACAGAATGCTGAACTGAGCTTAGGCAGGCAGTGCCATGTGCGTGCGCTGCATCCTCCCACGTTCAAAATCCTGCAGGAAAGTTGGGCAGGAGTTACTTGCTTCGGGCTAAAGATCATCTACAGGTGTGTACTGCACATTGCACTGAGTGAGGCAGCGAGGGAAACCAACCTCCAGTTCTCACTGCCATGGGAGAGCATCAGGCCCAGTAACAGGAATTAGGCCTGCACGCAGCTTACCAGAAAACAGCTCTTTTTTGAAGGAATTAATTCCACTGAACTTAGGCAAAAAAGTGAGTGGCTGTAGCAAAATGGCCTGCATAAAGGGTAAAATAAAAAAGGGAAAATTAGATGAGCACTGGATGGAAAATCTAAGAGATTACCAAAAGCATCAGGACAAAGGAAAGACTAAAAACCTGAAAATCACACCTGTTTGCAGTCTAAGCTGAAGTCTGGCACACAGTGAACAGCTTGCAAGCTTGCTTCTGGAATGGCTGGGGAATACATAACCCATGCTCAGTTAAAAGCAAGTTAATACTTAGAATTAGGCCCTCTATTATTGCTTCTGATATGCTCTCCGTTTCAGAATCAAGCCAGGGGTATATGGAAGATCATCCTCTGTTGCACAAAGACAGGAAGTGAACTCGCTTCTTCACCAGGGGACTGCAGTTTTCTTGAAAGAAAAATGCTTTCAATTATTCAAAAACTGGCTTAGCACACAAGCAACAGATCCCAGACCCTGCAGCTTCTGAACCCAGCAAGCTCCTTCAGCTCCTTGGCAGCACAGTGTGAGCAAAGCCTACATCCAAGATTACTAACTTCGTAACTTCTGGATTTGTCAGCGACTCTTCTCCCCAGAGTGGCTCTGTTGCCTGTAGGACACAGTGGTGCAGTACAGTTTGTAAAGTACAAGGAATTCCAAAGTGTCACTTCACAGAGCACAAAAAACATATGTGGCCAGCACTGACAAGAACTGTGTGCCTTCTGGTATGTGCAAGAGAACACAGAAGCACTGCTGGGCAACTTACTCTGGTAGCAGGAACAGAAGGTACCAAGGAGCTGTTTCAGGGTCATTAGGTTCCTCAAGCTGTGAGAAACAGCAAGGAGTAGGGAACCTGGGAGCACAGACATTTATTATTCACCAAACATACGCACTACCTGCTCCCCATACAATAAGCTGTCTACCAATTCATTTTCATGACTTCCAATTTTCCTTGGGTTTTTTGGTTGCTTTTCCTTTTGGAATCACAGCTGTGGGACACTGGGCATTTCCCAAATTCTTTCTTGCATTCAAGATAGGAGCCTGGGACTTCACAGTGCAGGGTGTTAAAAACCCACAAAGTCAAACAAAGAGAAAGTTCTACCTTCAGCATGAAAGAGATGAAAGCTAAAAAATTCAGTGAGTGTAAGACTACAACCACAACACCCAGTGTTTTGAATGCCAAGTTCTATCCTGTGTGTCAACTGCCAGGGAGCCTGAAGCTCGACGTGCCAACTGTCAGATCAAATAGATCAAACCACCACCTCTTCAGTTTGTTTCTTAAGTATCTTTCACACAGGGATGACTAGCAAGAAATGCAGGTTTGTACATTAACTATAAGCTATTGAATGATCCTCAGCATTTCTGAAGTACTTTGAATCAAAACTTATGTCTTATTACAAAGGAAAAAATCTACTAGGTCTTTCTTCAAGCCAGCTTTTTGTTGCATGTTAGGGCATCAGTTCTGAAACACTGCTTCCTGTGACGGGAGGATTTTAGGGTCACAACTGCAATTAAGAAAGAACAGAACCGAAAGACAAGACATCTTTTCCCCACAATATTTGCCACTCCATGGCATTCTCCCAGCAGACTTACACAGGATTTTGCGTTCCAAAACTCTGCCAAATGATAACAGTACATTAACTATGAATCATAGAACATCTGTGGTCTAAATTCAACTTAGAAACAGTTTCACCACTTCTTTTTGAAAAGCAGTACACATTTATCTTCAACGAGCCAAAAGATTGATTTCTACACATTAGCAACCAAGTCAAATATCACTGAATTAACATCTTGAAAAAATATGAAGGAGTTGCCTGTTTACCCATTCTAACTCTGCCAGGAAAGTGCAGTCAGTACATCTGTTGTTTAACAACTGCAGACTTTCCAGGTGATTCTGAAAGCTACCAGCTCTTCTGCAAACATTTAGCTCGCTTAAAAGATACTGATTTATAAGAGACTATTGCAGCCTTAACAGAAGCTTAGTTTAGAGTTTAATACCTGTAGCAATAAAATACTTGAAATAGGAATTACAAGATGGGTAATGGGACATAACTTGGAAATAGAAAGTGACTTTGACCCCTTATGATAACATCTTAAAAGTATTTGGATACAAAACTTCCAAGCTCAAGTGTCATCTGCCTGTTGACAAACTTGTACTGTTCACCCTTAAGACTCACTGCAGTTTCAGTTACATTTTAAGTATGAAAAACACATCCTCCTATCTTTTCAATAAGCTCCATTCAATTTCAGTAAGTTCCATTCAAAGCTTCTGACAGGCAAATACATGCAAAGTGAAAAGTCAGTCAGCATTGTTCAACATCATTTTAATCTCCACTGAGGGAAAACCATATAAACATGTTAACACAAACAAAAGATGTTTTGGAAAAGCCCATATGGTACGATGACAGGGTTTAGGTTATAGAAATGTAATTTATAATTTTATAAAAATTATATGAAAGAATAACATCTTTCAGTAACATCAGACAGTCTAGAAAAAATAAACCTTGACATTAGCTGTACTCTGATGGTCCTTCTAGTAAGAAATTTAAAAGTGCTTCTTAATAACAGTGCTGCAACTCAAGATTAGTGCAATACGTCAAATCTTAAAGCAGATATTTATAGCAATTGTGCATGTTCTTACAATTAACAAACCCCATCAATCTAAAAATTAACACTACGTGAGGTAAGTACTCTAATTAGAATGAACTATTCCTTAAATAGCTTACAAACCAATTCTACTGCAAGGAAAATAGTTGTGTTCCTTCACAGGTTCAAATCTAAACATGATGTGAAACCTGTACTACAAATCAGTCAATATCTGAAAGTTAAAAAGGTCTTGCAAAATACATAGTTCAGTACATTTATGACCCAATGCTACAAACAGTGCCTAATGCAATAAATACCAACTTAAATGAAACCGAACTTTACAGTTAGTGTACTGAGTTTGCTTTAGAATACACTATTTTGTTCCCATCTCCTCCTAGAAGCTCCTATATAAAGTTAGCACATTAACTTAATGTAGAAGACTCACTGTATTTTTATCTGTAAATATGAACAATTAGGTTACCAGCTGTGACTACAACTGCTCGTACCATCACTTTCCGAACAAGTGAAAAATAAAGCACTACTTGGGGAAAAAACAAGTACTCAGTTTTCCTCTTCCCTCGTTTCTACACAACAAGCTGGCAATAACAAAAGGTACCCTGTATTTCTACAACGTGATTTTGGCAGGAATTCTCAGAGCTCTAAAATTAGTCTTCATTTCCTTGTAGATCCTTTACTTTGTGATTTACAATGCATAGTACCTAGCATTATTTATATGCCAGCCTCATTTTGAGGGAGGCAAAAAACAGAGTGTTAATACTGAGCCCTTCTGGCTAATTTGCATAAGCAGCCAAAGGCATTTCATATTCTGTTTCTCAAGGTGTTTGTAAGTAGGATTTAAGTCACTATCAACAACAATAACAAAATATAAATTAATAACTATTTGTTCTAATATACTATGGCTTCGAAGCCTACCAACTGAACTTTTTTATAGTATTGCACTTAACTTCAGTATTAAAGTGACAGTTGAAGCCTGCACAAAACTTGTTTTATAACAGTATTTCAATTTTAAAAGCAATAAATAAAATGCAGTATCTAAAAAAAAAGTGCCAGTAGGTTTAGCCTGTATTTCCCCCATCACAATCCAAACTGCAACATCCAAAATAGGGCCAGTCTTTGGATACTAACTGCATAGTTCTTCCAACATAACAGACCACCCGTAACAATAAGAGAAACAATTAAAGCTATCTACAGTAATATTATAAACTGAAAGACAGTACCCTTGAGTATATGTCTCAATTAGCTAAAAAGGATTTGTTTCCTTTGCTCAAGATAGCTTCAGCAGTTAGACACAGTTATTCTGTGACTGCATATTATATCTTTACTGCATTATTTTACAGGCAAGTTGAGTCTTCTTTCAATACATTTTATTAACCCTGATAGCGATGTGTAGAATCCCTGCTCCTAAACCAGGAAGCTGTGTCCTAAAATCTAGTAACTTGTCATTGCAGTGACAAGTTCGTTAAGTCTTTAACAGAGTCTCTGATCATCTGTTCTACCTTAGGGTTTCCAGCTCCACTGGTTGCTAGCTCCTTATCAATAAGCCCCAGGTTGTGCAGATTGAGGATGGAATCAGCAATGATCCGCGCTGTCCTCTTCTGGTAGCCCCCAGATGTCACCATCAGGATTGGGATTCTGCGGCGTCTGGCAGCCTTGAACACAACTTCATCCCTCTTCACAATTCCCTGCAAGTGTACAACCGGTACAAAAGAAGTTGTATGAATATATTTCAGTTCTAGCCTGTGGCTTATGGATTTATAGTATTAGTATTATTAGTATTATAGTATTACTCCATAAGTGATGAAGCTTTACATTTTAGGAACAAAACCTCCATTTAGAAGTCCTGTTATCTGCCTTACATGCATCATTAAAATAAACACACACAAAAAAAAAGGCAAATAAAAAATCCCTGACTTGTTTTTAGAGGGGACAACAGACAAAAGTCTTTAGTATTAATTCCTAGAATTCCTGCTCAAAGGCCATAACATCTAACCTGAGTGCAAAGTTAAGGAATGCTCACTCTATTTTACAGGTGAGGAATTGAGGCCAAGAAAGACTGAATTCAGAGTGGTTTTAGGTTGTGTTCAACTTGCCTGGCACCCTCTGACAAAAGCTGGTCAAGATTTCACAGACCTACAGAAGAACCAAGAGTCCAAATCAGACTACATGCTCACAATCAGTAGCTGAGGTATAAGCTTCCAGTGTCTTTAATAAAAGTCTGTAGTTAATACTAAAAGAATCCACGGCTGAAGAAGAGTTGCAGATATAATCAACAGTAAATCCAGAAAAATAAATTCCAGATTATTTCTTACTAATAGAGATGGGTATGTAACTAAAAATAGCAAAGACTGCTGACCAGGAAGTACTGGACTTGAAGACCTTGTGCCCACTGTAGGAGAGGAACTGGTTTGAGACCACCTTAAAAATCTGAATGTGCACAAGTCCGTGGGTCCTGATGAGATCCATCTGCGGGTCCTGAAGGAGCTGGTGAATGAAGTTGCTAAGCCACTGGCCATCGTATTTGAGAAATCATGGCAGTCAGGTGAAGTTCCCGACGACTGGAAAAAGGGAAATATAACCCCCATTTTCAAGAAGGGGAAGATGGATGACGCGGGGGATTACAGAGCAGTCAGTCTCACCCCTGAGCCTGGCAACATCTTGGAGCAGATTCTCCTGGAAGGCATGCTAAGATACATGAAAAACAATGAGGTGGTTGGTGACAGCCAGCAGGGCTTCACTAAGGGGAAATCCTGCCTGACCAATTTGGTGGCCTTCTATGATGGGGCTACAGAACTGATGGACAGGGGTAGAGCAGTTGATGGCATCTACCTGGACTTGTGCAAAGCGTTCGACACTGTCCCACACGACATCCTTGTCTCTAAATTGGAGAGACATCAATTTGATGGATGGACCACTGGGTGGATAAAGAACTGGCTGGATGGCTGCACGCAAAGAGTTGTGGTCAATGGCTCAATGTCCAGCTGGAGACCAGTAACGAGTGGTGTCCCTCAGGGATCGGTGTTGGGACCGGTCTTGTTCAACATCTTTGTCGCTGACATGGACAGTGGGATTGAGTGCGCCCTCAGCAAGTTTGCCGATGACACCAAGCTGTGTGGTTCGGTTGATACCCTGGAGGGAAGGAATGCCATCAAGAGGGACCTCGACACGCTTGTGAGGTGGGCTGATGCCAACCTCATGGAGTTTAACCATGACAAGTGCAAGGTCCTGCACCTGGGTTGGAGCAATCCCAGGCACAGCTACAGGTTGGGCAGAGAAGAGATTCAGAGCAGCCCAAGGAGAAGGACTTGGGGGTGTTGGTTGATGAGAAAATGAACATGAGCCAGCTTCAGTGTGCGCTTGCAGCCCAGAAAGCAACTGTATCCTGGGCTGCATCAAAAGGAGCGTGACCAGCAGGGTGAAGGAGGTGATCCTGCCCCTCTGCTCTGCTCTCGTGAGACCTCACCTGGAGCATTGTGTGCAGTTCTGGGGTCCTCAACATAAAAAGGACATGGAACTGTTGGAACAAGTCCAGAGAAGGGCCACGAGGATGATCAGGGGCTGGAGCACCTCCCATATGAAGACAAGCTGAGAAAGTTGGGGCTGTTCAGCCTGAGGAAGAGAAGGCTGCGTGGAGACCTCATAGCAGCCTTCCAGTATCTGAAGGGGGCCTATAGGGATGCTGGGGAGGGACTCTTCATTAGGGACTGTAGTGACAGGACAAGGGGTAACGGGTTAGAACTTAAACAGGGGAAGTTTAGATTGGATATAAGGAAGAAGTTCTTTCCTGTGAGGGTGGTGAGGCACTGGAATGGGTTGCCCAGGGAGGTTGTGAATGCTCCATCCCCGGCAGTGTTCAAGACCAGGTTGGACAAGGCCTTGAGTGATATGATTTAGCGTAAGGTGTCCCTGCCCATGGCAGGGGGGTTGGAACTGGATGATCTTAAGGTCCGTTGCAACCCTAACTATTCTATGATTCTATGACTGTCACTGAACACATACAGGAGAGTTCAAGTCTCTTGGCCCTCAAAAAGTACATGTAGAAAAAAAGAGAATTCAGAAATAAGTGAGAACAGAATTCAAATCTGCTTTTGTGGAAAGTAAAAGCAGAGCTGCAGATCCACAGCTGGCATGAATAACCCATTACAACGTCTCAAAAAAAAAAAACAAACCAAAAAAGGACTAACAACAAAACAGACAACAGCTTACAATGGACAGCTTGAAATGTAAATAGCTGCAGAACTTGGAGAAGGGGAAGGGATTCAAATGCAATCAAATATAAAAAAAATGAGGAAGCAGCAGCCAAAGTGTTACACAATGAAGACGAGCACTACTCTCACTGCTTACAGGAAGGCTGTAAATATAAAGAAATATTACCCTGCCATTGAAAAAGACCACAAACAAATGGTAAAGAATAAAATTCCAACACAGCTGACAAGCGTATTTTGTAAAACCATGGAGCAGTAATGGGGTTTGTACAGATTGACACAGTCCTGCGGAACAACAATGGGAGTAAGGAATAACAACTGAAAAATAAAGACAAAGGAAACCAAAGAACTGCATTTGGAACAGAGCTTTAAAGGAAGTAACAGAGTTACTGTGCATCTCTTGGGAACCATCAGTGGGTGCAGGAAACATTACAGCACACTGGTCCTCACTGCCTCATCCCTGCTCCAACAACTCTAGTTCCTGAGCCTGGGAGAACCGAGGGGAAAACACATGGGCTTATTGCAGCATCTCTGTGAAAGAAAAACCAGCAGATGAATACAACAGCCTCATTACAAAGATTAGAAGGACTGAGCTGCAACACCTCGAGTTTTCTGGGGAGTTTCTGGCCTCAAGCACCAAGAAACTATCACTCATAGAGAGAACTCTCAGGTGACACACTTCTGAATAGGATTAACACTGCAGCAAGATTTTAGAATATGAGTGACGACCACAACTGTAGGAGTGAAGACTGGACTAATGCACCTTGACAAGATGAATTACCCAGGCTCAATGCTCAGTTTCAGCGTTTCCAGTAGCCTGGAATTTCAAGATTGGTGAAACAGGCCATTCACACCTAAGCCAACAAGATCCAAGAGCAACAAGAAACCCTGTCTTCAATTCAGAAAACAAACACTTGAGCTACAGAAACCTTTGCTCCATCAGTGTGCAGACAAATGGCACTCTGACTTGCACCTCTAGGTGTGACCAGCAGAGTCATTTCACCTTTCCTTCCCCAATCCTTACCTTCTGTCTTTCTCTATAAGCTGCAGCAACTCATTTCTCATTTTTCTTGGCACTGCTCCTTCTGCAAGGGAAGGATTTTAACCCTTTCTTTTTTAAAGGCACACCTTAAGGTATTCTCCTTCACTAAGTTTCTGTTTCTCGTGGTGGCCACTGCTTTCCAAAAAAGCTCTCTTCCACCAAATGAGAACTGAACATCTTGGGTCATTTCCTTTACAAGGTCAAACCCAAACAAGCGGAAACACTCAGCTCTTCCTTCTACTTAGAGACAGTTTTACACAGCCAAGGAAACAAAACCTGGAGATTCAGAGCAGCTCCCAAGTGGTCCCACCTTGGCTCCATCAGGGCCGTCAGCAATGAAAAGGCTGCTCCGTGACAGATGGTATGGCTGAGGAAATGCATAAGGAAACCCATAAAAACTATGCAAGAGAACTAAAGTACTGCAAAACAATATGAGAACTGATCGAGTGATGGCTCGTCGAGAAGGGAACCCAAGAGCTCACGTAGCAAGAGAGCAGTTTCCTATACTGAATGCGTGGACACTAAAAGAGTTTCCACCAAATGCGGAAACAGGAGAGAGACAGAACTGAGGAGCTGTCAGAGAAAGCAGCATAAAAAAAATGGAGGAAATAGAAGATCTGTAAGTTATTTTTATTTTGAGAAAAGTAGACCCTGGAAGGTGAAGATTCCTTTGAAGCCATACAGAATAAACCAAAATCTGTATCTGGTACCAAACTGGGGAGGGGGGAAAGTAAACGGAACTGAGAAAGGGTAATGGTATCTGTGCAAAAAAGCATTAGGAAACAGGGGAAAAAGATCTGTTTATTTGCTAAGAGCACACAGACAGGCAGCCCAGCATTGCTAACCTGGGAGATACCTGATGAGCACTTTAAAACAGCTGGCAGTGCTACAGAGAAAATTAATTGTAAGAGCCATACTGGAAGCAGGTGACAGAAGTACATCACAAAATAGGGTATGTGAGGGGAAAAGAAACAAAGAACCAACCAAACAGGAAAAACACAGGTCAGATGAAGCGTAAAAATATATGCGTCTCTGGTTAGCCTGGATGTTCAAAATCAGTGTATTTTAGAGAGAAGATGCAGGCACCCTGGAGAGCAGAAGTATTATGAGTCAGGAAGAGACAACAAAAAACCACATGGTGAAAGAGCAAGGGAGATGTATCTATATGTATCTGCACTGGTTTAATGCAAACTCTGCCCCTTACCTTCACCTAACAACTGTCACAAGTCACTCTCAGGACTGCCTTCAATATCTAGTGAGGAGTGAAAGTCTGGAGATACATTAGTGCTCTACAAACCTGAGGTGAAATAGCAAGTCCTCCCAATGGATCGCCATCCAGAATATCAGTCCCAGCATTATAAACAATGATGTCAGGTCTTAATTCGTTTAATGCTCCTTCCACATGAGTATGCACCTTCTGCAGGTATTCTGTGTCCTCTGTACCCCATTCTAATTCCACCTTGCGTTTTATGGCACCTAAAAAGAAATCGTTTCAATGTCACTCAATAAACAGAGCATTGCTTTGAAAGAAATGCAAGACTGAGGTAAGCAAGAGGAAAAGATGCATTGTATTTTCATAGAACCTTGAGCTACAGAAACTTATCCAAGTGCTTGCTTCCCCAGCAAATGTAAGCACAGTGACCTTGAAAAAATTCCACTGAAGAGAGAAAATCAGATGCAGGGGGAGGAGAGGAGGGGGGGAATCTCTCAGACACAAGAGGAAATGTGACTGAAAAGCAGCTGATGTACAAGTCCATTTACCAATCAGCAAAGAAATCATAAAGAAAATTATTAAAAGTAACCTAAATAAAGGATAAGGGGAAGAAAACACTGAATTGCTATTGCAGAGGAAACAGTTGGTAGAAAAAAAACAAGATAAGTATCACTGAGAAATCATTAAGATATTTTATTTTTATCACAACATGCAAAGCTTACCAGTAAGGGATCACGAATTCATGTGAACTGCTTTATGAATGTCTAACAAGATTCAGCTTTGCCCTAAGCATTTTCCATTTAACGTTCTTACCCTGTAATCCTACCAGAAGAGCAAATACCCATTCTTAATTTAAATCAAATTATTTCTAATGCTTATAATAAAGCATTAGAAGAGGAGGGTTGAGAAGGTAGAGGGAGGAAGCCCAAGGTTATGCAGCCTAGCTTTGGGTGCCTCTACAGGGCTCTGTGTAACTCAATCTGAATTAATCAAACCTATGCCAGAAGTGTCTCAAGGTATGATTCTACCTCACCATACCCTATGCTTTCAATTTTGTGATGGGTGTCTTACATCTTACACATGGATTCAGCACCCACCAATAGTGCATGAATGCATATGACACAGAATGGTGGTTACTTATTCTCTTCCCTGCTTTGTATCCTTGTTCAACATCAGTGAAGCATTTTTCTTTATTTTATTGCATCAACATTAGTTTCAAAGATTATTGTTTCTCCGTGATATTTTTCCTGAATTCTTTTCTTACAGTTACATAAATGTCCATATAAGCCTGCACAGCTGTGCTCCCCTGGACAGCACTTAGAACCTCTTCAGGGTAAAGAATCCACGAGCTGCAGATGCGTTAGAGGAGGAGGTGAACACATCAGTGTGGGCAGCAACTCAGGGTTGTTCTGATGAAGCCATTAAGAAGTTCAGCGTCATGAATAAGACTGCATGCCTCTGCAGGTCTTGTCTTCATTCCCATCGCAAGACACAGAACTGCAGCAATCAGTTATTACCCAGATCAGGGACTACTGATGGCCTCAGCAATGGGTCTGCAGTTAGAACTAGCACAGCCTTTTGTCCATCTCTTGCTCATTAGTGAGTGTACTTCTACAGCTTTGACAACTGCAGAACGACACTCAGACCAACAGCAACACTTTTCTAAGGCCGGAACTTCATTTTCAGCTGTCAACTTCTTATGCTTACCCCTCAGTGAATCTTCATCCAGGCTTTTCCCAACATGCATTTTCTCCTTTCTTTTCCTCAAAATCTGCATAATTCCAAACTACTTCCCCTTAGGCACTCAATACTGTTATGGCTAAGCCCTAGGCAATGCTGGCTCATATTTTTACTTCTTTTTTTCTCCCCTAATAAGTGCATGGGGCAAAAAAAAAGTACAGAAGAGACTCTTGTAATAAAATGTGCAGGAAGGCCAGGGAGACAGTGATCTGTTAAGAGTTTAACCTAAATATTCAAACTCTCAGGCCCAACTTCTACCTCCCCTCAAACAGATGCCCTCTCTGATCTCACCTTCATCTGGTCACGTAGCCATGTTTGAAGGACTGAGCCATTGAACGCCTATTTAAACACCTGGAAATTATAAGAAACTACATATTCACGTGCCTCTGGCCACAGCCTTGTGCCCCGTGCTTCACTGTGCAAAGGGAATGCTCATGTTCCCAGCTGCACAGGAGAGGGCTGAGCTCAGTACTTCACATTTGCTGACAAGGGCTTACTCTGCTTTAGTCTTAATCCATCTGTTCAAATTGTTGCCATTTGATATATGAATACAGGGATCCTTTTGTTAGGGAAAAAAAGTAAATCTTCATTTGCTTCAATCTGTCTGCTTACAGACATGATGTGCTTTAAATGTCATTTTTCAGTTTAATGCCTTGAAATACATATACTACCATTTTTAAACTCTTTACTAGTTAAAAGTAGAATACAGTGCACCTAATCCGTGCCAAGAATCCCAATTAAGTAGTTTTCTCAGAATGACAACAGCATTGAGGAATTCAGCAGCAGAACAATATCTCCCCCAATAAACTGTGATTCAGTTCACAAATTAAGCCTGCTATAAATGACAGCGTTACAGAATCAAAGATCAAATGAACTTTGGGCTTTTGCATTCCAAGGAACCATTATCAAAACCCCACTAATGACTGGTGACAGGTCTCAGACACAATGGGCAAGTCACAGTAGGAATAAATAAACAGCAATAAAATCAAGCACCAGCTCTTAATGTTTGTGTGACTTCCTTCTGTTTCTGAACTTGTTTCACATTCAGATTCATCTTGTTTTCAGGATGCTTATAAAACAAGTTCTACTGCAAAGACAACATCTAAGGAATTTTCAAAACATAAAACCTTTTTACACAGTGTAAGTCAATCCCTAATGAATTCCTTTATAAATTTAGTGTAAGGCAAAGATTAAATTCTAACAGCTATCTTTAAATCCAAAGGATTATTTAACTCGCTGTTCTAAGTGCAGCATGAGCTTTTGAATGGACTGCTAACAAAACCCACCTCATACCCACACCTTGCATTCCAGAAATCCACTCCAGGAGTGAAGGGAGAACACTACAGTGTTAACGTTGTTGTGAGATACCACAGTCATCACTGAAAATCGTATGTTCAATGTGCAATTTTCAAAAATAAATATCTAATTAACCTTGTTGCAGGAAAGCATTTTGGAATATGATTTTCAATCATACTTACGTTTAGCAAATCCATCCCCTGGATAAATATATCTATTGTAGGCATCCATAATATAGACGCGATGATCATCCATAAAGTCCCTCTCATGGCCATTTCCCTGAAGGAAATTTACAGTTAGCTACTCCTAGCAAACTAGCACAAAAATAAATCAGCTGCAAATCCTACAGTAATTAAGCCTACAAAGATCTAATCTTTAAAACTCCTGTGTCATTTTCCTGTTTATAGTCTTGAAGGTTATTTTGAGGCAGAGAGCTCTGGGGCCTTTGATAGCATCAGTCTGAAGACTGCAGGTTTTATCAAAACCAACATCCTTTCATCTCTGAGAAGGTATTATCACAGATCTCACTGCACACAGAAGTAAAATAAATGAAGATTAGAAGTTAATTATCTTCAGCATCATCACAAAAGCAACTGTGACCACTAAATAGATCCCTCTTCTTCCAACTGGGGGAAGGATGGAGGACACACATCACTTTCAGCTGCTGTAGGGATACTCATTCTTGTACAAGGATTCATAAATAAATAAAGCAAACTACAGCTCTTGATAATTCAAGCCTTAATGAGAAGTAATCCCTGGAAAAATTACAAATACTAAGGACCCAACAGTTCTGCATATTGTTTAACACCAGGAATTCCCTACAAAAAGACTGCATTGGGTGAAAAGATGGATGCTCAAGAGAAAACTCGGAGCCTGAAGTTAAACAGTATGCTTTGGGTTCTCATTTAGACTTTTTTTCCCACTAGTATAAAAATCATCTTTTCACAGCAATCACCATGATGACTGTATTGAAATCAGTGTCTCATACAGCATCACGGACCCTACCCACCAGAGAACTTCATTTAAACTATAGAAACAGACATTTCCACAGATAGTATCTTTTGGAATTCTGTTGCATAATTCAAGTTCCTGGGAAGCACCAGAATTCCTAATAAATGGCAACTTCTGCTTATTTCTTCAGCACCTTTGTTCTACAAATAAAGAGCTCATGAACAGAAACCCAGGAATATGAAAGCCTCCAGGAGAACCGTTTCCCTATGAAAGGTGAAACTTGCCAATGCACCAAGAGCTGGACCACTGACAAGACGTGAATATCTGCATGCTCAGAGAGGATCTTCTGAGCTAGTACGTCCCACACCTCTTATTCCCCAAAGAAAGGAAAGAAATGGGTTATTTAGTGTGCAGACTGAGGTGACCTGAAAATCAAAATATATTCCAAGGAGGTTTAAAGAACCCCCCAAAAAACCCAAAACCAAAACAAACTTACACATAAAACACCCCAAAGAAGCACAAACACATCCAGACCCTGAAAGAGGTGGCTGAAGAGAATCACAAACACAAAGCATCTTTCTATTGCATAATCTGTCCTTATTTAATGGTAATGTTAGGATGCTTTAACTTGCAGATAAGAGAAATGACAGAAGATAGAAAACTACAGCCTTTAAGCTTCCTCAGTTCCATGGAACTTAAATGCTTAAAAATGCTTTATTTACACATAATAAATTACCTTCAATGGTTCAGCCTGGACATAAGTATGGTGCATTAACTGCTTTTCTAAAAATACCAGTTCCCTCCTTTCAGGATTTATTTTGGAAATGCTACCGAAGATGAGATCTGTTCTCCGTGCCCACAGTAAATCACTTTACCAGGTGAAGAGTGATGTGCACTTCACTTCATTAGCCTGAAGCTAGGCTTCCTATTAAAACACTGAAGGTCAAATTCATCCCCTGCAAAGGTTGCTGCAACAATCACGCATGCTGAACGAACTGTAATTCTGGTTTAAAAGGTTCTTGTTTCTTCTGGAATACTGATCTACCCTGCAGCCTGCGCATGCCACTCTAAAACAGTTCTACATCTAGCCACATGATGGAGCTACAACTCAGTTTAATTTTATTAAACTGGCCTACCAGCCTTTTGGACCAGTTTAATTAACAACTAAATTGTTCACAGCTGCCATCATCTATGATTATCTCTATATTCCGCAAGCTGACAGTTTATACCATTAGATATTATATTATACTATTAGAAAAAATGGTATTTATCAAACACTTGTATTTCAAGCAAAACAACTGCAGCACTGAACAGAGGTAAGGTACTCACCTGGTGAGCATCCAGATCAATAATTGTGGCTTTAGACACCCCTTGTACTCTTTCAAATAGGAACTGGATATATAAGCAAAGAAACAGATGGAGAAAGTTATGAAGTTGGGTGACAGATTAAACTGAGGGCTTGAAGCTTGCCCAATATACTACTGGTTTGATTTGAATGTACTGCATGTCTTTTCATTTCATTCACTGAATAAACAGCTAAATGATTCCAATATATGTAATGACAAAAGCTCTGGTTATTTCACATAATAAGGTCATTTTTGTGGCCATACAATAAAAACCCTATATATTTACACCAGATGAAACGCATGGAACATGTATTTTACAGTCATCTGTGCAGGTATCTGCCTACCTGCAGAGCAAGTCAGTAGAGAGGAGAGATTTCTACTCATCTATCTCCCACAAAGTACCAGACATAACATAGGATCAAAGATGTGTCTTTAAGAACACAAAGTACCAGACATAACATAGTATCAAAGATGTGTCTTAGATTGGACATAAGGAGGAAATTCTTTCCTGTTAGGGTGGTGAGGCACTGCAATGGGTTGCCCAGGGAAGTTGTGAATGCTCCATCCCTGGCAGTGCTCAAGACCAGGCTGGACGAGGCCTTGGGTGAGATGGTTTAGTGTGAGGTGTCCCTGCCCATGGCAGGGGGGTTGGAACTGGATGATCTTAAGGTCCTTTCCAACCCTAACTATTCTATGATTCTATGAAGCATAAGCCTGGTGGCCCAGGGTAACAAACCCGGCTGCAGCAGTGCTGGCTCTGCACAGGGGTAGCAGGTCCATCTCTGCACCTCACCCAGTAAGCCAGCAAAGGACAGGTCTACTGGGGGTTATAAAGCTGATCGCTGGTGCTGTCACGGATTGATCGATCGATGTCATTGATCACTGGTGCTGTCAGAGGCTGGAGTGGAACCAGCAACAACATAGAAAAAGCAACATCAACAACTGTGGGCTGGGACAGGGTGAAGTGGACGCTGCCCATGCCCCAGAACATCAAGGAGCTCACTTCATGGGACACCAATGACAGCACAAGTGAGGCTTGTTGGCAGGGAGGGAAAAACACCCCACTGTGATGGCATCCAACTGTATAAGCATAAACTCCACCATTTAGGCAAAGCTGCTGGAGGGACTGTATGCATTAAAGCCACTTTTAGTAACAGGATTCATTTCTTATCCCAGTCTGTGAAGAAAAAATGCTTTTGAATTCCTTGAGTCTTAGCTTTGACAAGTTACTATCTTTAACACAGACATGGTAAACCCCAAGGATTTTGTACAAACTGCCACCCGCTTTAATTTCTCAATCTGTATTTTGATGGCAGGAAAACAGAACACTGGATTTCTTTCCTGAAAATTACCACATACAGAAATTAGGATGTTATGTCATGTAGTGTGCTGCAATCATTAGAGCTTTTTATGTTTGATTATTACTGATACTTTATAAATAATCTAGTATACAAATATACCATAGTACATTTGATAAAAATAAGCCCTAATTGCAGAAGTCTCTTGCTTCAGCCTTTCAACAGCTAAATACCAAATGTATTCATTCACAGTCAGTGATTATTTTGGAGACATTCACATTTTTATTCATGATTTTGAACCACTCTGAGCACTGTATAGTGCAGCTTGATTCAGAGAGAAAATTGCTGTCTGCATTCGTCTTGACTATAACCACTGAAACTAATGCGGGATTTTCAGGTTCAACTGCAAGGCTGGGATAATTATCAGTGAGGATATTATAAGTCAATCTGGCTTGATTGTGAGTGGGTTTTTGCAGTTAGACATTATTAATGTAACTGTAGTGGTTCATAATTACATTCAGAATTCTGACCCCTGCAACTCTTCCCTCCCACTTCACAATACCGCACATTGTGTTCTGCAGCATCAAGTACCACACCTTTTTCCTATTCCAACCCATCTATAGATGGCTTTATTTTCTCCTATTAAGATGTAAATTAGTCCTTATGAATTTATATGGATTTTTTCCATTTGCACAAACTGTAGGAAGTACTGCGTTAAGAGCACTTCTTACCTTTATAGCCAGTGTGATATCAGCATATGCACAAAATCCTCCACCTTTGTCACTTGAACAGTGATGAAAACCACCCCCTAGACACAAAAATGTTGGAGAGATGAAAAGCTAGATACTAAGGAACATTTTGGTCTTTGCAAAGAGATGGAGCTCACTTACATGGTACATACTATTTCCTTTAGCAAATACCACCCCTACACTTGCCAGCAACACAAACATCTCATGGGTTTCTGTACATACCTTATGTGTGGCCTAGTGAGCATCAGGCAAACGAGCTGCCCTTTCATCTAGCAACTAACCTAAGAACTAAGGAATGAATGTATGTTCAAGGACAGAATGGATGGGGCTTGGAGCAACCTGCTTCAGTGGAAAGTGTCCCTGCCTATGGCAGAGAGTTAGAACTGGATGAGCTTTAAGGTCACTTCAACCCAAACCATTCCATGATTCTATGGTAACACAAAGAGAATTTCACCATGAGTGTTCCGCTCTCCAGGCATGCTGGAGGTACAAAATAAACATTATGGGCAGGTGGGAAGGACATGTGGGAAGGCTCTTTTCCATGCTAAACACCAGGTCAAACCCACCAAGCTAAGCACTATGGTGTTATCACCTGCACGATGTTTTTTGCAAACGCTCAGACCAGAAGAAACTTTAGGTACTCCTCTTTACAACACAATCACACACATTCTTTACAGGAAAAAAAGTACTTGGGCCTCCCCCTCCCAGACATACCTCTTATACAATAAACTGGAACCTTTTACTGAAAAACCCACTACCAGTATCTAAGCAGGAAACTTAACAAGCTCACTTATATATCAGTAAGTACGACAGGCCTTGCACTTAGTTTTTAATGTCTATTTAACTTTTAATATTGGATGTTCACTTTGCAGAAGATGCAAGAAATAATGGAAAACCCCCAAAATTGATGAGTTCTATGGAAACAAGCAGCTATGAGTCAAGTAACACAAGCTATTGCTTCAATAGTTTCCTGAGTTTGCATTGCTGTTTGCTGCAAGCAGGAGACCACATTTATAGTCACTATAATTTAATTTCATGTAATTTCTTCATAATTTGTTCATTCAAGTCTTTCTCAGGAAAAACTGCACATAGACACTACCTCGTCCAGCCCTGCTCTCCAGCATATCCACCAGTCTCTTCAGTGCTATAACATAAAATAGCTGATGATAAAATCTATGAAAATTATAAAATAATTTACTGAAATCAAAGATTTTATTGAAATATTTATATTTACTCCAAACATTTTACCTTAATATCTTTTGCACTACTTCAATCAAAACACTTTCATTATAGATATATAGATATACATACACACAATACCACTATCTTTATCCATTATCTTCCTTTTTCTTTCAAAAACATGTTGTAATTATAAAACTGCAATAGGGTGATAGTAGATGAGAAAACAAATCCAGCACTTTTCTCATTTTTTTTATCTTTAAAATCAAATTTAGTTAAACACAACCCAGTCACTTTCTACTATTATAATACAGATCGTGCTAAATGAAAACAGTGTGTTTTTAACCATGCTATTTCAAGTGTCACTCAGTGCCCTGCATGTGTACTTACCCACGTTGATTGCCCAGCCTCTTTCAACAGCCAGTTTTCCTGCCTTAAGGAAAGGACAGGGAGAACTTCATGAACAAAGGAGGAACCATTTCACACCTCCTGCTCCCTCCCCACACATAGCTCCTGGCACTGGAATTAATGCCCATGGAATGCTTGGATGTTTCAGCACTGCAGGTCACGCTGGATCAGGTCTCTATGATCCAACCAAAACTATCCCCAGCATAATTGGTTGAAAATACTATTTGCTCTCTCCTCTGTATTTCATTCTCTGGCAGTTGAATACATCTAATGCCAACTGCGCTTTGCAGAGGTGAACACTGACCCCTGGCAGAGAAATGATACAGGAAAAGTACAAGCGTTAATTAAGAGTAAAAAATGAGCAAGGATCTTCCAATATCACTTCTGTTCATGGCAAAACAGGAGGAACTTAAGCTCCAGATCTTGGAAATACAGATTAAAGGTTACAACTGGGGGTGAGGACAAAAAAATGCTACAGTGTGAAGTCTCCTGTGACTTGTTATTTTTTAAACACTAATACATCCAAAGTATAAAATATTACCAATCCTTTTTCCCTCCAATACAGCAAAACTGTGCCTGTATCTCTCCTTTGAGCTCAGATGACATTCAAGGAAGGGAAAGAACTGACAGAGAAGAGAAACACAAGGCTTAAATGATGACATTTTAATTGAAAAACCTGACTTATTTTGGTTCAGCAAGTGTTTAACTGCAGTACTCCTTAATGTCATGTCAAAAAGAAGATATTACTAGCTATAATTTAAAAATAAACAAACAAGGGAAAGCCAGATTATTGTTTTCCATAATCATGGAAAGAACATATTACACATCGTCTATGGAAAGAACTTTGAGCAGCTGAGAATTCCTCATTACCACTATTTACATTCGAACAGTTCTAACTTAGTATTAAGGACACTACTGGGAAGATCAACATCATTCTGTTACGAATGCACTAACTTACACAGATTAGATCCTGAGAAAAGATTGTAGTTTCTGAACTATAAACCCCATTAAATCACAGGGAAAACACATTATGTGTGATTTAGCAGACTGCCTAGGGATTCCTCCCCAAAAAAGCAATCTTCCCATATTGCTAAAAAAACATCATTAAAAGTACAGATACAAGAATCTTCATGATAAACAGGACCATTAGCAATAGAAGATTGTACTTCGGGCTTGTACTGCACAAAGTTTACTCTCTGATGAATCAAAATTGCTTTTAAAGTTTTGATACCTACTGCCCCATAATGAAAACTAAAAAAGGTAAAACTATCAGCATATGGCATCAACAGCAATCCAAAAGTGAACAGCAATGGCATCTCTATTTCAGGAGGCATGACACAAAGACATAACAGCGGCTAGCTCTTCTACACAGCCACATTTCTAACAAGTGAACACGCGTTTATGAATTAAAGATAACACCAGCACAATGAAAAACACCACAAAACTACGTAAAAGTATTGACTAGTTAGAACCAGGTTGAAATAGATACCATACACACGTACTGTCAAGGTTCTCACAAAGTATCAAAAGCAGACTATTAGGAAACTCTATAGATTCTTCCCAATTATTTTTCTGTTCTACCATTTTCTTCTTTCCTCATAACTATGGTACAGAAAGGCAGTGTGGCTATAGTAAGAGAAGGCTCTGCATGTTCCTATTCAGACGGGACTTTGCCAAGACCCTCAGCTCAATGAGAACTACTGACTGCAGTCAGAAACACAGCACACAGCAGAGACCTAGCCAGGAGCCAGAAATGATGATGAAGGATGAAACTGAGACAGAATGGAGCTACTTCTTTGAGAGTGACAACCAAACATTTATATAAGCACCTTGAAGTACAGGAACCAGATGAAACCACAATTCTTTCTCTCTACTATAACTGCATTCAGCTCTGGGGCCCCCAACAAAAAGACGGGTGTGAACTTGCTCAAGTCTCAAGGCTCTCCTCCCCATCTTTCCGGAAGTGGGAAGGGGGGAAAGGCAGGGAGTGAGTGAACAGTTGCATGGCTCAGAGTTACCAGCTGGGCTTAAAACCATGACAGTTCACCACAATGATGCTCTGCTCTGGAGTCAGGCTGAGAGCTGGGCTGGGTCAGCCTGGAGAAGAGAAGGCTCCTCAAGGGGAGACCTTAGAGCAGCTCCAGTGCCTAAAGGGGCTGCAGGAAACCTGGAGAGGGGCTTTGGACAAGGGCCTGTAGGGACAGGCCAAGGGAAATGGCTTTAACCTGCCAGAGGGGAGACTGAGATGAGCTCTTAGGCAGAAGCTCTTCCCTGTGAGGGTGCTGAGGCGCTGGCACAGGGTGCCCAGAGAAGCTGTGGCTGCCCCATCCCTGGCAGTGTTCAAGGCCAGGTTGGACACAGGGGCTTGGAGCAAGCTGCTCTAGTGGAAGGGGTCCCTGCCCGTGGCAGGGGTTGGAGCTAGATGAGCTTTAAGGTTCCTTCAACACAGACCACTCTACAATTCTATGGTGATACCATTACCCAGCCTATAAAATCAGGCTGTTTTTCTGTTTTGTTTGGGTTGGTTTGTTTGTTTCTTGTTTGTTTGGTTTTCTTAACAATTCCAGCAAAACCAGTTGGGTGCTATCTCCAGCTCCTGCTGGTAAACTGACAATGTTCCAGGTGGTTGATGCAGGTTTGCATTAGGGAGATGCACTGCCTTCCACATCCATCACCCCCACTTTTGCCAGTGAGCATCTACTAAAGGAAGTAGCACTTTTCCTTATCTAGTGTACTACCATAACCCAGTAAGCCTGAAGATTTATCCAGGACCTAGCATTTCTTTCCAAACTCATGTGCTTCAATTGTCCTTATAGTTGGTTTAACATTTGCAGTTATTTACCTGGTTTTCTCATGCTTATGCAGACTTTCAGGCTTCAACAAAAGCATCAGACACTGCTACACTGTACAAACACTTCCATATGTTTCCTTACCTCATTATTCTTTGACTTTAAATTACACGTTCATCCAAGAAAACAGAGTAACACAAGAGAATTAATGTACAATTAGGAAATGGGATTTATGAGGTGAGAACAGCAATAGTGCAAAAAACAGAGTCCAAGGTGGTCAAGATACATACAGGCTTTATAAAATAAAACCAATTCCCACTCACAAGCCTGAATTAAAACCGGCCTCAGCAACTGTCAAGGATCCTTTAACCTGGTGAATGTCACAGGACTCCTATGATTTAGGAAGAAACCACTGTCCACTTTCATTTAACAGCTGAGAGCAATAAGCAGTTAACTCGCTCCACACAATTTCAGCACAGAGGAGGTGACTTTTTCATCCTTTCTTCTACTATCCCCACACTCAAGAACTTACTGGACCTTTCCTTTGCCACTTCTATGATCGCAACTCTCAGCTCTTCCTCCAGCCATGAACAACATTTTTCTGAACGCGTTTTTCTGACCACATAATTATGACCAGTGTTTGGTTTATTACAAAGGCAGTTAAGATGACCTACCTAAAACAAATAAAATTGCACTGTTAGAAGATGCTTCTGAATCTTTATAGTAGAGATTTAAGATCAGTCACAAGTTGTCCAGTCCACTCTACTCCTTTCTCTACTACCTTTTGTAACAGAAAACAACTGGCAAAGCTTCGTTTATATACACACATGCAAATCCAGCAGCTGGATGGGACACAGGTTTAACAAGAGTACTAAAATACTGAAAGAAGTTGACTTTTTTCTGATAAAGATCAAGCACTGAATAGTTCTATCACTAAAAAGGAAATACAACAGAAAAGCAGGATATTTCATCTTGCCTTAAAATCTGGTGAAAACTTGCTCTCTGCTTTCACTTCACACAGTGAAACGCAGGAGGGGTGAAACTTACTAGTGCCCAGACCCACTTATACACACACCAGGGACAGCAGCAACAGTTCATCTCACATCAGTTCTGCAGAATGAAAGAAAACTTAAGAGAACTGCTTCACCAAACTTCTGGGCCCTCTCAAAGACAGACTTCAGCCTTCTTCACTGATTCTGCTGCACTGCCGTTCATGTTCTTTAGATGATTTATGTCTTTAACAATTGATATGTTAATGAATGTAAGCATTTAAAAATAAGAAGCCTTGATTCCAGCACAGACTACTAAATACCTGCATGTCTGTTGACACCCAAACATGCAGCTCCTTCCACACAGTCCTACGGCTCTTTGTGCTTTAAAAACCGCTTCTGTATCAGCAATTTGAACACTGTTAAAAGCTAATTCCACTTCTGCATATGCCACAAGTCCCGCCATGTCTATTACTGCCGGTCCAGGCTGCCCCTTCCTCTCCTCTGCAAATTACAGACCATGAAATCAGGTAGGTCCTTCTCCTGGGTAGCTGCTAACAAGTGGCAAACTGTGCTCATGGCCAGGACTGTAGCGTATCTCACTTCCCTCTGCAGGCTTTGAGCTACACAAAGTATTACCACTCACAGGTTTATTGTGTTTCAATCACCAAGTTTAAATAGAACAAAAGCGACTCAAGATCACCTTACCATTATTGTTCCTCCTGTCTGGGTCCGTAGAGGTTTCAAAACTTTTCTCTGAACCACAAAATTGGGCAGGAAGGCAACTGGTGGGATTTCTGTGATTGTAGCAACGACAAATGACCACTACAATGAGAGGAATAAAAAGTTCCAATTAGTGTAGTCTGTCTTAATGACGACATTTGGATCTCTCATGACCCAAAAGGTCCTTATCAGTAAGTTCCAAATAGGTTCATCCTCCAGTTGTTAACTATGAAAACCATCACTCCCTATCACCATCGCCAGGTTTTTCAGACCTTAGTATCGAATGGGAATAAATCAGGTCTCCAGCAAGCCAGTATTTCAGAAAATCTAACATCCCTGGGACTGGGAGGAAAAATTGTAACATGTCCTTCCGCAGCATTAATAGCAGGCTATGCCTGTTCAAGCCTAAAGTATCTTTTCCTGTGTCAAGTAAAAGGATATACCAAGGAGAAAGGAAAAACAGACAACTAAGAAGTTCAATACTGAAGTGAATGCACAGTGCACATTTTAGCATGAAAAACTGATTAAAATTTATTTAGCATATTAAACACTTCTGGAAAATGTTTCAAGAAAATGTTTTGTTGAAAAGTCCTATCATCATGAACATGATTTGAAGGTTAGAACACAAAATATTTGCAATATATAAATGCTTTTTTGCAAACACATACATTACTTCAAAGAACTTCTACTAACATGGCTACCAGCGATAACGCTTCTAAATATAATTCAAAGAGTTAGTCACAAGCAAGAAGATACCTCTTCATCCAATACCAAAACGTTCAGGTACTGAGAATTATGAAATAGACACCCTGCACAAAGAGTCTGAATAGATCCCATTTTGGAAGGGAAGAGAAAGCTCTGGGGAGAACTTAGAGCAGCTCCCAGGGCCTAAACGGGTTACAAGAAACCTGGAGAGGGGCTTGGGACAAGGGCCTGTAGGGACAGGGCAAGGGGAAATGGCTTGAACCTGCCAGAGGGGAGACTGAGATGAGCTCTTAGGCAGAAGCTCTTCCCTGTGAGGGTGCTGAGGCGCTGGCACAGGGTGCCCAGAGAAGCTGTGGCTGCCCCATCCCTGGCAGTGTTCAAGGCCAGGTTGGACACAGGGGCTTGGAGCACCCTGCTCTAGTGGAAGGGGTCCCTGCCTGTGGCAGGGGTTGGGACTGGATGAGCTTTAAGGTCCCTGCAACCCAAACCAGGCTGGGATTCTATTTTCTTCAGCATTAGGGAATTTAACCAGATTCAGTACATTTGCTGCCCAACTGCTGTTAGCTGTCTGCTTACAGATGATAGGAGGTACAAGTGGTCAATTTTAACCAAGGACAATCACATGCCAATTTCAGGGTCCTCTGACATTTAGAAATGCTTTGGCTTCCCATTTACCAATGTTTCAACTACAAGGTACGGTGAGATGAGGTGGAGGGATGGCACTATTCATAAAGTTAAATACTAACTATATTTTGTGAACAGTTCATTTTAAGCTCCTACTACTTTTGTATTTGCAAGACATTATTGTGTTACCTTATCATCAGGCCTCCGACATCAACAAAATACCTTAACTATATTGTAATACAGTCAGTTTTGGTAAAGTCCTTTTGCAAGATACTTTAGCTTTTAAACAAGCATAATGTAAAGAACTGGGTTCAATCCTGTTGTTCTAAAATGGAATCAAAAAGGTCACATTGGATAAAATACAATTTGATCTCAAATGTGAATGATGATCACAAATTCTCCCATAGTTTTAACACAGTTTAAAAATATTTTAATCTCAATGGGAACAAGTGGGAGCAATACAGACTCAAATGAACACGTACCCTGCTGCAGGTTTTGTGGTGAATGCAAGAAATCCATACATGGTACGAGGAAAGAGTACGCACAGCTTTCTGTATGTGGCTGAGGATGCTCAGAGAGCAGTGCCAAGCCCAACAGCTTTCCCTGCTTCAGATGCAGCCCTTGACTGTGTTTGTGGAATTCCTAACATACTGGGGAAGAGTCAGGTGACTGTGAGGAAAATCCTGCCATTCAAGAATGCACCTATAGACAAATTAAAATGCTTCCCCCAAACCACCACTGTAATAATAGAGAAATACATTGCCTCAAGCTGTGGACAGTTTTGTGCTATTTTAATTCAATGTGCTGATTTTGTTTTCCAGCATTTCTTGCAATAACTCCTCAGAACAGCTCTGTACATACTCATAAAAAGGAATTAAAAGCAATTATTTGATTGAATACTTTTTCACACTGTAAAAATAAAAGATAATTTTGCACAGATGAGGACTACATCAATTACGTTTTCCAGGCTGTCAGCTGGCTTCTGTAACACGAGTCTTCACACACAGCAGTCTCCTACGACAGAGAACCAACCCTTCACATTTTGTTTAATCACTACATTTTTGCATTCAAATTGCACATATCAGAATAATGCCAGTGACTATTTCGTTTGGTAGATACTTGCTCTCATTCAGCCACCATCAAATGACTGACTCCAGTAGCATTTTGTAAACATGTAGTTACGTAACTGAACAGAAATGAAAACTTGGTCTGGATTCAGGGAAGAGTATCATATATAAATTTAATAACACGCCTTCACTTCCTCTTTAGTTATCAATTCCATTTAACTCTTCTTTATTTCTATTGCTCATAGCAGAAGATTTTTTAAAAGTGATTTACCTTCCTGTGTTCTGCATAAATAATTCAATGCATAAACTTAAGTTTCAATTTTATAAAACTTCCACTCTCTGTTAAAAGGAGTAAAGAAGCCAGGTTAACCCTTAACCAGGTACATTCTCCTTTAACACACCTCCTACTCAGTTAACTACTAGGCAGGTATTATTAAACGTGGCTAAGTGCCGCAACTAAGGTTGCATCCAAAGTTACATCCAACAAAAACCAAACAAACCAACCAACCCATCACCAGCTTCAGAAGTCCTTAATTTTCCTTGATTATGTCAAAACTTTCTAACAGCATAAACATTTAAAGAGGATATTCTTGCAGGACTTTATCTTTGAAGTATTACCACTATCAACTTTAGTTCCTTAACTACAAAACCATCTTTTTAGTAAGGTTAAATGACTTTCCAAATCGTTTCAAATTATTAGTGCTCGAGGATTAAAAGTTACACTGAAAAACTAGTATCAGGAAAAGAAAGCTGAAATAGTTACTGATATATCTGGATTAATACAAACAGCACATTAATGATCAAAACCAACCCCTGATGTACTGCTTTGTGTTAGGCATTCAGTGCATTCCAGCATTATGAAATACCCAACATCACATCAGGTTTTTAGGAAATGCACAATTTTGTCTAATATCTAAATTTCAACTGCGTTTAAATCTTTGTTTCCTACAGCTACTCCCAGCTCAAAGGAAAATTCATGGACTTGTAATTCCAACACCAAGCAACTGATGTAATAATCAGAAGCTTGCCTCAGACAAAGCTATTTAGATCCATCTTCAAAAGATACTGAAAGTATGTCTTTAGCTTGAATTACTTCAGATAATATCATAAAGGTGAGTAGGAAGATTATAATTTTCACAAAAAGCTTCCAGATCAAGGTATGAACACACTATTGGCACTGGGAATGAGATACTGTGCTGGCAGCAATCAGCGGTACCCAGGTAACACCACCCAAAAACCAACCAGCCAAAAAACAATTTGGGTGCATCAGTCTCCCACCAATGAGGTGGAAATATTAAAAGAAAAAATAAATAAATCACTGCTAACCAAATGCTACCTTACCCTGAAGGGTTTTACTAGTCACTTCAGCTGCAAAGAATGCCCTGCAGCATTTGGGCAGCAGTGCAAGCACTGAAACCTCTCAGACATTGTCCCCATGACTGAGTATTCTTGTTCAGTTTTTGTATATTCCCACAGACCTTCACCTGACACATTAACATGCACATGAAAATTTAGGTAAAAGGGATCTAATTCATTTTTCTGCTCTCATGACCTTTTAAGTTAACATTTTGTAGTAAATCACCACTCACCTTCAAGAATTTCTCACCAATGAAGCTTGAAAAAATTGAGCCAGAAGGCACATCACAGGAAGCAGAGAGAGTGCTGACAGCACAAGCACCACATCCACTAAAGGACTGGATAGGGGAACCATAAGCACACTGAAGGAGCCCACTGCATCCAAACTAAACCCACGTTTTCAGCTGCAGTCACCAGTGCAGTGCACACAGCCCAAGCAGCATCCCATGCTGGTTTAACTCAACGCCAAATGAAGCCACAAGTATTGCAGGCTGAACTGGGTATTTTATGAGGCTGATTCTACTGCCTTCACACCCCAGAGTCTAACCCTCTTCCCCAGCACCCCTCTGACACCACCACCAGACAGGCAGGCAGGTAGCTCAGGTCTCTTGGCAAAGGCACTCACACCACCAGGCAAGAACCAAAGCCCACAAGCACTTGAGCACCAGATACCACTCTTTGTAGTCACATCAACCCACTTCTCATGGGTATAAAACCTCATATTTCTAATAGAACTATTAATTTAAACCTACAACATTCACAAATATGTAAAACAGACTTGGATTTGTAGTTCAACTGATGGGTCACCTGTTTTGGATCACCTTCAAAAAAGCACCTCTTGCATTCCACTGATGCACAAGCGTCACCCTCCTCATTTGCATTTCAGTATTTGCACATTTATAACAGAGCTTCTCACATATAAAAATGGTTCAAATGAAGACTTGCACTTTCTGAAACCTGCTTTAGCCTCACTGCCAGCCTTCTTCCAAACTTTCACAGTGCTGCTGTGCAAGAAATTCATCATTTTACATACCACTAGAAAAAGGCAGTAAGTGGAAAAGTACTGCAAGCAAGTTATCCAAAGTCCAGTCAATATCCTGGAAATCTAAACTCTTCAAAGGAACAACTGAGGGGGAAGCACCCAAATTCAAAATGCCAAATGCCATGCTACCTAAAGCAGGCAAAAAGGGAGACCTTTCCTTCCAACACAGACCTAATGTCCAGTACAGCTTGATCCACTTTGTGCACACCGTTTTGTTTCTCTTCAACCAACCTCCAGCCAGCTCCTCCAGCTGCTGCTGAGGTACCAAACAGCACTTCTTGCAAGAGTATGAAATTTCCTACCAAATTCGTGCTCAAGTTTTACATGAAAAGTACTCAAGTGATCCATTACTTTAAGAGAGCTAAGCTTTCCCAGAAAGGCAGGCACCTTTGTAGCCTTCAGAGCTGATCTAATACAAACCTATATCATTTATTGGTATAGGTCTGTCTTGGTCTGAATTTATATATAGAAAAGCAGAGCAGACTTTGGCTAAAGCCATACAGAGGCTACCCAGGGATTTTTCATGTCTAGCTGTGTTCTTTTCAGTTTGCAACTGAGCACTTCTATTTTCACTGCTTGACAGGAATTTGCTGGCCCAAGCAATTCAACATCTTCCAGTTTCTACAGCTGCAGGAAATACTCTCAAGGATAGACGCACAGTTCATCACACCTGAAAGCATACCACAGTACTGGTTTTGAACACCAAGACACAAGTTATACAGATAATTCCCTGTGAAGCCATCCTGTAGGTAATAAAAATAATATTACAGTATTCCAAAGTGTGCTATGCACATTACACCCCGCTTCAAAGATGTGCTTCAGTGGAAGAGGTAGGTGGTTCTATGGAATTAAAAGCTCAATATCAACAATAGCTGCAGTAAGATCAAATCTAATGATGTATGAAATTCTATATAACTTTAAAGCACAGAAAGAAGCGTAAGACAACTCAGAAAAGGAGTAAGAGTGAAAAAGGTTGACACAAATAATAGAGCCCTTACACAGAAAAATAAGACATTCCAGAAATAGCAGTACAAGGACTCTTTCACTGCAGAAGGGCAAAGGTGACCAAAATAACTCCCTTTGAATTATGAAATGGAAGATTACTTCTTATACAAATCCCTTCTCTGCCCTCCAAGAGTCGCAAAATAAAAGCAGCGTCACCTGCACTCATCTGCTAATTCCACCTACAGATGACTTAATATATTCAGACACAGAGATCTCAAGTTTGTGTTTTAAAGCTACATTTAACAAGCAGATGTTTCATCTAAAAATGCCCAGTGAATACTCTCTAACCCCTGTGAATATGCAATCTTATATAAGCTGGTACTAGAAACCTTCACACACAGATAATGTGCAAGGTTATGCACCTACATCTATCTTTCAACTCTCTCAATACTCCACTGATACAGGCAGCGTCTAAGTAGGAAGTCATTACTCCCCCCACAACAGATTGACAACAGAATCGCCATGTGAGTGCTCTTTTGAGATTACATAAACCCTGAATTCACAGAGCAATCCTTGCATTAAAAAACACCCAAGGAAGTACTTCATTTTAGTGCTCTGCAATGTATTTTCAATTTCAGAAGAATTTAGTAGAGTAAATCAAAACTTACACTGTTGAAGACAAACTCTGGTACCAAGAAGAATATAATTTACATCTCAAGCATTAACATTTTCCTTAGGTTCATGTATCTAACATGATAGACCACCTTTTCTCTCTACCCCTCTCTAGTGTGAATTGCTTACTATGCCTATGGTTTTCTTTCCGTCTTCTCAATGTTACCAAATATTACCAAAATGTATCACGTTATAGTATGTAAAAGTGGATTCTGTAATAAATCTAGTAGGATATCTGTTGCCTTTGACACTAATTCTAGACAGTTTGCTTGAAAAACAACATGAATGAGTACAGCACCTTCAATTTATTAAGGTAGCGTCTTGTGTGAACAACCAAGAGATCTTCTTCAGTGGCTTCCCGTGCCTGTACAATCAAGTCATCTGCAATTAGTTTTTCTTCTGAAACAGGAGAGAAATATCAATTGGCATTGCATACCATCACTTTCCATAGTCCACCCTGCCAAAGAAGCTACTTTGACCTTGACATAGTAGCCTCATCTGTAATTAAATCACTGAACTAACTTTTGTTCACTCATTGTTCACAGAGTTTCCAAATACAGACCCTCCACACACATAAGCTGTTAGGGTAGTGTGCATATGATAAACACTTTGCAGGAAGTTTTCAGAATGTAACGATAGTAACTTCTTGTTTAAACTGAAACAAAGGACAGGTAGTGACAGAGATACACAGACACAAAAGAATCACAAGACTCCTGACAGTCTTGATACACTGGGAAAATCTTAGCGCTCATAGCAACAAATATTCACCGTTCTTTAACACGCTTTAAGAAATTCCACAGCTGATGCTAGTATTTAATTCCCTAAACCAGGGAATTAAAAAAAAAAATTGAGAACAAAACAATTGCTTGGATGTTGATAGAAGCAAACACTTATGCTTAGCTAGGGTATTTCTGTCACACCTCTACCTTCATTTAATGTTAAGAAATACCAACGACCAGCTCTTAATTCTTCCCCTTAAAGACCAAAGTACAGTTTAGTTAAAAACTTATTTTTATAAGAGCAAGTTACAAAACATCATTCCAAAATCTCAGAACATGATCACAGGTCAATTTGAAGGCATACATCTGGATATCCTGCCAGGAAGTTCAAGTCAGAGTCAGCTTAACCAGCCCAGCAGCGCCGAAGAACCAGGCTGCTTTGCATCTGATCACACAAATGACAAACAGATCATGCTGATCTCCCCATACAAATGTTGATGCTGAATTGCTGCACAGCTGCAGCTTTCTAAGACTGTACCTCTTCTCCAATTTTACACTTGCAGGAGGAAGAAAACAACTCATACATGCGAGAGGTTTTGTTCTGAAGTGTTAGACAAGAACAGCACCTGCAACAATATTTGTTTTGGCATGCTCATGTTTCTCCTGACTGAGGCTTAAGAAACTTTTCATTCATTCATTCATTCATTCAGACAGACACCACACTGCTAACAGTGCCATTCCTGAGGAAGAAGGGAAGTGTGGAAAGATTCCCACTGGTGATTTTCTAGAAGGCAGCAGGGAACAGGGTAGATCACCTGTCACCAAGAGCTGCTGCAGAGCCAAAGAAAACCAGGAGCGCCCTGGGGTATCCCGTGGCATCTCTCTCCTTTACAAAACAAGGACAGGAAAACAATAGGAAAAACTGATTTTCTGTGAAAGACTAGGAGTAAAAAGGGGACACTTCACTCAGAGAAGAGCTAGAGGAAAAGCCTTCCTACAGTAGGAATAGAAAGGCGACGGTTTTGATTATTTAATAAAATGGTCACAGAATCCAAGACTAAATTGTTTGAGGCTGTTAGAGAGAAGATCCAAACCTCAGCCACTCAGTGGAGTGTTAACATGTGTCTAACCAAGGTTAGACAAATACAAGGCAGCCTGAAAGCACAAGGGCAATACTAAACTGGAAAGATCATCACCTGGAGGAGTCTTTAGGACCACATAAATGGAGAGGCTCATGGAAGGGGCTTGGTTCTCAGACAACCTTGGCCTTTTCCCTTGATGAGCAAGCTTACACTTTAGGTGAAGAGATGTCAAAACTTTATAGGCCCTCATCCTTGCTTCTGACACCTGTATTTCCTTAATGCATTTCTGCCTATACCTTCCAATTTGTTTAAAGCAGCAATAACAAAAATCACAGAAAGTTCTGCCTATCATCAGAACTCTTCCCAAACATTAACAGAATAAGGTTGATAAGGAATGAATTTATACAAGCTGCACTTACCTTTCATCCTGAAAAGCACCATTTGCCAACAGACTGTTCGCAGCCTAGTTGAATAAGTTACATCCCACAGCAAGCTGGTCGTTAACACCCACAGTTTCACAAGGAGTGCCCTAGTTCTTGCTACACCAGGTGTAATGAAAGCACAAGGAAGCTTCACACACTGCTCCCAAACTGCAATTCAGGTCTTGCAAGCCAAAACATTTGTAAGCTTGCAGTGAACATTGGAAGCATTTTTCATTTCATTGCTACAAAACTAAGTCTGTGTTGTTTTAGACCTAGGCTTGGCCCTGAAAAGAAAGAAGAAACTGGAACTGCAAACAGCAGTTACCCTCAAAAGGATACTTGGGGGAAATACTGCTCTTATACATGAATCTAGAACTGAAAGAAAGAGTTGGCATCATTAGAAATCTACTGAGTATGAAAACACAGCACACTGAGCTATGTCCGTGAGGCTCCAACATTCTGCACCTAACTCAGGCTGGGCTCAAACACAAGGTTCTGGTGCTCACTTCAGAGGTGGAAACAGTTCTCAAACATCCCACATGAATGTTTCCTGTAAAGGCCAAGCAAGGAAATTCTGCTCACTTCTTGCTTTCATTCAGATTGCAAAGAAGAGAAGTATTTTCAAATGGTCTAAGATACTGCTATGCTCCCATTTCTCCTTCCTCCTTTCTACTCAGTCTTGTAAAGCTCTGGTCCAGACTAAAATGAACCATATTAGTTACTCTGATGAGTATTATTCATGCCTCTGGGGAGAGCAAATCATTTAATGAGCTTGAATTTTCAATCCCAGTTCATGAGCTTCACTCTGCAGTGACACCATGACTGAGCTGAAACCAGACTGTGGGTTTATTCAGTGGAGCGGGATAGAAAATACATTTTCAAAGAACCTGAAAGGCCCTGGTGTAGGGTAGGATGCTAGCTCTAACATCACAATTTTCTCTCTTAAATACTTCAGAGACAAGTTCTTCATCAATGTGTATGTAACACATGGCATCTGACTCACCTCAGAAATGCTATAATCAATTTAACTTCCTAAGATTAAAGTGTGCAAACATGTAAGAACACCAAAGCACTCCAGATAGTACTAGAGTGCAGCTTACATCTACACAAGGAGCAATGAAGACGTACAGTCACTATTATATCAGCAATTATTAACATAAGCCTGAACTAACTGCAGCATTTCTGTTGGCTTTTGTGCAAATGTTGGTCTAAGAGGTACTTCCCATTGTTTTACCTTTCAGGAAATTGATAACTTTTCCCCATTTCCCTGCATCGAATGGATGCAGCTTCTCAAGTCCCATGAAGGTGATGTTGTAGTCGGGAGAATAGATGATGGGCCAGCATGCTGATGGGGGATCCTCATACAACTCAGTTCTGTGAGGCCTTGGAAAGCAAAAAACAAACTAGTCACCACTGGTAGCAACTGTTCACAAAGTCAAATGCTTTTCTACTAAAATCCCAATTTAGAGTCATTATTAATACCAACTTTACATTAGGAATGATTCCTGAAGATGCTATTTCCAACAGTTACGGAAGAAAACGTAACATTTGGTCATTTAACTCGGCTTCAGCAGTAGGGTGTCAGGGAGAGGAACATCCTTCACCTCCAACCAGTACAGTTACACTGCTCATTAATGAGTTATGCATACCCACTTCATTGCAGACATTAATTTATGGAAACACTTGCTTCTCCCCACTTGTCTTTCAAGTCTATCAAGCAGTACCTCTACCCTTAGAAGGTGTGTACAGTTTACAGACCACATAACCTTCAAACAACACGTAACTAGCCTCACATGTTAAAGCCTGTATTCAAACACGACTGAAAAAGCCAAACCACACTGCTCCTACAGGACACCCCCATCAAAACAAGGTTGGCAAGACTTCTAGGATCCTTTCCTTGGAGCAACAGATTACTTTGTGACCAGCCCAGCAGAAGTAAAGATGCTTGGGTTTGTACCTGCATAGCATACAACCACAGGACATAATCTCAGCTCTAGATCTCATGTGTGTAACCCCTACCAACGCTTTCTTTTACACCCTCCCCTCCAGCTTCTTGTATTCCCCAGCTACAAGGGGAGGGAGCAGAGCCAGCTCAGCTCAGAGCCCTCCTTCACAACCAGTCCACCGAACGGGCAAGCAATGCCTGCTCTGCATTCACAAACACGCACCCCCGGGGTTCGGTGGATGCCTGTGCTCGCACAGTGTCAGTGGGCAGCCCGGGCCCCAGGGGGGTTCTGTGCTCACTCTCGGCCCATTCCACCTCCCTTCTCCACCCCAAGGCCCCTGTTCCTGCGCCGAGACCTCTGAGCCCCCAGATATAGCTGAAGTTTCCAAAAGGCTTCACAACTTACCGAGCAAGACAAAGGCATCTTTGTCAGGTGAACAATACAAACAGGAAAAAAACACCCTTATTTCCAGCCTTAACATGCTCAAACCCACCCTTTTAAAACCCATCAAAAACCAAACAAGAACGCCAGACACGAGCACAACGGAGGTTTCCAGCCGCCTGCAGCCCCTGTCCCCACATGCTGCCCACCAGCAGAGCCAGGGCTCGGCGGCGCCTTCCCTCCCACCGCGCAACAAGAGGCGGCTCCCGTACAACTGGATGTGCCTCCGGCAGCGCCACGGCACCGCGAGCCCAGCGAATGGGACCTTCCCCCGGGTCCCCCGCAGCGACCCGCGCCCTGCCCTCGGCGGGGGCCCAGCACAGCCGGGCCAGGGCCGCTGGGAGCAGGGCACAGCGGGGACCTCCCCGTGTCGGCCTGAGGCCGGGCTCGGGAGGCCTAAACCGCGCACCTGTCGGGGCGGGCCGCGGCGATGCCGCCGCCTCAGCCCGCCCCGCCGGGCCCATCTCAGGGCTCTGCCGCGGACAGGGGCGGGCCGCGGGCCCCGCAGCCGGGAAGGCCTCGCCGAGCGCGGCCGCAGGCAAAGCCCTCCTGCAGCCCCGAGAGCCCCAGGCTGGCGGAGAGCCCGCCCGCGCCCCGAGGCACCCCGCGCGGTGCCGTACTCACATCCCCCCGCCGCGCACAGAACGGGGCGCCCGCGGCCCGGCACCGACAGCCCCTGCGGCCCCGCCCGCCGCTGGGCGGGGACACGGAGCGGCCGGGCAGGCCGGGGCGGGCGGACCGAGGCCCGGAGCGGCGGCACCAGCGGGGAGCCCCGGCCCTGGGAGAGGGGAGGGCCTGGGCTCCGCGCAGGGGGGTGTGATGTTACATTGGCGGCTGCTGCCAGGAGTTGGCATCACGGAACCACAGAATCCCAGCCTGGTTTGGGTTGAAGGGACCTTAAAGCGCATAAAGGCAGGGACCCCTTCCACTAGGGCAGCTTGCTCCAAGCCCCTGTGTCCAACCTGGCCTTGAACACTGCCAGGGATGGGGCAGCCACAGCTTCTCTGGGCACCCTGTGCCAGCGCCTCAGCACCCTCACAGGGAAGAGCTTCTGCCTAAGAGCTCATCTCAGTCTCCCCTCTGGCAGGTTAAAGCCATTCCCCTTGGCCTATCAAGGCCCTCACAACCATTCCACACAGTGTCTCTGGATGGGAAAACAGGATTCTTATTACAAAATAAAATCAACAGGATACCATCAGGTGAGGACTTATAGCAGGTCAGCAGCAGCATGAGGAAAGCAAATGTGAAATAGTGGTGGTACCTAACTGGGCAGCAGAATTCCCACTGGTTTTGGCACATCAAGGCTTCACCCCAAGAACACCATTGCTAATTCAGACACATGAGAATAATAAGCTCGTTTCAAGTCAAAAGCCACTTTCTAAGTGTACTTCACTAACCCTGCTTGAATAGATACAAAAAGCATTTCTTACACAGTTGTACAGCTAAATCGATAATACCCTTATGAAGAATGGTCCCTCAATAGCAGCAGTATCTGTCAAACCAAGGATAAATGTGCAGAAGCACTCTTTTCTCATGAGGAATAATGTCTCTTTATGAGAGTTCCAGATAAATGTCTTTCGTTTTAAAATATGCTGCCTTTGGCGTGGCATTCAGTTTTGATGGATGCCTGGACTTCACCTTGGTATTTATTCAGCAACGGGAGACTGTTATCCCAAGAAAACATTCTATCCCTTTGACATTATCTTTTAATTAACATTTCTTTTTGTTCCGGCCCTTTGTGCACTTGCTTCAGCTTTAGTTCAGCGTATCTGCCTTTTCTTCCATGTTACTGACGACTTACTGCTTGGTGCTTAATTAGAGCTTGAGTGTTCTCTGGTTGACTAGATACACATATAACACGTTATTTCATTTTCATTTCAATTAACTTCTAAGCTTAAATTAAACTTGCAGACTAGATTCTGCATTTGTTGGATGTTGTAAATTGTTTTCATATTCACCTTTCCATTAATCATTCACATCTCAACTATGACACACACACTTCTCCAAATGGCAAGTTTGCTCAATTACTCTTTTTTTCACCACTAAAAATGGAATTAAAACACCTGTGCCTCCTGACTGGCTAGCCATGATGTCTGTTGCTTTCATTTCCCTCTCCTCATGGTACAGGAAGCTGGATTCCTACCTGCAGGATGATTCCTAATGGGCCCACAATAATGCTTTCACCTTCCTGTGTCAGCAGCAGAGGCACACTGTCCTGGACACACCCAAGGAAGCGCTGCTGTGCGTGTCTAGACTGATGCCTGATCACTCTTGCTGGGGTGAGGTTCTTTTTGTCTCCAGCAGAAACAGAAATACAATTTAGACATGTACCTATTTCCATGTAGGACTCATTCCTTAACAGAAAACACTGTTTATAGCATGGATTTACCATCTGGGCATTCTGGGATTGTTACTTTTGATACCACCATGCTCCAAGGAACTGTCACTGCAAAGGCCAAACACCTGAGGAGGCGCCTGCACATGGGCAGTCTTCATGGCAGCGGAGGTACACCTAGCTGTGGAAACATCTGCTTGTAGCTTTGTTACAGCAACAAGTTTCTAACAGTGTTTAAACAAACTACATGGGGCCTAACACTGTCATAGAATCATATCACGGACTGTTTTGGGTTGGAAGGGACCTTAAAGACCATCTAGTTCCTTAAAGCTCATCCAGTTCCAACCCCCTGCCATGGGCAGGGACCCCTTCCACTAGAGCAGGGTGCTCCAAGCCCCTGTGTCCAACCTGGCCTTGAACACTGCCAGGGATGGGGCAGCCACAGCTTCTCTGGGCACCCTGTGCCAGCGCCTCAGCACCCTCACAGGGAAGAGCTTCTGCCTACGAGCTCATCTCAATGTACCCCTTTGTCAGTTTAAAGCCATTTGCTCTTACCCTATCAAGGGCCTTAAAGCAATTGTACACAAACAGTATCTCTGGATAGGAAAATAGGATGTTGCATTGCTGTTCAGTCGTGTCTTAGAAAGGTAATTATCTCCTTCTGAATTAGGCTCAAGATACACAGGAGAATGATCTGTGCTGCATTTTGGATGTTCCTTGAGCACCAGTTTTCTGCCAGCAGACTTTTCAAGGTGAATGGCTTGGGAAACCTTACAGTGTGGGAGAAGAAACAGAGCTGAGCAAGTAACAACATTTCTGGTTCATTGGTCACTCTGAAAGAAACTTTTTGAAGAAAATTCGGAGTTCACATTATCTTTTCCCATCATTGCAATATTTAAAACAAAGTGAAATTTCACAAAATTCAGTCTGTCCTGAAGCTGTATTTTGAATACATAAAAGGGAAATATTTTTATTTAAAAACAAATAAAACTCAGACTCAAATCATTAACTTTTGAATGAACACACTTCCACACCATGTGCTGGAATAGAATCATAGAATAGTTAGGGTTGGAAAGGACTTTAAGATCATCCAGTTCCAACCCCCCTGCCATGGGCAGAGACACTTCACACTAAACCATGTCACCCAAGGCTCTGTCCAACCTGACCTTGAACACCACCAGGGGTAGAGCATTCACAACCTCCCTGGGCAACCCATTCCAGTGCCTCACCACCCTCACAGGAAAGAACTTCTTCCTTATATCCAATCTAAACCTCCCCTGTTTAAGTTTTAACCCGTTACCCCCTGTCCTGTCACTACAGTCCCTAATGAAGAGTCCCTCCCCAGCATCCCTTCAGATACTTGAAGGCTGCTATGAGGTCTCCACGCAGCCTTCTCTTCCCCAGGCTGAACAGCCCCAACTTCCTCAGCCTGTCTTCATGCAGGAGGTGCTCCAGCCCCTGATCATCCTCGTGGCCTCCTCTGGACTTGTTCCAACAGTTCCATGTCCTTTTTATGTTGAGGACACCAGAACTGCACACAGTGCTCCAGGTGAGGTCTCACGAGAGCAGAGCAGAGGGGCAGGATCACCTCCTTTGACCTGCTGGTCACGCTCCTTTTGATGCAGCCCAGGATATCGTTGGCTTTCTGGGCTGCAAGCGCACACTGAAGCCGGCTCATGTTCATTTTCTCATCAACCAACACCCCCAAGTCCTTCTCCTTGGGCTGCTTTGAACCTCTTCTCTGCCCAACCTGTAGCTGTGAATAGCCCAATTTTGGCTGAAAGATATTTCCTTTAAAAGTTCTGTTGAGTTCCAGTCTTCTCTTTACATATTTGAGAAGCAGGACAATGAGCACAAGCAGCAGCAAACACAAGAAGATGACCGAATTCTCTTAGAATAAAGGCACATACTCATAACAAGCAGAAAAAAGTTACAGGCCATACAGAACCCAATCTTCTCTACATTTCTTGGAATCCTTCAAAATTAGGCCCCAATACACCATGGAGGTGATAAAGTGGATGAATTGCCACCCAACTCATGCAGAGTCCTGGTGTTATATTTCCCCAAGACAAAGGTAATGTTTTCCCCTCACACCATTTTGCCTCTGTTAAGACAAAGTGTAACTTGAAGGGTTTTGACAATATTATGGATAACACTGGGGTCCTGTGGAAAGGAAGTTTACTAATTGCTGCATACTTGAAAGCACAGTTACAATCATTGTTACAATAAATAACCAGGAAGCTATTAACTCCCAAGGTTTGGTCTGTTTAATGTGTTCTTCATCATCCAGGAGACCATTCATCTCACGCTGAAAATCATAGATAGCACCTCTGGGAGGACAGATTGCCTTCAAAGAGAAATGCTTTGTTATAACAGGCTTGGGTCTGAAATGGATTCAGATAACAGCCTTGTACTTCTGGGGGCTCCTTCCAGGCTGCTCATGGGATTTGTCTTTTTAAAGTCCAGGGATCTTCCAGGCAATTACTTAACCCTGATGGGTGGTGAAACATAAGGGGATTTCTGTATCAAGAAACAGTGAAGTTGGAGACAAAAGCCAGTGGTAGCCAATTCATGATACTAAGAAAACTGGGACTGTGCACCCAGTTATTCATAATTTGCATCAGTGATATAACCTTTGGGTCCCCTGCCTCACAGGTGACAGGTGAAGCAGTACAATACAAATTAAGAGTCGATGCAACTTACAAATATTATTTTAACCTCCTAGAAACTTCCCAGTTATTCCCTGGAGATGGAATAATGCAAGAGTTGGAATAGTCCCAGTAGGTTTGATTAGGACTGACATGTGCAGCCATCCTCCTCCTCTGTATGGAGGCAGTTTAGCTATCTCCGAGGTCTCACCCCCATCTCTTGTCAAGACAGCCTGTCCTCTGTAGACAAAAAAAGCAGTGTGCACATCAGCTCAGTTTGTTTCATGCGTGAGATGCAGAACAGCCCTCCTCAAAGGGCAGGACACCCTCAGCACAGAGATAAGTCACAGAGAGTTTGTGTTAAAAGTACTTTGATTTGAGGCTTTTGAAAGAGAAAGAATGTGCTACAGATAAACCAGGGATGAAAAGCTTTTAAAGGAACATACAGAAAAGGGATTTTTAATTTATATTAGGACTGAAAATTTCCTGGAAAAATGATCAATATAATTCAAAATTATTACATGATTTTCTACAGAAGTCTTAATCAGTGCTTTTCATTCAGAAAATAGTATTTGAGAGCCTGTGCTACTGTAATCTCTTTGATCCTGAGGGCTTTGAACTGCTCTGTAGTGACATGCCTGAGATCAGGCATTTACTTCTGTGGTGTGTAGAAAATGTGAAATTATTGATTCTTGTAATCCAGCAGAGCAGAAAAAGGTCTGTGCTTTTTATAGCTCAGAAACTGATAGTTTTCTTCCTTTGCTTCACTCAGAACAGCAGGAAATGAAAATTCCTTAAAGATATTATTCTCCTCACAGTCTGTCTTCCCTCTTATTAGCCTAAGTAAGTCCTTCTCCCTCACTGAATTACAGCTATCTGCAGTCCTCAGTTTTTAAAACAATAGAGCATGACACCACTAGTCACCACTTTGTGCCTGCAGCGTCACAAGAGTTTCAAACTGAGAGACGTAGAAAACCGCAACAGAGCTCAGATTGTACACATCCCAGCAAGGCTTTAATGAAAACAGACCTTAAATAGCCTCACATTCATCAGAGGGACTCCTCCTGACACTGCGAGCCCATGACCAGGGAAGGAAGCCATGAGGCTTGATTTACTCCTGTGCACTGTAGACAATCTGCAAGTCAGTATCAGCATGGAGAAAATGGCATTTAGCACCAGGAGGTGCTTTCTGAAGTGAGGGAAGCTTTCAGACAAGTGTTTCATTTGGAGGTCCTGATGGAGTGCAGCGATCTCCTTAACTGGGGGAACGTAAGCACAGGCCAGAAACACGATTCATTAATAACACATGCCTTATTGCCTCAGGTTTTGCTCCAAGTTCATACGCATCCATTCTCCCAGAGCATATTTATAAATGTATGTATGGTGTGAAATTTCATCATTTCACTGCCAATTACAGAGACAACCTGAAGTCTAACACTCCCTTATCTATTAAAATAAGCTGGGTTGTGTGTAACTTGTACAGATTTCATAATGTTCACTCCTGGGGACAACCAGATACACAAAACCTGTTTTCATCTAATAATTAGCACATTCAGATGAGCACGTTTAGTTGATCTTTGCTCTGTTCTGATTTGTGAGTGCTTTGGTAATATGAGTGATATTTAGTCTGTTTATAATATGCAAGAAAGCAGTGAAGTAAAACACAAAATTCTTTCCTTCATTTTCCAAGCACATTCCATAGAAATACATTCAGACACCTGGTACTCAGCTGGTGATAAAAGTGTAAGAAACATTGGCAATCTACCAGGGAAAGACTGAATCTCAGGTTTTGGGACATCTTTTTGTTTCTGATGGCCTCCTGCACCTTTCCCATTGACAAGGTAACAATTGCTACAGTTTCCAATGGATAACTATTTCCTACAATTACTACTGAAATAAGTAGAAAGGAGAATTCCTACCGGAATAAAGTCTAGGAAGGGACTAATGTCCAGTCCAACAGTGTTATGAGAGAAGATTAATCAGAACCCTTGGTATGTCCTTTAGGTACACATCACATGTTCCTTGGAAGTGCAGCATCTTTAGAAAAGGTACTGCACAGTAAGTAAGGACATTCAAGCTTATGCTTCAAAACAAATAGACCTGGAAATTCAAGTTTCTTGAAAGAATCTTCTCTAAAGAGCAAGGTCAATATAGAAATCTGGTTTAAATCGACAGAAAAATTACATGATTACTACTTTGTTACAGGTTGAAGCCGGGCACTTAAAATGTAAGCAGGAGCATGAGTCTTCTGCTGCCTCAGGACAAGTGGCATTTGCAATGACCAGGAACAGATCTGCTGTTCCAAGAGAAGTGAGGGGTTCAGTGAAGTGAGGTGTGCCTTGTGGGAATAACCATCATGACATGAACCAGACTTGAAACATTTCAAATCCATCATCCCTTCCAATATTTTCCTATTTTTGTACTAGTTTTAGATCCCTAAGTGCAATGTAACAACACCTCAAGAGAGATCCTGAAGGAATTCCAATAGCAACATTCAGCTAAGCACAATCAAGAGAAGCAAAGCAACTACAACTATGTGACCCATTACTAAATGACCTGGCTTTATTCCAGGCTTTGTAGGTTTGATAAGCTTTAATAGTTTTGAACTATTCAGAAATTCTCCTTCAAACGCCTTCAGATGAAATTCCTCAATGGCACCATGAGATGTTTAGATAGAGATGTCTTGGGATAACTAGTGAGGACATTTTATGTGTTCTCCAATATCACAGCACATGATAGAGATGAACTGTATTAGGCATCATGAATTAATACCAGCTCTTGTTTTCACAAGCAGGCAGCTGGTACAATCCAGCTCCTTATGCCTGTATAGTAAACTTCCCTCCAGTAAGAGAGAAGTTTCAGCTGCTGAATGACAAAGATGCCATGATCACAAGAGGACAGACATAGGAAAATGTAGCTAAGCAAGGCCATGCAGCTCCTAAGAGCATCGCTGTGCACCCCTGCCATTGGCCAGGCCATGGCTCTTGATGGAAAGAATTCAACTGTTATACAAAGCACTTCAAAAGAAAAAGGGCATACATGGGGGATGCTGGGGATATTCACTGTTCATTTTTAAAGGGTGAAGAACACTCCTTCAACTCATGGTGATCAAATTCTTTAAGGAACTTCCCAATGGGAATTTCAAATCAATTTTTCAGTCACTTTTAGCAACATTTTCTTTAAATGGACTTAATTACAATTGATCTAGACTGGGATACACTGCTCACAGAATTCAAGGTGCCAGGCAGGACCCTGCAACCATGCTTGCTCTGCTTTGTACCCAGGAAGCTCTTCAGGAAGCCAAAAGTCTATGAAGTGAAGATAAACCCTACCAGCAAGAAAATAAAGCGTCAAAGGAGAGCCTGCATTGGCTCCGTGTGGCTGCAACACAACTCTGGGCTGCTCTGGTGGGTGGCCAGAGGAACTGCCAGACACAATCTACCCCAAAACTAGTTGTGACAAATACTGCTGCATCATCCTCCTATACCTGAGATGTGATCTCTGTTTCTTTAGAACAAAGTAACATAGCATGGTTGCATTGCAATAAAAATTCTTACTGGTGAAGAATCATAAGGTATATATATATATACACATATATATATGTATATACATATATATCTATATATATGAAAAGGTAGTAGAAGTAGTATGGGAACAAATATACACTCAGTGCACAGTGATGCAATTGCAGCTTAAGAAATCTTGCTTTTTAGGAATTACTAAAGCATCCTTCATAATGTTTACAAAGAGTAAGAGAATTGCAGGAAAAGATGAGCCCTTCTGTTTCCCTCACCATCTTCCATATGCTTAACACTTGCAGCCAGAGCAAAACCTCTCCATGCTTTTCAACTGCCTCAGCAAAACTCCTTACAATGGGTGAGAAACAACTCACACCTAATTTTTATTCCCCAGGAAGTTGTTTTGACTAAGATATGTTGATCATACAAGGTGCTGGTAATTAAACCTCCCTCACTTCTTAGGCTAATAGGCTGTTTATGGGTTGCAGTATGCCAATGGCCAGCAATTAGCACCCTTCTCATTCAGCCTTTGTGATTACACTAATTCTTGTATTAGTGCTGCATTAATTGCAGCTTCTATCATCTTGATTTGGGTGGTTTAAAGCAGCAGCATGGGGTAAAGACTTCTCTTGCTTCTTTTAGTGCTGGAAAAGTTATAAAAATCATGGAAGGCCCAGGTAAGGCAGTTCATCTCCTGCCTGCTGCCCTGCTTTTCCCTCTTCTCCCCACCCCAGCCCTCTCTCTGATTAGTGAAGCCCATGAGAGTATTTGCAGCTCTCAAGTTCTCTTATGAAATATGGGCTTAACTTCAAGGTGAGTCAGTTCTGCTGGGTCAGTCTGGTCTTTTCTAGTTCTCTAGCTGAAATAATTTACCTGTGAAAACTGCAGACATCCTTGGGCTACGTGGCTGCTATGAGGGACAGAAGATCTAGCTGGGATTTGGCAGAACCCCCAGGAGTTTCACGTGTTTGTAAGAACTGTTATGGTTGAGTATGGGGAACCAAAATATGCAATGCAGTATATTCTTTCTAGGCTCTCCCAGTATCAACTTACTTCTGACACTGTTCTTCATAATTAGGACCAAAGCTTTTCACTGAATGCTTGCTAATAACACACTGGTTAGGGGGTGCCTGAGGTTGGCACATTGCTGGCTTGGCATTACAGACTTGTTGATAAGTAAAATGAACAAAAGTAACATTTAAAGGTATCAATGTCAGGAGTCCTTGAGTATGCCCCTAAACAAGGACATTTTTAATGAGTAGCTGTGAACTATGGACCTGTGGCTCAGCTGTTCACATGTGTATTTAGCATTATTAACACCACTACCTCTGTAATTACACAGCTTCTCTGGGGTGCAGGATATCTGTTTGCTGGTGGTGGCTCTTGGATGGATGGATGTGACAGAAAAGGACATTAATTATTCTTCTCCAGAGCATGGTTTGAATCATGCACAATAGATAACTTCTCGGCACATGTTTGAATAATGAGAAAACAAAGAATCTCAGTATTGTCCTTTCTGTGCCCTTGAGTAGAGTTGGGTCCTTCTGAAAGGTCCCTGCCCATACAGCAGCACTGTCTGAAGAAGTAATTAAAAGATTCTAAAATATTACACATGAAAGAAGAGGTATATTAAATTTGCACAAGTAATCTTATTCTGGTATTACCCAATTCTTCAGTGTTGTTATTTTATATATAGATATAATTTTTAGCATCTTTTTATCTGAACTGGTATGTTTTGTAATAGTCTGTCTTTTAGCAAGCTGTTATTGCTTTATTTGAATATTTGCATGACTAAACAGTGGCATTTGTTAAAAAAAGAAAAGAAACTCAATAGTGTGTTTTCCTTGTCCTTTTAAATTCCTCTCCATCATGCAAAACTAACCTAGCCTGGAAGCCACCTTCCATATGAGCCCAGCTGAACAGTTGCAGTACATTTCATCCATTTAGATTGTTGAGACAACTAAGCCCCTGGGGAGCCACCTTCTTCGTACTTTCAAATGTGTTTAAGCTGAAGGCCAGAGGCAGGAAGTCCATCATCACAGATAACTCTTATTCCACTGTAAATGCTCCATGCATTGGGTATGACACCAGTGTCCTACTGAGAATGCTACAAAACCTCATAGTGTTATTTTGGACTCAAGATGAGCTGGAGGCTATGTCAAGTGACAGATAATGAGAAACAAACTCCATAGTAAATACCTAGCTCCAGAAACAGAAGACTGTGAGTTACTCTGGCTGGATTTGAAATAAGCTATATGTAATATTTACACAGATCGGTGCCGTCTCCTGGCAGTGCAGTATGCTCTGGGTTTCACCTTTCCCTCTTCCTGGAGTCTGTGTGCAGAGCTCACTGCCTAGGAGTGAGGTAGTCAAGCAGAGGGACTGCTTAACCCTTGCTAATTTTCATAGAATCCCAGACTGGTTTGTGTTGGAAGGGACCTTAAAGCTCATCCAGTTCCAACCCCTGCCACAGGCAGGGACCCCTTCCACTAGGGCAGCTTGCTCCAAGCCCCTGTGTCCAACCTGGCCTTGAACACTGCCAGGGATGGGGCAGCCACAGCTTCTCTGGGCACCCTGTGCCAGCGCCTCAGCACCCTCACAGGGAAGAGCTTCTGCCTAAGAGCTCATCTCAGTCTCCCCTCTGGCAGGTTAAAGCCATTCCCCTTGGCCTGTCCCTACAGGCCCTTGTCAAAAGCCCCTCTCCAGGCTTCTTGTTGGCGCCCTTAAGATATTGGAAGCCTGTTACAAGGTCTCCCCAAAGCCTTCTCTCCTCCACATGGACAAGCCCATTCACACTAAGTTGACATCTCTAGAGACTATTCCCCCTTCCTGGTGCCTGCCTTGCAACACTGAGCTGTTTACCCACTTTGTTAATTATTAGACAATAGCATTTCTTTGCTCCTTCTATAAACCAGGACGCAAGGGACAGCTGGGAGAAAGGGAAGGAGGAGAAGGGGTGACGGACAGTGCTGTGTAAAGATAAAACTTCAGGTACCTTCTTATTTTCAGTATCCAATATACAAGTTGTTGGTTCATTAATAAAAAAAAATAAATCCTTGCATTTTTTCAGAAGCTAAATTTTAGCAGTTTACAAAGAATATTTGTGTATTTTAACCATATTACCAAGCCAAATTTGTATTACCCACTTGTATTGCCATAGCTAAAATGTATTCACACTTTTCATTCGTTGTGAGTGGAGGCTAGTACAGTGGGGATTTGCTTTGTTAGCAGGCAAAAAAGGCAACACAAAGAGTAAATGGTGAACTGCAGCAAAATGCAAATGCATCATGGATGTAAGTACATAATTGGATACAATCAGTAGCCAGGTATAAATTCAGGTCACCAGCCTGAACTAGATCTCCTGGCTTGCAGGGCAGATATGCTCTGGTTCAGAATGATGTCTTCAATTGTCTGTCATGTGTTAAGAGACAGTCTTGTTTTAATTTTTCATCTAAGTAGAGAAAAGATTAAAACCCATCAATTTTTTCTGCTTGTCAATTGATTACAGAACCCTCTGAGGGAAAAGCAGGTTTATCTGATTCAAATGATACCCTGCTTGGCCTTCTAAGGCATCAAGGCTTTGTTTTAATGTTAGTCTCTATCCAGAGCAGCCCGGTGCCGGTGGGAAGGAATGCACAGTCTAGAGTAGGATCCAGGACACTATTTCCAAAATGCCAGCTATTTGCTATTACAAACCAGAAGCAACCATGAGCTGCAGCCATATATCCACTTCAGATACACTCACCTCAACTGTGGATCAGTTTAAAGCAAAAGATGCAATTCATATGTAACAATTCAGAGGGCATGCAGTGTGCCAGGGTAAGTACAGGCACACATCTGCTGAGGGGCAGAGCATCTCCAAGTCCAATGATGCATTTGTGAAACAATTTGGAAAGCCAATGAAATATTTAGATCTTTTACAAATAGCTTCTGCACTGAAGGAGTATCCTGTGCTCTACTGAATTGTTTTTAATTAAATTACATCCTTTACAAGGAGATCTAGGATTAAGAAAAGAGGACAGTTAAGTGCCTGAGATATGGCTTAAATTTGAATTCTGAAGCAAACGTTGCTTTTTGCAAATACAGCACTTGCACACGCACCCAGTCCTGCAGTGTAATTCATCTGTTTAGTTCATTGCAAGATGAAAATCAAGCCTAAGTTGGAAGGAAAAAGGCTTTATGAGCTTTTAGCATAATATTTTTAGTGGAATAGAATTACAGTCTTTAAAGCGAAGCAGATGCAAGATCAGATCTGAAAGAAGACTCCGTGAAGGTCGACCAGAAGGTGCTCTGAACTCCCGAAAGCCAAACACATCCTATTGCAAAGCTACAGAACAGATAATGGAGGGTAATTTATTTTTTATTTTGGGTTTTACATTTAAAAATTAGGGCTATTCATTATTTATACAGAAAAATCTCATTTGTCTTCTGCTTTTCACCAAGTACTTTTCAATTTGAAAGAGTCATTTGCCTGTAATTGACCCAAATGTTAGTGAATAATTCACTACCTTTTCCCTTCACCCTGCCCTATTCATTAAAGGCAAAAGGTTCAAACTTTCAAATACCAAATCTTTATTCAAACAATTGGTAATAACCGCAGTCCCAAAAGCTGCTGCAGCAGTCAGCTGTGAACAGAGATCCTGGTTGCAAAATGAGAACTAGTAAGTGAAAAATTCAACAACTTGCATATTTCCAAGCTGCAGACCTTTATCCAGTGTATTAGTGGGAATCTCTGACTAATTTCATTTGATGGACACAGAGCTGTCCATCAAATTTGGCATCCTTATAATTAATGTAGGCAACTGCATAAAAATCTGGGAAGAATAATTCACAAGGAGAAGCCACATGCTGCAGTTGCTTTAACCCGTTTTTCCTCTTTCTAGGAATGATGTCAGATCCCTTGTTATGTAAACCAGTGTGGCACTGTGGGGGCTCTCATAATGTGAAATACTCAGAGCTGTACGCGTTTCAAGTCAAAGCCCATGACTGTAAAATAAGCCAAGATTGGGCTATACAGAGATTCTTCTAATTTGATTCATTTTCTGCAACTTGTTGTAAACCACTTACATGAGAAAACTAAGAAAAAATGTTGTTACTGAAATGAGTGAAAATTTGATGATTGCATGAAAACCTGCAATTATGAGACAAAGAGCCCCCTGTGGGGTTGGGTCTGAGTTACCACCACAGCTACAAAGAACTGTTGGCAATTCCACTGGAGAAAAAGTTTAGAATTGCAATTTCATAGAATCATAGAATAGAATAGTTAGGGTTGGAAGGACCTTTAGATCATCCAGTTCCAACCCCCCTGCCATGGGCAGGGATGACTCACACTAAACCAAGGCCTCGTCCAACCTGATCTTGAACACTGCCAGGGACAGAGCATTCACAACCTCCCTGGGCAACCCATTCCAGTGCCTCAGCACCCTAACAGGAAAGAATTTCCTTCTTATATCCAATCTAAACTTCCCCTGTTTAAGTTTTAACCCATTACCCCTTGTCCTATCACTACAGTCCCTAATGAAGAGTCCCTCTCCAGCATCCCTATAGGCCCCCTTCAGATACTGGAAGGCTGCTATGAGGTCTCCATGCAGCCTTCTCTTCTCCAGGCTGAACAGCCCCAAACTTTCTCAGCCTGTCTTCATACAGGAGATGCTCCAGTCCTCTGATCATCCTCGTGGCCTCCTCTGGACTTGTTCCAACAGTTCCATGTCCTCTTTATGTTGAGGAGTCCTTCTCCGCAGGGCTGCTCTGAATCTCTTCTCCACCCAACCTGCAGCTGTGCCTGGGATTGCTCCAACCCAGGTGTAGGACCTTGCACTTGGCATGGTTAAACTTCATCAGGTTGGCATCAGCCCACCTCACAAGCGTGTCGAGGTCCCTCTGGATGGCATTCCTTCCCTCCAGGGTATCAACCGAACCACACAGCTTGGTGTCATCGGTAAACTTGCTGAGGGCGCACTCAATCCCACTGTCCATGTCAGTGACAAAGATGTTGAACAAGACCGGTCCCAACCCCGATCCCTGAGGGACACCACTCGTTACTGCTTCATGCTGGAGCAGAGTTCATTTAACAAGTGTTTAGTCTTGTAGGATTACTGTTGCTTACAGTGTAACTAAGCTTGGCTCTAACAAGTTTATAAGCTGATCTTCTTGTCCTGTTATCCTCCGATTAGTGTGCTTGTTATGCAGAGAACTGACCTGAGATAGTGAGAACTTACTCAAAAGGAACCAAAACCAATAAGAAAAGCAAATGGGTGGAAAGGAGAATATAAATGTTCTCAGGATCTTGAGAAGAAACATTTATAAAGAATATAACAAATGGTGCAATCAAGATGCTAGCTGGTTAAGAGAAACCACATGGAAGATGGATGTTGATGTGCTTGGGGTGATCATAAATGAGTAAAAGCAGACTGAGGACATGTAGTAAGGAGCAGATCTCCCCTTGATGAATGGATGGAACAGAGAATATTACCAAATGGCACTGAGCTTGATAATGAAAATCAGAGAGAGGCAAACTATCATCACAGACTCCTACGCAGCCCAGCAGGTGTTGCATGAATGGGCTTCCAGCTGCTGGCATCAGAAACGAACCAGGCTTTAGATGCATTTAGGTGTTATTAGAGATGCGGCCCTCTTCTATCATATCTCATGTGAGATGGAATGACCATGGTTTACTGTAAAGCTTAAAGTAAAACCAGAAGTTCTGTTTTTCCACTACATTGTGGGACTTTTCAATGCTATTTTTTTCGTATTACAGGACCTTGGTTTTGACTGCTCTGGGAATTGAGAAGAGTTTTTAACTGTGCTTGGGGGCTCTTTTTCCCCTTGGCAGTGAGTGATATGTTAGAACAAGGCTGCGTGTACAGCAGGTCAGATTTTTCATTCTAACATGCTGTACCCTGCATTTGTCAGTGTCTGAATTTCATCAACCATTATGCTGCCAATTTGTCTAGTTCTGTTTCCATGAAGTTCATCACAGCCCTCTCTTACTAAGCCTTACACTAAATAAGTTTGTCATCTGCAAATCCTGCTGAGCTCGTTTTTTTGTTCTACCCCTCATTTTTGCCTTTCTGGATAATAAATGAATGTATTAAGTACAAACCACAGTTCAGATCCTTGGGACATGCTAATATTAACCTCCTACTGGATTGAAAACTGACAGCCTAATTAATTAAATTCCCTTCATAGGAACAACAGTGCTGATGGTGAAAATCGAGATGACTTGTGATTTATTCCTAATCTGAAGAAAACCCCAAACCACACCAACTACACAAAATTCTGCAAGTACAGGGACCTGCAATCTCCACTGAATGATGTGACTTGTGATAAACAGGCTAGTTAAGGAGAAACCAAAACCAATTGAAAGAAGAGGAAATATCACCTCTGTCCACTTGTCCCACTTGCTGTTTGCAGAATCACTGGGCTATCAAACAGTCCCTTTTAAGCACTTTTATTCCCCTATGAAATTGTTAAAAGCGTGTTGGCTAGAATAACATTGGAATGTCAAAACTTGTTTAGGTATTTGATCCACAGAGGACAAAGTATAAACTCTATAGCTAATCAAGTAAAAGAGGAATAAAATGTACTAAACCTGTTGACTGCTGTAGCTATAGTCATGTTGGCAGGATGTGCTTCCTTGTCCAAGTCATCCAGATTTTTCTAGATATCAGAAAATGACTCACATTTCTCTGGCACTTTGATGCAGTGTCTGTAGCAGATATTTCTGTAAGCAAAAAACATGTTTGGGGCAAACATCGCCAAGCCACACAAAAAAGGGCAGTTTCTTAGCGTTCTGGTACTGTTATAAAAACTAACGGATTAAAAGTTAGGTGTGTTATTAACAGCAGCAGAATGTCTAGAGTTCTTTCTGAAACTAGTATACTTCAGCATGTAAAATGGTGTGTAATTTATACAGCAGCTTTAGAATGCCCTAATTAGTGTCTTCTGAGTACTAATCCTGTTGTTTAAACTTTGTACCAAAGAAGAGCTAGAAGAATAACACAAAAAACCACTAATGAGTATTCACATGCTTTTGAAATGGACCTCATTGCTGAACACTCGGAATTCTATTAGCACAAATGTTCACAAAAATATACAGGTATAATAATGCATTTAAATTCTCAACATTTTCATAACCTGTATTACTGAGTTAATAGACCTTTGCGTAGGAAGGCATAAAGTTATTTGGGAAATGTGCCTTGTCTTAGTAAAATTTTGTATATAGGTTCTAGTCAAAGCTGATTCCTTTACTTAGGTTAGAAGAATATTTCATGCAATTCCTGAATCATTACATACACACTCACACTTAATCACCTGGATTGGCAACTTCAGAAACAAAGATCCCATCTCAAGGATAAATTAGGGGCCTAAACTAAAGGCCATTCTAACTGGACTAGACTATACTTTCAGTGGTCATGCCAGAGTAGGGCAGTGTTCAGTATGTCCTAATTCTTCTCCATGTATATCCAACGTGTCAATTTAGATGTCTGTTATTCAATGGGCCAGATGGTACAGTCAGATTTACTGTACATATCTGAGTACAGGATATTATAGTATGCGCAGTGGCTGCATGCAAGATTTACAGGTGCCCAGCAAAAGCTAATGAGACTGGCCTGCCTGAAGAAAGCCCTCTTCAGCGTCCAAAATTCATCCAGATCACACTTCCAGGCTTGATAGAGGCCACCTGGGAAACCCAAACACACAGTACACATATGTGGGGAACCCAAACATATAGTAGACATATAGTGGGGAGGTGCTTGGTATGTTAGACGGGGATAATGAATATTAAAAATGTTATTTCTAGCTTAATCTCACATTTCTTTCATGGATTTTAGTCATGTATCTGCAAAATAGGGATAATGGGCAGCTGTGAAAACATGGCCATTAAATACCTGGGAAGCATCCTGGAGCAGGGGTGAAGCGGCAGTCTGAGATGAAGAGCATGAAGGCCAAAAGCCAGAACAAAGGCCTGCATGTAGCTAGGGTGAGCCAGAGGCAGCACAGACACAGAAGACCAAAGAGTCTGTATGCGTGTAGAGATGGCCACAAGCAGCAAAATTCAGACCTCAGTTTCAAAGGCCATGGAGTTTAGCTGGCTGTGCCACACTGCTGGCCTGGGCCCAGTTTCACTCCTGCAATCTGTGGCTGTGTTGCCAGGACTAGACCTGGATTTGCCAAGAATCTATTTTTAAAACCCAAGAAACCTGTCTCTGTCCAGTGCCTCACTGCCTGCAGTACACTTGTCTCAGTGATACTGTATGTATGTTTTCTTTACAAATCTGCAGTTGCAAATTCATACTGGAGCCAACTTTTTGCTTCAGCAATGATAGCTGGTTTTAAAATGTTGAATATTCCATTCCCCAAGGTGATCTGATCGATGGCTGACCAGGGAAAGTGACCCTGAAAGGAATTAAGGAGACAAAATAGAAATCAGTTCACTTCAGTGCAATGTGGGTGTGACTTGTTATATTCTGTTGTATATTGCAGCACCTCCTGCTTTTCTACTAACATTCTACTGCCTCCTCTGGAAGGACTCACTATACACATAACACAATTTGTGCTAGGTTTCCTCAAGGTCAGACAGAGGTGCCGACTTTGTTGTGCTTATGTATATATTAGAATAAAAAAAAGAAAGAAATAGATTTTGAATAAAATTTGCAATTTTATAGTTGAAATATATCCTATATTCTGCCAGCATATATGGAGAAACACAGTGGAAGTCTGACAATCCTGCTGTGTAGGTAAAGAAACCCTCTAGATTGTTGTTGCCCATGCTGAGATAAGTGAGGTCAGAAGACTACTGCAGGAAGAAAATGGGAGAAGTAGAAAAGATGATGGAATTTCATAAATTGTCCCATGTTAAAAAGCATAGAAAGTAAACCAAGTCAGAACTGTGTTAACATTTAAAGACTCAGAATTTTTGTACTTCTTTGCCCACTTAAAATTTGAGGTGTACGTTCCATAATTTTCAACCAAGTAACCTTGAAAAGATCACAATTCACTTAGCACTAGTAACTCGGGCATTAAACATATGCACAAGCCTATTTATAAACGGTACTGATTATTTTCCAGATTTAAGACTACTGTGTTTTCCTAAATGTCCCTGATGTATTTGAAGCAGAAACAAAGGTTGGGATTTCTGTGTGTGACTCGTCTGGTGCATTCTTATCACTCCTACATTCATTCAGTTTTGCATGAATACCTCATCACTGTGATTTCTAGCTGTGAATAAAGGCACGGGGCAGAAGTACTGTTATGTAACAGTTTGAACTGACAGCTATAAATAACCTCCTCTAATAACCATAAATTTACATTAGAAAGGTAGGTCAGCTCTGAAGTGAAAAACGTTTATTTTTATCTGATACTACTGTTTAATAATCTCAGTGTTATCAGACTCATCCTGAATAACTTAGTAGGGTCCTGGGGTTTTGTATTATCTGGCAAAGTCTTGCATATCAAACAGATTTATTCGATAGGAACAGATTTAAAAAGAGCTACATTTCTCTTTGGGACTCCATCTTACTTACCTGGTCTATATTCAAACATTCCCAGTGACATCCCTGGCAGATTGGACTCTGGATGGCAGATTCGGTCCTTATTTTACTGATCTTCCAAACACAAGTGCTCCTCTCTGAATACTCTGGAGGAAATCAACCTTGGTGGAATTTTAAATTTTCCTTCCTTATTACCATTAACCGGCTGCCTTAATTTTGGAAATTTACTGGATTCATGCCTGCCTTTGGCCAAGCATCTTCTCTTGGAAGGAAAATACTGGCAGGCATAACCAAAGCTATGCCAGTATTATAGCTGCTGTCAATCCATCATTAGCTCTGTGTGGAATGGTTGTAAGGCTGAGAGGATGTTCTCATAAAATCTTCAATGGGCATATGAAGATACAGAAAGTCTAATACAGTAAATTGAACATGATAACTCTACTAGTACAGAAAGTGATAAATAATTGAAAAAGGAGTGTTGGTTTATGTACTCTGTCTAAGACACTTATTTTAAAGTAATGAAGTATAATGCCTCCTCACAATTCCATCTCTACCAGCCAAGAGCAGATGAACAGAGGCATAATGCAGAGGCAGGAGGATACTGTCCCACCCACTGCTGGTGGCAGGACCAATGCAAGTCAAGCTTAGCAGCTGTGTTCATCTGGATATATGTATGTAAGATCTTCCACTTCAGTTTGAAATGATGAGTGGTTATAGCCACAGCTCAACTAAATGATCTGTGAACTACTAATAGTACTAATAGCCTTTTGCTATTACTAAGGGATACCAGTTGTAATCTTGTTCCTCCGATGACTGGTTTTTTAAGTACCTTTTCATATATTGGACTACCTTAAGTACTATTTTGACTGGTATTTCTTTGGTGGAGATGTTTTGCAAGGCTTTGCAGCTATGAGGATGGAACCAAATAGCCAAGGAGGCAGAGTAGTGAAAGCCATAGAGCTGCTTGGCCAGGAAATACACATAAAGCACTGTACTTTGTGTCTGTCTCACCCATCGCCGCTCTCAAAGGGAGCAGCTGAAGTGGTGCATGATGCAGCCTGAGAAGGAGGAAGCAAACAGTCCATCTTTCCAGTGATTTTTGCAGGATACTATTTTATTCTTCAGCTTAAACACAAATAGTAATGACCCATCACCATTATTCTCACTTCAAGTTACTATTCCCAGACTACTGTCTTTCACCAAGTCTATTAAGCTGCCCTACTCAGCCTGGTGTAGGCAACTCTTCTCAACCAGAGCTTCATCCCTAGAGGAACAGTCTTTGACAACCACTGTTATTTGACAGCCACTCTTTAGCCTTTAAATCAAATATAATTTCAGATGTTCAAGAGCTTGATGGCACAGAGTATTTTTCATCATTTTACAGTGTGAGCTCTGATTCTTCCAGTTTAATGACACTGTTCTTACAATTAGGTTGTACCCAATGCATTTAGCTGCTGGTACTACACAGAGACAGCCTTATACATACATACATACATACATACATACATACATACATACACACATACATATATATAATGAATACAGACATATCTGCAAGGGTTATAGTTGGAACTCTTTCGAGTTAGCTTGACCCAGTAAACTTTAAAATAATCTTCCACACCTCACTGCCTTATTTTGCTTGAATTTCACCTTGTGAGGTGCAATTATTCAGAATTTTCTGGTTTGGGGGTTTGGTTTGTTGTTTGGTTTTGTGTAGAGGAGTATTTTTAAAGATTCTAAATTAATCAGACTTTTTAAAATACAAAATGCCTGGAAACAGTCAGGTGTTCCTTGGCCAGATGGTTTTGAAGAAACCCATTTTTTTTTCCTGAATGAACTCTGGAACCTGAGTTCAAAATGTATCAGAGACTCGGGCCTCAATCTGGTAAAGCATGTATGCACAACCCTAAGATTAGACACATGCTTAGTACTCATATCAAGCTGGTTTAGCCTTCCTGAATGTGATGAGCTCTGCAAGTCCTTGGACTGCCAAAGGACAAGAGGCACTCATCCTGTATACCCTTAAGATCTGAGGGCTGGTAAGGTATTGAGGCAATTCAAGGGGAAAACAATCAAATAGGCACCATCATCACTGTGCCAGTCAAACGTTTTCTTTTTCTGAACTAGGGTTTACAATTATTTCACTGCATACAGAAGATCACCTCATAATCTACTGATAGAGGTTGTTTTTTAGCTTTATAAAAAATACCTTTCCACCAGCAACTGATGAATTTTAAAGATTTAAGCCAAGTACATGTCTCCTTGCTTCCTCAGGAGTGTTTTCAGATCTTCAGAACAACCAAGTGAGTTTGTAAAACTTTTCAGTAATTCTCCCCCTTTCATTTTTGTATTTCAGTAGAAACATTATCAGCACCTGGTGTTTTGTTATTTACTTCCTGTATTTTGATTGCCTCTTAAATCTCCTTAAAATGTAATTCTTCCACAGATGGCTCAGCTGGTTGGAGAATAAGCATTTATTGCTTGCCTTTATCCCTCTCACAATTAAGCAGTTCATTAAAATACTCCCTCTATTGTTCTATAATTGCATTCTTTGTGAGGAAGGAATTTCCATTTTTGTTCTTTATCAGACTTACTTAGGTGTACATTGACGAATGTAGAATAACCTCCCAATATGTCTCTCCTATTCCACTTCTGTACCATGACAGCCAACCACCCCACTGGTGGTGAATGGAGCTATGTTTATGTTCTTTGCACTGTTACTTTAGTGTAAGAAAGGATGTGCTGACTCCATATCCATCTCATCACTGCAGTGTGGGAAAAGAAAGCAGAGCACTGCAGCAACTATGTCAAGTCAAGCAATGATTTTAGTAACCCCTCACCAAGCATGCAGCTGCACTGTCTGCCCCCAGCCCACTCTTTTCTACCCAACACAGTCTCTAACACTAACACAGTGCTGCAGTGCGTGACTTTCAGTTTAAGCAAGTAGAAAATCCTTTCGTAATTTTACTGTGTAATGGAAACTGCAGAGTTGCTCATCAGTCTTCTCTTGCCTTGTTCTAATCTTACAATTGCTTATCATGCTTTTGAGTATGATCTGAAAGATATGTCAGACATTTAATTGCTGTACTTACCTGTCATGTTTCATCAATAAGCTTTGAGGTCCTAAGTGCACTTTGCTGTTCCTTATGAAAATCACTCGAGTCTAAGAAGTGTTTGAGAACAACAATAATTTTCCCGTAACACACTGAATACCCATCACCATACACTGCTGATGAAAGAGAGACATATATATAGAGACTGCAAAACCTTCTTTTAAAATCTAGGAAGTACTGACATTTTCTCGCCTCATTCACAGTATAGGATGCCAGGTACTCACTATTTACTTCTTATCTACTCAGTTGTAATTATACTAACTGCAAACACATTGTATTGATTTAGTCATGGGCTATTTTATCACATCCCTCCCTAATACCGGAGTCTTGACTGAACTCCATAACATGCCTATGAACGAAGGTTACAGATTGATTGAAATGAAAGAGTAAAGAAGAAAAGTACCAACAAACCTCTGTATTTTGGGGAGCAAGTTAAGATGCCCTCAATGTATGAAGGACATGGAGCTGTTGCAGCAAGTCCAGAGGAGGCCACAAGGATGATCGGGGCTGGAGCACCTCCTGTATGAAGACAGGCTGAGAAAGTTGGGGATGTTCAGCCTGGAGAGGGCAAGCTGCATGGAAACCTCATAGCAGCCTTCCAGTGTTTGAAAGAGGCCTACAAGGATGGTGGAAAGGGACTCTTCATCAGGGACTGTAATGACAGGACAAAGGATGATGGGTTCAAACTGAAACATGGTAAGTTCAGGTTAGATATAAGGAAGAAGTTCCTTACTGTGAGGGTGGTGAGGCAGTGGAATGGGTTGCCCAAGGAAGTTGTGAATGCTCCATCCCTGGCAGTGTTCAAGGCCAGGCTGGATGGAGTCTTGGGTGACATGGTTTAGTGGGAGGTGTCCCTACCCATGGCAGAGGATTAGACAACTAGATGACCATAAGGTCCTTTCCAACCCAAACCATTCTACGATTCTATGTAGTGGCTTGATGTGCCACAGTTTTTAATACCATATATCTTTTTGTGCCCAGTGACTTAAATTTCAGCTCTTCTTTAAATCAGACCTCACAATTTCAAGACATGCATTCAAAAAATGAGTAGTAGACAAACAGAAGCTGCAGTGAGAAGTGAACTGTACAGCAGCACACAGTCCTCTGGGATAGGAAATGGAATAGCCTTGCTGAGGTACTGTTAAATAAAACACTAGATTAATAAATTATGAAGGAAAAGTACTCCTAGGTAAATAAAAAGTCTTGTATAAGTTTACTTGCTTAGAAAAGAACTGGTTGACTTCTGAACTGCCTAAATTACAGCTGGTTAAACTCTTGAGTGCTGTCCCTGGGTAGCATCTGAGCTTCCTGGGAATAATCAAACTGCTTTAAATTCCAAGATGGTTGTACCCTTCTTAAAATGCCTTCTCTCACTGCATACCTATACTAATCCCTCTGTTGTAGGTAAGGACAGGGAGACCCTCTACACTGTAATTGCATTCACTAGCTTTAATTCCAGGAGCATGACCTTTCCCATGCACCATGAATGGTGAAGAGATCCAACCTTTAAACATACGTTGACATGATACATACAAATGAATACCGGCAACAGGGACAAATTCACAGTGCAGTAATACCAGTCTGACTTTTGGCTTACAGAATAGAACGGTCTTGCGTGAGTACTTTCAGTTGTGTTCAGTGCTTCAAATAAATTCCATCCTATGAAATCACACATAAACCACCAGTTCATTTGAGTCTTCAGCAAAAATATCTGTAACAAAGTGAACTGAGTAGTGTGATGCCATCCAATACAAAGTCCAACCACCACCAGGAGGTAAAATATACGTTTTGTTATATGTTTACAAAATACAGGGTAAAAGAAAAATATCAAGATTTGTGATTCCTGAATTCCATTCCAGGCTCTGAACACACTTAAATGATTACAGATCTGCCTGTGATGGTTAATACTTCCCTTCTTTTTCTTCTTCTTCCTACATTACCCTACTTCCCACGCTGTCCCACCAAACTTTTAAGCAATACACAGAAAAGGTCAAGCTTGCATCACGCTTGCTGAAGAAATCCAGCTACTTACTGTGTTCCCTGGAGGAGCTCCAAGTGTCTCAGATGAAGACTGCTTGTGGTATTCACCTGGTTTGCATAATTCATGTCTTGGCTTCTTCACATTTTTCTTCACTCTGGTCTGCCAGCCATCTTTTTTCCCTAGGACAGAAAGAGTAACAGGAAAATAAGTCTTCTTACTTGAAGGGTATAAAGATACAGAAAATTGGTGGCTTTATAACAAAAGAACCTGCTTAGCTTCCCGGTTAGCATCACTCTGTGCAACTGACACTCTGGGGCTGTTGGTTGACAGCCAGCTGAATATGAGCTGGCAGTGTGGCCAAGAAAGCCAACGACATCCTGGCCTGGATCAGCACCAGTGCGGCAGCAGGGCCAGGGCAGGGTTTGTGCCCCTGCACTGGGCACTGGTGAGGCTGCACCTCAAATCCTGGGTTCAGCTCTGGGCCCCTCACCCCAAGAGAGACATTGAGGTGCTGGAGCAGGGCCAGAGAAGGGCAGCGGAGCTGGTGCAGGGCCTGGAGCACAGGTGTGATGGGGAACGGCTGAGGGACCTGGGGGGTTCAGTGTGGAGAAGAGAAGGCTCAGGGGGGACCTGATGGCTCCCTACAAGTGCCTGACAGGAGGATGGAGCCAGGAGGGGCTGGGCTCTGCTCCCAAGGAACAAGGGATGGGACAAGAGGAAACGGCCTCAAGCTGCACCAGGGCGGGGTTAGATGGAGATGTGGAAGAATTTCCTCACCAGAAGGGTTGTCAAACATTGGAACAGGCTGCCCAGGGAAGGGGTAGAGTCAGGTATTTATGTGGATGGGGCTTGGGGACGTGGTTTACTGGTGGACTTGGCAGTGCTGGGTTAATGGCTGGACTTGATGACCTTAATGTTTTTTTCCAACCTAAATGACTCTATGATTCTACCATAACATGCACATTGGAAGAGCAGAGCACGTAATCATACCCATATCCGCGATGGACTTTTAAGGGTTTTCAAATCCACAGGATTTACAACTTAATTCACTTTGTTGTTTATTTTCTTTATCCATAGGTCGCATTTCTAAAGCCCCCCCTCACCATGCTCTGCCCTCAGGTGCTGCCAGGCAAGGTGAGGGCAGCTGGACACACCATGGCCTTCATCCCATCCAGTACAGCTCATGCTCTGCTTGGGGACAACTGGAGGCCAGCACCGAGGTGGCTGTGGTCGCCGACAAGCCCCTTCCAGGCCGCGGCCGCCTGGCTCATCCCTTCAGCCACGCCACCTGGGCAGAGCTCACCTCCCGGCCCAGCCGCTCACAGCGCGGCGGCCCCTGCGGGCGCGCTTTCAGCCGCCGAGCTCTGCGGTTATTGCACCTGGCGGCAGGCCCGAGCCTCGACGCGGCGGTCGCTGCCCGCAGCTGGCGCCAATTAGGGCAGCCCGGCGGTGCCGGGGCGCGCAGGGGCAGGCCTATCCCCGCTCCTCGCCCCTCCGGCCCCGCCGCTGACGTCCCTCCCCTCACCGCCCTCCGCCGCCCTTTCCCGCCCACACCGGCGGCGGTTGCCCGTTGCGGAGCATGGCTCCCCGTGCGCCGCTGGCGCTGTCTCTCCTCCTCCTCCTCCTCCTCTCCCCCTGCCTCACCGCCTCCTCCAAGCTCAACATCCCGAAGGTGTTGCTGCCCTTCACCCGCGGCACCCACGTCAACTTCACGCTGGAGGCCAGCGAGGGTTGCTACCGATGGTGAGTGCAGGTGCCGCCGGCCTGTGTCGCCGCTCTCTCCGTCCCCCGCCGCCAGGATGCACCTGCCGCGTTTTCTCGGCCCGCGGCGGGGCCTGGTGGCCGGTCCCCGGGGGAGCCAGGAGGGCCAGGCCGCCCCTCGCCGCTTTCGCATTACTTGGGGTGTCCCAGCAGCGTGGGGGTAGAAGCGGAGATAACCCCCGAGGGGAGCGGCTGGGCTTTGCAGACTGACGCCGGTGTGGGCTGGTTTGGTTTGTGCAGCGGGGGCTGACCCCTCCGGACAGGAGCTCTCTGGAGGCCAGGGCTGAGCAGGCTCTGCGGGGAATGGCCCTGGGGCTGAGAGCTTCCCGCCATGGCTGGGCGCCCGCATGCACCTCACACCCCGCATGCACCTCACACCCCGCATGCACCTCACACCCCGCATGCACCCACCACACCGTGCCCACCCCGCTGCTTCAGGGACCCCACCGTGCCCACCCTGCCTCCACACGCACCCTCAGTGACACTGCAGCCCCACGTGTGTGCAGGCAGCACCCAGGACTCGTGGTTACACTGCTGGTGTGGAAATGCCCCTTCCCTTGCTGTGGTTATACGGAAGCCTGACCGCTTTGAACCTGGGGTAGGGACTTCAAGAGTCGCAAGTAGCAAATAGCTAAGTCGAGAGCCTCTCGGTGCTGCCGTTGAGTGCAGACAACACCCTGCTCTTGTCGCGGGGGGACAGTGAAGTCAAGTTGTCCATAAGCAAGAGCTTTCCTGGCTCTTCCGTTGGAGGCCTTAGTGCTGAGCACATGGGATATACCATGTCTGGGAGTGCCCCTGACCTACCTCGTGCAGGGGAGCCCTGCAAGCTGGGCACGTGGGAGGCAGGGCTGGGCTGTGGTGAGCACCAGGGGCTGGAGGCAAGTCCCACAGTGTGTGTGGATTTGGAAACCGTCTTCACACTCAATGAGTATTACCAACTCCTCGTCCTCTCTTTAGCACACAAAACTGTAATTTGGATCAGAAATGAGCAGGAGGCACCCACCTGAAAAAGATGTGGCAGTCAGGATATATTTAGGATCATACTTCCGTGTGTGCCAGATGGATAGCAGTTTGGATAGCAGTTTTCAGTTGTTATTTTGTGGCTGACAGTTACTGAAATATATCTTGTAGGGCTGTGTTTTCACTCTGTATCAGTTTATTTGCCTGGTGGTCCCACGCTTCTCATCCCTGGGCTGGTTATGAGCCTTTGATCTGTAGCAACTTGCACATTTGAATATGTACACAAGAAGTGCACACAAGAGCACTAATAAGAGTTTCTCCAAAAGCTGCCTGAAAGAGAGTTAACTAGATGAGCTCTTTGTGGTTGTGTAGTTTAATTTTTGTATAGGCTATCTTAGTGAAAATCTCATGTTTTTTAATTTTCTTTTTCCTTATTATAATCTTTGAGGCAAATGACTCTTTAAAAGGATTTGGGTTATGTGGTAAAGTACATTGTAAGAAGCTAAAACACAGACTCTTCAAAGCACTAGTAAAATCTAGGAGGTGTACACTCTCCCATTTAGCCAGTGAACTGCTAGGTGATGCTGGGCTGGCTGCAGCCATTCCTGCATGTGCCTGGCGCTCAGAAGCATGCAGACGTTTGCAGGTCTCACTGAAACCTACAGATGAAAAGATGTAAGGTTGTACTTAAGGGAAAGACCAAGACTGGTCCACAGACATATCTAATGAGGGTGACTTGTAAGCACTTCAGAGTACTTTATATTGGTGCCCATTGCCAGCTGTGGGTCAGATCCCTCCTGATGTAGATAGGCTTTGACATGCTCTGCATCCTCTCCTGTCTGCCCTTCAGAGATTATTTTTGTTGAATATTAAGGAAGCTATATCAGCTTCATAGAGAGTGTGTCATCATTTTCTGTACCCGGATTGTAAATGTGTATTTATTCACTTCTGCTTTGCAAGGACTGGCAGGATGTGGGTGTTAAAACTCAAAGTGTGCTTACAAAACCATCAGGAGGAAGCAGCAGCATGTGTGTGTGTGAGTGAACGGTGCAGTAATGCTCTGGCCTCATGGGCCTTGGGCTGTAGGGGATTAGAAAGTGGTGTACTTTGAGCAGGCAGGCAGCTCCACAGCTACTTGCTGACAGGTTTCCTGTGCGTTCATTTTGAAGCTCAGTTGTAGCTGTTACTGGAAGGAGGCGTTTAAACTGAAGGAGTTAGTGATTGTCAAATGTAGTGACTTCAGAAGTAGTGACCATTCCTCAACCAGGATTTGTAAAGGGATGGGTGGCTTGCATGCACAAAAGCATGGATTTGGAGTGGAAATCATAAGATCCAGGCCCTTTGTTTCTAGAGAAGGTATTGAGGTTGCGTAATAATGGCCGAGTGCAAGGGTAGAGGTAGAGTATGAAAGTCGTTCATGTCTTAGAGCAGCATCTGTCTTCAAAACCCATCCTTTGAGTATTTGAAGGACTGCATTACTCATCTCAAACATTTAGCTTTCATACCTGAGTGTCCAATTTTGTGAAAAATCAGTCAGTGGCATGCTGTGACCTTTTTTCTTTCCGGTTTCCCATTGGGACTTCAGGTTTACCTCTTTCAAAGTGATTGTAGTAGTGTCTGAGAGTTCTAGTGGTTCAAAGGAAAAAGATCAGTTTTTATCATCATCCCAGCAGATTGGGAGCCATGATAAAATTACAAACATGACTTTAAAGTATTTTCTGATTTCAAGATGCTCATGCCTTCTATCATGAGTTGCCTTTATGTTTATTTTTTGGTGAAAGCTTTGTTTTCAAAGCATGTACTGTTCCCATCTGTAAATATTGTTATGTGGTACTGTCTGCAGGGACAAAACACAGTCTGTGTGAGTATATTTAGCATTTAAATTACATCTGTATTTATCTTTAATTACCTTAATCCAGAAATTGCACCTGAAAGAATGAAAGCATTCAGAAGCAGAATTCTCTCCTTGAAATCTGCCTTAGCATAATAACATTCTGGGCTGTAAGGGGAAATACAAAAACAAAGCCCCATTCCCCCCAGGGTATACAGTATGGCACAGGGTCTTTATAGCAGAAATCGTAGTGTGTAAATATGCTTACATGCATGTAGCATTATTTTATATCTTGTAGAATTGATATGCATGGTGAGAACTGGGGGAAAATTAAGTTCCGGGTGTTAGCTTTGAGAAATTCAACCGATTGCATTTGAACCATTGAGCATTGAAGTCTGAGGTTTTGCTGTGGAAAGGTTACAGCAATAGGAAACTGCTCAGAGGTGATGATGGCCCTCTATGCTGTTGTTTGTTGCAAGTATAATGATGGAGAGTTTCTTGCCACCTTAATAAAAGGATCTGTGTGTGCTGCTGAAGCCCTCACTGATGTTGTTATGTGAAACTAAGTGAAGCTAATTGCCATAGTGAGAGAAACAGGAGGCAGAGCACAGGGGTGAGGGAGCCAGCAGCAGGGTGGTCTCTGAGCTGTGTGATGCACGGGTACTTCCAGAGACCCCCCAAACATACGTACTGTGCTGCTGTTGCAGTACTGGGCTGCAGAGCTCATTTTCTAGCTCCTTGTCCTGTCATGTTTCTGATACTGGGTTGTAAATTGGCTTTACCACTCTGTGTAATGTGTGTGGTGCTTACATGTTTTAAAAATGTGTTATCATAGATTCACAGACTGGTTTGGGTTGGAAGCGACCTTACAGCTCATCCAGTTCCACCCCCCTGCCAAGGGCAGGGACACCTTACACTAGAGCAGTGTGCTCCAAGCCCCTGTGACCAACCTGGCCTTGAACACTGCCTGGGATGGGGCAGCCACAGCTTCTCTGGGCACCCTGTGCCAGTGCCTCAGCACCCTCACAGGGAAGAGCTCCCTGCTAATACCTAATCTACATCTATACTAAATAGTGTTTCTGATTGAAGTTTGTTACTTTGCTATAAATCTGAGTCTCATCTCTGATAATCTCTGGGGGTTTTGTTGTTCTTTCATGGGTTGCCTGTTTTACCACAGGTCTAAAAACCTCTGTCTTTTACTTCACTGAAAAATGTTTTGTGTGAGATACTGACTGTTAATTTCCCCATTATGAAATGTCATCTGAAATAATGATTGTTATCCCCTGCAGCCTTTTCTGGGGGTCTCATCTGCTCTGCATTTCCTAGTTAGAAGGCAATTCTAGCAGGCAGCAAAATGTTGTCTCTCCCTCTGGGAGGTGCCTATGCTGCTGACTGCTGGGTAGGTTGGCTGCACTGTGGTGTGTGCTTCCTCAGTGTGGCTTCAGCCTCTTGGAGAAACCAAAATGAGCTCAGAACTGGGTTGAGATACCCTTGTTGGCGAAGTGAGGTGTGCTGTGCCGGTGGCTCAGGGCTGTGTTACCTGAAAGTGTTGGCTCAAAACCAGAGCAGTGGTGTGAGTCTGTGGCATAGGTGTCCTGCCAGACTTGAAGAGGTGGAAGAAATAATCGTGGTTTTTGCCTTAGTCAATGTGTCAACCTGTAGTGCACATTTACTGCTGAAGAAACCTTTCTGAATGTGAGCATAACCTGCCTGGGAAGGAGGACAGGGAGGGGAGGGGCTGTGCTTGATTTTGGCAGTGTTCTTTGCTGAACACCCATGAAATGTTTTAAGAGTTTTGCTCCCTTTGGGTTTGGGTCTCACCTCAGTAATTGAAGCTTTAAAGGTGTCTGCTTGTGAGAAGGTCTAAAAGGGTGGATAGTGGGAAAGAATGCAAAATGGGACATTTGTGGTTTGTAAGTAAACTGCTGTTTAGTTTTTTTTTTGTTTTTTTTTTTTTAGTTTTATTTTTGAATTTGAAATCGGGCTCAGCTCATTTCAGAACAACTTGTGTAGACCAACCCTTATTTATTGCATTCTCTTAGTTGGCAGATTAATGTCACTAGTGTGGCATGCCAATTTCCTTCATGCAGCCATGAAAAGTACAGAAATAAGCATTTAAGGTGAAATGCTTCTGGTCACCAGTTGATTTGACAAAACATCCGAGTTACAGCTGGGCATCTGGGTTGGATTTTGAGAACAATCATCACTGGTTTAATTCTGCCCACTTCGAAGTTAATGGCAATGCCTGCTGATCACCATTACAGCCTTCACCCTGGTAAGCAAAAGCTTTGTCTTTGGCTCATTCTGTAGTGCGATGTTGTGATTTGCTTTTAAAGCAGAACTAGATGGAGGATTTTTGTTTTCCCAATACAATAAGAAACATCCTAGGAGAGGGTTGAGTGAACAATAGAGAATCTGCCACTGTGCTGTTAAAAATTCTCAAGAGTTAGGGAAGTCTGCCAGGCTTCCTTTGTGTTTTCTTTGGAATGGGTTCAGTTCCCAGATCCTTGGTTCTGTGGGAATCTAGTTTTTATCATACAACTGCAGTTGCCTGGATGCTGTTCTGGCTCTTGTGTCTCTTTTCACTTGTGTATGTCAACAGTGCTAGTCCCAAGAGTGACTGGAAATAAGGTACCTGATGCGTTGGTCAGTCTAGTCTTACTGCACTCTTGCAAAACTTTACTGTCCAGTTTCCCACTGGCTACCTATGTGCCCCCATACCTGATACAAGTTCTAAAAGATGAGATCAGCTGCAGTTGTGGTGCATCTCCACCAGGGAGGATTTGTGCTAATGTAGGCCCTGGAGTTCAGTCTGAAGAGCTGACAAAGTAAAAAGTCTTGAAGCAGTTAAGAACCAACAGAGGAGAGTAATATTTGTCTGATTTTTTAACCAGCTGATAAAGTATAATTCTTGAAGTAGTCACATGTGATATTACAGAACAGTTGATTAAGAAACTGCAGGCTTAGGTTTGGGTACATCTGTAGATATAATCTTGGCACACAGTAGCAAGGAGGTGAAAGTCGTGTGTAAAATGGAAGTGACACTTTCTTGCAAGTGTTATTAATTCCCCAGCAAATAGGATTTTATTCTGAGGGAGATAAATACAGGGACTTCTTTTAGCTCTCCCCCCTTCCCTTCATGCTTCTTCCTAGAGCTTCCTCTCCTGCCTTGCGTGTTCTTATAGGCGTTGGTATGGGATCAAGAGCTAGTGCCAGAAATGCTTCCCATGGCTCGCTTCTCAGGATCTAATTTTGACCTCTGACAAGCCTAGCTCTCAGTATCACATGCTGACGTGCTGCTGAAGAGCTGCTGGAATTGGAAGAGGGTATAAATGCAGTCATTGATGTAACTTTAAAGCAAAAGTTTATTTTTCTCATCCGTCCAGGGTGCAGTAGTGATCCTGGTGTGTATTACGGCAGATGAATGCCACTGACATCCAGCCTGTTTGATAGTTCCATATCTCTTCTGTTCTTAACATTGAGTCGTATACGCCTGTAAACAGAACTTGCTTTTGATATTGCTGAATGGTATTGAGGGGTCATCAAATATTTCAGATGTTATGGTGTAAAATGCAAGAGTCATTCAGATTGGTTTTTAATGTAACTCAGTAGTAACTCGGGTCTCAGAAAGGCCCTGCTGCACCAGGCCAGTTCAGACAACTGCCTAAAATTCTCTCTATTACCACCATTACCATCCTGTTGGTAATAAAACTAAAAATGTGTTTGTATTAAAAAAGTAAGAAATTCAGCTGATATTCTACTTCCTGTTTTAAGCTACTGTTAGAGGCCAAGTATTCTCTGTTCTCAGGTTCCCTGCTCGTGACAACCAGGAGTTAACCAGCATTCAGCTGGAAAAGCTTAAAACTTCCTTTACAATTGTGGGCTGTAAGTTCACAGCTAAAATTTATTACAGACTTTTAGTTTATCTTTGTTCCTTTTTCTAGTCTGAAAAATATTCTGTAATTAGATTTAGTTTTACAACGCTGCTATTAGTGCAGACTGTGGTGGTTATGTATTGTCACACAGCCATCTATTAAAAGAACAAATACAAAACACATTGAAACCTCTGTTGTGTTGTAAACACAAGCAGTTTCACATTGCAAGAATGCAAACTCCTCAAATTAATAAACAAAATCTAATGGCAGATAATATTAGTCAATAGAATGAGCTAAATAGTAAAAGTCAGTTCCATGCGTATAAGGCTTATTTAGAAATGCCTTCGTGCATGTTCAGTCAGACTGGCATGCTCAGCTCAAAAAGCCTACCAGCCAAGTGCAGGAAGAGCCTTACTGTTCGTGAATGCTAACATTGTTGAGGGAAACTTGCAAAGTGTTGGAAAACTGCTTCAGGGCTGCCTAAGAAGCTCCAGAATGACAGGAAAATAATTGTTCACTCCTGAATTAATCTCTGTAGAGTGAAGCTAAATGTACTACTAATATAGAAAATAAATCACTTTGGTTTAGAAACACTGTATGCCCCAGTATGACAAAATAGGCCCATGTTTGTATGCATTGCTTGGATATCTAGAATATAACAAACACTTTTAAGGCTTAATCTTCTACATGGTTTTTAATTTCCATTCCATGCTGCTTGGGGTTGGTTTTACCCTGACCAGATAAAATAATTTGCAATTTCTGCATGAGCAGTTGCTATTGTTATTTCAGAATCCTTTAAAGCTAACCTTTGTGTAAGTGAAATATTGTTGGGAGCACACCAGTATTATGAATTTAATTAATAATTTGTTGAATTAAATGAATTTTGGCCAAGACAAAGCTTCTGTAGTGCTGTGCAGTGCCTGTGAGCCTGAACACTGCTGTGAGCAGGTGCGACTGCAAATGCTCTGGCCAGCATTGGGTGCCCTTGGATCACAAGCTTGTTGGGACAGTATAGTGTGATAAAATCCAGACACATATGTAGGGAACTGGGGAGCTGACACACTGTAGGTTTGTTTCAAGTGAAGTTTTGGTGAGGAATGCAGCATTAGCCCTCTCAGACTGCTTCAAGCTGAAGGATGTGCTCTTGGTGCTTTGTCTGCAGCTTAGTGTTGAAAACAGGATTTGAAGTTTTATTCCAGTGACAACTACCACATTGGACTGCAACTGTTAACATTATGTTCACAGGTAACATGTTAACAGCTGTCACAGCATGTTCAGTTATCTTACAGTTATTTATCGAAGTGGATTCAGTTTTAGTTAACAAGAATTTTTTTTGTTCACTGTTATGGATTGGTTGGTTCTGCCAGTATTAAAAGTAGCTACAGCCTTCATCTGGGGAGAAGGGCATGTGGGAGCTTGCTGTTTGTTTGCAGTTCCTCTCCAGCTCCTTGTTGATTTAGGTTTTCCCCATAGATCTCAGGTAGGCATTTTGAACATCCTCCAGAAGAGAAGCCTGAATTAATCCAGCATCACCATCTTTACCAGGTGGGGTTCTGGTGTCTGGTTAGGAGTCTGCTTACCAGACAATGCAATGCTGTCATCATCTGGGAGGAGCAATTCCTCAGCAGTTTTGTCATCAGTGCTCTTTTCATGGATTTAATCCTCCCAAGGACCCTTGTGAAAGAGCTTTCACTGGGATCCCAAAGCAAACAGCAATGGCTTAATTCACTAGCGGCTTAGCAGGGTGCTGGGCCCTGGGCTGTGCACAGGCAGGCTGCTTTAGGCTTCCTCTGCAGGAGCTCCTGCACGAGTGGTAAGGACAAGCTGTGTCCCAGTTCTCATCCCAGCTGGGAGGAGTGACATTCTTGAATTAGTTACCAGAGGTATGGCCTGCTTGAATCTTGTCAGTTGCTTTGAGCACTACACTGGGGCCTCAGACACATATTGCTGTTATCTCAATTTTAATTTCAAAAGGCTTGGTTTCTAATAATTTAGGAATTTTTCCCTCATCTCAACATTTTTGGCACACAGGAAGGAAGGGCTGGGCTCCATGTCCATATAGTGGGGTTCTCACAAGCTTATTCCCGGAAAAGTTGTCTTTGGAAAAGCCATGTAAGTGAGAGCAGGGATTAACAGATGCATTGATTTTAGGTCAAAATTCCATGTAGGCTTATGTTTTACCAAAGATGTTTATACATCTTTGCGTGTTTTACACCGTGTTACATATTTCAGGCTAAAGCCATTTAAAAAATGCTTTTTTGTACTTGTTGAGAGGCTGTGCCATAGCAGACTTGCGTAACTGTGATGTTCTGCTATGAGGGAAAACTTCCAGTGTTTCCAGAACTTTGCTTCAGACTTGGTTTGATAATGCGATTACAGGTGGTGACTGGAGTTTAGCTAAAATTGTTTTACCTTCTGCTTCAGTATTCTGTATGTGGTTTTCCTTGTTCCATGCCTCTAAGGTAATAAATGGTCAGGCTGAAGGCTTTGTGACTGTTAGGAGTGGTGCAGCTGTAAGGCGGCTGAACGGCCTTCAGCAGTGACCATGCCACAGTGGAGATAATGCTGCCGTGTTTGCCTGGGTGCTGGTGGGCCTCTGCTCTGTGCTCTCCCCCTTCCTCAGCCTGCACTTGCTTTTCCTGAGGTCCTGCAGGAGCTGTTGCAGTCCAGCTCTTGTGAAAGCCGGGCCATGACCAGACAGCATGTCTCATGTAAATTATTTTTGTGGCTTTTTAACCAGACCCTTGATTTTTGTAACTTGAATGCTGCTAACACAATCAAATACCCTTGTAGGTCCTCCACCCGGCCGGAGGTGGCGAGCATAGAGCTGATATATCAGGATGAGCGCCAGTGTTCCCAGAAAGCTCTTGTCCAGGCACGGTCCTCGCAGCCCACTCGACTGACAAGTATCATCTTTGCTGAAGATATAAGTAAGTTTTCACTTTTGTAGCACACCAATTCTTGTTTATGGGCATCCTGGCATCCTTCAGAAACAAAGTAGAGGTTAAGTGCCCAAACCAAGAAATATCTATTCATATGCATGGTCATAACTATACAGAATCCCAGACTGGTTTGGGTTGCAAAGGACCTTAAAGCTCATCCAGTTCCAGCCCCCTGCCAAGGAGCAGCTTGCTCCAAGCCCTTGTGTCCAGCCTGGCCTTGAACACTGCCAGGGATGGGCCATCCACAGCTTCTCTGGGTGCCCTGTGCCAGCGCCTCAGCACCCTCACAGGGAAGAATTTCTGCCTTATATTTAACCTAAATCTCCCCTGTTGAAATTTGAGCCCATTGCCCCTTGTCCTACCACTACAGTCCCTGATGAAGAGAACATTAATGATACATCCAGGAAAAAGGGTAATTCTTTAAAAAAAAAACCCAAACAAACAAAAAAGGCAAGGGTGGTGGCTGAACGTAATTTTCAGTGCATACTTTTTCTGTAATGCAAATTCAGATGTCTTGTATTTAGAAAGCTGGAAATTGCCTTAGTGTCTGTCATACAGTACAGCTAGTTATTTTTTATTACCGCAGATAGGCAAAAACGTGATCGATTAAATGTCTTGCAGTCACTAGATGAAGAGGTGTACAGGGGTTTATCATCCGTGAGTGAAAGTCCAACAGTTGCACTGTAAAAACTCTAAATATGTACTTAGATAAACCATCCAACTGTTAGTGTAGATTGGAATCATGTTTTCTTAAGATTTATTCCAAAGTTCAATGAGGAAGGAAACTGCTTTTCTTGCTCTAGCCACAGTCACCGTTTGACCAAGAGTTTCTTGGTCAAGGTCATGACCTAGTTTCAGTTCCTTCAGTGTCTTGTGCCATGGGCTAAACTTGAGCTGTGTTTGTCTTGTGGGTGCTCTTGATGAGTGCATCCAGTATTGCTGATCTCATGTGCTCTTTCCGTTTCTCTTCAAGTGACTGGACAAGTGCTTCGTTGTGATGCTATAGTGGATACAATTCATGGCATCCAGATCGTGTCCACAACAAGAGAGCTCTATCTTGAAGATTCACCACTGGAGCTAAAAATTCAGGCTTTGGATTCTGAAGGTAAGAGATTTACTTACTAGTAGGAGATAAAATACATAGTGAACTCTTAATTGTCTGACACGTGCACTGGTTTTATTTGTGACACAACTGAGTATCAAGGTGAATAATTTAAAGGGAGTTCTTTGGACAGTACATTAAGTAACCTCTTGTTTTTGTTCAAGTGTAAAATCTAAATGCCACCTGAACAGGGAAGTCAAACAGTGCTTGATTTCCAACTTTTGCTTGCCCTTTTTCTGTATTTTCCCAGGAAACTTAACTGTAGTGCTAAGGGTATTTTTAGAAATCAGGTTTTTACTCCCAGCACTTGTCCTGTGGACGTGTCCCACCGGGATTTAACCAGACTGAGCAAGGCTGCACAGGAAGGTCATGTAGCCTGTTTGTTTTATTCTTTTCTTTGTCTAAAGAATTTTGCAGAAGGACATTTTATCTGAGTCCAGTCAAGTATCCAACAGGATGCAGGAGATTGTATAGAAGACCAAACACCTGTTGCTTGGATTAATAACTGTTAATTATTATAGAAACACTCACTTTTGGGAGGCACCTTTCAGGCTCATGACGATCAGAGCTGCTGAAGCAGCACAGAGGAGCAGCTCTGTCCATGTAGGGCTGTGGAGCACAAGTCACTGCCTGTACTGACATCTGAGGAGCCTGGAGGGTGATGTGGGAGCTGGCCAGGCAGCTGCTCTGCAGTTCCTGTGACGGCCCTGTGATCCTGCAGGGAGGGACAGAGACATCACTCAGTTCATGGCAAGTGCTGTGTTTCCTGTTTGCTTCCCTGGGTGCTGTTTCTGATAGGCTTAACCTGGAGACAGCCAGGGCCCTCTGTGCTGCAAGGGTAGCTGATCCTGTCTGGGTGAGTGAGACCCTGCATGGTTATCTGATAATGCATGTGATAGGTTATCAGAGATAAACTGGCTTTGCCTTTGTAGTGTGGGACTCCAGCAGGAGCCAGGGCATCCATGGTGGTGGTTCAAAGGCTATGAGTTCACTGTGGTGCTGGCTGTGCCCATGCGTAGCCTCTCTATAGTGCCACCATGTGCAGTTCTCCACTGGCCTCATGATGTTCAGCTAGAACAAAACAAAAGTGTGTCATACAGCTTTACAAAGCTGCGGCATGCATCGTTAAAGTTAGACTCGAATGCATGTTTAAGTAATCCAGTCTCCGTCCATTTTAACTATATTGCTGTGTTTTGAGAGTTTTGTGTTTAAACCCTGTTTATTTGGGATTTGGTACTGTCCGCAGTAAGCTGCATAGAAATAACGTAGGCTGTGTGTTGTGTTAACTTGTCTTAAAATATTTTTGTGACTTAAAAGTGCCATAAACCTTTAAGCACAAGAACTTGGTAATACATTTGCTCTAATTCTTTATTAATATAGTTATAAATGTCAAAGGGAGTACTTGAGTGTAATCATGAAAAATCTTTGGGTTTATTCTATTTATTCCTTTCTGTTCCTTTTTAATATCTACAATTTCTCATGTTCCAGTGCGTCACAGTTTCTAGAAGGAAGGTGCTCAGTTTGAGTTCTGTGAGTGAAGACATATTCCTGTTAGGAGTAAATCATATTTGTGCTCAAACCCAAAAGCAATCTTATGGGGAAAGTGCAGTTCACCAGTGAGGTGAACTCAACTCACCGAGTTGGTATCCCACATCCCAGTGTTTGAGAATGAAAGGTAGTTTAGCAGGTTATTTTGATGTCCTGCTAATATTCAAGAAGTAGTAAGGTTTTTGTGGTTAAAGTGGAAGGGAGGTGATGGGTGCCAAGGCTGAATGGAGACCTCATAGCAGCCTTCCAGTGTCTGAAAGGGGCCTACAAGGATGCTGGAAAGGGACTCTTCATCAGGGACTGTAGCGACAGCACAAGGGATGATGGGTTCAGACTGGAACAGGGGAAGTTCAGGTTAGATATAAGGAAGAAGTTCTTTATTATGAGGGTGGTGAGGTGCTGGCACAGGGTGCCCAAAAAAAAATGGTGAATGCTCCATCCCTAGCAGTGTTCAAGGCCAGGCTGGGCAGAGCCTTGGACAGCATGGTCTAGGGTGGCATGTCCCTGCCCATGACAGAAGGGTTGGAACTAGATGACCTTAAGATCCTTTCCAACCCAAACCATTCTATGATTCTATCATATCTTGGGGGCTGATGAATGGAGTGTAAGTGGTGACCCCTGCACCTATGTAGCAGGCTTATAAAGAGACAAATGGTGTTGCAAAATGTGAACAGAGAAGCCAGTTAACAGGAGCATCTTCCCTGTGCCAAGGTCAGTCAAGCAAGCTACGTTGTGGTTTTTAACTGCATACAGATTGAGCTTCCTGTAGGGAAAAGAGAGGGAAATTTTCAAGGGGAAAAGTGCTAGCTTGTGTTGCAGGAAGACTCTCTGCTTGTTACTTAGCTTTGTTTTGATCTGATTGTTTGATCTGTAGGAAACACTTTCAGCACACTGGCCGGGTTAGCCTTCAACTGGACAATAGTAAAGGACACAGAGGCTGATGGCTTCTCGGATTCCCACAATGCGCTGCGGTGAGTTCATTTAATTTGTTCTCCAAAGTCTTAAGTCCGTTGAGTTTGATGTGTGTAAATATTGCCCCACATCAGGCAGCTTACTGATCCCATGCCCAGAATAGTGCTTACGAGTCAGTTGTTTCAGGGGGTTGGGTTTTTAAGTGCCTACTCAACAGCCTGGGCACTCTGATCCCTGTTTAATTTAACAACTGGTAGCTTTATTGAGCAGCCCAGGTAGCTCTAATGCAACAGCTAGAAATAAGTAGATGCAATTGTTGATCTTCCTGAAACGTCTCGTGCAAAGGAAAAATTTATCAGTAAGACTTACCTCAGGATTTCAGCAGGGAGGTATTAATTTATTTATTTATTCTTTTAAGGAAAAATACCAGTCCTCTTCTTTCAGAAAGGAGCCCTCTGAACTGGAGAGTTTTAGGTTTCAGTTAATGCTCAGTTCTGGTGTTGAAATTGCTTTCAAAGTAGCTAACTTTTAAATTGGAATGGACCAAGTGGCTGCTTGTTAGCTAGATAACACGTGTAAGACCAGGTGAGATGGTTCAATGAAAGGTATTCAGTGAAGGTACTCAATATATTGTCTTTCAGACAAAGCAATGACTGGAAAGCTTTTGCTTGATAAATAAGCCATGGTGCTTGGTTCATCTGTACTGACTCAAAGAGTAAGTTAACTGGAATTTAAAAATGCAGTACTTTGTGGAAACTTCTGTCCAAAGATCTTGACAGTGCTTTTCAGCCCACTGAGGAGATAAGTGGTTTTCAGCATTGCTGTATAATAAGGAAATATTGCCTCCATTTAAGGGAGGTGAAGTTCTTGCCACGAAGTCAGAAAGCTCACCATGGCAGGGATAGGAATAAAATCCAGACTGTAGATCTCCACCCATATTTGTCACTGGAGCATTTTTGGTCTCTGTTTTGGTGTTGTTTTGTTTTTATTTTATGAAGCATGTACACTGTGTAGATTTACAGTGATGACTTTGTTCTGTTCTTCAGTAGCTTCAAACAGAAAGTTGATTTTCCATCCATATTAAACTAACCAGAGCTGAAGGCTACATAGCAGGAGCTTGTATGGGATATTTCTCAAGTTGGACTCCAAGAGTTTTATCTTTGCCCTGACAGCAGCTGGTGTCAGCACATCAAGATCCTGTTATCTGGCAGTATTTTGCTGGTGCTCATCATACTATATGTATTGGGAAGAAGTTCTTCCCTGTGAAGATGCTGAGGCGCTGGCACAGGGTACCCAGAGAAGCTGTGGCTGCCCCATCCCTGGCAGTGTTCAAGGCCAGGTTGGACACAGGGGCTTGGAGCACCCTGCTCTAGTGGAAGGGGTCCCTGCCCATGGCAGGGGGTTGGAACTGGATGAGCTTTAAGGTCCCTTCCAACACAAACCATTCTGTGATTATGCACCATGGTGAATCTTGACTTTGCTTCATGTGAATGTTGGTAATAAAAAATGCCTTCTTGATGTATGTGAATTCGACCAGACTGCAAGTACATGAAATGTATTTTTTCCTCACAAAACTCTTTACAGATGCTTTTTGAGTACAGCTACTCAAAACCTCCGTAACATCTAGTAAGCTTGTAAGATGAAGTAGATTCAGACTCATGGAATCAGCTAGGTTGGAAAAGGCCTTTGAGATCATCAAGTCCAGCCATTAATGGACATTAATTAATCATGCAGCAGAGGCTTCAGTTACTTCAGCAAACAGGTTCCATCAAAGGGGAGTTAAGGTGTGGACATAAAATAATGTAGGAAACTATATCATAGAATCGAATCACAGAATGGTTTGGGTTGCAAAGAACCTTAAGATCATCCAGTTCCAACCCTGTGCCATGGGCAGGGATGCCTCCCACTTCCTTCATAGGGTAATTCTATGATGAGCATGTGGGGGAACCAGTTTTCCTGGAGAGCAGAATGGCTAACACTTAACTTCCATCCTCAAACCTATATTCCAAATACATTGGGAATGGGAACCCAAAATAGACTCTTTATTGAGTGAACAAAACTCCCCATTTTGCAGTCCTAGAGAAACAAAGCCACAGTATTGCCTGAGGATAGCCTGTTAAGCCCATAATGCACTTGAAGCTGCAGGTATGAATGTATGGCCCCTGTCTACACTGAGAGCAGAGTGTGTGCATGGTTCAGTAAGGCTGATGAGCCAAGGCCTAGTCCATAGGGAGCGTTTTATTTCAGTGTAATTATTTGCTAGAGATGTGATTTTCACCAAACTAATATTGATATATGCTCTTCTGTTAACACAGCTGTGAGAACATAAAAATATTTTAATGGTGTTACAGCTTTGCAAAATGAACTATAAACTGTCATAAATATGTTAATCATAAATGTTTTCAATATGGCTTTACTGATTTTACTGTGAGTGCACATAAAGCCAGACAGATCATGTGCATACAGAAGCTGTCATGGTCCTCTTGCAATTTCTGTTCTATCATTTACCCATTCATGGCAAATTCCCTTCCTTTCTGCTGCCACATCTCATTGAAATTTCCAACACTCACTACACGGTTCTGCTTGTAGGTATTTTCATAGTCATTTATTAAATGCATCCTCACTTCTTCATGTAGTTTAAAGTTATGTTCTGGTTTGTTAAGCTGTTGCTTTTATAAACATAAGCTTTGGGTCTTTCACATCAGTTGTTCCACAATAATCTAGAGCGCTTTTGCACTCCACAGCTCCTGTAAAAACTGGAGGGATCATTATAACCAACATGTGCACTCTTCTGATAGCTCTTGAAAGCCCACAAACAGGCTTCAAACAAACTTTTATCAGTCACAGAAATTAGCTGCAGATATCTTGAAGAATGAGTAAAATTTGGATATCTGGACCCAGGCAGACATCTTAAATTTGCTTAAAAATGGAAGTAGCTGGAGTAGATGCTGGTTTTGTTTCTCTGGGGGTTTACAAAGATTGGTTGAAAATTTTCTGTCCATTTTTTGTTTTACTTTCCAGTATACTCAAGTTCTTTGAATCCACTTATATTCCACCTTCCTATATATCAGAGATGGAAAAAGTTGCTAAGCAAGGAGATACTATTTTGGTGTCTGGGATGAAAACAGGGAGTTCTAAAATAGAAGCAAGAATAGAGGAAAACATCTATATGGTAAGAAACTGGCATTCCTTTTATTTTTGTAGTCTTATAGTTCAGTATTACAGGAATACTGTACATTTGCCCTGCTGCGTTCTTGCCATTATGGGTATCAGTGGTGCATTTCTGTTGTACTGGATTGTCTCTGTAGTCTGTATCACAAAAGATGACAGTGCTGCTCCAACCTGAGCGGGCTGGAGTTCGATGCAGTTACTGTGGTGTGGTTGTCTAAGCCAGTGTCCTGGGTTCAGCTTAAACCACAACAGCCAGGATGGTGCGTGTGCTAGAGATCATTTCTAATCCTAACTCTGACAAAAAGCCCTGCTCCAGAGGAATACACTTCAAATACTGGCAGTAAAGTTTGTACAATTTTATTACTCCTGATATTCATATTACATGTATAAGTAGAATTATGCTGAATCGGGCATTGGTCCATTCGCTCTTTTTACAAATAACCAGCTAGAACATTTGAGGTTGTTTTGTCAATAAATGTATGGCTAGAACAGATATTGCTGTATTGGATGTACCTTTATTTCCTGTAGTGCTTTGAATGAATGGCATACAAGTACTTTGTTAGTATCTAATTCTACCTCATTAGATTCTGGTCTCCAAGGAAGGGCTTTGGGATCAGAAGGTCAATGCTACAAGGGTGTTAAACTGCAGTATTGGCAGGCTTCCCAGCTGTTCTCTAGATCCATGCTGTTTCTTTCTTTGTAACTTGTGGGAACTGAGTTTTTCATTTAACTCTGGCAAGAACTGTTTTTCCTCTTAATAGAATTTGCAAACACCTGAGAGAGTTTTGGTGGGTAATTGCTCACAGGAATATTTATCATTGTGCTCACATCAACTTAATAACGCGCGTTAGAAAAATCCTTCTATAAAACCTGGGGTTTTCTAAAGTTCATCTCCTATCTGGTTTTGGAGTTTTGTGTTACTCCATGTTGTACATAATGTATTTGCTTAAAGCAGGATTGCCTTGGACTGTCTAACCCATACTTGTAAAAAGTGGTCTTTGGCACTGTCCTGCATGACATCCTTGTCTCTAAACTGGCGAGGCACAGATATAATGTGTAGAGCACTCAGCTGATAAAGAATTGGCTGGATGGTCGCACTCAAAGAGTTGTGGTGAACAGCTCGACGTCCAAGCTCAGATCAGTGACCGAGTGGAGAGCCTCAGGTTGGTGTTGCGACTGGCACTCATCAGCATTGTTGTTGATGACATGCACAGCACCATCGAGCCCCTTCAGCATGTTTGCCAATGACACCAAGCTGTGTGTTGGGTCACCATGCTGGAGGGAAGGGATGGGATCCAGAGGGACCTGGACAAGCTGGAGTGGTGGCACCATGCAAACCTTCTGGAGTTCAACAAGGCCAAGTGCAAGATCCTGCCCCTGCGTTGGGGCAATCCCAACACAAACACAGGCTGGGGGAAGTTGGATGAAGCAGCCTGAGGAGAAGGACTTGGGGGGCTGGTTGATAAGAAGCTCCCCGTGACCCAGCTTCAGTGTGTGCTTGAGCCCATAACCCCCCCCTGTGCTGGGCTGCACCCCCAGAGCTTGAGCAGCAGCTCAGGGAAGGGGTGCTGCCCTTCTGCTGTGCTCTGGGGAGATCCCCCCTGCAGCCCTGATCCAGCTCTGGGGCAACAGCACAAGAGGGACGTGGAGCTGCTGGAGCGAGTGCAGAGGAGGCCATGGAGATGCTGCGAGGGCTGGAGCAGCTCTGCTCTGGAGCCAGGCTGAGAGAGCTGGGCTGGGGCAGCCTGGAGAAGAGAAGGCTCCTGAAGGGGAGACCTGAGAGCAGCTCCAGTGGAAACCTGGAGAGGGGCTTGGGACAAGGGCCTGCAGGGACAGGCCAAGGGGAATGGCTTTAACCTGCCAGAGGGAGACTGAGATGAGCTCTTAGGCAGAAGCTCTTCCCTGTGAGGGTGCTGAGGCGCTGGCACAGGGTGCCCAGACAAAGGTGTAGATGCAACTTTAAGGTTCCTTTCACCCAAAACCGTTGTGTGATTATATATGAATATTGTCTAAATGAATGTAATACTTGAAATGTGGTACATGTGCATATTTAGGATTGTATTCTTATTACAATTCTACCTGATTTGTGCTTAATATAATTACCTGTTACCAGGCTGACTTTTTTTTTCTTAAATGCTTGTAACTTGCTTTCTGTTTTAATATTTATTTTTCTGAATTAGTTCTGAGCTGATGCTGTAAATGAAATGGAAATATTATTCTGTATGCAGTTTTTCATGGCTTTCTGGGTAGTAGTTCCTTTCAATCTTTCACTGCTGCCAGACTGCACGTTTTCAGTGAACATCCCTTACACAATTGTAATAGAATTGGTACAATTATCTGTTCCATTCCTAATTTAATAGACCAATGGGTTTGATACAGATTCCTCACTGAAGTCATAATGGATATGTTGTATAGAGGTATCATGTTTTACAGTAGGGAAAACAAATTTCTGGAGGTCTGACTAGTCAGTGTGCATCTGCCTCAAGTTCTTCTGAATCCTTCAGCAAATGGAACCAAACTGATGTCCCTACACACTTTATTTGTTTTTCTTTAGCCTTGCGCAGTGTGCACAGGGCAGATCTCTATTCCAGTCATTGTCCCTTGCATCTCCCTCTTTGAGAGATTTGAAATGATAATAAAGAGGCAATTATAACAAGTAGTACTACTCACTTACAATCTCTAAGTTATAGCTGCATGGACTGTTTCAAACAAATGAGCTGCTGTAAATGTGATTGCTTTTCCTTTCTTTCCCCTAAATCAATAGCATGTACAACCTGCAGAAGTCAGATTGCTCATTTTGGAAAACATCCTTTTAAATCCAGCGTATGACGTTTATCTTCTGGTAGGAACATCAGTTCAGTACAGAGTTCAGACAGTCAGGCAAGGGAAGATCACAGGTTGGTTCTGGTCTCTTTTCTTTCTTTGTTTTTTATTAATGCTTTGTGTGAAGTTTTAACTGCTGAGAAAGTTTTAATTGTGTTTCAACTGCTTTGTTAATGTGTAACGTCACATGTTGATAGAGCTGTACAGTTTCTTCTGTCAAAACCCCCATGGCTTTAAAGGATATATACACTCTTGCAAATTTGTTCTAGGATGTGAAGGTGAGGGTGGCTTAGATCAGGAGCTACCACTGTCAGTTCAGGTGTCTGCATTTGCTTCACATTGCCTGAGAAACTGTGTCTGGCTTTCTTAGTTAAATGAAATTTAGATTAGTAACTTTTCTAACAGAAATGTTTTCTTCACAAATGGATTTGCTCCACTGCTACACGTGTGGGTTTGCTGGCTTTATCTCCAAAGCGTGGGAGTTTGTAATTAGGTGCTTCCAGGGAGCCTGTGCTGGGAATGACTTGCCTTTTTTAAGGAATTGAGGTAGGAAACATTTTGCTAGGCTGGCAGACGAGGTCAGTGCAGCAGCTCATAGTGCACTGTGGAGCAGCAGGAGCTCTACCAAGTAATTTGACCACTTGAGAAGCTGGGCATGAATTGGGTGTTAAGTCTAAGCAATAGGCTAATAGAAACGCTCTTTCTACAAGACATTAAATATACTGACTTAATGTTGCACTAGGCAGCAATAAAAATTCATCAGCAATAATTAGCATCATCCAAGCGCTGCCACACTTACTGTTATTGTTCCGTGTGTTGTCTTGTTTTATGCACAGAATTACGAATGCCGTCAGATCAGTATGAGCTGCAGCTACAGAACAGCATGCCAGGTCCCGAGGGAGATGCCTCATGGCCAGTTGCCAAGTTGGACCAGGCAAGCTCAGTTGTAACTGCACTGCGGCGGGGACAAACTAACCTCGTACTGGGGCACAAGAGTATCCTTCCGAGGTGATGCTTTTCTGTCCACATCTTTGTGGCAGGAGATAAAACTTTGCCCTTTGTAGCAAAACAAGATAAAATTAACCACAATTTCATCAGTGCTCTTGAAAATCAGGGCCACCTGATGGAGCCATAGACAGCAGCAGTGATGTGAATTCAGTCTCAACAGAGCTGCCTGGTGCCTTGAAACGTTCTAAGAAATTAGGTTGGCAAAAGATCACTTAATCATGTCTGTTCCCCTCAGTCTATGTGGAAATGTGGTGGGGCTTTTATTTATAGATATTCTCTACTGGCATCTCTCTGAACTACTCACTGTCTTTCAGGGTAGTGTTTGTTTACTTATTTACACATTTATTTTCAGTGTACGATTAGCTTTAAATATCCAAAGATGCACAATGTGCCCCAGAACATGCTGGTCTTTACTTGACTTCTTTCAAAACTTTTCTGTTCCTTTACTGAGACTTCAGGTATTCGCATGCAGGGGGTTTCCAGGCTGCCCAACAGCACTGTCTACGTTGTGGATCCTGGGTATTTAGGTTGGTACTGGCTGCAGCTTTCCTGATTGTTCCGGATAATGTCTTGCCTTGTGTTTCTGTGTGTGTGCATACATGCTTCCAAGTCTCATACTACTGTTCATAGAAAAGTAACTTTATTAATAAAAGTAGCTCAATACAAAATAGGTTTAGTAGTAAATACTTCTTTCTTTTCTTTCATCTTTGTGCTCAGCAGCTTAAGACAATGAATGTGCATCTTCGAAGTGTGGGCACCAGAAGCAAAATGCTTATATCCATTACGTCAAGAGCCTGATGGCTTGTGCTGTTCAATATTTCCTGTTTTGTAGGATTTACAATTCAACCATGTGACAGATGGGTCCTAGAAACAGGGAGACTTTATGAAATTTCAATTGAAGTGTATGATAAATCGAGCAATAAGGTGTATTTATCTGATGTAAGTTGAAATGTTGATATACTTCTGAGTGTCTTTCTCCTAAATCCTGTCTTTCTTCGAAATAAGTTGAGCAGTTTCTGATTTACAATGAGATAGGGCATTTGAAAGCATCTTGTTTCTTGCCTTTTTCTTTTTTCTCAGTGTTTTGTTGTTTTTAAATAAAATACTCTGGGTGATTCATGTGATTCTCCTAGGAAGGAGGGTTGAGGTTTATGCAGCCTGGAGAAGAGAAAGCTCCAGGGAGACCTTAGAGCAGTTCCAGTGCCTAAGGGGGCCAGTAAGAAATCTGGAGAGGGGCTTTGGACAAGGGCCTGTAGGGACAGGCCAAGGGGAATGGCTTTAACCTGCCAGAGGGGAGACTGAGATGAGCTCTTAGGCAGAAGCTCTTCCCTGTGAGGGTGCTGAGGCGCTGGCACAGGGTGCCCAGAGAAGCTGTGGCTGCCCCATCCCTGGCAGTGTTCAAGGCCAGGTTGGACACAGGGGCTTGGAGCAAGCTGCTCCAGTGGAAGGGGTCCCTGCCTGTGGCAGGGTTTGGGAACTGGATGAGCTTTAATGGCACTTCCAACCCAAACCAGTCTGGGATTCTGGGATTCCATGTGAAAATGCCCATTGGCATTTAAGTGCTGTAGGAAAGACCAAAAGTCGGACAGTGACTTCAAACACAGAACGCAGGCATTGCACTGGAAACTGCAAACCGGTATAACTGCTAGGAGCAGTAGTCCTTCCAACAGAATATTGTCATGTCTAGAGGTAGTCTTTCCTGTTAAGGAATGAGGTAGGCATAAGGTGGTCTTACGACAACACTTGTGAGGAAGTGCCTGTTTCAGCTGATCATGGAAAGAGATTTGGTGATCAGCATTTAAACACTTTGCTGTTTGGTAGTTCAATAAAAGGAATTCTTGGTACCAGCCACCAAATAGACAGTGACTTTAAAAAACAAAAATAAAATCAACAAACCCCTCCCTTTCCCCCCAGTTTAAATAGTTAATTTGCAAGCAGGAAAACTTTATTAAATGAGTGCTTTTCAGAATATCAGATTTCTGGGAATGTTATTTTATTTGCACTTTTTTTCCTTCCTGAGATCCAGATCTGAGTTCCAGCTACTGGGGCAGTATATTTGCACATTCTTCCCTTTTTATTGTTCTTAAGAATGCCATAATTAACTATTGCAAAATATGGGTTATTTAGTAGTAAAAATATTGGTAATTTTCATGTTAAATTACAAGTTGCTGATAATTTAAATAAGTAAATGTTTTCTGTGGGGTTAATGTCTAAAATATATACTCTTATTGAACAACTGAAACTTGCATAGGGAAAAATTCTTACTCAGCTTCAGATAAGTTTCCTTGAACTGTTATTAAACAGTTCTTCTCACTGATGTGTTGCTAATATGTTTCTGGCTGGTTGTACAGCATTACTGTCAGTTACTTTGGGCAATATCTATTGAATGTTCTGGTTTTAGAGTATCAGAATTAATGCAGAGCTGCCCAAAGAATATTTTGAGGTGCTGAAGTCATCTCTGAATGGATCATATCATTATGTGAAAGCAATAAAGAAGGGTCAGACTGTTCTCGATGCTGCACTGACATCAGTAGTGGATCAGGTATGTTTTTATAATAATTCCTCTGCTTTACTTGGTAGGCCTAAAAATAATCTACCTGTGCAGTAGTGACTTAATAGTGACATAGTAAAAGGAAACCTGGGAATTACATGGGTCTAAGTTGTCTTTGTTTAAACAGAGCCAAATTCTAAAATCCTTACTTCAGGAAAACTGCCAATTAAGTCAACAGGGGATTTGCTTAAGTAAAGATACTGAGATTCTGCTACGGAGCATGTGACAAATGCCTGTGAAAGCAGTGGTGCACAGCACTGATTTGTTTTTTCATGCCAGATACTAATGTTGGCACATCTCGTTTCCTTGTGCTGGTGCAGAGGTCCTCTCACAGTCCCTGAGTGAATTTTACAATTTATTGTGGTAGGATCATCAGTGTCATACCCTGGCCTGCTCTGCATTCAGTTACATTTGGAAAGTTTTCTATCATTTGGTAAGTGATGTTAAATGCTGGAGTGAGCATCTGCCAAATGTATCAGCCTGCAAATTAACGTTCATTAACTTTGTGCTAGTTGGGCAGGCTGCTGAATGTATGGCTAACCAGGGCACGTGCTGTGCAAGTGACGGGCTTTGCTTGGAATGGGGAAAAGTTTAGGACTTTAACCCATTTGCTGTGAAATAGCAGCAAAAATAGTGATTCCTTGAGTAGGATTTAGTAGATCCTTGTAGCTGACGAGCCATGCTCAGCCTCATGTCAGAGAGGTACTCTTGGATGAAGTGAGGGTGGCTGCAGCTGTTAAAAGTGTCCCTTCAGAGCTCCAATAAGAAACAGCATGTTGTGCCAGAAGGTCGTGGTATTACAATGACAGCAAAGTGGTAAAGGCCAGTGTTTCGGGATGAGCTGAGGAATGAGTCTGTTAGGCTGAGTTTTGTCTCCATCTCCTGCATTGCAGAATGAGCAAAGAGTAAATGCAGGTGTGGAGTTACCGAATTAGTTCCTGAGACAGAGTCTGAAAAACTAGGAGTAGGGAAAGAGTATATTTCTTATTGCTGTTTGCCATTAAAATTAATGGAGGCACCTGTATCTCCGTAGGAATACTACTCATTTAATACAATAGCATACTTTGCTTCCATGAGCTATTTGCTCACAAGTAACAGTGTTCATAAGTGACCCTAAATAGTTGCTTTCCTTTCTGTTTTTCAACAACTTGTCTGTATATCAGGACTAAACATTAATTCCGATAAGCCTTCTAGTGTCATTTATAATACTGTGCTCTTGCTTTTTGTAGGATGGAGGCGTTCATACATTACCAGTTCCAGTGAAAAACCAACAAGATGTTGAAATATATGCTCCTATAGTTCTTTCCCCCAGCATTTTGACGTTTCCTTGGCAGCCCAAAGCAGGAGTCTACCAGTACACCATACAGGTATGCCAAAGATGTTTCGACTTCAGGAAGTATTCCTCAAACGGGTGCAGGGACGCCTGTAACCACTTCTGCAGTTCAGGCACAGTGATAACCAGAAGTTTTCCTGGAGGGATTGTGGTTTATGTTAGTTGCAGAACTTATGTCTACTTTGAAAAAAGCACACAAGAAACCAATGAACATAAAAACCCCACTGACTTTCACCTCTTGTCTTTCATTCACTTCCTTTATCCCGCGTGCATGCACTGCATACAGACACACAGAGTGGTTTGGAATTACAAAAACATCTTGGGTACAAAACTTCCTAGTAATAACTGAAGGCCACTATTTACTGTAAATGGATGGAAGTGTGGATGAAGTATCAGGGTGAAGTGATGCAGAAAGGGCATGACAAGATGAAAGATCAGCTCCCTTTCAACCTGTGGTATCAGTATCCTTCACTTGCACACATATTATGCTTCTAATGAAAACTTAGGAGGCAGAGGTCACAGCTTCATTTACAGTGTGCCCTTCTTCAGAACTTTTTTAGGCTTTTGTCTCACATTTCTTATGTGTGTCTTTGCTCCCATGGTGCCAGTTGTTCCATATGCTTCCCGAGTATAGTCTGGCTGGACAAAAGGACATTGTGCTTCACAGCCCAGACTTTTATCCCAGTACAATGATACCCAGACCCTGCACTTAACTGTTTTCATGTACAGTCCTCACCTCTCCCTTTTAGCACAAAGTATTGCTGAGTTTTGGGTCTGTCTTCAAGTAAACAGGATACAAAAGAGGCAGTGGGATACCTGGTGTCTGAAGTAAAGTGAAGTGAATCTCATAAGGCTAAAGTTGCATTCTCTAGTGTAAATTTGGAGGTATCACTGGTGAGTTCAGCGCTGTCATCTGTACCTTTAATTTCTGTGGGATGAGAGTTTCATTCAGTTCATGCTATACCCAACCACACCAGCAGAGTGTGGTAAAAATTCTAAGTACAAAACCACATTTCCTAACTGCTGCTCGAGTTTTAAGGGAAGGTAAATGTGTTTTCCTGTCTCACCTTATCTTGCATATATCATGTCTCGCTAGAGAACATTCCTTCGTGTTACACCAATAAATTCTTCAGGATTCTTACTTTACTGTGATGTTTTTCATTAAAAACATGCATTTTTTTACCCCAACATTTAGATTAGTTTGTGTTTACTGAAGCTGAGAACATTTTTCCACTCTGCTGGTTCAACAGCAGTAGTGCTTGTTTACAATAGCACACAGCCTGACTGGTGTTCCTGCTGGTAGGCTGCTGTGTGCCTCCTACTTGGCAGCTCTTGAGTCAGGCTATTTTAAATTGGTGAATAGACTTTTTTTCTGAAAACAAGTTGAAGGAGATTTTTGGATCTAGCCAAATTCTGTTTATAGCTAAAGTAACTCCTTCCAGATGGTGTCAGAATGACTTTCAGGTTTTACTTTGTCAGCTGTTTTTTGGGTTTTTTTTTTTTTTCTGGGTGCTTTGTCCATATTTGTGCTAATAGGATGGCTTCTGTTGCAAGTAAAAAAGGACATTTCCTTCCTGCCTTCCTTCCTTCCCTGCATTAGAGAAGTGTCGTCTTTGAGAAGTTAAGGATTAGAGAAGAAATTCAGAGCAGCCTTGTGGAGAGAAAGACTTGGGGGTGTTGGTCGATGAGAAAATGAACATGAGCCGGCTTCAGTGTGCGCTCGCAGCCCAGAAAGCAACTGTATCCTGGGCTGCATCAAAAGGAGCGTGACCAGCAGGTCGAAGGAGGTGATCCTGCCCCTCTGCTCTGCTCTTGTGAGACCTCACCTGGAGCATTGTGTGCAGTTCTGGTGTCCTCAACATAAAAAGGACATGGAACTGTTGGAACAAGTCCAGAGGAGGCCATGAGGATGATCAGGGACTGGAGCACCTCCCATATGAAGACAGGCTGAGGAAGTTGGGGCTGTTCAGCCTGGAGAAGAGAAGGCTGTGTGGAGACCTCATAGCAGCCTTCCAGTATCTGAAGGGGGCCTACAGGGATGCTGGGGAGGGACTCTTCATTAGAGACTGTAGTGACAGGACAAGGGGTAACGGGTTAAAACTGAAACAGGGGAAGTTTAGATTGGATATAAGAAGGAAATTCTTTCCTGTTAGGGTGGTGAGGCACTGGAATGGGTTGCCCAGGGAGGTTGTGAATGCTCCATCCCTGGTGGTGTTCAAGGTCAGGTTGGACAGAGCCTTGGGTGATATGGTTTAGTGTGAGGTGTCCCTGCCCATGGCAGAGGGGTTGGAATCGGATGATCTTAAGGTCCTTTCCAACCCTAACTATTCTATGATTCTATGTGGAGGTTATTTTTTCCTAGTGAGGGCATCACTGTCACTGGTAGCAGTTTGTGGAGTGGAGTTCAGCTAACAGGCTTTGGATACTTTGGGTAATGATTAGACTGAATAGAAGCTGGTTTACCCTTTCTCTCCACAGTACAAAGTGAGTGCTGGAGAGAAAAATGTAGTAATGAATGTCTCTGCTTTGTGTGGCAACGAGATGCGACTCCATAGAATTATTAGTAGTTGGATATTTCTAGTTGCAGTTTTCTGCTCATTTCCCTGTTTTAATTGAAAATATCTTTACAAAACACTCTGAACTTTTACATTCCTTAAACATTTCTCACCTCATCTGATTCGTCTCCTTCTGTCACACACAATTGCCTCTTTATCCACTGTATCCTCTGCTCGTTCTGTGCTCAGGCTGTGCACATGCTTATGGGAAGGAGAAAGGGAAAGGACTGTCCTTCTGATATGTCCCTCCTCTCCTCCCCAGGTAAAAGTTATTTGCTGAATTCCTGCATAATTTAGATTTATTCTCCACACTGTACTTTTGGACAAGATTTGTCATCTTGTTCAGTTTAATTATGAAATGGTTAGAGCACATACTGAAAAAGTTAAAATAATACCTGTAAACATAAAATTGCTCCCATGTTCACCCTGGTTTTACTCTGTTGGAACTTTTAAATCTGTTTTGGGGTGTGAAAGCCTAAATTCTTTAAACTTGCTGTAAAAATTCATTATTCTCAGTATACAGCTCTGCACCATATTTGTCTCAATAGACACTTCCTATAGCTCACAATAATGATGTTTAAAACCTCTACATTTTGCAGCATTGCAATGATTATCACACACAGTATCACAGTATGTTAGAGATTGGAAGGGACCTCGAAAGATCATCTAGTCCAATCCCCCTGCCGGAGCAGGAACACCTAGATAATGTTACACAGGAATGTGTCCAGGCGGGTTTTGAATGTCTCCAGGGGAGGAGACTCCACAACCTCCCTGGGCAGCCTGTTCCAGTGTTCCGTCACCCTCACTGAGAAGAAGTTTCTTCTCAAGTTTAAGTGGAACCTCTTGTGTTCCAGTTTGTACCCATTACCCCTTGTCCTATCATTGTTTGCCACTGAGTAGAGCCTGGCTCCGTCCTCGTGACACTCCCCCTTTATATATTTATAGACACTGATAAGGTCACCCCTCAGTCTCCTCTTCTCCAAACTATAGAGACCCAGCTCCCTCAGTCTTTCCTCATAAGGGAGATGCTCCACTCCCTTAATCATCTTCGTTGCCCTGCGCTGGACTCTCTCCAGCAGCTCCCTGTCCTTCTTGAACTGCGGGGCCCAGAACTGGACACAATATTCCAGATGGGGTCTCACCAGGGCAGAGTAGAGGGGAAGGAGGACCTCTCTCGACCTACTAACCACCGCCCTTCTAATACACCCCAGGATGCCATTGGCCTTCTTAGCCACAAGGGCACAGTGCTGGCTCATGGTCAACCTGTTGTCCACTAGGACTCCCAGGTCCCTCTCCCCTACACTGCTCTCTAACAGGTCGTTCCCCAACCTATACTGGAACCTGGGGTTGTTCCTGCCCAGATGCAGGACTCTACACTTTCCCTTGTTATATTTCATCAAGTTATTCCCTGCCCAACTCTCCAGCCTGTCCAGGTCTCGCTGGATGGCAGCACAGCCTTCTGGCGTGTCAGCCACTCCTCCCAGCTTAGTGTCATCAGCAAACTTGCTGATAGTACACTCAATTCCCTCATCTAAATCGTTGATGAATATATTAAATAATACCGGTCCCAGTACTGACCCTTGAGGCACTCCACTAGTTACAGGCCTCCAACTAGACTCGGCCCCATAGACTACAACTCTCTGGCTTCTCTCCTTCAGCCAGATTCTTCAGTCACTAGTATTGCACATTGAGGAAGACAATACTCTGCTTGTGTGGGCAAAATGGGTTTTTTGCCCTTCACTTCATAAAATGTGAACCTGCAACAGATATTATCCCATCCTAACTGCTGGGTGCTCATACAGTGGGTATTATAATTTGTCTCTATTGATGTGGACCTTAAGATCAAGTAACTAGTTTTTACCCTTTTGTAGAATAATTACACTCACTTAAGCTCTTGTAATCATGAAACAGCTCTTCAGGTGCTGGGAGCTCTAGGGAGAGGATGGGGCTTGCTTTCTTGTTGTTTTGGGGTTTCGTTATGGGAATCTGCATAATAATCCTGAGCTCCTAAGTCTGGCAGTTACTGAGTCCTTCCTTGCCAAGCTGATGTGGAAGTGTAGCCTGTGTTGCAGACCCTTGCAGTGCTTACAGCAAGAGTTGGCAATTTCTGTACATGCCTATTGCTCATTCCATGGCTGATCATTGCTGGAGCGGGATGGTCTTTGAATAGCTGCAAGTAGAGATGCTGATTTTCAGCAAAAAGATGCAAAGCCAAGAAGAGAATGACTTCTTTTTCTTCCCTCCTCTTGCCTCATTCCTTCCCCTGACTCCCACCTTCTTTTCTCCTCCCTTTATACCCCGTAACAGTCCCCATTGAAAGAGGTGAGTAGGTACAGAGTGTCAGCTTAGCAGCTCTGAGCCCCCAGGTGAGCACTTCGGCTGTCAGAAACAGGGAACAGTGGGAGTTTCCAGCAGTATGATAACCACATGTGCCAGGCCTCTAGTGTGCTGATGTGGGAAATGCTCCGCTGACTCAGAGCACTGTCAATCACAGGGAGTTGTGAGCTTCGGACTTCTTCAGGTGGGAGAGAGATATTTGGGTTAGCAGCACTGGTGAGCATGGAGGATATGTGCGTGAAGAAAGCTGAAATTAAACTGAATGAAGGGTAATAATCCCCTCATCTCTTAGTTCACCTTGCTCATTTGAAAGTTCTGAGGTGTTCTTTTGTTTGTACTTCCTCAGTAGCAGCATTATTGTTGCTCAGTATGTCCCTGATGTTCATGTGAGATAAAGTCTTGACAGCTAAGGAATGTGAGAACCATGTATTTCATAAAATACTTGAAAGATTTCTCTCTGTGTTCTAGGCTCATGGTGGAAGTGGAAATTTCAGCTGGACCTATTCTAACCAGGCCGTTGCTACAGTGAGTGCCAAAGGAGTAATGACAACTGGAAGTGATCTTGGCATCAGTGTTATTCGGGCAACTGATCTTCAGAATTCGATACATCATGGAGAAATGAGGGTAAAATTCTTCTTTTCCCTGGCCACTCTTGAACATGGCTTTTGGAAACAGTGAAGAAGCTGACCATGCCATAGGCATTCCCCTTTCCAGAATGTTCCTGAGAGGTTTCCCTTTCTGCCTATGGCAGGTTTGGTCATCAGTTTCAGAGGTTGTGCCTCAGGGATTCAGGCTCTCTCCACTGCACTAACTTTACTCCCAGTTTTGCCCCATGCTGATTTCCTTGATGAGTCTTTTTTCTTGTTGAAAACTGAGTGCCAGAAGGAAATAGTAATTTACTACTGGCCTGGCCAAAACTAACAGTGTATTCTGCATGGTAAGAGGTGGGTGTTTTCCCTCAATATAAAAGGATGACAGATACTATCAAGATGTGCAAGAGAGTTCCTGCCTGGAGAAGTGGCTGAAATGGAAACAGTGCCACATAATGATTCTAGCTGCCAAAGCTGGCCAAGAAAAAAGGAATGTTTTAAGGAAAATAGGAGAAAATGGGAATGGAAAACACATCTACCAGGAGGGATTTTTTGGTCTCTATGCAAGTCATACCCTGTTCTTCTGGACTGGTCAGGGTGATCAGTATGTGGTATGGAATGAAGAAAATACAGAAACAGTGTATGTAATGGCCACACAAGGAAGTGTGTGCAAAGGCAGGTGAAGAAGCTGCACTGGTTAAGACACTAAATTTACTCTTTTACATAGTTTTCTCTAGAACCTTATTGATTTGGAAATACCTTGTTGTGTCCTTTGAACACAAATATTTATCCCTAATGAAACTGTGTCAGTGCTTACTGACAGCTCTGTCAAGCTGTTAAAAACTGCCAGACCTCTAATGTCATAGAATAGAAACTAAAAAGAAGTACTACTGTGATCTGTGTTCACTACTGTGAAGTTGCAGTACTCTGCTACCTTCACAAACTGAGGCATTTTAATCTGTGCTCTAACTCTGTGCCTTTTGCAAAGACCCTAAACATTGGAATGGAAACCCGACAGAGAATTGTAGAATCCCAGAATGGTTTGGGTTCAAAAAGCCCTTAAAGCTCACCCAGTTCCAACCCCCTGGAACGGGCAGGGACACCTTCCGCTAGAGCAGGTTGCTCCAAGCCCCTGTGTCCAACCTGGCCTTGAACACTGCCAGGGATGGGGCAGCCACAGCTTCTCTGGACACCCTGTGCCAGCACCTCAGCACCCTCACAGTGAGAGGAAACTCGCTCCTGACCTCAGCAAAACCAAGCAATGGTGTCCTGAGCAAGTGTTACTCACCTGGAAGCTGGCAGTATCAGGTGTTACTCACCTGGGAGCCTGTGCGTGTCTGACGGCATGGTCATAAATGAAATTGGTGTGTTTATGCCAAGCGGATGCTGTTGGGGCTGGCAGACAACCTCCCTCTGGCTGAGGGTTTAGAAAGGTGATGCTCGTTGTTCCTGAGGGGGCAGAGAAGTTGATTTAGGAAGCGTGTCTTGCAAACCCTGGGCAGTTCACCTTCCTTCCAGGATATGTGCCAGTAATTTAGTAGCTGGTGGGAAAAAAGCAGATTCCATCAAACATGCACGCTTTGGCTATACAAAATACCTCCTCATCTCCAAGCATTCCCATGTGCAGCGCTGCTGTTGTTGTTGTACTGCACTGCTGTTGCACCAAAGTCCCTTTTGACAAGAGTGTTGAAAAATGTGTTTGGTCAAGACTGCCAAGTCTGTCCCATAATGAAGAGTGTGCGATGGAAGCAGGTATCTCCGTGATTTTTAAGTAATTATGTTTTGGGAAGGATATTTCTAACCAAATTTTACTTGAAACAGCTGTATCTACTAATGCTGGGGCTTTTGAGGGGCAAATTAGCTTAGGTTTTGTTCTCAGATTATTTGTCACTTCTACCAACTGGATTTGAGGGGTACTAAACTGCATGCTTAAAATAACAAACATTTAAAATAATGAGACAAATTAAAGCTTATGTGGAATTTAGTTCACAGGCTTGCTCTGGAATTATTCTCTGGACAGCCCAGGATGCTGCTTTTTAACAGCCTGACAGTTGCCAGCTACCAGGAATGAAGATTTTTCAGTGAAAACTTCTTATCCTCAAACAGAAGTCAAAGCCTGAAGACAGAAAAAAGGCTTCTCTCCATGTGAGCTTTCAGAGCAGTGTATTGCACAATCTGAATAGGTTATTTTTGAATGCCTTTGTGCTCATGTTAGGAATTGCATTCTTTGTCAAGTAACTCCACATTTACTGACCTCAGTGAGCAAGTCTTTGGAATAGTTAACTATGTTGCACAAGGATTACAGATTTAACTCTGTACCATATGGTTCAGTAGTCTATCCTGAAGCTATTTGCAGATGGTTAGGAAGTTAAGATATTGCAAATGAAAATCTTTGGTCGTCATTGTTACGAAATACGCAGTTAGGCTGTGGTGGATTCTTTATTATTAGTGGAAAAAGCAGCAAATTGGAATACAGATAATATATTGAAGGCTTGTTCAACATATCAGCTATATCAGCATGGAAGATCTATTTCTCCTGGTCTTATTTCTGAAAGTAATCCTTTTGGTTTCAGTGGTATGTCTCACATAAAGGTTACTTGTTCAAGCAGAAGGCTGTTAGATAAGGCAGTAGATACTTGTTCACTTACTCTAGATTTCTGCTGTATTACTGTGGGGACCGTGGATCCCTGGGCACCTTTACCCATGTTTTGCAACAGAAATGTAAGGAAGAGAAAGGAAAAAAAAGAAAAGCCGTTGAGGAAATGCTCTAGTGGAAGGTGTCCCTGGCCGTGGCAGAGGCTGGAGCTGGATGAGCTGTAAGGTCCTTTCCAGCTGAAACCAGGATTCTGTGAAATTCAAATCATGAGTTCCAGTAACCTCTGCAGACCTGCTGCTGTGAGTGGTGGGGCTGAGACCCTTGCTGACTCCCTCAGGTCTAGCCCAAACAGGGTGTGGAATTCCAAGTTGGATACTAGATCTGTCCCAGTTGGTTACACTGCCTCCTGAGATACCACACAACTTAGTCCATACTTCAACAAACAGAAGAGAGAATTATAGAAGTAGCAGTAAAAGGATCACCAAGCTAATGTGAACTTGGACTGCTGTGGGAAAAGAGCACTGAAATAGCAGCAAGCTTTTCCTGGCCCTTTCTGAGATCTTCCTGCATCTGAATCTGAGCAGGATTGTTTTCAGCCATCACAGGGATGTCAGCAGCTGGTAGAAGTAGGGATAATTGAAATAAGGAGAGCATGAAGAAGTCTCTTTTTCCCTGATACCTTTTTGTGGGGTTGTGTTCATACATCTGTTCTGTGCTTCTTTCTTCCTTCAGGTGTACGTAACTGAACCTACTGGGATGGAGTTCACACCCTGTCAAGTTGAAGTATATGTTGGCCAAATACTGGAGCTGCCCCTGAAGATCAGTGGCCTGACGGATATTGAAAAGGGTGAGATAGTCCCACTGAGCGACTGCTCACACTTCGATCTAGCTGTGGAAGTAGAAAACCGTGGTGTGTTCAGGCCACTTCAAGGTGAGCTCACCCCCTCCTTGTCTGGAAAGTTAAAGTAACATGTTACGAAGTCACACACCTCCTTTGAATCCCTGTTTCAATTGCTGTGTACAGCGTTCCCACAGAGGAGCTTACCTGCAGAGGTGCAAATCAGTAGTTTTCTTTCAAAGGTGTATTTACTTTTTTATGCAGAACTTTCCTTGGATATTTTTGACGTTTTGGGGGACTCTGAAAGCATTTTGGCGATTATTTTGTTGGATAATGTGTAGTTTCCGATACATCTTTCTACTGGTTTAGTATTTTTAACGTGCCTCTGTAATAGGGCTGATGGCTTTTCTCATGAGGGGTCCATGTATATTGTGTTTTGAGGTAGCGCTGGAAGACCTACAAGAACAGTAAGATTAATAACTGCTTTGCCCAAATTGTCCAGCAGTACTTTCAGTGCTAGAAAGACACTGTGCATTCCTTGCTCACAAGAAACTAAGACAGTCAGCTGCTTAAATTTTGCCAAAGCTCTGCTATTGTTCAGCTCATTGCTTTAAGAACTGTCTCTTGTCAGGCTTATTAGGAGTGTGGAGTGTGCATGTGATATTTAAAGACTGCCATTAATGCTGCTGGGCTAAGTAGACACTGAGCAACGTGCTTGTTCCTGTGTCTGCTGGATTCAGTGTGTTACTCAGATGTACCATGATTTTTTTTCCAAGTGTCTCTTGTATGGAAGCTCTTTCCTGTGCTGTTGAGCCAGTAAAACCGATCTGCATTGGACCATCTGTTTGCCTGAGAGGCAGCTATTGGAAATGTCACTGTGTAGTGTGCTGTCATACTGTTTATTTTGAAAACAGAAAGAACAGACCCCTCCCAAACCCCTGAAATGGCCTTTTAAGTAAGCAGAGGAATTTCATAAAAGTACTTTCAGCTGGAGAAATGACCTGTTGCCTACAGTTCAAGCTGTTCCGTGCAAGAAAGCTTGTCTAAGCAGCGTGGCTTATTTGTGCTTCATTACAAGCCAGTTTCACTTTAAAACAGCAAGATGGAAAAATTCAGTAAGAGATAGAAGTTGTATTGGCTTGTACCACAGTGAAAGCTCATGTCTTGTTTAGGCCAGTATGAATATAAAGAAGTTTGTAAGATGTGGATACTTTGGTAAGTGTTGGGTTTGAGATGAAAGACAGTAGTGAACATTTTTACCTGTCTAGTTGGAGAACAGATCTCTGCTGACTTCTGGTGGAAACACTTTTGTTGAGAGAAGCCACCTTGGACTTGCATTAAAATACTTGGGCATTTCTATCCAAATATGTGTTGATGTATTTTTAATTTATCTGACAGGAAGGCTTCAGCCAACTGCTGATTTTTGTAGTGGAGTCAGAGTGAAAGCTGAAACTCGAGGATATACAACACTTACGGTCAGCTACGCCCATGGTCACGTCCACCTCAGTGCCAGCATCACCATTGCTGCTTATCTACCATTAAAAGTAAGTCTGGTTTCACTGTTTCTAAAGCAATCCATCACTTAAAATGCTTTTAAATGACAAGTAGCAAGTTGGTATTATGTAATGAGTGTGTTTAAAAACTGAGGTGGGAAACATTTTGTGGACTGTTTTGAGGAATTGTGTTTTAACCCTTTCTCAGTGAAGCATATAGAGTTTGACTGCATGGACTCTGCAGGCCCCAGCTGTAGAGGAGCCAGTTGTGTGATAGAAAACTCAGTTTCCTCTGAAGTGGCAAAGGAAGTGGAAAATGAATGAGAAGAGTCACAGTCGCCATCATGTGAAGAAACGTGCAGGGTAGCAGTAGGGTAGCAATAGGAGTCAACCTCATCTGAGTGAGGATGTGAATCCTGTTCCGCACAGCACATCTGAATTACTAAATTGCTTTTCAGCAGACTCTAGGTGAGGGAAAATTATGTGAGACTCAAATAATTCGTTTGTTGACTGTCCATTTGAACTGATTAACAATTGGCTTAGTAAGATGGCAGTCACAATTCTGTGTCCATAATGTCAAAAGGAAGCAGGCCTGGTTTATGATTTCTGCTTTCATAGTATAAACCTAATTCTTTTGCATGAAGGCAAAGTTGGCTTGCCTGTATGGCTGTGAAAGTACGAATGGGGAAAGTAAAAGAAAACTAAAGAAAACAGGAAGAACCAACCTTGAGTACAGGGTGACCATATGGAAATATGAGACAATTTGCTTGTGTTACTCTCATCTTCAGAGACCTAGCACTGAATTTGCAAAGCTAAACTCTAAAACATTTGGCCATAACTTCTCCCCCACATCTGGGACAAAAGTTTGTGCAAATCATACAAATTCATGACTATAAAGATGATTTTGCTTTTTAAATATGCTTTTCTATTAAATATTTTATATAGCTGAATGTAATTATTTGAAGATGCTGAGACATCCTAAGCTGTCTATTATTGGCAGCAATGTGAGAGGCATAGTCCTCTTAATTTGGAATTTTTCATAGATAGGGTATCATTCACATTTATTAGCAAAGCCCCTTGAGGTGTTGTAACACTGCTTGCCAGCTATAAAGTGAAATAATTCTGGGGTGCTTGACAGAGCCAGGACATGGCGACATGGGGGGGAGAATAAGTGTACTTTGAAAGAAAAATAAAATAATCTTTTCCCTCCTTTCTGTAGAATGAAATGTTGTGATGCCCAGGAATGGAAGGCAGCATCTTTCCATCGGAGAGCTAGTTAAAACCGTAATAGTACAACATAACAAGTGGGAGAAAGATGAGCAGGAGTGAAAGGGCAGGCAGACTCTTGAGACTAAATCTCATAGTTTTTATCTTTATATTACAGATAGAACCAGGTAGTAAATGGGTGGATGGAGTGATTTATGCCAGCCCTTTCCTTCTCTCTACCAAAATGCACCTAGGGAAAAATTTGAACCATCCTGTATTTTAGCTGCTGTTTCCTTCTTACTAAACACCTAAGTAATGTAATGATGTGGAACACAAGCTACAAATGGTTATGGTGTATTAAACTGTCAAGTTAATTTCTGTGATGATAAACAGCACCGTCTGTCCTGGTGATACACATCAATGTAGAATTTGTTGTAGAGGTTTGAAGTAAAACTTGTGCAGGAGAGTAATTACATGGACAGAACTGCCAGAGAGGGCACTGTCAAGTGAAAATAAAACTTGTCATTATTTTGTTCATTTGAAGTACTGTATACATAAAAAATGTAGTAGAATACTATCCAAGTGTGCTCAGAAGAGTAGATTAAAGGTCTTCCTCTTGCTGTAGTTCTTCATGAAAAGGTTGGGATTAGAATGTAGGTAAAACTTTCCCCTGGATCTGCAGGTTCCATTGAATGTAACTCAGCTGAGCAGAATTCCTGTAGGTGATGCTGGTTATTTTGGTACAGCTGTTCTTGAATATCCATGCTTGCAAAGCGCAGTGTGGGAAAACTGGTAGCCTACTGAGAGTAACGTAGCTCTTCCATTAGGAAGGAAGTTTCTTTTGCAAAGTACAACCAAGCTGTATGTAAATAGAATCATTAATTTGTAATTAATTCATTCATTACAGGCCATTGATCCTCTGACTGTTGCTTTAGTGACTTTGGGTTCCTCTAAAGATATGTTATTTGAAGGAGGACCTAGACCATGGGTACAAGAACCTTCAAAGTTCTTCAGGAATGTCACCGCTGAAGATGAAGAAAGTGTTGGTCTGTCTTTATTTGGACCTCCTAAGTCTCAAAATAACATCCAGCATTGGGTTAGAGTGTCTTGCAAAAGCCTCGGGGAGCAAGTAAGTGCCAGAAGGTATCTGTATTGCCTTCCATCAAGCACCAAGCTGAGGCAATTGGGAACAGGCTTCAGACAGATTTATGATACCATATACCTTTTATGTAACAAGTAGTTCTTATTGTAAGGCAGTGAAGAACTTGGTTAAGTACATTGTTTATGCAGGTTTTAGAATGAGCATTTCATAACATTATGTTATAAAGTGGTTTATGATGGGTTTATTGCAATATAAAGCCAAGTCACAGAAACCTTATGTTGTAGAATGCATTAAACATCCTAATAAGTGCAGCTTCAGTTTGCATAAATAGGATGATAGCAGAAGGTTTCTGCAGTAAACTGACTACTGCCTGCCCTGCTCCTCTTAACCAAGTTACCTTCCAGTGTAATTCTGTTTATTCAGACAAATGACAGCTAAATGAATTTACTGTTCTGATATTTGTGCAGTCGTTCTAATAATGGCTGTAGTCATTTTCTACCTGGTCTTGTTTTCTCTGACATGCAGAAGTGATTTATCCTGCTTTACTCACCCTGGCCGGTCTATAAAGCATTTTGCTTTGCTTTAATGTTTTTCTCCTGTAATTCTGCAAGGCCCAAGAGTTTTGGTGTAGCTGCCAAATTGCTTAACTGATTTCCTTAGTGGGCACTGTGCAAAACATAGCTACTTCTGTAAGTGCAAATCCTAAGGGTGTGGCTTTGGCTGGTACCAGTGTATGAGTGAGTAAGGCAAGTAAAGGAGCTACTTCAGCCTGCTGGGATGGGCTTCTCTGTGCTGTTAGCCACTTTGTTTTGCTGAAGGCTGAAAAAGGAATGTAAATTAAACAGAAGATGTTTTTAAACCCCCTGAGGTGACTATAAATGTTGTCTTTGGGCTGTTGTATTCTCACTCTGTGAGAAAAACACCTGCCTGTTAGCTTTTTAAATTACTAAACATTTGTTGTTTATTACTATCAAACTTCATTTAAACGTGAATACCTAGGAAAAGTTCCCAGGACTAGTACTTTGGTAATGGTATAGTACTGTTCTTGAAATACACACCTCCATTTACATCTTCCCATGTCCTAATGGTGCTGTAAATTTCCAAGAGTCATAATTTTACTTGCTCATTCTGAGATCAATGAAACGGAACATGCCTGAACTCTGTAGTCTTTTCTCCTTACTCACTTGCCTGTTTTCATACTTGTACAGGTCATTGTCTTAAAGGTTGGAAACAACCCCACAGTCACCAACCCTTTTCCAGCGGTTGGGTCTGCTGCAGTGAAGTTCATCTGTGCTGTCCCTTCCCGACTCACTTTGACTCCTGTTTATACAAGTCCTCAGCTTGATCTCTCCTGCCCCTTGCTGCAACAAAACAAGCAAGTGGTAAGCCTGATAAGCGACAGGAGAAGAGTGTCTTCTTGTAATTTAAAAAAGCAGCGTTTGGACCTCTCCATGCAGAATAGACATCTGATTGCTGAAAAAGTAGGAGTAACTAGTATTGTGGGCTGTGTGCTTTAATAGAGAGCAGGCCAAATCAGGGCTTCTACAGTGATCATTCAATCAGGTTTATGAAGGAACCTACCAAAACACAGGAGCATATGTGAAAGCATTTGGATGGTGGCTTCCTACAGAAGTGGCACTGTGAGGAAGCCCTGCTTAATGAAAAATTTATCTCAAGAGAAGCTTCTGCTTCTATAGAAAGTACTTTTCTCTGTACCACTCCATTCTGATTGTAACTTTCTACTGAGTACAGACATATTTTATCATATGTATTGTTACACGAATGTACATTTGTGTGTGTGATTAGTAAAGGCACAAACGCTGCTGTGATGTGAAGATACCTGTGTAAGCCTGTGCAGTGAGTGTTGTTCCATGACATCAAATGTATTCAGCTTTGCAAGTCTGAGTCATAATAAATGGATGATGCATATGTGTAAATTGTCAAGCAGAAAGAACTTTCTTCTGTACCCTGATGAGTGCTGTCACATATTGGCTGATGAGTAAAACTGTGTGTTCTGTCATGTTAATATTACCAAGCAAATCTAAAAGCCATCCTACTTCCATAAAACTGCAATGTGGTGAATCGTTGGTGAATCATTTAAGTAACTTCTGTGTAATGACAAGATGAGGAGGAGATTTTGCGCATTGTAAGTCATTTCAGAGCTCACCTGTTTCTCTAGTTCTGTTGTGTGTCAGTTAGACCACATCAGTACGTGGCTGTTGCTAATGGATTTCATGAGGTGAACACTGGAATTTTGAGCTGTGTCTTCTGACAAATAGTGGCGGTTTTCAGCATTTGTTAGAAGTCCAAAGACAGCATAATTAAACTGAGTGCTTCCATTTTTGTTCTAAGGTAATTCACTGGCTAAAGAAATTCCCACCCCAAAAAAAACCCTTGCAGTTGAAGTACAGCTTAATGACTTTGCATTTATGGCTCATTTTAAAGACCATTACTCATGTAATGAATGTTACAATAGATCTCATGGAACTTGGCATGCTTTTTTCTTTTAACTATTACAGTATCCTCTTGTATCTGTTCAGTTCAAAGTATTCATTCTTTTTCAGGTTCCTGTTTCAAATCACCGCCATCCAGTTTTGGATTTGGCTGCATATGACCAACAGGGCAGTAGATTTGATAACTTCAGTTCTCTCAGTGTTACCTGGGAATCATCAAAACCGTCCTTAGCTAATATTGAGCCTGATATGCCAATGGAGCTGACTCTGAAAGAAGATGGAAGTGGTCAAAAGAGAATGCATGGTATGAATTAGTTTAAACACAAGCATTTCTTGATGTGAAGAAGGTCAGGATTAAATCTATTTGGTAATGTCTGAGCTTGATCAAAGAAATTAATGTAATCTGCTGTCATATTTCATCTTATCCTCAACATGTGTTTAAAGAGTGCGCTCTTCAGGGGAAAAAGAAGAAGGGGAGTCAGGGAGAACGAGCTGAGCCCAATGGCTAGAACCTTCCTTCAGAGAGAATGTCTTTGTGTACAACGATAATGGAAGAGATTAAGAGTGTACATTTCACCTTTTTCTTCTCCATAATCAGATTTCTTTGACTTTTTGTTTGATTCTAGGCTTACAAACTGTTGCGGTTCATCATGAGTCTGGAACAGCCACCATCTCTGCAGCTGCATCAGAATACCAGCAGTCCCATCTCCAGGCAGCGAAAGTCAAAACACAGGTACCCATAACTCTCTTTGCTATTGACATTTTTCGCTGATGCTTAGTGCAGGGTGTCCTGATGGATTTATTTCTTCAGTGCATAATAATATAAAAATAAGGCAGCTCCATAGCTGATTCTGAAGACAGATCCATGCTACAATGTTTCTGTGGTGTTCCTGCTCTCCTCTGTGCTATGTACTGCTATCTGTATCAAATACATTAAATTCCTTTTTTTTTTTTCATTTTCGTGTTAAACCAACTGGGCAAGGGGATTACAAAGAATTGTTTCAGTTGGGTTTGTTTCCATTTAGTTTTTTTAACAGAGTGGTGAATCTCTGCTGCTTGTCCTTTGCTAAAGCAGACATGTGCTTAGTGCAGCTGTCACTGGGGAAGGTGAATGTATTATTTTCAGTGCAAAACTGGGTAGAAAGGTTCTGCATGATCAAAGCAAAAGCTGGCTGATATCCTGATGGACCATGAGTAGAATCTGGGTTCTGACTAATACTCTTTTTTTTAACTTGGTCTCATGTTGATCTTACAGAAGGGAGACACGACTGATTTGTATAGTGCCAGCTCTACTACAAGTCATTAGCCACTCCCCGGAATACTTGAGTTTGTAGGTACTCAGCATAGGGAAGAACAGCAAGTAGTGATGATGAGAAAGAAGGCAGATGTAAACAGATGGCAATTTTTTGTTTGGTTCACTTTATCTAATTGAATATAAAGGCATGTTTCAGCCTATGGAACAGCCTGAGTTGCAAAGTAACTAGCTCTTCACCTATCCTGCTACACTACACTGAAGCTCTGTTTAATTTGGTTAGGCAGGATTTAAGTGGGTTTTGACTATATGTGGTTCTAAATGATGTGCCATGAAAATAGAGTTGAGACAAAGAGTAAAATATGGAGCTAGAGGTTACAGTATTATTAACTCCAGGCAGGTAGCACATGGGCACTAGTAATGGAAAATACCCCATGCCCTAGATTTCTGTCAGTCTGTCTGAATTTGGTATGGTCAGTATGTCTGGATGGCCAATGTCTTTGGAAGATGATCTGTATTGCCAGTTGGTTCTTGTCTTGTCAGTGAGGTTTCCAGTCTGTTCTTGTTGGGAAGCACGTTGTAGGTGCATTTCCACTGAATAATTTGACTTAGTCAAAATCAAGGACGCAGTTTTCTTGCCACCAGAGATGCTTGGCTCTGTATCTTTTTTCTCTTGAGAGAGGTTCTGCAATGAACTAGATCAAGTTCTGAGCAACCTGCTCTAGTTGAAGATGTTCCTGCTCATTGCAGTGAGGTTGGACTAGGTGAGCTTTGAAGGTCCCTTCCACCCCTAACTGTTCTATGAACCTATGCATCATTTTGTAATTCACTGTGCAATGCTTTATGAAACTGATAGTCACTGTTCTTTCTTACATTTAGAGATAATTAGAAAAGTGAATTCTCTAAACTTTGCCTCTCGTTCAGAGAAGTTTATTGTATTTCAGAGTGGGATACATACATGTGAACTGGCACCAGTGTTCTCTTAAATTCTAGTCTCTGTGTTTAAGTTCAGGAGGAATCTGTTTAATAGTTGAAGAATAGTTGTAAGTACCACTTCTGCTACAGTTACATAGGTTCATGTGTTTTTTCTCATTTAAATGAGATCACTTGCTTGTTTCCAAAGCACTGGAACGGGACTGCTGTATTCTGCTTTCAAACCTGTCCATACTTATCTCCATTTCTGTCTGTAAGAGGCAGGAAAATCTAATAGATGGTATACTAAGATGCCTTGGTCATTGTTCCATGTTTATGTGGAGCATCCTATTATGTCATTAGGGAAAGACGACAAGCTTTCTACATCAAGGAAGTATTTCTACTAATTAGGTGAAATGGGTACATAATACTAACTTCCTCTGCAAAAACATTTTCCCTTTCTAAGTTAATGTTGTTATGAGTGAATGATTAAACTTGCATCTGGTCCAATGTTTATTTACTTACACTTAAGGAAGAATTTCTTTTGGTGGCCTGCTAGGAAGAATCTGAAGGAGATGAACATGAAGTAGAAGAAAACATTCTGTCTCTTCACTGTATCATTTTTGTATGAACCCACAGCATGTCTCTGGGTTCATACCCTGTCTGTTGTGTCAGACTTGATAAACTGATCCTGCTGCATCTTTAAGGCACTGGCCTTTGTCTTGGTCAGAGCTGCAGAGTACGACAGTGTGTGCTGTGTATGACCTTACCTCTAGCAACTGAGCTGATTACTAGATCTTGTGGATGTTTTATTAGCATAAATTTCTCCAGCTCTGGCTCTCTGCTCGTCTGCTTTCAGCACCCTTCCCTGCATATGCAAGAGACTTGCCCTGTTTTCTGACTCCCAGTGTTTGCTGTAATAGCGAGAATCGTTTCTTTCAGAATGAACCTCTTCTACCAATTTCTGCCACTATTGAACTAATGCTAGTTGAGGATGTAAAAGTAAGCCCTACTGATGTCTCCATTTACAATCACGCTGACATACAGGTAAGGAATTATTCTGGTGCTTTCTAAATGCAGGGAGAAAAAGATCAAAATATTGTATGATATGTGTAAGGATGCCAGTTTTAGCAATGTAATAAAAAGCTACAGTCTAATTTTGGATGCTTTTCTGGTTTTGCAGGCAGAACTTTTCATCAAAGAAGGTTCTGGGTATTTTTTCATTAATACTAGTGTTCCAAACATTGTAAGAGTGACTCATGAAGAAACTCAAGGTATTGCTTTGGTGAGTGAAATATTTTGTTACTTTTTATCTTTTTGGCAGTCTGAAAATCATGCTGCAATTTCATCACTATCAGTTCTTTAAAAGTACATGTGGATAGAGAGGAAATAGCTGAATCTTGGGTGAATGTCACAGTCAAACTTCAGGCAGGGGATCTTTGCACTGGCAATTTCAGGTGTAGGAAATTGTTTCACTGCAGTTGTGATGAGGGTCCAGAGGAGGCCATATAGATGCTGGGAGAGCTGGAGCAACTCTGCTCTGGAGCCAGGCTGAGAGAGCTGGGCTGGGTTAGCCTGGAGAAGAGAAGGCTCCTTAAGGGGAGACCTGAGAGCAGCTCCAGTGAGATGAGCTCGTAGGCAGAAGCTCTTCCCTGTGAGGGTGCTGAGGTGCTGGCACAGGGTGCCCAGAGAAGCTGTGGCTGCCCCATCCCTGGCAGTGTTCAAGGCCAGGTTGGACACAGGGGCTTGGAGCAAGCTGCTCTAGTGGAAGGGGTCCCTGCCCATGGCAGGCGTTTGGAACTGGATGAGCTTTTAAGAGCCCTTCCAACCCAGACCAGTCTGGGATTGTATACTCTGTGCAAGATAAAGCCAGTACCAAGCTATTCTTCACCTGTTTTGCAGTATAATGTTCCTGATTTCATAAACACAAAATGAAAAATCATGTGGAAGAATTATTTAGAAGTGATTAGTTGGTGTCTAGAATAAAATCAGAATATTTATTGTAGGACAGTGCTTCTGAAACCTTCAGATTCTTCTTCTGTTGGCATTTCAGGATATTTTGCTATCACAATATTTCATCCTGATTTTCAGAATAAATATCTATTAAAGAGTTTATATCTGATCTTCTTAAGTGTTTTTATGCTTTTTTCGACTGGAAGATGCAACTAAACCGTGTTGTAGGAAGCCAGCAAGTTCCAGGCTGATGCCATGGTAGTTATCAGTGGAGTCAAGTTGATACAGGATGGTTTGATAGTAAACTACTCTGAGAAACTAAATTCAAGCTCTGTCGAGCAGCGATTCTCAGAGTTCTTACTGGGGCTGCTGTGAATAAATTCTATACCCCTTACTCTCTTTTTAGCACTGGAGCTTTTCTGGATACGGGTGGTAGAATGACTAGTGGTAGACAGTGCAATAGACTGTACACTGGGGAGCTACTGGACACTGAATAGGAGATGAGAACAGAAGAGGTGGCTGGGACAGGAGCAATAGCCCTGCTTCCCCTTTCTGCTAGCTTCTTTCCTCTGGTTTCTCAGCTCAGACAGCTCCATCACATCTTCCTCCCTGTGGTCATGCTGGCTGCCTCCTCCTGGCCACATCCCTTCTCTGCTTTCCATGCTGTGTACTAATATATGCCCCTAGCACCTGTATTAGTCACCCACTTTGGGAACTGCTGCTGTTCTGGAAGCTGACTTTTATTAAAACTTTATATTCTTTTCTATTTTGAGGCGAAAGTCAGAGCGTGCCCTCAGAGCACAAAATGTCAGCTCTTCCCACTGCTCTTGCTGCTAAGTGCTGCCAAGTAATGCTGTGAATTATACTGCATTCCTTTTAACCAGGGGCCTGCTTGTCCATCACCCCTTGTTTCAGAGTTCACCCTCATGGCTGGGTGAGAGCATAGAATAGGGCACTGAACATCCGCGCTGTCCCTGGCCAAAGGGAAGGGACTTGTGAACGGAAGCAGAATAGTTGGGATTGTCCCTGAGGTGTGGGGCAAGGTCAGGCAAATAGCAAGAGAACTGCAGAGAGACTGTGAGCAAGTTGTGGGTGCATGGCCTGGAGCAAGGGTATGGAGGTGGCTGTGGGGTTGGTGCCGAGTTCTGAGGGCCTGTCTTTGTGAGCAGAAGTCTTCTCGCTGTTTGAGTCTTGTATTCAGAGAAGTGGAACGTGTCCATTCTTTGTGTAAAAAAATCATAAAATAGTAACAGTTGTATCAAGGAAATACCTGATTTGTCAGTCATCCTCTTACTTGAGAAGTTCTACCACCAGATTTGGTGATAGATTCAAAGCAGTAACTGTAAATTGTGAATCGTGTGGGAAGCAATCCCAGTGCTTTAGAAGCAGAAGGATAATAACAGGATGCCAGGCTGCTGCTAGGTTAAGATCTGTTAGTTCAGTTGCTGCCCAGCCGCCGTTCACACTAGCTCAGTAGCATGATACTTTCTACATACATTTAGCAGCTTTACTTGTACTCTGGTGGAAAGTTTAGCTGCATCTAAGGCTGGGAGACTTCTGCATCCAACTGCGTCTGCCCTGAAAGTGATGTACATCTCCTATGAATGACAGACAAGTGAAAATGAGAAGTGCTGTAATAGGATTTTCTTTTGGCATTGCAGGTGCATCCCCTGCTGCCAGGATCGGTGACTGTGATGATTCATGACTTGTGTTTGGCTTTCCCTGCACCAGCCAAAGCTGAAATTTATGTCTCTGATATCCAGGAGCTGTATGTCCGAGTTGTTGACAAGGTAACCAGCTTTGAAACCAGCCTTATTGCCTGATCCAGACTGCCCTGATTCCTTGTGCTGAACATGAATGTAAAGAGGCGTGTACAAGATGACACAGTGTAGTGGATAGGGCCGCTGCTGCACCAGTGTGACCTCAGAGAAGTAGATTAAACTCCCCATGTTTCTGTATCCCCCTCCCAGATTTCTCCCTTTAGCTGTAAGTCTGTCAGTATATGCTGTCTCTTCGTGTTTGGTGTGGCAGCAATCTCAGTTCTGCATTTACACAGCAGTGTTAATTCATAATTTATCTGAACATGCTCACCTACATCTCCTGTTGTTTTAAGTCCATGAGAGAATCTTTTTAGGAGCAGGCTTTGCCCCAAGGTCATTCTCCGTATGTCATGGTTTAAAATTTACCAAGCCCACCTCACTCGCTGGCCAGCTTGGGCAGGTCTCGCACAGATCAAGTGTTGATGTTTGTGGATGTTTTAATGATGCCCTTGCCAGCTGCAAGCCCTGAATTCATTTATTTCCATTGAGGGTAACCGCAGCTGGCAGTGATCACTCTTTAAAATGAGTGCTGATCTAACCTTGGGGCTTGAACTCTAATACCCTGCTAACAGTGTAATACAAAATAAAATGAAAATGTTGATGCTGATAAATCAGAACAGTTTCAGTGAGAACTGACTGGATGTGACTGTGTTTCAGGTGGAAATTGGGAAAACGGTTAAAGCTTTTGTCAGAGTTCTGGATGACTCTAAGAAACCTTTCCTGGCAAAATACTTTGCTGTGATGGATCTAAAGCTAAAGGCAGCATCTCAGATTGTGTCACTCATGTAAGTTAATGGATTTTTTTTTTATTAATCTGCAAATATACCGATAAGCAGAATAAGCAACAAAAGAATAAAGGGTATTGCCCCAGAGGCGTGGTAGTAATCAGTGACTGAGTTCCAGTTTATGTTATTTTTGTGAAGTTTTAATTACCTTTTAAATGGTAAAAGATGGTTGGTTGTCAGGAAAATTGCCTAAGCTAATGGTCTAAATCTTGTGGACTGCTGAATGAGACTGTACTCAGATGCTGTAATATTTCATGGAGCCTTATGCATCTTGGAAGCAGTGACTTGGCAAATAATGTCAGGTGAATAACTCTGTGAAGACATATCTGATGTTATGATGTTATCTGATGTCAGACTCATTCTGCCTGTTACTTAACCCCTTAGAAACAGGCAGGCTTACACCATCCTGTTACCTCAGTCCCCCTTATTTTCCAAGCTCTAAACACAATGATTAAAATGAAAAAAACTTTCTAAACTGTGGATTTTAGTGTTAAGGGAATTGGTAAAACTCATTCTGCTTTCTGTGGGGAAGTGTGAGTGTGTTTGCAACCACCATGCAGTACAGCTTTGCTGCATCTACCACACTCCATTAAATAGTGTCAAGGTTTGTAATCAAGGCTTGTGGCACTGTTGTCCATGCTGCTCAAATTGTTAGTGGCAGAGGTTTGATCTGTACTGATGCTCTGGTTTCATTTTTGTTTCAGACATTTCATTTTTAGATAAAACAAAGGCTGTAAAGAGCCATTTTGTGATACTTCATGTAGAAATATAGGCCAGGTTGGATGGGGCTTGGAGCAAGCTGCTCTAGTGGAAGGTGTCCCTGCCCGTGGCAGGGGGTTGGAGCAGGATGAGCTTTAAAGTCCTTTCCAACCCAAACCAGTCTGGGACTCTGTGATTCTATGAAATGTGAAATTTTGCTTAGGACAATCACTTAGTGATAAAACTGCTATGCACTAAGTCCTTTGTGTTTGTTTCTCGTGTAATTTATTGTGTTTCTTGCTGCAGCCCACTCAGTGAAGCTCTTGATGACCACACTGCTGCTTTTCTTGTCCATGGGATGGCCATTGGTCAGACTAGTCTTATGGCAACTGTTGGTGACAAGAGAGGACAAAGAATCAATTCTGCTCCACAGCAGATCGAAGTAAATAATTTCAGATAAAATATATACATAAGCAAAATCTGTGTTATGATGGAATAGGAACAGTAAATAATTGTTAATTTATAGACTAGGAACAGTAAATCATTGTTAGTTTATAGAATAGTTATTAGTTTGCCAGAAAAAAAATAGGTCATTCTGTCCACAAGTTACCCAGCTGCCGGTCTGCTTCACATTTAGTAGCTTTTGTAACTGCATGTGATGAGTTAAGTTTCTGCATGTTCAATCTACTGCAATTAAGCAAATGAATACCCTGTTTTGCACTTGCATGTGGTGGTTTGTGACATAATTCACCTGACTGATACAGTGTGCACACAAGTGTCCTTAACTCTGTTTCTAGGTCTTTCCTCCTTTTAGGCTGCTACCAAGAAAGGTGACTGTGATCACTGGGGCCATGATTCAGGTAAGGCATCTTGTCTATTTTCTTTCTGTTGTCATTTCTATTTTAAAATCAATGTATATGACTTATTTTTCGGGAGTAGATACTCAGTTGGCAATTCAGCTGTGTTCACAGCTCCTAACAAGAATAGCTTCATTCTTGAGCACCTTCCATTGTACTGTATTGCTGGATCAAAGGGTTTATGTTTATTTTGTCAAGGGAGTGTCAGCTTTTCCAGTGTTAAATACCAGCACAGGGGTAATGAATCTGTCTCATCCGCGAAATTAAGCACAGTGGGTTAGTTCTGCAAAGTGAAACACAGAGCAGAGCTGTACCATACATGGTGAAGAGAAAGGTGAATTGTTCTGAAACTTTCTGGACTGGATGTAGCATCAAGCTATTGTGTTCTATGGAGCACATAGTCCACTTTTGGGCTTAGCTCATGCATTTCCCTGCCTGACATCATGCAGGAACCAGTGTGCAGAAGACATAAGCCCTGAGACAGGTACCCTGGGAAGATGCAGACAGCCTTTGTTAGCTGAAGACATCGTGGTGCTGTGCTAGGAAGGGACGTACCCTGTAACATTAACCAGAAGAAATGTCTGATGGGTTAATTTTAGTTGTTCTGTGTGCTGTTCATTATAGATCACTTCAGAAGGAGGCCCTCAACCTCAGTCCAACATCATTTTCTCCATCAGCAATGAGAAGGTTGCATCAGTGAACAGCATGGGATTTGTCACAGGAGTGGCGGTCGGGAATGGGACGGTGACAGGAGTGGTGCAAGCTGTCGATGCAGAGACAGGAAAGCTTGTTGTGGTGTCTCAGGTAATGTTTTATGATAGCGTTTGGGGGCTAAAAGAAGCTCTCTAATTCATGGGTTTAGCTCAAAAGGGATGAGTAGTCCCTGGCTAGTAATGCTACCTTGTGTAATTCCCTGTTTTCCTTAAGGAGATGAAAAATTGGTGTTTATTGCTCCCTGGCCTGTGAACTTCAGCATGTGCTGACACAGGTGATATAGATACAGCTAAATCTTGCTGTACCTTAAAATAAAGTTCTGCTGATCACCCAGGAGGCTTTGAGTAGTCTGATATCTATAGAATTGATCAGTAAATCTAGAAATGCCCATGTAAAGAAGCCTTTCTAAAACAGCAGAAGATTGTCCTTGCCTGTATCACGTTACCGTTTAGCAGCAGGTTATGCCAGCAGAAGTCAGAAAGTAACTGTTCCTTAAGAAACACATTGTCTCTTAAGCTATAGGCAGGCTATATAGAAAGCTATAGTCCCATGCTGTGGTCTGAATCCATCCATGAAGCCCAAGCAATGAATACCTGATACTCTATCAGAATCTGTGTCCTGCAAGCTGAGCATGAGGGGGCTGCTGAGCAGGCCTGGACAGGAAGGGAGCACATGGCCCTGAGACTTGGGGCATGAGAGTCATGAGACTCAGGACAGCAGAACTTGGGCCAGCTTTTCTGGCTTTTCATCTGAGGTCAAGGCAGGACAGCTGCTGCACACCACGGAGCTCTGCTGCTTGAAAGCTGTCACCACAGGCCAAAGGAGACAAAGTGATTTAAAAAATATATATAAATAGAGTTGTGCCTTGTAATGTGGGGCAGCAGCCTGCCCTGATGCAGAGGCAGGAAGCAGAATGAACTTGAAAGCTGAATCTACTGCCCAATGAGATCCAGGTCTGACCTTTTCCTCCCCATTGTATAGGATAGGAATAAATTTATCAGGAATGTCAGGATTCGTGAGGAGGAGACATCAGAATATTGCACATATCATCCTTTATTCTTCAGTGTCCTACCTGCTGCTTACGATTCGCATTTCCTTCTAATTCTGTCAATGTCTTCCTTTACCTTCAGGGTTTATTACTGATTTTTTCAATGCCTATCAAAAGTTAATGCTTTTGTAGCTTTTTACAGTCCTGTCCATCTGTATTGCCCGTAGTAAGTTACACACAACTGACATTGCAATAGTGATGGTATAATGTCAAAACAGTGGATAGATCCTGTAAGAGGAATGTAGTTCACAATTGATGAGTGCTTACAGTGTCTTCCCTTCCTCCCTTTTAGGACAAAGTGGAAGTTGAAGTAGTACAGCTCACAGGTGTTAGAATTCATGCGCCAATAACACGAATGAAAACTGCAACACAGGTTAGTCCATTTGTGAGTAGCTTGTATTGCCTTGAAATCTTGACCTGCAGGCTGTGCCCATTCCCACCAGATCATCTGATAATAGCACTCCAGCTCTGAGGGGTACTCCTGCTGCTGCAGGAATGAATGTGCTGTCAGTGGAGAAGCTCCAGAGCTGAGCATACTAGAACAGAAATCAGGACAAGTTTACCTTTTACACCAGAGTGATTTTCAGATATTCAGGCCTGCTGAAGCAGGGGTTCTCTCCTCTTCATTCTGTTTGCAGTGGAGACTTTCTTCGTTTGTATGCTAAAAATCTACCGTATGTCTGCTATATCCAGAGCAACAGATACTGTTCAGATTATCTTCTATTTTATAAGAGCCCTGTTCCTCATTCCAAAATGGCTGTTGATTCTAACCCATTGGTCCCGGGTCAGTGGATTGCAAGATCCCTGGTTTGTCTTTCTGTGTTATGGTGTCTTTGTTTGGAGAGTGGGAAGGGGAAGTTGATGCCCAGAGCAGTTAATCAGGGAGATCATCTGGACAAAGATTTAGAAAACTGAAGAGTTTGACTGAACTAAGATGAAGTGATTTGATGCTATAAATGGGACAAATGAATTACTGAGCTTGTCTTTCCTGATGGAAAACTGGTGCTTGCTTGGTGTAGAGCATGTAGCAAGTGAGGGTGCATCAAAGTTGGTGGTTGAATCTTCTGCATGGTTCTTGTAACATACAGCAGCCAACATAGAGCTGTTTGCTTTGTAGGAAATACCATCTCATGAGCAGTGGATTTGAAGTTGAATTATATTTGCTGTGTGCAGGTTTGGTTAGCTTCCTAAAGTTAACCAAGAATGTTGGTTTCTGTATTTCTAGATGCCAGTTTATGTAATGGGCACCACCAGTAGTCAGACTCCTTTTTCATTTGGCAATGCAGTGCCAGGATTAACATTCCACTGGTCTGTCACCAAGAGGGATATTCTGGATATCAAGACAAGACACAGTGAGGTAAATCGTGTGTGTGTTTGTATGTGCATGTATGTGTATCCTGGGAAAACGGAACTGCCCTGTGATGGGAATTGAGAAAATAATGTTGGTTCCAGTTACTCAGGGTGCTTGTCAGCATTGGGTCTGGTCTTTCCTCTGCATCAGCATCAGCTCTTTCCATGAGTAAAACTTTAATCCGTTTCTCTTCTTCAAGGCTTCTTTTCAGCTTCCTGCAAAATACAACTTTGCAATGGATGTTTATGGCAGAGTAAAGGGAAAAACAGGCCTGAAAGTTGTTGTTAAGGTCCTTGATCCTGCAGCAAATCAGTTTTACAACATGGCAAGAGAACTGTCTGATGAAATCCAAATTCAGGTATGATGATGATGTTCCTCATGGTTAACGGTTTAATTATTTCGGAGTTTTATTTGAGTCTGTATTTAAAGTCAGGAGTTTGAAATGCAAAGGAGTAGATCCAGCTTAGGTTTATCTTTGAGCCCTTCCTCTTGTTCATGTCACGTTCTGCTGTTTGGAAACCTCCAAGTTCTCTGAGCTGGTGAGGTTTGCACTCAACAGTCACACACGGGTGTGATGCCTGAATAAAACTGGGGAGTGAGTTTTTGTTGCAGACCACCTGAAATTGAGGTGTCTTGTGGACAAGCAGCATTAGGGCCGTGAAACAACTTTGCTGCTGTTTCTCAAATACTGATGTTTAATTTTCTTTTTTTACCATGTATTTTGTACAAAGTAAAGCACAAAAGCGTGTTACAGTTCTGTGAGGGTTGGTTTGCTTTGAGGTGAAATAAATGGAAATAAATTACCTGCTGCACACAACAGTAGGTGAAAATGGCTTTTATTTTGCAGGTGTTTGAAAAGCTTCATCTAATCACTCCAGAAGTAGAAACAGAGCAGATCTTAATGTCGCCAAATTCCTTTATTAAACTTCAGACAAACAGGTTAGTGATCAGTTTTCACACTCTGGTTTGTGATAACAGTTTATCAAAACTGTAAAGCAATTCTGCTTGAAGTAAGCTTTTAAAAAGCGTATCACAGTACATCTGTATCATACACAACTTCTCTGGTGATTAATAGTATCTTATCTGTACTCAGTCTTTGTCAAGTCTTGTAGTAGTTAGAGCGTAGCTAGGAAATTAATTCAGTATTTGAACTTCTAGTTCCATACTTCAAAAGATGCTGAGTCAGTTGAAGCAGTAGCCCATTTCCACTGGAGTTTTTTGTGGGTGATCAAGGCTTTATGGAATATTCTCTGTAGCTCTTGCACAGAGGCTGTCTAGATTTTGAGATTAAAATGTCCTTTTCAAGTGAAAAGTCATTTTTACATAGTCTGTTTTCAAAGGCTGACATTTCAGACTCATTTCAGGCTTGACAGCTGGTTTTCCTAGCAAGAGAATGTGCAGGTATCGACAACAGGACATAGGCTGAGGGCCTGGAATTGGATGCATCCCCTTTTTTAAGGGGAGGGAACTTTCAGTTTCACTGGAGCTCTGGTGACCATGGTCATTCAGCATCCTTTTTGAAACAGTTATATAGGAGCCTTGTCATTTGTAGTCACCTAGTGGTGATTTCCTACCTCTTCTGAGCACTTTTTTCTGAGAGTCAGTCATTAAGTTGCCAGAGAGCAGTTTGTACATGTCTGTGTCCCATTATCTTCAATATCCAATGTTGGAGCCCTTATGTCTGAACTCAACCACTAAACCCAATTACACTATTACCGAGAAAAGGGCAACTAAAATCCAGTTTTAATGCTTTTTTCCTAGGATCAAGTAGAGTATTTCTGTCTCAGTGGAGGAGCCTGAGAGCAGGAGAAAATCTCATTCGCAGATCTTTTAGAAGTGATGCTCAGAAGCAGCTGATGTCTGGGGTGCCCCCTAATCACAGTTTATGTGTTTGCTCACTTCATTAATATGCAAATGCCATGGTGAGAGTTACTGCAGAAATTAACCTTGTCTACAAAAGCATTTCCAGGAAACTGATTGGATCCACTTCATCAAGCCCCTGACTGTCTCTTAATACCAACGTTAGCCCTGGCAGACTGATCTCCCTCTAATATTGTTTACAGCAGATAGCACAGAAGCTGCATGTTGTGGCTTTAGCCATTATGAGCTGGAATCAAGTTTATAGCAGTGAATGATGACATTGCAGGGCAGTGGCTGGGAACTAGACTGCAATACACACCTAGGCCAGACGAGACTGCTTTGAAGTGAGCTTGAATCAGGACTTCAGCTTTTCTTTCCTAGACTCTATAAGCTCAGCTTTTATTGCGGACATGTGGAAAAACCCACATATCAAATAGTCATCTTTTAGATTTGCACAATAGATTGGTGTAAATTGGGTTTACTCATTTAGCTGTTTTGTTTGTTTTTTAAGGGACCGAGTGGCTTCACTGCATTACCGTGTCCTGGATGGACCAGAAAAAGTTCCTGTTGTAAAAATCGATGAGACAGGTTTCCTTAACTCTGGGTCTTTGGTAGGATCATCAACAATTGAAGTGATTTCACAGGAATCGTTTGGGATCAACCAGACCATTGTAGCTACGGTTAAGGTAGTATTGTCTCTCTTGCTTTGCGATTCTCCATTAGAAGCATATCTTTGCTACTACAGTAGGAATGGTTAACAGCCCCTGCTGTTAACCATCTGCTGTAATTGCAGAAGTTCAAATAAAAAAAGATGTTCATGTGATGAACATGTATTTCACTTTGTGAAAAAGGTAATTATCATCTGGAGTAGTGAATATAAATGCAGCATCTGTTGGGAGGTACCTAAATGAACCCTAGATTTTCAAGATATCAGGGAGGTGACTGTACAGTGCCCCAAAATGTCATTTTCTCTGCTGTTTCCCACTAGTTCAGCTTTTACATACAAGTTGAATCTCAGCATCTTATCAGATGCAATGATGTAGCTGCTGTTGCCTGTGTTTGGTGAGCTGGCAGTGAGAATGTCCAAGGCTGCCCTGTGTGTCTGGGCCACACTGAAATGGGGATGCTTCAGGGAAGGATGTAGCAAAACTCAGCAGTTTTCAGGCTAATGAAACATATTCCTCAAAACTTTATCTGATGATTGAGCACTGTTACGTTGAAGTCAGATGTATTTTACTGGTTGGGCTGTAAGGCATAAGGGAACACGTGTCCTTTGTTTGTGTTCAGAAGTCCTTGTGCCAAGAGCTGTCTCCATCCAGCAACATGAGCCTCGAGATACTCACTGCTCCACCTCCTCTTATTCTTTTTTACTCTGTCAGCATCTTTCCTATGGCCCAGCTAAAGGAGAAAGACATAAAATTGAGTAGTAACTTTAAATCAGTCTTAAATTTAACTGTTTTAATCACTGTGAAGTGGCTTGGTTTCTTGCCATAACGTCCACCTGTAGGACAGTGTGTGTGTCTACCCTCCTGGCTGGAGACTGAAAAACAAGTGGTGCTTTAGTTTCAGTAATGCCACTCCTGCTGCGAGGTGGTGGCAGTGAATTTCTGCAGCTCTGCTCCAAATGACCTTGTTTCTCCCTTTCACTGCTGGATCCATTGAGTGAAAGACATCTGATGAGTTTGGGGTTGGGTCAGATGACGTTTTGTCAGCACATAGTGGTACTGGAGTGAAATTCTCTCCTTGTGCATCCTTTCCATGCACAGGGTATTGCGGAACTGTGCTGTCAGTGCACTGTGATATTAAACTTGTGAGCTCTTTGTAGCAGGAAATTATCTTAGTTCAGCATCTTGTACACCTGCTTTGTTTTCCTGTACTCGTTAGGACTGTAATACTTCTGTGGAAACCATATTTCTAACCTCAGGTAGTGTTGGGAGGTGACACACTGCCGCTGCCTTCAGTTTACAGATGAAGAACTGAGAGTTTGAGTGGTTCTGTTGAAGGTCATGTAGAAAAACTCGTGACAGAGCAGGGGCTGAGCTTATATCTGTTGGGTCATTTGAAGACAGAGCCCTCTCCTTCACACCATCCTTCATTTCCTAAGTTCTTGTTTTGTCTGTTTACAGCCATACACAGTTAAGAGCCAAAGTGCTGCAGCAGCATCATTTAACACTGAGACCCTCCGCTCTGCTCAAAACCAGACTGTCTTACATAAGCCGAGGCGGAGGGTAGAAGGAAGGAGTGACAGTGTGCTTCGTGTGGCAGCAAGCTAAGCACTTGTCTGCACCAGCTGTACCCAAGTCAGGGGTTTTAAATGAAAAGACATTAAAACCTGAGATGCTCTAACAGTAACTAACTGGTTTCATCAATACGAAATTTGGCTGTTGTCCTGTGCGGGACAGTTCCTGAGCTGTTAAATAAAGCAAGCTTGACAGTCTGTCAGGGAAATGAGGTTTTTGTTGGCTTGTAACCTCAGCTGCTGATGCAGATGCTGCTGTGCACTGATAACTCTAACTGATCCAGTCAGCCTGTGGAGTAGACAGTTGGATACACCGATACTATAGCCCCTTCATTTATTTAGTTATTTATTTTAGATTCACCAAAGATGCTGTTTGCTTGAGGCCAAATTTGTCCTTCCCTTTTTAAATTTTGACATGTATGTTTTCAGATTGCAGAGTTTTACATTTTAGCTGAGCCTCTTAGGTCAGAAACGAGAGATTTAAAGGGATTTTCCTGCAAGATAAGCTTAAGGGCTGCTTTTAAAATAGTTTTCTGTATACATTTACGGGGTTTTGCTTTATATATCCTTCCATTATTTATTTTCCAGCAGCTGTAACAGAAAGTAGATACAGTTGGTTTTGTTGGGTAATTTTGGTGTTTAACCTAGATAAATTAATAGAGAATAGTAGTAATGTGTTGTTCAAAAAACAAAACCAAAAAATGGTTGTGAAGTCTTTGTCTTCAGACAGACTTCTGTCACTGGAGTGTTACTGCAGAAACATGGGGTGTGCACATCTGGATAACCTAGCAGGCTTTTCCAAAGGATCTGGAGCAGTTCCTAACTTCTGTCTTGGTTAAGGAGAGGCACAGAGGCAACCAGATGCACCCTGCTGACCAGTTGGGGTTTGTCAGGTCATAGAATTGTGAATCAGACTGGTTTGTGAGAAGGGACCTTAAAGCTCATCCAGTTCCAACCCCCTGCCACAGGAAGGGACACCTTCCACTAGAGCAGGTTACTCCAAGCCCCTTCCAACCTGGACTTGGTGCTGCCAGGCCTGACTGCTTTTGTCTGTCACACTTCACCTCTGTCTGCCAGTACTGGGGGCTGATGGCCTGGCCAGAGCAGCAGCCGGGTGGGTCAGAAACCCTCCCCAGCACAGCTTGAGGGAAGACCACAGGTGTTGTTCCTTCCCACTTCTGAAAGTCCTGGGGTCACCATGGGAGAGTTCAAGAAGCAGCAGTTTGTAGTGTCTGTGGTGTTGCTTGGTAGGGATCCCTTGGGAGCAGCTTTGCAGCTATTGTTCATGTTCCCTCTGCTGGGCAAACCTTTGCTCTTAGGAGCTGCATGTTTCATCTGGGCTTTCTCACCTGGTGCAAGGGCATTGGGGAAACAGTGGCCATTTCATCCCCTTGCTCTCACACACATCCCAATTTACTCCTGTTCTAGGAACTGGGGAATGAATTATACATTTTAGTTCAAGAATTACAGGGAGAGAAGTCTAGGGGCCACTTGTGGTCCTGTGTATCCAGGGAGACTTTAACAGTTCTAATTTATAGGATGGTAATGTGGTCTCTGAAGTCTGCAGTGTGTTTGTACTGCTTGCTTCAGTTCCCAGTGCTATTGGAGAAGAATACTAATATCTGATGGGAGGGTGGAAAGGAGACCTTTCCCAGTGGTGCTCAGTGACAGGGTGAGAGGGAACACACAAAAACTGAAACACGTGGAATTCTATCTGAACATTGGACAGCATTTTTTTACTGTGGTGGCTGTTGAACACTGCACCAACTGCCCAGAGAGAGGGTGGAGGCTCCATCCTGGGAGATGCTTAGGACCTGCCTGCACGTGATCCTGTGTGCAGGTAACCCAGCTTGAGCCGGAGGGGCTGGACTAGGCCATCTCCAGAGCCCCCTTTCAGCCTCAGCTCTTCTGTGATTCTGTGACATACATGTGCTGATGACAAAAGCTCCATGTCCCAGAGCTGCCAGATGGCTCAACATATAGCAAATGGTTCATAGAAGCAGCTTTGGATATTTGTGTAAGAAGAGACCTTTTAGATGACTTTATAGAGGCATCAAAAAAAGCGTTATTAATGTGCTTTTCACTGCTGATGTTTTTACAGGTCTGCCCCATCTCATACCTACGAATCTCCATGAGTCGTGTTCTGCACACACAGAACAAAGAGGCATTGCTGGCTCTTCCCCTGGGTGTGACGCTGACCTTCACAGTCCATTTTCATGACAACTCTGGAGACACTTTCCATTCACATAACTCCGTGCTCAACTTTGCAACAAACAGGTAGGTGTCTGTCTTGGGTATTCATTACAGAGAACAAAAAAGGCCAAACACTCATAGCCCAGCCACAGCAAGGAACAAGGATTGTTCCAAAGATATCAAGTGAAGATACAGCTTGGACTGGGATTAGCAAAGGGGTTTCATCTCTGTGGTCTTCAGAGACATTGTAGCAGAAAGAAGAGTTCCAGTTAGCAGTGGATGTTCTCTGGTAAGCGGGAAGTTGCCCAGATAAGCATGATCTCCCATGGGATGTGCTGAGGGACAATCTGCTGCAAGCGACTCTGAATCATCACATGGCATCCATATAAACAATTGATCTTATCAGCATTTCCGTTCTCTCTCCTCCCTGTACTTTGTTACCCTGCTTCACTCATGTAAGGTGGTGAAGGTTCTGGATCAGCCTTCTGTGGTCATTAGTAATCCCTCACTAATTCCATCACTACCAATGGAATGTAGCTTGTTTTCTGCAGAGCACCTTGCAGTTAGAACATAGTGATCATGATTAAAAGCAGGGGAGTGAAAACGGATTGAATGAAAGATTTTCTCTTCTCTCACCTAAATGATCTGCAGACATTTCTATATAGACCTCTATAGAGGTCCCTGATTGCTGCCCTAGCTTCCAATAGGCATAACAGAGCTGCTTCAGCACAGGGCTAGCTAGGAGCCCTCAAGAGAGATGTGCTGCTGTTTGACCCAGCTTTGTTCTGTCAGACCTGCACCCCTCTGCGGTGCTGCTGATGCCAGGCTCTGTGCTGGGTGCGCTTCCCAGTGCTCCATGTGGCAACGTGTTTGGGAATGCCAGAACTGGCAGGCACATGTGGTTTAGCTTTTTTAAATATGGCTGGAGCAATGCACATTGGTTTCAAATTTCTTTACTTCTCCATGCCCTGAGAAAAGAGACAGATCACCTCATGCTAAACCTCTGCAGTTCTCCACATTAGGAGGTAGTTCTCATACATAATTTTGACCTCAGTATTTCCTCAGCATAATCATAGAATTAGAGAATGGTTTGGGTTGGAAAGGACCTCAAGATCATCCAGTTCCAACTCCCCTGCCATAGGCAGGGACACCTCACACCTAAACCATGTCACCCAAGGCTGTGCCCAGCCTGGCCTTGAACACTGCCAGGGATGGAGCATTCACAACTTCCCTGGGCAACCCATTCCAGTGCCTCACCACCCTAACAGTAAAGAACTTCTTCCTTATATCTAACCTGAACTTCCCCTATTTTAGTTTGAACCCATCACCCCGTGTCCTATCACTACACTCCCTGATGCATCCTAAATGATCCTGTTTTCCCAAGTTAATTTGCAGTGATGGTATTTTGGTACATGCTCCATGATTAGAGCTTAAACATCCCTGACTGCAGTATGGTTTGAGCAAGTGCCTAGAATGAGTGAGCACTGAAATTTGCTAGTGGCATCTGAAATATTTTAATGTTTTCCTCAATTTATCAGACTTTAATGAAGATAACCAAGGGCAGAATGGATGTGGTTCTGGGCAACCTGAGCTAGGTGAAGATGTCCCTGCTTATTGCAGGGGACAATGATGAGCTTTGAAGGTCCCTTCCAACCCCAACTATTCTGTGATTCTGAGATTGCTGGAAACAAGAAGTCAGCTACCTAAGGAGAGTTAAACACCCACTATTTGTTGTAGAGATAATAAAATAGCAAACTTGCCTCAATGTAAAAGCATTGCTTTTTATTTGTAGAGATGACTTTGTCCAGTTTGGGAAAGGAGCCACAAACAACACCTTTGTAATCCGGACTGTAAATGTTGGCTTGACCTTGCTGAAAGTCTGTGATGCAGAACAGAGTGGAATTGCAGACTACATCCCACTTCCTGTGCAACATGCCATTTTTCCTGAGCTCACGGATGTGGTGGTAGGCGATGTGCTCTGTTTGAGCACCTCCCTGCTGAACCAAGAAGGTAAATGGTGCTGCACTGCTGTGGTTTTGCAGCTTTGTAATTTGACATCAGCGTGACTCGTTCTCGTTCTCAGGAAAATGAAATGCATAATTTATGATGTTTGTTCAGAATCAAATGTCACTGTTCTTGTTAATGATAAAAATAGGCTTGATCAACTCCTCTAACTTTAATTGTACCGTGCAGTATGTTGCTTGTATTGAATTTGTGCGTATCAGACTCCAGACATTTCCATGCAGTTTGCTTGAAAGGCTTGTTTTCATGGGAATCATGCAGAGTTAGGACTGTCTAATTTCACTTGCTGTGTTTGACTCAGGCAAAGTAACAGGCTTTGTCAACATAACTGTGAGTCAGTCTGGTGCTGGGCTGCCAGCCTCCCACCACAGGAGACTCTAGAGCCTGGTATCTGTGTACCCCTGCTGCTGTGTGGTCGGGACGCCCATGGGCTCATGTGCTCTGCAGTTATAGGTGACCTTTGGTGAACAGTGTGTGTGTGTGTGTGTGTGTTGCCAGGCCCGCCGGGCACATGGAGCTCCTCACTAAGCAACGTGCTTCAGGTCGACCCCAAGACTGGTGCAGCCATGGCGAGGGAGGCCGGTGTTGTCACCATCTACTACGAGATCCCTGGATCCCTGAAAACCTACAGAGAGGTGAGGCCCTGCACACCCTGCGGCACTGCTACGGCTGGTTTGCTCCGGGGGACCCTCACCAAAAATGCATTCTATGGTTTTAGTTTTTGTTAGTTAGCAATATTTAGAAACCTATTTTTGAACGGGGAAAGTACTAGAAATGCAAATGGAAAGTATTTGGTATGTATCCAAACACGTCATGGGATTTTTCAGTCGATGTTGAGGAGGAAAGTCTAGCGTAATAGTTTCTATTCTTAGTCTGTGCTGGTCTGACGTTGCACACTTTGATTCCTTTGCTTGGCTAAGTTGTTTCAGATGCTGAGCAGTTTGTGAGTGTGGCTGTTTTTGTGAATGAAGTTTCACTGCAGGATGAGATGCCAGCAAGACCTTCCTAAGTGCTGTGGAGCGTTACTGTGCGTCACTGAGCAGAACTACTCAGTTGTGTTACTTTGCCTACCTGTGGCGCAGTCCTGCTGTTGACACAATTCAGGCTATCAGCTCCTATAAGCACTAGATGTGCCTTTGAAATTAAATTTGGACCTAGAGCTTTATGTGTCTTAACTTCTGGGGGCTGGATAAAAAGGTTTTACTATGTTTAACTGCCAGCAAAGGCAGCTTCTGCAAGCAGAGAAAGGTGACCTCTTGGAGTGTTCTCTTCTGTTCCCCATTCAGGGGCGTGTGTCTTTCACAGCCAGCTTGATCTGATTTTGCCTTAATTCTTATTTGTTAATCCAGTTTTTGGTAGCAGTGTACTTCATCCTTTTTTCAGGTATTGATTAACGTACCTCAGAGGACTACAGCAATGCATGTAAGTGGAGTCAAAGCAAGCTTACAGGGAGTTGCAGCCTCCAAAGTAGTCGTTTCAGTTGGAGAAAGAAATACAAACTTGAGAGGTATGATGGAAAAGGAAATCTGCAGTTATTTGTATGTGGGTTTATATTTGTGATGGGTGGTTGGGGGTGTGTTGGGGGGGGGGGTGTGTTTGGTTTTAAGGGTTTGTGAAATGTGTTGCAAGATCTCTGTGAACCTCTAGTGCCTTTCCAGAATCTAGCGGAATCTTAGGGCCATGTTACAGAACTGGGAGGCTGTTCAGGGGCACTGTTAAGATTTCACTGATAAAATTGGTAGATAATAGAAGAGTCATTTTTGATCTTATCAAAAAACAGTTAGTAAGCAATCAGCTGGTAAGTTGCTGATAATTCCAGTTGCCTTCTTGAAGTTACTTTTTCTTCCTTAGCATGCTTAAAGTAGTGACCATCCTTCAATGTTCCACAGAAATTATCAGCAAAAGGATCAATGTAAGGATTAAGCATCATGTCATGTCCTCTATTTAATAAACTGGTCGAGTTCCTTTTAGTTTTTAGCTTAACTTTGTACTTGTCCGTATAGTATTTTATTGTGCCTTATGTAAACCATTAGCCTACCAAAATCCCATCTTGCCAGAAACTAGAAAATGAATCAAGATTCCCAGGTTCATGTAAGTTATTCAGCAGCCACATCCGATCTGAAAATCCTCTCTAGTTCAGTCTCTCCTGTGAATAAATTATTCCGGTCAGAAAAATCCACAGCATATAAAATTGCTGTTTCTTTGGGACCAGATCTGCAACAGGGCAGATCTCCGTGATTTCCAGCTATTTTAACATCATCATAAACTTGTGAAGCTACTTCAGAAGGTGGCAGAATAACCTGGTATTTCAAGCCATGGTTTTGCTTTTAATGAATTAAAAATGAATTAGTTATAATTTTATTTTCTAAGTAATTAATTAGAGATTAAATTATTTCCCCCCCTTAGGGGAGTGCTCACCTGCTCAGATCGAAGCCATTTCTGAATTACAACCACAGTCCATTATCAGCTGCCATCTGGGTTTTAGCAACGGTGTGTTTGACTTCCCAGCACGGGATATTTTTCTAGCAGAACCTGGATTTGATGCAGTTTCAGGTAAGATGAGACAAGATTCCGTGCTCCAGGCAGACACTTGGAATTCTGGTATGGTTTAGTCCAAACTTCTTTGACCCGGCAGATTTCTTCTTGAAGCCTCTGAGCATTGCTGTGCAGGACCTCAGGCTGCAGTGAGGAGTTAACGTGTACTCTCCTTGGTCAGCTCTATCTGACTAAACCATTCACTTGTTTTCAGAGAGCTGGGAACCAGTGGAAGCCCATTTCATGTGTTTCTCAGGATTGTAGTAGTAAGCCAGGAAGAAACTCAGAAACATTGTTTTCCTGGGGGAGGGGGGAAACACTGCAAATTTAGATCCTAATTTTGCACGTTGTTGCTCCTGTATTTAGAGACAGTCCAATCACAGAAGCATGGAATGGTTAGGGTTGGAAAGGACCTTAAGGTGGGACCTTGAGAGGAAAGTGAGGGTATTGCAGAATGCTGAACTGTACAAAAACTAGATTGCCTTGTGTCTAACAATTTAGAAAGGGATAGCAAGCCCCATATTTGTGAAACTATGGAAATAAATCACTTCCTCCTTGAGCTGGTACAAATGAGCACTAAGGTGACAGATACTCCAAAATTAGGTATCTGTAGCTGTAAACATCTTGTGGCTCTTTGAGGTATGTTCTTGCCACACATCAGTGCCTTTGCCATTAGTACAGTGGAAGTTAAGGCTAGGGATAAGAGAAGCAATCATGAGTTTTAATGTCTCTGTACCAAGGATCTTTAGTTTTCACCAAATTATGCTCTGCAGTTAACTATTCTTTCTGTTTGAAACTGGCCTTTTAAAAGCCCTGGCACTGTAGTTACTGCTGTGGAACTAACCTCAGTGATTTAAGTGAGGGGAATAGTGTAAATGTGAAAATCTGGTGAAAGTAATACATTTTCAACTCTGTGTTCAAATAATACAAAGGATTTGTATAGGAATTCTTTGTATGCTTTCAAACTGTTCTGCACAACCCAAGTGCTGTAATGTCTTATGAAAGGCAAAATTCCTGTGTTATCCCCAAAGCAGCCTGAACTGGGACTTAAGAGGAAGGGGCAGTGACCAGGTACTGTGGAAAGGTAAATAAAATTGTGGAAGTCTAAGCCATGTGTTAGTATTTCAGAACTATAACATGATTTAAAAAGAACCAGAGCACCATGGACTGATAGAAATGACATGAATTACCTGGTGAATTAACCCCTGTACCCCCTGTGTAAAACACTGGTCTACCTTGCATAATAATGCCTGCCTCTGTGCTGCACCTCGTGAGCTGCTTGTTACTTATGCTTTGTATCTTCCTACTGGGGATTTCTTTTATTCTCTTTATTGTTAATAATAGACAGATCCTGTAAGAGACAAGAACCGTGGTGAATACCTAACCTTTAAAGAAGCTTTTCTAAATAATAACCCATGTGCCCACAGAAAGGGTGATGGTAACTGACTAAAATTTTAATAACATCAGGAGAAGAGAGTATGAAATAGGATGTGAAATTTTGTTTTCAGTAAAGCTTTTCCATCAACCTTAGCATAAATGTTCCATTCAGAGTGGAACTGAGTCTCAGTGGCATATTACAATAAAACGTGACTGGAAACTGCCATTTCCATGTTTTTATCAGGATGTTTAGTTTGGGACAAAAAGTACCCCCAGTTGGTTTAGTGCTTGGGTTGATGCTTAGCCCAGTAGACACACTGTCCTGTTCGCCTGTGTGCTCCTGATCTTGCTGTTTTTTGAATTTTGCCACCTTTTTTAGCTCTTCTCTGAAGATTTTTAGCTCTCTAAAGACATCTTTAGAGAAATCTCACCCTGCATGAAAGAAAAATCAAAAAAGATGAGCAATTAACAGTCAAAAGTGCTTTTGTTTCTCTAGGACATTACACCTGTTCCATCACAATGCACAGGCTCACTGACAAGCAGCTGAAGCAGCTCAGCATGAGTAGAACTGCTCTCAGAGTTACAGCTTCGATCCAAAGCAGCCACTTCTCTGGGGAGCAGATCAGTACTGAGGTGCCATTCAATCCCGGCTTTTATGCTGACCAAACGGAAATGCTTTTAAGCAATCGTTACACGAGCTCCGATGTGAAAATATTTGGTGCCACCGAAATTCTTGATACCCTGGAGGTGAGTGCATTGCTGGAAAGTATCACATCACAGCTGCAAGCATTTTATTCTGTTACATGCAGCTTTCTAGCCAAAGACACTCTGTGCCACCTTTACCATGTCAAGATTGTTCCTGAGATGATTTGGAAATACTCATCTTGGAATGTGTTCCTCTTCAGTTTTCATTTTTGTTTTGGGGTAGTAGAAACGTGTCAGGCTTTCCTGTGTGCTATCCAGGATGTGGGGGGAAGCAGAAAGTCTGCCTAATCCCCAACATCTAGGGTAGGTTCTTGCCCACATACTTGTTTGACTGCCCCTGGCTCAGTAAGGGCTGCTTTGATTTCTGCCTGTGTGGGGTTAGCCTGGGCCCGCAGAAAGGGCAGTTAGCAGGACAGCCATAACAATAAACAGGGGTTTAGTGCTGCAGGTGTCACTGTGAAGTTGCAGCCAAGACTCCTGAGGCCGAGCTGCTCTGTGTTTCTGGGGAGTAACAGATTTCTGATGTGTGGCCTGGAAGATGGGCATGTGCTGGGCTTTCTCAAGCAGTCTACTTCAGGTTGGTTTTTTTCCTTGGCAGGTGAAATCTGGATCACCAAGAGTGAAGGCATTTGAGAAGGAGAAATCCTATGGGCTGCCTAGTTATGTAGTCTACACTGTTAGTCTGTCTGACCCAAGAGTTTCAAGCCAGGGATCCTTATCAACCACTCTTACTGTCTCTAGTCCTGTGACTGACCAGTCTATCACCATCCCAGTGACAGTGATTTACTTGACTGACAGAACCAGTGCACCAGTGAAACGTAAGTTTATCTCTAAACCCTTAACTTCCAGTAATGCTCATGAGGTTACAAAATTTGGCATGTGAAAACCTGACCTGGCAGCTAACATTCTGATGGACATGTAGGCTGCTCACCGAGACCAGAGGACTTGAATACAATTCCTTATTATGACTGAAGCTGAACGTATTTCCCTCTTGGGTCAGCCCAAAATATTCTGTTCGAGTTGGTGTCAGTATCCAGTGCTGAAGTGTCTGAAAGCATTTTTGGCTTTTGGTCTGCTTCTGTTTATGCTCAAGCATGCCTTGTTAATTTGAAAATCAGTCATCACTTGGGGGCTGGGAAAGTGAAGAACATACTTCAGACATTGTATATCTTCAACTGTTATTAGCAAATTTTTCAAAGACAGCATTGGAAATAGTCACTAGAATCAAAGTTGTATTACCTGATTTGATTACACTTATTTGCTGTAGATAAAACCCTTTTTTTTGTCTATCTCAGTTTGAGTTAAGAGCTCTCAGCTCTCTTAAAGCAGATTGAAGGGGCATTCTTCTAACTCAGTATTGTCTCCTCTTAATCAATTCTGCAGATGGAGCCAGCCTGTTCCAGCACTTTCTTGATTCTTACCAAGTAATGTTCTTCACGCTTTTTGCACTACTAGCAGGGACAGCTGTTATGATTATAGGTAAGAAACCTAAAGATTGCCAGGTGTTTTTTCTGTAACTTCTTACAGTGCATTAGCTGTAAGATACAGAACAATAATTGCCATGCAAAATGATTTTGTTGGTTTGGCTTTTTGTTTGATTTTGGGCTTTTTACCATGTCTTCCAGTCTATCATGCAGTTTTCTCACCCAAAGAAGAGCACAGTCATCCAGCATTTACCCCAAGGACCACTCCTCAACACACCTATAATAGTAAGCAGCTGTTACCCAGTTCTAACTGAATGAATTGATTACTTTGGCTGTTCTGCTGGGATTGAACACAGGGAAGTATGACTGTGAGAGACTCTGTACTGAATTATATTACAAGCAGCACTGTGCCAGTTCCTATGACATTTGTTGCTTCTGCTCCACTCCCCATCCTCCCCTTTACCCACTGCTAATTGTTGTGAAACACTCAGCCAACTTCAGCCACACTGGAAATAGGGAATGGGTTGAAAGTGTAGGAATTCCTGCAAATCACTGGATGGGTAGAGGAGAGATATCCACAGTTCTGCTCCTACCGAACTGTGGCACGCGCTGCATCGCTGGTGCTGTCAGCGTGCTGGAAGGTACTGTGAACTGGGGCTGCTGTAAGAGACTGGGAAGGGCAAGGGCAGGGGGCAAAGGACACAGGGCTATGGAAGAGTTAGTTGTGTTGCTCGGGGAACAGTTTGTTCTTTCACTACTTCTGATCTTGCAGTCATGTTTTAGCTGTGGTTTTGGTATCATTTATTCCCTATTTTACCTATGTGCAGCGTTGCAGAATCAAACTCTTTCAGAAATATGCAAAACCCACCCATTCACTTGGCAGGCCTGTGATAGACAGTGGCCATTAAAACAAAATGCACACTATTACAGCTGCATCCAAGTTGTAGTGAGCTGCAGTCCTGCTTATGAATACACGTACCTGACACTCCAGATAAAATAAGGCAAATTCAGGGTTATTTGCCAAGGTGAAATGTGTTGTGCCCCCCCCCCCCTAATGTAATTAATTCTTGAATTAAAATCTTTACTAGGGAGCACTACAAAATTGTGATACATAGAAGATATCTTTTTAACAGGCCATAAGGTAAAGGGGTTGTTTCACTTTGAACAGATCGTTAGAGTCACTTGCCAGGTGTTGCAGCAGATGATGACAGCAGTTATTTGTTTCTTACTTCCACCACTCCTGAGTCTGACTGGGTTTGTTCTCCTTTTCCCTGGGTTTTAGGTTTCTCCGCATCACCTGTGCTTCCCTTCAGTCCTCAGTCCTCAAGCAGGAAAACAAGCCCATCTTCCACGCTCTGGAGCACAGGCTATGGTTCCCGTTAGGGGCAGCAGGACTCATCCTTGTGCGCTAGGGCTGGAAAAGCAGAAAAATACAAAAATGAGTGCCTTTAACAATTGTGACTGTCAGAACTTTCACAGTTTTGCTGTAATTCATCTCTGGAATTGGAACTGGCTTCTTTTTTATTTTTTAATATGTATTTAGAGCTTTTTGAATTTTTTGCCTTATTTTTTTTTGTCAGTGTTCACTTCTTTGGAATTTCCTTTACCTGCTGTTTTACACTTAGATGACAAGGCTGGCTGGACAGAAGCCGAGTTTATGCTGAGCTTTCTTGCACTCTTCAAGCAACTGGAGGTTATGTCTAAGTGATAGAGGTAAAAAATGTTGTGGGTTTTTTGTTTGTTTTTTTGTAAAAAATTTTGATGAACTTTTTTTAAAAAGGGAAATAGAAAAATAGGTCAAATATGAGCCAAAACTATGAAGAGATTGTATATTTCAAAGAACTATTTTTTATTTTGAGTTCTAAAGACTCAGGAATGTACTGCACTGATAAGTGTTCTCACATTCAGCCTTACAATGCCATTCATCACCATAATGTGCTGGTTTAACATTAGGAATGCTGGAACAACTGTGAATAATTTGGAGCTGTTTCTACAACAACAAAAACCAAGAAAACCAAAACTCTCTTAGTGCAGCTTCCTTCGAGTACAATTGCAGTATTCCTGTCTTGTTACTGTAAGCACTTTTTTTGGACTGGAATGTGAAAGCATGTGCAAGCATGTGCCTTTGAAGTGGACCTTTCTTCTGGTTAATTGAAAGCTGTTAACTGTGTTCTGATAGAAATAGGTTGTTTCACACATAAAAGTACCTCCGTAGAAGCTGAGCCGCCTTTTATTACCACTAGTTACCTGGTGCACTGGAAAGTGGCTTGTTTCACACTTGGAATGAGTGACCTCTTCAGCTGGTTCAGTCTGCTCCTCTCAGGTGTATTCATGTACAAACAGATATAGCCGCACCCAGAATCTTCCTTTCAGCTGCCCAGTACCACAATAGCCTGTTAATAAGCGCTCATTTGTAAGTCTGTAAAGTACAATGTAGGATTTAATTGCTTAAGTATTAAAGTGGGGGTCTTTTGGTTGACTTTTTGGTTTTCTTCTTGACAGACGGGTATAAAATGCACAATTCTGGGCACACCAGGAAGTACTCTGCTCACCCAGGCAGTTACCGCTGTGTGCTCATACGTAGTTTGCTTTCTAAACAAGATGGCAGTGAGGAATGCTTACTTGAGCTTTTTTCTTATGTGTAAAATTCATTTGGAAAGACCTGATTCCAGTTCTTAGTCCTAAGGTAGTTCCCTGAGAATAGGGGAAAAAAGGAAAACAAGAAGTATTGCAGTAGGATTATTATTTTGAGGATTATAATATTAATCTCGGTAGTTTTTAATCCATAAAGAGGATCTTGCAGCTATCAGCTAAGGACTTTGTTTACATATAGCAAGGATCACAGTCTGAATTGTGAATATGCTGGGTGTCTCTCCTAAGGACCATAATGACAGTGATGGCAGTTGCCCTACTTCAAGTAACAAAATAGTTTATGCAAAATACATTGTGTGCAGAACTCTGCAGGCAAGTAGAGGAGTGGAGTGCAGACGTTGTTCGTGGCATACAGGTTTGGTTTCACACAATATTACAAAACTCAGCATTCTTACATGTTATTATATTGAGTGTTGTGTAACTTAGTGGCTGGTTCTGGAGTTGTGCCTTACGCACTAGTACTACTTAAAATTGACAATTTGGATGTAAATAATAATGAGTTGTATCTGTATTATTTAATAAAGCTTTGTAAGATTCCTTTAGTATGCTGTTGATGGACTTGTTCTTTGGCTAGTCACAATTTAGCACTAGACTATATTATTTGTACTTCACCTTCTGCCCCTCAGTCCTTGCAGTCGTGATTTTACATTCTCAATTTTGATGATGTAAAGTGTTTAAATATTATTACTTTTCATCTAGTATTTGTGGTCAGGGGCTTTTCCCAGGTTTCACTAAGCATCCTCAATTCCTGCTGCAGTCAGTGGGGGCTGAAGAAGCAGCTCTTAGTTTTCCAGGTTTGTTCAAACTTCCCGCTCTTCATTTGGGTTTTTAACGAAAGATGTCATCTTTCCCCTCTTCCTTTCAGAGAGAAATGAAAGGGGCAGGAATATCTGCCTTCAGCATTTCAGAAATGCTTGCAAGCAAGGTTTTACTCTCCTTCTCACTCCCATTCTGCCTAGCCTGTGATTTACAAAAGCTAGAGCCAGAGGGGAGTTAACAAAAACCCTAAGGTGAAATAGGGAGCTGGTATGGGTCAGGATCCAACGTGCTACAGGCAGTAGTGAGGTTTTTGCCTTTAGGAGCTGGAGTGGTCCGTCAGGTGTCTGCTGTGTGTGGGGGGCTTGGGGATATCAGTTTTGCTGGCAGTGTAAAGGTCAATTTTTAGTTTATTGTTTAACAATGGACTAAAGTTGTCCCCGGGTCGGTGTTCTTCACCCAGTGTGCAGGGAGCCAATGAAGACATGCACTTGAGATAGCTGTTTATTCCATGTCCGTGCAGCAATGGGTGCTGGGTGGTAGCTGCACAGGACCAGCACAACCTTGGCTGCCAACTCTCCACTTGCATGCTTTTCAACTAGTGAAACCAGTGTTTTCTGTTAACAGCCTGTATCTACAGCCATTGGCTCTCACATTCTCTTGTCTCTGTTTAATGACACAGGATAGATTGATTTCACTGTGCTTGTTCCATGAGTAAGGGTCTCTGTAGGCAGGGGTCTCTGATCTCACGAGGTGTGATTTTTAGTATTAGGATGAACCAGGTTCCTTCAGGAGCACAATTACATGGTTGCCTTCTGTTCTGCGGAGCTTTTCAAAATCACTTTGCCTTCCTCATCTGTCTGAAGTTACGTGTTCCTCATCCTCTGATCCCCATGGTTCATGTACCAGCCTTCTCCATCTCCTCAAGGTCTGTGAGCTTGTAGGGAAGCTGTTTTTCCTTGCAGCATGCAGTTCTAAACTCAAGATTATCAAAACCTTAACTTCTTCATTACCAGGTAATAAAATGAGGTTTGGGTTTTTTTGCATTTAATGCTGTTTTTCCTCTTTTCACTTATGCTTGTTCTTGAGCGTTGCTGCATGGGAGAAGGGCTGCTGAGAACGTGTATATTGTCCGTGAATGTCTGATGTGAGTTGAATTGCCTTCTTATCAGGTAACAAAACATTCCGTGCTGCACTTGGACCCTAACCTTGGTCCCGCCGCATGCAGCAGGAGCGCTGGCTTTGCTCCAGGGCAGCAGCAGTGGTACACAGGTAGACTCCACAACTCGTTAAAGTTGTAAAGTAGGTATGCTTTATTCAGCACTGAGGCGCATGGGGGATCGCTCCTCCAAAAGCATGCGCACCTTTCCTTTGCCAGTCTGTTTCTATTACATACAATGATTGCATAAACATGAGATTGCTTCATGCCTAATACATATGCAAAACCTATTCCCGTCTAGTATTACAATTAGTTTTCTGGTGTTCGTCCCATTGACGCGTTTGTGCAGTGCCTCCTGGTGGTGGTCATTAGGGGGTCGTAGGGATGAAGGCCTGTAGTTCCTCTTCATCACCGCGAGTAACCTCTTGCTTTCACGCAGACTCAGTAGGGTTTCGGCTCCTGTCCAAACCTCAGGTTTGGTACAAGCTGGTTTTATGTATCTTAAAGCAAGAACTTGTCAAGTTTGCAAATGTTGTTACTCTGGCTATCTTTTGTTCCTTTTCTTTCTATGGTACTATTTAAACAAGAATGTCTTAAACGTGAAGTTATGAATCTCATCTACTACAATTCTGCCTAGCAGCTGTAACTCCTACAATTCTGCTTCGCCATTCTAGCAACTTTGACTCCTATGGTTCTGCTTCACCAAGCACAGCGACTGCTTGAGCAAGCAGGCACAATGTTAACCCTTTATTCCCTGGTATCAGCAGGACTGGGTGCATGCCCGCAATGGCGAGTGTATGACAGCATGGTGGATCTTGAACTTTTCTTTTTAATGCGCTTCACAGACTACAGAAAAAGCAAAGCCAACCTGTGAGTAGTGAAATGGCTGAGTAAATGACTTGGAGTGTCCTTGCTGCCTTGGGTTTCCTCTCTGAAACCCCTGGCAGAACCAACCTGTATTGGAAGCGGCTATGTTCGATCCTTAGCGTGAGAACAGCCTTTCTTTCCACAGCTGCACCTAGTGCCGTTGAAAACCCAATTCCAAGACTTTTTTCCCTTGGGAAATGGAAGCAAGCGCTATAAACTCAGAGGGTCACAGCACAGCCACTGCTGAGGTGGAGGGCTGGAGCCCCGGGGTAGAGCAGGAGGAAGGGGGAAATGTCTTAGCAGGTACTTGAGATGGGGGGTTTGGGGCTTGCTTTAATCCACACACACTTGGAGCCTTGTGAACCTGAATGAGGAAAGTCAGCTCAAAGGTACAGCTGTGTTCAGCAGTAAGCGTCTGCGAGGAGTGGGGAAGAAAAGGGAAACTGTGTCTGTAAAGGAAATAATGGTGAAATCCCAGTCACGCTGTGGGATCTGGGGAGGGTGTGAGGGAGATGTGGTGCCACAGGAGGGCTGGAGGGTGCCTGGTGGGTGTTTGGGTGCTCAGAACGGGGGAGGCACAATGGAAATTGTTAATAATAATTAATACTGAATCATCCTAAATACTGACTAATAGTGCCCTACTGAAACGTTACACAAAGGTATCATTAGAATTCCAGAGAATTACCATGTCTGCAAGAGCTCTCTCACAGTGGGTGAGCTCCAGGACTGCTGTGTGAACCTGTGCAGAGCTACCAAAGGGAAATGAGTGCCAACCCCATGGGCTTGTTGAGGCAGCTCAGGCTGCTCCCCTGGTTACAGCCAGCAGGCCTCCTCACAACTGCCTCTCCTGGGCTGTCTTGCTGCATCCAGAAACCTCCTGCCTGTCAGCAGTCGTTTAACAGCCACATTGCGGGGAATTATTTCCTTAGATTAGCAAGACTAGGTTAATATTAGTCTTCAAGCCAACCTGTTCTCTAATATAACATCCCAAAAGAAGCATAATCGTTATCTCCCCCCTTAACATGCAAGGTGGGCGATGAATAAAACATGGAGCCAACCTTTGCAGTTAAGTTAGTTGTGATCAGGAGGCAGGATCATCTGGTGGTGCTCAAGGAGGTTTTCCTAGCAGCAGGTTTGCTGACTTCTTTATATGAAGAATTCAACTTTTATAGGTGTTAATCCAGGCTCTTCGCTAATCAGTGCATTTAGTATAAAGGCATCATTCTTTTCCCTGTTTGGTTGCTGATATGTGCATTCATAAGGTATCTGTGTCAGTCATTCCTGAGGTTGGACGAAGCCTTGGGTGCCATGGTTCAGTGTGAGGTGTCCCTGCCCATGGCAGGCGGGGTTGGAACTGCATGATCCTAAGGTCCTTTCCAACCCAAACCATTCTGTGATTCTATGAATGTCCTCAGGGGATTTCTGTGGGGCCTCCTCCTCCCAGTTTCACCTGTTAGAGGTACGGCTGGAGGGCAAGGTCCAGTCAAGGCACATTGCTTCAGCTGTTGCCTCAGACAGAGGATCTCCTGAGAGAAGGCAGCCAGGCAGTGCCCACTGAAATCCTCTTTCGTGCTGTAGGCAGAATCAGGGTGTGCAGGTACGTTTGGGGAACTTCCGTGGCCAGGTTTGTTAATGCACGTGAAGGTTTATCAGCAAACTCTGGGCTAGCATCGTGTTTGTGACAAGATGAGCACAAATGAGGTTCCTGAATGAATGCCAGGGGAAGAGTCTTGAGCAAAAATGGTAAAGCTTGAAGGCAGAGTTTCTTTGTGTTGTTTTGAGGAAGCAGTAACAGCACAGGAGCACAGGGTGCCCTCTACTAGAGCAGTACAACAACGAGGTATTTGTAGCTACCCACAGGTACTTGCAACCCCTAAGCAGCTTAATTGTGTATCTGTAACACTAAGTGTGTAGTTGCAGATGGACAACTGTGTCTTGAAGTACGTTATTGTAAACCCTGGGTCTCAGCTGCTGGCTTAGACCTGTGTGACATGGGTACCCAGGTAGAGCTGCAGCTTGTGCTGCCGGCGGGCACCACGCCGTTCATTCCTGCAGGAGCAGGGAGCGGGGTGTAGCAGAGCATGTGTACCCCTGTTGTACTAAACATCTTGGCCTCTCCTCGCAGGACGTCTCCAGAGATCCTCTGCCAGCAGTGCGCCTTCTGCATACAGCTAGCTATTCAAGAGAGACTCTGCAAAGTCGTTCCACAGCACCTTTCCTGGCTGCTTCTGTGGCACGCTGCTTGCACCCACATCGTGCTGGGTCTCATCATTCCCCTGTGATTGCAGTGGAACAGCCTGAGGTAGGAACTGTACCTAGAGAAGCCCTGGAGATTGTGTTTGGTTGATAAGCAAGGTATGTGCTCTAAATGAACTCCTTTTCCTTTAAATATTTTTCCTGGTAAGGGAACTTGAAGTTTGATTCATGTATTTAGCTTTATGTTGGTCTGCATAGTGTTGGTGTTTCAATTATAACCATTTTCAGCTTTCTCTTTGTTGTCTCAGTTACAGGTTTAAGGTCATAGCTGGCCTTAAAATCCAGTTTGATCTTCTCTACAACACAGGCCCCCTACTTTCCTCTCATAAGAAATGCATCAACCTCTAGGCTGGTGAAAAGGGAATTTAGTAGGTAGTGGTTATCTGGCTTAAGGTCTTCAGGTAGCATTAAATCTTCCTTATGGTATTTGCTTTATTGGCAAAATTTTAAAGAAATCACTTTGAATGAATCTGGTTTCACTTTTCCGCTGTTGGCTGCAGTGGGACAGCTCTGTGTCAGCGAGGCACAAGACTTGGTGATAGTTCCTTGAGTTCTTCACTGGAAGCTTGTGAAAATCAAGCGAGGATGGGAAACTAATTTTTACCCTTGATTCATATTTATCACCACTGTATCTGAACTGTGAATTTACCACCAGAAAGCCATTTTCTGTATTTTCCCTCAACCTACTTGTCCGTTCTCTCTTGGGAGCTATTTTTGTCACAGGTACTGTGTTTACCACTGCAGGTGGCTTGCTCCAGAGCTTTTTGTATTAATGAACCATTTCCTGCAATTTATAACATCCTCACAATTCAGCACAGCATCTTGTTTCTCTGTTCAGTGTGCTAACTGTCTCCATTTCAGTGCTCTGGGGTCTGTTTTACCATAATTACTAAACAGACTGCGAGATGTGGTTGCTGTTTTCCATTTGGCAGATGCTGTGTGCATGTTTATAATCCACCCAATCATTCATTTTTCCTGAGTTCTCTCGTCGCAGTTGCCATGTTATGTTTTAAAGTGCTGCTTAGTCCAAAGAACTATATTCTGGCTCTTACTTTAGCATTTAGCATAAATAACTCTACTTTTAGACAGATCAGTGTTGCTGTTATGACCTTTTATTATTTTTCTTTGGTTGGTTTTAATTTAATTTTTCATAAGGGATTGGTTTTTTTCATTGAGCAAATAAGCAACGTGAAGCTGCAGCCCCAAACATTCACCTTTTGTGTTAGAACTCCACTACCGCCAGGAGTTATTCCTGTTGTTGAACATCATATTCCAGTGGAAAAAGAAATCTTAAGCATCTTAATGTTATAAAACTTTATTTCTAAATATAGACTGCACCAAGCCATATGTTCCAGTGGCTACAGTAGTTGCATGGTTTGTGCACGTATCTCTGCATTCAGGGAGGCTGATCTACTTTTGATGGGTGTTTTTTCCTGGCAAGCCTCCTAGTAAGTGGCTGCCTCACATGTATCAGGTATCTTGAGATCATCCCAAAGAAAGGCCAAGGATTTTAGGAGGTATTTCTTCTGCATCATCCTTCCCAAAGGAAAAGAGAGACCTCAACAGAGTTGGTGTAAACTGCTGTTTATTTGTACTGCAGAGCTCACCGAACCCTTGTAGTTAAGCTGGTGTCCAGCTTCTGCTACTACAGTGTCACTGGACTGAGTCTGTTTTACCACCTGACCTGGAATGTCTGAACCCGGAATCAGGTTATGGACAGCAATAGGACTTTTAATGTCACTGGTACTGTACAGGGCTTTGGGTTTTCTAGGGGAAGCAGCAGAATGAATAGAGGAAATACCAAATGGGTTGAGAGTAGCAGAAACAGAATACTGACAAGAAATCTGTAAGCTGCTTGAATTCTAAGTTATTTCTGTTTCCAACAAGGCTGGACTTTGACCTATGAAGTGCAGGAGCAGGGAAGTTAAGAAACATTAAAACACATTAGGGGGAAATGTAATGAACAGTCGAACGAAGGAATTGACTCTATTCTCTAGGAACATAATATATCAAAGGCAATAAGTTTGGATTTAAAGGAGAAAAGGCTTTAAAGCAAGGATGGGTATGGCAGGGAGAATAGTTCTCTGAATGCTGCCTTTGGCAGCCAGTCCATGTGAGAAAAGGCAGCATGAGGCCTAGAGCCAGACTTCAGTGGTGCAGCCCGAACTGCAACAGATTCAAAAGGAATACCCCAATGTGGAGGATGTTTGAGCCAAGGAGCAGTTAATTTTCTTTCTAAAGCCCCTGATCAATGTCTGGATGGCAATGTAGGGTCAACTGGTGATGCCTAGAAAATACGTGGTATAGAGTCCCACTAGGATCTAGCTTTCCCCCTATCCCAGAAAAGATCAGGATCAGTCCATCTATGCTGCTGAAGATCAGAGACTAAAGATGGTGCTGACTTTTCTTCCCTCAGAGGAAATATGCCTCTCCCTCGCCTGGGGAATGACAGCTGCTCATTTGTAAGAGATACGGAATGTCAGAGTCTTACAGAAGAGGAAATACTAATGTGGGTTGCTAGGATGTGCTCTGTGCTAGGATGAGGGAGCCTGCGTAGGCATCTTCAGGGTCCTGTAATCATGGATGTTCTTATAGGTAAAGACAAGGATACATAAGAAAGAGCTTCAAGGTTTGCCTGGGTTTTTCAGCTTTAACCACTCTTACCAGCGGGTAATCGGGGAGGATGTCCCCCAGAGTGATCCACTAAGGGGGAGAGGAAGAGGCAAATGGGAGATGGGCAGGGAGAAATACTATTTCATAGAGGATGCTCCAGTGATGGTCTCAGCACTGAAGTTAAATGGGCATTAGCCAGGCAATACCTGGCCTTGTCTGCGATAGTAATTGGAGGAAAACATCAGGATGCAACAGCTTCCTCACACAAAAGCTGTCGGGAAACAAAAGGTTTCACAGTGTTCTCTGACCCGGGAAACATTCCATTCCCATTTGCACAAACTAATTCCCACCTAGGGCCATCCATGTTGTATGTGAAAGCAGCACATAACCTTACTTGAGAGTTAGACCAGTCGTCACTGCAAGCAGAAGGCTCAAGGCTGCCTCTGACACTGGCATCCCTACTCATTCATTTTGGGCCAGAAACTGTTCATAGGTTAGAATGAACACCTTTAGGGGAAAAAAAAGGCAAGTAGACTGGTCTAGATAAAACCTGATGACTGGAATGCAATTTACTGTTAAAGATCCTCTGAAGTTCTGGAACTAGTTTTAAGTAATTGTTCTGTTTCAAATGTATTTATCTTTGAAAGAGACAAGAGGTGGGAGATGCTTTTGTCTTTTGTGGCATACGCTTTGCTTCAAAAATAGAATTCTGAGAATCTGTAAGTAGTGAGAAACTGTCCTGAGTAACAAAATAGTGAAAATTGTCATATTTTACCCAAAAGGAAGGGAAAAAACTCATTTTCTAAAGTAATAACTTGTAATTTGACAGCATGAGTCACTTGTGTCGTTATGAGTGAGTCATGAATAGAAGAGGCACTGAGAAAGGGTTTTTTTGAGCTGTGTTAAGATAACAAAGAAAATTCCGCTTACAAAATGGTGCTAATAAGGCAACAATGCATTGGACAGTCTGAAGCAAAAGCTGACTTGAGATATTTAACAAGTTTACTCATTACAAGCACTGTTTTCATGAACTTTTACTATTTAAAAAATAAAGATAAAGGCTGTTTTTGGTTTTCTATGAAAGCCAATTTGCTTGCCCTTAATGGAGGCTGGAAAAACCTTATCCTTAAAAAGCTACTAAGGAGCCCTGAGCTTCAGTATTATGATCCAGCTCAGATCTGTATTACCACCAGGGATCCACACTTCACCTCTTCTGCCATGCAGAGTTCACCTGAAGTCACCATGGGCACAAACAGAGCTACTGGAGGTGATCTGGTCCCATTTGTGATTGTTCCTACGCATGTTCGCCGTTTACCCTGAGGTGGGAATGAACTGGTGAGAGCTTCACAATAATGTCAGTGATATTTTCAGCCTGGTTCTCTAAAGAAGGGAGGCACTTTCAGCCACGCTCTCCCTGTCCATGGCTGAAATTTCTTATATCTGGGTGCTTCCACTTGAATTTTGAGCCTGATCCCAACCAATTTAGGTATCTAAATTTGGGTATCTAAAGGATAATGAAGTTGACACGAGTTTTCAAAACTTACTCTCTGTGTAAGGAAGACTTTATAATTCTATTTTCAGTGTCATGTGGGCTCATCCTGTGTTAGCTTCTAGATTATCCACAAAGATGCCGGCCTTTACAAATGCCAGATTTGTATGAAAATCTTTAGTGAGAGGTCCATGAGGATCAAGCTGTAGGAAAGCAGGTTCCAGTATTCTCTTCATCCCAAGTAGAGAAGATGTAGCTCATGGACAGAAAAGGACAGTGGAATAATGTAGCAATAGCCAGTCCAATAGCCACCATGCAGCATAGAAATTGAATCAGTTGTTGAAAACTAGGGATTTAATGAGACAAAGCTTTGTGAATGGTACAAGCTAAACTAGTAAAAGAATAAAGTCAGTAATCTACATCTTGTAATAGCTCTGCATCACTGACTGTATTTCTTTACTTGGAGTTTTTACTCATTATTAACAATAAAATCTGCAACGATGGCAGGCACAAAACCAGCATCAAGTGGAAAATAATGAACTTGAACAAAAAAAAAGTAGGAGAACAAAAAGGAATGAAGTAAATAGAAATCAAGTTTGAGTTAGAGGAAAAAGGAGCAATTCTTTGCAGAAGCAACTATGATGTTACACAGAAAAAAAAATCATTTGAATTGATCTTGCTGCTTAGAAGTGAGTAACACAAGATAGCAGATACCCTGCCGTTCTGAACTTGTGAGCTTTTAGCTCCATAGACTTTACTATATTCTCTCTCTCACACACACAAAACCACACATTTATTAAATGAAAACCCCTTGGTTTCTGTGACTAAAGCATTGCACTGCCCTTGTGCTGCACTGGGAGGACAGTCAGTTGTGAACTTCTGTTTCCTGAGGATCTGGCGTGGCAGAAGCAGCATGACTGTATTTGATGAACTCGAGGAGCTGAGCACTGGGGTCCTCTACCAACCTCTATGTCTTTTATAGATTTCCAGGCTGAAGCATGTGCCTGCTCAGTTGGTCACTGTTCTTTACTTAGTTCACCCTTTGCCTGATGTGATTCCCGTTCCTGTGTCTGCACATTACCCAGCAGTGCAGAAAAGGGGTGGAATGAGCTGGACTCTGGCAAGGTCTACTTATGCTCTCATGATGCTGGCAGCCTTATCATTTCATAGTTGCTTCTGATATTCTTGGTGTCCTTCAAAATTCACACTGGACAGGCTCACCTGTCTGCTATTTGGTTGTAAACATTGCTTTTTGTATTCTCTGCTGAAGAATATTTTGAAATAATGATACTGGATTATATTTTGGGTCTTTATTCAGTGGCTCTTTGTATCACATTTATGTAGAGAAGTTACTTGCCAAAGACACTGGGGAAACGGTACCATTCTGTGGTTTTCTTTTGTTGCTGTGCAGTTTGCCACAACAGCATGTTGACCTTGGTGTGTGAAATACTTACCCACCAGCTATGTCATTAAAGACATGTTCTAAAGAGCTTTAGATCGAGCTATTCTGGCTGTGATAATCAGGGGACTTATCACAGGCAAGGTGTTATTTTTCTATTGTCTGCGTTCTGGAGGATGGCAGAAAACGGGGAAACTGCTCTCTGCCCCCACGGACACAAGAGCCAGGGTGTGACTGACCACAGTGAGGTGAAAGTCAAGGGTTTGAGCTGAGCCTGACTAGAGAAGTTCCCTAGCAAATACAGACTAATGGAATTGCAGATGGGTCTGTATACAAACCTCCTTACTTGTCAACTGCAAAAAGGACAGTGGTCTACTTGCAGAGCTAGAATACAAATTGTAATGTGTGAGGGACTGAATGTACATTTCCCAACCCTCTGTCTTTTGTTGTGACTCACTGGTCATCATGACCATCATCATGGTCAGGTCCTGGTGGTAATTTGGGGGTTTGTTCATTTGCTAGATTAATATTTTATTTGATGCTGGGTTGAGAATGGCTAACAGGGATAAACAGGCTTTAGTTCTAGCACAGTGAAGTATCTCTTGGGGAGGAAAAAGGCCTCTCTTGTCCTGAGCGTCTGACCCCAGCTGGTTGATTCTCACTGCCAACTGTTTCTTGCATGAGAGGAAAATGAATAAAATGGCCAAACAAAGAAATATTTTCAGGAAGTACCCAAACATTTAAGGCTAAACATCCTCCTTGGAATGCCAGGATTTGATTTCAAATAAGCAGCTGAATTGAAGGATTATTTCGATAGCATTGTAGAAATATTGGTCTGGAGATGTTTAAAGGTCAGGTAGAGTGTTCTGTGTGGTTTTTGTTGGGGTTGGGTTGTGGTTTCTTGGTGGCTGACTGCTCAGATCTGGGCATGCCGTCTTCACAGAGTTCGTGCTGAACATACAGACTCCCACAGTCTATGTTACACAGGTTACTGCCCTTGCCAGGTTTTCAGTACTCCTCCACTATTACAGAATTGTGAATACGTGTTACTTTTCTTTGTCTCTGTTGTAGGGATTCCACCTCTTTCATGAGCATGAGACAATGAATTGAGATATTGAGGAGGTAGAGAGCAGTTGCTACCACTCTAAAATTATTCTATTAAATTACTGATAATTTACCCAGAGCTATATTGGGGTGGGGTTCGTGGCAAAATGTAGTTTGGGCATCAAACATGAGTGAGCAATTCCATCCAGCTTTACTGAGCGTGCTTTTCAAGCAGCCAGGGGTAGGACACTCTTGTGTTTCAGTTTTAGATTAAGGGTGGCAGTAACATAGTACAAAACACCAGCATTAACAGTGAGGTAAAGGTGCTGGGTTTTAATGTTGTAGAGCACTGTAAACATGCACTCTAGATTAAACCACGTGGTCTTTGTGACCTTCGCTGTCACAACAGTGCCATGGATAGCAAAGTATTTCATTCTGGTTGTGGTACATGAATCCCAAAGTTCTGAGTCCATAAGAGAAGCTGTGTTCTCCTAGTGCTGATCCTGTTGAGACTACTATGTTTTCTCTTGGGCAGAGAAATGGCAATGTACTCTAGCTTTTGTTAAACAGGCAAGTGTCTGAAGATTTTGGTATAGCATCAGCCCTTTCCTATTAGCAACATGCTGTGCTCACAAACCATGTAGATGTGGCCCCCAGTGACATGGTTTAGTGGTGGCCTTTTAAGTCCTGGGGTAATAATTGAACTTGATGATCTTAAAAGTCTTTTCCAACCTGTTTGATTCTAAGATTCTATGATTCTATGCCTCATACCAACCTGACTAAGCACCTGCACTGAATGGATTGAATGTCATTAACTGGCTGATAGTATACAAAGAACTTCCCCTTCCTATTTCAAAGTGCTATACGTTACACAGGTGCAGCATATTCTGTCATAGAAATGATTTCATGTGGCTGTAGCTGGATTTGTGTGCAGCATGATGTTGGTGTTACTCTGATCAAATTCCATGATCTTTCACCAAAAGAAGCTGTTGTTCTGTGTGATGGGTTCTGTGGGAGGTGAAGGCGATAGGATTTGCATGATGAGCTTGAGAAGCACTCTAGAAACAAGCTCTGAGGCCTTGATACCGAATAATCCTTGGGGCAATAAGTTGGAATGTTGAAAGACAGGAAATGTAAACAAGCAAGGCTTGGGGATAAGCCAGGATGCTGTTGTAAGAAGTTCAGTTGGAGGCCAGAGGATGTGGGGGTCCTGAGAAGAAGTGAAGCAAGGAGGTGAAACTGTTGTGGCGAGAGCAGGGTGAGATCAGCACTGTGATTGGACTGTTTAGCTGGGGGACTCTTAAAGAAGCCAATGAGATTGAACGTGGCGCGCTCGTGCAGGTTGGGAAAGTACTGAACAAAGGGATGGAAGGGCTTGATTGTAATAAGGTTTTGTCTCAGTCTCAGTATCCTCACCAACCTCAGTCTGTGTCGTGATATGGCACAAATGGGGCACGAAAGCAGCTAGTCATCGATCCGGTGGCAGAGCTCAGCCGAACCACATGCTGAAAGGAAGCAAGCGTATACGCTGAAAGGAAGCGAATTCAGAGCTCTCGGTTGCCTCTCGCAGGATGAGGGTAAGCGGCTGAGAACTACGGGGACTGCTTGAACAAAGAAATGTTTTACAAGTCTTTGCTGATGTTCTTAAGAAGTGTGGGAAAAAGTAGATGAGGAAGAATTGAAATGTATCCTTCTTGGGGCATCAAAAACCGATCCATCTATTAATGTTACTAATATTTATACCCCGGAGATTTGGGGTGAAATCGGCGTTAATCTGTGGGATAACAGATGATAAAGTTGCTACCACTTTATTGAGCCCTTGACGAATTGGTTTTGAAACTTTAGAAGTTCATGTCGGCTCACAAGCATAGGAAGCAGAAGCCGCACCCCCGGCTGCTTTAGCACCACCCTCTTTGCTGGACTCTGCCTTGAGATCAAGTAATCAGTCTGCTGTTGCTGCTCCTGCAGTTTTGCTGCCTGATAATCCTGATGATGACCTAGATGGACCTTTTGACTTGGGGCCTATTGATCCGGAAAAGGAGCCTGATTTATATCGCCCTGATCCTCATGATAAATGGGCAGCTGTAAAGAGAGAAGCAAGACGAGCAGGAGATGCAGATGTATTGCGTGCTTTCCTGGTGGTGTATGTGCCGGATCAAGGCCTGCAGTGGGAAGGTCTGTTGTATGCTCTTACCAAAGATATCAGGTGAACGGTGATGGACCATGGACTTGGGGCCCTGTATGCAACTCACTTGATACAGTCTCTCTGTGATACTCATGTATTTACACCAAATGACTTTAAAGCATTTTTTCATTTGATAATGACGGACACGCAATATACTATGTGGGAGTCGAAAACGAGGCAGCTCGCAGGCGTCCAGGCTGCTGAAAACTTAGCACTGGGGGTGTGTGACCCATTGCTGGCCGTCATTGCCGACGCATTACTGGGGCAAGCTGATTTTGGCACCAATGCTGCTCAAGTTAGGATTTGCCAGGTGGGCTTGCAACAAGTTAAACAATTGTTGCTTCGTGCTTTGAAAGCTGTCCCTGAAGCCAGTAAACAGAGACAGCCTTTTGTCCGAATCAAACAAGAGGCAAATGAGCCATTTATGAAATTTTTAGACCAACTTAATGAGGCTCTGGAAAAAAACGGATCAATAACGAGAAAGCATGTGAATGTATTTCTAAGCAACTTGCTGTTGAAAATGCTTGTGTGAATGTTAGGTCTAGACAACACGATCTGTCTCTGATTGCGGACGCATTTGCGACATTGTCAGTTAAGTCACAGCCGTGCTTTTCGTGTGGTCAGTAGGGCCCTTTGAGAAAGAACTGTCCAGTTAAAGCAAATAATAAAAGGGGAGCACCTGGAATCTGCTCGTGCTGTCGGAAAGGGCGTCATTATGCAAATCAGTGCCAATCAAAATTTGATCGGGATGAGCAGCCTTTAACTTTACCGGGAAACCCCAAGCGGAGCGCGGCGAGGGGCCACACCATGACAGCAAATTACCCCTCCTCATGGCCCCCATGCCACAGTTTGTGCGCCAGCTCAAGTGGCAGTGCCGGAGTGGACCTGGCCCCGTCAGGAGAGACAATAATTCAAGACGCATCAGCTGTGCTTATTCCAGCTGGCACACATGGCCCACTAGGGCATGGAAAGGCAGCGCTGTTGACTGGACGATCCTCTACTACAATAAGAGGCCTTTCTTTGTGCTGCCAGGGGTCATAGAAGCTGATTTTGAAGGGGAAATTAAAATAATGGCATGGACTCCAGCGGCACCATGTACTATACCAGCAGGAAGCCGAATCGCACAATGAATATATTTTTCACGCCAGTCACTGAGTGGTGTCCACACCGTGCTGGGCTCAGGATGTTTTGGATCTATGGGGATGCCTGAAGTTTATTGGACCCAACAATTTACTATGGACTGACCCCAGTTGTCCTGTGCTTTAAAATAAGGAGGGACAAACAGTACTTTGCGAGGAATTGTTGATAGTGGAGCAGATGTTACAGTCATTTCTGCACCACAGTGGCCCAATCAGTGGTCTTTAAATCATGCTTCCTAATCAGGAATTGGTGGTCAAAACTCTCCAAAACAAAGAGCTTGTTGTTATTTTTGGACCAGAAAGATGATCTGCTTTGATCAGGCCCTGTGTGTTACCTGGATCTCCTACCCTATGGGGCAGAGACTGTCTAAGCCAATGGGGAATGCATTTAAGCAGGGATTTTTCCTAGGGGCCACTGTTCTGCAGCAGGTCCCACCTTTAACCTCGAAATCAGATGAGCCCATGTGGGTAGATCAGTGACCCCTCCGAAAAGGAAAACTGCAATTCCACGGATTGGTGGATGAGCAGCTGAAAGCTGATCACATAGTCCCCACAACCAGCCCATGGAACACACCTGTCCTCGTGATTCAGAAGAAAAATAATCCTTGGAGGCTTTTGCATGACCTAAGAAAGATAAATGAGATCATTGAGGATATGGGAGCTTTACAACCCCCGGGCTCCCCTTGCCAGCAGTGTTACCACAAACATGGACTCTCATAGTCATTGACTTATATAGCACTCTTAAAACCATGTTGCAGAAACAAAAAAGGGGGAGTTCAGGGTTAACCCCACAAGAATGTATAGCGAAAGCCTGTTATGTTTTGAATTTTTTAAACCATTGGATGGAGGATGAACCTCCTAGACAGTGCCATTTTGGGGGTTCTAAGGATTTTAAACAGGGGAAAGCTCATGTTAAAGTACGTAACTTTGAAACTCATGAATGGGAAGGCCCGTTCTCTTTAATAACCTGGGGACGAGGGTATGCTTGTGTTTCCACAGATAAAGGACCTTGTTGGGTCCCTGCACAATAGGGTTGTCCGGCCTTGTCTTCTGCCTCTTCATCACAGCAGGATTGACCCTACTGTGGCTTCCTGCCCAGTCAAAAGAGAACGTCTGGGTAAGATTAGCCAATGCAACAGGACAAGACACGCTGGGCCTGTCGCTTGCCACACCTATGAATTCTTTCAGTACGTCTGGTAGGACTGCTGTTGGACAACTGGACGGCGGCTGTCATCCCTTCAGCAGCCCAAGCAACTGCAGCCTTGAACCCCATGGAGACGTGGGATGGCTGGGTGGTGCAACAACCAGTAGTCTTTTTAGAACCACAGGAAATTGATTTATTAAGATCTATAAAAATGGGCATGTGTTTATACTTCCATTATACAGGATGAAACTAATCAGTGCAAAATGTTAACTCTTCTTTAGCTGTTTATCAAAATGCTTCTGTGTGGCATAATTATACTTCCATCAACCTTTCTCGCTCTTCTGGCACACCAATATAATTTCCTCAAGGTATCTTTTTAATCTGTGGAGATGGAGCATGGCCTGGCATCCCTTCTCACCTACAAGGAGGCCCTTGTAGTCTAGGCAGATTAACAATGTTAACCCCAAATATTTCTATGCAAAGTAAACAATGCTGCATCTAGTGCTCTTTCCAGTCTCATCCTTGCTGTAGATTCTGTAAGACATGCAACCTTACAAAATCGGGCTGCCATAGATTTTCTTCTCCTTGCTCATGGTCATGGTTGTGAGGACTTTGAAGGCCTATGTTTCATGAATCTTTCAGACCCTGCTGAATCGGTTCACAAAAGTTTACAAACTCTCAAAGAACTTGAAGGAAAATTTCAGGTTGAAGATGACTGGAACCCTTTTTCAGGTTTATTTGCTGGACTAGAAGCATGGGTAAAAATATTGATTGTACTAGGAGCTTTTGTTTTCTTAGTGTTTACTAGCTTGTTAGTTTGTATTCCTTGTTTAATGAAACTTATGCAGTCTGTTATTGATCGAGCTCTTAAGCAGGAAGCAGTAGATGTACGAAAACAGAGAAGGGGGCGATGTGGGAGGTGAAGGTGATTGGATGTGCACGAGAAACACTCTGGGAACAAGCTTTGAGGCCTTGATACTGAACAAGGCTTTGGGCAACAAGTTGGAATGTTGAAAGACAGGAAATGTAAACAAGCAAGGCTTGGGGGGATAAGCGAGGATGCTGTTGTAACAAAGATTTTCAGTTGGAGGCCAGAGGATGTGGGGGTCTTGAGAAGAAGTGAAGCAAGAAGGTGGAACTGCTGTGGCGAGAGCAGGGTGAGATCAGCATTGTGATTGGACTGTTTAGCTGGGGGACTCTTAAAGAAGCCAATGAGATGGAACGCGGCGCACTCGTGCAGGTTGGGAAAGTACTGAACAAAGGGATGGAAGGGCTTGATTGTAATAAAGTTTTGTCTCGGTATCCTCACTGACCTGCGTCCATGTCGTGGTACGGCACAGGGTTCTGAATGCTTTTCATAGGAGTAACACTTGGAGATCCAACTTAGATGAAAGCAGGGAAGCTGGCCTGTGAACTTGGTTAATTTTCATGGGGCTTTTTTGTGATGTGTAGATGGAGCAATAAATCAAATGTTTGCCAAAAGAAGAAAACAAAACCAACTTCTCCCAGTGTTCCCCAGTTGGGATCCTTGCAGAATGTGTATGTCTTGTTCAAGGACAAAGACTAGAGAATGCTGTAACGTCAGAAAAGCATAAATCAACCTTTCTGGTTTGCTTGAGCCTAATGTGCCAAATGTTCCACAATGCGTGTAAATGACGCTCCTGTTCCTTCTTATGTTTTCTGTTCCACGTATCTTATAGGTTCCACGTCATTTAAAAAAACAAACCATACTGGAAGTAAAGCTGAAAGATCAGTGAGGTTCCCAGTGGTGCAGATTTAAATTAGTGAGGTTTGAATTTGCTTTTGTAGGAAGTGGTACTACTGGTAATCTTAAATCCTCATATGCCATCAACAGTATAGCAAATGTGTGAAGTTTATGTAAGAAAACGTGTATCATCGACTTGACCAGGAATCTAAAAGTCAAAGCATGCTCTGGTGGGTTCTTTCATCCAGCTTTAATGAGTAGCCATATTTTGAATTTGCTTATTTCACAGTCCATCTGTTTTTAAAGGAACTGTGGTTACTTGATGCTTAAAACTCTCCTTCATCTTGTGTGGTTCAGATGTAGTTAACAATTCTGTTGATGATGTGGGAAGTGGAATCTAATGCCACTCACTTTACTGCATCTGCGTGTGCTCCAGAAGTTAGTGGTGGTGATAATGATCATAGGCATTAAATTGCAATAGCCTCTGTATAAATGAACAGAAATGCCAATTCTGCATTAAAATCATTGACTTCTTTTTTAATTGTCACTAAATACATCCTCTTATCTGCTTAGAATTGTGTGGGTTTGATTTTTTTAAGTTCAAATGTTTTTGCAATTCTAGGAAAATTATCTCCATCTAAAGATTCCTGCTTCCAATAGTGACTGTCTGGAACTCTTTGCAGCACTTTATTTTCTTGGCTGAACATACGTTTACAAGTCACATTGCTGTGAAAAGCACCAGAGCTTCCAGTCCTCCTTAGCACAGTATATTTTGTAGCTAGGAAGAAGTTCTCATAAACAGACAGGCATTTCATTTCTTATGCCTGCTGAGGTAGTTAAGCACAACTAAATGCTGTTGAGTAATGTTCCGAAATGGGGAGGGGAAGTGGAAGGTTTGGAGATACACCACCCACAGCAGTATGTTGTTGAGTTGTGATATGGCTGAGGTGCATGATTAAATCAGAGGAAGGTACTTTCATAGCTGGATCGCTGTGATTAAAACCGGGAAGCAAGCAACAGTGCAGAACCTGTATGGAAGCACATGCAGGGATCCTGCAGAGTGGCTGTCTTGTCTCTTGGTACCCTGGCACATCTCATGCCCATCCTTATTGAAGGTCCTGTTTCCTATGGGGTGCTGGGTCAGTCAGTCTGTTTGGAAACACAACATTAGACAACTTTTAATCCTGGTCCTTACTTGGAATTAAAAGTGTTTCTCAATAATTTGCTTTCCTCCTGCCATTCCTCTTGCCATCGGTATTCTGTGATTCCATGATTCCGCAGTTACGCTCTCTGAAAGAGCTGTTCTCTCTCATGCTGACAGTGGTGGGCAGTGAACTTTGCTGCTGGGTTTTTATTATCTAATATCAAGTAATTTCTGTACTATATTGTTAGTAATAGAGGATTGATCCATTCGTGTAAATCAGCCCTTTATTTTTAGTGACAGTTGTGCATTGTCAGACTGAAAGCTGCTATTTATTTTTTTTAAGGTCATATAATGCTGTATGTTTCGTGGGACAGTTGCTAGTAATTGTTAGTAATGTGCCTACTGGAAGTCAGTGCTGAGGCTCATGGCTCATTATAGCTCGCATGAGCTACCTCAAGCTGTAATTAGGTACCTAATAGATGAGAGGAGTTTATAGCACATAATTTGAACAACAGCGTTTTCCTTAATTTCTTAAATTTGATTTACAGCATTGTTAAAATAACAGTCCTAGGCAATAAGATGATTTTTGTGTGCTGTCATCTAATCTTATTATGCTATCTAATCTTGCATCAGGCAAGAGAAGACCCTACCATAACACTGCAATAAACCACTTTTACTTTGTCATAAAGTTACATAAGTCTGTCATAATTTTGAGGTGTTTATTACTATGCTGCAAAATCTGTGATAATATTTCTGTCCTGGGACCAAGAGAAAGACCATGTGCCAAGGAGGAATTTATTCTCCCCTAATAACGTCAGAAGAGATGAAACAGGCTATTTTGTGTTATTAAAATAAGTTTGCAACTTAATTTTGAAATCAGTTGAAACATCTGTTCAACTTGCTCAACTTTAGATAAGACAATATAACATTGCTTTTATCTAAAAATACTATTTCAAACTTCTCACTACTTATACCTGCCAGCTATGTAGAATAAAATCCTGTTTGCTGTCTTCAGTTCCACTGCAGGCAGTGTTAGCAGGGTAATGTCTGTACAAGTCAGACTTTCTCTCTTTGGCAAAATGCTGATGAGTCTCGCTCAGTCTGAGGCCTCTATCCTCACTCAGCTGGTGCTGCTGTCATCACTCTTCCAGTATTCACTCTGGATATGGTCACCAGGAGTCATGGTGCAAGTATTGTGTAGTGGTTACTTTCCCACCGATCTGACCATGCAAATCCTAGGTAGTGGTGGCATAAATCACTGCCTTTGGTTCCCCATGTTCTTCCCTTAAAGCCTAACTCTTTTCAGTTGCTATTTAGGAGCAGGTCTTACTTAACTTACTGGTGTCCCTGAATCTGTGGTTATCCAGCACATGCAGTTGGGTATGTGCTGGTGACAGCCATCCTTTTTCCTCAGCTGAGAGAAAGAATAAACTTACCTCTAATGCAGGGACTTATGAAGTGATAGTGCATTGCATGAGAAACTGTTGTTTCTGAAGGCATGCTAATAGTAGAGTGAAAATACATCAGGTGTTTTCCAACTGATGTTTCCCAAGAGACATTAGAAGACTCCCCATTCCAGCAGTGAGTCACAGTAAGCATGTGTAGAAAGCTCTGGACAGTGACATTATCCTCCTAAATGGGGTGGGGGAGGAGGGTCAGGCAAAGGCAGTGTGCTTGGATATGTAGGAAATACACTGAGCCATAGGTCTGAATGTACCTTTGGGATATTAATATTTGGAATGTGTGACCATCACATACCTGACTTAGATAAAAATTGGGGAATTTCAGGAAACTTTTGGAGTGAGCTATTTTCCTTCAAAAGTGTCCAGGTTTTTTGTATGTTATGCCTGTGTCTGGCCTCTTGCCTGAACTCGGCATCTTTGTACATGCAAATATACATCCTTTTGTGCATTGCTCTTCATATCCCTGTCAGCAGCACTCTTCTGTCTGACTTAGCAGGTGAGCTGACCTAATGATACATGAGCACCTGATTCCCAACCTGAAAGTTCAGGGCTTCCTGGCAAGTATGTTTTAATTTGGGTACTAATACTCTTACAGGCCAAGGATGATGTCTTCGTATTCTTCAGACTTATTCAGGTATCTCTGCAACCTTGTTCAACAACCACATCTTGTCATTCAGACACCAGCAAGTGAGCTTAACGTTTTGCGAAAGGAAGCTTTCTGTATGACTCAGCTGTTGTCTTTCTGCTGATTCCCTCACTATGTGTAAGTGTAGTTGCTTTGATATAGATGGGCTGGAAACTGGGATGTACACATATTTTCATGAAATCTGTCAAATGTCATTTTAAAGTCAAGAAATGTGCTCTGCAGCAGAGCAGGTGGGATTACAGAGCAGTATGCCTGGGAGAAAGCTATTGTGAATGTGTCAGCATTTGTCCTGGCTTCTGCATGTAGGCTTATCTTTGAATAACATCCTGCTGGTATGACTGGCAATTGCTATCATGAATAAAATCTCTTTGGTTTCAGCAAGAAAATAAACCAGTTTATATATAGAACCCACTATTGAATAGGACCTTAAATATTTATTTCCCACTCTTCTTGCCAAGCTTTTTTTCCAATGAAACAATTCCAGCAGTAAAAGCCAGGTCTTCAGGCAGTCATGGTTTTAGAAATGAAAGTCAGCAGCAGAAAGCAAGTTGTTAATGTTGAAGTTCTGTAAACTTGGAATTATGGAAGTGGATCTTACTGTGGTGAGCTTTGGTGATCCCAGCAGCAACCAGCATCAACCACTGCTTCAGGCTACTTGCAGACCCCCATCGTATGTAGCTTGATTTCATCCCTGGAGACATTCAAAGACAGGCTGGATGTGGTTCTGATCTAAGTGAAGCAACCTGATCTAGGTGAAGATGCCCCTGCTCATTGCAAGGAGATGGACTAGATGAGCTTTGAAGGTCCCTTCCAAACCAAACTGTTCTGTGATTCTGTGTGTTACCACTCTACCCCTGGCTGTGTTGTTGCATAAGCTTCAGTCTTGGCTTCTTTATAAAGAGTAGTCTTGACTGACGTTTTGGCTTTGGTAGGCCACTCACAAAACAACTGCTTTTTTCTTGTAAACCATTATATAAGACAGGAATGTCTAGTTGTAGAGTTCAGATTTTTCCAAATGAAATTCAGCAACAGAAAGCAAAGCTTTTTGCCTCTTAGGCTTTCCATATGAAGACAGCTAGGCTGCTGAGGATTGGAATGGTTCCAGTTAGAGACTAACGAGCCAGCATTTAGAAATAGTTGGAATTAATCTTTGATGAGAGGGGGAAGAAACATTCTCTTAAAGAGAACTCTTAAAGAATCGTTATTTAGGAAAAAGTGCTATATAAGAAAGCAAAAACATATGAAAGTAAAATCCACAGCTTCTCAGCAGTGGCCTCAAAAGCACAGGAGAGAAGGTTTTGAGCAATGAATTAAAATGAAATGTAGACAAGTAGAAGACAACTTTCATTTCGTAAGCAGGTCTGCATAACATAGTGGGGCTAGCAAAGGAAATAATGCTAGCAGTCTGCATCTCCCATTCTTTATGAGAGCCTGGCTGTGTGGATTAAAACTGGGAGGAGACAGCAAGACAGGAGAGAGTGACTTCCTTCAAGTACAACTTCAACATTGGAAGTTGTCTTCAATTCTGGGTCATCTTGCTTTTGGGTTAGTAGTGTACATATGTGTGAGCCAAGAACACTTGTTTTGCTGCTGGAATTTGACCATCAAGCTCCTTTGACACTAAGTCTCATGGATTGCACTGTTCAGTTGTGCTTCAGGAGTTCCCTTAAGTTATCATTATAGATTTCTCTCATTCCATCTTCACGGATAGATAGGAGTGCACTAAGTCAGTTATTAATTTTTTAGGTTGTTTCGTTCCAGAGAAATAAAATATTTAAAGTGAATCTTTTTTCCCCAGCACCTGCAGCTGCTCCGAAACACAGCACAGGACGTGCAGCTGAATCCAAGCAATAAGAGCTACTAACTTAAAACACTTTCAGTGCCAGTAAGGTTTAGGAATTTCGGTGTTCTTTGAGAACAGGTTTTTTCCAAGGCACTGTTCTGAGTACTTCAGCGTCCGTGTGTGTATTGTGAAGGTGTACTTGGACCTCCTATGAGTAACTAAACAGTCACCTCTTTATGAGACTGTTGTCTTGTTAAGCCTGTTGCTCAGGCTGTAAATCAGCCTTTATGTCTGTGCTTCTAGAGAAGCTCTCAGCATGTATTGCTCCATCACTTGCTATCCAAAGCTTTTAGCGGCAGTTTTCCAGTGTTTGGGAGTGGTGGTTTCTTTTGCATTTTGGAATTCAAATGTTCCAGCCCAGAACTAACAAAGCACATCTAGAAATCTCATACGTGCTTTGCAAGTGGTGGAATCATGGGAAGTGCCATGACTTGAGTGGCTGATGTATTTGTGGCTCCAACAGGAGCATGCCCCTCCCACACAGACTGGATCCTGTAATGTTGTGACCCTGCAACTGCTCCTATAGAAATTCTGAACAGTCCTCTTCTATCAGCCTGTCTTGATTAGTGTGAATACGCACATCTCTGGGTGCATTTGGTGACTCAGGTTCTTTATACGGATGTGCAGTGCAAACACCAGGTTTGCTCCATGCGGAGTGGTGCCTGGTCTCCTGCAGCTGTTGCATTTGATCCTGCTCATTCCTGAAAATGCAGAAGCATCTATTGAAAGTTCATGAATCTCTCCTAAATTTCAGTTTAATGGGAAATGATTTGAACATGAAACCGTGAGAACTCACTTAGCATGTGTCCAAAGTGAGCTAAGACCTGTGCCTCGGGCATTGGAGCATGTTTCGTTTGCCTCTGTTACAACATAGAATCATAGAATAGTCCGGGTTGGAAAGGACCTTAAGATCATCCAGTTCCAACCCCCCTGCCATGAGCAGGGACACCTCACACTAAACCATCTCACCCAAGGCCTCGTCCAACCTGGTCTTGAACAATGCCAGGGATGGAGCATTCACAACCTCCCTGGGCAACCCATTCCAGTGCCTCACCACCCTAACAGGAAAGAATTTCCTCCTTATATCCAATCTAAAATTCCCCTGTTTAACTTTTAACCCGTTACCCCTTGTCCTGTCACTACAGTCCCTAATGAAAAGTCCCTCCCAGCATCCCTATAGGCCCCCTTCAGATACTGGAAGGCTGCTATGAGGTCTCCACGCAGCCTTCTCTTCTCCAGGCTGAACAGCCCCAACTTTCTCAGCCTATCTTCATATGGGAGGTGCTCCAGTCCCTGATCATCCTCGTGGCCTCCTCTGGACTTGTTCCAACAGTTCCATGTCCTTTTTATGTTGAGGACCCCAGAACTGCACACAATGCTCCAGGTGAGGTCTCACAAGAGCAGAGCAGAGGGGCAGGATCACCTCCTTCGACCTGCTGGTCACGCTCCTTTGGATGCAGCCCAGGATATGGTTGTCTCTTGCCATCCTTTCGCTTGGCTTACCAAGCTTGTAGAACAGTGCATGGGGTAGTGCTTCCTTTGATTCAGTTTGCAGAAAGGTGTTCTCAAGAAGAGTGAAATTTAACTCATGAGCCATCATGGACCTGGTTCTTTCTCCCTCCTTCATTACTGTGTCACGCTTTACAAAGGATCATTTCACTACTGTTTTAGACCATCATTTGCTGTCCCCATGTAAACTTTAACATTTTTATATTCTGTAAATTACACTGTATGAAACGTTTAAGACTTATAAAACTTCTCAACTGAAGTCTACTTGTTTGGATTTTTGTGTGGAGAAAGTAGAAGGAAGGAGGGAAAAGTGGTTGTCTCTGGAGCCCACAGCACTGTTTTAATGCTGGGTGTAGAACTGTGAAGTATTTTGTTGAGAATCCGTGTCTGATGTCAGCCAGAATTGTTAACCTCATCTCATCACTGGAAAGGCTGAAGTACACAGAGAAACCATTTGCCCATACCCTCTCAGTGGCAGAGCTGAAAAGAAAAGCCTTGTTTGAGCTGAGTTCATTGGTCAGTCTGACAATGTCACGCTGAAGGCTAAGAGTGCGAGTGAAAAATACTACCGTGGAGTCAGTAGTCACACAGCAACGTCTCTGTGAGACCCAGAGAGGCACTGCTAGCATTCCACAGAAAATAATTTGCTTTCAGTGTTGAAGTACTACAGCTATTGAGGAAGCCTGTTTGAAGTCAGTGGTCAGTAAACCAACATCTGGTTTAAACTTTAATGACAACTTCTGCTTTCTAGGACATACGAACATTGAAGTACATGCCCAAGGATCAGTGAAAATTCCCCTTTCCGAAGGATTGGTTGCGCATGAGAAGAGCAGTGCAGGGCTCGGAAGGAGCAGAGGTGCGCTGGTGTTTGACAAGCACAGAGTGTATTGCTGGCAGGACTCAGGAAGTACTGCAGCTCAGCCAGGAGCACGCTGCAGGGCAGTGCCCTAAGTCCAGTGCTGGTGGTCCTGGAGTTCACTTTGTGGAGTTGAACAAGGAAGCAGGTGTTTTATACAAAAGAGATGTTCTCTAGTTGCTTTGCATTCAAAAGTATGTTATAATTTTTATTTTTATATTTAGTTTATATAAATTTAAATATATTTTGTATTTATTGTTAATACAATGCAGTTTTTGACATACCCTACGGTAAATGAGAATCTGATTCCACTGTGCACATGGCATCGGCAGCATCATGCATTTCAAATGAAAAGATGTTTCTGCATCTCTGTATGACAATCTTGCCCTATGATATTTAAGTATTGAGCTATTTAAGTATCAAAACTTGTTATCCAGGATAAACTGGTATATGTGTTTACTCTCTGCTTTCTTCTTCTCCATTTATTCAGATTTAGAAACCAAAAAATGTGCCTGATCGATCAAAGAACTTAAATATGTATCTAAGATCGTGCCTAGTGAATTAGTTCCATTTCAAGTTGTTCTACTCAAATGCATAAACTTTTTAGCATGCTGCTGTTATATATTAGATCAGGGCTTCGAGAAGAGAAAGAGATCCATGTGGAAATTATTTAACTGCATAAAACTTCTGTTTGTAATTCAAAAGCCTCCTGCTATGTTCAAAGCCCAAACACAAAGCTTTTTTTCCAAATAATTAGTTGGTTTGTATGTATTCCTGAAGGATTTGGAGCTGTTTAATCCAGCAGAAAATTGCTATCTGGTGGACAACAGGGGAAAAGCATGACAAACTTTTACTATTTTTAAAAATGTAGGCAATTATAACTAGAGAAGAACAAAGCAATAGGGTCGAGTAATGAGAGCAGCTACTCCAAGCTTAGCGTGGAACGAGTGCCAGAGTCATTAGCAAAAACACAGCATTGCTCCTGTTAGATTTAGGCAGTAAAATAATTGAGATGGCAGTCTTTTTATCATTTTATTCTTACTGTAAGTAGTTAGAGAATTGGCATTGCTTGGTTAGGAGGTGGTGGGCACGTTCTTAAAGCTGGCAGTGATCTGCAGGATGGGTCTGTAGCAGTTTCTGGATCTTGAACAGCGTATGAAGAGTTTGCCTCTGGCGCTGTTTCCCTAATGGTCCTGGAAAGGAACCATGTAAGGGAAAGATTCTAGTGCATCCTCTTTGCCATAGTATTCCCTCCTGATTTAACACTATTGTTGGTCCCCGAGTGCATTCTGGACGTGTGTGCCTGTGCGAGCGCACACATCAGGAGAGGGAGGGAGCCTTCCAGATGGAGATGACTTCAGGCCACGGTATGGCCCAGAAAATCACAGCAAGCACTGCAGTTATCTAACAGCTCCCTGACCTGCTGTTTCGCTGTTGCAGGGATCTAGGAAGGATGGGTGTGGGGATTTCTGTGGTTTGTCCATGGATTTATTTTCTTTTCCCATTTGGATGAATGGAGAACACTAGAGCAGTGAATAAAACCTAGGCATGGTAACAATGGGACGGTTTCAGCAGCATTGTCTGCAGGATGAAGTGTCTGCCTAGAGGGAAGAAAATGAATTAAACTGAACCCAAAGTGTCTGTTGGGCTTCTTTTAATGCTGTTAACAAATCTAATGGGGATGTAATTGGGTTTTCTCCAATTTGGTTTATTTAAAAAAGAAGATACAGGTAAACTCTTTACTGCTATTTGAAATCTAGTACTCCTGATAACTGGATGTGCAGCCTGTTTCACATGTGAAGCGCACAGGCTGGGAGTGCCCAGCTTCCCCATCAGAATGAAGGGAAGAGTGAGGGGGAGTAGGGGGAAGGGTTACAGAAGTCTGGCTCTGAATTTACTTCTGAGAAGGATGGTGTTTGCTATCAGACATCAATCCCATATTAGCTATCCTTTGGTAAAATTCTTGGGGATGCTAATCAAACGGAAATACAGAGCTCTTCCCAGAATAGGGCAAACACGTGCAGCATTATTCCAGATCAGCTACTGATGTTCCACCTGGACTATCTGATAAAAGATAAGCAAGAGCTGCTCGATTAAATGTCCCTCTTACATAGCGCAGTGTCTCCTTCATGTACTGCTTTCACGGATGTGATGCTGTGGAAAGGTGAGTCTGTATTGGGCTCCACTGGCCCACATGAATTGATCAGCTTGGATGTCAGCATGATGTTCCTACAGCTGGTACATACCTGTCTGTGGGACTCCTGGATCTCATCCAGTGTGGCATAAGATTACGTATATCCTTGGAACTCTTGTGGTTCTCGCTGACAAATCCCAACAGGGGTCTGGACATCTGCTTGTGCAACACGCATGCATCAAGTGTGACACGTTAGACTACTTCTTATCGTCCTCACCTCTAAACCTGTGTGGCACGTCTACACACATCTGGCGATCTGCAGGCAGTGCAGGACATTGTGGAAGCACATGAACAAACCCATGAGCTCTAAAGCCTGACTCTCCCCTGCAGACACTGTGAGCAGTTCTACCCTGGGTTGTGGTTGGTATATTGTTGAATTGTCATCTCTGATAGCCTCGAAACTAATGCCAACAGTGGAGAGAGCTGCCGAAAAACATCCTGACAGAAATTATTTGCTTACCACCTGGATGTTGAAAATACATGTGCGCCTTAAATGCGCCTTAAATGAAGGGTGAAAGTCTGGCTTGTTGTGTGTCAGTGAGAGAAATTCCAGGTTGGACTCTCATAAAATCAGCCCTAAAGGATTGTATAGAAATGATAATTACGGAGACAATTAAAAAATTATTCTGGAGCAGTTGATGGAAAGATTTGCAAAATAGATGCTGTGACCTTGAGATATGACATAGCTAAAAATCCTATTCCCAGAAGTGTTTTTAGGACTAAATCTCAGACTGTGGGAATATAGGCCACGTGCTCTGTTCTCAAAGGCATGGCATGATTGTAGACTGGATTTGGCAAACTCTTGAGGTATAAGACCTCCACTTAGGGTTAATGTAACATAGCCTTCATTATTTTTGCTCGTTGATTTGCATTTATCTTCCTTTTCATGAATGATGAGTTTCTGCTAGGGGTTCCAGAGTCATAATTTTAGATTATAGAATCATAGAATAGTTAGGGTTGGAAAGGACCTTAAGATCATCCAGTTCCACCCCCCCTGCCATGGGCAGGGACACCTCACACTAAACCATGTCACCCAAGGCTCTGTCCAACCTGGCCTTGAACACTGCCAGGGGTGGAGCATTCACAACCTCCCTGGGCAACCCATTCCAGTGCCTCACCACCCTCACAGTAAAGAACTTCCTTACATCCAATCTAAACTTCCCCTGTTTAAGTTTGAACCCATTACCCCATGTCCTATCCCTACAGTCCCTAATGAAGAGTCCCTCCCCAGCATCCCTATAGGAGTATGACCACTGAATGCTCTGAAACCTGGTGAAGAGCACTATAAAAGCACCAGGTGATGTTTATTGCATGAGGGCTTTATTTATGTGGTACCTTTACATTACATTTGAGGAAGGATTTTTGTTAAAGCCAAAGTATGTGTCAGCAGTCTCTGACCTTTGCAGTGGTGCTACATCAAGTTCTTGTTTTGAATGGCCTTTCTTCTACTTATTTAGGGTTAATGTAACATAGCCTTCATTATTTTTCCTTGTTGATTTACATTTATCTTCCTTTTAATGAATGATGAATTTCTCTAGGGGTTCCAGAATCATCATTTTAGATAATCTAGTTTAGACTATGTCTAAAAACTAGGACTATAGAGGCAATGAATGATCATTTAGTCCTCCTTGCCATGAGAATGAGATAAGGAAAACCTAGACTGTTCCTGATAGATGCTTAAAGTTAACTTACTCTTACAGCCTGCAGAGGAGGAGTGTCTGCAGTTTCCTTTGGTCACTCATTTGCTGGGGAGCTCTGAGAGCAGCCTGTTTGACCACTGCAGTTACTAATGTAATTAATTAGTGTGATTAATCAGAGCCTAGAGTTTGAAGGGTGATTCCCAGGTTCAGCTCCGGGGCCCCCAACAGAAGAAGAGTGGGTGGTGGAGAGAGTCCAGAGGAGGCCATGGAGATGCTGCGAGGGCTGGAGCAGCTCTGCTCTGGAGCCAGGCTGAGAGAGCTGGGCTGGGGCAGCCTGGAGAAGAGAAGGCTCCTGAAGGGGAGACCTGAGAGCAGCTCCAGTGCCTGAAGGGGCTGCAGGAAACCTGGAGAGGGGCTTGGGACAAGGGATGGAGGGACAGGCCAAGGGGAATGGCTTTAACCTGCCAGAGGGGAGACTGAGATGAGCTCTTAGGCAGAAGCTCTTCCCTGTGAGGGTGCTGAGGCGCTGGCACAGGGTGCCCAGAGAAGCTGTGGCTGCCCCATCCCTGGCAGTGTTCAAGGCCAGGTTGGACACAGGGGCTTGGAGCAAGCTGCTCTAGTGGAAGGGGTCCCTGTCTGTGGCAGGGGTTGGAGCTGGGTGAGCTTTAAGGGTCCTTCAACCCAAACCATTCCATGGTGCTGATGACAGGGATGTTGCTTCATGAGTAGTGTGCTCGCTTGCTTGCTCATGTACAGGGCACTGTGTGATGCACGCAGGGAGTCAGAATTCACTGGATGTGCCACAAGCACGGGTAGGCAGCAGCACATAAGATGTCCCAGAATCTTACAGCTTTGCTCATGGTTGGGTGGGTGGGGAAGTGATGGGTTTTCTGGTTTTGGAGGTGGGGGTGCCTAGTGTTCAACTTGCATTTTCTCTTCTACAATTTAAAGCTGACTTCTTGTATTCTTCTCAGCTGTCACATAAAACAATCAATATTGGTTTTACTACAATGCTTGGAAGACTGTCTTTCTAGTTCTCTCTCCTAGCACAGACAAATCTCCTTTGGTTACAATTCCAGGCAGTGCATGTTTTCTACCACATTTATCACTCCCTCTCTAATCTGTACTTACTTTCAAAGCATGCAGCCAAAACCTAGATATAGCACTCCAAATGACGTCTGCCTCCACCAAGTAAACATGGAATAATTGCTTCCTTCTTGTGCACGGATCTTCTCCTAGGACAGTCTGCCACCAGATGCTTTACTCTGAGCTGCCAGAAACTCTGGGTAGATTTTTCCCTGTGGTATTCTGTGAACACTTACTCATAACTTGGTATTTCCCATTTGCAGTATTTTTTTGTTCTTCTATAGAGAGTTTTATTAACATTAAAACATCTATAAGAGATGTAATAATGTAATTATCCCATTAGCATTTCAGCAAAGGGCTGGAAAGGGAAGTAATGAGGATAGCTGATGAGGAGCTTCTTTGACAGGAAGAGCAGATTTCTTTGAGGCACCAGTGAGGGAATTCCTCAGCGGTGTGGAGCTGCTCATCCTGTGCTCCTGTCCTGTCACTGCCCACATAGCGCAGGCAGGGGCGTAAAGGAGCTGGTTTTTTCTGTCCGTGCAGCACCCTCGTTCTTTGCTCTCAATTAAATGGCAGCACATTTATGAAGCTGAGCTAGAACCTGCTGTGATTAGAAAGCAGAACTGTGGGGTTGTTTCAGTGAGTTTCTTCTTTCCCCGCAGGCTGCAGTTCAGAGGGCTGATTCCCCAGGGTTCTAATTCTTGCAGAATTTGTCCCCTGCCATCAGAGTGAAAAGAAGAAAATGAACGTATTTAGCTGAGAGCCAGTCTCACCGACAGTCTATTCTTACCTGCCCCTGTAGCTTTTCCCTTTTGTTCTAACCCTTGAAAACAGCCACAGGTTGGAAGCAAAGCTCGTGGGCAGAGCTGGAGAGGTGGCTTTGTAACACTGCTGTTGTCTCAGCAATCTCCCAAACATGACCTGGAAGTGGGCAGTAATTTGCTTCCCTTATAGCACTATAACCCTGGAGCTGCAGCTCTGAGATGCAAGGCCCGAATTCAGGAATTCTCTTTTGCTTTTTATTTGGAAATATAGTCAAAATACAGCTAGAACCAGCCAACCAACCAAATAACACCTTAAACACACACAGAAGGAGCTAAAGGCCTCTCTAGAGAAGCTGCAGGAAGATGGGGACAGAGGCAAGAATGCCTGCAGACCTGGCCCCAAACTGGGAGACATCAGCTTCCCGTGTCTGTTTTGCAGTATTAACAGGTGGTGTTTTTGTAGCCTCTGAGTATATATGTACATATAGACATTTATATGTATAAACTTACATATGCTTGTCACATCATTTATGGTCTAGGGCTAGAAGGTACCCCTGGGGTCCCTGCACCAATATTTCATATAATGCCTTTTCAGAAGGGAATATAAAGCCAGTGTAGGGACTGTAAGAATGGAATTGCTGGTTGTCATAACAAATATGTATTATTCCAGTAACTGAATTAACTATAAACTGCTAGTTATTAGGGTTTGAGTATTTCTTTATATTGAGGCAACCAAGGTCAGTAAGAATTCTTGCTGCATGTATATACGTTTTTTTCTGCCTTCAAGTTTCTTTAATTATGTGAGTCATGAAATCACAGCAAGTCTAGAAACAAGTGCTCTTGCTAAGGGATTTGATGGGGATAGAAAAGCTCTAGAAGACAATACAGGGCTATTGGGTGACTTGTTTCCATAGGCTTAAACAGCAGCATGTTTTACAAAATGTAATCTTTAGAGTTATTTGTAGAGGAAAATGAAATGTGAGGGGAATGTAGAAGAAGACATTTACATACTAAATATGGAGCTGAGAGTCAAATCCTGGTTCAACAAGAATCTCAGAAAGCGAGTGGGTGCCTGCTAAAGGGCTCAGGTTTTTGCTGGTATTCAGCAAAAAGAATTAAACTTTTCAATTGCATCTTTTTCCCTCTTCCTTTTCCTTCTCATTCTGTAAAAGCGGCCTTCTTAACAGTAAGAAAACTAGGGAGAGCAGCGTCCTGAATTGCTTCTTTTAATATGCAGTTATTAATGTTGTTGCCTCCCCAGAATTTCCATTGTGTTAGATTTCCTTTTTTACCCTTGCTGGGCATCCCTGCTGTTTTCAGTTGCCACTGCAGTGTTTTGTTCACAGTTCTAACTTCCTCCCTTCACGTTGTAATTGTATTGTAGCTAACAACAGCATATCACTGACATCTCAACAGCGACGGCTTCACTTGTCACATAAAAACCCAGTGGCTGAAAATCCTGGTGCCTCCTCCTTTCAGGTGCAATAAGCATAAACACGGGTCATGCACTGAGACATTTCATATGAATTATTAAACTTTGATGGCTCTTACCTTTCTGTTTTTAGAACATAGTGTTTGTGAGCATTGGAGCCAAGGGCCTGGAATTTGGTTTTACAGTCGAGGTTTAGAAAAGGAAAGATCCACACTTATTTGCTCAATGTGCTCTCTAAAAGTAGAATCAAACAGGTTTTCTGAGCTGGAAGTAGGTTTCATGGTCTGATACATACTCTGACATTGTTCATATATATAATAACATATATTTCATATACATATAGTAATACCTTTGCAACACATAATTCTATATGCTGTAGCACACAGTATTAACCAACTGGCCTGAATTAGCTGTGGTCTTGTCCAGAGTTGCTGGAGTTCTAATCCAATTCTCATTGAAATCAATGGAAATGGTTTCATCAATTCAGATTTAGTTCTTTGAAATGAAAGTATGCCATGAATGAACCCTGTCCATGCTTATTTGCAGATGTTTATCCAGACATTTCCTTAACATAGTTTTGTGGGGTCTTATATTTCCTATGTTTTGATTTTGGGTGTAAATGTTGTGTTCTTTGGGTTTGATTAATGATCATGTGTGTGCCGGAATTGTGGAAGTTCCTTCCTAATCTCACCTTCCTAATGATAAACCCTGGCAGGGGATCAAACCAGTGCCCTATCTTGTGAAATGTATGGCTTGCTGTGATAGCAGCGTATCACAGAATGTCAAGAACACACAAAATGACGCCGTTCTTTTGCACGCCAAACGACCTGCTGTGAAATAAGCAGCTAAAAGGAATTCCAATGGAAATCTTGACTGCAGCAGTTAAGACAGAAAGTGTCAAGGGGAAGGGAGATCCATTCGGAGGGGTAGAACCCTCCTTAATGGGAAGTGCTGACTCACACTCAGTGAGCAGACAGCTGTGGAGGTTTAAGACATTAAATCCACCAGCTGTTACTCACTCTGCAGCTGGCACCCGCTGCCTGTGCATGAGGGAGAGCTGCCAGAATGCAATGTGTGCCTGGGCTGCAGGGGCTGGCAGGCCACCATCGCCAGGGCTTTGCATGGGTGTTCAGGACGTAGATAAGGGCACCTCCTGATCGCTGAGGAACTTCAGCACCAGCAGAAGGGCAGGGCAGGTCTGCAGGGCTCAGTGCTGTCTTAAAGTGCTGCAGCAGCACCAGCTAAAGCTCAGCCCTGGGCTGAATGGAAGTGGCTACACGGAAACTGGGGAGCATGGGGCCGCAGTCCCAAGGCTGGAGTATTGTCCTGCCCCTCCATTCAGGGCTGGGGATGGCACCCAACTTGATGTTATTTTTCACTTCCACTCTTGATATGAAGAGCTAGAAAAGCAATGCTGGATGCTAAAAGGGAGCTTCTGTGTTCTTTAGCTGTTTAATTTATTTTGGCCTTAGAATTCAACGCAAACACTTCATAGAGACTTTTACTTGCTACTTTTTTATTTGCTTCTATAATTCTTAGTTTTCTTTAGAAGCAGCAATAAAGAGAGCTCCACCCACCCACCCTTCCAAAGATGCTCATTTTGAGCGCTGGATCTCAAAGGAGGGTCAATCATACACTGAAGAAAAGGTAAGGAGATGGTTGAGTAGAAAGCAAAGGGGGAAATCCCCAGCAGTTGCAGACTTGAGTTTATTCAAACTCCTTCAATGGAGCTGCGCCTCTTTCAGCTGTAATATCCTTCCTCTCACAGGAGACTGATTTGACCTACAGCGTGAGCTTAATGTTCATCCTAGTTAACAAACTGTACTAGGAAATGTCTGTAATATCGGGTTTGCATCCTTCCTCAATTCAGTGAGGCTTTCCATATAGCCCTATAGTGCAGGAGAACAGAAGATGCACTTTCCAAAAGCCCCAAACAGGACCTTGAGCCAGAGATCAGTCTTTTGAAATGACTTACTCATATCCTAGATATCCAGTCCCAAAGAGCAAGCATCTGTGAGTGTAAGGACAGTGAAATGAAGGTGGAAAGCAGGATTCTGTCAAACTGCTGTAAGCAGGAACAGAATACTGAAGGACAATGTTCAATTATTCTGCTTTCAAATGGGAGTTTTGTTACAAGTTTTAATAAACCAACTTTACCACAAGACACTAAAGTTCTTCTTCAGGCATTGTGTCTTCAAGGACAAATTGAAGAAAAGATTCCTGTTACCAAGGAGAATCTACAGGGAAGGGAAATGGAGCATATGGCCTTTCTGACCTGCTCTGCAGTCTTGCCCAGGGATACCTGGAGAGGGTGCTATGAGCTATAAATATTCTACCTGAATATAATATATATAAATATTCACCGAGCATTCTAAAGCTGTCTTGGGCTGCTCATTTGCTAGTGGCTTCTAAAAGCAGGAGTCAATAGCAAACACCAGCCACAGGCCAAAAAGCATCTTGAATGAGGCAGGAACAAATTGGCGGAACGAGGACAGAGCAGGGACATACATCTTAAGAACGGCGACGTCGGGGTTTGTGTCTGTGATACGACACCTGATTTGCAGTTTGGGAACTTTGCTAATGATGCTGTGACGACAAAAGTGTGTTCGTAATGAGGGAGAGTTCAGGGGTTGTCACACACAGTTCTTTGCCAAGAGGACTGGCAGTTGGCCACGCTGCTCCTGCTGTGCAGAGCCAAACAGAAAGCTGAAACGATGCCAGCCCCTGCCTCTGTTTTGTGTTGGCTGGGGGTTTTGCCCCTGCAAGTGCTGTGCTAAGCTCATTTTAAGCTGTCCTTTGTATTGTATTAAAAATACACTGGAGTTGTGGGGGTTATTCTAAACACCTGCTTCTGAGCAACAGATGTCATTATAGTCGTGCTTTATGCAGGCAGTATCTAAAGCATCCTACAAATGGGGAAGCTGGCCCCAAATCCTCAATCTCGTGAGCACTCAGTGTTTTTTTCTGCTCCCTGAAGCCTACTTTGTGCTGCACGCTTGCGAGGGTGAGTCTTCCTTCAAAGGAATCCCTTCACTGAGGCCTGACACTAACTACCTGCAGGGAGAGGAAACCCAGCTGCACTGCAGGGCGTGGGGCTGCAGGCAGGACAGAGAAAGGAGGTTAATCTGCGTTGAGGTTTCTGTTAGTTCTGAATGAGCACAAACGTGTCCATGTAGGATGCACTTCTACCCTCTGAGAAAATGCAATCGTATTTAAAATGTGCCGTCGGGCTCCTTGGCTTGCTTCCAGGTCAGGGTTTCAACCACAGAACAATCCAGTACCCTCCTATTATTGTGGGCCCAACAGAAAACTCTGCTTTTCAGAGGGTTTGCCCCTGTTTTTCTATGCTGCTTCTGAAAACAACACTGGTCTGCTTTAAGAGAGCTGCATGTGCGGGTGCTAGTTCAGATCCGAGGTAAATACTGAGGTACTGGAGAGGAAAATACACATTCTTTATATATAATATATACAGTCCCTTTGTGGTTTTGGCAAGGCAGAGACATAGTGTTTCGAGGGTCAAATTGCAGGAATAGTTTTTCAGAGCTTTAGGAATTACTTCTCCAAGCTCTACTGCTTTAGGGATTTTAGAAGTGGTCATGCTTTTGCTGTAGTACTCTATCAAGGGATTGTAGAAGTGGCAGGGAGGAAATAGGGATTTCAAACAATGCTGCTTCATCTTCCAAATCTCATTTTTGCAGAGGTTACATTGCCTATAGCCTGCTTTGACAGAGTGGTGTCAGACAATGGGGTTTTTTACATATACTGTAAATAACAACCAGAGCTACAAACAGATCCAGGCATTCTGATACTCAGTGTTGCGCTATCAGATCCCTGTTTGGCTCCACAAACCAAACTGCTGATGGTTCCGTTTCTGGTACGGGGACAGCTGTGCCTCACTGTTAGTGTGGTGAGTGTGAGATGGCTCAGCTGAACAGCACGACCTGCCCATGATGTCAAATCCTGCCTATTGCTAGAAGTCACAGTCGATTTTTAATGTGTCCATCCAGGTTTCACGGGCTCTACCCTCTCAAAAGAGAGAGCCTTGATTATACACAACAGGCAGTAGACAGATAGGAGATAGATAGGAAAATTCAAGCTGAAAGGGGTCTCAGCTGGCCATCTAGTCCAAGACAGGGACACCATAACCTTTCTGGACAGCCTCATGCCTTCACTGTGATCATGGTGACAAAGTTTTTTCTCAAGCCCAGCAGGAACCCCTGTGGCTTTAGCTTATACCCATTGCCTCTGGTCTTCCCCCCGTGTGCTGCTGCGCAGAGCCTGCCTCCACCTCTTCACCAACCTCCTCACAGGTGCTGGAAAGCTGCTCTGAAGTTCCATAGACTGATATTCAGGCTGTCCAAGTCCACTTCCCTCAGCCTGTCATCACAGGGGGAAGTGCTTCGGCTCCTGAACATCTCGGCTGGCCCCCTGCTTCTCTCATTCCCATTCTGAATGCCGCCTGGATTGTGAAGTCCCAGAGTGGAGGCATTATTCTTGATGCGGTCTGTGAATGGTGATGGGGGTGTATAATCACTTCCTTCATCTGCTGGCTTTGCTCCTGTCAGCACAGCCCAGGACACCGTCCTTCTCTGGTGCCAGGGCATCTGCTGGCCCCTCTTCAGCTTGCTGTCCAGCTGCACAGCCAGGCCCTTCCTGCAGAGGTGCTCCCCAGGCTCTGTGTTCCAGGGGTTCTTCCTTCCCCGCGGCGCTGTTCGATGAATGAGTTTGTAAGGTTCACCTTTCAGCCTGCCTGGATTCCTGTGAAGGGGATCCTGCCCCAAACCTGAGCACAGCTGCAGATTTCCCTCTCTTTGGTGTCATCTGGAAGCCTGCAAGAGCGTAGTGCCCCATCGCTTCTCCTAACTTAGTAAAGCTGTTAAGCAGGACAGATGTTAACACAGATCCCGAAGAACTCTGCTTGTCATAGGTCTCCAGGTAGGGCCTGTTAACCTCATCATCCAGTTTTTTACTCATCTTGGTATCCACCCATCCAGCCCTTACTGTCCCAGCTAGGAAACAAGGTTATTGCGGGTGACAGAGTTGGAAGCCTTGCTAAAGTCAAGGTAAGTGACATCTGCTGCTCTTCCCATGCCTATTAAATGTTTATTAGGTGAAAAAAGTTGCCATGGCTGTACAGAATTAGAGTTGTCTTGTTTCTAATGACAAGTATTGTATAGACACACTGGCAGCCGCTGACAGGCAGGTTTGGCAGTGCTCAGCAGTGGTGCTAAATGAGGCAAGGAGATAATGATCAAGTTAAAAACCCCCAAACAATCATTTCATCAATGATCACTTAGAATATTATGAACCATAGGACGAGGAACACTGACACAAAGCTCACACTTAGGACATGCTTGGAGACAGCCGAAGAGTCAGGAAGGTCAATTTTGAGAAAAACTTAGTTTCTTTCTCTATTATCTCTTCATAGAAATGCTAGTCTTGCACAAGGGAATTCAAGGTCAATGAGCTGAAGAAAAGGCATGATGTTGAATTACTGGTGCAGGGGTCAGGCCGGTGACTTGGATTCTGGTCCCTGCTTCAAGGACGTGTTAAACAGCTGCTGGGTATAGTGCAGTACTCGGGTTCTGTGAGCTGTACGATAGATGTTTGAGTTATACATTGCTGTCAAATTAGGGTATTTCTGAGTCTGCAGTGGAGGCAGAATTTTGACAGATCGTTACTGTCAAAACCCAAAAGAATAGCTGCTTGGGTAAGGCAATGTTTGAGGATCATATTCTTGGAATTATGCATTTAAATTAAGCCTAAAATATCTCTTTTTGGTCTAGAGCCAAAGTTAATTTCTCAAGCTGCTTTTCCAGGAATGGGAAGAAGCAGAACCTTGGCAAGAAATGATGGGGCACCTGGAGCTGTGTAATGCCATATTGCCTTGTGAAACTTACAGAAGGTTGAGCTGTGTAAAGAGAATATAGGCAGAAACTCTGTGGTTTTGGGGTTGACTCATTATGGAAAAGAAGGATTGCAGGATGGAAATGAGGCCAAAAAGCCTTGTCTGACACCTGTGTAAGCTATAGAGCCCTCTGTCTATCCTTTTCTCCGGTAACTGCTACCCAGTTCTTAAACATGCAGCTATGAAACAGAAACCCTTGTAAGCTCCTATAGGCAATTAATCAACTTACACACAACATCAAGCCACAGTTGATGCAATTCCATAGCAAAATAACTTGAAAATCTATTTTAATTAAAGTATAGGAATTGGCTTGTGTTCAGGATGTATAAGCATAAATTGAGTGATTATATAGGAAATGGAGGACAGCTTAACTTTAATGTTCAGGATGTTGTTAAATAGAGGAAAAGGAAAGTTCCCTCCTCTCTTTGGAGCTGTTGTTTTTATGAGGTGGGAGGACAGCAGTGTAAACGCAGATTTGATTTTACACAGACTTTCTAGTCAGGTGCTTTATGTTAAGCTGAATTGCATTTAATAACGAGATACATAAAGGAATTTGAAATTTAAATGAGAAATCAATTGAAGAGGCTTTTGCCCCCAGACGCCGTGAGAAGTGCAAGGGTTAATGGCGTGAGAAACAAAGGTCTTCACATCCTGATTAATCCAAATCCTCTCCCAGGCTGTTTCCTGTTCTCCATGGGGCATCCTCACTTTTACTGTACTCTGCCAAGGTTACTTTCTTTGTTCTTCATTACCCTTTGTGATGAAAATACAACACTATTCTTGTATATGCCAAGCTTCTGTGACTGTTAGCACACAAGGAATGGAGAACTTGGGTTTGAATGCTGAAAGCTGCAGATAGTCACACCCGGAATTTGCACCAGAGGAAATGGGCTGATGTGCTACCATTACCTTTATTGTAGGTCAGGCATGCTAGCATCATGATCCATTACAAAAATCTATAGAAAGAGAGGTGTGTTGAATCCTTTCACCACTGTAATCTCAGAATACAAGGATTTGTCCTGCCCTTCCTGAGCCCAGTTTGAGTGAGATGAGTTTATTGTTTTGCATCCAGTTTGGTGAGAAACTGTACCCAGTGTATAACAACAGCACCTTTTCACCATACTCTCCTCAGGTCATCCCAATATGTTGATAATATGATCTAATTCTCCTGCTGATGCTTATTTTCAAGCCCCCATTTAATTGTTCACCGTATTCTTTCAGAGAGGAATTCAAATCCCAAATACCTGAAGAAAACTAGAGGGGACTCCTATCACAAGTGGTCAGGAATCATGACTAAACAAACATAATACAATTGGTAACAGCAGGCTAAGCACACTGTATGATCCAAACTACTTGTTTTTTAAATCAACATGTCCTTGAGGAGGTTCTGATGACCAGGAAGTCACCCATGGTCAAGCATCCCCACAGCGTGAGCACCAAGGAGGTTGAGGGAGGGGATCCTGCCCCTCTGCTGTGCTCTGGGGAGACCCCCCCCTGCAGCCCTGATCCAGCTCTGGGGCAGCAGCACAGGAGGGACGTGGAGCTGTTGGAGAGAGGCCAGAGGAGGTCATGGAGATGCTGTGAGGGCTGGAGCAGCTCTGCTCTGGAGCCAGGCTGAGAGAGCTGGGCTGGGGCAGCCTGGAGAAGAGAAGGCTCCTGAAGGGGAGACCTTAGAGCAGCTCCAGTGCCTGAAGGGGCTGCAGGAAACCTGGAGAGGGGCTTGGGACAAGGGATGTAGGGACAGGCCAAGGGGAATGGCTTTAACCTGCCAGAGGGGAGACTGAGATGAGCTCTTAGGCAGAAGCTCTTCCCTGGGAGGGGTGCTGAGGCGCTGGCACAGGGTGCCCAGAGAAGCTGTGGCTGCCCCATCCCTGGCAGTGTTCAAGGGCAGGTTGGACACAGGGCTTGGAGCAAGCTGCTCTAGTGGAAGGGGTCCCTGCCTGTGGCAGGGGTTGGAGCTGGAGGAGCTTTAAGGTCCCTTCAACCCAAACCAGGCTGGGATTCTATGATTCTGTACCTGCAAAAGTGTATATATTACCCTATGTGATATGAGAAGGATTCGATTACATGCATTTCTTTATTGGCATTCTTACATCAATGAAGACTGGTGTAACATAAGTAACTGGTGGTAAAAATATATTCTTCTCACTTTTCTTCTATAATTTGTTAAATAATGCAAATCTGAAGGCATCTGCTTTATATTTTAAGAATGAAAAGTTCCCAAACTCTATGAAGTAGTGAAAACTGAGGGTACTTTAATGAAATACTTGTTAGCTTCTGTAGAGCTCTTTCTGTCAAAGAATATACAATTTCCCAGAAGAAACATGGGTGAGGGAAATGAAGCACGTCAGAATTAACAATCGCTGCATGACAGGTTCAAGGCATCTATTACATGTAGTAGATGAGAGTAGGACTGCAGATGATTATGAATACATTGCTACATTGATAAAATGATCTTTTAACTATTAGTTGACGATTTGATTACTAATTCTTTATAAACCAGGAATGAAGTGGGCCCTTCTTTACCTCTTCTTCAATGCATTCCCATTTGTTAGAGAAACCTCTGATTTCTGAAGTGCCTGTTGGTAATCTTTTCATCTGCCTCAGAAAACACCTGCATGCTGATGAGTGTTCTTGTGCTACAGCATCACATGTTTGGGAGATAACTCAGAATGAAGGGTTATGTGTTTGTACCTGTGAAAGCCTTTCCAGATTAGCTTCTGTTGCAGTGATGAATGAACTCATCCTCAGCGTTTTTCTGCCTTATAAAATCAGTTGTCAATTTTTCATGACCTTATGTATGAAGCATATACAGACAGGTCCAAACCACAGTGTGATAAGTGTTTCCACAAGATGACAGTGAGAGAAAGAGGATTACTTGTTGGAGCACAGCATCCTCAGCTTCTGCAGGTTCTTGACCCAAAAGAAAGGATTCGAGATTACTTTCCTACACGCTGCCCTCCAAGGTCTGCATACTCTTAACTGTGGCCTTTTGATGTTGCAATAATGCTCTCTGTCAGATTTCTTTCTAGAGGCCTTCTGTCTCTTTAGTTTTATCTGAGCTTACTGCAGTTCTATCTGACAGAAAGCCTTCCTTTTGTACTGCCTGTACAGCACATTGCACAGTGGCATCTGGTCTGCAGGGAGGATTCCTAGGTGCGTGATAATACAAATAAGGAAAAGTAAGTGGGAGTAAGGCTGCCTGAACTGAACAGATAGCTGCCACTGCCCAGTTCTTAGCATCTTTGCTGGTATCCTGGGATAAGGCCTAAGGACTTGTGCTTGGCAAACAGGGCGTACAAGGCAGCAGGCATTAGTCGCCGAAGTCAGGAAGTCAGTAGCACATACAGCTGGGAAGAGGTCTGTGGAATGCTGCTCGTGGTTGCAAACCGGTCTGTGAAAGGGTTTTTCAAGGCATTCAGAATAGGAAGAAAATGTAACAGGTG